>NC_070611.1:24404478-26804478 GCF_027172205.1 Podarcis raffonei
CTGAGGTATTAGGGCTGTGATGGGCAGTCAAAACCTTGCCATCTGTAGTCCTGTTGCTCAGAAATGACAACCTGAATTAAATATTGGTCACCAGATCTTGTATAACTAATCAACGCAGCATCTTCATCCATATGTTAAATTCCCAGGATGGAAAAAGAAAATGTTCTCGAAATGGAATATCCACCAAAATACATGAAATATGTAGAAGACAATAAAAATGCTTCCTGCAAATAATTTCAGGGTGTTTGTAATAAGAATTTATATAAATTGCAATAATTTTATGATATTATTCATAATACACAAGGGCTGGTACACTTCATTAGACTCCTTACTTCCCTACAGACCAGCCTAGTCTTCAAGACTCTTAATAATGCCACATTAGCTGATGTTGCAAAATGCAGCAGCAGGTGAGAGGGCCTTCTCTGTAAGGCAGCCAGGTGTGGAATGCCCTCTCCTCACAGACTCAGTTGACATCAACCATGATGGATTTTATATGTCTTGTAAATACATATTTACATACTCGGGAGTTTGATTAAGGGTTTTTTTCCTGCTCTCATAGTGCTGCGATATAGCTTCTAATGTACTGTTACAGTGATTTGGTTGTTTATTCTATATTGTTATGCTGTATCCTGCTCTGAGATTGATTTTTAATAGTGAGTTATGAATCATTTAAAAAATAACAGAGCTGTTAATGAATGGTCAAAATGTTGTGTGACACAGAATGTTTCAACACACATTTGGTAATTTTGTCACCGTATCAATTCCCCCCACCCACCCCAAAAGACGTAAATTAGTTTGGTAAATTCTTGAATTCACGCTTGCCTTATTGTAACATTGCCTCAGCAAATTGTTTTGTTTGGGGGCAAGTTGACCTATTCAATTACAATAAAGTTCACAGTTGTTCCTGCGTGCGAACTCACACCAAGGTGTATGTGCAGCAGGAAACTTTCAGTAACATGCAAAGATGCCTTTACACAGAAAAGCCCCCTTACTGCTGCTTTTTCAGGGCATGCATTTGTCATTATTAGATCACAGATTTACAGCAGAAAGTTAAGACATCTGGGAAAGTAGGAGCAAATCCATAGTCTTTGGTGTGTTAAAGGCCAGGGTGGTGTAGTGATTAGACTGTTAGGTTTTGATCAAGGACCTGTGTATTTAAATTCCCAATCAGTCATAACGCTCATTAGGTGAGCTTGGGGCTGTTACTTTCTCAAAGCATGGTCTACCTCAATAAAGTGGGAATCCCCCATGACTCAAGGGGTAAGGTACAAAAGTTGTTGACGATGACAGCAATAATAATGATAATGATAATAGTTTATGATCCAACAAGCCAGGTGAAATAACAAAATAACTATAAAATAAGTAACTAAAACTAAACATATTAATACTTTTGCTCTACACATGGTTGAGCTAAATTTCTATTTTGCCTCGCAGAATCCACATTTTTAAAATCTATATATTACTCCCATCCTCATCATCAGATCCACTCTTAAAGAGACTCATCATTCAAAGTGTAAGCAAATCTCAATCATGCATAAAACAGTTATTTATTAATCCATACACTTACAGTCATTTTCAGCAGGTTGGTGGTCTAATCATAAAAACACATTATTATTAGCACTTATATAAATGTCATCAATATATGCAACAGGACCCAGGGCCAAAGTACTCATAACATAACGTTGGACAAAAGGAGAGGGAAACATATATTCAGTTCAGTTGCACATACTCAGATTGGCTAACAATAGGGAAAAGGATTAAAAGGTTGAGAGCTGGGCTGATTCTGTTAGCCCCTTAACCCTGATTTTCACATGTGTGGGAAATGGGCAGGTGGGGGTCTATGCGCAAAGACCAAGCTCCTTGCTTCCAACATCTCCCCCAATGCATGGATGGCGAAGGGCAGGCACATCTTGCACACCCCTGCTCTCCTCCATACCACTACAACCATATTGAGAAGAACACCTGCAGGGGTATTCTATTGCCTTCAAATTATCAATTCAACTGTGTTCAAAGACTACAAGTGGTACAGTATGCAGTGGCCAGATTATTAACTAGGAATGACCCATGTTAAAAGTTTACCACTACAGTGGATTGCAAATGTGATCCGTGCGGGAAGCGTGTTCGCAACCCACAGCGATTCATTCCGGTAATCCATTCCGGTACTTCCGGGTTCGGCACAGTGCGCAACCCGAAGCGTCTGTAACCCGAGGTATGACTGTATCTACCTGACTGCCTCAAGGTTCAATTTAAAAGTGCTGGTTTTATCCTTTAAAGCTCTACATACCCTGGGATCTTTTCATCTAAAGTAGGGGTCACCAATGAGCTCACAGAGGCATTCTCTGGCAATCACAAAGTCCCCTCCCCATGCTGGAAGTAGGCTTGAAAGAAGTGTTCTGTTGTACCCAAGTGCAGCGTGTTTAGTTGTGGTGTTAACAGCAGTTTCTCTGGTTTGCCAATGTGACCACAGGTCCCAAAAGGTTGGTGACCCCCTCCCATATTAGCCAGACTACCATTTAATTTAAGTAGTAAGAGGCGACTGTTCATTCTGCCCTGCCCTAAGCGGACAGACAAAAGAGTAGGCTATTGCCCCTGAAGGTTTATCAGTAGTGATAGTTTAGGTCTCCAGCCCACCATACCTTTTAAACCATATGGGCTCAGATCTGAACACTTTTGCATAATTACTTTTATAGACTAGGCTTGAATACATCGATCCCATCAGTCCATGACATAAATAGGTCAGAGCATCTTTACGTACAAACCTATTTACATTATATATTACAAATTATCACTTCTGAAAATGCAACCGTATATTTACTTTTCTCTGATCTGAAAGCATGAACCTGACCCTCAGCGAACAGTGACTTGCTTTGGAGCTATGCTAGCAGAAGGTAGCAACATATGCCCCAAGCCCCAAGTTGGATGCTCTTTCTACAGTCCAATGTGCTTGTCAAAAGATGTTACAATCATAAATCCACTTTGTCTAGAAATACTTCATTACTCTACAAGGAAAAATATTTTCTTTTTTCCTTGTACAAACAAAGACGTAAAGCATCTTCATCCAAATTTGATTTACGTGTAGAAATAAGTGACAGAATTTTAAAATGCAATCTACTTGGCTTAATATCAAATTCTGATTGCTATCGTTTATACTATATTTGATACACCATTATATAGTTTTTTTATTTAAAAAAACAACAAAGTAAGGCACACAACCACTGCCAAAATAATTCCCCTCTCCTATGCTCACTAATAAAAAGCTAAACCTGTTGTAGTTATTAGTATTATTACAAATAACTTAATATATTACTTAGGCTTTGGTGCATTTCTTCTTACAAAAATAAATATTTAAATTATACATTAGGAAGCACCTCTCCATCAGAAACACTTCTGGAGTGAAAACCCAATCACCCTCTCTGTCAGTGAAGCTGGTTTCCCACAGACATGCTGGTATCAAAAGCAAGCCAGGAATGTGTCTTTGTATACCAACAGGTCACATACACACTGGTGTGTGGCCGGGGTGTATAAATTTTGGTGATATGCAAAGTAACAGAGTAGCTTACAGCTAGGAAGTTAACTCCTCTTCTAGGTGATTGATAGCTTCTTTGTAAAGACTTTGTAAAGAACTTTACTTTCATAAACATATAACTGAGAAGAATATATTTACAAAAGCATGCTTATTCAAACATGGGTACATTCTCACTTGAATTGTAGATCTCATTCAGGCCTTACAGTTTCTTATGAACGGTTTTTACTTTCACCTCAGCAGTATTCTCTCTGTTCCTTACAAGAGCTCCTGAACAGGTTTCTCCCTATTAACTTTTAGGGATCTTCCTCTGTGACAGATCACACTGACACACAATAGTATCCTGAGAAACCTCTCTCAGCAGCCATTCTCCCTCACAGATAGAGAGAAGCAGAAAGACAGTTACAAAACAAGTTACTGGAATAACGGTCACAACAGAATGGGATGCCTCTCTCACGTGACTCACAGTCACCCAATCCCATGAGAGCTACTGACAAAGGGGGTGGGGAACCATGTTAAAAGTACACAGTAATTAAACATAAGCAAACATTCCTATTTCAGGAAATTAAACCATTATCCTTAACACACACACACCACTTAAGATATGCTGGGGGATCTTGCATCGTATTTTAATTTTCCCAGAATCCTCCCTGCCCATCCCAGAATTGGCAGTCACAAATGGTTATGTATGTGTGCCGTCCTCTAACTGTTGGTAGCAAAGAGCACAGCACTAGGTCTCCGCTGGCTAGGTCTGGGAGTTAGGTGGTAGCCGAACCAACATAGCAACTTCTCTTCTTGAGACAGGTGCTGCCAGGTTAGATTATATGGGTAGCTAAGGTGATGGTTCTCCCTTGGTTCTCCCTTGAACTTTAGCAATGTAGAGCATGAGTAGGCAAACTAGGGTCCGTGGGCCAGATCAGGCCCAACTGCCTTCTGGATTTGGGCCACGGACGGTCCAGGAATCGCCACATGGATCGCCACTGCACACATTCTTTCCCACTCCCACCCTTTCCCTCACACGGCGGCGGCACCTCCTCCCTCCTCCTGGCTTTTCCCCACCCTGCCTAGAGGAGGAAGGGGGCTGGGCTTTGTTGGTGCCAGCAGCAGCTGCGCTCGAGCGGCCGCCATTTTAAGCAGCCCCCCTACGGAGCCCTTTCGCGCGCCACTCATCATCCCACCGCCGCCAGCCCCGGCCGCTCACATGACACAGGTAAGCAGCCACTGGGGCTTGTGGTACTCTTGCATCATCCCCCCCCCAAAAAAAATAGTCCGGCCCCCCACAAGGTCTGAGGGACAGTGGACTGGCCCCTGCTGAAAAAGTTTGCTGACCCCTGGTCTAGGGAAACCCACCATGGTCCCTTTGTGGAATGAAGCGAAGCATTTTAAGAAGTGCCCAGGGGAGAAGGGAGCATGCAAGCACGGGTTTCATTCTAGTACCACCAAGCCCTGGTTTGGGCTAGGACACGAACAAACCCATTGCCTACATAAAAGCACAAAACTGAAACACTGGTTCTAGATTAGAACACTTCTTCTGCACATTTCTAAAGGCAGAGGCAACTAAAAAGTAAGGATGATCCTACACGTGAGAGCTACAAATATAATCCTGACATTTTTTTGAAGTCATGTATGGTTTCTTTTTAATACAATCTAATATGGGTTCTACTACAGATTTCAATGGTTGTGATAATAATATCCCTGTTCCTCTGCCAATATATGCACACTTGGCATGTTTGTCTGTGTGTGCCTGTCTGTTTATCAGGTTCAGCATCATCTTGCATGTGAATACATTCAGATGCGTGTACAAACACACTTTAAATTCAGCTAAATGTGTATTCATTGTGGGATTGTGGCAGCTCTGAAAAGGCAGCTGCAATATATTGTGTAAATATTTTTTTAAAAAAAGCCCTGCCTGCAAAACTCTCAGTTGTAATAATTGTTCATTCTGGTTCATCATAGTATCTAGGGAGGAGTAATAATAAAAATGAACATTTTCTTACACCATCTGCACTCATGCTACAAACACTATTAGGAATATTTTCAAACATTTATAGTTAAGTTTTAAATGCTACAGCATTACATTTGCTCATAAATTTACAGTGTGTGCATATTTGTGTCATTTTCCTAGCATTTAACACCTCGGTTCTTCAAATTGGAGAACTGTAGGGTGCTTGCACGAAGGTTAAATAACTGAGGCACAAGTAACACATGACTTCATTTTGCAGTTTGCTAGATGTTTGCCTGTACATTTCAAACCCTTTCAGTGGGAGTCACAGCTAAGAGGAAGGCCAAGTGGCTGTGAAAAGTGGCTGAAATATTCCAGGGACTGTCTATGCTTCCCAATCTGTATTTTTCTACAGGAGAGATGACCACTGAGAAGGGGAGTGAGTTCGAATTCTGTTGGAGAACAAAAAAGATTCAAAAACTCCCTATTTGCCTTCTGCTATAAAGAGAGCTGAGAGGAACATGAAGAGGGACATATCCTGGTACTCAGGTTTGCCTAAGAACCTTCTTCATCTAGCCATACTACAATCTGAGGGTCAGTTAATAATGTTTTTCCTCTGCAACTAAGAAACAATGAACTCTCCATTCCACAGTGAAACGCAAACTGAAATGAAGCTGCACATGGATGCAATTTCCATGGGGACCTTGCTGCTGCTGTAGTAAAGTACTGGCTAGTTAACACACCCTTTTCTTCATGAGTATGAGCCCAGTCGCAGGTTAGGACAGATTACACGGAACTGGGAATTACTTTGTAAATCAACCCTACGGCCACAAGATTTTGTAATAAAACTCAAGTTACTTTCTACAGGCACAGATCTGCAAAAAACCAAAAAACCGCAGATTGCGCAATTTACTCCTACCTTTTGGGTAACATTCTCCCGCGCCCCCTCCACTTTTTCTTTTACAGCTTAATATTTAAAATTTAAAACAATTTTGTATTGAAATGTAAAGCCTTGGGTGGGGGGATACTGCAGAGAGACAGAAGGGTCAGGGCAATGGGTGGAAGCTTCCCTTATCTTAGACCTGCTTCAGTATTTGTCCGCAATATCATTTGATGGATTGCATGTGTGAGTTTGAAAATGACATATTATTTCATCCTTACTTTCAACTGAATGTACCTTTTGATAGGAATTTCCATCCAAGTGCACATCATATGCACATTTTACTGCAAGCAATGCAGTCCACACTAATTTTCAGGCATGCAACTCTTTTCTACAGAGATTAGGTAAGTAGCTCCATGGAAGCTACTAGAGTTGGGCACCAACCCAAACCTATTCATCTGCAAGGCATGTACAAACTATGCTTGGCCACAAATTAGAGAGTTACTAATTAAGCAAAATACACAACTTGGGGAGTAGGAGGGAGTTCTGACACAGGACTCATTCTCTTAGCTCCTAGTCAATAGCTTCATGTACGTGTGAACTTAAACACTGGCCTAGATATACATGTATTAGAGATTCCTTTACTACTCTTGTGCATGAAGAAAACAGCCAAAGGTAACACATGAAGCAGCACTGTGATGGTTTGTGGCATTCACTTAAAACACTGAACACTGAGGTGCTAGCTGTCACATGCACAAATCAGTGAACTCCTTTTACACCTGATGCATTTAAGAATTATCTTTTAATCCATTATAAGACAAGGTTAAGGGATGCGGGTGGCGCTGTGGGTTAAACCACAGAGCCTAGGACTTGCCGATCAGAAGGTCGGCGGTTCGAATCCCCGCAACGGGGTGAGCTCCCGTTGCTCGGTCCCTGCTCCTGCCAACCTAGCAGTTCGAAAGCACGTCAAAGTGCAAGTAGATAAATAGGCACCGCTCCGGCAGGAAGGTAAACGGCATTTTCTTGCGCTGCTCTGGTTCACCAGAAGCTGCTTAGTCATGCTGGCCACATGACCCAGAAGCTGTACGCCGGCTCCCTCGACCAATAAAGCTAGATGAGCGCCACAACCCCAGAGTCAGCCATGACTGGACCAAATGGTCAGGGTTCCCTTTACCTTTACCTTTTTAAAACAAGGTTAAAGTGTCTACTTATATATTTAGCAAATAGCTACCAAGTTCTGAATGGCAGAAAAAGATGTTTTTCAGACAAACTGTAGGCCCTATGGAAGGCATTTTACTACTCACTACCCCAGCGCTAATGCATTTGCAGCTACACACTGGTACGTACCTGTGCATCCTAGGCCCTCACAGCCTCTCTAAAACTGATTTGGGTTTTATAGTTCTGTCATGAATGCTACCTGCTAGACATGGGCAGAACAGAAATTTGCAAGAGGGGTTTTATAAAAAAAGCTTTTATAGCAGCCAATCATCCAAAGGAATGGATAAACTGCTTTTCCATTGGTTTGCTGATTCAACTTTCGCAAAGCACTTCAGGCTACGAGCATGCTCCTTTCCTGTCCTCAGTTGCAGCCATAGTGGATTATGGCCAATGATATTAAACTTTAAAACACACTGCACTTATAACAATTAACTGTTATTAAGAGCTGGGCAATTACATAATTTTGCAAATATAAAAACAGCATTTACCCCCCCCTTTCAAATTTCAACCTGTGTTTTTATATAAATGTTTTATTGGTTTTGTTTACTACTACTAAGTTTGTAAGATTTTCTCACAATCTTATTGTGAGAATCTTGTATCTGTTTTTGTGTGTTGTGAATGCTGCACAACCTTGCTGTGGACTATTGGTTTTTCACTGCTTAGACATGCAGGTCCATACAGTACTGTTCAACAGAGATTACGGCTGTCTATCTACACAGGACCTACCATGGCATCAGCATATTTTATTACCATAAATCCTATTTTTTCATGCTCTCAAAGACTCTCATTCCTAGGTTAGTTCAATCTGCAACAGCAAGGCAATTAATAAGAAAAAGCTTCAAAAGGTCTATGGGTAGCATTCAGATAGGAAAGGTTTACAGTCTGCTATTTTAAAATGTTCTCTCTATTTTTCCTATTTATTTCTTTATGAGAATGTTTCCAAACTTGTCATAACATGACTAGCACCACTAGAAATATACCACTACAGAAACTTTAGAAATATTAGCAAGTTGTTCTTAGAGAGCATGGGGTCACTTGTATGCAGTCTGGCCCTGTTGTGGTTGTCCTATAAACAAATGGAATTATTTAATAAAAATATTGCCATGAACTGTAATGTCAAACCTAATCTAAATTTGGTCTTCAAATTACTAGTTCATCATTATCATTCTTTACCAGGCCAACCTACAAAAACACATGCTTCTGAAATTAATGGGTCTTAAAAAGTGCTTAACTGTTGCTCAAATGTGGCCTTAACGTCCAGCTGAAAATGTTATGTAATGCAGTAATTTACTAAATCTGCATTCAAAATCATAGCTATTTCAATTGCTTTTTCTGGAATGGGGAGAAAGTCCACAAGTTTATCTTACATTTGGGAGTGTTTCTATAGGTTCAGAAACTATAAAATAAATGTGTAATATCCACATCAAATGTGAATGCTAGCACATCACTGTCGTCATGTTGTAAAACAGTGCATGATTCTGCAAACTGTATTTTGCTGCTGCTGTAATAACAAAAATTCAGCTAGATCAGATTTCATAAATAATTAAACAAAATAAGTATGATTTAGGGTAATTCTCTTTAATTGCAGGTGATCCTAATGAGCTCCACAGATTTCCTCTCAGGATCAGTATAGTTTGTGGAACTGCCTAGAGGAATCTGAGATCCTCTCTCTAAAGGGATAAATGTCTCATCAAAACATCTTATCAAAAAGCCATTGTGTTTTGTTAAGAACTTTAGGGAGATTATGCATAATAGTGGAGAGGTAGTTAAAAAAAATGAATCACTAATTCACTCAATATTATATAAACTATTTTCTTAATTTCTTAATAAATGAGCACAGATTAGTGTTCTTCCCTCAAATTTAGAAGACGGGCAAACAATATGTTTAAAGTAAAACCAAAATTAACATGCGAGGGGAAAAAACCAAGTTGATCCAAAATTGTCCCACTGATGTTATTATTTCAAAGTAATATTGTGAAGCACAAAGGGGAATAAGTCTTCACAAAAAATGCATACAATCTTCCGTATTCAAATACTACCGAGGTATCTAGAATGAAGCCTTTTAGTTGTTGATGAAATTATTTTTTTAAAACCTTTAATACAAATCTGTCAGATCTCTTCCTACAGTGTTAGAACACTACTCAAATTACATTAAAATCTTTCTTATCCTTTCTTACGCATATAAAGGTATTTCAAATAGGTTTTAAAAAATATTTTTGAAACTGTAATTTTTGAAACTGTAATTTAAATTTATAATTTTAAAAAACAGCCTTAAAACCTCTCCAGCTATCTAGAGAAAACAAAATCTCTTAGGCTACAGTCATAATCTAGTCTGTTAATATTTACCCAACTGACACACACACACACAAAAAAACACAGTCATACAAAAAAGTGTGATCAAAAGTAGGCCTTTTCTCTTGTCTGTCTGCTAACAGCATATCCTGCTGTTCCCTTGCTCTTTTACCTGTTTCATTCCCATCCTTTAATGCTACAACCATATATGTTGTACATTAACATCAAGCTGGGTGGAAACAAAAAGCCAAAAACAGATAGGCAAGGGATCTGGAAGACAACCCTGCTGTCACTAGTGGTCAAATTGCTTAGTTTACTTTACATGACTTGGGAGTATACCAGTGTGTGACCTTCCTCTCCTTCCATGACTGCAGGTTTGGCAAGGCTAAATCTGCCTCCTAGCACTGTCAACACTTAGCAATGCTACCCTATGTCTGTTCTCCATGCCCTTTCCTCCCATCTGCTCCAAAGCCCATCCATGAGTATCTATCATTTGCCTGTGAGTTATGAATGCCTTACAAAAGGGTATTTACAAAGGCAAAGTTGTTATCATCCAAAACAGAAGCACCAATAGCTCAAGAGCAGCTGTAATTTCTACATGTAGAAATCACCTTAAACATTTAAAATACACTAAATGAAATATTATTTTGTTTTTACAGAGAGAGAGAGAGAGAGAGAGAGAGAGAGAGAGATTATGTGTGTGTGTGTGTGTGTGTGTGTGTGTGTGTGTGTGTGTGTGTGTGTACGCACCAGAAGTACTGCTTTTTTAAAAACTGACTACATTTAAGCAATTGAAATAACTTTTATGAAAAGCTGGTACACACGTGGAACAAGTTAAGTAGATTTCAAAAGGTCACAGCACTGAGTACATTTGGTAACGAATACATGGCAATTTAGCAGTTATTCAAAGATTAACTTGGAAAAATGAAAACAAACTGCAATTCAATCTACAGAAACACATAGGCACAAACCCTGAATTGATACTGTGGCATGAATTCACCTGTTCTGTAAGCAGAGATGGTCAAGTTCAATTAATTAGAACACATGAGCTCAGAAAGCTGTGATCACTGCTGTTTTAAATTAGCATGTGCAGTATGAATTAAGCATTTTCATAATTGCTTAGAAAGCAAGATGAATTAGGTGTAAAGGAGAAAACTGACATATCTTTGATGAAAAGCCAGCTTCCAAAACCTTTATAGTATATTGTATCAGTGCACATTTTTCTCAATTTTGCCTACTGTGTTATTTTTCTTCTTCTAAATAGGTATGATGTATTTAATGGTTTATGTTGCAATGCGATGGTTGCATCCGTAGGCTGAAGCATGCTTTGCTCTGACACATCCCTTTCCTCCCAACTGGGAAGACACACCATGGTTCACACGAGAGGAAAGTTCATAACGGAATAGGCTTATAATAATTTTTGTGTGATTTTTTTTTTAAAAAAATTAACCCTTCCCAAGCTTGCGGGAAAGCAGTCTGTTCTGTCACTGGCTGAATAGCAAGTTAGTGAATAACCTGAGATGTTTCTTCCTTGAAAACAAGACTGCAATCTCAGAGCTAGAATGACTGCAAAATAAGTGGGGGAATCCCATAGGTTTGGTTAGCCTTCAGGCACCCAAAGAGAGGCAATCTGGGATGTGCTGAGACTGGCAGGTTTCTTCAAGCCTCTAGCATAGGGTGTGGTGGTGAAGTAAAGGGAATGAGCAGGACCCTCAGACACTCACAGGGGAGTCCTCCTGGGCAGCAGAGCAGTCCTTTTGAGGCTTCAGGCCCCACCCCAGGCCAGATGGTAAGTGGCAAGAGCAGGGCCCTCAGACACTCACAGGGGAGTCCTCCTGGGCAGCAGAGCAGTCCTTTGAGGCTTCAGGCCCCGCCCCAGGCCAGCGGAGGACTTAACCTGAAGACATTCATTTCTGCAAATAGTAATCTCCTTGTAAAGAATGTCAAGCCATGGCCATACCTAACATAAATGTACCAGGAACACCTGCCATGACAATCTTGTAGTCCACTGCAAAATGCATGCAAATCTATTCAGCAGCAGCAGTTGTAAAACTAACTAAATCTATCCATCTACAACAGGATTGTCCTTTCCTACAGAAACCTCAGCATGATACTGTATTTATAGGTTGCTTTTTTTTTAAAAAAAGGTAAAGGACCCCCAGACAGTTAAGTCCAGTCAAAGACGATTATGGGGTTGTGGCGCTCATCACACTTTCAGGAAGAGGGAGCCGGCGTTTGTCAACGTACAGCTTTCCGGGTCATGTGGCCAGCATGACTAAACCGCTTCTGATGCAACAGAACACCATGACAGAAGTCAGAGGACACGCAAACACCGTTTACTTTCCCACAGCAGTAGTACCTATTTATCTACTTGCACTGGTGTGCTTTCAAACTGCTAGGTTGGGGGAAACTGGGAGAGAACAACAGGAGCTCACCCTGTCACGGAGATTTGAACTGCCAGCCTTCTGATCAGCAAGCCCAAGAGGCTCAGTGGTTTAGACCACAGTGCCACCCGCGTTATAGACAATCTATTGCCAATACCTTAAGATGTTATAGTGCTTACCCAATACAATTTTTTATTTTTTGCAGAGGAGGGCAAGAGGATGCCTCTCCCACCTCACAAATTGGCACACAGAAGGCATCCAGACTGACAGGTGGATTTTGCTTCAGCATTGGCAACCAGATGCCATCCTCACTGCATCTAAAGGCAGCAAGCTAGCTCACTCATGGGACACAAAGCAAGCTGCTCAGCATACACAACTCTGCCTTCCAACACCTACTACTGCTACTGCTACTCACTCACTGCTATGTGTTTCATTTGCTTGCTGCACCCTCAAATAAACGTAGATTCAGCAGCAGCGGCACACAGAAGATCATGTTAGTGGACAAATGGGAATGTGTGTCTAGGGCTGGCTGCCCCTAAGCTTGCTCACTCATGCATCTTTTGCAACAGCATAGTCTGAGACACACTGGAAGAAGGCAACTAGGGCAGCTCACATCAACAAGAAGAGGCAGAGAGTATACTCATTTCCAGTCCAACCAGGATGCAACCAATGGGGAAGTATCCTGTACTTAGGAGTACATCTGATATGTCACCTCCTACATTTCCCTGTTCTATTTGGCAAATCCAATATTTTTTCACAAATCCACATATACTGTTGACTCATATACTTTAATCCAGTATCTCACTTTTTCTGACCACAGTAAATGCCCTGGAAGATTATCTAAATCTGGATTTGGCTGCAAAAGGATGTACAGACGTAATCTGAAGCAACATAAACCATGAAGTCCCTTCCAATTATATGAGTCTCCTCCTTTTCCAGAACAGTAAGTCCAAGAGGAAAAGCCCACTATGTTTGTTTGTTTGTTTGTTTGTTTTAATCCTAGCCATCTTAACACAACGTTTGCAGTTTTTAAAACCAAGGTCTGTTGGTTACCTTACACATGATTCCTTCTTCAGCACCTGACGAACTGAACTATCTTTTTTGGTGGTTGAACTGTTCTAACAACTCCCCTCCCTTCAATCGGGTAAACATTTTAAGGACTCGCCTGTTCACCTTTCCATGCTGCTGTTCTAATTTCTATGGCTAGGCTAAAATATAAAACCAGAGGAGAGGGCTGTGCTCTCTGCCTCCACATCTGGAGGAAGCAATGCTTCCAAATAACAATTATCAGAAACAACAAGAGGAGGGCGTGCTCAAATTCTGTTTGCAGTTTCCCACAGGCATTTGACCAGCCACTGTGAGTACAGGATGCTGGACTAGATGGGCCATTGGCCTGATCCAGCAGGCTCTTCCTATGTTCAGAGTCATGAAATCAAGTAGATGACATGTCTGTTTCTCACAGACTTCAACACAGTTCAACCTGGCCAGAATAGCATGGGTAATTGGTTTACGGCTGAACTTTACAATTCACTAAGATATCACCAAAATAGCCTGAAAACGGTACTTTCAATTAATAGTCCTATTCTGCAATCACAAAAGGAGCATGTTCCATTTACAGTACCAGTTGATGACAAATTAAAGGTGGGAAAGACACACTGACATGTTTATCCCAGGGTTGCCAACTCGTGTAATTTTAGGAGTTTGTTAATTCTCAGATCAACAGACTGTCAATTCAGTCTTGAAGCTCTCCTGTTTTGCCTTATAAAGACGGTTTCTAGTGCTGGTATTTACAAAGAAAGTTCAAAAATGCGACTGCTTAATGCCATAAAAGCACACAAACCAGGATCAAGACTTCACTTAAACTCACTTATTGAAACTTATCTTTTTATTTTGGGGTTCTTCGACGTCTGCACAACTGGTGACTTTCTGTGGCTCAGGAGCCTTGCTTTCTTGGGAAAAGAGTTCATGACCGAGTATACTGTTACCTAGAGACTTGCTTCAAAACCTAGACCCATAAAAGCGGTCCCTGAAATGGGAGATTACATCTTTTGAGCAACAGTTAAAGCACCCAAAATGAGTTCCCATAAACATTAAAGTTAACAATGAAAAGTACAGGTGTTTATTGTTCAATAAATATTAGAGGCATTTTTAAATATTTTTGTGATGGTGATCGCCTTGTTTAAGAGGCTATATGTCCTCCTAATATAGATGAGCTCTCAGCAACTTACAAAAACAAAAGTAAACACGAACAGCTGAGCCTTAGTTATCAAATTTAACATACAAATATAGTTGAAATGTTTGAGCAAGGAATAAACAGACATAAAAAGAGTAAACAAATTTGGGCCTATGCATGCAGCCCCTTCCCACATCTCTTCTGAGCACGTCAAACTAAGGTTTAAAAATTGGCTTCCAAACTCTGGCTTTTTAAAAAGCTCACTGTTCACACCAAACAGCAAGCTATCATTTACTGCAGTTCCTGGTTTCTTTGCCCACAGTAGCACAAGGGTTGAGTGCAGGTACATGAAGCTCATGCATAATCTTGTTTATTAAGACAGGATTTGATCATCCAAATGCAGCAAGTACAACCTAAGCCCCAGTCAAAAGAACAGCCCCCATACATGAACTCCATACGGATCAACTAATGCAATACAGACACTTAAAACTCAAGCAGAAACGCAGCTCCAAAACATAAAGACCCAGGCAAGCGATCAAAAACCTACAAAGTGGAAGAACAGAAAGGGGTTCTCAATACTGGGGATAAATCACTTATTTACAACTAAAATTGTGCTAATATTAACACACATTTTGCAAAAAGGCAAAAACAAATCCATTAAAAGCAAAACATTTTTTCTTCTTCTTTAACCAAAGAAATAGTAGTCTGAACTTCAGAGGTTTATTCTGCAGTTAACGGCATTCATATAATAGATTTTGTTTATTATAGAGTAAGGTATACAGTAATGGAAATCCATGCATACAATTAATGCAGGTGCATATTAACATCACATGCCAACCTGGACTGCACTGAACTTCAGGGATGCATGCCCGGACAATGAGGTCCAGCTCCGAGGGCCTTCTGGCGGTTCCCTTACAGCAAGAAGCGAAGTTACAGGGAACCAGGAAGAGGGCCTAATGCCCTCCCATCAGATGTCAAGGAAATAAACAACTATCTGACTTTTAGAAAACATCTGAAGGCAGCCCTGTTTAGGGCAGTTTTTAATGGTTGATGTTTTATTGTATTTTTAATATTTTGTTGGAAGCCGCTCAGAGTGGCTGGGGAAATCCAGCCAGATGGGCAGGGTATAAATAATGAATTATTATTAATTATTATACCGAGGCAGACTGGAAATGTACTTCTGCATCCAGGGGCAACAGTTGTTGGCATCTGTCTGTCTCAAGAAACAAACAATAGACTGCACTTCCAGGGGTGAAGTCAAACTGCTAAAATTGTAGCACTGAAGTGACCTCCCTGAGACACAAGCATGGGCAGTATGTAAGGAGGTCCTGGGCTGCCCAGATAACAAGACCCCCCTCTCGGCCTCACTGATGTGGTCTAAAGGAAAGTAGAGCAATAGAGCTTGGCTGCAGGAGTTGCCAGAAGGCAGTGTACAAACCACCTTCTCGACTGTTGGACCCACTATTGGTCTCGTCTGCTCAATTCACTGTAGCGTGTCTTCACATGAAGACCAAGTCTCTAAATCAATGAGGGTTTGAGACCTGGTTTAGGTACCTGGTGGGGCCACTGCGAATGCTGACAGCTTCTAGGAGCCACAGGCGAGAGCTGAGTGCAGGGTGGGGACCAAATGTGGAGAAACTAGAGGATGGGTCAAAGCAAGTGTGCTTCAAAATGCAACGAGAAAGAGAGAAAATGGGTGTTCTAAGTGATCATTGAGCCTCAAATCCAAATTTTCAACTCAGGGGGGGGGGGAAATAGCTCCTTGATATTAAAGAGCCACTTCATGGGCAATGGATAAAAAGAAAGGGCACAAAATCCCCCTTTAAATGAAAAGTTTTTGCAGTGCCACACTAACTTCAGTATTTTTCCCTTCAAAAGTGACTCCTTATGCACTCTCGTTAAGCTGCATATTCCAGCTGGGATGCCGATATTATCATCTGATTCCTAGTTAAAAAGAATGCCAAAATATCTTTAAATAAACTTTACAGGGGTTTTTATAAGTTATATATATTTAAAACCTATTTAGATTTGTTTTATGTCCTTTTCTGGGCAACATCACTAGAAAGCTTTCAGAAGGAAAAAAGTTGGGTTACAACTTTATTCACCAAATTAACCTTTTGCAATACAAGGCATTAGTCACCTAAAACATAAGCAAACAACAAATGTTTCTTTGCTAATTTATATCTCAATAAACCTTGATTTCTCTTTGCTGAACAGATATGTTTTCAAGACTTTATTGCTCTTTCTGTAAATTATAACCATTTTGTGAACTATTGACCATACATATTACATGGTGTACTTAGACAGTTATTGTGCACTAAGAACAATTTACTGGCATCATCACAACCTTAAAAGTAATTTAAATTCATTCAGACTGATAACAAGCAAGTCTGAATGAATTTTCTGGGTGAAAGCATTTCATGATCATTTCCAAAACTAACATCATATTCCTGCACTCTTTGTGCTCATACACTATGCTAATTGGTTTTCAATTGAAAAATTATCCTTACAATATGCCCAGCAATACTCCATATATTCTGTGCTACGCTAACTGTACAGTACACGAGACCATCAGTATGTTTCCCCCAACACTATTCCCTCATTAAGTTTAGATATGTTCTTACAAAAATATTACAAGAATGTCAATATTGAAGGGGAGGGGGAAGCATAACTATTTATCAACAATCTTGGCAGACTCTTTATACCTGACTGCATTAGGTCTTTTGCACTTTAAATTTTAGGTCATGAAAATACTGTAAGTACTGTAATGTAACCACAGCCTTATCTGTGCTTTCACATACAACACTGTGCGCCATCATAAATATTTTAATTCCTATTTTTAACTCCAGAAAACTTTATGTTTGTGTTTTCTATGAACTCTTATTTTCCCATTACTTTGAGAAAAACTTTTTTTTTAAAAAAAACAAACTTATATTTGGGGATGCAATGAGTGGAGGAACAACACATAATGGATGCCATCAAGAAGCTTTCAAACAGGTACTAATGAATCCAAGTTGCCCCTTCTTTTTAGAGCCATCCATTACTTCAGACTAATCACATTTCCATATTACAGTAACTGCAAAAAGTAGAATACCCACTCTATATTTGCTCATTCTGAACAAGAAAGAGCTGCAACTCAGCAGCTAGGCATCTGCTTTGAAGTCGGAAGGCCCCAGGTGCAATCCTTGGCATGTAGGGTTAAGAAAGACCATTGTCTAAAACCCTAGATAGCTGCTATCAGTCAGTGTAGACAATACTAAGCTAAGTAGACAAATGGCTCAGTATAAGGTAGCTATGAACTGGTAACTCCTTTGTGGAAGAGCTGCATAGTCACCAAGAGCAAAGTCTTTTACATATACAGTGGTACCTCGGGTTAAGTACTTAATTCGTTCCAGAGGTCCGTTCTTAACCTGAAACTGTTCTTAACCTGAAGCACCACTTAAGCTAATGGGGCCTCCTGCTGCTGCCGCACCGCCAGAGCACGATTTCTGTTCTCATCCTGAAGCAAAGTTCTTAACCCGAGGTAATATTTCTGGGTTAGCAGAGTCTGTAACCTGAAGTGTATGTAACCTGAAGCGTATGTAACCCAACGTACCACTGTAACTCAGTGGCAAGATACAAAAATCCAAACATTTTTCTTAAGTTCAAACTTAATGCACATTTTAATGCAAGAATTGATTGTATTTCTTTTCCATATTTGCATCTATTAGCATTTCTCGAAACAGAAACTCTCCAACTAGCATTTTCAAGTATCACACCTGTGTGTTTTTCTTATATTTATACCCCATCTTTCCTCCATCATGGGACCCAAGGTAGAGTACACATGATGTTCAGGCAATCTCCCATCCAGGCAAAAAACCAGGCCCTAGATCTGCTTAGCTTCAGCAAGGTGGTGACTCTATGTGCCTTAATACCATATCCTGGGGCCATATGCTTGTAACAAAACTCTTCACCAATTTCCAACAGTTCTATTCCTCTCTGGCTCATTCAACACTAAAAGTATGTTATCAGCTGCTTCTTCCATTTCCTAACATGTATTTAAATATACAATAAATCAGTCGTTACTAATAAGCCTAATTGTGCTGATGAAATGAAATCTGTTCAGGATGATCATTTCTTGTGTATATGAGCAAAAGAGGTCAAATAATGCTTGTCTAAACAGGTTACCACTATTTTGCCCAGAAAATACTGCCCACATTGCTGTTCATCAGGTTGTGTACATGTGAGAAACATCACAAACTGTCGACATAATGTCTGTCCACCCATAGACCCAGAATGATGTCCAATAGAATTGCCTAGGGAATATTTTTATTAGGCAACTCAAATTGAATTACTAAGATTAAAAATAAAAACAATATTTTGGAAAGGTTTCCCTCCACAACTTCCCTTCCAGCCCCCGGAGCAAACAGTTATTATTAGGTAAAAATAAAAGCCAATTTCTCTTACCACACATATAGACTTTTTAAAAATAACATCATTTGTCACTTCCATACCGTTCAAATATTTTATACCTTTCTCGGCTTCTTATCCAATCCCAAGCTTTGCTTGGCCACTTTCCACAAAAATCTTATCCTTTCAAATTTCCAGCTGATTCTAGCAACCTGCTCATCTCAGTTTTCCTTCAATTATTTGTGTTTAAACTGAAATGTTTCTAATTTAGTTATGAAACAAATGTTATTACAAATGCTTGCTTTTCCAAGTCTTGGGACTAAAGCCATTAAGAACGCAATGTTACTTCTAAACTTTTAACAGAGACAGTGCCAAGAAAGAAGAGTGTCTAGAGAGGAGAAAATATATTCCATACCTTTATAGCGAGAAGACAAAAATCAGTATATTTTTAACTCTCCAATGTCAAAATGTCAACAGTCTTCAAAGAGGTATGCTGCACTAGCATTGCATCAACATCAAGCTTTTGATTTAACTTGACCATGTGGAACAGGCACGCCCTACTGGTAGATTGTGATCTACCAGTAGATCACTGGTCGTCTGTGGTAGATCTCTGGTAGATCACTGTCTCCCCCCAACGAAACTCAACAAGTTTAGCTCCTCTAAAAAAAGCTAAACAACTTTGACCTGAATCCTTAAAAGGGGGATAGATCACTGCCAGTTTTTAACTCTGTGAGTAGATCGCAGTCTCTTGGGAGTTGGCTACCCCGGATCTAGAACATTACATGATATCACTATGCTGCATAGAATGCAGTCAGCCAATAAAGCACACAAGACAGAATCATAGAATTGTAGCATTGGAAGAGACCCTGAGAATCATCTAGTCCAACCCCCGGCAATACAGGAATAAGCAGCTGTCCCATATAGGGATCGAACCCGCAACCTTGGTATTATCAGCACCACGCTCTAACCAACTGAGCTATCCAGGTGAATTAAGAAATACAGCAGCAAGAAAACCACTGAAGCAACAGAAAGAGCTGGTAGTAAAAGAAATGAAACCAACAGCTTCTGGTTCTACTTCTATAACCATCTCATAAGAACTGTATACCTCCTCTGAAGGAATCTAGCTCTACAGGCCCCTACACAGACTTCAAGAGGACTAGCCTGACAGCACAGATGCAACTGTCCATTGACCAAAAGTAGTGAACACTGAATTTGACAGAGCCAATGGAACAAATATAACCACAAGGGATCTATTAGCAGTACCAAATAACTGAATATCAACTGAGTGAAATGATGCAAGTGTCAAACGACTTTAATCTAGCAGCTAACCAATCTCCAACTCCTTTATCCTAAGGAGTAAATAAATAAAATGAATTTTAAAATGAACCTAAAAATGCAGCCTTCTCCACTCTCTTTATTCTAGCAAATTCCACCTCTGCAGCATGACAGTTTGGGAGACAAGGAAACTAAGTCAAAAACTGAGTTTATGCAGAAACTTAACACATGAACTATTTGATGATTACAGGAGTGTCCATCTTGTGAAAACATTAACATAAAGTATTAAAAAGCATGACACACAAGATGGAACTTTGTGGCATCTTGAGGCAGAACGATGGGACCTTGCAGAAATGAATGACAGCACCAGTTTCAAAGTGTGAAATATTCCCATGAATCAAAAACATGAATCTGTAAGTGGCCATCAATGTTATATATTACATCATACTCATCAGATAGCAATGGCTTTGTACATTACACAGGTTGAAGTATTGGTCACATATGAACACGCCCTTTATTTATGAACAGGCACTGGCTGCCCTATCATTCTCTCCAGAAAACACCTGCTTTTTGCAACAAAGGTACACAGTCTAACTTCTCCTACTGACAATTAACTCAAAAGAGGAATGTTGGCTTCAGAAGGAAGTATGAAAAAAAGGAATCATAATGGCACAGGGCCAGATTCAACTAAAAAGTTGCACTAGTCGGAGCCACTGCAACTTTTCCCACTAGTGCAATGGGGCTTCCCCCCTCCCCTCCAATTAGATGGGGCAGTCAGGACAACCCCAGAACAGCACACCACAGGGAAGATCACTCCATCAAGCCATCATAAATGCTTGCAATTATGGAGCAATCTCCTTAGAGCTACTTCAAATTCCATCCACAGTTTAATAATTGCCAACTAGTTACAATTTTACAACCGTTGTTGGTTGTATTTATAATATAGCATGTGTGTACACTACAAAGACTTGTGCTCTGGAGACACATATAAGCGCATTGTGCCGTTTCGTATAGTTCCACCTCTTAATCAGAGGACTATGGAAGTGGCTGGTTGGCTACACTTGACAAGATCACATGCATCCATGTTGGCCTCCCATGATCTGCAGAAGGAGCTTACCAGTCAAGAGCAAAGACAGAACTTCTCCCTCTCAGTCCAATGAATGGCTACCAATGCACCCAAGCCAATTTATCAGGCAATGTATTTTCCTTGAGCAACTGCCCCCCTCAACGAACAAGATAAAGATGTAAAGAGGTACACCAAGACAAAACATAAAATCCACTAAGAACATACCATGAGAACCATCCTGCTGGGTCAGAATAGAAGTCTACCAAATCCAACAGTGGCCAGCCAGATGCTTCTGGAAACATGTTTCCATAGCTGGGTATGATGGCAGCAGTCCTTAATCTCTGCTATTAATCAATTCTCTACCCCACAACTGATTGTCTGAAAAATACAGCTACTGAACCCAGGGGTTTCACATAGCTAACAGCCATTTATAGACCTATATTCCATGTCTAATCCCATTTTAACGGAACCAAAGGCCGTGGCCATGAACACATCCAGTGGCAGTTAATTCTATAAATCAATCATGTATTGTGGAAAGTAAAGGTAAAGGTAAAGATACCCCTGACCAATAGGTCCAGTTGCGGACGAATCTGGGGTTGCACGCTCATCTTGGCTCTATAGGGAGGGAGCTGGCGTTTGTTCACAGACAGCTTCCGGGTCATGTGGCCAGCATGACTAAGCCACTTCTGGCGAGCCAGAGCAGCGCACGGAAACACCGTTTACCTTCCCGCCGGAGCGGTACCTATTTATCTACTTGCACTTTGACGTGCTTTCAAACTGCTAGGTGGGCAGGAGCTGGGACCAAACAACGGGAGCTCACCCCATTGCGGGGATTTGAACTGCTGATCTTCTGATTGGCAAGCCCTAGGCTCTGTGTTTTAGACCACAACGCCAACCGCATCCCTATTGTGTAAAGTAGTTGACCCCAAATTCTAGTATTATCAGAAAGGGAGAAAAACTTCCACTTTATGTAGTTTTTATAAATCTATCTCATGCCCTCTTATCTTTTCTACTAAACAAAAAGCCCTCAAACAGGTTAGCCTTTTCCCATAGAGAAAGAGCTTCTAATTCAATCATTTTGGTTGCTCTTTTACGCACCTTCTCCAACTCTACATCCTTTCCGAGACAAATTATTTAAGTTGCTCTCTCATAACCACCCTACAGATTTATACAACAGCATTATAATATTGGCAATTTTGTTTTCAGTCAATTAACAAATAAACGTGATCATGGTACAGTATTAGCCTTCCTCAATGCTGTAGCACATAATATTAACACCACAATCCCACGACCCATTTCCTGGGTATTCACAATCACTTCAGATACTATCAATGTAGCTGAAGTTAGGAGCTTTTGCCCAGATGTGCACCACTTTAAAGTTTTAAATTGAACTTCATTTAGCATTTTCATCAACATTCATCCAGTTTGGAAGGATACTTTTGGTGTTCATCACAGTCTACTTGGGTTTTCACCACAATGGATAATTTGATGTTATCCACAAACCTGAGCAGCTCACTGCCTAATTCCAGATCAATTCATGAACAAGTTAGACAGAACTAGTCCTATTATAGATCCTTGGGTACCCCTATGAGTCATATCCCCTATTTTGAAACTGTTTGATTTATTTATATCCTCAAGGTTTCTGTTCTCTAATCAGTCATTAATGCATAAAAGGCCTGCTTCTTACTCTATGAGCATTTAAGTTTATTCAGGGGCAATTTGTCCATAACATGAAATTAAAGTATATAATGCTTATGAGAATATATGTATATATTTGAGAATACCTTCAAAAAGTATTCTCAAATGTGCGGAACTTCCTATTGCAGAAGCCACACCAATTCTACCACAGCAACCTTATTCTTCTATGTTTAACAACTCTGGCTTTAATTATGCTTCTCTACCAATTTACCCAAGACAGATGTTATGCTAATGGACTTGTAATTTCCCAGCTCCCCCTGGATACTTTTTTAAAGATTGGTGTTTATGCTGGCTACTTTCCAATCCTCCAGCACAGAAACTGATTTTAGTGACAAGTTGCATATTTTTGTTAGAAGATCTTCATATTAGGGTATATGCCATTCAGACAGCGTGGCTTGATGATTTTAATTTGTCTATTTGCCCTACAACTCCATCTCTCATCACTTTAATTTGGCCATTCTTCCGACACCCTCCCAGAAAGCACACACAGTTCAAACCCACCTATCTCGATCCGGTATCTTCAATAGCAAAGATCAATGCTAAGTATTTGTTCAGCTTCTCTGCAATCTCCGTATCCTCCAATAATCCTTTCATACCTTTGTTATGGACTACTCCAACATCTTCCTGGGATGGTTAGAGGCTTACACTATTTGTTTTAAGGCTTCTAAAATATTATTATTTTATTGTTACCATGTTCTTGCCCCTGAAGCAAAACAACAGCATCTCAATTTAAAATACAGTGGTACCTCGGGTTACAGACTCTTCAGGTTACAGACTCCACTAACCCAGAAATAGTACCTCGGGTTAAGAACTTTGCTTCAGGATGAGAACAGAAATCGTGCAATGGCAGCGGGAGGCCCCATTAGCTAAAGTGGTACCTCAGGTTAAGAACAGTTTCAGGTTAAGAACAGACCTCCAGAACGTATTAAGTTCTTAACCTGAGGTACCACTGTAATACAGAAATTAAAATAAATTTTGAAACAACCTCACAATTGACACTTTCAAAGCTGCTAAACGACCCCTACAAAATTGGGCAGAATTTGTGATCTTTTATATTTTCCTCATGTCAGGATTTACACTTTTTAAAGTATGCCTTATTGCCTTTTATAGCTTGCTTGACTCTTGCTTGTTAGCCACACCAGTTTTCTTTTGGACTTTCCTGCACCTTCCCTAATCTAAATTATATATTCTATCCGAGCTGCTATTGTGGTTTTAAATAACCTCCAAGCATCCTAAAGATATTTTGCCCTCTTCACTCTCCCTTTCAATTTCCTTTTAACAAAGCCTCTCATCTTTGAGAAGTTTCTTCTTCTGAAGTGAAATGTGACCATTGTTGGACCTTCTGGGCAACTCACACTCATACGTTGAATCTGACAATTCTGTTGTCATCGTGTTTAAACCGTTATGATGAAACTTAAGGCAGACAGTATGTTAGATCTGGAAACCACAACTAAAAGATATTTGGATAGAAAAAGACTTACTGAGCTGAATGTTATGTTCCTTAATTAAATTTATGCTTGTTTGACTGTCTTGGTGTGTGGGTGGATGCTTAGGTAACTATATCTAGCCCCATGTGTCTGTACTTGAGTAACAATAGAAAGATAGAATCCTGTCGCTCTTTCCAAGTCCACTAGGTGATAGCAGCAGGTATTTTAAAGGAATTCTGCACTCAATGGAGTAGCTGAAAGACTGACCATAGTTACCACCCATGGATAGACCAATGTGAGGCTCCCTGGGAATATCACAGACCACTCTGAGGAAGAGTTATTTGCCCAACGACTCAGTACAAACTCAGAGGTGCTCAGACCTTTGTATCTTCTACAGATTACAAGTGCCCAGTAGTCAGAATTATGACAGTGTCCTTTGTATTTACTTTGGGGAGAAAGAAGGCCTAAGCATAGTTTAGTGCAGTGTTCTGTAAAGGCGCCAAGGAAGCACTGAATTCTAGTCTTCTACTACATGACAGTTTTGGTGATGAGCATCATCCTATTTTTCATAACTTGCTCTAAAAAATCGATGCCTTAAAGCACTTGGTCATTTTATTCTCTTTTTAAAAAATGGGTCAAATGTCAATCCTATTTAGACCCATTGAAGTCAATGGGCTTAAGCAGAGATAAATGTCAGAATGATTAGGAACAGACGAAGCTGTTATACTGATTCGGCTAGCACAGTATTGCCTGCATTGGGTGATAACAGTTCTAAAGAGTTACAGATAGGAGACTTTTCCAACCCTACTGGGAAATGCCAGAGACCGAAGCTGCAATTTTCTGCATCTAAAGCATGTGCTCTACCACCAAGCTACAGCTCCGTCTGAACTCTGATCCTAAGCAGATTGGATCCACAATGCAATCCTACACATATACTCAGAAGTAAGTCCCACCAAGTTCAATGAGACTTGCACTCAGGTACGGCAGCCTATGTCAGTGGAAATTAGGCCCCACCTAAGTAATGGATCAGGACGCGGGTCGCGTTGTGGGTAAAACCTCAGCGCCTAGGACTTGCCGATTGCATGGTCGGCGGTTCGAATCCCCACGGCGGGGTGAGCTCCCGTCGTTCGGTCCCAGCTCCTGCCCACCTAGCAGTTCGAAAGCACAATTAAGTGCAAGTAGATAAATAGGTACCGCTTTATAGCGGGAAGGTAAACAGCATTCCGTGTGCTGCTCTGGTGCTGGTTCGCAGGAGCAGCTTCGTCACGCTGGCCACGTGACCCGGAAGTGTCTGCGGACAGTGCTGGCTCCCGGCCTCTAGAGTGAGATGAGCGCACAACCCTAGAGTCTGTCAAGACTGGCCCGTAAGGGCAGGGGTACCTTTACCTTTAAGTAATGGATCATGACATAACTTGTCCTGCTAATTTCAAGGGGCACTAAACTTATTATGTATCCAACCTAACATATTTTTAAGCAAGGGTTTCTTCAAACAATATGAATTTTATACATGAAAATCATTGCCACGTGAATGGAAAAGCATAATATAGAGTGCACTAGCAATACAGTATGTTAGGCATACTGTGAACTATTACATGCAATGATTACTGTAACAGCTCAAAGTTTAATGAGAAGCAAGCCCCATTAAATTCAATGGGACTTATTCCCCCTATCCCTATTATGTGTGCTTAAGATTGAAGTTGGCTTTTGCTTAAGAATGAGTTTACTTCTACCATTTCAGTTTTAAAAGCTTATATATAACCACTATCTATGAAAAATAACAATTATGAAGTGATACAATCTAAATCTAAACTATTCAGTGTTGTGTATTTGTGTTAAGGACGGTTGAGATGTATGCCGCAGGACTCTTACAATAGACCATTTATATTATTTCTAGCACACCATTGACAAAAGCCTCAGAAGAGTAATCAGTTTGAGTGCCCCAAAATTAGTATTCAATATTTGTAATGGAACTGATAGCATTCCAAGTTTAACTATGATTTGCAATTTTCTCCACTGACAATCATACCAAAGTACTTCTCGGTGACCTGTGTCCTAAATCATTCTCAGTTCACGAAAGTAAACATCACATTCATAATTTGACTCAGACAACACACAAAGATACATTATTCAATTCTTACCAAGAACCTACCCCAATATTAACCTAGTAAACAGTAACACTTAGTTCCCAAATGCTAATAAATTAACTTTGGTGTGCCGGAGAAGCAAGTTGAGAAGCAATTATCTTAATTTCGAACAAAAGAGAACAAAAGGCCTAACAACAGTCAGATAGCATAATTTTAAGATGAAATACTTACGATCTGAATCACTTTGATCCTAAATATATTTACAAGGCAGCAATCCTAACCCCATTTACTTACAAGTTTCATTCACTGGAACAGGGTAAACATGCTTTAAGGCAGCTGTAAATTTGTTTAAACTGAATTGCTTTAGCTTAATTTGGTTATAAAGCCTAAGTGGCATACACAAACAACACAACAATCAGGAGTGTGGTACTCTGGTCAACCCATCACATTTTAACAGTGCTTGTAGCAAACATCTTCCAAAAGTATAGATAGGGTTTTCACGCTGCCTACAAACATGCACCATATCTGAATGGAAGTCTCATTTTCAATTAAATAAACCAGCTTTTATATCACATTCCTAGAAAGAACTTGGAAACAGTACTGCCTACAGGCGCACTAGTTTGTGTTCTTCCATAACAACAGTGCCCCACCTCCCTTCTTTCCTTGGTTGCCACTCAGTGGCCTAGCAGTACTTTTTTATCTTCTCCCACCTACCTCCTCTATTTGTGGTAATTAAAGTATGGTCACATTCTACCTAGCACCTAAATCTCAGGCAAAAATTTGAAGTATACTCTACCACAATCAGTGGGGTTTACTTCCAAGTATATTAAGCCTCACAGACATTGGTAACGTATTTAGGATTAAGGAGAATAAACAATTAGCACCAAGATTCCAAAACATAACATTGTGTAAAGTGTTTTAACAAAACATTTATTTTTTTAGACACATAGTTACAAACCGTTTACACATATGGCTATTCTGCAATCTTATCTACTTTAAAATATGGGGAAAATATATATTTTTTTAAAAAAACAAGAGGTAAACATGCACTGGAACTCACAGGTTTATTCATTTTCTTTCAGTTACCAATAAAATCATAATAACCGCTTCTTCTTGGCAAGTAAATTTCATTGAAGTTAATAGGCTTTATTTCCAGAAACTACATTTAGGAAGCCCAAACAGGCAGTCTACAATATGGCAATTTCATAAGCAGTCTACAAATACAAGTGAAAGAACTCCCAAGACCCAATTAAACCACTCCACTTAACTCAGCGTAGTCTAATAAACTACTCCAGTTTAACCAAGAGACAGATCAAGTCATTTGTTGGAATGTTTTATAAAACTTTACCAAAAAATACCAAGCACTCCCTACTTTTCTCCAAAAAAAAAGCAACAGAATAGGATATGATCCATATATTATCATTTAAAATGCATGTTGTTTTAATTTTAATTTAATTTTGCACTGTGTAGATTTTTCTACTTTAAGTCACCTCAATATTTTTAGTAGCAACCATCATAAAAACCTGAGTAAATAATAATAACTGGCAAATAATAAATCAATGTTTCCGATGTGTTTTCATATGATTCTAGTATGGCACAGTCGCAAAATGAAGAATACAAATAGAGCTCTCATTAGCCTGCACCGATCTTCAACAGATGATGCTTACTATACAAAATAGTCAGTAATACCACAACCAATTGTTTTAAGGGCCCATATTAGATAATCTGTAAGAGTACAGACAGCATTTTAAAAAAAATTAGTTGGCAGTCACATGATATTTTGGATATGTCAAATTTTAATATGCGAAGGAAAATGAGCCTTTACAAAGTAGTTATTCCAGATAACTAGATTTGCTTGCGCAAAATATTACTATCAATTATAATTTTGCACGCCACAATATTTTTTTGAAAATGGTAGTTGCGCATACAGTGGCAAGAACTGTGTGCATACTACAGTTTATAGCATGTTCTTTAAAATTAATATATCTAGTATAGCAACTTAAAGTCTAACTTTATAAAAAAGAGATCACTTGTATGTTTAATGTAGCATTAGGAAAACTACTTTAAACATTAATGCACTGTAATATTATTAGGCACAATACTTTTGTTCTTGACAGGTTTCATTTATCTGAAGCAGAAGAGAAGCAGCAGCAAAATACCTAACAGGTAACATTTTTGTGATTTATCGTCAATTAATAGTGTGCTCTCTTCCACTTCCCCATTTCACTATAGAGTGACTAATAACTTGATCCATCCAACCGAAGTATATCAAGTATATATCAAATATCTGGATCTAGAACAGCAAAGGAACAATTAAAAATATGGCATGAATTATTTTACACTGTGATCCTAAACTCCTGAATGTGGAATTGGTCAACACTTATGCCACAAGAACTGAGTTGTGGAGTAACACAAGCATCAAGCTGCAATTCTATTCATACTTACCCATGAGTAAGTCCCACTGAATAAAGTGGAACCTACTTCAGAGTAAATATGCATAGGACTGCATTACTATTTAAAACATATATATGTGTGTGTGTGTGTGTGTGTGTGTGTGTGTGTGTGAGAGAGAGAGAGAGAGAGAGAGAGAGAGAGAGAGAGAGAAATTATTGGAATTGAACTATCTATGTAAGAGGAAGATCACTGGAGCACTGAAATCTCTTACACTCAGTTGTGTAACGTATTTCATTTTCTACTTCAAAAAAGAACTCTCTCTTCTGCACTGTGAATGTACTGCGAGTGCAGAATAGTCACTTTAGTAACTTTTCCTTAAAGCCCAGTTACCTTCACTCCTAATCATTTGTTGCCATCTGTTATAAATGTATGGGTTCTTTTCAACTTGATCCCACAATCAACTGTTTTCAGTAGAACAGGTACCCAGATGCAGAAAATTCACTCTGACAATGAAAGCAGACCACAACTTCATTTGGAGCAAAAGCTGTTGTACAGTATTTAAGTCCATTTATTAAAATGCCTGCTAAAATGTTTTAGTGAAAAGTTACTTAGACACAGAAACTACATCAAAGAGCTACCTTGGTTTCACCAGGAACTCTGCCCTATTTTTTATTCATCCTTACACTAAAACCTTTTTATGTTTGGGTAATCACTCAGAAACTCGAGCAAAAAAAAAGGCAGCTAGCGTTTTGTTTTATTCCTCACCTTCCCTGTCCTTACGCCCACAACTCCACAAACAAAGCTCAACATGCCTTAGAGCCATTTACCTACTTGATCTCGAAAGCTCTTAAAATTAAACTTTCACAACTTTCTTGCGTTTTGAATTTCAAGAGTGAAATTCAGGAGAAGACTCTCCCACAGCAAAGGCAGCAAAGAATGCCTCCGGAGCTCCATACAGGTCTGCCATTATTATTTATTAATCTAGCGTTGTAGGCTAACGTTTTCTGTTGCTGTTGTTCAAGGTGAACACACTCTCTCCAGCAAGAACAATATATATAAATAAATTTTAAAAAACCCACTACGAAAAAGGTGGTGTTAGGAGACCAAAGCAAACGGCAGCAAAGTAGCTAAATATATAAATAAATGAAAGGAATGCAGTAACTCGTCCTGGCCAGAGAGGGTACAGGCGAAACACCATGCACGTGCAACTAACTGATGGAAGGAAGAGAAGTCAGTGAATACTGCTACAGCCCCCCAAGTGTCACAGCTAGGCCCGTCTTTCCACCCCTCTTGCTGCCAATTTCCCTTTTCCCCTCCATGCATTAGGGTCTGTCTGGCATGGAGGGAAGTGGGGTGTCTCGCTGCTCTCCCCAAGGCACACGTGCTCCCCGCCCCATGACTCTACGCTTCCACCTCCCCGAGAGTGACACAAGAGGAGCAGGCTGGGAGAAAACAACACCACACTCTCTGGAATACCACGCCACGTTTTCTCAAGATCTTATGAAAACAGCCGGCAATTAGGTGATTTTTAATACACCTCTTACTTGCAGTGAGCAACTGTTAAAAGTCCGCGCAGGCCAAGTTCGAGAGTTTGCAAAGATCACCTGTACTTCCAGCGCGCACAAAGGTGCAAACACCCACCCACACAAGTCTAGTGGCACCTCAAGATCTTGCATCAAATGCACTACAACTCACAAGCACATTAAGTCTGCTAAGTCTTTGAGGTGCCACGAGGCTCTTTTTTGGGGGAGGGGGGTGTTTGCTACCCGAGCCGAAGATCGGGCGCGTTAAAATGAGAGGGGGGGGGGTTAACACCCTGCCTCGATTAATTTATAACCAAGAAGCCCTCCTGCAAAAACAAAGATGCATGCAAAATTAAGTCTCCGTGTGGGCGTTTGCTTCGGCGAAAGAAAGAAAAGAGGGGCAGGAGTGGGCCACAGCGTTCGCCACCTGCTAAGAACAGACCTTGACACATGTCACCCTGGACACATGGACACGCCATGTTCCCGGCGGCTTGCAGGCAAACTTTTCTTGCAGCCAGGAGCAGCTGGAGAGAAAGCGGGAGGGGGAGGGGAGCCGAGAGTGAGGGCAGGAGGAAAGTAACTAGTCAAACCCCAGACTGAAGGGACGGGGTGGGGTGGGGGGAAAGAGAGAGAGAGAGAGAAGGGAGGGGAATGGTATTTATATATATATTAAAAAAAAACTTACCAGGAGCGCACACTGACTGAGCAGGGTCCCGAGGAGATGGCACGGCGGGGGAGAGAGAGGGAGAGAGAGGCAGGCGGTGCACTCGCTCGCCGCGCGCACGCACACGCAAATACAAACACACCGAGGGAGAGGGAAAAGTGTTTTGCAGGAGGAGCTGCCGCCGCCGCCGCTGCTGCCAGGACGCGCCAGAGGAGCCGCCGGGTGGGAGGGGGAATCCGAACGGAACAACAACAAGAGAGAGAGAAGCAGCAGCGTCTCTGAATGGGCTGGATATTCCTCCGCAGGCGGCCCTGGCTCTGCCGTTCCCGGGGCCTGGGCGGCAGCAAGCAAAGCAAAGGAGCCGCCGACCGAACAGCAGCAGCAGCCGCCGCCGCCGCCAAAGCTGAGGCAGGAGCAGCAGCTGCGCGGGGTCTCGCGTTCTCTCAGAGGCTCGCGCTGCTTCTCGCGTTCTCCCTCCCCCTGGGTGTGGGGCTGGCTCCCTCTCTCTGGATGGAGGGTGCAGCTGCCTCTCGTGTGTGTGTTTGTGGAAAGATTCAGATTTTTTTTTTGGAGGGAAAAAATGCGTGTGCACGCACGCCCCCCCTTTTTTTGGGTGGCAACGACTCTTTAGGTTGTGTTCCTAAAGTTGTGTTCCTCTAAGCCAGGGAGGGGCTGCGAGTTTCTTCCCGCCACCACCAGCACTTCCCCCCCCCCAAAAATAAAAGTGTGGCGGGGTCAATCTAGCAAGGTTCCCTCGCCCCCGATGCTGCAGCCTCCCCGCTTGCCAGCCTTCTCCCGAGCAAGGAGTCCTGCTCGCGGAGCAGGATATTATTCGGATTCGCAGTGAAGCGTCCTCCTTGACGTCAGGTCCACCTGCTATGTAAACAAACCACCCGAGAAGTTGTTTGCTCTCCTCTCTCGCTCTCTTTCTCTCTCTCCCCCCGCCTCCACCCTCGCGCCGCAACCAGGCTAGCAAACGGGAGAGGGGAAAACAAAAGCGTCGTGTCAAATTGGTTGCGCCACAGCAGCTTTTCGGGTAGTACTCCAAAGGAGCAAGCGGGAGGGGGGGCTTATGCGAAGTGGGGGGGGGGGGAGACTTCTCAGAAGGAGGACAGGAAGGACTACAAGAGCCCTTTAGAAAGCCTGCTTTGAAGCGTTGGCACGGGGGGAGGAGGAGGGGGGTATGTGTGCAAATCTCCTCAGACTTGGGCCGCGCTTTTCAGAGTTTGGTCAAAGCGCGCGCGTTTCAGACGCCCTGCCTCTCTCTCCCTCTCCGGAGGTTTAGTATGCCAATAAAACTCAGGAGCTCAACTCTGACCTTCAAGCACACCCCACAGCGAGGAAGGCGAAAGGCAGCGGGTGGCCCCACACGTGCTACACTAAACACCCAGCCCAGCTCTCCTTGCAAAGAAAAGCGTGGTAAATCCCGCGCCAGCAGGTTGCCTGCTGCGTCCTCCTCCTTCTCCTCCTCCTCTAAAGGCGGGAAAGAATGAGAGAGACAGGGATAAATGGAACTGACGCCTGGCTGACAGCTACGCTCCGATGCCCCCCCCTTTCCCCTCCCGTTTGTAGGTCCCACAGCGGGGCTTACGCTTAGGCAAACGCACACAGAACCGCAAACTTACAACGTCCCCCTGTGCGTGTCTCCTCAGAAGTTATTCGTTCAGTGGAGTGGGGTGGGCTTCCCGAAAAGGACATTTAGTAACTCCATGTCAGAAAGTGCTGTCTGCTGTCGAGTAAGTATCCCTGAGAATGAGGTTGTGAGGGAGGCACACTGCACATGCTCGGTGGCACTTCGGTTTTAAATGGAACTCCGCGCTATCCAAGCCTGAGCGCGCCTGTGGCGAATGGAAGCCTTGCGCGCGCGGCCGCCTGTCTGGTTCGAACTCGCTGCTAGAGCGAAACTGGCTCCCTTGGCTGAGCTCCGGTTTCGCACACTAGAGAACCGACAACCCCCTTCCCTTCCGCCATAGTTCTGGCCTCCAGGCTGACGACTAAGGCCCACCGAGCGCCCGCCCGCCCGCCCTTCCTCAAGAAAAGACGACGGAACTTTTTGGACGAGATGCAATTAAAAGCCCATCCATCTCCTGCGTTGCAATGGCTAATAACGTCAACAAAAGCCAAAAGGGTCTGGTGGTGGCACCTCTAGCTAGCTTTACTGCACGCAACGCGAACAACTCCGAAAGTGCATTGTAACTTTTGCTCGGGTCTGGCAACGGGTTTCCCGCTGCGCTTTACACACACGCCTTGCACAGCCATGAAAACGGCCAGGCAACCGCCACATATCCTTCCCAACACCTTTCAGCCACGGGTCGCGTTTCCAGCTGAAACAGTTGTTGCCCCTCACCCCAAAAGCAGGGGAAGGGAAGCCTGATCAACGGTGCAGTACTTTAATTTTAAATACATGCGCATATCAGATTTTTCAAACCGCGTGAGCATATGGAAGCGCAATCTAGACAAATAAATTCAAGTATTCCGGCTTTTTTTTTGGCTGTGAGAAAGTTTCTAAAAGCAGCAAAACAAAATGAAATACCCGCATCGCAAGTTTCTAATCGTTCCACTTGATTTCATATTTCTGCATCATTTTGCAAGGCTAGTGCTTGGTTGGTGATTAATTAAGAAGTGAAAAAGGAAATCCTACATAAAAATCTCGCGGACTTGCCTTGGATTTAATTTGTTGGTGGGACTTTTGGGGCGCTTTTAAAGAGAATTCAAAAATTTCTTTTAAATTAACCGAAGATCTGAATGGAACACGACCGTCGCTCAGAATTAATGCGAAGTGTTTGTTTTCGGCTTAGCGTGTTACGCAAATGGGGAAGTTTCTCGGGACGCAGTTATTATAGGTTGCCCACCGCCGGTTGGAAAGCGCGCGCGCGCACGGTTGATAGTGGTGGGGAAGAGTATCGGAAAGGACAGAAAGGAATTACTATGCAAATTTTCCCTTTCGCTTGGGATTTGGACGATGCCCACATCTTTACTCATAAGATAAAAGCAAAATTGCCCTGGTTCCCCCCCCCTCAGTTCAAGATTTCCCTCAAGAAACCGGAGGTGAAAAAAACAAAAGTCGGAAAGGACTCGGCCACACTTTGCTGAACTTTCCTTTTTGTGGGGTTGCAATCGCTCCACTGCCGGAGAAGTGCAAAAAGGTGCAAAGACTTGAACCATGTGCGTCTCATGTTTGGATAATTATTGGTGGTTTTTTTTAAAAAAAAAGTGCGTTCTGCAAAGCAGCTATTCCCGCCATTCCTCTGGCATACTTTTCGGAGTGTGTTTGGAGGCGCCTGGGCAGCAGATGAGACTACCCTTCCCCTCCCTTGCTCAGGTCTGAGAGGCAAGGGAAGGCGGGGGAAGAGAAAGCAGGAGGTGCGCAGGACGCAGGTTTTGCGGAGAGCCGCTCTCTCCTACCCAGATTGCTAACTCTCAGCCAATAGGGCTCCACCGGGTTCGAGAGGTGAAAGTTCAGCCCAAGGGCACGCGCACTCCAGGCTATTGACTGCTGCAAGGCGCGGAGTGCTTGTTGATGGGTGGTCGTAAAACATCTTCATTTTCCTCTCGCAACTCTTTTTGTCTTACCTCCGCCTTCTTTAATTGTCCGAGTTGCTCATAAACCTTGATGGCTCGTTAGCACCGCGAGCCTAAGAGGCACGTTTACTTGGGAGGAAAGACGCACTGGTTTCAATGGGACACTTGCTCTCTCTCTCTCTTTTTGTTTTGTCCCCCCCCCCTGATTATTTGTTACTTCAAAGAGGGGAGTTCTAAGCCTCGTCCCTAAATGCATTTATTCGGCCGCGATTGCAGCGGGGCTTGCTTCCGAGTAAATGTGCCGTGGAGCGTTAGGCTGCGTCGCTAAGCATACATGGTAGGGATTACTTGAAACCATTCAGGCACTTATATTTTATTTTATTTTACTGCCAAGCTCATTTGTTTAGGATCAGGGCGTGAGTCCTGCGACTCGGGGGTTCCTCGAAGCTGAGGAAACCACAATAATAAAAAAAGTTTCTCTAAGCAGTGTGGGCGCCAGACATCAAGAGGAATCTGGGGGCGAGATGAACGGAGAACGAATACTCCAGTTCTGGGCAGATCTTAAGTGCCTCCAGACAACTCCCGTGAACCTTCAAACGAAATAATTCACCGAGCGGGAAAGCAGGCAGCTCTCTCGCTGGCAACGCGCAGCCGGCAGCCTTGGGGCGCAAGGTAGTGGTTTTCTCTCTCCTTCCCAAGCGCGGCGCCCGGGCCAGGCGAGAAGGCTCCGGGGCAGCGTGGGGATGTTCTCCCCAAAGGTCCCGATCTCCCGGCAGGCATGTCCAGAGCACAGTTTCGGCGGCGGGGGAGAGTCACCCGTTTCCTTTCGCCATCCTTTTTGTGCGTGTGACGAGTTAAGCTCGCGGACCAAACAAAAAGGCGCAGGAGCTGCCCAGCCTGGAGCCCAGACAGCGGCCAAGTTCGTTTGGCTGCTTGATCCGAGCGTGCTTTTCTGACATGCAGCCGCCGAGTCCAACCCTCGCCCGCCCCCCATTGAAAAGACAGAGGAGCTCAAACTGAATCGTCCCCTAGCTTCAAAACCTGTCCCAGATCTCGCGCCTCTTGGAGTTCCTCGTTTCGCGTTAGTTTTAACTCAGAATTTTTAGACTGCCTTTTGTTTCAAAGGAGAGCTTTCAGATCTCTCCAGTCCCCGCAGATAATCGCCTTGTTGTACTCAAGGGGGATACTACCCACCTGGCGAGACGAGGGGTGTGTGTGTGTGTGTGTGTGTGTGCGCGCGGGCGCGCGTCTTCTCCTGAAACTGGATTAGGAGGTTGATCTTTAGTACATTTTCTTAGGAGTAAGGATTCCTTACAGTGGCAACAACTTACTTTGAAGTTGACCTGCTAAAAAGGGAGTGAGCACAGTGTGCTGTTGTTGTTTGTGCATGGCAAAGTGCACCACGCAGTAAAACACACAAAACAATTCCCCCCCGTCGCCCCACCCCAGGGTTCTTATACTTATTAAATCAAAGTGGTTATTACGCATGAATTACCCCCTTCACTTTCTGGTTTAAATACAAACTGAGTCCTCCCCCGCCCGCCTTTGTTCCTGTTTTGGGCTTGATATTTTCAGTCCAATCCGAGTTGCATTCTATTCCTCGCTTCAAACAACCCTATTTCAAACGTCTTCTTTTAATTAATTTAATGTATGTCTTTTCCTTGCGGCTGTGTGTAGATCAGATTGCCATTTTTCATTATGATTGTTTGTAAAGGCAAGGAACAAAACAATAAACAGGGTGTTCTTCAAAATGGGATTATTCCTCTCTGCGCGCACACACACACTTCCCCCGCCCGCCCCCAATTGTTAACGGAGATAGTTCGGGAAGGGAAGAACACGCCGGCTTTGAAAAACCGAAATCAAATCAAGGGGAATCTTCCTTAACAACAGCAAAGGAGTGACTAAATTGGTGGAGTTACACCACCATCTGTCGTTAAGCTTCGGGACTACAAAACTCGCGTAATAATAAATCTTAATGAGAGCTGGCACCCCCCCCCCTTTACCCATCTTATGCTTCCCTGACAATTAGACTCACATGTAAAGCACATGACATTGGGAACTGCAGTTTACCCTTCACAGAGCAATTCCCAGCACCCGTGACAAACTACATTTCCCATGATTCTTTGGGGGGAAAGTCATGCTATGCAGCATCAGTTTCAGCTTCTAACTCCACTTCCTAGTGGTGTTCATGTAATAACATTCTGATGGTGTTCCAGCTGTGTACTATGCAATCTGCCCCGTCTTCAGGCATATGGTGCTGGGCATCTTTTTTGTGCCAGCAAATCCTTTCCACCTTCTCCAAGACTGAGCTGTTCCTGCTTGTTCTGGGTTGTTGCTGGACTGCGGCTCTCATCACACCTCTCCACTGACCGTGCTGGCTGGAGCTCATGGGAGTGGGAATCCAACAACATCTGAAATGTCACGAGATTAAATAACATCTTCCCCAAAGTATCCCAGGAGCTGTACTTTCTACGTGGGGCTATCTTTGAAGGTGACCCAGAAACTACAATTAATCTAGAATGCATCAGCTAGACTGGTGACTGGGAGTGGTCACCAAGACCATATAACACCGGTCCTGAAAGACCTACATTGGCTCCCAGTAAGTTTCCGAGCACAATTCAAAGTGTTGGTGTTGACCTTTAAAGCCCTAAACAGCCTTGGCCCAGTGTACCTGAAGGAGCATCTCCATCCCCATCGTTCAGCCCGGACACTGAGGTCCAGCTCCAAGGGCCTTCTGGTGGTTCCCTCGCTGAGAAGTGAAGTTACAGGGAACCAGGCAGAGGGCCTTCTTGGCAGTGGCGCCCACCCTGTGGAACGCCCTCCTATCAGATGTCAAGGAAATAAACAACTATCTACTTTTAGAAGTCATCTGAAGGCAGCCCTGTTTAGGTTGTTTTAATGTTTGATATTTTATTGTGTTTTTAATATTCTGTTGGAAGCCGCCCAGAGTGGCTGGGCTTTAAGTAATAATATTATTATTATTAGGGTGCTGGGAATTGTAACTCTGTAAGGGATAAACACTAGAGTTCCTGGGGAAAGGGCGCACTTTCTGTGTGCTGTGTACACAGCCTACTACTTTTCTTCAAATACACAATGGACGATCCAATCCTAAATATGTTAACTCAGCAGTTAGTCCAACTATGGCACCTTACTCCAGAATTATTTTGCATAGGTTTGCAGTTGCAAAAGTCCTGCAGGATTTCCCGCTTCTCTTTTCCATAACCCACAGCATTCTGTCCAATCTCTCATTGTCACTTGAAGATATATGTAACATCTAACCTGTGAGTGCTGTTCAGTGCTCTGATCAGCCGAGGATCTCCAGGTAGTCAGAGGGCCTTTACAGAGGTGGCACGCAATAAAGAAGAGCCCGCCCACCGCAGTTAGGCATGCACTAACCACATTAGGGTTTTGGCATATCTTAAAAACAAATCTGTCCTCCCAGCATAAGAGCCGACTCCTAGGGAAAGGGCTTACCTGGCAGGGCTTACCTGCCCCCCCAATATTTTATTCAAGTTGCACCTCTGCTTCCCAGGCTTTTACTGAATATAAGTATTGGTCTGGCACAGAACACTATTTGTTTACTGTGAAGACTTCATTTCTAATGTAACGCGTTAAAAGAAAGAATTATTGTATTAGAGTTTATTGCGGACAACTTTGTGTGTGTGTATCTATGAGTTGCTAGAGGCCATCACAAGGGGGCAGAAGGAAAACAGAGGGGATATTGCATTTGGCACATTTTGACTTCAAAATCTGAGTTCCCTTCTTTGGGGTAGGGCCCCCAAAAGTGTAGACCATCCTTGCCTACAGTTGGTGACTATACCATTGCTCCATGGTGTAAAATATAGTCCAACGGAGTCCTCTCAGGGTGACTGATGAACTCTTCAGGAGCTGATGGGATGTGCTCCTGACCTCAGCTTCTTCACTTCTGCCTTCTCTCAAGGCACAGTTCTACCTTTAGTAACCCCCAAAAAGGTGAGGTAGAGGATGTCCCAACAGTTCTCTCAGGCTATTGATGGTTCTTTCAGGAACTGATGGTACTGTACTCCATGGTGTGGGCTTGCTCGCTTCTATGTGGTCCGTTTGGTGTTTGCCCCCCCCCCCGGGCAAAAAACATAACAAAACACTTTAATGCAGGCTACTTTTAAAAACAACAAAAAATGTTAGGACACAATCCAGAAAACAGTTACACCAGTTACAATAGTTACATTGTTTTGGGATTTTCATACATTTTAAAGAAATCATCAAACAATAATACAAATGTATCTCTTTAAGCCAGGCACGGCCAAACTTGGCCCTCCAGATGTTTTGGGACTACAACTCCCATCATCTCTAGCTAACAGGACCAGTGGTCAGGGATGATGGGAATTGTAGTCCCAAAAATAGCTGGAGGGCCAATTTTGGCCATGCCTGCTTTCGGCTGACATAATCCCACTAACCAAGCTGACAGTACACAGCAAAAAGGGAAGGTGGGAAAGGGCAGACACCAAAAAGATCCACAGGATTCTGTCAGTTTTATTGGAAGGATTTTGAATGATCTGTTTCAAGGAATGCTGTGCATTCTTTGATTTTTCCATTAATCTATCTATCATTACATTTATATCACGACCTTCCTTCCAAAGGAGCCCAGGACAGCAAGTAAAAGCAATACAATTAAAAATAAAATAAAACATATTCAGAACATTTAAAGACATTAATAACATTAAAAAAAAACATTTTAAACTATGTAACACTTACAAGCACAGCAATAACGAAAGTGTTCTTGAATGTATATAGAAAACCCTCCCCATTCAAAACACACTCTAGGGCAACAATAACAACTGGAATAAAATTAGCAATCAAGCCAATTTATAATGCAGAAAAACAAGTAACACACAAGACAATTAATTTAAAATCGGAGTCCAGTGAGTTATGAGCTGGTAGCTAGGAAGAAGAGATTTCCAAACATCCTATTAGGGCTGCCATTATCTGGGAATCTGAAGCTTCTATCAGTTTTCTGTCATTGCAATTTTTGTTTTGATTTGCAGAAACAAATAAGTGCCCCTGGCTTGTAAGACTGGATGGATTTCTCGTAAGGTGGGCATCTCCAGTTCACAAATACACTCCTCCAGCATCAGCATCTAGGTTGGTATTCATCCAGTATAGAATTCCGTGTGAGCCTGATCTCTCCAAGATCAGCAGAAGAAGTTCTGCCAGATGCTGTGTGCTGGGAGGTATTGCTTCCAGCTGAGCTGCTTCAGCAGGGCTTACCAGGGCTTCAGAGAGATGGAGCAGAAGAGCAAGTGGTTTAACAGCTTCAGGAAGGAAGCCTTTATTCTACCAGATACAGAAATACTCCAGTGAGACTCAAGCAAACCACGTTTTGGTCCAACAACTCTCACAATGTGGAGATTCCTCCGGCTGAGCTTTTTGGGTGGTAACAGGCACCAAAAGCGAGCCTTGACTTGTTTGTTTGATAAATGTAATTTAACCACACAAACTGGGGGAGGTGATGCCTTTTTGTTGTTCCCTTCAAATTCAGCATGTTTGCTTAGAGCAAAGAGGGCTTATGTTTTAATAGCTGCAATTGTACAGCTTATTGAGAGCTGCTTCACTTTAGCTCATTCTACCCATCACATCCAATATTCCTGCATTGCATGGCCTTTGCAAGTTTGGGGAAACATATTGCTGCATTTTTAAAAATAGTGCCTTAGTATTTGTGGAAAGGGGGAGATTATGCTGTCAAGAGCTTGTGAAAGATCATTGCAGTTGAGAAATAAATTGAACACATTCCTAAATGTTAGTAATATTTCAGGGGTGTGTGGATTTTATACTTACCAAAGCCTAACCACACAAATCCTTAATGTGCAGGAAACCTCCTATTAAAGTAGGTAAGGATTGCAAATATTCAAAATGAATTTTCAATAGCACTTGAATTGCATCATCTTCTGTACTGGATTAAAAGTGGGATTTCATTGCTAGATCCCAAAGTTTGCATGGAAAAGCACCCCCCAAAACAAGGGGTTCAGCTCCTCATGTCCCCCATTTCTGAAACATTACCCCTTCTGTCCCCCCCCCCCCAGTTTTTCTGGTGCTGCCACTGCCAGAATGTACTCCTAGTATTCAATTTAGCATCATGATGAAAGTTATTTTTAAACTGAGCATGATGATGATTGCTACCTCAGGCATGGCTTTAACAAAGTTTAAAATGTCTGGTGTTTTAGATTCATCCTTTTAAAGAATAAAAAGCATGTGTATTTATTTTATTATTTTATTTGAATAACGTATATATCACTTAGCTACTTGTCTCTTGGGACACGGGTGGTGCTGTGGTCTAAACCACTGAGCAGATCAAAAGGTCGGCGATTCGAATCCCCGCAATGGGGTGTGTTCCCGTTGCTCAGTCCCAGCTCCTGCCAACCTAGCAGTTCAAAAGCACGCCAAAAGTGCAAGTAGATTAATAGGTACCGCTCCTGCAGGAAGGTAAACGGCCTTTCTGTGCGCTGCTCTGGTGTCAGTGTTCCACTGCGCCAGAAGCGGCTTAGTCATGCTGGCCACATGACCCGAAAAAACTGTCTGCGGAAGCGGCCAAACGCCGGCTCCTTCGACCTGTAAAGCGAGGTGAGCGCTGCAACCCCAGAGTTGTTTGCAACTGGACTTAACTGTCAGGGGTCCCTTTACCTTTACCTTTACTTGTCTCTATGTGGTTTACAGAGATACAATACCTAAAATAAGAATCAGTTACACTATAAAATCAGACTTCAGTTAAAATGCTTGATTGGAACAACAACAACAAATTCAGTAGGCACCAGACGTTTGTTAGGGCACATTTGCTAGATTTTGTTTGTCTGATTTCACCTGGAAGGGAGTTCCATTAAACTGGGCTCACAGAGCTCTGGGTGGATTTGGGTGATGCACTCAGACCATGGGTGGCTGCTAACAGTGATTCTGCTGAAGGTCTCAATTATTGGGCAGGGATATAAGGAATAAGACAATCCTTCAGGAATCCTGACCCAAATAGTTAAGGGCCTCGTAAATTAGTACAAGAACTTTGAACCTAACCTGGTTGCAAATGGGCAGTCAGTGCAGATTTTTGAGCACTGGCTTTATGTGCTGGCGATAGTCTGCAGGAACCATTTAGCAAGCAAACAGAAATTAAATGTTGGGGCTTGAGAGCCACGGAATATGTAGCTCAAGCACAGGGAGGCAATTTGTCCCTTATGAAGTGGTCTGGCAATATTGGAATGCTGTGTGAGATGAATTTAATTGTTCTCCATTGCTCTGTGCTGCAGCTCTGTTTTCTTTTTTTCTGACGCTGATTGTTTTTGTGGTTTCTATTTCCAAATGATTTTCAAATGTACAGTTTTAATTGTTATATTTCTGTCACCTACCCTGGGAACATATGGTAAAAGGTGGGCTATGAAAGCAAATATATAATGAAATAAATTGTTCTTTTGGGCAAATAAGCAACAGGGAAATACTTGGAGTCAGCAGCTGTCAAAGTTTATGACACGGCATTCACCTTCTAAACTTACTACATCCTCTGTGACCTGAGGATGTTCACTTTGACAGCAAATGGTGGAATATTAGCCATATTTGTCCATGGCAGCAAAAATCTCAACAAGACTGGCTTGAAGACTGCCAGTATTTACTGAGGCAAAGACCGTTTAAAAAGAGAGGCTATTGACATGGACTTTAGTGAATTTGGACAGACAGAAGTTCATATGAGCCATCTCAGAAAGGTAGTTTGTATGTAATGTGCCTGCATACCATTTTAAGCAGAGATCTAATGTTACATCTCTCCCTTTACCACTTTATCAATTAGTGTTCTGTTTCAGTGGTTTGACATCTGTAGCCAATATAACACTGTTTTGCACAGAAGGGCATCCCCAGTGTCTTACAGACTGATCAACTAAGTGCCTTTGGTGTGTTGAAATGGACAAGGGGAGGCACTATGAGGGGCAGTAGTCCAACAGGGATTTTATTTTGTTAACTGTTAGGCTTTAGCTTGCCTAGAAAAGTCGTCTGTAAATGATTTAGTCCTATTGAACTCAGAAGAACTGCAGTACACTGCATGGTTTCCTCTGAATGATCACTACTATGGTTACTGTTATTAACATGCTGTCTTGCTCACTGAAAGCTGCACTTGCTGGCTAACCCTCCAACCTCCACCCCAAATACATGGGTTACATTGCTGTCACTGGGCCATTCTCCTATATAATTCCCAGAAAACATATATCTGAAATAGATGGCTGGTGAAATACTCCCTAGGAAAACTATGCTTCCTTTTGCTGCACAATTTCTCTGGAATTTGTATCATTTTAAATTTGAAGTTCTGCATGCTTCCCTTATTTTTATTCAAAAGATTTATAAAGCACTTGACCAAAAAATGTCTCCAAGTGGTATACAAAGATGCAGAGAATGGTAGTTTCTAGTGGCCACCAAAGCTTCAAAAGTGAGTATGAGCAACTGACTTGCACTTCCTTTTCTGGTAGTTCTAGGCCAGGGGTCAGCAAATTTTTTCAGCAGGGGGCCGGTCCACTGTCCCTCAGACCTTGTGAAGAAGAAGAAGAAGAAGAGGAGGAGGAGGAGGAGGAGTTTGGATTTGATATCCCGCTTTATCACTACCAGAAGGAGACTCAAAGCGGCTAACATTCTCCTTTCCCTTCCTCCCCGACAACAAACACTCTGTGAGGTGAGTGGGGCTGAAAGACTTCAGAGAAGTGTGACTGGCCCAAGGTCACCCAGCAGCTGCATGTGGAGGAGCAGGGAAGCGAACCCGGTTCCCCAGATTACAAGACTATCGCTCTTAACCACTACACCACACTGTGGGGGCCCAGACTATATTTTTTTTTTGGGGGGGGGGGAATATGAACGAATTCCTATGCCCCACAAATAACCCAGAGATGCATTTTAAATAAAAGGACACATTCTACTCATGTAAAAACACACTGATTCCCAGACCGTCCGTGGGCCGGATTGAGAAGGCATTGGGCCGGATCCGGCCCCCGGGCCTTAGTTTGCCTACCCCTGTTCTAGGCCTCTGCTGAAGGGTAGAAGCACACATCTCCTTTGGTGGGAGAATTCTAGTATTTCTCTCTGGATGTGAGAACTGTGCTGTGGGAAGCCACTTCTTGTAAGCCAACAGTCGTAGAACAAAGCCAGAAGTAAGGACTGGAGGATAACCAAACAGAAAAGAACTCTGGAAGACCTTGTTGGTCAAGAAAAGCTTAATTGGAACAGAAATCCCTAATATAGTTGTTTCTTACTAAGAGGATCCAATGGCCAGAAGGGCCATTTGTGGGCTAGAAGATACTAAACAGCCCTAGAAAGATGTTGCAACATATACTTCAGTGCCTTATCACACAGGATAATTGCATGCAGAGCTGAAGGTTGCCAGTTCAAATGCTAGCAGCTCCTAAAGGAAAACTGAGCATCTTCCTGTTTTGGATAACACTCAAATGGAGAGAGAGAGAGAGAAAAAAAATGAATGTGAGTCACTGGTGCTCCCCTACCTCTGTGCTTCTTCTGAACATTCAGAGTAGCTCAAAATTAGCACCACCACTTCTTCTGCATAACCAAAAGTAATTAGCACCCAAGGAATTGGAGAGGTTCAAGACAGACACAGAAACACCAGAGAGCAAGTGAGGTGAAAATGAAGGAAGGCTACATGAGAAATGTCCATAAACAGCTGGAGAGATTTCCCGAATGCAGCATGGCAATAATACCACAATCAGCTTTTTACGTTTCTTTGTGTTTTTAAATCCTACTCATTCCCAAAGGCTCTGATTTATAGTTGCAGTAAATGTAAAGTAATATAACAGAAAGTAAAAAAAGGTTCGTGTGAAAGTTTACCTCTCCCCCACTCCTATATGTGTGTGTGTGTGTGTGTGTGTGTGTATAAACATTATTTATAGGCTTCCCTAGAACAATGATATATCTGGGCCCATCTCACAATAAAAATAGCAATTTAAAAACACAATGCAAAATAAGTGAAACACAGCACTAGAACGATATTCCTTGTGTCTTTGATCAGTCTGATTGCAAGATTTTCTCTGCTTGCATTCTAAGTTTAGTTTCCTCAGCACAGAAGAATGGACTCTGCTCAGTGGGTGAGAGCAGTTGGATGCAACCTTGTCAACCGCCGGAGTCATTTCTGCATTGTACGGTCATATCACCTGGAAAATCCCTCAGAGCCCTCAGAATTCCACTAGCTTCCAGGGGTGGACCATTCTAATAGGTCCTCCATCCTTACAGAGAACAGTAACTGTGAACCTAGACACCAGTAGGAAGCACTCTGACTAATCATGACAAGAAAAGAGATGTGAAATCCTCTATTTTCACCAAATCAAGAGCAAGTCTGTGGTTGCCATAGCAAGCCGTGAAGTCCTGAGCCATCCCAGCTGCGTCAGTCAAATTGAATTCCTAAAGACTTCATCCGCCTACACCTTCTCAGTCTAAACTGGTGCTGAAGAGGCCATCCAGATTGACACAGCTGGGAGAGACCAACTCAGCTAGGTCAGTGTCAGGCAAGCCTCCTCATTTACCATTAAGTCATGGATAAGAGAGAATTTATTATGAACCGACTTGTCATTTGGCAACAGCACTTTTTAGTTCCACTCCTCTAAGTTTCCCAACTTTCCAAAGTTTACAATATACAATGTATATGTCACAGCCACATTAAAACCTTCCCACCACGTTGTATCTCATGTTTCACTCAGAGAGTTTTGTCCTTCCTTTCTGATGCTTCCCAATGTATTATTTACTTATTTCATAAAATCTATATGACGATTAAAAACAACCCCCGCCGTTTCATTGAGAAGGATAATCCACTCCCTCCCCCAAAAGATCACTTGATATTTGCAAACTGTGTTATAAACTGCTGAATATAATGGCATGCCATAACTTTGCTGAAACCTGCAATAATTACAAAGTTCATTACGGCAGAAAACACTTACAACAGATCAATCAGATTTAGGCTACAATTCTATGTACATATATTCAGAGGCTAGGCTGTGTACACACGATACCTCTGAAGCACACTCAAAGTATATTCCCTACCAACACAACACTTCTCAAAATTTCTGGGCACTGAGAAAGGTTTCCCCACTAGTGCTGTAGAAAACCACACTGTTAGGCTTCAGTCCTAAAGACAGTTACTAATGTGTAAGCCCAATTGGACACAGTGGGACTTACTTTTGAGTAGATATAGCTGGCATTGGACTTTGACATATTTTTTTTGTAGCTTCTGTTTTGTTTATTTAATGTAACTCCTTAATTTCAGTCACCAAAATACTACAATTGCATAATAATAATAATAATAATAATAATAATAATAATAATAATAATAATGGAGAGCAGTGTTTGCCTGTGGAATGTGTTTTTTAAAAAATATATGACTTCAAGTTATCTTTAAAAATATGATGCACAACTATTCTCATATGATTTTCAACAATAGAATGCACATAATCTTCTGTTTCTTTGCAATGTATACTAATGCACGCTAATATTATTGTCATTATTATGTCTAAACCAGTTCATATTTTTAAGAAAAGAATCTCAAAGCAGATATCTCCACTAATATGTGCTCATGTGATTGTCAGTTGTTTCCAACTTGATGCATTTTAAAATAAAAAGTAGGCTTTGATTGTAAGTGAAATATGAATATAAATGAATCTTCAGGGATGACACCATGTATGTATGTACAATGTATACCTTAAACCTTTGAAGGACATTCTATCAATAATAGCTATTTGGTGCCACCTAGTGGTTAATAGGTTATTGAACTGGTTTAACGACATTTGTTTTAGGTCATTCTCAATATTTAAATTAAACACTTTGAAACTAATAATGACAACACACTGTTTTTCCATATGTGTACAGTTCAGATATCCCCCCCCCGAATGCCACATAATTAGGGTTGCTTTGCAGACTTTACATGCTTACCATCATGAGTCCATGCCATGGTGGCAAGGAAACTGTGTCCAATGCCAGTTTGTCGACGTTTAATTTGTGTGCTTGCAAAGCTGTGCTTGCTGCATGAATGACACTGGTTTTCTGTGCATGCGTGAAACATGCGATACATGAAGCGCCCCAGAGGGTTCCATTAGGCCAGAGAGTTTGTGCTTTCAGTGCACTGAATTCCCTGTTCGTTGGACTTCTGCAATCTTTTCTCGCTGTGCTTTGCACTGACGACGGGGAACCTTCATATCTTTTGTACCATTTAAGGTGTCTTCACACATGTGCATTCATCACTGGGTGACAAAAAGGGAGGAACAGAGTGTGCAAAACAGCCACAAAGGGAGATACAGGACTCTACAGCCCCACTTAGCTCCCTCTCATTGCTTAGGTTTGGAGAGGCGCTGAATGTGACAAATACCAACATGGGGAGGAGGACAGCAGAGCAGAAATGGTCCAGTCTCCATCCCTCAATGCTGCAGCCTCAATCCAAATCATTCAACTCATGACTGCTTTGACTTTTTTTTTTAAGAAAAGGCAACACCCATGAGCAATCCTATCCATGCATGTCTAATTTGGCTTGTTCCTTTTTATACAGAGCCCATCTCTCTCAACCCGAGTCTCCTGTTTTAATTGCTGTATTGATTTAATGGGATTGCTTTATCCTGCCTTTTAATTGTGGATGCTTCTATTTTAATGTTTTAATGGGGTTCTTTAATTATGGATGCTTACATTTTAAGGTCTGTGTAACAGGTGTGTTTTTTATTTTATACCTCGTAACCACTTAGAAGCCTGCTTTGGCGTTAAGCAGTATATTAATGGTTTAATTCATTAATATAGGCAAAGGGATGATTGCACAGAGCTTCCCCCTCCATTGAAGTTACAAAGCAAGACACCTTTGCAGGTGGAAGGAAGCCTCTGGGGGTCAAATTAGGCACGATAACTTCAAGTGCCATGTCTCCATCTACAACCATAAATAGTCACTGAAACCTCACTATCAGTATTGCAGGAACCAATGGATGCCTCTTAACTGCAGTCCTGGTGAAAATCCCCCCCCCCCCCAAGCTGCTATTCACTGTAGGGTGGACATTGCCTTTGGCACCAGTTGATGTTTCCCTCTAGCAGCAAACAGTAGCTTTGCATACCCTCCAGCATTTCTCCGATGAAAACAGGGACGTCCCATTCCATAATGGTAATTTCACCATTTATACCCCACATATCTTACTGGGTTGCCCCAGCCACTCTGGGAGCTTCCAGCATATATAAAAACATAACAAAACATTAAACATTAAAAAAACTTCCCTATACAGGATTGCCTTCAGACGGCTCGGGGGTCAGATAACTTCACATCCTCCAACATTTTTCCTGTGAAAATAGGGACATCCTATTCCAGACCCTCCAACATTTCCCTGATGAAAATAGGGGCATCCTAAGGCATGGGTAGGCAAACTAAGGCCCAGGGGCCAGATCCAGCCCAATCGCCTTCTAAATCCCGCCTGCGGATAGTCCGGAACTCAGTGTGTTTTTAAATGAGTAGAATGTGTCCTTTTATTTAAAATGCATCTCTGGGTTATTTGTGGGGCCTGCCTGGTCTTTTTACATGAGTAGAATGTGTGTTTTTATTTAAAATGCATCTCCTGGATATTTATGGGGCACAGGAATTGGTTCATTACTTTTTCCCCAAAATATAGTCTGGCCCCCCCACAAGGTCTGAGGGACTGTGGACCAGCCCCCTGCTGAAAAAGTTTGCTGACCCCTGTCCTAAGGAAAAGCGGGACATTCCAGGAGCAAATTAGAAACCGGGATGGCTTCTCTTAATCAGGGATGTCCCTGGAAAATAGGGACATTTGGATGGTCTGGCTTTGGGTGGGTATGAGATTCATTGGGACAAAGGGGAGGGAGGAAAGAATTAAATCTCTCCCCATCTCTCTCTCTCTCTCTCTCTCTCTCTCTCTCTCTCTCTCTCTCTCTCTCACACACACACACACACACACACACACACACAGAGAGAGAGAGAGAGAGAGAGAGAGAGAGAGAGAGTGTGCAGTGGCTTTTTAGGGTTATAAAAGGAGACATGGCATGTGAACCAACACATTTAGTGTCTGTTTTAGCTATCTACATGCATAAAAATAATTGAAGTGGAGTTATTTTGTGAAAGCAGTTCAACTGAAATAAGCAGGGTTCACTTTCAGGTGGGCTGTGCTGCAAGGGCCGAACCATCAGCTCTGTTCAACCCCTTGCACTTTAGAAAAGCTGGGAGCCTGCAGGTGCAGCTCCAAAGTCCAAACTGATACCCTGGGGTTCTTGCTAAACCACAATAGCATGAAAATCAGTGGGAGTTGTGGACATCCCATAACAGGGACATGGTGCATTCTTTGGCTTTTCAAAAAAGTCTGCGTACGCTACTATCATGTGATAAATTGCAAAGTTAGAAGGGGAAATAGATTTACCAAAACATTTTACGATGGTGTTAGCAACCAGAAATCTCTATACTTCTCTCTCTCTCTGTGTGTGTGTTTTATAATACAACAGCAGCAGCAGCAGCACCTCAAAGTATGCAATGAGTTGGTGGTGATGGTAGGATTTGAACCCAGGTTCCTTAGATCTAGGACTATTGATTTTGCCCACATCATCACACTGGCTTATACTTCAACAATATTAGAATTTTGAAATCTGTGTCTATCCAAGTGAAGAAGAGGAGTACTATGACTTCAATCCAATCCCGATTTACCTACCAGAAAGCCCTACTGAACTCAATGAGCCTTACTTCTGAGTAGACCTGTTATACTGCTTAGAACTTGCACTTGCTAAGCTATTCCGTTCTACTCTGTGAGAGTCCTCTCACAGAGATGGTATATCTTTTTAAAAAATCAATGGAGAAATCAATACATCTTACCCAGGTTATCAAAAGTGCTCTTAGATGCTTAAGTTGCTAAATAGCAGTTGGATCAACTTAGATGTATCTCACATCCTTCATTTTCAAAGTGAAAGGCAGTTCAGATTTTTTTTTTAAAGAAGAAGATTGATTAGCAGTTTGCACAGAGACACCAATTTATTTCATATTTCGTATCACCCCTCATTTTTAATTGATTGGCATTTATTAAAAGCAAAACCGAATCAATTACCCCAGCCACACAATCATGGGAAATCAAGTCATATAGAACTGCCCTTGCATTTTATTTCTGAAACAAAGTGGCATTATTAATGAGGGTCTATGAGAAAAAGACCTTCAGGAAAAAACCAACAATGGGCAATGGAGTGTATAAAGAGGGAACAAAGACTGGAATTCACAGCAAGCTTTTTCCATTGGATTTCATATCTCATCAATACATTATATTTCATGTGCATACAAATTATTTTTCATGGCAATTCTAAGAGGTAAATGGGTTGGCTTCATAATAAGCTAGGCGAGTTTAGGTCTATTGAAATCAACAGGGCAAGTTAGCTCATTGATTTTAATGGGAATGAAATTCAATTAACTTAGTCTGGATTCAACTCAGTATATTGGGCTCGGATATAAATATTCAAATGAAGGCTGCTACCTCCTTCTTCTTTTTGGCAGTTTCCAGCAGTTCTGATGCTCCAGCATGCACATCAGCAGGGATGCAATTCTGCAACCGAGCCACTGAATTTGTCAGAGGTGTGGTTGTGTAGTCCTTCGAGGCATGGCTGTGTAATCCAAAAGGGGTGCTTATCCTGACCAGATCAGCTGTAATGTGCTACCCCACTTACTGTACGTAACCTAGAAAAAGGTGGTTATCCCAAAGATGTCATAGACAGGACTCAGCAGGTATTGGAAGAAGGGATGCCAGGGTTAAACATCTGGAACAGAAGCAGAGCTCATTCCATTGGAGGGTATCAAGATGGTGGCCAACATTTCCAATCAGAGTTAATCCAATGTAGAAAGATTTTTAAATGCTTGTTTTCCTGATGTGAAATGCAATCCCTACAAGGATGTCCTGGAGGTCTGAGGTTATGGAGGAAAGTGAGTGAAAAAGGTCTCTTTCAAAAGCCTCTTGACTGCGAGTATGTAAATGCACACAGTCATTGCTGCTGTTCTCTGGTAAGTGGTAAAAAGGGAGCATGTGGGGGGGGGCGCAGATCAGGGGAGGTCTTGGATTCACAATATCAAAAGCCCTCCGGTTCCCCTGAGCAAAGATCGCCAGTGTCGAAGCAATGATTCTTCAACATCAACTTTGTTGGACTGGTCATGCTGTGCGGATGCCTGATTATCGTCTTCCAAAGCAACTACTCTATTCCAAACTTAAAAATGGAAAGCGTAATGCTGGTGGTCAACAAAAGAGGTTTAAAGACTGTCTCAAGGCAAATCTAAAAAAATGTAGTATAAACACCAACAATTGGGAAGCACTTGCCTGCGAGCGCTCCAGTTGGAGAACAGCCTTTACCAAAGGTGTCATGGACTTTGAAGGCGCTTGAACTCAGGACGCAAGGGAGAAACATGCTAAGAGGAAGGCATGTTTGGCAAACCCTCACTGTGATCAACTCCCACCCAGAAAGCTATGTCCCTACTGTGGAAGGACGTGTGGATCCAGAATTGGCCTCCACACTCATGTACGGACTCACTGTTAAGACCGTGTTTATGGAAGTCGATCTTACTTGGTTACGAGTGATCGCCAAAGAAGAAGATTCCCCTGAGACTGGAATGTTTATTTTCTCTCCCATTGGCATCAATAGATCTTCTATTGGGAGCCATCCAGAGTGGCTGGGGAAACCCAGCCAGATGAGCAGGGTAGAAGAAGAAGAAGAAGAAGAAGAAGAAGAAGAAGAAGAAGAGAAAAGAAAAGAAAAAGGCTGAAAAGAATGGACAAAAATCACACACACATACCACACTACACACTTTCCCTCCTGTTGGTGTGGGTCCAGCAGGACTTGGCAGTTCCTTCACTTCCAACTTTCCCACCTCCAAAGGATTGCTCTGTCCACTAACAGCAAAAGCCTGCTGGCCGCATGTTCTAGCGATATTTTGGAGAGAATTGTCACTTTCAGACAAATAAAATCCATCACCCTTCTATCTATATTTGGCTTGTAGGCTTAGGGAAGTGTGATGGCAGTTATTAGCTGCTCAACGCAAATCCAGTAGTAAGATGGATTTATTTCTTGATTAATGGCGGAGATTATTCACATATTAATTTCAGTTTTGTATAATTTCACAAACTTGGCGCCAGCATTCTTGTTCCAGCCACCCTTAAAATTACTATGATTATTCTAATTGTTAAAAAGCTATTATTTGATTCTAATTTATGGAGTAATTATCAGCCGGTAGAACATCTGCCATTTCTTTACTACACTTCGGAGGGAATGTGCAGCAGTTGCCTCTCAATTAAAAAGAAAGAAAGAAAGATCTTCAGCTGAAGAACCACAGCTGAACAAGTCTCCTAGAAAAGCTTTTCAAGCATAACAACACTTTGGTCTTGATTGATTGTGATTTGTGATGCATGCCTTTTAATTTATTGTGTTGCATTTCAGAATTGCTCTCCGAATCAGTGCCTGGGTTTCTGATGGTAGTCTACAGTGCTTCCTGCAGCCTGCAAAACATTGAGAGATGCCTGCATCCTCATTTATCTTTGCTTGTGTATCATCCCCTATATTATATCTGGGCTCTTTCTAAAGATTCAGTGTTATTGTTAACTCTTATAATTTCTTTGCATTTAAAGTTATAGGGATTCATGGACTCTCCATCTCGGCATCAAAAGATGCTAAACTACTAGGCACAGATAGGATAATTATATCACACTTCCGTGATCAAGAGGTGAAGGAATAAAACACCTCAACCATTAATGCCAGGAGCACTGACTTCCACTTTGAAAGTGCTGCACTTCTGATGTGTAGATATTGCAGAAGAGACAGAATTATTAACTGCACAGTGATAGGTTTTTGAGTGCACCTTGTCCTTCAAGGTCTGTCAATGAACACAAAGCCAATAACCTGTTTGCACAAGGTAACTGAATACATTTCACCTCGATAACTGGTGATGAACCATAACTTCTCCATGTGCTTCTTTGCAAATGGCGGAACATGGTAGACAAAGGAATGGACATTCAGGGCTGTGGCCTCAATTGAACTGAAGGAGGAAAATGCTTGTGCAGGACATTATCTTGGCACCATTGTCTTGGAATATATTCACGCATGGAGGTGGCAGGAACAAAATGAACAGATCCCTCTTTATTCTTCCTAAAAAGATGACCAGGGGTCTGGAAATCAAGCCTTATAAGGAAAGGTTGAAAGAGTTGGGAATGTTTAACCTGGAAAAGAGGCTATTGAGAGAAGATATGATAGCCATCTTCACATATCTCAAGGGCTGTCACATGGAAGAGGGAACAAGCTTGTTTTCTCCTGCTCTGGAGGGTAGGACTCGAACCAATGGCCTCAAGTTACAAGAAAGGAGATTCTGACTAAACATCAGGAATAACTTTCTAACACTAAGAGCTGTTGGACAGTGGAACAGTCTCCCTCTTGAGGTTGTGGACTCTCCTTCCTTGGAGGTTTTTAAGCAGAAGTTGGATGGTCATCTGTCATGGATGCTTTAGCTGAGATTCCTGCATTGCAAGGGGTAGGACTCTTCCAATTCTACAATTCTATGATTCTATGAAAAGAAAAAGACAGAAAGGGGGACATGGTTGTTCCCTTCCTTCTTCCTGGTTGGCCTTCTCTCTTCTCACCTTACCAGGTGTTGGCGGTGACAGCAGCAGTCACTGCAACAGCCTTCATCTCCCGCTTTCTTCTCACAGCAGATGGTGCTGCTCTTGTGCAGTGAAGAAGCTCTAGATCAGGGCAGTTAACCCATTATGATCCAAGGGACACATTCACCCTGGACCAAGCCTCTGGGGGGCCAACAATGGATGTGGCTATCCCACACTCTCTCACATACACACTGACATGCACACACATCCCCACAGGCAGGGATGGGGGAGAAATGCAATTCCTTTTTGTGCTTAAAGGCAAATCTATTGAATCTGAACTCCCCAAAACAATATGAAAGCTAACACACACCCGCCGTTCACAGTTCGCACTTATCTGAACTTTGCGATGCAGTTAGTTAGCAAAAAAAAAAAGTGTGTATATTAAGGTACACATAAAAATGCATATATTGGTGAAAAGAGCACACAAAAAGCATTTAGTTAGGAGAAATTGCTTGCAAAAATGTGTGCATTACTTCAAGCTGCATACAAATTTTTGTGTTCACTAGGAGAAATTTGCACTAAAATGCTGATGAATTTGCATGAGGATTTTTAATTATTATTTAAAAGAAATCCCAAATGGATGCAGAAATGCAGAAAACTGAATTTGATGGGGAAAATTAGAAACAGGTACAGTGGTACCTCGCAAGACGAATGCTTCGGAAGACGAAAAACTCGCAAGACGAAAGTTTTTTGTTTGTTTTTTAGTTGCTTCGCAAGACGATTTTCCCTATGGGCTTGCTTCGCAAGACGAAAATGTCTTGCGAGTTTGTTTCCTTTTTTAAAAAAACCGCTTGAAGAGGTGCAGTTGCGACTGACCGTGCTCCGCAAGACGAAAAACATCGCAAGACGAAAAGACTCGTGGAACGAATTAATTTCGTCTTGCGAGGCACCACTGTACAACTGAAATGGACTGGTCCAGCCGCCCCCCCAATCACAGGATGCACAGAAGCAGACGAATTCCAACTCGGATGATTTGTGCTATTTTCTGCTCTCCATCCACCAATTGATTGTTTTTCTTTTCACATGAGCCCAGAGGCACAGCACTCTGGGAAATGAACCTGGTAGGCACAACTGCTTGAAGCGTCTTTGCTCTACAGCAGTAGCAGCCTGTGAAAAGTAAATAAATGGGTAGGGAAGACATTGTAGTGACTGCCAGAGGTGCAACACTGTTCTTTTGTAGCAGGGGCTGGTTTGTGGTGCCTGGTGGTACCATTGGCACACAGCCTAAGGCAAGAACAGCTAGTTCATATAGATAGAAAATGCACAATAATCAGCATGCACTAAATAAAACAAATAGCATTTATTTATTTTTTTGGGGGGGGAGATAAACCTTCAATTTAAATAAGGCCAGGACTGTCACAGAATTAATTATTTGCTAAATGTAGGATAAAATAACATTTCAACCAAGTTATTTTACTTCTGCTTTTGATTGTTTTCAGTCCTGAAATACGAAATATAAAACCAATGGGGCTGAGATCTGATCAACACATTCAGGAAGATCATTTTATAAAGCCCTCTTGGAATGGTATGACTTAGAAATGCAGTGACCAGTTGCATATTCAAATAATCTCCTCTGTGGCAAATGCCCTGAACACAGAAAACTCTGGCAGGGCTACAGCAGAAACCATTCATCCTAAGAGGCCCATTTTGTCACAGGTGGATTTTTTGAACTGACGCAGCTGAACATACAGTCAAATGATTTTCCCACAGTCACAAGAAGCTGGGAATAATGTGCTTTCCCCCTGAATATACAAATCAACCTTTACTTCAAACAGTGTGTTGGGGACTGTCTGCCGGTATAAGAAAAACTGAGCCAGTAGGGCTTATTTATAGGAGTCCGCATGACTTCAGCCTAAGCTATTTATGTCAGTCACTTGGCATTTAATATGTACACTCCAAAAGTAGCTGTGCAGAGAAAAGGATAGCCTCCTGCCTTGTTTATTCGAGACACATACTTGAATTAAAACATATTTGTGCCTTTTTAAAACAAAAACTTTTTATTGACCATGAAGAATAAGGTCTTTGGTTCAATGGGTCCATTTGGCATACTGTTTGTTTGTCGTGTGATAACTCAAGTAAACACCAGGACACTGGAACTAAACTTTGCACATATGTTCAAGACAGAATTCCATACCTGGAGTTTCAGGTATCCACGAAAACCCCACCTCATTTTAATGTGAGGGAAAATGCAAAAGACAATGCAATACAACATTTGCATTCAACGCTGAGATGTTGGAAATAGATGGCAATGTGATATCTGAAAAGAGGTCTCTCAGACATTGTGCTTTACTAGTATAATTTGTATTTTCAATTATGGCAATTGTCTCTAAATGGTTTCATCTCAGATACCAGTAGTTATCTGTATAAGCATAGAATCATAGAATCATAGAATCATAGAGTTGGAAGAGACCACAAGGGCCATCGAGTCCAACCCCCTGCCAAGCAGGAAACACCATCAGAGCACTCCTGACATATGGTTGTCAAGCCTCTGCTTAAAGACCTCCAAAGAAGGAGACTCCACCACACTCCTTGGCAGCAAATTCCACTGTCGAACAGCTCTTACTGTCAGGAAGTTCTTCCTAATGTTTAGGTGGAATCTTCTTTCCTGCAGTTTGGATCCATTGCTCCGTGTCCGTTTCTCTGGAGCAGCAGAAAACAACCTTTCTCCCTCTTCTATGTGACATCCTTTTATATATTTGAACATGGCTATCATATCACCCCTTAACCTCCTTTTCTCCAGGCTAAACATGCCCAGCTCCCTTAGCCGTTCCTCATAAGGCATCGTTTCCAGGCCTTTGACCATTTTGGTTGCCCTCCTCTGGACACGTTCCAGTTTGTCAGTGTCCTTCTTGAACTGTGGTGCCCAGAACTGGACACTGTACTCTAGGTGAGGTCTGACCAGAGCAGAATACAGTGGCACTATTACTTCCCTTGATCTAGATGCTATACTCCTATTGATGCAGCCCAGAATTGCATTGGCTTTTTTAGCTGCCGCGTCACACTGTTGGCTCATGTCAAGTTTGTGGTCAACCAAGACTCCTAGATCCTTTTCACATGTACTGCTCTCAAGCCAGGTGTCACCCATCTTGTATTTGTGCCTCTCATTTTTTTTGCCCAAGTGCAATACTTTACATTTTTCCCTGTTAAAATTCATCTTGTTTGTTTTGGCCCACTTCTCCAATCTGTCAAGGTCGTTTTGAAGTGTGATCCTGTCCTCTGGGGTGTTAGCCACCCCTCCCAGTTTGGTGTCATCTGCAAATTTGATCAGGATGCCCTTGAGTCCATCATCCAAGTCGTTGATAAAGATGTTGAATAAGACCGGGCCCAAGACAGAACCCTGTGGCACCCCACTAGTCACTCTTCTCCAGGATGAAGAGGAACCATTGATGAGCACCCTTTGGGTTCTCTTCCATCACTAATCTCCCACTAACATTTCTAATCTTTCATCAAGTTAAATCTAAATTTATTAGCTGAGTTCTCTCTGCACACGTTCCAGCTTCTCAACATCCTTCCTAAATTGTGGCACCTATAACTGGATGCAGTATTCCAATAATACTAGCAAGAATGACTTCTAGAAAAGGCATAAAGACCCCACATTATGAATAAACATTTATGTCATTGGCTTCCCAGTCCATAGTTCCACATGAGTATGCCTAAAGAATACATTAACTGTATGGTATAATAGCCAATGCTTCTGGTTTATTCCTGTTGAAGCAGAAGATATGAGATCAGACTATTCCCATTACAATGATAAGTTCATTGTTAATAAATGTAAACAATGCAATGAACTTCACACTGAAATAGGACTATGCAATGTGTTGACAGTCATATCATTGTTTCAGATTATATCAGCAGTAACTGCAGTTTTGTAAAAGTCAGCAACTCTTGCTATCTTATTGAATAAAGAAGAATGTACGGCAGTAACAGCTTAAAGCTTTCTGAAGAGTAGCTATTTGCAATCATTATTGTTAAAGAAAATGCTGTGAGGTTTGCTAAACAATTCCTCAACAATCACTTAGATGAAATGGTTTGTGATTTCCATGCAGCGATGTTGACTGTATTCTCTGAAGCATCATTTGCAACTGTGGAATATAATATTGACAGTGTAAAAACCAAAAGCGAGAGACTCCCCCAAGCAACAGCTGTGACAATAAAAGACATCAGTTCACTGATTTGCAGTACAATCTCAGTCAAGTCTGACCCTAAGCACTCTTAATGCGAAACCAATTTCCATTAAAATAAATGAGACTCATTTCCAACAAAGTCCCAGTATTACACCACTGTCTTTTACAGCAAAAACTTTTATCATGTTGTATTTATTAAAGTATGAATTGGTCATCAGGGATGAAATGTCCAGCTGAATTGGTCCAGTCCAAGTGCAAGTAGCATCCTCTCAGGTTCTGAAAGATATAGCTGAATGCATCGCCACTTTGTTGATGGAAAGGGCAGATACATAAGGAAGCAGGGAACATCTGTTGAACATTCAGGAAAATGTTCTGCTGTACAGTTGAAGAACGTAACCCATAAAACAAATCCACGGAGTTCCATTTTGCTTCACTGAATTGTATCACAGATGAAAACTTTCCATGGGAAAAACCAAAGTTAACCTCCAGCCCTTGGAAAGCATTTTCACAATCAGCATTTCCCAGAAGGGATCCCAAATGTAGGGATTCATTTGAGAAGGCAAAGCGAGTATCAAACAAGAGCAGTTTCCCCACGGTGCAAGGTAAGATGTGCTGTGATGTGGGTCATATTACCTTTGGCGTCCTTGTTGGTGCAGTCTGCGGTGTTGCCGAAAGTCACCACACACAAAATCGTTTACATTTGCCAGATGCTCCAGTAATTTCCTTTGCCGTCTTCACACCTTCCCACTTTGATAAAGCAATCATTTAGTGAAAGATTGTGCCTGACACTGTTTTTCCAGCTTTGGCCTCTTTTCCTGTAAAAAGGAATATTTTCTTCAATATATTTGTAAACAGCAGCTAAGGTGAGCTTCCTTGTAGGTGAGGAAAGAATCTCATTAGCAATCAAAGTGATGTAAGATAGTGGTGGCTTCTCTGTAGCATCTTCGGTTATGCGTTTTTGATAGTCTTCTTTTGGCATATAGCACACCAATGGCTGGTCTGGGAGAAATTCCACTGGATGCGCCTACCTTTTCTTGGTAGGTTCCACAGGTGTTTGGAATGTCTGTGCTGCTCTCAAAGTTGCCAATCATTGCAGTAGTCCTGAATTCCCGGGTTACTGCTTAGGTTTTACAGTATTTTATGGGAAGATTTTTGGTAAAAGTATTCATTTGATACAGCCGCTTGCAGCCAAAGTAAATGAGGTACACGCAACCTAAATGGGTGTTCAGCTTCAGCTCATATTCTGCTCTCTCTTTTATACTGGGTTAGCTACTCATATTTACAAGAAATCAAGGTGCAAATGCTAACTGAATAGGGGAGGGAAAATGAAACAATTATAGCAAGAAAAGCATGAAGATAAACAGACTGCCATTCCCTTCTGTATAATCTGGGAAAACACCCTTCAGTGTTCCTCACTGAAAGCCAAGGACTGAAGGAAAAAAAGATCGCAGTTTGATAGCATTGTGAAAGGGTTGGACCATGGTAGGCAAATTAAGGCCTGGGGGCCGGTTCTGGCCCAATCGCCTTCTAAATCCGACCCACGGACGGTCCTGCAATCAGTGTGTTTTTACATGAGTGGAATGTGTCCTTTTATTTAAATGCATCTCTGGATTATTTGTGGGGCCTGCCTGGTGTTTTTACATGAGTAAAATGTGTGCTTTTATTTAAAATGCATCTCTGGGTTATTTGTGGGGCATAGGAATTCGTTCATTCCCCCCCCAAAAATATATAGTCTGGCCCCCCACAAGGTCTGAGGGACAGTGGACCAGCCATCTGCTGGAAAAGTTTGCTGACCCCTGGATTAGACCCTTCGCTGATATGCAGAACAAACTGCTATCACTGCTTGGCTCCTGTGCATGACACCTAGTCAAACATGTTTGCATTTGACAGAACACATGCTTGCCTGATAGAAAATACAAATTGAAGTGAAATTTGTTGCGGACTTGGCTGTAATTATTTCCAGTCTATTGCACAAAATCAAAACAGAAGCTTTCATCTCTGAAGCCCTTCATTACTGATGGCCTAAACCAGGCATCCCCAACCTTCAGCCCTCCAAATGTTTTGGACTACAATTCCCATCATCCCTGACCACTGGTCCTGTTAGCTAGGGATCATGGGAGTTGTAGGCCAAAACATCTGGAGGGCCGCAGGTTGGGGATGCCTGGCCTAAACTTTTGTTAGTGCCTGACCAGGTTCAGTCCAAGAAGACTCCTGAGGAAGAGCAGGACTCACAGCACTTCCAGGGTCTCTGAAGAGCAGTTGGAGCCTGCCATTCCAATGACACCCCATCAGTAGCACAAGAAGACCCCACACCATCTGCCTGCCTGATCCAGTTCGAGATACCACCACCCCTGATCATTCTAGGCCCTCCTGGAGCAAAGGCTATGATGAGAAAGATTAGAATGAACAATGAAGCACCCCGTTAGCTGCATAAGGTCCACCTACCTATAGTCCTGTTTAAAAGATGAGGGATGCTCATGTAGGCATGTGTTCAGAGTGGGATCCAGCAGAGAGCCAAGAATAGATGGAACAGCCAACTCTATGTTTTGATCTGCTGGTCCAACAGGTCCTTGTAGGCTCTCCTGGGGGAGTCAGTGCTCTCTCTCTCTCTCACTCTCTCTCTCTCTCTCTCCCACACCCACCCACCCACCCATCCACACCAGGTGGTCGAGGAAAAGCACAGTCTTTGAGTTCAAACCTTTCTTCTCGGTAGCCCTTACTCATGATGCTGGTCACAACTTGATCCCAGAGCAATGATCTGTAAAAAAAATCTGCAAAAACAGAGTTGCCAACAAATTTAAACTAGAGGGAATTGCAGAGGGAATTTGGAAGTTTCCTGCTGAAGCAAAACAATCATGTTTCCCCCATGCGACTGAAAGGCATGCATGCTGCCCTCAGCAGACTGCACAAGTGAGTGGAAAGGAGCCTGCCAGCTGGCCTCTAAATAATTATGAACAGTGCTCACAATTGGTTCATTGGGACCGAAATATTGTTTGGAGACAGGCCTTGGCTCAGACCAGAGAGAAGACTTCACTTCTCTGGGTGAGCCAGATCCTTCTCCTTTTACATGGATTTCTGCAAAGAAAATTTCACTTTACTCAATGTCTTAGGAGGTGTCTTTTTTGGTATGATTATAGCATGTATTTAAACAACCAAACTAACATGTGGTAGGCATCTGCTATTTCTTCAAGAACTTAATAAAATGGGTGGTAATGATAAAGTTCTTAATAAAATGGGTGCAAATAGACTTCTTCAATATTTCCAGATAAAGAGTATCATTAAGAGGAATGAAAAATTACCTCAGTTTGGGAAAAGACAGCATCTGAAACATTAATTGCATCAGTTAACTCAAAAGGTTTAGCTGGGAAATGATATTTTTCATCAGATTCAGATACCAGAATCTGAATGCAAAAATGGAAAAAGGGCATTGGGATTAATATTCTATAGAGAGAATGCATCTGAATGTACAATAATACTGTTAAAAACTTCATAAGTTGTTTGTTGAAGGAAACCTTTATTAAAAACACAGCTTCAATAGCACCTTAATACCTTAACCTCAAGATAACAGAAATGTATGAAAAAGCTGCCACTGATAAACAGTCATGTATAGTGCTATTTTTATTTATCATGCAAACACACCAGTCCATGAAATGCAAGCTTAGCAGGTGATAAACTGACCACTACCAACGTATCAAGTGATTGTGCAGTGTGGTCCTGGAACATGTGGTGCTAGCCAGGACCAGCCCAGTACATTTTGGCACCTGAGGAAAACCACAAAATGGCGCTCACCCATCCACCAGGGAACAAGAGGGGACTAAAAATATCTCTGCCAGGCACAAGGGGAGGAGTGAAGATCTACACGAGGCACAACTGTGGAGTGCAGTGGCAGCAACGATGAGCAATGCATTTCTTGGAAGCCAGATCTGCCACCTAAGGCAGCCACCTCACCTTGCCTCATGCTGTGCACCAATTGTGAAATCTTCAGAAAACCCACAGCTGGCTTTTGGAGCTGGAGATACTGAAGAAAAGAGGTGGTTAGCTAATAACGCACACGTGAACTGTTGAAGCAGGGATGGCTTGAATATCTGGAGGGGGGCCCTCCTGAACTTGTTGGATGCCAACTCCCATCAGTCCCAGCCATCATGGCCAATGGTCAAGATGATGGGTGATGTAGTTCAACAACATCTGGAAATCCTCCCTTTCCCCATACCAGGATGATTTTTTGATAGCTTCTTGCTTTTTATTCTTATCAGGCTGCTTCTATTTCTCTTGTGGAAAGGCCAAGGAATTTGTTTGCTGCAAATGAGGTTGCCTTGGCTCAGTGAGATACAGTTTGATACACAGCACATCTGATCTAAACACACCCATGGGATAGATCAGACTGGATTAATATTTTAGCAGTTTTCATTACCTATTTTGGTGTACAGAAAGACTACACACACATTCGCCTTTTACACATGTCTCATGCATAATGAACCACCTTTTATATACATATAAAAAACAGCTGAAGATTACAAAATGAACACCTAGGACAGAGGCCTTTTCATCTAGCTGGAAAAGCTTATTCGAAAGATTGCATCAATCAATTAGTTAATTAACACCGATTCTACCTTCCCTTATGGTCCAGGGACTTCCCAATTATTTATTTAAAGAATGTGAAACAATCCTAACCACAAGAACTTTAAACAATTAAAACAACAACAACTAAACATTACAAAATAAAAAAGCCACGGTGACAAAAAAAATCCAGTTTACAAAGGGCCAAGTCCCTTACAAAACCATTTTATGTTCCACTTGCCAATGTAATGTATCTAAGTACATGAATGAAGCCTGAAAATATACTATACAAAACAGAGACGTTAAATGTCAATATGTTGTGACTACCAATATGTTGTGACAGTACACTGGACAGAAAATTCATGGATGTTGGTGGAGCCACATGTGAGACCAAGTCAGAGAGTTCTTCCAACAGAAAACACCCCTGTTTCGAATTTTTCTTGCTTGAATTTTACTTGCTGAGATGGTGACGAAATTCAGAGAGGGGTAAGACTTTTTTTATGCAGTGTGTGGCGACTGCAAAGAAAAAGAAAGGAAAAGGAAATTCCATGTGAGGGAATTTGGAAATGGATTAAAAATAAAACCATCAGTATGATCATTCTCTTAATACAAGTCTGCAGTGTGGATCACAAGTGCAATACGGTATACAGTTCTGCTCACCCCATCTGCACAAGGATACGTTGAGCTGGAAGAGGTGCAAAAAGGTGCAATCAAAATTCTAAGAGGTTTGAAGTAGTGTCTATTTGGAAAAGAAAGCTAAAGCATTTGGGGCTTTTTTACTTTTAAAAAATGTGGCTGGGGGTGGATAAATGCTAAGCATTTTAATAAAATTAGGCATGGCGTGAAGAAAGCAGATAGAGAAAAGGTATTCTTACTCCTTGTCCCATAATAGAAGAATCTGGGGTCATCCAGTGAAGCTGATTTGTTGGAGATTCTGAACAGACAAAATAATTTGTAATTTATGGGATTTTTGTGGCAAAAGACATAGGGATAGCCTCTGGGTTAGATGACTTCAAAAAGGATTAGACAAAGTCACATGGGGTAAGGGTAGCAGTGGCTGCTAATAATGGTGGCTATATGAAACCTGCATGCCTCTGTATGCCATTTGCTGCAGAGGCATATCAGCCGGGGCTTGTTGTATTCATGCCTTGTTTTTGCGCTCCCCAGAAATATCTACTTGGCTATGGTGGGTAACAGGATGCCAGACTAGACGGGACTTCAGTTTAATTCAGAATTGATTCTGAATACCAATATGGAGCCTGATTGTTCAATAAACACGGAATTGCACCATATGCAGTTCCTTGTTATTCAGATGTAACTGACATCAGTGTATTCACATTCCCTGAACTGCTACATTTCTGTATCAGTTAATGGACTGTTTTTTTAAAAGTCCTCATGTAAATTATTGTTATTGTTGTTATTGTTATTGTTGTTATTATTGTTATTGTTATATTTCAGGGCAGTTCACAACATTAAAAAATCAGCATTTCTCCTAATACACACATTTTTGCAGGCAATTTCCCCCAATACAATGCATATGCAATTTTCTTTAATATATGTATTTTTTGCAAACTGTCCCCTAAGACACACATCTTTGCACGCATCTGAGTGGAGAAATTTCAAAGGACAGATGAGTTTTGGCTCATATATAGTTTCAGTTAAGTGCAATTTAGGTAGGTTCACAATAAAATCCTAACCGAACCAAATTTATTCCCTAACTGTAATCTATTCAGGGTAGGCTTTATCTCTTTTGCACAATGTGCAGGTGCTTTCTAATGCTGACACAAAGTCATTGCATATATATATGAATGGGCGGAGAAAGACTATTGTAGGGACTGGTCAAAAGATGACTCATGCAATGCTGAGAGCTACCTGATACAATGTAGTATTCAGTTATAATGGGATTATATCTGACAGGCCCCATAGCAGGGCAGATTTGCCACACTTGCGCCACACAGGACACATCTGTTTTGCAGTTGCTAGCTGGCACTGATCATAACCTTTTATTAAAATCCTACAACATTCCCCCCTGGCCCTCTCTCCCTCCTTCCATCTTCCCCACAATGCTTCATGTGTTTTGACACAAGGCAGTTTCATCCTTTGCTTCAAGTGTAAGGGTTAGAATCAGTGCTGTTTTTCTAGAAAAAAGAAAATGAACACCATGAACACCACTGTTATTCTCTTAGAATGGCAATGGAACCCACCTGAGAGGTGCCGGAACTGAGTTCCATTGAGTTCCTGCTGAAAAAATGCATTTGTTAGACTCTTACCTTTTGAAAAGCATTTAAGCTGAAAGTATTGTGGATTTTCAGGACACTATGCATTAAACCACAGGGCAAAAACTATATAGAAAGGATATTAAATGAAACTTAAGGCAGCTATAGCAATGACAGGGACAAGGAGTGGCATCAATACCAAATTAAACCAAATTAACTGATTACAACCCTAGGATCTGTCTGCAAAGTGTTGATTAACATGGTTCACGGAGGGCAGATACTGGCTCCCTGCCCTTAAAAAAATACACGTATGCAAGGCAAGTCAAACTGCCTATTTTGTGCATAACATAGAAATCTCATACAATATAGGAATCCTCAAGATGACAAAATAAACATCCCAGATCAGGAATCTATGGTTGCTTTCTATCACTTGGAATGTCAACTTAGTATATTATGAATACGTATGCTTTTATGTTTGCTTTCATGATGAAAGTGGTTTCAGGTTTTAAGTTGTTGGCTGGTTGACATCTGTTTCAAAATGGATGTTTTCACAGTAATGCTATCAGACTGAAGGCCTTTGGAGAACAGGCAAGCATAGTTAAAAAGCCATTGCTTCTATTAATAGAGCAGAGTCCCTTCTGCAATGTCAACTGTAATATTAATCCTTGTTTCAAATCACAGGTCTCAAATATCAGCTGCCACTACTCAGACGGGTCTCTTTCGGTTTATATCAGAGAACCCAATGGAGTCTTTTGAAGAACCTGGTCAGGTTAGTAGGGAGAACTTATTAGAAGTTCCCACTTTAAGCGATTCTCTCTCAGAAGATGAAGATGTTAAAGCTACTCTGCAGCACCGCTTCTCCCCCAGCCCCCGGAGGCGGAATTCAGATTCTTCTGAAGAAATGGAAGCAGAAACCCCATCCACCATTGCAAGAAAAGTTTCATTTGCTGATGCATTTGGTTTTGACCTTGTATCCGTTAAGGAGTTTGATACCTGGGATGTTCCAATTACATTACCAAATGACGACTTAGAAGATGAAGTTGTGCCTGTGGAGGAATTTTATTTATCTCCACTGTTTATACTGCCTGTCACACAAGAAGAGCTTTTGCAAAAAGTGCGTGCACATAAAGTATGGCTAGAGTCTGTCGAGTTCCTGCCAGGGATAACATGTATGAAGGGCATCATCCGTGTTCTGAATGTATCCTTCGAAAAGCTGGTCTATGTCCGAATGTCTTTGGACAACTGGCAGACTTATTATGACATCTTAGGAGATTATGTGCCTAATTCTTGTGATGGCGAGACTGACCAGTTCTTGTTCAAGATTTCATTGGTTCCTCCTTATCAGAGAGAGGACGCTAAGGTTGAATTTTGCATCCGTTATGAGACATCAGTGGGAATATTTTGGGCAAACAATGACAATCGTAATTATATTTTGATCTGCCACAAAAAGGAAACTGTGCCACCAGCAGAAGAGAATAAAGCCCAGGGAGAAGTTACAGATAAAGTCCAGGAAGGTGTTACAGACAAATATATCAAAGGCTGCTTAAAGACAATACCAAGCAGGTGAGGTTGCATGTTACACTTCTTTCCTTTTAAAAAAAGTATTGTAAAACCTCTTTCAGTGATCTCTTCAAAGAAGGAGATGCTGTTAATAACTTTTCAAAATCTGTCCCTGTGGTTAATTTTATGCTTTGATACTACTCTAAATAAAATGTATATAATTATATATATTTTTTTCCAGAGAGGTTAACTTGAGGGAAATGTAATTACCGTAGTCTTACATCCTATGTGTATTACCAAAATAGTATGAAAGTCATAACTACTAAGTAAAGGTGAAGCAGTTCATTACAGGTGAAACAGCTCATTCCTGATGCCTAAAATGTCGAGCATAGTTAGACTTTGATCACTTCCTATTTAATTTCACTGTAGAAATTTAGCAATAAACCTGCATAGTTGTTGTATACTCCTGAGAGTTTAAATGGGTTTTGACGATAGTTGGGAAATGTTTGAAGTGTTTTTAAAGGCCCATAATCCTTTAAAAACAATTATATTGGTCATAACAGAGCTCTGATAAAGAATTAGTGTGACCAGGGGACACTTTGAGATGGGAGAAGAGGTGGGAAGACCACCTAGTATATGTTATGCCACCAAGTTCTGTTGCCACAGAGACCAGCTTATCTTTCACCTTTAGATTGGTAACTTGTGAAGGGGCAGGTAGCAGCATCCTTAGGGGTCCAGGTTTGCTTCAGAGGTCTGCAGCTGTTGACTCATGCATGAGAGGAATATAGAGGAATGTATTTAGGATTTTGTTATATTTCAGTCATAAAGAAAACACACAATGTAAAGATCTATGTTTTGGTTGCTCTGAGAAAAGCAATAATCAATTTTGTTTTGTTTTGTTATTAACCATCATCTAGGCCAAGGATGGGAAACCTGTGGCCCTCTGGAAGTTGTTGGACTCCGACTCCTATTGGCCCCAACAAGTAGGCTCAGTAGCTAAGCATGCTGGGGGTTGTAGTCCAACAGCATCTGGAAGGCCACAGGTTCTGTACCCCTGATCTAGATTCTGCTGTTTCCTATCTGTTACCAGTATATGTTTTGACCGGAAGTCTACAAGCGTAATAATGTATATTGCAGATGAAATGTTGGGTCCCTAACAATCTTTGTTATCTCAGAGATCTTAGCTATCTTTTTGCAGGTTTAAAACAAGCAGCCTGTAATGCGCCTGCTCTGGTTACATAGATGATTTGCTTCGTTGCCATGGCATAAAATAATGCACAGAGAAGCTTTCTTTTGCACAATGATCCATTAGCCCTGTTGTGATCACAATCAGAGCTGGCTCTATATCTGAGCCGCAAAACATTTGCCTAATGGGCTCCTAACATTGGCGGGCTGCCGCAACATTGGTGGCTCCTCTTTGGGCATATTAGTGGCAGTGGGCAGCAGTTGCGCCATGATCTGTAACAAGGAACTACCATTTCAAATGTCGTTCCGTGCCTTGTGATCATTTTGGCTGCTGTTCCGTTTCACGAGGTAAAATGGGCCCAAGGGAGCACAGGTGGGTAGGCAGGGCCAATTGACAGAAGGCATCCACAAGTGGGGATGCTCAGCGATTACCTGAGGTGCCAAGGGCTGGTGGTGGGATTGTGTAGATTGGATTTATAAGATTAGATCCAATTAAGAAGAGCCTTGCTGGATCAGACCTGACCTATCTTGTCTAGCATCCCATTCTCACAACCACCAGCCACATGCCTACAGGAAGCACACGAATGGGATATCAACAGAGAGGTGCCACTGAGAGTCCTACTTCAAAGCAGTGCTTTCGGACATTCCCTTAGACTCACAACTTGTATGGTGTGAGGAGGATGTGCATGAAACACGAGTCCAAAGCCCTTTAGGGTGTGGGGAACTAGTTGTGCAGTTCTGTTGGGTCCTGGCCCTGACCTCTAAAAGCGTAACACCTATGCTGCCTTTCATCTGTTAGACCTGCATTTGATCACGAGTTTTCTGTAAGCTCTAAACTAAGCTCAGGCACCTGCTCCCTTAATAGTTTTGACCCTAAGGGGATATTTTGATACAATGACCTATTTGTATTTAGTTGGTCATGATTCTAAGGACTCAAATATAAGGCTGACAATTTGTGACACAACTGAATTAGTTTTAAGGGTTGAACTATGCAGGACAGTGGCAGGGTTACCTCCCCCACATGCCTGCCTGCCTTGTTCACAGATGGGGGGCAAATGTATTCATCTTAATCTGATTTTGCTGAATTAGGATGGCTTCTTCTGTGGAACTGATATAACATGTATGTTGTCACCGTGGTTAATATGTGACTACAGTGGTACCTCGGGTTAAGTACTTAATTCGTTCCTGAGGTCCGTTCTTAACCTGAAACTGTTCTTAACCTGAAGCACCATTTTAGCTAATGGAGCCTCCTGCTGCTGCTTTGCCGCTGGAGAACAATTTCTGTTCTCAACCTGAAGCAAAGTTCTTAACCTGAAGCACTATTTCTGGGTTAGCGGAGTATGCAACCTAAAGCGTATGCAACCTGAAGCATATGTAACCTGAGGTACCACTATTATTATTATTTTTATTATTATTATTATTATTATTAGTTGAATTTAAATCTTCCCCATCCTCCCCAAGGATATACAATTCAACAAATATATAATCTGAAAACCCAAAACAAGAAAAGTCTAAAATGGATTAAAACATTCCAAAAACAATTACAGTTAGAAACTTCTAAAAGGGACTGCAATGAAAAACCTATTTCTATCCAATGATCTTGAGGTAGCCAGGAACAGCCATGAAGGAGCATTTTCAAATTCTTCCTAAAAGTTAATAACAAGGAAAAAAAGCACACCTCACGAGGGAGGACATGTCACAAATTTATGGTGAAAGACTATAATCTATCTCTCTAGCAATTGGAAGTGGTTGGATCTGACTGAGCACTAAAAGAAGCGCATAGGAAAGATGTGCTAAATCCTCTTTCCTGCCTCCTTTCCCCTCAGTCTGTGGCTTAGACACTTTTCTCTATTCCTCGCTCACTTCTAGTATCAAAGCCAAGGTGGGAGAAAAGTGCTTGGAGCAACTGTGTGAAGGGAGATCAGGGGGTGTATGTGTCAGGGAAATGCAGTGCCCCTCTCCCAGGAGGGCTTACTGATGCAATAGAGGTGCACACTGGTGCTGAGGTTGGGAATGCCCAGCTACACCTCAGAATCCATGCAATGTTCCCATTGGTGTGCCCATCTTGCCCCGACCTCTCAATCACCTGATGGCCCGTCCTGCTAAGTGGCAAAAATGCTGCTTTTGGGGAGGGCGACCACTCAGCACCTCTCCAACTCACCAGATGCTCCTTTGTGCTCTCATATATTCCTTTCAAAGGTTGCCTATGTGGCATGGATAGGCATACCTGCATCTGTAGAGACCTTCCTTGGTACCCACAGGGTTTTTTTCTTTGGCTGCACCACCTGCAGAAATTAACCTTGAAAGATGCACTCCACTAGAGCCAATAGGATAGTCTGTGGCATGTGCTTTGTTGCAGGATGTGTGTGGTGTCCACGATCCAAAGGTTTTACTCATAAAAGAATGCCCCGTCTCACAGGTTGTATGGGAATAAGGAAGATGTGTGGCTGACACCATCACCATGTTTTTTTGATTATTATTTTTTGTGTTTTTTATATTTTGCTGGAAGCTGCCCAGAGTGGCTGGGGCAACACAGTCAGATGGGTGGATGATGATGATGATGATGATTTGTAGTTCCAGATAACCTGTTAACCTCTTTTATGTATTACAGTGGTACCTCGGGTTACATATGCTTCAGGTTACAGACGCTTCAGGTTACGGACTCCGCTAACCCAGAAATACTGCTTCAGGTTAAGAACTTTGCTTCAGGATGAGAACAGAAATCGTGCTCTTGTGGCACGGCAGCAGCAGGAGGCCCCATTAGCTAAAGTGGTGCTTCAGGTTAAGAACAGTTTCAGGTTAAGAACGGACCTCCAGAACGAATTAAATACTTAACCCGAGGTACCACTGTAGTTGTAAAATGTAATCTGTTGCAGATTTTTATATATATTCACATGTACTCATACATTTAGAGAAAATACAGAGTGTTTATTGGGCTGTATCTTCAAACTACCTTTATTTCTCCTACCCTGCCCCATGTAGTTTAAATTGTTTGCTAACGTTACCTGGAACAATTTACAATTGTTACAATTTTTCCCCAGACAGAGATTAGGGCCCAACATTTTGGGCAAGAGGAATCTTCATATTTTTATAGACTAGGCATCATGTGTCTATTTGTTTTTAATAAAATGCTTCACTTGTAACAATGAGGTATCATTCAAAAATATGCAGTGAACAGAAATACCTGCTGTAACAAAAGTAATTAATAGACCTTGACATTAGAATTTTGAAATCTCCCCAATTACACTTACAAGTCACCTCCTGGACTCCAATTTGCTTTATCCATTGGTGATGTCACAGCAATTAAGCCAATGGCACCCAGGTATCCCTCTCCCAAACTTCCTGCTTGTGGAGCATGAACATTCTGGTAATCTGATTTAGCGCAGCGCACAGAGACTCACTGAATGGGCGGTTCAGTTCGGGGGTGGCTCGTGGGCCAGTTAAATAACCCCCCATGGGCCACTTGTGGCCCATGGGCCTGAGGTTGCCTACCCCTGATCTGGATGGTGCTGTGAAAGTCATTCTGTCTCTCTCAGACTAATGTTTCTCACTCCATAGTAGGGAACATAAATAAGACAATATTGCAATGTGTTCCGTATACATTGTTTTCCTAAGGCTGCTGCCACCCCCCAGTAATACGATTGTTGTTGTTTAGTCGTTTAGTGGTGTCCGACTCTTCGTGACCCCATGGACCAGAGCACGCCAGGCACTCCTGTCTTCCACTGCCTCCTGCCGTTTGGTCAAACTCATGCGGGTAGCTTCGAGAACACTGTCCAGCCATCTCGTCCTCTGTCGTCCTCTTCTCCTTGTGCCCTCAATCTTTCCCAACATCAGGGTCTTTTCCAGGGAGTCTTCTCTTCTCATGAGGTGGCCAAAGTATTGGAGCCTCAGCTTCAGGATCTGTCCTTCCAGTGAGCACTCAGGGCTGATTTCCTTCAGAATGGATAGGTTTGACCTTCTTGCAGTCCATGGGACTCTCAAGAGTCTCCTCCAGCACCATAATTCAAAAGCATCAATTTTTCAGCGATCAGCCTTCTTGATGGTCCAGCTCTCACTTCCATACATCACTACTGGGAAAACCATAGCTTTAACTATATGATTAGAAAATATTAATAATATATATATATATATAAGAAAGCAGCTCACTGTGCCTGGGAGCTTGGGGTGCCCCCTTTCTATACCTTGGCCCCACACAACTGAATCATCAGTTTGTCTCAGTCATGTCTGGTGATACTCAGAAATGTTATCAGCCATGGATGCTGGCAGACTGAGATAGAAAATGGGAAGTGAGCAGGTTGGCTTTGGTATTGGGCTAGGGATTGGTTGACAAGGCTGTCGCTCTACATGGCCTTCAAGAATGGCTGAGACATGGCCATGTTAGGAGTGGGCAGAAATGGCCAGAAGTCATGAGAAATCTTATCAGGGGTGCTGAGGCCAGTGGGATGGTTCAGAGAGGTGAGGCAGAGGCCAGAATTCCCTCTCATGAAGGAGTGAAGGGGATGGCAGAAATATCTGAAGCAGACTAGAGGGATCAGCTGCTAGCGCAAAACATATCACTATGGGGTGCTGCTTCTAACTGCTTTAGGATGAGGGTACTTACCTATTTTGCTTACCTGAACTAGTCACTTCTACTGTGTACATAATGAAAATGCATAATAGTATCTTTCCTGAGTTTGTTGCATCATTTAGAGCTCCAGGGAAGCAGGGCGCATTTCTGGATCACAGTCACACATTTTCAGTTTACCATATGATCTGATTTTGTAATCTGTTCTTTTTCAAAGAAAGGCATAGTCAATAATTTTTGTCATCACTGTGTTAAGATAGTCAGATATTTGTTATATAATTCTTTAGAGCCCAAGTTGATGCATCTGAAATGTTAGTGAAGGATTTTTTTTTAAAAGAGGTAATATGTGATGGAGTACTAGATCATAGGTCTAAGATAAACGAGAGACCAAATATTTTAATATTGGAGCATTCCATCACAAGGAACCACAACTGAAATACGCATGTAACAGTGGCTGTTGCCAATGTAGGTAGAGTTTCTTATATAAAACTGGACAATTATGTAGGATTTTGATTTGCTGAAACTGCTTTCTTTTAAGAAAAAAAAACCTACCTCATTTCTAGTGCAAAGAGCTGTGGAAATGTTTAGAAATATTAAAGTGATGGGTTCTAACCCAACTAAGTTCTACTTGGAGTAGATCCATTGAAATAACTGGCCCTGTTAGCCATGCTCATTCATTTCAGTGTGTCTACTCTGAGTATGTACTGTAACAATGAATACAACCCAGTGTCTGTAAAAGCCTTAGTACTAATTCATACATTTAGCAAAAGTATGGGGTACAAATTATCCCAAGATTACAGCATGACTATATATGTGTGTGAGAGAGATCACAAATCTGAGTGTATTACCTGATGATGATGATGATGATGATGATACCTAATACTGGGAATCGTACAATAAAAGAAAATAATACAACCTTGCCAATAGCTTACATCTATAAAACCTCATACTGAATTCTGCTTACATATGCAAACCTGTCATTCCTAGGAGCCAACTCCTTGGAACCAAGGTCCCTTCAGCCTCCCCCATAAAATATTTGAGGGGACTGCCCCCCCCCAAGTTGATGGGCGTTGTCATTCAAATGGTATGTATGTGCCGTGTCATGTGATTGATTATGTGGGATGGGGCTTACCTGCCCCCCAATGTTTTATTCAAGTTGGCACTCCTGCTGCCATGTTAGGGAGAAGAACTGGTTGCGAATATGTTTCTGGTTGTAATTCAAAGTATTTGTGATTAAAGCCTTTAAGTGGCTTAGATCCAGGATACCTTTGGACCTAAAGTATAGGTCTAAGGCTTACAATATTCCATATTCTTCTGCTTCCCTATCAACCTGCCTGTTCCCTGTTCCCTAACATCAGAAGTAGAGACTCCTCTCTCTTTGTTCCACCTAGGATGGCAAGAGAGGGACTTCTCAGTGGCTGAACCCTGTCATGGAATACCTTGCCCTGAAATGTTTGGTGTGGGGGTTTTATTTTTTGTTGTTTAGCTATTAAAGACTGTTTTATTACAATAGGCTTTTTGTGTAATTGGCAGCTGATATTCTCATTGTGATTGGTTTATGCTGGTTCCTCTGTCCTTGCTTGCTTGTTTTATATTGTTGTGTTCATGAAATTGTAATTTTAAATGTCGCAAGGTGCCCAGAGTGCTGCTTTTGCACCAGGAGGGCAGGACACCAATGTATAAATAAATGAATGAAAGAACAAATAATGTTAGCCAGACTTTTTCCTGTGAAATAACTTGTTTCACATGCAGGAAGTTAACAACCGAGTCAACCTATACATATCTACTAAGAGTAAGACCCATTGAGTCAAATGTTGATTGCTCCCAAGTAAGTGTGTCTAGGATTGCATGTGTTCACAGGTGGCAAAATCCTGTAAGGGCTGTACCATGAATTTCAGTTAACTTTTTGAATCGGCTCTCTGTTCCTTTGAGTGTCGGGTCATGCATGCACAGAGCACCCAGTCATGTTATCATGTGAATGCACCCCTGCTGCTATTAATTCACTTTTGACTTTTGACTTTTCTCCTGCCATCAGTCTGCTCCTCGTCAAATGAAAAAAAAATCAACTACAAAATCTCAAACAATCAAACAAAATCTCTTAAACAAAAGATGCACATTAAGATGCTGGAAAACAGGCGAATGCATATAATTTCCTTGCTAGAATAAGTCAGAAACGTGGGGTGCCCATCTTGCAGAAGCAGGCTGGGTTTTTGTTTTTGTTTTTAACAGACCTTTGGGTACGTCTTGTCAAAGCCTTCACTTGATAATGCCGACAGCTGCTGATCTTCTCTCTGTTTAAGAAAACTTGTTTGCCTTGTGTTTTCCTTTAAATGATTGCTCTCCAGCAATTAATAACCTTTTTCTCGACCAAAGAAAGACGTGTGTTAAAAAGAGTACACGTCTTTGCATAGCTCGGGATTTTTGCTCCAAGCCCAAAATTGAAAGAGCACCCTGCAATCAGCCTGTGGCTTTGGTTAAAGCCCTTTGCTATTATTAGGAAGTGATGATGTACACGGTCTTTTCCAGTACATGGTCTTTTCCAGCAGAGCAGCTGTTCCCTGCTACTGTGAGGGTGGGCTTTGCATTTACAGGGTGACAACTGAGAAAACAACACTCTCGCTGTTCTCAGATCCTCTTTAATATTCTTTACACTGGACCAGCAGCTACTGCTAAGAAATTCACGGTAATTTTTGGGCAGCTAGGGAAGTCTCGAATGTTTGGGCACTTCTGGCAGCGAAATTGTAAAAAGCAATAGATTGCTTTTTGCAACTTTTTTGGGGCCCAACACATAAATAATATCCAACTGACAACGTTGTTGTTGTTTTTTGTTGTTGTTGTTGTTGTTGTTGTTGTTGTTTGCCTTTCACACTGAAGTGCATCAAAGCTGCATGCACAATCAAAATAGAAATATATATGGTACAAATCCTACTCACCCCGCTTAAAACGATGCACATAAGATGAGGCCACAGATATAGCTAGTTACCCTTCAAATTAAGGACCAAATGCCTGGCTGTAAATAAAAATGCCTTTGCCTAGTGCCTAGAAACAGACAACAAAGGCACCTGCTGCGCTTCCCTCAGAAGAGTATTCCACAAATAGGAAGCTACCACTGAAAAGGCAAATGAAGAAAGGATAGAGGAGTTGAATGTGGTGTCCACGCTGGTTTGTGTGTTGAAACAAAGACTGAGCTCAGTATCAAGAGAGCCCCTTCACCCTTGACTTCCTAGCTCACATCTAGCCTACCACAAAAAGCTTCTTACCTGTTTATTTGCATCCATTTGTGTGTCTATGCATGTGTAAGTTAATCATGTTTTTTCAATTGCCATCAGATTCCGCATGTGCTGTTCAGAGGTTCAGAAACATTTTCTCATCATCTCAGCCAACCATTGGAGTGCGGGAAAGGATGGAGAGGTTAACTGACCATCAATAAGCAGTTCCTCTTATTTACAATGCTGTGGGTTGTATTAAGTGTTAGCCATTCTCAGAGTAGACCCATTGAAATTAATGGAGATGGCTAACCTAGGTTCATTTTAATTTTTATCCCACCCCTTCTCCCAAAGGAGCCCATTAACTTTAGCAGGTCTACTCTGAGTAGAATTTACTTGCCTACAACCCTAAATCTAAAGAGTGTCAGTAAATGAAACAACTATAAGGGAAAAAGGACATAAACGCAATACCAAATAAATCCAGACATACAGAATATATATATACCGTATTTTTTGCACCATAACACTCACTTTTTTCCTCCTAAAAAGTAAGGGGAAATGTCTGTGCGTGTTATGGAGGGAATGCCTACGGGTGGCATGCCTACGGATTTTCCTCCTCTAAAAACTACGTGTGTGTTATGGTCGGGTGTGTGTTATAGAGCGAAAAATACGGTATATATATATATATATATATATATATATATATATATATATATATGAATGAATATGAATGTATGAAGGTACAGGCATGGTATTTATGCAGTCACTGTGATGTAAAAGGGTAAGATTTTTGGAAAATGCAGTTATTTATTAACTTATTAAAATATTTATACAGCAATGCAAAAACTTTTAAAAGCAATCATTAAAGCGAATGACTGCTCAAGAAAATGGTTAAACTATGTAGATCTGCTGGCATTTAAAAAATCATATTTATATAACAGTTGCAAAAAACCCTACTATATCTTTAAAAATGCTGACTCATATACCATCAGCCCTCAGAAAGGGAAGTGTTTCTCTTTTGCTCATCCAATCTTGACCATAGTTAATAGAGAATAGTGACAGGAACTGTGGACCACGGCAGCAAGACACACAGCATCCCCCACCCCAACATCAGGCTCCGAGCTTCAATCAGCTTCCTAATGTGAATGTAAAATGTGCCTTTGGCCGGGATGCTCATTTCCATTACAAAGAGCCTCTCCTCCACTTTCTCTTGCACATGAGAACAATGATCAGGCACTGAAATAAACAGCAAGAGAGAAGCACAAAAGCAAATTTAAATGTGTGTGGAGGGCAAATGCTCAAGAGTGGGCGGGTTGCAGCCATCAGAGAGGCTGGCTCTGTTGGCCGTCCAACGGTGTGTAATTGGCTACAGCTGGGAGGGAGAGCCCTGGCGCCTTTGTCAGACAAGCACCACAGCACACAATAAACAGTGATGTGCTCAGTTTTTCGTTTACCAAGCTGCCAGTATTGCAGCTGGCCATTTTATGTCTTTCTGCCATGGAAACTCATGCTCCCCAAAGCCGTCTATGATATGATTTCTTAGTGAGCATGCTTAGAAAATTGGCCTCCCCGCCAAAAGTAAATTTCTAGTACTCATGGTGCAAAGCAAAATGTTGACTAATGTCACTAGGGTGTGTGTGTGTGTGTGTGTGTGTGTGTGTGTGTGTGTAATTCCTTCTCTTTTTCAGCACATGCCATTGGAGCAAATGCGCTTTATTGCTTTGTAAAGGGTATGGGAAAGAAGCTGCAATTTGAAAGGTGTTGTGAGAAGACACACACTTCTTGTGCACTGCAGGTACTGCTGAAACTCAAATGAGTTTAGAAGCCATTAGAGCATGGGTAGGCAAACTAAGGCCCGGGGGCTGGATCTGGCCCAATCGCCTTTATAATCTGGTGTGTTTTTACTTGAGTAGAATGTGTGCTTTTATTTAAAATGCATCTCTGGGTTATTTGTGGGGCATAGGAATTCGTTCATTTCCCCCCCTTCAAAATATAGTCCGGCCCCCCACAAGGTCTGAGGGACAGTGGACCAGCCCCCTGCTGAAAAAGTTTGCTGACCCCTGCATTAGAGCGTTAAGTAAATGTTCCTTATCTCTGGAAACATTCAATAGGATAAATAGATCTGGAGAAATTATTGGTCAGACTGAAGGGTGGGGAACAAGCAGAGCAGGAACTGGAGTAGAATGAATCTGGTTTGATCATACACATCTCCATGGTGAGCAGACTGGACTGGCCAGTCCAACACACTGTTTCTCCATTCTATGCCCAGGCTAGGAAGCAAGAGCAAAGTTTGCACTGCGTAATGGAGTTTTAGCAGTGCGTACCTTTCTTTTGCAGGCAATGAATCCTTGCTGGACATCAAATTGGTGTGGCGAATGATGCTGCCTATAACTAATGGATGTAAGCAGCAGGTCTCAGGCACAGACATGTTGAAAGAGCCAGAAATTCAGGGGACTCTGCATTTTGATCAACGTTTATCATAGAATCGTAGAGCTGGAAGTGACCCCGAGGGTCATCTAGTCTGACCCCCTGCAATGCAGCATCTCAACTACAGCACCCATGACAGATGGCCAACAAACCTCTGCTTAAAAACCTCCAAGAAAGTAGAATCCACAGCCTCCTGAGGGAGACCGTTCCACTATTGAAAAGCTTTTATTGTCCTAAAGTTCTACCTGATGCTTAGTCAGAATCTCGTTGCTTGTGACTTGAAGCCATTGGTTCAAGTTCTATCCTCCACAGCAGGAGAAAACAAGCTCGCTCCATCTTCCATGTGACAGCCCTTTAGATATTTGAAGGTGGCTATCATATCTCCTCTTTTCCAGCCTAAACATACCCAGCTCCCTCAACTGTTCCTCATAAGGTTCGGTTTCTAGACTCTTGATTATCTGCACTGCCCTCCTCTTAATACGTTCCAGCTTGTCAATATCCTTCTTAAATTGTGATGCCCAGAACTGGACACAGTATTCCAGGTGTGGTCTGATCAAGGCAGAATAGAGTGGTACTATTACTTGCCTTGATCTGGACACTATAGTTCTGTTGATGCACCATAGAATAGCATTATTTTTCGTTGCTGCTGCTGCATCACATTGTTGACTCATGTTAAGCTTGTGGTCTACTAAGACCTCAAGATCCTTTTCACATATGCTACTGGTAAGCCAGCTGTCCGTTGCTTTATATTTGTGCAGGTGACTGAAGTATGGTGTACCAATAAACCAAATTATTTGCCTTTGGTACAATCTGTAGTATCTGCTATTTATCCCTGGTTATGCTTTACTCCCTAACCCACTGGGTTGCTAAAGAGCAAACCCTGAATTAGACCACCAAATCAACACTTTTAATAAAACCTTAATTCTCATTGATATTTCCATGGTACATCGTGACACTATAGATCCTTGGAAAATTCAGTATTTGTGAATTCAGATGTGAACTGCCCTTTCCAGAGTAATGTGCAGACCACAATGTGGCAATTCATTAGATTTCACACTTCTCCAATTACAGATCTAAAATAATGCACCAGAATGCATTTAAAGAGCTGCATTTTGAGATAAATTAACTTTTTAAAAAAATGTGCACCATGAGAGAATATATACCTACAAACGCCCTTTTGCAGTCAATTACATTTAAATACACACTTAAATGCAAACCCCTAGATTAGTGCAGAAACAGAAGATGTTTATGAGTGAATGCATGCAAAGTGACACAGATGAAAAATAGACCAATCTGGTGGGGTACCATTCTGGTCACCATAAAGAAGCCCATGGAACAAGACAGGCCAATTGTCACAGCACCATGAAGAGCTTTCTCATGAATTTCTAAAACTTTCCAGACTCACGTTTTAAATCCCCTCCCCATTGGTCAGTTACCCTCTAAATATTGAACATGATCAGCATGCTAAACAGCTCAAATATCATGTTCAAATATACTCATCTGCTAATCATCTCCAAAGGTGGTAATCTGCAGTGACCTTAGGCATGTAAGCCTTTAATGTTAGTCTAATATATGACTAGATAGACCAATATTCTGGCCCATACTTATCTCTGGAGACACTCAAGAGCTGGTTTCCCTGTCATACACTACTGGTTTAGACACCCTGTCCTACATTTCCTGTCTCTTTCGGGCATGTACTTTATAGATGCGAAGAGTGTGTAATGTGTGGTCTATTAGGAATGTTTTGGAGCTCTCTGCATCATAGAAGAAGGTGCTACATTCTGTGCTGCCTGCTCTTTTTCACACGGGGCGCTGATCACATGAGCCAGCTGCTCATATGAGTTGAAAATGAGATAATCAGTGGCAGAACCTTGTGAGAGCATTGGCCTTCATGTTTGCTGCCATTCATGCAGCAGACTGAAGCTAAGGATTTACAAAGCAAGAATGATAGTGAACAATGTGGATTAGTGAGTGTAATGCCCCCTTTATTTCAGCCAAATGGGTCTTGGACATGGACTTGGAGCACCTTGTCTCCCAGGTCCATTGCTTGTCTTTTAAGCTCAGGGTATGGACCTTCTGGGTGGCTTTGAACAAGAACACCCTGTCTGCATTACTATTGCTCTACTGAAGCATTCCCAGGGTGACCGATTATGGACTCATCTGAAATAATGCTCCAAAGAACTCGGTACCTCCTACCATGGGGACAATCTGATGGGACTGTAGAGAACATCAAGAAACTCCAGTGTGCAGCCCGAGGGCACAATCCACTGAGAACTTCCCCTGCCAAACTCTGTTGAAATGAATGGGAGCTTTGCAAGAGTTCTTGCAAGGGCAAGGCTCCATTCATTTCATTGGGCTCATGCAGGAGAACATCCTTGGTCCACTTGGCCCCAAGAGCTTAACATGTTAGTATCTCAACAATTAGAATATTTCCCCCTTGTTGTTAACCCTTATTGACAATCCTCCTGCAGTTTAAACTCAGTGCTTTTTGTCCTGTTATCAGGAGGAAAAGTGGAATGGTTGAGCCCCCTCTTTGTCAGAGATAAGTTTTAATATTTGCAAACTGGCAGCTTAGTCTCAGGGCTGTCGCAGGCAGAAGTATTTGCAAGTGTCAGGTGAACTGAAACCGTCTCTTGCCCAGTTTCTGCAAAGCCACACTGGAATTGTGCCAATCCCTGCTAGTCCGAGCCGATTAAGAGGATCAGTGCTGGCTACACAGCCGGGCTGCTGCCAAATCCTGCTTACCAGATGGAATAATGCCGGGTTCTTGGCCATGCGATGCTGGCTATATTGACAGGGAAAGAAACACATCTTGCACAGTCACCTTAAAAAAACCATTCCTCCTGTGAACTCAGGCAAACGGGTGTTGAGCTGAGTAACGCAGGTGAACGCAAGCTCGCTGACGATCGGAGCTTGTGATGAAACTTTTAGATGACCTTGTCATGAACAGGAAAATCATGGCTAAGACATCTGCACCTACATGCCAAAAAGGTTATGAGAACTAGCTGTCACTTGATACAACGTAATAACTACCCAGGAATGAGGTCATGTTCCTCAGCACGAAGAAGCCTCCAATTCCTATCTTATGCCTCTGGCACTCTGACCCTGGGTATATGCATAGAAATGATAAGGCACAGACTGAAGCGCTACCCCAGCGGTATCCTATGCAATGTGAGGTCAGAACTCTCCTGCCACCATGTCTGGTTCTGGAATAGTACATTGCTGGGTTGATTCTAATATGCTTCCATCTCTGCCCATTTGGGGGTGGTTGTTCTTCCTTAATGTAGCAGTTGCTCACCTTGCTGAGAGAGCATGCTGAGGCCCAATGGTTATTTTGCTGCATCTTAATAGTTATTGAGTGGTTTAGTGGCTCACAAGAGCAGGGCTTAAGATCCACTTTATTCTAAGAAGTTAAAAGAGCGGTCAGCATAAAAGCATCTCAAGAAGTGTTGAAGAGTCTGAAAGTGGAGGGCCTGTTTCTTACAATGGGAGGATCACTGCCAAATAATGCAGGATTGCCCCTTTTTAGAAGGCAACACTCTTGGTGATACTTTAGAAATATTGCTCTTGGGGATACTTTAGGAATAACCAGGAGAAACGCAGCAAAAATGCCTTACCACTTATACGTCCTCCTCTGAGAAGATGTTGACCTTTGCTAACTTACATGAATCCAGCACTAGTGGCTCTGTTCTTTGGAGAACAAGAAGAGAAGTGTTTCTACACCTCATTCCATGAGTCAGTCAACTCTGAATACCGACTGAAGCTTGAAAACAGCAAAACAATCTGTGCAATTATCTGACAAGCATAGGATTTAATTTGCCTCCAGTTGCTACTGTAACCACACCTAATCCCTTGTCCAGGCTTAATGTGGTCCAGTGGAAAGCTGACATTTCTCAAGAAAAGCCAAACCTAGTGTGCCAGAGAGTGGCACTAAGGTTTTGGTCTAGAATGGAACCCCTACACTGGCAATCTGTGTAAAAACAAACAAACAAACAAACAAACAAACAAACAAACAAACAAACGCTAAACATAAGGGTACAGCTACATGACTAATATAACATCTAATTTCACAGGAACAGGATTTAAGCCATCCTTTGCATCTGTGGCAAATAGTATAGGTTTGGGTTTGCACCTACTTAGTATGGAGGAAGTGAGACAAGTCTGACATACATGGTGTGAGGAAGAAATATAGCATTTGCTCGTGAAAACTGGAAACAGGATCCTTGGCTTTTAATGGAACAGGGAACTGGTGACATGATACTTGCATCCTGCACTGCAGATATGAGGCATCGCTCAGCACTCAGAGCTGCTGTGTTTACTGCTATGTATGTTTACGGGGTCATTAGCAGAACAGATGCGATTACAAAATTTTGACTGCTTATTCTTTTTCTGTGGGGTCTGTCAGCTATACTTCTCTTGTCCTAAATCCAGCACTCTGCAGGCCCCACACCAGTTGTCTGTGCTTCCTGATCTTTAAAAGAAAGTCCATGTGTGGAAAAAACCTCATTTTGTCTTTCTCTGGGCTTTCATTGAAGCAGCAGACATCTGGGAATGCTGCAGAGTACAAACCACCAAAGAGAATATTCCTAGAATGAAAGAAGGACATTCATCACTAGCAATCCATGCCCTCCTCAAATGTAAGGGAAGCAAAACCCAAACCCTGCATCTCGCCCATGAGTATTTCACAGAAATATTTTCTTCCCTTGAATTATTTTTCAACACCTCCCTCCACCCCTTAATAGAAAAATGTGGGAGACATATTCAGCACAGAACTAGAATAATACCTTGTAATTAAATATGACAGGTATTTTAAAAGTCATTCCATCGCCTCTGTAAGAACCTGCACATGAGCCAATAAGTTCTTTACCTTCTTATCAGCTACACCTTTTATGAAATTCAAAACTTCACTGAAATTCATAAAACACAGAATTTGGATTAAATATTAAGGTTCCTGTGGTTGTGGATGTTGATTATACCAAAATCCCTTTCACATGTTTAGCTCTGAACTGGCAATTTTTTCTTGTGCCATTCTTAGCTACCACCATTAGTCATTCCTACAATTTCTCACAATATATGTAGCCTTGTTAGCTTTTAAGCTCCATTTGTGGTGAGCCATCTCTGCTTATCAGTCCCATAATATTTACATGAGACCTGCTGAAAATGTGAAAGCTGCAGCTGCCTTGATGTCTTGCCCTGATCCAAAAAAGCTGCAATAATCCTGCATAGTGCAAAACAAGGCCAGTTGGAAATGGCAGTTTGAGATGAGCAGAAAACAGTGGGTAGCCAGGATCCAGGTAAGTCAGACTGGGTAAAGGTGACTCTGAGAAGGCTAGACTTGAGAAAGGAACCTGGGACTAAGCCTAGAAGAAATGTAAGTTGCTTAGCAGAGGCCTGAGCTCACCTGGGCACCTAAATATTGACACGGAGCCCTGCTTACCCCTTAAAAGCGTAAGGGTAGCAAGAATTCAAAGATGGCAGTGCTGTGGCCTGTCTCCAAAGCTGGAATGCCTCTCACAGCACCCCAGGGAAAGAGGGGTCCTGGGCAGCTGGAGATACGAGGGAACGGTGAATTCTGGTGCCTTGGTTTAGCAGTCTAAATCCCCATCACCAGAGGCTGCTGACCTTCCCTAAAAGTGGCTTCCCTTTCACCAGAATCACTGAGATCTAGAATCATCCACAGTTTCAGAATGGACAGCTTATGCAAAGCCCACGATGTGATGTGTTGTAGAGCAAGATATGTGTAAAAGGCAGACTGACTCCTTCTATAATACGTTGTCTCATGAACAGAAATGAATGCACATGAAACTAATAGGTAGAATCAAAGCGAAGGATTGATACAATACCGATAGAATGAAAATGTAACTGGAAGCATCTACAAATGTCCACAAGGCAATGGTTTTTGTCCAGTGGCTGTGTCAATGGAAGGCAGCTTGCCCAACCAATCTTCACCTTCCCCATCTCTTTCCTGCAGCCCCCAATAACCCCAAAAAGCTTATTCAAGGGGACCTACTGATCATTGTGGGTTGTGCCACAATGTAAGATGGGGGAATGAGGACGTGGGAATCACCTAAACCAGACAAAGGAAACTTACACAAGCAGAGCTCTATTGGGGAAAGGTCCCTTAGTCCAATTTTGTATAATTTCCCTGTCCATACTACAGTTTCATTGATGGGGTCCGTTGAAAACAGCTTCTCTATGCAAACCAGGAAGTGATCTCTCCAGACAATGGTATGACTTTTATTTTCTAATCTCAGTGGCTGCGATCTCCTGTGTGACATGGACACTGTTAGGCAGCTGAATGTGCATGTGTACTCTGTCCTGTCCTTTTCCCTCCCTCCTTACTGCCCCCCTCAACTCAGCCCTGGGCACTGGCAACCCACGCTACGCTACTGATTTAGCCCGCAATGTCCCCCTGATCCTCTGAAGATTGCAGATGGTGGAGGGGAAGGACAGATGAGGGAAAAGGTAAGATTGATTTTGCAAGCTGCCTTCCACTCACAGAACCATTGGATACAACTCAGTGGATTTTCTGTGGGAAGCGACCATTTGGTGCCAGGAAATTGGAAATATATATTTCCTTTTGTGGTTTTCACATATCCAGGGCACTTATCCAGGGCAGAGGTGTTGCTTGATGATAGAGACACTGTTTAAATAAAAACATTATTTGTCCAAAACAACTTTTCCCACTGTGAATAAGATACTGGTGAACTAAGGAAAGAAGTAAAGGCTACATTATAAATTTAAAAAGGTGGTGACAGGTCATGTGTAGATTGTTGTAGCCAAGTATAAATTTAGCAACCTGCCGCTGAATATTTTTGGAGAATTATTTCAGCTTGCCTGCAAGATGTTTGAATAAAATGGAATGGAAAAAGATGTATAATTCATTATAACTCCAGGATTTTCCCTAATGGCAACACATAAATGCCTCCCCTACCCAAATGGAATTATATAGGGCAGAATCTACAAGACAGCTCTCCTACAGGAGAAGTTCCTATAGTTGGGAGGAGGGAGGGGAATAAAACTGGAAAACTGTAAGGCTGGAAATGGAGCTGAAGGCCGTCTAGTCCAGGTTAGGATGTTGTCGTTGCAAACGACAGAATCTGTAGCCTTCCAGGTGCTGCCGAACTACAGTTCCCATCATCCCTTGTCTTTGGCCATGCTAGCAGTCATGCATCTTGTTTCTCTCCATTGCCATGTGGCACCATGAGTGGTAAATGTTGCAATAGGAAAAAAATACAAGAGGCCTCCATATTTAGTTATAAAGTACATCTATTTCAAGTGAAATAAGCACTTGCTACAGAGGAACCAGCAAGCTGTTTACTGATTTAGCTTTGAGCAGACTCCTCAAAGGTATACTTAGGGGTGGAGGAGAAATTTGGTTTTGTTTACATTTTAATGAGAATGTACCTAGTTCACACTTTTTGAACCAATACACGAACTGAAACAAAGCTATCCTAAGAAACTCACTCTTCTCTGAATTTCATGATGCAGTTCTCTAAGAATGCACATGTCAGAGAGTCAAGCATAAAAACACATTATACTAGTGAACATAGCATTCTATTAAGGAAAATAACATGCAAAAGTGTATATTTCAGTCACAACTCTGTACAAAAAAGTGTTTAATGTGGTAAATTTGCACCAAAATGCTCATGAATTTTCATGAGGGTTTTTTGTTTTTAATTGCAAATTTCTGCAGAAAGATAGGAAGAAAATGAGAAATGGAGAGACCAGGAACTGACATATCTGCCCCCCTTACTTATACTTGATCTTAAAACGAATGTCCCAAAGGGTATTTCTGTTATAATACTGTGGCTGATGCTGTAACTGCTGCTTTTGCTGTTGTTGTTACACAATTGTATGCACTGCTTTTGCAAATTAGCAAAATTGTTTGCCAAAACGACAGCTCCCTGTTCAAAGTGACTTGCAGTGTACTTGATCTTATTTATTTGCTCCTGATGGAGTATAGGAATAGGTTTTGGACGAGTTTGTTTTTAACAGGGTTCATTATAAAACCTTTGTCCATCACTTTTGCAGGGGTTATGTTCTGGGTCTCCACACACATAAGTGAAACTTCATAAAGTGGGGAGCACCCTGAAAACACCCTTTAAACGCCCTCTCTGACACTTTCGCTTCAATCCATACCAAAAAATACTGCATTCAAAATTATCCACAACTAGAATTAAAGCTCTTGGACTGGCAGGAGGCTGGAGGATGCCCAGGAAAACTGCTGCTGTTGCTGCTCTATCCCACACATCAGCTGTTAGACGGGGAGGCTGAGCAGCGTAAGCAAAGCCCTGCTGTGCCTCTGTCTCTTCGGGGCTTCATCCACCCTCACTGATGTCCTATTCAGACTCCAGGAAGGGTCTTGTCGCAAGGCACAAGGACTCTCCAGCTCTGTCCTGCCATTTCCAGTTAGGAATTAAATTATTTTATTATTTCCTCCTGCCATGTGCATGCATAGAATATGTGTATGTGTGTGGATACCTGTATGTCCTTATAGTCAGGGCTTTTTTCAGCCAGAACTCAGTTCTGGCACTTCTCAGGGGGCGCCATTGCCATTATAAAATAATAAGGGAGGCGTTCATGGTGAGTTCTGGCACCTCTTCTTCTAGAAAAATAGCAATGCTTATAGTGCTATTAAAAGGATACAGCAAGAGGACCTTTTCCGTGGTAGCTCCATGTCTCTAGAATTCATTGTCAGCTCACCACACTCCAGCCCTGTAGAGAGATTCTGAGGACCTCTTTGTTTCAGGTGACCTAGACATGAATTATATCTTTCATTGCTGTAGTGCTCTTGGAACTGGAATAATAAGGGAAAACAATGTTTTCCTATTTAGGATTGTTTTCCTATGGCTGATTCATTTAGTGCTGGGGTGTTTCATACAAATCATCTTATATTTTATATTTTTGAATGTTTATCATGAAAGCTGCCTTGAGAGCTTGCTACCCAGAAAGGCAGCCTATAAATATACTCAAAGTAAAATAAAATATATTCTTCATTTCTTCCAACTTCCATCTATACTCCACCTCTTTGCCATCCTGGTACTCAAAGCAGCAGACTTGGGGTTCTCAGGAGGTCTGCCACTTAGCCACTGACCAGACTGACACCTGCTTAGCTTTAGCAAGGGGGTGCACTGTGATCAGTTGTGTGCCAGTTGACTTGTGCAAAATTCCCAGTGATGCGATAAATAAACAAGTGATTTTAGGGACACATTTGGCCAGGGGTGGGTAACCTTCTTTGGCCCGAGGGCTGCATGTCACTTGTGCATGGGGCATAGGCAAAGGTAGTCAGAGCACCAACATTAATTTTCCCACCCTGGCACTGTGTCTACCTATTCATCACCACTTATTGGCTTACTCCACAATAAAACTGTCTTTCCAGTTAACATAATACTACATGGGGGGAAAGAGAAGATCAGTAGGGTTAGGATAAAAAATATGAAACCTTTGATCGTTTGAACTGAAGCCTTTGTTAGTGAGCTACACAGCTAGCTTGTGAGTCAGTTGTACAAAACATTTGCTTTTGTACACCAGCAATGATGTAAGGATAGGTGTCACTGGAACTACTTCGGTTTCCTTCCTTCCTTCCATCCTTCCTTCTCTGACCATCGCAACAAACATTCTTTGTATTATCAATTTCTAAAAATGCTTTCATTCATGTAGGAAAAGACACTGGCATTTCAAATCAGAATTCTCCTCAAGCTGCGCCAAAGCCGTCTTTCCCAAGGCACAAGCTATTGAAGAGCCTGGGTATAAATAACAATAAAAGAGAACAAAACAGATGGCCTACCTCTCCTTGTCCTCAGCCACAGAATGTGCAAATTAATCTGAGAATGGAGAATGCATGAGACAACACAATTATTGACAGCATAGGAACATAGTGTGTTGTTGGAAGATGTCTTATAATCAGTCAGAATTCAAACAGAATCATGCTCCTGTTGTAGAAAGTGCTGAGCAAGTGGTTCTTGATATAGTTTGTGCTCACAAATGTGGGTCTTAATAGATCTAGCAGTCATATGCACGTATATCTTCTTTAGGGGCACAGAATGGCATGAGCGACCCCATATGACTCTCTTCAGGATTAAGACACCACTATTTGTCACCAGAGGGACACGGGTGGCGCTGTGGGTTAAACCACAGAGCCTAGGAATTGCCGATCAGAAGGTCAGCGGTTCGAATCCCCGCGGCGGGGTGAGCTCCCGTTGCTCAGTCCCTGCTCCTGCCAACCTAGCAGTTCAAAAGTACACCAGTGCAAGTAGATAAATAGGTACCGCTCTGGCGCGAAGGAAAACGGCGTTTCCATGCACTGCTCGGGTTCGCCAGAAGCGGCTTAGTCATGCTGGCCACATGACCCGGAAGCTGTATGCTGGCTCCCTCGGCCAATAAAGCAAGATGAGCGCTGCAACCCCAGAGTCGGTCACGACTGGACCTCATGGTCAGGGGTCCCTTTACCTTTACCTTTATTTGTCACCAGGGCTGTCTTAAGCATATGCGGCGTCAGGGTGCAAAGATGCCCCCTCCAGGTTGCCCAGTCCCAGGCACGCAGGAGGGCGGAACCGGTTGGCCACCTCAGTGTCTCGCTGGCTAAGTTGCCCCCGAACTCGCAGTGCAGAGCCACTCACAGCAGAAGAGCCCGCTGGGTGCTCCGACTGATGGGCGGGCTCTTCCCCGGACTCAACTGTCAGGCTCCGGACTCTGGGCCTGGCGCCCCTGAGAGCCTGGTGCCTGGGTGCCCCGCACCCATAGTGCCTATGGATAAGATGGCCCTGTTTGTCACATTAGTTTGTTGATCAGGCATTGACCTGGATAGATGAGTCCATTTACTATTGCATTTTAGCAATGTTATTTATATCCTTATTACATTTTACTATTATGTGTGGGATTAAAGTTGTATACCCTCCCTATACTATTTAGGAATACTTAGTATCATTTTTTTTTGTCTTCAACAAACACAGCTTCTGAGTTCAGCTCTGGAGGTCAGTATATCATTTGTTGCGTCTTATATGGAGTCAGACCAATGGTCCATCTTGTTCAGTATTGCCTACACTGGCTGGCAGCAGCTGTGCAGTTTCAGGCAGGAAGTCATTCCCAGCCCAGTTTGGAGATTGAACCTGGAAGCTTCTGCATGCACAGCCATTGATCTATATGGCGTATACAGAATGGACCCCAGCAAATTGCAAACAATGTGATTAATGGACAATTGCCTTGTGGATATGGCCCAATAAACAACGCAAGGAATGGGATAATCAATCCGGGGGTGTGTGTTTTGGCCCTCTGCTTTCAGCCCAGCTCATTTGGAAAGGACACAAAGATGTTAGGCTACCTCTGGCAACTGCCAGGGTCTTCCTATGGTGGCCTCAGACGACGATACTTCAAGCCACATGGGAACCCTTATATTTAAAGTTACGTTTATGGGGAAATGCTAATGGCTTATTCTGCCTCATTAACTTTGATGCCATTAGTTGTGCAGATAAAAAGATTTTGAACTTAAATTCTGGGGAGCATCACTGACTTTCTTTTCTCTTTTAACAGTAAAGAAGAAATATTGCCAACGGCTGATGAAGACATATGGAATAATTCCAGGAGTTCAGGTATAAAACTCCATTCAATTAGTTCTTCCTTACCGCACATCTTAATTTTAAAAAGTAACAAAACACCCTGATATATATGTGTGTGTGTCTCTCTCTGCGTTAACTCTTCAGAATCAGACATCCCCAAAATTCTTTATTCGCACGTGGATGATAATGAAATTCAACAACGTAAGGAAAATGTAAGCAGCAACGATGTGGAACGTAACGAAGATGATAATGAAGATAATGAAAAAGAATTAGAGTTGTTGGTAAGTGTTGTGCATAATTCACTTAACGGTTTGATAATTTGAACCCATTTATTCCTCAAAGAAAGTTAGTTCTTCTCCAGCTTCAACAGTGCTGATAGGTACACAGAGATCTGCCAATGCTATGCCAACATCAGAGCTTTGATTGCATCTTTAACATGGTTGGTGGTAAAAAGTGCTTTGATTCAGTCTATTCCATTATGTTCTGCTGCCCTTAATTCAATAACTTATCTCTTTTCTTCTTTTTATCACAGGCGATAAGGGACAATTTGAGAGCCCTAGAAGACTATTTCAAAGTCCTGTCTCTCTGGTCTCTCTGATCAGTGTACACATGTATACAATTTTTGTTCAGTAGACTTCCTTTGTTCTACATGTAGGCTGCCTCACACAGACTATGACTGGATGTAGATGGCTGTTTGCCCTGCAGTGGCTGCTTGTAAGCTCACCACAGAGCAACAGCAATGATGTGGGGAGTCAGTTATCTTGGCATCCGGCCAATGGGTAAGGTGAATCATGCTGTACCCCACATCCCTGGTATGACAACTTCCTCTTTTCTTCCTGCTTATGAACCTCTTTAAGACCAATATTTGTGCACATCTTGGTCATGAATCTCACCTGTCAGCTATAAAATATACATTCCCAGCACCTCTGATTCATATCAATTCCCTTCTAAACGACAAGCATTTAACCTGTGTGGGTCATCCAAAAAAGGCTGCCTTGCATTTTGTGGGAAGGAATGACAGCAAGTCTGGAGCTCATATCGCTTGTGTGCACATAGCTAAATAAGTATGGAATATAATACTGTTTGTTTGAGAACACAGGAAAGCTGAAACCCACAACAGGACTTGCAGCCCTTTTGGACAGTGAGCAAGAAAATGAATTTTTCACATATAAGCATGAAGACTCCCTTTCTCTAACTTTAGAGTAGTTAAGAGTTGTCATCCAATGCAGGAGCATTCATGGTCGGAAAATCAGCATCTTTGTAAATTTATTTTTTTTAACTTTTTTTTTAAACAAAAAGACAGAAATAAGAAGCTGGGGTGGGGGAAATCATAGGATACTCTTAGCATTCCCTGAGACAATGAATACACTAAAATTTAACAGTTTTTAACAAGAAGGGAAAATCAAAGTGATCATCTGTACAATAAATGAGGAGTGTATATGTATGTCATTCAGATTTTAATTTACCTTATGTGCTGCGTAATGAATTAAACAATGGAGGCCTATAATAAATGGAAATGCAACCAAATCTTTGAAACCCATAGGCAATTGCTCACAAGACAGCTCGGCAGTTGACAAGTAACATGAGCCTTATGTGAGAAGAAGGGAAAATCGTAAGATTTGCATATAATTATTGAGATCATGCAAATGTCAGTTATGAGGAGGGAGAGAGAGGAGGGGGAAAACCCAGGCATCTCACTATTAAATCCTGACAGTTGGCATCACTGAAGAGCTCAGATACATTTGAGCGCCAGTTGGCAGAGGGTCATTAAAACAGAATTTGCAGAAACATTAGTTCCTTCACTTTTCTTTGAGTGACGTTTTACTATTAATAGTTTGCAGAGGCTTTGCAGAAAACATATTAATAAGAGTCACTGTAATGGGGGTATCTGCAGCAAGTGTAAATGTAATAAGGTGGCCCCCAAGAAGCTATCCTCTAATTGATTGGTATGAAACCATCAGCCTGAGTATTCGAAAGCAAGGAGAGAATGCCATGACAAGGAAATGCTGTTGAATTGTATAATGCAATATTTGGAGGAGAGAGAGAGAGAGAGAGAGAAGAAACTTACTCGTTCCTGGCCTTTCCTTCACTAACTCCTTTTACACTTTCTGGAACTCTCAAAACATTCCGGTATGCAGCCTGTAAAATGGGTGCTGAGAGGAATGAAGAAAAGGGAACCCTTAGAGTATTTGTCAGTGTGCAAATGTATCTTTATTTTACCGGACAATACCATTCATTCTCTAGCTTTGATATGCAGTGTCAATGCAGTCAGTTTAAAATAAAACATGCCTGGGAGGGAATGTGCTCTGTGAATGAATTAGCTTCTCTTGTAGAGAATATTCTCTTTTGGATTCATTTGTCTGAAATGGACTTGCAGCTTACTGAGCTCATGAATAAAGAGGGTGGGGAGATGGGGGCGGGGGTGGAAGCGAGAAAGAGAGGGGACTCAGGGCTATTTCATTTCTTGCTTTTACACAACCTTCTAACACCCTTTATTTTAAAGAGGACACGCAACATAAAATCTGTAACTGATTTGTTTTCTCCAAATCCGTCTTACTGAATACAAAACTTTCCTGATTAAATCCTTCCTCTTATATATCTAAGTTTATGTGTATGCACACATGCATTCTGATCATTTTTTTCTTATTCTGTTCTTTCAGCTAAGTCAGCACTTCACTAGAGCCAAGGATGAAAGGAAGTTATACACAACCGAGCCAGTTAGATTTCCAAATGAACCAAAAGAACTGGGGGGCAAGATGGACTCTGGCTTGCTTAGGCAGCCTCTGGCGATAAGTTCATCTGAACGTGTTTTACAAGACAAAGGTCTGCTCAATAACCAAACATCTTCCACAGGAAATGATTTTTGTATGTTACCCCCAGAAAAATTGACTGCACTAGACTCGGTAAACAATAGGGCCCAGTCTTCGGAAAGCTTTAGTACCATTGAAACCCTTTCATCACTGGAGCACTGGTCTGGAACGAAAGAAAAAGAGACCGACCGTTTTACAGATGTTATCTCAAGTAAACATGGGGTGTGTCCTGCAGATGTTCAAAAGCATGAATCTGAAGATGCCTCAGGAAGCAAAACAACGGAGAGTTTGTTAATCAGAGAGGATAATTATGATCACCACAGAAAGGCATGGGAAACAAGGCCCAAAATAGTTCCCTTAGAGTATGATGAAGCCATTGAGTTAAAAGAGGAAGTATTGGAAAGAGTGGATGACAAGGTCAAGCCATTTCTTGGGCAACATATGCAAGAAACATCTTCCCAAACTCTTGAATCAGTTTTAGAAAACATTGACAAAAAGGAATTCAAAATTGAGAGATATGGGAACAAAAAGGTGTATTTAAGAGGAGAATTTAATACCAATACCTTAGCTGAAGCTAATGTCACACCAAGGTCTTTCACAAGTTCGCATACCAAAGATGACATTGTAGAAGAAAAATATAAGTCTGAGTATAATCTTGATAAGGTGAAAGAAATAAAGTTGAGCATTTTAGAGCAATCTTCAGAAGAGGCACAAGCATGCCCCACCAACAGGCATGGAAAAGATTCCACTGAAATACAGAATCAACAACCATTGTTGTTCACACCAAGTAACAATGAAGGCAGTGCAATAGAGAAGTTTTCTCAAAGAGAAATGATGAGTCCTGGTGTGTTAGATGTAGCAAAAGATGAGGAATTACATGAATCCATAGATATATCATGGCTAAATGCTGGAGAAATCTCAGGCAAAAGAAATAAGCAGGAAAGCACAACTTCTGTTGTAGGTGAATTAAGTCAAAATTTAAAGGGAGCAGAGAGTAGTTACCCAGAAGACATTCAGACTACAAGTGGGATTTGCTTGAGCTACCCAAATTTGGTACAGGCAGCTGATGAAAGTATATCCATGTATTCTGCATCAACAAATGTAGAAGATGTGTTTGATGCTGGAGGAAATTTAGAAGAAGGGAAGCACAGTCAGGGCTATGACCTAGCAAACAGAAAGATGTTGCAGGCAGAGCTGTGCCAAAGTGATCCTGGCAGGTTTACTGATGATGATCAGAGCAGCAGGGTCACATGGGGTGATCAAAGTTGGAGAGGCTTAGGAAGTCAATTGGCAGAAAAAGAGAGCGAAGCCAATGAAGGAGTGCAGGTGGAAGAGCTAACAGGTGGCGAAGCTATGTGGGGAATTAAGGACGATACAAGATGTTTGGATGTAACTCCCACAGATGAATTGTTTACCTGCCAAGACCCGGTGAGATATGAAGAGTCATATGTAGTGGAGCATGATAGTATAAGGGAAGCAGAGGCAGTTACAGCCTCTTATATAATTAAAATGACATCAGAAAGCACTCCAGAAAAAATGTCTGCTGGTGAAAAAGCAGTAATTGTTAAGCTACCTCAAGAGACTGCACTAAGTGACAGGTCCACAGAGGAAAAGGAAACAGTGTTTGATATACATGAAGGGAGAAGTGATGGTTCACATTATCCTCTTTGTCAATGCAATACAGTGGGTGTATTATATGACACCAAATTTGAAGAGGAATCAGTTTCAGATATTTATAATGCACGCATACATGAAACGGTGCGCGGAGAAATGATGTCAGTACACAGTGCAAGCGAAAAGCTTGGTGGAGCAGAACATAGCACTGGGAATGATTCACCACCAGATGAAATATTATGGACTTCTGCTGCAGAAGGAAAAGCCATTTCAGAGCAGGATTTATATCCTGAAACATCTCCGAAAGCTTTGCAGGGCCTACTGCAAGGCCTATGCAACAAAGAGGCTGAAGAGGCAAGTGTCTGGAGAATGCTTCCTCACGACAGTGCTAAAGCAGAAAGCAAAATTTCCCCTTCTGAGGTCATTGTTGCTGGCAGCTATTGCGAAAGTTCATCTGTGACATCTTCGGAAGAGTCCAGGGGAGCTCTTCCTGCTGAGGGGGGGCAAGTGTTGCATCCAGACACAGAAGCCTCAGTCGATATTGCAGCTGACTCAGAATGTGGCTTCACCCCAACTGGTGAAACAGCTCCCATGATTCCAAATATTTATTTGGAGACTGAACTCCAAGAACTTCCTGAGAGTTCAGCAGTGCTGCCTTCTAGTGAAAAAGGAGAAAGTAGCACAGGTCTGTTTCCCCATCAGCCAGATCTCAAACAGGAGAAGCTATTAGGGCCAACCATTTTAATCAGTGAACCCCTAGAAGAAAGAGAAGAGAGAATCTCAGAGTCTGAAGGTTTGATAACTGAAGAAACATTGAACACTGACCACCAGTCTGTTTTTGGTCACACAGCAATTTCTGGCCAGCAAAGTGAAGTTTATAGCTTACCATCTGAGTGTCTCGTTTTAAAGCACATTGGTTACAAAATACTTTATTTCCTCTTGTTCGTTGTGTTTTGCGTCACTTTGTACCACTATGATTTAATTGTTTGCTTTGCACTCTACTTCTTTTCATTGTATTGGCTATACTGTGAGGGCAGGAGGGACGAGGAATCGGTCAAAAAGGAGTAGTATAAAGCTTCCAAATGTCTACATGAAGCACTTAACATTTAATATCAGTATATCCCAAAGCACAGTCATGTCCACACAGAACCAACTCAAGATCCCCTCCCCTTCCCTTGAAACAATGCTTAAAGGAATGAACATGGAGTTTGCTCCCTCATATAAGTAATTATTCTGCATAGGACCATTAAGTTTGGATCATTAAATACCTATATGAATATGAGTTCTGAAGCACATCAAGTTGAAATTAAATACAGCTGCTGCTCCTTTTCTGGTTAGGAAGATGTGAAGCTTGAGCCTCTTCAGAGTCTCTTACAATTTTATCGCACTCATTTGTTTTGTAGTAAAGCTTTATTTTCTTTCTGAAAGGCTTTTAAAAAATTGGTTTTATATAGCAAGCAAGTAAAGAGGGAATGGCATTATTACTAACACAGTAATAGGGCATGTCCACTTAGGAGTTTCCTGTATTTTATACTTATGCACTAAAATTGAAGGATGAGAAGTAGGCCCCACAAAATAAGGTATTGTGTGGCCAGGGAATTTTGCACACCATTCCTCAGTGTGGACTATATCACCTCCATTCATCCCACGATTTTCCTGTTTTGCTGGGTGAACAGATGGGAAAACCAAAGCTGCAGTATTGTTTGCAGGGATCTGATGCACCGAGTTGGAGCCCTTCTCTTCCTCCTCTTTCAAACTATGCAATGTGGACATGCCCTTAATATATTAATACTGACCATAGGCACAATCCACTGGGATGTCACTCTGCATGCACCGCTGAAATTGATAGGAGTTGTGCAAGAGTGCAAGGAATGTGCCCCATATGCATTTAATGATGTACAACTAGAATTAGCAAGCATATTTTGGGAGAAAAACTCAACTTTATGGGTTAAGTGGAGCCATCATCAGACATTGCCAATCAGAATTAAGGAAACATATGAGGAGGGTCATGCGGTCAAGTATGCCAGCTCTGTCCTTTGTCACCATTCTCATCTCCCTCCAAAGTGAGGAGGTCAGTCTTCTGAAGCAGAGCCTTCTGCCCCCATGAAGGCTCACGTGTGCTTTAGAACCCTGATTTTCTAACGTTCTAAAGAACATAGAAAGATTCCATGAGTACAAGAGACCCCCCACTTCAGAAGATTGTCCTGTACACTCTGGAGGGTGACAGAAATAGTGACAAGTGGGGGGGCAGAGATACCCCCAGCTCTGATGTTAACTTAATACTTCTTGATAATGCCTGAAGAAGGCATAGGTGGCTGCTGTTGTTTTTCCCCCAATGTGATGATATTAATTAATAAATGTCTGCACAGTTACAACTCTAGACTCCAGTGCAATTGTGATGTAACTTTGTATGTGTAAAAAAAAAAAGTGCTATGCAGAAAAAGCAGGCTCTTGTTCACACCACAGAGCTGATATGGACTGATGTAGACTGAAGGATACAAATTAAAGCTTGGTTGTCTTTAGATATTGTTTTTATATATATATATACATACTTTTTGTAAATGAAGACTGTGTAACGCAAGGGAAGAATTTCACTTAATTTTAGCATTATTCCAGTTGGACTTTCTGAATGATGTTGTTTAAACCATGTTGCTTTAGAAAGGCAGTCCCAACAAGTGTTGAATAATAGTAATAATAAACAAATTTTGAATGGTTGGATTGTGTGTGGATTACTTTGGAACCCCGCAAGATAATAATGAGTCCTAAGCCTTCTTCTGCGGGGATGCCATGGTAGAGTGTCATCAATGTGGTTGGACTCTGATTCCCATTATCCTTGATCATTGGCTATGCTGGCTGGGGCTGATGGGAGCTGTAGTCCAATGAACATTACTTGGACTGTTAATGGTTCTAATAAGGTTTTTTTTTTGTTTAAAAAAGGGAAATAACCCACAATTTGAGTGATAAGCAAAACTATCTGCTGCATTCATTCAGTTACTTGCTGAGAGAGAACATATTTTCAGAAGTACATTTCAAATGTATGCCCAAAACATAAAAAATCCCTTCTACATGACAATTTATTGTCTGGGAATGTGAGAACCCTGGGAGTGGTATTCTATTTCCAAACATCTCCAGTTCCTGCTGTATTTTCTATTGCTGCAGGGTTGATGCTATAAAAGTTTGGATCAGTTGGTAAGCCTTGGCTTTGTGAAAATTATGGAAATGATAATAAAGAAAGAATAAATGAAAATCAGTTGCTTTGGTCAATATATTTCCCCTAAGCATCCATATTGGGCCAATCTTGAAAGAAAATTCTTTCTTTCTTTCTTTTTGTGGGAAGACAGGTAGATTTACCTTCTATTGCCACAATGGTTTCCATCAGTTGACAGACTCCAGACTCCATAACTGGTAACTTTGAAACCCTTTTAAAGTAATATCCAGCATTTCCTCATATCCCTATCTTCACATGTGTGGAGCTGTGCACCGCATAAGAATTCTATGGCTCCACTCCCCACACCCTGAGCAATATACTTACATATCCATGCCTTGACATTTGTATACTTGTTTTCTTAAATGATCAAACTGTTTCACGCAGATTTTCTCGGTAGAGCACATTATCCCCATTTAACAGACGAGGGAGGGTATGCTGAGGCTGATTGTACCTTGCCACCTTGTGCATTTAGAGTAATCTGAGGTTTCAGTTAGAGACTGGGAGTTTATGTGATTAACCACTGCATTACCTTTTCTCAGTTTATCCTTTATATTAAAATGGGAAATGAAAAGTTGTGGATCCAAAATGGTGGTCAAAAGGTTGACAGCTTGGTTACGTAGATTCTTATCTAGTTGTTTGACTTTTAAAATATGTAAAATGCACTGGGACCTGCAGATAAATATTTCTATATATTTCCATGGCTGCTGAAGTGAATCAAATATATATCTGAATAATCTGTACTTGAATAATCAGACAAATGGGTAGTGGGCAGGGGAGCAATAAAATGAATTAAATAAATATCTAAATTTCAGATAAAATATCTGCCACAAAAAAGTAATGAAATAAAATACGTATTCTACATATTTATGCAAGAGACAGAATTGTACTTCTCTTTTTACTGACAATGACAAAACTAAATAACTTTCAGGTTGTTATGTTCTATTTATTTCTTCTAAAATATTTTTCATTGCCTTCTTTTACCTCATCAGCTATTGTCCAGAACAATTTTATTAACATGTTAAATATGTAAGCATACGTTTTTCATTTCCAACCATCATTGCCCACCTTTGAAGCTAAAGGGGTAGCTTTTTCAAAAAAACACACCCTACAATATAAAAAATATACAAATGATATATAAAAATATAAATACATATATTTATCTCTATGAATTTCCAAGAGTTGCAGGCCTCAACTAATCATCTTTATATATATATTTTTAAGCATGTGCAATTTTCAACATTCGCAAACATTCGCATAGATTTGGTATCTATGGAAGAGCTGGATATAGAACTTTAAAACACATAAATAACGTCAAACCCCAAGAGTCTCATCTGAAGAGATGCTGATGGAGAGGGGAACACATCCTATTTTCTGCAGAGAGCAGGAAGGAGTTGCATGGAACAACCAGCATGTGAATATGTGCTGCAAGCCAAATTTAGGGAAGGCCACCGCTTTCTCCTCTTCATGTGATAGATAGCTCATAACTACCATGCCATTTCTGGGCTGCAGCTCTGACCTTTTGCTTTAAATCACATGTCGAAATGCACCGTATACCCCCCAGAATAGCACGGCACTGTTTCACTAATTTGATAATGTGCAAGGTGTCATGGAAAAGCAGTGTTTAGACAAAACGGTTCGTTAATTTAGAATTGTCAAACACCATAAGGTGCAGAGTGCAAGAAATTCAACACTAGCAAATCCTACCATGACATTTTAGATTAGATGATGTGGTCGGACAACCACCTGCAGCTGTACGTCAAGTCTTAGTGCAGGCATATGGCTTGCAAAGCAAATAGAGTTGCCCATGATTTTCTATGGTGGAATATATAGCCAGGAATGGAGGATTCTGTCAGTTTTGGTTTCTCTCACTTTTCCCATCTTAAATTCAGTTCACTATATTTCCTCATCAATTTGCAATTTTTAAAAAGTCTGTATGAAAATTCAGTGGCATTCGAGTGCACATTTCTCCCAATATACCATTCTTTTCTATACAGTTTTGCCTAATATGCCATTTTTTTGCAAGTATTTCCCCCTAATATAATGCATTTTTAATTCAATCTTCACCAATATATGCACTTTTATCCACACTTCCCCGATATATACTTTTTTGAAACTTTCAGCTATTCACCACAGAAAAGACTCGATACAAGGCCATCTTCAAACCTGGCAGTCGTAACAATATTCTTATACATGACAATTTGGCACCGTTTGGATTGGTACCCAAAGAAGCAAGAAACAATAGCACAACAGGAGCTAAGCTTTGAGGTTCTCTTCTTCGGGACATGATGCAATGGTGTTTAGAGGCAGGGGATCGCGTTACAATGACGTCTTCTAATGGCAAGATGTGCTCTCTGTCTAGAACAAATAAACATGCATCCTGTTTCACTCTTTCCTGTGTCACCTCTTATTGCCTCCCATAGGAACACAGCTGCCTTACACTGAAACAGACCATTGGTGGTCCATCTAGCTCAGTATTGGCTATATTGGCAGTGGCTCTCCAGGGTTTCAGGAATACTAGTCCTACCTGGAGATGCTGGGGATTGAAATGGGGACCTTCTTCATACAAAGTAGATGCTCTAACATCTACTGGTGCTTATAATATTGCTTACAATATGGAGAACAAGAACATCTTCAGTTAAAGGAGACATCACAGAGAAATCATGTAATGTCTGTCTTCTTGTCAGGGGCTGGACTGAGGATGAATGGTGGGGACCACCCCTGTCTTCTCCTGAACCTTCCTGAGAACAGGAGAACAGTATAGATTTAGATCAGCGGTTTGCAGAAGGGCATAGTTCAGAGGCTGCAGAGGGCAGAAGTTGGGAAATATTGGAAAAGGATCAGCAGGAAGAAGAAGCAGCACCAGGGGAGAGACAGCTGACAGACTCAGTGTCCTTGGAAAGCATTCCTGACCCCCCCTTCTCCCCAGGACCAGATGGGCATTGAGGGTAGTAGAACAGAGAGCACAGCGGCAGAAGGCTCAGATTAGCCGATGCAGGACTGATGTAGATTAAGGGAGACGAATGGGGGGGGGGACTTTACTTGGAGCAACACCATCATTGCATAGAGACTACATCCCTTTGTCTTCCTCTGTGAATACTGAATAAATTACGTAGTAAGGACTCTTAGTGTTATCTGCTTTTTTAGGAGGGCTGTCACCGGTGGAGGGATAGTATTCCCTGAGTCTTGACACCTCTGTATAACCACCTTGATGCCAGTGTGCCACATCCAACATGAATCACTGCAAGTTTGTTTCACAGCTCCCTCTGATAATGTAACACTCTGCGGTCCACATTCAATGTTATGCAAATGTAAGCCATCTCCCATAATGGAGATCTGCCAACCCTCCTCCTACTGCAATTCACTGTCCCATTTGAAAAGCCTCTCCTGAGTGTTGGGGATTGGGCATGGTGATGGCAGTAGGAAAGTTGGAATTCAGGGGGTGAGGCTGCCTTCTTGCTTGCTCACCCAACGCCTGTGCCGACTTTGATTCCAGGCAGCTCTGGACTGTCAACAGAGCCCAAGCCACCAGTCTAGCATGTTTTGATCTTTGTTTTATACATTGCACATCAATACATCCACTCACATTTCTTTTCGCATCATTATTGTTGGCAACTTTGAACTGCAAGAGACAAGAAGAGAATTAATTCTGAGATCTTAATTAGAAGAGAAAATTCCTCATGCCAAATGTTAAAACTAACAGTTGAATAAATCCTGCAATAATTTGTTCCAGATTGTAGACAGAATGCAATTTTTATTTTAATGTCTCCAGCTATTTCAGTTTTCATAAATTAATGTATCATCAATAACAATCTGCAATACACAAGTTTGCCTACAGCATTAGATCATTTAAAAATGATCTAGCAAAGAGATGTGGTATTCCCAGATGCTCAATGCAAAGTTATTAACTTTTGCTTTATTTCTTTCACACACTCAGTCACATTTATTCGCTCCAATCCATTTTAGTCAGCCAAAGCAAAGGAGTGAGCCAGATATGAAGAGATAACAGAACTATCCATCATTCACTTATTTATTTCATCATCAAAATCAATATATAGTCATTCAGAAGGACCAACTCTAACCTTCATCTTATTGTTCTTGATTTGCTTCTTTTTCAAAAGTTTCACTCTTCGATATAATCCCTGAAGCTGAAATACTTGTGGTGTATTTTTACACAGAGTGGATTGATCCAGGACCTCTGTTACCCCTGGGTTTTCTGGTGCCAATACAATGTCAAGTGTAACGAGTTGCTGTTGCTGGTGATGGTGATGGAAGGGGTGGAAAAACCGTGGCCCTTCAGACATTTTTGGACTCCAACTCCCATCAGCCCCAGCCAGAGTGGCCAGTGGTAAGGGATGATGGGAGTTGGAGGCTAATGCCACCTAGATTTTCCATCCATGTTCTTATCGAATCCCATGTCCTCAGACAGAAAATACTATATCTATAGCATCCCAGGCAGACAAAAATATCGACGACTCCCCTTGCACATCAATTTATCCAGTGCTGCGTTGCTTATAAGAAGTATCTCCTAATCTTTAATGATATATTTCCCTCTAATTTAAAACCAATGGACTTCATTCTGTTAGGTGAAGGCAGTTCTTTTTCTTCTTTCTGACATCCTATAGGTAAATATTTTAATGTGTCCCTTCTAATTTTTCTGTATGTCAAGCAAAACTGTTTCCCCCATATGACTGAATATCCTTCTTGCTTTCTTCAAAATCCTTCCTAACGTGCCAACATATTTTCTAAACTTACATTGCTTTGGGCTGATCATACAACTCCAGGTTTTACTGTTGCTGAACAGAGAGCATCAGTATAGTCTCTGCATCTTCACAGTCTCACCTCCATTGTGGAGGACCGACAGTTTGCACAGGTTTGTAGGTGACTTGGGTGGAGGGGCATGTGAGTGAGTCCAATAGCATCCATAGCATCCTCAGCCATTGTGCGCAAAATAAGTCATGCTCTGCCCCAACTCTGCTAAGTTTAATTTTGCATAATTAAAATGCAAAAAGTAAATACAGATGTACAGGTTAAATAGCAATATACATTGAAACAGTAGGCACAGCACTTTTTATCAAATACCATTAACCAAGTCATAAGGAAAGCCTGACTTAATGAGTTATAAAAGTTTCCATATGAACGCAATAATCATTTACAGTTCCTCTTGTTGCACAGTCCGTTTATCCCTAATGCACCTTTTCAAAAACTGCTATTCCTGTATAGTGATTTTTAAATGATTTTGACACAAGTTTGTCTATTCAGAAAACAGTGCCTTTGCTCTGAATTGACTTCATTTGACTCAGGGACATCATCACACGGCCAAAACTGATTGGCTGCGTAGCATCACAGTACTGTCCTATTTATTATAAGATCCTTCTTGACCAGAATCACTCATGTATAATTTAGGAAGCATCACCCTCACTTTAAATTAACTTCATTTGACTCAGTGATGTCATCACAGGGCCAAATAGCATTGGTTAAGTAGCCTCGTGAAGTCATTCCAGGCACTACCTAATTCTTGATTGGCTGGGGTCACCTGTTTGGCTAATCCATGTAGACCAGTGATGGCCAAACTTGGCCCTCCAGCTGTTTTGGGACTACAACTCCCATCATCCCTGGCTAACAGGACCAGTGGTCAGGGATGATGGGGGTTGTAGTCCCAAAACAGCTGGAGGGCCAAGTTTGGCCATCACTGATGTAGACGAAAACAAAGTAGAAGCAGTAATTTGAACAAACAGCACCCAAACTGAAGCAGATGGAGGATATACTAGCAGTGAACAGAACTCAGCTGAATGTCCCTTTGTTTACTTTTTGCACCAAAAATAGCAGTTTAGGAAAACCATTAATCCCATGTTTTCTGGAACCTATTTACAGTCATTGTTTCTCTCCTGGCTAAGGCTTCACCATTATTTTTGCTTTCTGTTTCGTAAAATGCCTTCCAGTCTGGTATCCTCTACTGGACATGATGGTGTCATGATGCTACATAGACAACCAGAACAGGATATATTTTGATGTCACCAATGACAAAGGAGGCCTGTTTCAACTTAGAACAATACAGTACTTCCCAAACTGGTCTCATGGATTATCCTAATCAGTTGTGGATCAATCTGAGGTTAGGTACATATTAATGGCTTAAAAAACCAGCAAGCTTGTTTTTTCTCTGGGTATTTCAAATTGAATTTGTATTCTGCTGTACACAACAGCACAATTCAATGTGTATCAAAGTCTCCTGCTATATGTCCACACCAGTGAGTGGAAATGGGATGTGTGTGGATGTGGGTGTGTGGGTGTGTGTGCATTACCCTGCATTACCTGGCTGGTTTCCCCACTCCATCTCTGTACCCAGAAATCTGCTTTTTTCAATTGTACACACCTAGAATTCACTTGTGCATTGAGTAAGCCTACAGTTCTCTTTTTTTAATTGGGTTTTATAAACAAGAGTAATGTTATACAAACAAGTATACCAAGTTTTCTGATGTCATTTGTATATCACAAAAATAGCATAATAAATATCTACAACATATGTTTCATTATTATTTCTCAAGTCAGAGTGAAGCTGGCTTGGGGAAAATGGGATCAAAATGCAGTATTTCAGAGGAAACTTTGAGATGCATGAGGTCATGGGTAATGTCATGTGTCAACAGATTAAAAAAACAGAGGTGGGAATGCACAGGAGCCTGAGTAAATGGCAAATGTGTACACAGTCTAAGAATCAAATACTTTGTCAGACCCTGAAAATGCTGTTGAAGAATGAAGGACTTTTGATGTGAAGGGATCGCCCATTTCGTCTTAAAGGAATAAACAAGAGTGAATATTCTCACAGCTAAGTGGTTTGTAGGGCAAATGTTTCTGTTCCCATCGAAAGCGCTACTTTCAAAATGGGATCTCATTCGGGGCTATCTGCCAAGCAATATTGTTCTGAAAGGAAGGAGCTGCCAAGGCTCTGGGCATCTGTAGCTTCCACGGGATTAGAAGTGCTGCCAAAGTCCTCCCAAGACAGGCTCTCATTGGGGAAAATATGCAAAAAATATCATGCAATTTAATAAACTAAATAATAGAAGAAGAAGAAGAAGAAGAGTTTGGATTTGATATCTCGCCTTTCACTCCCTTTAAGGAGTCTCAAAGCGGCTAACAATCTCCTTTCCCTTCCTCCCCCACAACAAACACTCTGTGAGGTGAGTGGGGCTGAGAGACTTCAGAGAAGTGTGACTGGCCCAAGGTCACCCAGCAGCTGCATGTGGAGGAGCGGAGACGTGAACCCGGTTCCCCAGATTACGAGTCTACCACTCTTAACCACTACACCACACTGGCTCTTAATACAAGGTCAACCTAAAAATCTAAGCATGGTATATGCATATCTATATCTATATGAGATCAATGTTATTTATTTAATCCCCCCATGTGTATTCATTAAATTATGTGTTATTTTTGCATACTTTTTCCTGTTAGCCTTTTTGTTCATTTTGGGTTCATGTCGGCAGCTAGATCTTTTTGTTTGTTTTGTTTGCCTCAGGCAAGGATGTCATTAAAGAAAATCTTGCAAGTTGACTGGCAATGCCCACTGGTGGCATCTGCAAACCTCTGGAGCCCGGTGCTATGTGAGAATTCTGTGCCTACCTTGGGAGTTGCAGTAGCAGCCCATCAAAGTGGTACTTGAATTCAGAGAGCGCAAAAGGCCTTGGATATCATGTCCAAAGACGCTCAAAGAATATGGCCCTACCAAATAGCGCCTCAAGCGTCTGTTACATCTTTCCCTGCCCTGGCCTGCTCATCCATATCACTTTAAACAATGACGCAGGTGAGCCAGTTTGTTTATGCCACCGAGTTTGGAGCATAATTTATTTTTAGATTATGAAATGTGCACAGAACTGTTTTCGACGGCTGATCCTGATTTCCTGCCTGTCTCTCTTAAAAAAAAGGAAAAGCAGAACAATCAAGATACGGCTTGCCAAGAGCACTCATTAGGCCAGATTCTCACCACCACTAAAACACACACATTGTAAGTTCTATTCTGAAACACACTCCAATTCTGACACTAAAATAACATTCACAATAGCATTATGCTATTCATGTCTGAAATGCCCCTAAACCGGAGGAAATGAAGAGGGAACAAGGCAATGCGATTAAGCCCCTGCCATCGATCTAGATGTGAGGAGGGATAGAGGAGAGGCTTCTTGGTCAGACAGACGGACAGCTCAGTTACACGTGTCAGAAAAGCGGACGTCTTCTTTTAAGCTAAGGCTTGACTTTTTTCAGGGGAGAAAAACCTTCACGAAGAAATTAATCCTTGGTTTCGAAGCAATGCATTCTGAATGTAATTGAATGCCGGAGAGAACAAACACTGTAAACAAACAAACAAACAAACAAACAAACATGAAAGATGCTTTTAGAATTGCAGCATTTACTGTAGGGGAAGAGTTTGTATTTACTGTGGAAACCAAGAGCCCCTGTAAGTTCAAGGAAGAATGCCGTATGGTGGCTGGTGCATTATGTGTTCTGGAAATTCTAATTTTATGTAAATTTTGGAGGGAAATGTATGCATGTACCGGGGCTGGTCTTTGTTCTTGCACTGTTTTAGCATGACTAAGTAGGAGAGGGTGCCACAAAACACTGTTTTCAAAAACAGCAGATGGGGGTGATTTTTTCCCCTAAGGAACCCTAATTTCCCTTGGAAAAACTACTTATATTTGTTATCTTGTCTCAATAGGGATTTTTTTTTTGTAAAATCGCCCCCTCCCTGCTCCAGCTTCCTTATATTGAGCCCTTAGCCATTTTTACATTACAAAATGTAAACTAAATTTCCTGCATTTAGAGATTATATTGTATGCTGCGTTTCAAGCTGATTATTGGGTTAAAAGAAAAGAAAAATGAAAACAACAACAACTTTGAAGTCGGCAGTTTTGAGCAGTGCCTCCCCGCAATAGTCATTTTATGCAGATTTAGAAAATAAATGCAGTTTCAATGGGTTCTGCTTTGTTCAGCCACTGTTCGGGCATGTCAGCTTAGTAGCGGATGCCACACAGCAGGGACTATAAAATACCAACTGAGGGAGAAAAGCAGATGAGGTTTAGAGTCATTTTACTCTCTGTCAAGCCCAGAGTTTCTATGCAAAAGGACACAGATTTAATGCGGTTGTAATCAGGGCACTTGAAACCTTTAAAAGGCTTGGTGTTTGTGTTGTCAGATTATTTGCTGCAGTTGCATAACCAAGCAAGCAAAAAATGGCTTATATTTACTGTGTTCTTTTCTATAGCATCAGCCTCAAGAAGATTTATGGCTAACAGAACTTTGATGTGGGATGTTGAATCTTTATCCTTGCAATCCTCACTTTGTGTATCGTCATTCCCGATATAAAATGCAAAGATGGCTCAGAGTCTTGTTGTCAGTCGGATGGAATCTATAAATATTAAACAGGAACTGTGTTGTTGGGGCGGGGAGAGAATGGGATTGCTGGATTGCTTTTCCATAAATATATACTTTTCAGCCATATATGCGTGTAGTTGTGTACATATATACATAAACACACACAAACACCCATGCTGGGGGTTGTGGTCCAAATGTATTTTGAGGGCACAATGTTGGCTACCAACAGCCTATCCATTTGGAAGCAAAATGGCTCCACGTATAAGTTACGTGGTGGTTTCTACATCCTCAGGGGACTATCCCATTAGCTGATGTAGGTTAGCTTGTAAGAAATATAAAAGAACCTCTCTGCAAAAAAAAAAAAAAAAAAGGTTTAGTGAGGATAGAGCATGCACACTTTTCATTGCTGAATTGTTCCTATTATTATTATTATTATTATTATTACGCCCGGAGAGGTTTGTCTCAGTCCAGGGGCTGTGTTCCGTTCTTCTCTGGTGGGGACTTTATCTTATTTCTGTCTCTGGGCCAATAACATCCACGCAGCCGTGGTCGCATACATAAATAGCCTTTTCTGCTCCCTTGGGATTTCGGCACTTGGGAATTCTGAAAAGAAAGGCTTCGGGTTGTTGTTTTTTATAGAAAAAGTTCTTTTAAACATTTTTTTTTCAACTCATTAGATATCATTTCCCAAAATTCTTTTAATACCTTACATTTCCACCACATACCTTTCTCTCCCAGATCTGGCCACAGTGATCCATGTGACGGTCACCTCCAGGCTTGACTACTGTAATTCGCTCTAAACGGGGCTGCCCTTGAAGCTGATCCAGAAACTCCAGCAGGTGCAGAATGCTGCGGCGAGGCTCCTTACGGGGTCCTTGCCATGGGATCACATTCACCCAGTGCTATACCAGCTGCACTGGCTCCTGGTAGAGTACAGGGTCAGGTTTAAGGTGCTGGTTTTGACCTTTAAATCCCTATGTGGCGTAGGACCCTTGTACCTACAGGACCGCCTCTCCTGGTATGCCCTGTGGAGGACCTTAAGGTCCACAAATAACAACACTTTGGAAGTCCCAAGCTGCAAGGTGGTTAGTTTGGTCTCAACTAGGGCCAGGGCCTTTTCAGTACTGGCCCCGACTTGGTGGAACGCTCTGTCACAAGAGACTAGGGCCCTGCGGGACTTGACATCTTTCTGCAGGGCCTGCAAGACAGAGCTGTTCCGCCTGCCCTTTGGTTTGGACTCAGTCTGACCCTTATGTTTCCCTCCACTTATGGTTTTGATTTATGGGCTACTATTAAAATGAGGCTGCATTTTAAATTGTATTTTAACCCGTATTTTAATTAAATGTTTCCCCACCCCACCCCTATTATGTTTTATTGTAATTTTATTGGTGTTGGCCGCCCTAAGCCTGGTTCTGGCCGGGGAGGGCGGGGTATAAATAAATTATTGTTATTGTTATTATTATTATTAGATAAAAGGTGCCTTCTTTTCCCTCACATTGGTTCCTTGAGACCCTAACAGCTTAAAGCAGAGGTAGCCAATGTAGCACCCTACTGATATTGTTAGACTACAATTCACATAATTTCCAGCCAGTGTGGCCAATAGTCAAAGGTTGCTGGTGCAGGCAAACCCCTAAGAAGAATGGTGGATGAATATATCTTTGAATATGTAGAGATGGCAACACTGACGGCACTGATAAAAGATACAAATTTAAAAGCTTTTAAAGAAGACTGGAAACCATTTCAGGTCTCTCTCTCTCTCTCTCTCTCTCTCTCTCTCCCTCTCTCTCTAAATTATTTCCCATATGCAAAGACCACAGCAGGGTTTGAAGTGTACAAAAACAACAGAATACATTAAGAAGAATGTTGGAGAGAATTAAATTAGATAAAACAGAACCTTAAAATGCAATTGTACATTGTAAATTAGGCTATAAACATCAATGTTGGGAGAGTGGGCAGTCATCCGTTTTGTCAAATTGGAATATACCGTAATTGTTGAGTAACAAGTGTTATTTTCTACATGGAAAAAAGAATAAAATATTATTATATTTAAAAAGAAATAAAATTTCATTTTCCTTCTAAGAGACAATGTATCACAGCTCTACTCTCCCCTAATGCAACCAAACTACTTTCTTCCTCCAAAAGGAACTAGGGCCTCTTCCTGTCTCCAATGCCACTCTGCTGCTGGCTGAGATTTAAATGTTGCCTCATCCCAACCGCTCTCCCCTATAAACTCTATCGTGAATCTGAAATCCGAGACTCCCTGTTGTTGCTATTTATGCCTAGTGCCAGATTGCTTCTGGAACATTGCATTTGAAGCAGACGATCTATAGCAAATGCCCTTGACCTATCCTGGTTTGGGCTAGCAATGACCTTTTCATTTATATTTGAAGCAGATAGCTGAAGGAATACAGAAATATGGTCACAGATTGAGCTCATAAAGCTAGAAAATGCTCAGCAGCTCATACCATACACACACAAACACACGGGATCTTTTTGTATAGTTGGACTGACATGTGTCAGGTGGACACAGTTTGAAGAAAGCAGGGTGAAAGGCAGTGGAAGAGGAGCTCCTAAGAAGAGCCATGTTATATGGCATGGTAGGTCTCTCTGGACTAGGAAGCCAAGCTGGTAAGGACACAGGCTGGGAACTAGGCATCCAGGGCTGTTGAACAGTTGATCTGATGAGGGACTCATCCCAGGAGATCCTTCTGCAAAGAAATGGAAGGTCACGGGTCCTGCAGTAACTACTTCCCATGGTAGGGATAATATAGGTCAGGCCTGTCCAACAGGTCGATCGCAATCTACTGGTCGATCCTGGTCGATCTTGGGTTCCTGATTGATTGTCCCTCCAAAAAGCTCAACAATTTTGGCTCAACCTTCCCCCCTAAAAAGCTCAACAACTCCAATGTGTAGATCACTGCCAGTTTTTTATAGTGGGAGTAGATTGCAGTCTCTTGGAAGTTGGATGTGCCTGCCTGATATAGGTGATGACTAAGGGGGAGGGGGCAGAGAGAGGTAGGGGATATGAGCAGTATAGTATGAGTTCCATGGATTTGTGATGTGGAATGATGAATGCTAGGAGAAGGTAAGGATCCTGTCTACTCTACACATTCTTTGGCTCTCTTCCTCCAAATCAGAGAGATTGGAACAAAGCCAGGAAGTAGGAACAAAAGGATTAAACATAACATGCCATTCCACCCCCTACACAACTTTTATTTTTCAATGCATTTTTTTTTACAAATTTTTAAAAGTTTTGTAAATCACCCAGAAGACTTGGCTGATGTCTAAATAAATACAATTAGATATCTATTTTTAAATGTCTGCTTCATAATACTGTACGTGAATCCGTCTCCTGTCCATTTGCAACAGCAGCACAGTGCTCAAACGCTGGATTACTGCCATGGGCTCTTAGGGGGCTGCCCTTGGAGTTGGTTTGGAAGCTGTAACTGGTGCAGGAAGCAAGTGTAGAATGAGGCAGCCTACTATTAGGACACAGCACCCTGTTGAAACATCTGCACCGACTGCCAATTGTTGCTGCGTCAAGTCCAAAGTTTTCTTGATAGTGCACAAAGTCCTAAACTATTTAGCACCTGGTTATTTAAGAAGCCACCTTCTCCCATGCTGCTTTGTTTGGTCACTGAGCCCATCTCATAATGACCTCCTGGTGGTGCCACAAGCCCTCAAGATTAATTTGCGTGGACAGGCGGAGTCCCCAGATCCCGCGCGGTCCCCCCGTCATGTGGAATAACGACTCAAGACAACGTGCTATGGGATTAAATTGGCCACAACTTTATTAAATTTCAAATGTGGGTAGACCTTGGCTCAGGCATTGGGCGTTCTCCCTCCCCAGTCCCCAGCCGGGGACCTAGGGAGCATCAGGGTTATCCAGTGTGTGTGTTGGGGATGGGTCGGCTCTGGAGAACATATGTTCAAGCAGAGATAGCCACCCCCATAACGCCGCCGCCGCAGGGGAGAGCAATGACGACCTTTCGGCGTACGGTCAAAGCCTCCCTTCAGAAAACCCCTTTAACGGGGAACCCTGGTATCGCCGCCGCAAAGAGGAAGATGGACAAAAGGATTCCGCCCAAGGCCTGATACCGTCAAAGTTGTGACGTTTTGCTACGGGAAAGGCGAAACCTGCCAATGCAGGGAAATTCCTTTCCGGCCCTTTGACAGCGACCTTAACGTAGCAGCGCCCGCATACCTGTAAGAAAAGTTAACCTGCAAAACCTGTGAAGAAAAGTTAACCTGCAAAATAAGACATTAACTGAGGGTGGGTAGGGTGGGAGAAGCTCTGGAGCCAAGTGAGGATTCCCAGGTAAGATCCTCCCTCTATTGTGTGGGCAGGTAATCCCTCCCCTACCTGGCCTGGTCTCCTTGGCAACGCTTCCCCCAGGTGGGATTGGACAACTGACTGAGGTAGGCGGAGACCTCCAGGTATCCCACCTGAGGGAAGGCAAAGCCAAGCCTATGCTGTTGGAGCCGCTCCAGATCTAGGGGCTGCACGCGTCCACGCAAAGGGCGCCCCCCGTTTTAAGCGGGGAGCGGTCATTGTCTACCACTTGGAAGAGGGCATCTACTTTGATGGCACCCACTTGATGGACCACATTCCCTTCTCTTATATGGCATGTAGTGACAGATGATTGCTGGCTGCTGTCAACATGAAGATAAACCATTTTTTTACATTGCTTCTCTGTATGTTGTTCCTATGTTGTAAAGCACCCTGAGATCTACGGGTGAAAGGCAGTATACAAATTTAATTTAGGGTACATCAACAATAACAACAAACAAACAAACAAACAAACAAACAAACAACAATAATAACTGAAATTTAAAACCAGTAGTTTATTTTAGCCTTCTTGACATTTCTTTAAATATAGCCACCAAAAATCAGCAGTCCATCTACTACCTACCATATTCTCTCTAGGTGTCAGGTGTGACTGTTTCCACTAAGTGTGAAATCTAGGCTGCAGTTTGATAAAAAGCCATAATTTTATTGTGTTTCCCCTAATAAAACCTCAGAAGTGATCTCAGCGGTTTCTGAAGTCCAAATAGCATTTCAGCAGCGTGTAATTATTTCTTTCCCCCAAGTTTTTTTTTTTAGCCTGTCACTGTTCCTGTTGATACATTTAACAGCGTATCACGTATTTTACCCTTGAGTCCAAAACCAATTGTTCCAACGATGTAACAAGATGAGCCTGCTTTCTAACAAAGCTGTTAGTAAGCAAATGGCGCAGTGGATCTAATTGCAGCCAATTAGTTCTAATGTCTCCCAGGCCAAACTGTATTTGTGCTTCAGTAATCTGCTTATCCGAAGTAGATGAACTATAGTTTGCGAAAGTGTATGCCATCATAAATTTGTTAGACTTTCAAAGCACTACAGGATTGTTTTCGGTAACAGCTACCTCTCCCTTTGGAAGGCAATAGAGACTTATTGCTCAGTACACATAAAGGAGCTTATATTGCATCAGGGATGGGCAACATGCACCACTCCACATTTGGCTGAACCCTAGCCATTATGGCTAATAAGATAATCAGAATCGAAGTCCAACAACATCTATAGGACTACAGGCTCCCCATCTCGGGGTTACACATAAACCTTTTTGGAATACAGTGGTACCTTGGTTCTCAAACTTAATCCATTCTGGAAGTCCATTCCCAAACCAAAGCGTTCCAAAACCAAAGCATGCTTTCCCATAGAAATGCAAAATGGATTAATCCATTCCAGACCGCTAAAACAGCAATTTAACATGAATTTTACTCTCTAACGAGACCATTGATCCATAAAATGAAAGCAATAATCAATATATTGTACTATAAAATAAATAAGACAATATTGTAGATGATAAAACTTAAAATTATTTTTTCCCCCTTACCTGCACTGATGATAGTCATTTCAGCAGTCACATAATCAATCAATCAGCAGCTGAACTGGGTTCCACACAGTCACAAAAACAAATTAACTGAAAAAGTCTCAGAAACAAAAACGCAAAATAAACAGCAAAAACAAAAGCGCGGAACTTAATCTGTTCCGGAAGTCTGTTTGACTTCTGAAATGTTTGAAAACCAAGGTACAGGTGCCCTGGAAACAATACTCAACACCGCATCAGACATTCGGCTTCCGAAAAACGTTTGAAAACTGGAACACTTACTTCCGGGTTTTTGGCATTTGGGAACCAAGGCATTTGAGAAGCAAGGTACCACTGTATGTGACAAAGGCCCCAATTCAATTAACCTGTTCTGCCAGGGAATCAGCACAAGGGATCCTACTAGCGCAACAGGAAGGGACCCTCTCTCTTCCCCTTGCATGACCACTCTGTGTTCCCCAAATCCACTCTGGCATGTTGTGAGAACCTCCAGAACAACACGGGTGGGGTGGGGTGGAATAGGCTAGATCATTTTGCCAGGCAAGCAGAAATGCTTGCACTGATGGAAGAATCTCCTTTGTGCTATGTTGAATTACACACAGATTTTATTCCTCCATGTAGTTGTATAGCAGTGTTTCTGGAGTTCATGAAAGTGTAAAAGCAGCCTTTATGGCTATTTGACATATGCCCTTTGTGCCTTCGAGGTTCACTGATACAGACAGTAGGATCCTCAACACTTTTGCTGCAACTGGGGCTTCCAGGTCAATACTTCACATAGGAAAGTTGGACGAGGAGTCCAAAGATAAGACTCTTAAATATCCCCCAATACCCTTGAGCAGTGTTAGATGTGCAGAGTGGTCTTGCATAAGGATCTCCTTGAATATGAGGATGCTGTGCTGATTTAACAACCTTCCCTTCCAAAATAGAAAATAGCAGTGTCCCCTGTTTGCATAGAAAGCGGGATCTTTCCTGGTTCCAAACTCTCAGGTTTTCTTTTGTGTGAGAGGAGAGGACTGTTCCTGACTGCCTGCCGATTACAGTTTTTGCATGTTCTTGTATTCATTTATGGGGTTCTTTAAGCTGCCTGATGCATTGAGGACATTTAAAAAAAACAAAAACAACCCCCCCCCATTTTAGAATGTATTTAAATGATTAAAGTACAGTGGTACCTTGGGTTACAGACGCTTCAGGTTACAGACTCTGCTAACCCAGATATATTACCTCGGGTTAAGAACTTTGATTCAGGATGAGAACAGAAACCGTGTTCCGGCGGCGCGGCGGCAGCAGGAGGCCCCATTAGCTAAAGTGATGCCTCAGGTTAAGAACGGTTTCAGGTTAAGAACAGACCTCCAGAACGAATTAAGTTCTTAACCCGAGGTACCACTGTACCAGACCTGTTGACTAAATGTTGCAGTTCTATTTTTAAAAGTGGGGGTACCCATTACTCACCTGCATACCCCCCAATTGATTGGCGCCCTAGGATATCTATCTATATCTATATCTGGTGGGAGTGAGGCTTAGTATTTGGGGTGGCTCACCCGAGGATTACATTCAGCAGAAATTAATTAGAAAATTGAATGTGATATGTTCTAAGGGAGACAAAAATAAATAAATAGTAAGTGGGTCTGAAATTCAGGAGGGCTGTTTTGATCTAGCAATTAACAAAAATATGTGTCTGTTGACAATTATGTGGTCTCTGTGTGTTTTTCAGTTACCAGGAAAAGCTCTTGATAGCTGCATTTGGAGCTGATTTGATATCTCCACGTTTGGTAGTTGACATTCTGTTTTTATCTTTCTGAGCAGGTGTTTGCCTCCCCTTCTAAGAGATAATCTAGCTCACAGGCTCAGTTTGTTATTGAATATTTGTTTTTCTTGGAATCTCTGAACCAAATGTTTATGATGTGATTTTTTTTCACCAGGATACTCACTATCTTTTTACACCAAATTAATTTCAGAGTAGGGCTACACATATAGCTATGCTATTTCTAGATATTCCCCTCATTAAAATTATTGTTGCAGAGTAAAAGGAGTCTAGAGACCAAATCTCTCCATGGTATGATTTCATTAATGGAGCATTTTAAGATTACGCTTAATTTTGAATTCATCTATTTTACATATCTGTCTATCAACCTAAAAACTTACACAGACCCATAACAGTATCTTCTGAGATCATATTTTATACGTTGTATTAATAAACACACACACACACACACACACACACACACACACACAAACACAACATTCATATGTAAAAGCAAACATGCATGTACTGTGTATTAAACATTGTAATCCTTCTTGCCTGAAACTCTGCATAGAGTCAATGGTTGTGCTTTGCAAGCTAGGCTATCCTTTGTTCCTGAATGCACACTGAAACAATTCTCACCTATTTTTCTGAGTCTCCTTTGAACTCCATCTCTGTTTCCCTGTCAGAAATATCTGAGTCAATAATTATGGTGAAAAGGTTCCTAAAATGCAATTTCCCTTCCCAGGGAAAACATCAGTCTTTAAACTGTATGTAAATGAACATTGTTAGCGAAAGCTTCAAAAGAGTCTGGAAATAATTTTGCCCATAGGGGGTTGCAGTGTGTGCCACCATACAAAAAGAACTCTTCCCTTGATAACGGAGAAGTCTTATTGGACCAGAGGTCACAATCGTCACCAGCTGCACTGGGCACATTTGCTTGTAAAGATTTTTTTGACAGGCTGGACTAAAGGGTGCTGTATAACTGTTTATTGCAGACTTCCTCAGCCTGGTGCCTTCTAGATGTTTTGAACTACAAGTTCCATCATCCCCAGTCAGTGTGAACAATGGTCGGGGACGATGGGAGTTTCAGTCCAAAGCATCTGGAGGACATCAGGTTGAGGAAGGCTGGTATATTGTATAAAAGAGGGGATTGGGAGCTCTGATCCCTGCTCACCAGTTCTGTGACCAATATGGTTTTCAAAACTAGTGTTTAAGCTACAACTGGAAATGAGACAGTAGGTGGTATCTTAGTTCAAGCTCAATGTAGGCCTGGCTTAAGGTTATTAAGTGCACCATATCCACTATAGGCTGCAGTCCAACTTAAATGCTCCCGTCTGGGTTCACTTTCAACGTTAATTAGAAGTATTAACGCTTCCACATAGAAGCCCGAACTCAATGTTGTACTAAGGAGGTCATTCCACAAGCGCAAGCATTTCTGTGCAAGCCTGCTGTTCTAGGGTTTTCCCCAACCCTGCTGAGCAGATTTGGGGAGAGTGTAGGACTGCATGGGGAGAGGGGAGTGGGGAAGCCCCACTACATTAGTGGGACTTGTTGTTCTGGTTTCCACTAGTGAAACAACTTAGTTAATGTTTGATGTTTGATCGTGTTTTTAATATCCTGGAAGCCACCCAGAGTGGCTGGGGAGGCCCAGCCAGATGGGTGGGGTATAAGTAAATAATAATAATAATAATAATAATAATAGTTGAATCCAGGCCGGAGTTGAATGCTTCAACTGACCCCATCTTTGCTACCCCTACTTAGCACTCTTCGTCCACAAAAATTCCCATTCCCAGAAGGATAAACGCACCTAAATTCCCCTATCACATTTCTATTCACTGGGTTTTGGTTCTGCCAAGTAGCTGAGCCACGCCTCCTTGCAAGACCAGGAACTCCTTTTCAACCCCAGCCCTCACAACAACAGAGTCTTGTTATGTAAGAGATGTGGGCACATTTAGACATCCAACTTATTGCCTCAAATAATAGGTCTCAGCTATGTGGCATGTCCATTTTGGTTTCAAACAACAGAACAGGTTTGTCTGTGCAGTTCTTCTCTCAGAGACCCCGAATGCAATGTAAACTCTTATAGGTTCTAATACCCAGCTGGAATGCCAGTTTTCTTCAGTGAGGCTAGTAAAGGAATACAGTAGTACCTTGGAAGTCAAACGGAATCCATTCCAGAAGTCTGTTCGACTTCCAAAACATTTGAAAACCAAAGTGCAGCTTTTGATTGGCTGCAGGAAGCTCCTGCAGCCAATTGGAAGTCGCGGAAGCCCCGTCGGATGTTCAGCTTCCAAAAATAGTTTGCAAACCAGAACAGTCACTTCCAGCTTTGTGACATTCTGGAGCCAAAACGTTTGGGAACTAAGCTGTTCAGCTTCCAAGGTATGACTGTATTCAGATTGTTTCACGTTCCTTTTGTGACACTCATCCCTGACACATATTCTGGGCCTTGGTTGTGAATCTCATACACGATGTACATCCAAGCAGCAGCAATTGACAAAATTCAACAAAGCCAGGATCCAATGGACTGTATAACTTTCTGTGTAAACAATGCGTCTTTCAATTTATCCTACATATATGTGAAGCAGCAGCACCCCAAACAAACCCTGTTAAATGTACCAACCCACCCATCCCTGAGATCTTTCCCCTGTACTCTGCAATGGTTTAAGAACATCAATGCTATATCTGATAGTTAATAATTAACAAGTGGCTGGTGCAAATGTAACACTCCTGTCCTGGGCTTGGCAAGGAAGGTCATGGTACAATAGGGCTGGCAAGCTCTGTAAGCACTCTGCTTTATTTGCATATGTCAGACGAGGCTGCGAATACTAACATCACAAGCACTTCACATCTGCTTCTGTTTACTCCCATGCTAACAGCCCAACTGCACAAAAGTACAGTGTTAATTGCTCTGCTACACACTGGCTGTTGACACACTTTCCGCAGAGCTTTTCATAAATACACTGTTGCAAATAAACTACTAATGACTTTGCTTATTTCCAGCCCTGTCCCTGAAGATCTACAACATATACCCGTATTAATGATCCTCCCATTTAGCGGTGTCTTGTTGCTAGCTGTCGTAAAGGGTTGTATAAAGCCAGTATCAATTAAGAACCAATTATTCTCAGAGGGGTCTCTTTTTGGGGAGGAGGGGCGAAGGCATAAATAAGTAATGTGTGACATCCAAGAACCTCCGACAACAACTTGAGGTGAACTCTGAGGCAAGGGCACCGACTAGTGAACAAATCCACTACATTTCCTCCTCTTTTATGAAAACAAGTCCATTCTATAGCTTTGCTTTTTTTAAAAAAAAGGCTTTTTCAGAAGAACACCCTCTCCCAAGGGTAAAGCCAATGGATGGTGTTGCCAGTTAAAAGGACAGCCTGTTAAAATAACTCCATCTGAGATTCTGGAGAACTATGGTGAGCAGAAGTGGACAACCCTGGGATATCAAACTTGATATAAGGCACTGCCCTATGTTCCTAGAGTGCTATTCTACAGAATAACTTGCAAAGGACCCACCTGCAGCCATTGTCATTGGGAGAGGGAAAGATTGTATGCTAGCTTCATGTTATTTATGACTGGACCACCTATCATTTGTTGGGGAGATTGCTTGTTAATGGCCCAGAATAATCCCTCAATGTTCATGGCTCCTTCATGGGCAATTATGTCCTCATACCCAATGATTTCTCTTGTTTTGACTGTAAAGCCATTTGATCCCAGGGTACGTGACAAAACCACAAAGCATGATTTATCAAGGAAACTGTGGGGTTGGCGTTGTTGTTGTTTTTTGAATTAACTGTTTTGTTAACTTTGCCACAGCAGGGACAGGAGGTGTTTGGCATGTTCAGAAATCAGTGGCTTTGAAAAGGTTATAGACTGCTAAGAAAGGTGTGTGTGAAAGAAATCCCATTGTCAGTTGGAACAGAATTGGACAGAGAACTGAGAGATAGCTGAATGCTGGAAGTATCTTGACTGTGCACGGGTCTTTCTGTGGGAAGGGTAGTAGCGTGGGGGGTGCAGGGGGGGCCGGCCGCACCGGGCGCAACACCTGGGGGTTAGGGTTAGGGGGCGCAAATCCACGGGTTAGGGGGCGCAAATCCACGGGTTAGGGGGCGCAAATTACTTGCCTTGCCCCAGGTGCTGACAACCCACGCTACGCCACTGAGTAGATCAGCTGCCAACACATGTGATACTTGTTTATTTTTAAATACTCTTCCAACGACATCATGAATCAACAGTGTACTCTCGCCCGACAGGAACAAAACCCTGAATAACTCTGAAACTTCTTGCTGCTTGGAGAGTGTCACACAATGAACCGTATGATTGTTTTTGCTCAAAATGGTGGATTCAGGAGATGTGTGCTTCTTGAGTGATCCATGCAGAAGACTTGTTGGAACCAGTTGCCAACATGAAGTTCTATGGAAACATTCCCTAACCATACATTAAATTTTGGCTGATTCCTACTCACAAGTCTTTCCCTAAAAAAGATTTCTTAAAAATATTTTCTTAAAAACCCATTGTATTGCAGTAGCACCATCATATTCATTCTCTCTCTCTCTCTCTCCCCCTCTCTTTCTCCCCCCTTCTTTCTCTCTCTTAATTTGAAAGTTTATCCCTTGAGATTGATTTTCTAAAATTTGACTCCAATGATTGCACCTTTCTTACAGCTTATGGGAAAGACAGGAAAAGAAAATTGAAACAAAAGACAAGGCAGAAGAAAGGCAAGGGGCTGTGGAAGAAGCTAAGGAATAAAATACACATTGCATTTTCCTTTTCCTTGTGGCCTCTTTGTCAGAAACATGCCCCACTAATCTAAGGTGCTTGCTTAATTGCCTCATCATAAGTGATGGGTCTGGCGAGATTGTGCCCCAGCTGCTGTTCAATATGTGTTTGTGTGTGTGTGTGTGTGTGTGTGTGTGTGTGTGTGTGTGTATTTGAAAATTTAAAAGATTAAGTAATGCAAACTATGCACTCATCTAGAATAAATCTAGAGACTGAGAAACCATGTTAAGGGGGAAAAAAGGTCTGAAATGTAGTTTCCATAAGTTGTTAACGATGGGAGTCAAATCCATTCTTAATATGGTTCAGGCTGGAGATGACATTGGAGAGGAGTTGGAGAGCTAAGTCACCTATAAAAAATGGATTTCCAAAAATCTGTACAAACAAGCTAATCATATCTCAATTGCAGGTCTCACTTTGCAATGAAGTTTTGCTATAGGAATATAGTTACTGTCACACTGAAAACAGCCAATTATCTAGCTAGTGGGTATTTTGACAATGGGCTAAATTAAATGCTTCAGAAGAAGAAGCAGTTCCACTCAATGGCTAGACAGTTCTGCAATATTAGACCCATGGAAAGCCCTTTCTTCCTGCCCTTTACCCATTACTAGCTTTCACCCTCAAGCATGAATATTGATAGTCCCCGTAATTGGTATCCTCCCTAACCCTCCATTATTCCTTAAGTCAGCAGTCCTGGTCTGAATCATGCCAAGAACTATTTGCTTCAGTAATATCCAACCTCAAAGAGTTGCAGAAATTAATTGCTTTATTATTGCTGTTCCAAATGCCTTAATTTCATCAAATGCTTTCATGTATAATGAGACAGAGAATGGCTCCACCTAATCCTTGAGCTACCATTTACCTCTTTCCCATTTATCATTTATAAATAATAATAATAAATTGATCCAATGTACACATGGGTGGTGCTGTGGTCTAAACCACAGAGCCTAGGGCTTGCCAATCAGAAGGTCAGCGGTTTGAATCCCTGCGACGGGGTCAGCTCCCGTTGCTCGGTCCCTGCTCCTGCCAACCTAGCAGTTTGAAATCACGAAGTGCAAGTAGATAAATAGGTACCACTCCGGCAGGAAGGTAAACGGCGTTCCCGTGCTCTTGTTAGCCAGAAGTGGCTTAGTCATGCTGGCCATATGACCCAGAAGCTGTACGCCAGCTCCCTTGGCCAGTAAAGTGAGATGAGCACCGCAACCCCAGAGTCGTCCGCGAGTGGACCTAATGGTCAGGGGTCCCTTTACCTTTACACAAAAGCAGGAACAACAGCAGGAGAAGGCTACTGGTCTCATGTCCTGCTTGTGGACTTCTCAGAGGCATCGTGAGAAGCAGAATGCTCGACTAGATGGGCCTTTGGTCTGGCCATCCGGTCTGTTGCCTTGTGTTAACAGGCCACAGGCAGTGCAAATACAAGGCAGACAAGAGATACACATGTAGGTTGGTCGACAGGTGGCTGTGTGCACAGAGCTGCCCGTGAAATGGGTTCAACTGCCAACTTTGACAGTGGGGTCCATTGTTTGCAAGGGATAGGGGAAACTTGAAGAGTCAACAAGGCAAAGGAGAAGAAAAAGGTAAATCAAAATGAGGGATGAAGTGTTACATCTGGTGTCAATATTCTCACAAGTGGGGAAATGCCAACTTTTGGTGATTTCTTGAACCCCTTTGGGAAAGGGTGGGGAACTGTTAATGGCAATGTGGGTGTCAAGGGAAGAGGAAAGATGTCCTTGTAGCTAAGGCCATTTAATGGACTACTTTAATTAAGGATGTTTTAATGCCCCCATAGGAAATGATGTTTCAATTAATGGTCCTGTCATACATAAAGTATCACATTAATCTTATTCAGTTTCAGAAAACACACTGGAACAGGAAAAAAAAGTACTCACAGTGTCACTTGTGAAAGGAACCCTATGCTACCAACTTCTGCTTCTGAGTGCATGCAATCAATCATTTGTTTTGCGATAGGTGGTTTCGCTACACACAAAAGCCCAAAACTAGCTAAAAGGCAGCTATGGAGGTGCATTAAACAATAAACAAGTTTAATATACAAGATACATTATCAAGTCCATGAGCAATATGTGGAGGGACTTGGTTTAATGCCTATAGCGCCTGTTGATTGACTCCTAGCAGGCAAACAAAGGCATCGGCATAGTCTGGATGCAATCTGATTTCATTAAAGTCAATGGCTGCTCTGCAGTTGACTTCAGCGGGAAGCAATTTGCACTCTCTGCCCTCTGCCTGCTTCCACTAAGTTGGGCAAGAGAAACCAAACCACGTGGTTTCAGAGGAATGAACAGGCTAAAAAAATTGACTCATTTCGAGAGAGAGGTTCATTAAATCTTTCTTGTTTGTTATTGCCATGTTTTGAAAATATGCAAAGAAACTGAAATACACAAGTAAAAGTTTTGATATGTTCCTGTGAGGAATGTGGGAGCAATCATGGAGGTGGCAGCAGGAGGCTTGCTCCAGCTAAACACAAAGGGTACCATCGCTAGGGTTGCCAGCTTGTGAAATGAAGTATTTTAGTAGCTAGGTGGGGTTTGGGGGAGCACCGTTCTGGGCTGAGACAGCAGAGCCCATTGCAGACATGTGGGCAGAGCCAGGAGTACAGCAGGGATTTGGTGGTGAGGATATGGAATCTATCTATACATTTAGCTAAAAAGAATATGTTGGTGAAGGGAAAGCATTGGTTTTGCCCTTTGCCTGTCAATTAGCAAAACAGGAAAGCAAACCCAAACCAGGCCAGGGTTCTTTCCTAGTTGACTGGCAACCACAGTCATGATATGCACGGAACCACTTACTAAGCCAGCAGCCTAAGTGGTGAAGAGAATTTTACCACCCATCAAGTGCAGAGGAACTATAGTTCAGCACTAGAATCTGAACTTTTTATGCAGAAGCTCCCAGGTTCAGTTCCTGGCATCTCAATAAAAAGGATCTGGTAGCAGCAGGTGCTGGGAAAGACCCTCTGCCTAAGAACTGCTGCCAATCCAAGAGGAAAATACTAGGACAGGTTGACCAATAGTCCGGTCTCATATAAGTTGTTTCCAATATGGATGGTGCTCATCTTGGTTCACATTTCAGATCAAACAGGAGGGCAGGTTGGATTTATTTATTTTGATCCAAGGTAAGCTATTAATGTGTGGTGGCGATGGAGTGCGAGTCTTGAGAGAACCTTGATTTAATTCTGTTCCTTATTTTGGACTGCCCTTTTGGAGTACGTACAAAACAATGCATTTAGCCATGGAATGTTTTCAGTCCAATAAAATTGCATTTTGAGAATAGTCACATTTTGCCATACAGATTCTGCCAAGCCATATATGCCCCAGTCATTCTAATGGCCTACATCTTTGCTGCTAGGACTTCCTGAGTTCAGGCTAAAAAATATATCATAAAACTAATGGGGGAGAATCATATAAAGGATGGAACAAGTTTATTTATCTATTGTCCATTGGCATGTGGGGCAGGCTCTCTAAACTGTGGAATGACCACAAGGAAAATGAAGGGCAGGCCCAGCCTGGAAAAAAACACAGAGAAATCTGTTGGAACTAACAGCCCTGGTAAGCAACTCTACGTTCTGCCGCCATATAGCCCTAGAGAGGTACTAAGAGGAGTTTCCCTAGATCAAACCATAGGCCTATTGTTCTGTTCTATCCATTCGTCAACTACATACCTCTTGGGAACCCCAAAGCAGGTAGGTTGGCCAGATACAAACAGGGTGGCAGAGCGCATGCACCTTTAATAGCAACACTTGCTAAAATCCCCTCTTCTACACGACTATTAAAAGATGCGGGAGACCTGTCTTCTTTTTCACCTGGCTGCCTAAGCGAGCACAATCCAGAAAGGTGGTTCCACCTATCCAAATGTATCAGCACCCATCTGCATTTATAGAGAAGTGACGCATGGGCAAGGGGGTGTAGAAACCTATAGAACCAGAAAGGTGAGATTCTTGTGCACCGGGGATACTCCTGAAAGTACCAGCAACAACAATGACTTGAGGTAACAGAGTCCAATTACCATGGCCTCTCGGTGCAATTAAATTTGCTAGAAATAATTGTTAATGATAAGCAAGGATACCTGACTGAGGAAAGTATGAAGTGACATTAATTTAGATCAGTCAGAGACAATCAGCTGCTATAATAAGCTGCAGAATGTAACCTTCTAAACAGATATGCTTGCCAAATATAAGGTGCCATCTAGTGGCTCATTGTAAGATGAAGACCTTATCAAGACAGATACTTAAAGCAGCCCTCACCAACTTCTTTACAAAGTGTGCTCTATTATTTATTCAGTAGTTTGCTTAAAAGTATCTGGAACCCTCAGGTTTTCTTTTTCGTTTTTTGTGTGACAGAAATTCCTACTGCTCTTTGTAGTGACATCTTGAAAGGTCTTATCAGTTTTATGTCAGCCGTGTGTGTGGCAGGTATTTAGGATGGAGTGTTTTTAGCATAAACAGGATTATCCATCCAGTAAGGGCAGTAACAGCATTAAACAGCTTGGTTTCCTTCCCAGTAAAATTAAATGACACAAGTTTTTGTTTAGCATTTCATGTAGATTGTGTTGATTGACATGCCATATATTTTGATACAGGAACATTTTCCAAGTTGCACTAGGAGCTTAGATAGCCTCACAGTTTCTGAGGTATTTTATAAATTAAAAATATGTATGAATTTACTATTATGAAACAGAAAACTGATAAGCTGGCTTTAGCTGACAGTCAAGAATGGGAAAAGAAACAGCATATTGCACCATTTTAAAAATCCATTCCAATCTTCTTCAACACCTATTTTTTATTTTTTTAAAAAATTGTCTTGGGCTACCTTAACTCTAAAATCTTTCTTGAGGAGGATTAAGAAGGGGACTCAGAATTGACAAACCACAGCCTGAGAAAATAATCCCTTATAGATGCCAAACAGAAAGTTTTGGGGGATTACCAAACCCGTCACGTCAAAAGTAACATAACAAATGTGGCCAGTAGTACCACCTGGGTGTGCCATTTTGACCACAATTTATACCTAGCAATAAAATTAATGGAGGATAAGGTTAACAATGGCTACTATACTGTAGCAGCTGGTGAGGTTGCACAGGTGAGAGACTGTTGTTCTTCCGGCTTCCCAACACAGCACGTTACTGATGCTTTCTGAGAGGCAGAGGAGCGAGGAGAGAAACAGAGAGCTTGGCCCAGTGAGGTGCATGGTGGTGGACCCAGTCGGACACCCCCACCGCCATGTCCCACACTAGGCCAAGCTCCCCTCCCTTCTTGGTAAGCAACAGCAGTGGTGGGTTTTGGGTTCTCAAATTTCAGCGTCGCCCTGTGTCATGCTAAATTTGGTGCCCCCTCCCGCCTCTCATGATCCATTTTAAATCAATATTGTGGTGTCCCCTGCGGTGCTGATGCCCAGTGCAGTAGAACCGGTTGTGCTATACTAAAAAAAAGAGAGATAAAGGACCCCTGGACAGTTAAGTCCAGTCAAAGGCGACTATGGGGTTGCGGCACTCATCTCGCTTTCAGGCTGAGGGAGCCGGGGTTTGTCCACAGACAGCTTTCCGGGTCATGTGGCCAGCATGACTGAACCACTTCTGGCACAATGGGACCCCGTGATGGAAGCCAGAGCACACAGAAGCGCTGTTTACCTTCCTGCCACAGCAGTACCTATTTATCTACTTGCACTGATGTGCTTTCAAACTGCTAGGTTGACAGGAGCTGGGACAGAGCAATGGGAGCTCACCCTGTCGCAGGGATTTGAACCACCAACCTTCTGATCGGCTGTCAGGAGTGCATGCAGGAGCCAGGCCCCGTGACCAGTAGGGCTTCGCAGGACTGGGGCCTTCCTAAGTTTGTTCTGAAGAGGCAAGGCATGGCCACACAGGTGAGGCCGCTTGGTAACTCACTGCACCTGGTGGCAAGAGCCAGGAAGGGATATAGGGTCAGCATTTCCCACTGGCTCTTTGCCACAGCAACACGTTTCCTGCCTTGCTGCATTTGGCTCCTTGACTCCTTGCTTCTTGATCCTCGGACCCTTGACTTTGTGACTCCTGGCTTTTTGACCCTCGGACTCCTGACTTCCTGACTCCTGGCTTCTGGACTCTCATTCCTGCTCCCACCCCACCATCTTGCTCCCAGTCCCAACGTCCTCAGCCAGGACTTCGATCGCCCGTAAACTGGACTGTGTCATCGCCAAACCCAAGAGGCTCAGTGTTTTAGACCACAGCACCACCTGCTATACTAAAACTGCCTCTGGCGTCAGCAACCTGTTGTGCTAGGTGCTAGGAGACAAACAGTGCCCCACCAGCTGCTACTGCTACAATATACGCTACTTCTAGAATCAGCTGCAGCACTCCTCTTTAAGCCACTTGCTGGGGGACAACAGCAAAGACAACTATTGTGTTCACCTTTTGCCTGTGGGCTTCTCAAGAGTATCTCACTGGCCACTGTGATGAGCCAAATGTGAGACTGAGCCAACATAGCTCTTTGTATGTTCTTAAAGCCCATTGGTACTAATTGTATTGTGAGACTAACAACATTACAACATGCCGTCCTATCTATACATGTTGACTCAGAATTGATGTCCAGTCGAGCTAGGTGGAGCTTACTCACACAGCTTAGTGGGATTGCAGTCTCAGGAAGTCATCTGATCTTCCATGGCTGTATATCAGAGGTGACCTTGAGTGAGAACAGGAAGGAGATACCCCCACAAACCCTGTGGTGGCTGGTGCCTGTTGGCAAATCAGAAGGCAGGGGGACCAATAGTATGAGAGGCAGAACCAGCTCCTGACATGTTGTAAATAAGAAAACAGGCCGTTTCTTTTCTTTTTGCTATGTTTACACTTCGTTGTTGTTAAAAAGTTAATGGTTGTTTTTTTTTAAGGCAGGCAAATTTGTGCGGCAGCGCTCTACTAACCCTAATGGATTTGTTTCGGACTTTACAAACCCTTGTTTCTAACTTTATTTGTTTATTCCTCAGAATAAACCATCCCCCAAGTTATTTGAAGGTATAGAAAAATAACCACAACAAACATTCTTGAAACACACTGCTTTTTTTGCAACTGAATTGTGAATGGAGAAAATCCAACACAGAGTTAGGCACACTTGAGTCCATTTATTTCGATGTGCTTAAGCAAGTTTAACTCTTAGGCAAAGATAGCAGATATGAGGCTTTTGAATCTTGCTGTGAACCTTCTCTCACTCCAAATGTCTCCTTACCCCCAGAATCTTGAAATGGCACCTACGCTGGACATGTTCTGTCAGTGGAGCCTGCAGAGAACATAAACGTGGATCAAGTTTAGGCAGCCATCTTAGACTTAGGACAGTACTGCCATTCTCTGTGTCTGTGATCAACAATCACAAGTTGCAAAAGGATGGGAAGGATTTTCCATAAACAAGTTTAGGTAATCCAGAGCCCGGTGCCCCAGAATTTGGAAACAATGGCCTCCAAAGGAAATAGCTCCAGATGATTCAGGTTTGTAATTCTGATACAAAATGCCTTCCCGGCTCTAAATATATGAGCTGGAGGGTATGCATGATTACGGGCCCAACCCGTCCATCCCAAGCATTCTGCCAGGAAATTTGCAATTCAGTCATGAGCATCTTTATTCAGGTGTAAGTCCTACCAATCTCAATGGGGTTTACTTGCTAGGGTTCACACTGAATCACTTGCTAGGGTTCACACTGAATTAAACAGGATATTAGTGTGTGCCAGCTAACTACTATTTTGGCAAACCCTGGTGCTCCAGAAGAGGAAATCAGCAAGTATCACAAAAGTGATACAGGTTCCGTGTTGAGAGAAGCAACATTGCAAGAATACTAATTAAGCATATTTGCATATATTTACATTTTTGCAAAATTTATTTTACTTCTGCCAGTCATGGCAATGGGAGGAAGCCACACTTGCCACTGAAATCCCACCCCTCACCACGGGATACCTAGGGATTGATAAATTTGTGAATTTCGGTTTCTCTCCATTTCTCATTTTTTTTCCAATCTTCACTTTACTCCATTTCTGAATGTTTTTGATTTTTTTCCTTTCAAAGAAAGTCTGCATAATAATTGATGCACATTTTGATGAACATTTCTCTCTCTCTCTCTCTCTCTCTCTCTCTCTATATATATATATATATACACACATAATTTTCACTTTGTTGTTGTTTAGTCTTTTAGTCATGTCCGACTCTTTGTGACCCCATGGACCAGAACACGCCAGGCACTTCTGTCTCCCACTGCCTCCCACAGTCTGCTCAAACTCATGCTGGTAGCCTCGAGAACACTATCCAACCATCTCGTCCTCTGTCGTCCCCTTCTCCTTGTGCCCTCCATCTTTCCCAACATTAGTGTCTTTTCCAGGGAGTCTTCTCTTCTCATGAGGCGGCCAAAGTATTGGAGCCTCAGCTTCACAAAATTTTCACTTAGCCTATACATTTTGCCAGCAATTTCACGGTAACAGAATGCAGGCTTATATGTTATGATCACCAAGATACAGATTTTTGCATTCACATTAACTAATATACTCATATTTCTATGTGCAGTGGTACCTCTGGTTGCAAACAGGATCTGTTCCGGAGCCCCGTTTGCAACATGAGCAGAACACAATCCACATCTGCGCATGCACAGGTCATGATTTGCCACTTCTGCGCATGCGAGTGATGTCATTTTGAGCATCTGAGCATGTGCGAGCGGCGAAACCCGGAACCCTTTCCGGTACTTCCGGGTCGCCGTGGGATGCAACCTGAAAAAGATTTAACCTGAAGCAAACGTAACAAAAGGTATGACTATTATTTTGTTGCAGAACTGCAATGCAAAATTTGGAGAATTGTGAATTTCAAAGGAAAGCTGTTTTGGCTCGCATATTGGTTTAGGAAGTGCAAATTGGATACATTTGCACTGAAATCCAAACTGAATGATGCCCCCTCCTTTCTCTATATCCTATGTCCCTCTCACCCATCCTAATATTGATAGCCTGAGAACTAGAAAGTTGTTTCTTCCTTTTTAAGATAGCTAAGCTACTCAGAATGCTGAATTTTGCAACTAATACAAAATTCCATTCTTTTCTCTTTTTTTGCACTTGAGTAGGAGAATAAAATATGTGGAATCCCAAAGTGTTCTCATTGACTTCAGCTCCTAGTTATTCAAGCTAAGAAATTGTACCTCATATTTTTCTTTCTAAAAGCAGGTTGTATAAAAGTAGTCTTTTCCCAGTTGTTCCCATTAGTTGTTATGGAATTGATTTTGGGCTGGATATTCTGGTGGTGTTATAACCAGACTAAAGAACCTGAAATGACTTAAAGATTGATTTGGGGGAAATACAGACAGACAGTGTATTTCTGCATGTGCTCCTTTGATAGGCCTGTAGAAAATGTCATTTTAGCAACTTGCATAACTAGGTGCACTTGCTAAAAGCATCATCTGATGAATTTATACCATCTCGGCATATGTTATGAGCATAGGAGCCCTGCTGGAGAAAAAGGAAGCAGCCTCTAGTTAGATGAAGTGACTAAATGGCAAGGACATGCTCTGTTTTCTCTTCATTCTATTTCTTGTTCGTGGAGTGGATAAGAAATGTTCTGGACACTGAAGTCCTGGTTCCTGAGGAGCACCTCATATACAGGGATGAATCTACTATGAAACTAATGAAGCTTAAGATTCAGGGCCCCAAATCCCGAAGGGGCCACAGAAACAACCTTAGTCCACATTGCTTTAAAAAATGGGTCCAGTAGACCCAGTTTGAGTCGCACGACTCCAGTGCATTAATTTTTGGTGGTATCTATTTTGACAATCCCGAAGTTTGCGAGTCAGTAGCACAGATGCTACAAAGATGGACTGTCATGGTGAGTTGACCATTCTGCTGAAGAGCACTTTAATTATTTCGGCATATTGTCACCAGAAAAGGACATTTCTGCAAGGAAGCTCTCCACTGATGAAATTGGACGTGAACCGGGGGGGGGGGGAGGATCTTGGAGTGATCTATGGTAGAGTTGGAAGGGACCTTGAGAATCATCTACTCAGAATGGTAAAATTGGAAGGGACCCTGAGATTCAGCTAGTCCAACCCCCTGCAATGCAGGAATCTTTGGCCCAATGTGGGGCTCTAAGACTATAAGGCATAGGGCATGTTTATTCACCCCAGGGACTTTGACAGGTGATCTGTTGTGGAACAACCCCATTGAAGAAGATCACAGGAGTTACCTAGAACTCATTGCTGGTTGTAAAGAAGCCCTCATAACAGTTCAAGCTTCAGGGTCCAAAAAATGTAGGTCCACCACTGCTGGTATAACACAGTGAAGAGATGCTGCCAAGTCAGGTGAAGACACAGAGGGCTGGATGAGAGGATACTAGATAAGAAGGGCCATATTTCATTGGGCAATATTGCTGCAGAAGGCCCCTGAGGTCCTCCCTGGCATCTCCAAGAAAGGGTGGGAGAGACACCAGCCTAAAACCCTGAAGAGCCTCTGCCAATCAACATAGACAATACTTGTGGGAATGTTCAGGGTGGCAGGAGAGGATATATTGTTTATTAATATCCTTCCTAACTTGTGCTAGCAAGTTTCTTTACTTAGCAGAGTGCATTCCCCTTTACACAGCAGAAAACTAGTTGCAAGCTCGTGTGAGTTTCTTAAGACAATATGCAATTCAATCTGGCTTGTCCAGATTGAAATGTGTTCTCATATTTTCCTGGTAAGACCCCTTGAATCCCTCCTAAAAGAATAAAGACACCACAGTCTTATTCATAAGCAATAAAAAGAAAGTTTACTCATGATCAGGCAGAGCACAGTGTGATACCTGAAGGCAGTGGCGTAGCGTGGGGGGTGCAGGGGGGGCTGGCCGCACCGGGCGCAACATCTGGGGGTTAGGGTTAGGGGGCGCAAATCCACGGGTTAGGGGGCGCAAATTACTTGCCTTGCCCCGGGTGCTGACAACCCACGCTATGCCACTGGCTGAAGGCAGGCTTAAGGCTTGAAGTTACAATCATATACAAACAGGTTTACCCCATATGTGGGTTGACCTAATGACTGCAGTTAGCAGTCCGGGAAGTTTGCAGGATGAAAGGAAGATGGAAAAGAGAGTGGCAGCAGCATGCCTTGGCATTTTACCAGGTATGGAAAGGTCATGCCCATGCAAGGAAGGATGCTCCAGGCCAGGAGGAACAGGAAGTTTCGACTGGCTGGACCAAACATTACCTTGCATGTCCACTCTAGCAAAACAAGGAATGTTGTATTTGACTGCTCCCAGTGGATTACATCCCACAATACTAAGTGAGATGGACCATTTGTCTGAGTTGGTATAAGGCAGCTTCCTATAGTCCCCTGTTATCCTAGAAGTGTGGCATCTAAGGAGCCTGTGGGCATGATCTTTAAAACACCTGCAACAGGCTGAGCATCTGAAATGCTGCAATGAAAGTTTCTGAGACATCCACACAGAATCCCACTTAAAAACCAATAAAAAGAGGAGATTTTACTAAATGGTGCTCCCTGTCCCTCACTGCGTAATAAAGGGAAAAAACAAACATTTTAACAAGGACACAACTTCTGTTATGGAAAATACAACAACATCAAATAATGTAATTTATAACAGATTGAATTATATTCTAGTATTATTAGTGCAATAATGGAAATATGTTGCCCATTTTTTAAAGCTAACATTCAACTATAATTATATTGAATATTATAGCTTCCTTATATAACAGGCATAGGAAAACTTGGCCCTCCAGATGTTTTGGGACTACAACTCCCACCATCCCTAGCTAACAGGACCACTGGTCAGGGATGATGGGAGTTGTAGTCTCAAAACATCTGGAGGGCCGAGTTTGCCTATGCCTGTTATATTCCAAAATCCACAGTCCGGCAATGGCTTTTTTTTAAAGGACCAACAAAAATGTCACAAAATAGTGAGCATGTTTTTGAGTTTGCCAGAGCTCCGTGCTGTTTAGTTTTTCTAGAGCCGAGATTAAAAGGATTCCTTGCCATTCGGATTTAGCAATCCTTCCAAATAATCAGACAGCCTTGAGGTTTTACAGGTTAGGTTTAGCCTATGATGGCAGCTTATCAGGATCCTTTTCTGGGGAGTGCTTATGTGGCTGCCAGTAAGAAGTTTCCCCCTTTCTGATCTGTCACAGTTGTTTTGTTAAATAACTGCACTCACCATAGCCTTTATGAACAGTGGTCCTGTTTCATAAATCACCAACACTCTGTTTATAGTCATGTAAAAACTATTTTAAAACCGTGGAGTATAAGAATTTCCATTCGTAGACTTTGGTCAACTATTGATTTGTTACTAAATGAAATTAAACAAACTGAGTAAAGATTCCATGAGGCGAACTCATCAAAATTAGGCATTGTCAAAGAAGTGCCTCGGGGCGTGCTATTCTAACTTTATTATTTTCCCCCTTTAGTTACTCTGAACCTTGCATAGTTTGTAGGCAGTGTTAATTATCTACTGTGTGGTGATATCCCACAGCTGTTTTATAAGCTGATCTTTCCCTACACAACTTCAAAAGAAATCTTCAAACTCAACATTACCAAGTTTGAATATTATCTAATTAACCTCCCAGTCTGTCATGCCTTGTTGGTTATCATGAAATTATCACAGCCCCTCAGGTGCTGAGGCACAAGATGCAGCTAAGTGCCTCTAATTCCCTAAGGGGCTGATTAGCTCATGATAACAATGGTCCCTTGAGTTGTTTTATTGCTTTTATTAAAAGACTTTATTGTGTGTGTGTGTGTGTGTGTGTGTGTGTGTGTGTGTGTTTTCATGCAGGAGGAAGATGGAGTTGACAGTTCAGATTGTAGTAGTTACTCCTTGGAGTTAGGCTGGAAACCTTGATTGAATTTGCTCCTTCAAGGTACCCTGGAATGGTCTGCTCATTTCTGTGGCCTGATAATTAAGAAGGTAGTTTGCAATGCAGCCCTACCAGGAGAAAGACAAGTTAGTTATTCTGACACAAATAAGCAGCTTGGGGGGAAAAATTACATCTTCAAGCAGTGGCTTGGGAATTACGTGCTAAGAATCCTAAGATTCTACAAACACAAATAGAACTGTGGTGACCATAAGATCCAACTTTTACAATAAGGGTGGGAAGGCGGGCAATTCTGCACAAAATGCTTAATTGGCATGTTTCCCACAAATTGGCATAGCCGTGCATTATCTTTCTGAGAACTGGGAAATCTTTAGGGTTTTCCCCTCCTGACTGTAATAGAGAAAAGAACTGGTCTATTAAAGTGGGAAGATCTGGGCCAGAAAATGATAGGAATTCAGTTCACCTGTTGATTATTAAAACCCACCTTTCATGTGCTGACCTTTCCCAGTTCAGCTTCTCCAAATATGTCAAGCCTTCACATAATATACAACCAGGATTATATCAGAAGTAAATCTCATATAGGCCAAAGGTACACATTGAGAATTTTGGCATGTACAAATACCTGTGCGGATTCTAAAGGCTGAATGTTGAGGAAACGTGTCAATTGATTTTTCATGACACCAAACAGAGAAACTTTAGAAATGGGGGGGGGGGGGGAATGATGCAGTTTTTCTATGATTTGCTTTTAATTATACCTCTCTGGGGAAGAATCCAAGCAAATAATGTTGCCTTGGGAATAAGGAAACATGGTTTATGGTTTCATGTCCTGGGATAAATTGTTCTTACAGGTTGTTATTCCTTAAAATGTTTTTGGATGAGGTGTATCCTTAAGGTCAGGTTTGGGATTGGATTTGTAATACAAATATTGTTCGCTCCCCCACCCTTGCTGATACAATCCCTAACTCCCTCCCTCATTTCTTCTGTAGTGGTTCTAGGTTGGGCTGCTTTGCAGTTACATAATCACAACTCGACTCACCAGCTCAGTGATAGGAACTTTTTTCATTCATTCTCCTCTGCTTCATGATATATTGTATTTATATTCATCCTGAAGCAGCCCAGCAAAACAATTCTTTCAAAAAAGCATCCTTAAACTTCAAGAGAAGCTTTGGGCTAGCAGTGGTGAAATGGATTTGATTCATTATAAGATTTAAAACATAAGGCTAAGCAGGAAACTAGGCATGCTGCATTGATGCATTGGGGTCCCTAGAGGTGCTTCTTGGCAGCACCAGAAGGCATGTTGGAGAAAGGATAACAAGCTGGCATCTGCTGCTGTGATATATGGGTGTCTTGTTGATGAGGATTAATATGGTTTGTTTACTTCCAAGTAAGGACTCAAAGCGTGTGAGAACTGCACAGTGGAGGAAGGGCGGCCACCTGTTCTTGTCTTGATAGGCTGGACCAGCAGAAGTTCACTGTCTCCACTGAGGAGACTTTAAGGTCCTTTCCAGACTATTAAAAAAGAAGCAATGTGGTGTGGTTTTTTAAAAGCATTTTATGCTTATTATGATGCCAGCAGAGTTTCCAATATCCCATTTTGGGGCAAGGTATTAGAGTATGTGGTGGCCTCTCAGCTCCAGAGGTTTCTGGAGGAGATGGATTATCTAGATCCATTTCAATTTGTGTTCAGGCCTGGTTATGGGGCAGAGATGGCTTTGGTTGGCTTGCTGGATGGCTTACGCTGGAAACTGGGTAACTGTTGGTTCAGCTGGATCCCTCAGCAACTTTCGATACTATTGACCATGGTCTCCTTCTGATCTTCCTTGCTGAGATAGGGCTTGGAGGCACTGTTTTACAGTGGCTCTGTTGCTTCCTGGAGGGGTGAATCCAGAAGGTGGGACTCCTGTTTGTCACCTTGGCCCTTGGCCTGTGTGGGGTCCCTCAGGCTTCTGTCCTGTCCTCAATGCTATTTAACACTTACGTGAAACCGCTGGGAGAGGTCATCTGGGGTTTCAGGGGTTGGTGTCACCAGTGTACTGATGACACCCAGCTCTATTTCTCCTTTCCACCTAAATCCAAGGAAGCTGCATCTGTTCTAAACTGGTGCATGTCATCAGTAATGGATTGGATGAGGGTGAGCAAATTGAAACTTAATCCGGATAAAGCAGAGGTACTCTAGGTCAATTGGAAGGCAGAACAGGGAATAGGGATTCAGCCTGTGCTGGATAGGGTAATACTCCCCCTGGAGAGACAGGCTTGCAGTTTTGGCATGCTCATGGGACCAGCACAAAGTTCTGTCAGTGTTGCAGAAACCTCCATTTGAACTCCTGGAGGATGTCTCTCTGAAGATATAATTTTGTTCCTGGTTGCTATAGCTTCCGTTGAGTGTCTGAATTTGCTGTGTTGTCCACGGCCAAACATTTATGCACCTTCCATGAAGATAGGGTGGCTTCCATTATACCAAAAGTCTTGTCTCCTTTTCATACTTTCATACTTTCTACCCAAATCATTCACATCCTCTGGAAAAGGCATGGCACTTTTTGGCTGTTAGAAGGGCACTGAAGGTGTATTAACCAGGACAAAAGACATGGCACCTACCAATGCTCTGTTTATATCCTTTCACCCACTTACATTGGGGAAGAGGGTTTCTTCTGTCACTCTAACTTGGTGAAGCAGGGCTTGCATTTGCTTACCTTATGACATTTCAAGTTGCCCTGTCCAATTAAACTAACTGCACACTCCACTAGTTCGACAGCCAGGAGTGCATCTGCACATTTAAAGCAAGAGTTCCCATCCCCTGAGGTGTCTAATTTGGCCACAGTGACGCACGCCTTGGTGAAATCTCATTTGGGTTACTGTAACATGCTCTAAGTGGGGCTGCCTTTGAAAAGAGTTCAGAAACTTCCAATTGCCTGCTGACCTGCCCTCTGAGTAGTACTGGAAAGTGGGATGGTGTGTGTGGAGGACTTACCTGACCTCTCGGCACTGGAATTGCTGTGGTTAACTGGGAGGAAGAGCTGTGAGGTGGTATTGAGGTCGGCATAGTGCAAATGCAACTGCATTTGCCCAATCTGGGCTACCCCAGGCTTGCAAAGAATGGTCCAACAAACAGCATCCTGGCAAAAGACCCTCCCTAACCTCAAACTGGAACTCTATGAATTTTGCACACCTCTTTGTTGATTGTGACCCACATGTTGATTTTACAAGTTTCCCCACTGCATCCCAATGGAAGCATTAACATTTTTCACCAGTAAGCGAAAAAGAAAAAGAAAGCTACAACCTTTAAGATCATCGCATAGAAGCCCAGATGTATAATCATTTGCTGCTATTTGTATGACGGTTTTTAATTAAAAGTACAAATTTGGTTTTAAAAACCCCAAACTGCCTTGTAATTATTTTATTACCGAGTGCCACACTTTGTTCCCCGGCAGCATTATACCGTGAGGGCAACAATTCTGCTGATCGAAGGGGTTTGGAAAAAAACAAGTCAAGAGCTGCATGGACCCCGAGTTGCTGACTGCTGCAAAATTGCTTAATGACTAGTACCATCTAAATGAGACTACGAGCACAAATGACTCATAATCTCTCCCCATGCAGAGATTTTAATTAAATAATTATAACGTCCTTGTTGCAATTATTTATCAGTAACTATGCTCCTGAGCATTGCCTCTTGTCTCTTCATTTTTTCTGTCATCTTAGCTTCACTAAGTGAGGGGCTGGGTGGGAGGCAAATCAGTTTGGAAAATCCATTTAGAATAAGAATGGCAGGGAGGTGGTTGTGGTTCCCCCATACTTCTGGAAGAATCCATTGGTAGGCCCACTTTTATGCCCCAAGGTGCTGACTCTCTTGACTCTTTTGGACAAGGAGAAAACAATTTTTTAATTTCCCCAATCCTTTTGAAATTTGGTCTAAATCTAGTTCCCCCCCATTGTTGTAATTTTTACTGCTCTGCTGTTGTTTTTTAATTGTTGAGGTCCTTTATATGATTGCTGGGCACACCTTTTGCCAATAAATTATAATATCTTTGCATCTCCTTCACTCCTCATTGGTTGCATTAAAGTTTAAAAGAATTCTGGATATTTAGAACTGCATATGAAGTCATGACCACCAAGGTCCCTTCCAACTCCATGATTCTATGAAGAGAAAAACAGCCTTCAGAAGAAGTGAGGGCAAGCTACCTAGGATGAATGACAGCATCATTCCTTCCTAAGCCCAATTGGCAGGGGCGGACTTTGGTAATACAGTGGTACCTTGGGTTACATACGCTTCAGGTTACATACGCTTCAGGTTACAGACTCCACTAACCCAGAAATATTACCTCAGGTTAAGAACTTTGCTTCAGGGTGAGAACAGAAATTGTGCTCCTGCAGCGGCGGCAGCAGGAGGTCCCATTAGCTAAAGTGGTGCTTCAGGTTAAGAAAAAGACCTCCGGAACGAATTAAGTACTTAACCCGAGGTACCACTGTACAGTGCCCTGAGTGAGGACAAAATCCCACCTACGTCAACTTTGAGTAGGTATCTGTATAATTATAGGCTATTATAATTGTTGTTGTTGTTGTTATACTGTGCCCCCTCGGCTTGGCGCCCTCCTTGGGGAAACTGCCCGCACTGCCCTAAATCTAGCACTGCAGTTGGTGTTTTCTTTTTTTGACATGGTAAGGCAGGATTATCAGGATTGGCCTCACAGACCAGATTTGACAGGGGTGGGGCCACTCATCTGTCAACCACCTGACTTCACAATGATGTAAGGTGATTTGGTGCTTTGAAGTCCCAAAGTCAGGACATCAAAGCATGTCATGGAGAGCACAATGTTGATGAAACTGACGGGGTGATTCATTTGAGCAGGGGGTTCCTGACCAGGAAAGAGTTTGTGCTGAATCCTGCCAATCTGAGCAGGATTTAACCCCCTGTTCATTAGTTGATGAGCAGGGAGTTTAATCCTTGTCAGGTTGGTTGCACATGCCAACTCCCCACAGGGTTTGGTTTTGTGGGGAAATGGCCTTATGGGCCAAATTGGAAGTATTCACAGGCCAAGAATGGCCTGCAGGCCAGAGGTTCCTTACCCCTGTGATAGGGTCATCACAAGGTGATTTCTACATTTTCCCGTAGTGATAGGTTTTTCTGCAAATGGCTCATACTGTCTGATACAAAACTGTCAAATCCAGGGCTCAGTAGATCCCAGCCCTCTTCGTAACACCTGGGCTCCTTTCAGAATAAATGCTCCCTGTGGGGCAAAAACAGCGAGAGAAAATAAATTGTGAAGGTTTTTCATGCCAAAAAATGAATATAAAAAACAGGCCTAATTCAAAGCACTAACTGTTTATGTCCCTGTAGCAAATAATTGAATTATGCCTTGGTGCATTACATAATAATAATTGTATTACTGTTTGTAAAGTGCTTAAAATAAATTAAGCAGTTCACAGAAATTAAAAAGGAGACACACAGTTGCCTAAAGAATTACAATATAAGCGAAAGAGGCAGGGAAGACAGAAGGCGAGGGGGAAAATAAAATTTGCAAAATATGTCATTTAGGAAATATGGCAATATGATGAAAATTTCCACTTGAAAATAAAATGGGGGTGGGGTAGGGGGAGAGATTAGGTGTTAAAGAGCAGCCCTATGCATACCTATGTGGAAATAAACTTAATTGAACACAGAAGGATTTACTTCTGAGTAAATGTGCATAGGAATGTATTGGACAGGAAGGAAGAGAAGATTTGTGGGAGAAAGAGAGTATCATTCATGTGGAGAAGTGAAGGAGGGTAGCAATCAATAAATGGCAATTGTTAAATGCTTGGGGAGAAAGCCCACCCTCCTGGCTCATCTAATTCATGATGAAAGCTATCCTTAGTCTCCGTTGCAGCCTCAGCTGGAATGAATGTAAAGAAAGTCACTTTAAAATGATAAAGTGTCATGATCCTGAGATTGGACTCCACTCATCTGGAGAATTGGACTGGAAATGCAGAAGAGGAGGAGCGGGAGAAGGAATCAGGATGAGTGCATCAGGATAGATTTCTGACTTCCATAGGTGGTCGTACATAAGTCAATTCCACATCTATCATCTATCATCTATCTATCTATCTATCTATCTATCTATCTATCTATCTATCATCTATCTATCTATCATCTATCTATCTATGTCTATCATCTATTTATCTACAAATATTCATGGAAATTAATATTTAAATACATGTTTTTGAATGTGTTTAATCACAGCGAACAGGGAGTGCTAACAGGATAAAAACAGAGCCTCCAAGTGCCCCTCTTTTCCAGGGACAGTCCTGCATTTACAGAAGCCATCCCGGTTTCCGATTTGATCCTGGAATGTCCCGCTTTTCCTTAGGATGTCCCCATTTTCATCGGAGAAATGTTGGATGGTATGGGGTTATGCAATCCCCGAGCCAAGTAAATACGTAACTATATAACCTTTGGAAGACATTTGAAGGCAGCCCTGTTGAGGTTTTTTTAAAAAACAAAGTTTAATGTTTTATTGTTTGTATATATTTTGGAAGCCACCCAGAGTGGCTGGAACAACCCAATCAGATGGGTGGGGTATAAATATTATTATTATTGGATGGGACGTCCCTATTTTAATCAGAGGAATGTTGCAGGGTATTTAAAGAACCATTTCTAAAGTATGTTGCACTGTAAACCTGGGAGCCAGTGTGGTGCAGTGGTTAAGAGCGGTAGTCTCGTAATCTGGTGAACCGGGTTCGAGTCTACGCTCCTCCACATGCAGCTGCTGGGTGACCTTGGGCCAGTCACACTTCTTTGAAGTCTCTCAGCCCCACTCACCTCACAGAGTGTTTGCTGTGGGGGAGGAAGGGAAAGGAGAATGTTAGCCGCTTTGAGACTCCTTCGGGTAGTGATAAAGCGGGATATCAAATTCAAACTCTTCTTCTTCTCTTCTTTCTAACTCAGCTCCCTCTATGTCACAGTTAGGCACATTTGAATGAAGATTTGTGGTAGGACAGACAAAATCACCCCAACAACAGATGGTGATGGCTGCTAATTTTGATGGCTTTGAAAGTGGATCTGAAAGACCCATGGAAAATAAGGCTATCAATGTCTACTAGTCATGATATCTATATTCTACCTCTCAGAGGCAATATGTCTCTGAATATCAGTTGTTAGGAATCAAAAGTGAGGAGAGTGCTCTGACAGGCTTCCCAGAGGCATCTGCTTGGCCACTGTGAGAATGGGATGCTGGAATAGATGGGCCTTTGGCCTGATCCAGAGGCTCTTTTTATGTGCTTATAACTTTTCTAGCACCCCCTTCTTTGATACCCAACATACTTCGTGAATGACTTCTCCATATTCATATAAAATATAAACATGCCAATACTTCATGAATGACCTCCCTCTATGCATATAAAATAATTTGATGCAAATAGGTGATACAGTAAGGAAAACAACCAGCAAAAGGTATCTGTGGGGATCTATATGTAAGAGTAAACCGGCAAATGGATATGGCGAAATAGCTGGCTCCAAACTTCTCTGCTTTTACTAAATTTCGTGGTGGAAAGAACAAAAGTTCATTCATTCATTATACCAATGAATACTATCCAGCATATTATATTAATGGAATAATAGGATGAATTGTTCATTTATATGTTAATAGGGTCTGAGGTAGGCAAAGTTAATTAAAGAACGTACAGAAAGGTTTTTGTTTGCCCTTGTGGACAGATGCTGTGAAGGAATCCATTTGAAACGGGACGTGGTTGCGTAACTATTGATGCAACTGGGTAAATGGGTTGTTAAAGGTCATTTTGATTGCCTACAATGTGGTTTGATATCAATGCAATGTTTGATAGAACTTCAGGTTTGCTTGCTCGTTAACTTCAAATGGAAGGCATTAATTCAAATGTAAATAGCAAACTTTTTTGGGGGGGTGTAATTCCAGTTATATCACATTAAGGGTGAAGAGCCTGTATCTATCAAGGCTTCAGATAGGCCTGAAACCAATGCACTACCTCTTGAGGAAAAGACTTAGGAATGTTGGCTGGTCAGGTTGATACTCTTTAATGAACTAATGAGTGATTTGCAAGTACCAGAATTTTCGCTTTGATGTTGAAAGATGAACAAATGGCTTCTGTTTAGGTGGATGATTTTTGAATGTTTAAACAGACATCTAATAAAACCTGGTAGACCATTGGTGCATACTAATATGAGGTCAGATATCAGGTCTGTGCCCCCCATGAAAAGCTTTTTTAAAAATCCAGTTTAAACATAGGAAACTATTTTCTAATGGACTAATTCTACACTAGGTGTTGCTAAAAAACAGGAACCATTCAAATGTTACATTTAAAGCACTACAATACCACTTTAAACAGTTATGCTTCCGCCAAAGTATTCTGGGAACAGTAGTTTTTTAAGGGTGCTGTTAGGAGGCACCTATTCCTCTCAGAGAACGTCTGTCTTCAGAGTGGCTTAACCATTAATCCCTCTCCCAGGGGATTCTTGTAATAGTAGCTCTGGTTGGTACTTTTTAATACTTTTTTAAATCAAAGAATGGTAGGATTAAATTCAGATGAATTTAAAAACGAAAGCATAACTGTATTCTGAACTATATAACAGGCCACAAACGGTAAACCAGCTTGATTTGCTTAAAAATGAAGATCAAACAAAATCCTTGAACATTTCAAGGTCATTTCTTGAGATACGGGGTGAATTGTTACCTTAGATGGCCCAGTGAACTCAAGCAGAAATGGGCTTTTAAGATTCAGAGCTTTAATCTTAACCTTACTTACCTGGGAGTAAGTCCCACTGAATTCAACGGGCTTCTGAGTGGACATGATTTGCTAGATATTTAGTGGAGCAAGAGTCAACTACAGTACACAATATGTAGCGTTACTATCCATACTGAGATTTATATTTATTTACTAAGGCAGTATTTCCTTGGGTCTCAACTAAAGATCCATTTAAATACACAAACACTATGAGACCACCAGAATAGTAGAAAAGCGACCAGCTTGGCTCATTTGTAAACTGCACAGCCCAAAGTAATAGCACAGATATATTACTAGGCTATATAAAAACCCTCACTGAAATTAGCAGGAAGGACGTTTCAGATCATGGCTTAGACCCTTGGGAACTGCAAAACAGACTGTGAAAGATCTGCCACAGTAGTTTAGACTTTACTAGGCTACTTAAGATATTACAAGTAACTTATTTAGTTGTACCCATGTACACCCATAAAGGTTATTGTAGTGTGATAGAGATTCAACAACTTGAGGTCATAGCATACCAATTGGAGAATATTAGGGTAAAAGCCGCCTTCAGTTTCTGCTTAATGGTCTGATGAAAATAAAGAAGCTAATAAGTGATACTAGACATTTACCAACACGTCTTTAGAACTTCATTTTTCTTTATCAAAACTTGCACCAGTTTCCATTTACACTTGCCATTTTCCTTTTATACTTTTAAAGGTAAAGGTACCCCTGCCCGTACGGGCCAGTCGTGGCCGACTCTAGGGTTGCGTGCTCATCTCGCTCTAGAGGCCGTGAGCCGGCGCCATCCGAAGACACTTCTGGGTCACGTGGTCAGCGTGACGAAGCTGCAGCTGGCGATCCAGCACCAGCGCAGCACACGGAAACGCTGTTTACCTTCCCGCTATAAAGCAGTCCCTATTTATCTACTTGCACTTAAGAGTGCTTTCGAACTGCTAGGTGGGCAGGAGCTGGGACCGAACGACAGGAGCTCACCCCGCCGCGGGGATTCGAACCGCCAACCATACAATTGGCAAGTCCTAGGCACTGAGGTTTTACCCACAGCGCCACCCGCGTCCCTTTATACTTTTACTGATGCTTATTTTCATCCCAATATTCTTCTTTTGTTAGAGCAAGCGTCTGTTTAGGTTTTTTCACCCTAAAACTACCCTAGGGGTGGAAATCATAATATGTGGCTGGCATATATGAAAGTAGAAGTCTGTCAATGTCAGTTTCAATTTCTCTCGGTTTTAAAAACAATTCCTCGTGAAAATACATCAGCTTTTAACTGTGAATTTTTGAACTTAATTTTGCTTAATGTTCACATTTTTTGCAAAGTAATTTCCCATAATAAAATGCATTTTCCTGCACACTTCACCCTAATATATGCCTTTTTGTACAAATTACTTAGCACTGCAAAATTTGGAGACGAGTCAGTTTCCAAGCGTGGCTGTGTTTCAGTTCGCATATTGTTTTTGAAAGTGCAAATCAGGTAGATTTGCCTTTAAATGTAAAGTGAACCACTTTCTCCCCTATTCCTCTATGAAAGTCAGCGAGCTTGCAAAGGAAGTCCAGTCCTGGCTTAAACCTTTTCTGCATTCTCTAGCTAGCTAACATTCTTTAGCCTGTGGTGAATGTGCATTTACTAAGTGGGCTTTACATTTTGTTTCTATGCTCTTCTCTTTGTTACCTGAAAAATGTAGGTGGGTGAAAAGATTTGGCAGTGTGAAATCATGCCGTCTTGACATTAGTGTGTGGCACAGCATTGTCATTTGTAAACATACCTATATGCTACGGAGATGTCTGGGCAATATTTTAATAATGCTCATGTGATGTGGTTGTAATGCTGTATCAGTGCAAAGGGGTGGCAACAACCCTGTTGTCAGGAACTGGGCAGAGGAGGAATGTTGGAGACCACCTCTGCATCCTGACCCTTCCATAGAGGAGGAAGAGGAAGACAGTATAGATTCACAACAGGGGTTTGAGGGAGGTCATAGCTCAGAGGCAGATGAGGGGGAAAGTTGGGGAATAATGGGAGAGCCAGAGCAACACCTGGCTGACACATTGTCATTAGAAAACTTTCCAGACTCATCATCTCCCAGAACCCGGCGAGCCTTAAAAGTAGGAGAGCAAAGAGCTAGAAGACAGAGGGCACTTAGCGGCACCCATAGAGGAGATGATGAGAATGATGAAGGAGGAAGTGGGAGAGAAGGGGCATGGAGATTCACTCAGGACAACACCACTCGGGACAATAGGCTGGATTCTATAGCCTATCTTCTGTAAAAATTGAAATACAAAAGGACTGTAAGAAACTTTTTCATGTCTTTATACTTTCCTGGGCAACCATCCAGGAGCTGTTGACAGCATCCTGACACCTGTTGATCTTCAGAAGATTGTGCACGGTTTCCCTATTCCTTTATCCTCCCACCACCATGCCTTCTAAACCAACACCTGTGATGCAGGACCTTACAATGGGCAGTTCCACCCTTCCAAGTCACTGTGCCAATGCAGCTTTCCATGTGTGTTTTTCTGTGCCAATGCAATAAAATGGCCTGTGAAGTTATACTAGTCTTTGAGGGTTTCATTGTTGTCCAACCATTCTTCAAGCTGAACAGCAAACTGTATAACTCTGCTGTGTGAGAAGAGACATCGTGATCATAAATGCATTTATGAGTCCCATTGATTTTTCAATGCAATTTGTGTCCAAGTAAATGCTTAAAGGGGACATCTTAAACTCAACAGGTTGCTTCTCAAACAGTTACTTCAACATGCACATCAACATAGTTCATAATTCCATTTTAACAAATATTTTTCTTTCTTTCCTTTCTTTTCCTTTTTCCTTTGCTGTTCTCATAATAAAACTCTTCCGAAGGGATTGCCTCTTAGTAGCCTGGCCAAGACTATGAAGAAATGCTCCAGTTTTAACTCACTTTCGGATCACTGTGGCTTGAGAATACTTGTAATCTCTTTTCCATTTATAACTGTACTGCTTGACCTTTTGTGGCGAGGTGCCTTGTATATGAAATGTCAGAGAGAAGCTTATAGACATGGGACAAAGATATACTTTAATTAAAAAAGATGCTGTGAGACTGAAAAAAGGTTACTGGCCCAGATCACAAATATTTAATGCCAGATTACTATTTATGATCCTGAAAAAACAAAAAGGGACTTACAGGTATCTTGTAATTGATTAGCCATTGCATCTATGAATGATGATATTAATTGTGAAATGGCACCTGCTGAAATTTATTCCAATTTTTTTTAAAAAAGATTCATTTTCTCCACATCTCCCTATTTGTTCCAAAATTTTCTTTAGGGGAAAGAAAAAGACAGAATGTGGTTGATCGTTTTAAGGTCAGTTTTGCCTTTAGACTTCTGCCGTAGGAAAATGTTAAGCAAAGTACATGAGGTTTAACTATTCATTCATGCAAAGATTGGTCGGTTTAGGCAGGCAGTTGTAAACAGACATGAACATTCCTACATGAGTGGGTAGAATGATGGATGAGGTAGTGTTGTGCTCACTGACTTTATTTCTGAACAGGAGAGAGAGGCATTCAAAAGGGTTCATGTTCTTTGGTCCAGTGGATGCACAAAATAGGAACAAGGTGACATTCTCAGAGAAATTCCTAAGGCACAAAGCAAACTCTTGGGGAGAAAAAAGCAGAATGGCTTCAGGCCTTTCCTGTTAAGATGCTCCATTTTTTTCATCCATATTTCTGTAGAGTTCAGCTTCAGCTGCCATCAGTTGGTTCATAAACCAGATGAATCTTCATAGGACAAAGTGTGCTTATGCAACCACTGACTGGCCTTTTGGCAAAATGCAAGAACGAACATTTAGCACTTTTGCATTTCCATGAATACTAGTAATGATGGTTATATATCATTGCCAGTGGCAGATGAAGAGGCAGGGTGCTTTTCAACACCAGCTGCTGTTGCTGGGGAACCTGAGCAAGAGCTTGTGTCCTCAAGTCCCGCTTGTGGGGTTTCAATAGGCTTCTGGCTGGCCACGGTGGGAACAGAATGCTGGAACTAGATAAGCCTTTGAACTGACTCATCAGAGCTTTCCTTTTATTCTGCAAAGAATATAGACTACAAAGGTGTGCATTCAGCATTTCTGAATATCAGGGCCAAACAAGAACACTCTTTAAGGAAAAGATGCATTCTCCATGCTCGTTTTCTCTTTAGAGCTCTAACGCACAAATGATTTTATTTAATCTATGAAAAAATTAGACTGCATAATTTTTAAAAAGTTTTAAAAAGTTTGCATGAAAATAATAAAAATGCATACGAGGTATGAACAAAACACAACTGTCTCAAATAGATCTGAGCAGTATGCAAAATAAATAAATAAAACTAATAATCAGAGTCCAGGAAAGTTTGGGTAAACATAAGGGACATGTACAAGTCATTACTCTCTCCACCTCCCACAATCCTGTGGGAGAGCATTCCAGAGGGTGGATTCTATCACCGAAAAGGCCTGTCTTCGCATTGTCACCATGTGGCAATCTGCTGCTTGTAGAATGACCAGCAGGGTCTCTTTCTGGATGTTCTGAGAGATTGGTTTGGTCTGTCCCAGAGGAAACAGTCTGCGAGGCATCCTGGTCCCAAGTTGTTTAAATGTCAGCAACAAAACCTTGAACTTGGCTCTGTAGCTAACAGGTAGCCAGCACTGCTTTTTCAGCTGAATATCTGACTTAAGCACTCTAACCTCTTCATTTCATATTGGCTGCAGTTTCCAAACCAGGAGTTAGGGTTGCCCCACAGACAGTACATTACAGGAGTCGAAACCACACGCACAACTATTCTCAATGGGTGACGTATTGTATTCCCATTGCCTCTGCATCCTTCTAGAGTTCATGGCACCATGTTTGTTTATGTTCAGCCGCAGCCACTCTGCAGGCAAGTCTGTGTTGCTAAAAGCCTCTTGGTTCCTGGGAGTTGCTTGTGGTGCTCTTGTTCTCTTCTGCTTCTCTTTATAGCCTTGTTTGTGGTTTTAGCTGAGGTTTTAGCATTGCTCTTGCTTTATGCTTGCCGATCCAGACTGAGATGTTTAAATGCTGCTAGCTCACTTTAATGTGATTGGTGTTTTCACATTAAATTGTTTTTATGACTTTTGGCATTGTCATCAGTGTTGTTGCATACTGTAAGCCAGTTTGTAGAGGGTTCTGCCCAGAAAAGCAGGGTATAAATGCCTAAATAAATAACATTAACTGGGACAGGGAGCTGATGAGGCTGGGGAGGGGAATATAGAAGAGAAAGAACCAGGCTAGCCATGATGATGGAAGAGCCATGTTTAAACACAAGGTATGGTCTGCATCTGCCTTGGAACTCCATGTATGATGCCTTGGGTTCCATCATGGTGAAAAAAGGTGGGATATATAAAAGAAATAAATAACAAACTAGGCCAATCCTGTACAAAGAGTTTCTGATTGTAGCAGCAAAGTGGAGCTGAACTTTTCCCTGGTCCCATTGTTTGTTTTTTAAATCTATTTTTATTAAAGATCTCTTAGTTTACAAAAATACGTGCATTGTCTATTTTTTTCCAAGTTGTGTTTTCTACAGATCAGTTTCATTTGTTGTGAGACGTTAGCGTTGCATGCGGTCTTAGTCCCATTGTTGACATTTCAGTAGAAAACTCTTCCCAACTTATTTGTACCTAGCCAAATGCTCTACCCTTATCAGAGCTTTGTGAATGGAACTGCAGGAAAAGGGAGTCAACCTGCAATAACATATGCCACATAGGTAGTCAAAAGGCTCCACACAGCTTACCCAGTGCACCCTTTTTTCTTTTTAAAATCAGATCCTCATTATCCTGTTTGTACATGAGTGGCACAGTTCAAGTATTTTAAATATGTGGAGCTTCCATGGTTGGGTCCAATTCAGCAATGAGGGAAGGGATGGGGGACATTTCTTGACCCTATCCCCATTTCAAATCTCTACTCTTCAGTTGCAGGACCACACATCCCAGATTGCACCAGAGCAACCTGTTCTGTAATAATAAAATACAAATTTTAAAAGTATAGCAAGCTAGAGAAGAAATTCATTAAATTGTTCTTTAAAATGCCTGGGATTTTTTTTTTTAGTTTTTGCTTAGCACCCAGATAAGAATGGGGTAGATGCAAGGTGAGCTTCTCTTGGAAGAACATCCCATAATCTATAAATTTATCCAAATCCATAAGATAGGACTACCCAACCCTGCGTAGCCTGGGTACATGCACTAGCTTATTTTTGTCTCTAAAAACTTGAGACTATCTTTCCAGATTAATGTATCTCCAAAGGAAATTTAACTTGGCATTTTTAAAAAAAAATTAGCAGAAAGTTCAAGAAGAAGTGTGCATAAATGCTGCTTTTCCTTGCTAGAATTCATTAAAAAAAAAAGGCATAAGGATATACTAAGATAAAGTGTTTCATCTTCACCAGTCTAACAGTCCTGTAGGCTATGTCAAGAACTATATTTGTCACTAAATATGCACTTTGGATTTGTCGCTTGTGGCATTATCTGGGCTTACAAATTTATGTTTTATTAGGCATGCATCCCAGCTCCATAGCCCTTCTGCATAGGGCAAGGCTCCCAATGAATTTGTTATTTCCAAGTCCCTCAGTTTGGAAGCAGCTGCAATAAGGGTATTGTGTCTTTAAATCTTTGCTGTTTTGACCACACTACCTGTGAGAGGAACTGCAAAGTAAACAAATGGCAAACAAATGCTACTGTTGTGGAAATCAGAGCACAATATAATCTTTTAAATCGCACGGCTGTGGTTTCCCTTTATTTCTGGCATGCATACTGGGAGAGTCGCCCTGCCCTTCAGAGCCAAGGGGTGCTCTGACCATGGTAGAAAGTGCAAAATATTGAGGCTGCAGCTGGCATGCAGTAAGCATGTGAGTCACTTCTATAGTGGAAAATTGCAAAGTTACAGAATGAGCAAATGTGAGCTTTGGGCTCATAGTTAGAGCAGAAGCTGAATCAAGCACCTGTCACCCTCACTTTAACTGCTGACCAGAGCAAATTTCATATATCCACCATTCTGAAGTCTAAGCATTATTGATTTCTCTGTCACTGCCAAATGACATTTGCTGCTTATATATTACTCAATTCAAGAAATGCAAAAGAGATCAGAATACGCAACACCATGTAATAGTCTAATCAGGGGTTAACAATGCAGCATCTGCAAGGGCCAGTGTACCCACCATTACCATCTATAGTGCCCCTGAGAGGTAAATATCTCTTCAAAAATCCACAACGCATAACTGCATTTTGGATGTATTATTAGGAACCATCTGCAATGCCCATGTTATGTCCTCTGTTTTCATTAATGAAAAACTGAATAAAATGCATGCAAAAGTCCACAAAACTGAAAAGTCCGTGAAAAACTGAATAAAATGCATATAGGTGTCCACAATGTGTGAGAGACTGTTTGCACTTCCTGCTCAGTTCCTGCTTGTGGTGGCTAAGCCTCGCCTGCATCGCCCCATGGCAGCCATTTTGTATTATGCAACGCCCTCAAAACAGCCATTTTGTAACTGCCACTTTCTCAGCATTCCATATGTGCCTACTGACCCCATAGAAGTTGGCCGCCCCTGACCTCACTGCTCAAATCCCAACCAATGAGATTCATGCTACAGAAATGCCACATTCATGTTGCATGAAAACTGTAATTCATACTACAGAAAAAAGTACAGCTTTTGCCAACTGTCTTAACATAAGTCAGCCAATGTAAACTAAAGAAACATCTGCCACAAGGGCTGGAAAGAAACCACAGAAGGATTATTTGATTTGGTCTTCGCCAATTTCACTTGCTTTCAGTGAAGTTTTGTAGAAGCGGTGGTGGCTGAAATTGAATAAATCAATAAAAAGTCCCAAGTCTTGAAAGCATTCACACAGATTCACTGGAAGTTGATGCAGGACTTGCATTTAACACAATAAAGCCATCTTGTTTGGCTTGAAAATACAGTGGTTTTCACCCCATCTTATGCATCCCTATTCAAGTGAGCTTGTCACAAACCAGCTCAGTGATTCACCAGCTTTTACAGTAGAGCTTGCAGGTTCTTGTTTAGTAAATTCTCCTCCTCCAGAATTTCTTTGCGGCCATCGTCAAAAGAAACCTGTTTGCTTAGAAGGCAATGCAATGGGATAGCTCTATGCCATCCGGTCACTACATGTGGAGTCTTTCAAACCCCAGCGCCTTCTGACTGGTCACATGGCATGACTGACTACACCAGTTTAGAGCATTTCACTGGGGGGGAAATATGGAGGTCAACAGAAATGTTGGGATCCAAAGGTGTTGTTGCATTATTAAAAATGCACCCATTTTTGCCATCCTCTTATCAATTGCAGACCCACCCCTACCCCACAGCCAAACTGCTCCTGAGGGCTAGGGTACCCTCCAGAAAAGTATGAGAGTCAACAAAGTACCTTTGGGTCCAACCCTAAGAAGCAAAAGGATCATCAGGCACAGGCAAGCTGGAAAGAAACCAAAAGATACAAGTAATTCTGACTTCTCTGACTCTGCAGGGAACAGCGGGCCAAGCTACAACTTCAGACTTTGTAAGTTTCTAGGCTAAGACCTACTAGTCATCAATGTGCCATGTCCTGTCCCACCAAGGCCCAAGCGTCAGATGACAGCAGTGGAGGCCCTTTCTGGCAAGGCAGGGCCAGGACCAGCAAGGCAGGGCCTGTCAGGACCTTGGATAGCTGGGTAGAAAGTGTGGCTGGAGCATTCTTCTTCAAGCAAGAAGAGCTTATGTCTTTTGAAGACTGGCTGGTCTGGTCCTGGTATTCCTCTGAGGAATTACCTGAGTTCTTAGAGGGCCATTGCCTGGTTCTGCAGCCATTGACTTCTACAGCATGGAGGTCGTGAGAAGTACACTGGGAGTGTGTCTTCTGAGTACATGGAGTCCAGCAAGGCCACATTGTCTGGCCCAGAAGGTCCTGGAGTAGGGAATGATGGCTCCCTGAGCAGTTCCTTCTCCATGCTTTCCATTTCCTTCCAAGTTCAATATCAAGGCCAGAGGACATGATGCACAGATGGCTTGGTACCATGCTGAATAACTTCCCCCTAGAATTTGTGTTTGTTTGTTTGTTTGTTTACTTTCATACTACCCATAAGAAAAGGCTTTCAAGTCAGCTGTTTAGGACATGGGATTTTGCTCTAAGTGTTTGGCCAAGGACTCCTCAGAGATGGGGGTTGCTATTAGCTGCAAAGTTGGAATCAGTCAATATGGAAGTTTAATTTTGAGGCTGGCCCTTCCTAAATTGGTGTTAATCCCTAAAGCAAGGTGGATAGGTTGTTTTCTGGTGGACAATAGACTTGGTACATTTGGCCACTGATTATATGCACACACATGGTTCACATAGTGAGCATTGATATAAATTACAACTAACATAAAAAAAGTCCTGACAAGGATACAACCTGCTTATCATACACTTGTTGGCCAGGCATTTCCCACAAGATATGTCGTTTAAAGCTCTCCTAATAGAGAGCTGTTGACTCATGCAATTCACAACCCACTAATATCATGGTCTTGTGACATCTGTCCCATTCCATCAAGCAATACAATTTTTTTTTATTTTTGAAAAAGTGTGGGTTTGATTACCAGTCAATTATATGATTACGTGCAGCAATTATTACTAAAATGTCTTCAATTTTGTGAAACACACTCATCTCAGGGGCAAATGATAACGCATGAGTTTTAAAATCCTTGGGGTCCCGGAATCTTAAGGAAGGTGGTAAAAGAAGTGTCAGTTGGTCAGAAATAGATGTTCCATGGCTGAAGGAGTAGGAGCTTTGTCAACTCTCCCTGCTCCCCATGTGGAGAAATGTCAGGCAGGAGGTGTCATGGACTCTGTGGAATCTGGTTATGGGCTTCAGGATCTGAACTGGAAGGGTGCCCAATTCTTGTTAATTCCACTGGGGCCTAGGATGAGAAATGAAAGATTGGAGTTGCTATATTTAGTGTGATACAAATTTAACTCATGGGCCATTATTCAGCGCAGAGTTAAATGTTCTTAAGACCATTGCAACCAACGGGCTTAAGCGTACTTAGATAAATTCATGGCATACAAGGCGGCATCCTTCTGTACACTCTGTTTCTGAGAGTGGGAGCTGCTGTACTCATGCCCTCCTTGTGGGCTTCTCATAGGCATCTGGTGGGCCCTATGAAAGCAGGATGCTAAATTAGGTGGCCTTTGGTCTGATCCACCTGGGCTCTTCTTATGCTAATGTGCTGAAATATGCATTGGAAGCCAATATTGCACAACTGTGGCATATGCTACACAGGGTCCACTTAATCTAAGATTTCTGCAAGGAAGGCTGGAGTGGTGGAGGTGTCCGTAACTGACTGCGCAGTTCAATGTCAACATTAGTCTGCTTTTTGTAAAAGCAGAGTTCCTGATGCTGGCAGGAGCTTTGTCTCCAAGGACAGCAGCAAAACATTTGCAGTGAGTGGCAATTCTACAACAATATACAAGAGGAAGGGCCATAGCTCAGGGATGGAGCATCTGTTTGCATGCAAAAGGTCCCAGGTTCTTTAAAAAATATATATTTATTTGGTTTTTCAGATTAAAGTTTTACAGTCACATGTCCAACTTACAACATAAAAACAAGATTCCAAGGAAATTCTTAGACTTCCTTCCTCCCCTTTGTGGGTCCTATTGTTAATCATTTCCTCCTGCATCTTTTATGATAATCCAAAATCTTCTACCTCTCCATTGTGTCCAAAATTCACCATTAAACTACAAGTGATATTCCAATCCTACTAACAATTTTAGCTTTTTACAATGGTTTTTAAGATAAGTTATAAATTTCCCGCATTCCTTATTAAAATTTTGGTCTTTCTGATTTCTGATTCTTCTGGTCATTTTGGCCATTTGGGCATAATCCATCAACTTAATCTGCCATTCTTCTCTGGCGGCGACTTTATCTTCTTTCCACCTCTGGGCCAATAACATCCGCGCAGCCGTGGTCGCATACATAAATAGTCTTTTCTGCTCTCTTGGGATTTCGGCACCTAGAATTCCTAAACGAAAGGCTTCGGGGTTGTTGTTGCTTTTAGAAAAGGTTATTTTAAACATTTTTTTCAACTCATTCTATATCATTTCCCAAAATTATTTTACTACCTTGCATTTCCACCACATATGATAAAAGGTGCCTTCTTTTTCCTTACATTTCCGGCATACATTTGACCGCGTTTTATACAGTTTTGCTAATTTACTAGGCGTTAAATACTAACGCTACGTCATTTTCATATACTTTTCTTTCAACGTGTAACATGCTGTGAATTTTAAACCCCAGTTCCACAGAATGTCCCAGGTTCAATCCCTGGTGTCTCCAGTAGAGCTGGAAGAGACCCTTACCTGAAACCCTGGAGGGCTGCTTCCACTCGTTCTCAACTGTGCTGAGCTAGATGAACCCAGCGATCTGACTCAGTATGAGGCATCTTGCTAAAGCAAGCAAACTAATCATGAAAAATAATAATGGCACCGGCCAGATGGAGTGAGTAAGATGCTTGGAAAGTGGTTTTCATTTCTTTTTCAGATAGAGACTCTATTTTCTTTCCTGTTATGAATTTATCTTCTTAAATAAACCTGAGCATAAACCTCAGTTACATTTCATTAGATGCATTTGCTCTGGGTGTTTTAGTCCTCTGGCAAGATGATCTGGTGATGTAAATCAATACAGATCAACAGAAGTGCTGACTTGCCAGCTGTGAGTTTGTCCCTGTTTTTACAAGTGTGGTTAAGTGATCCAGAGATAAAGGCCAAAGCTCTCTGCAAGGAGTGCCAAAGAAAGGGCAGCTGTGAACTGACCTATAATTACAAGCACAGCGCAAGGCTGTTCCGGGCAAGAATTTACTACACAGATATTACTTCCATGCAGGGAAACTTTCGCACCCTAAAAGGGGAACTGGAAGCCAAAACATTCGCACCCTAAAAGGGGAACTGGAAGCCAAAACATGGATTTTATTGCATTAAACAAGAATCTGCAGCAACAGCAGCAGCTGCAGCAACAAAAACAGCAATTTTATTATTTGTACCCTGCCCATCTGAATGGGTTGCCCCAGCCACTTTGGGCAGCTTCCAGCACGTATAAAAATGTAATAAAACATTAAACATTAAAAACCTCTCGATACAGGGCTGCCTTCAGACATCTTCTAAAAGTTGTGTAGTTCTTTATCTACTTGACATCTGATGAGAGGGCGTTCCACAGGGAGGGCACCACTACTGGGGAGGCCCTCTGCCTGGTTCCCTGCAACTTCACTTATTGCAGTGAGGGAACTGCCAGAAGGCCCTCGGAGCTGGACCTCAGTGCCCGGGCTGAACAATAATCTGCAACAAGACCAGACTGACTAGCTCAAACCAATGTGGGCAACCTTACCTGGAGGAGACAGATGAGACTTTCCCTCTAGCTCTGAGCAGTAGTTTAAGTGATCTGTGCTCTTCCATGCAGGTGAACTGAGGAAGCACCTGACTGATCAACCCCTTCCCCACTCTTCAGCATTCATTAGGGCAAAGCCCCTAAGGCCCAAATGATGTTCTTGTCCTCAACCCAGCTGGTTGGCTGGCAATGAGAGGTGGGTTCAGCAGCATCCCTTCACCATACAGATGCCTCAGGGTGCTCACCGTGACAGCCTTTTCAGTTTTCTTTCACTGCCTGCCCTATTAGCCTGTTGTGACTAGTGTGGATGCCCATTGGCCAAATAAACCCAACCTTGTTCAAGATTATTGAAATAGGCATGAAAAGTTGCTCCCTTTGCTAATTATGAACCAAATTCCTTCTTGGCTGCTGAATTGGTGGCTAATCCGAAGTTCCTTAAGGGATGGGCTGGTAAGTAAAGGTAAAGGGACCCCTGACCATTAGGTCCAGTCGTGACCGACTCTGGGGTTGCGGCGCTCATCTTGCTTTATTGGCGGAGGAAGCCGGCGTACAGCTTCCGGGTCATGTGGCCAGCATGACTAAGCCGCTTCTGGAGAACCAGAGCAGCGCATGGAAACGCCGTTTACCTTCCCGCTGGAGCGGTACCTATTTATCTACTTGCACTTTGACGTGCTTTTGAACTGCTAGGTTGGCAGGAGCAGGGACTGAGCAATGGGAGCTCACCCCGTCGCGGGGATTCGAATCGCCGACCTTCTGATCAGCAAGTCCTAGGCTCTGTGGTTTAACCCACAGCGCCACCCGCATCCTGGTAGGCTGGTAGGTTACAACAAAAAGGATGAGAAAGGTTTGAAGATTTCCCTACCCATCCACAAGTGACACTACTTACTCAAATAATCCTAGGGTGGCACATGTTCTCCCTTTGTCCCAAGGGTGGGGAAAACTCACCCCAGTATAATCTCGGGGAGCACTTTTCTGTTTAATCTGTCAGAGAACCCATTGGAGTAGTTATGCCTTTAAGAAGTCTTGTCTAGCCTTGGTCAGTAAGCGGTTTCTTGAAGCAGATAAAAGTAATTGTAAATGTTTAGATCTTTCAGTAGCCTTTTACACTACTGATCATTATGTGCTGGTGACCAACCATGTCACTGTATGCATATGTGTCAGGAAGCCACAGGAAACCAAGAGTTCTGCTCCATGCACATATGACAAGGAAGACACATGCATTTGTCACAGGCGATGAGATATACGTGTGGCTTTCATATATGGAAGCAGTTTTGGGAAATCACCTTTGTTCACAGCCAACATTTCATTTCCTTAAAGCCTCTTTGAAAAAAATGTATGCGAGGGAAACAGCTACATAAAAAAATCAAATCAAATCAAAAGGTCTCCTTTAAATAATAAAAAGTTGGTGACACATGAATATGAACACATCATGTAGAGTCCCCAGGATGGTCTGCATAGTTTCATGCTTACATCTGATCATTCTGACATTACAAAGAAAGACGTGTTTGGCCATTTTCTAGTGGCTTTCCTATGGCTTTTCTCAAAGCACACATTGTAATAAATACCCCTTTTCCTCCACAGAGATTATCTATGTAGGAAAACAGTCATGTGTGAGGCGGCCCATAGCCAAGAGCCAGTTGTTTGAATGCTACTGAAAGATAATCTCTATGGAAGAAAATGTGTTTACTGTAGCCACATGAGTACTCTTCATGCTGTTCAGTATGCAGATTAGGTAGCTGCTGCCTTTAACAGCTGCGTGTTTGGTGTACTTGCAGTGCCAAATAAATCAATAAATCCACACATTATGGTAAATATAACTCCACTGCCGCTGCCAATGCAGAGTCATGTGTGATGGCTCAGCTATGGTCAAATATGCCCTTTTCCATTGTTGTTAATTTTCCTTTGGGAAGCTCATAAAAGTCCTCCAACCTCAATCTGGGCCTGAGGGAGGTTTGCTTTGAAAAAGTTTGAGTCCTCCCCCAATGTCAGAATTATATATCTTAAAAATACCCAAAAACTCTTGCACTACATTATTTGTTATTACTGGATTCCCTTGCCCTTTTCCCTGTTACACACACAAGATGTATTTTAAGATTTCAGCACAGCTGTTCTCTCAGCTAAGATACCCTTTGTTATGCTATGGTAGACTGGATATGGCATCTTTAGAATGTGTAACACCCTTCCTCCCTGTGCTGTCTTTTCAGTCTGCAAGGGTCCACATTATTTTAACTCCAGACACAAACTATATGGATGCCAAGAGTGTTTCTTCTGAAAATAATGTTTGTGCTGCTGCCATTCTGTTCAGCAAGTCAAGGCTCAGGTCCTGTGAAATGTATTCAGAGTCCAGCAGTGATTTCATGATCTTTATTGGAGCTTGTAAAACAGTGAATGAATTGCCCCCCAAACCCCAGGCTTTTATATACATTATTTACAAAATGAGTCCCATCTGATTGACTGATTCTGCTTCCCTCCTGGAGCCTGATTGGTCTTTTCCTGCAGGCCAATCAGTTGTTGCATACTACGATCCTACCAGCCTGATAGGCTGGTTAACTTCCTCCTGGAGCCTGATTGGTCTATTCCTGCAAACCAATCAGTTGTTGCATTCGAGGATCCTACTTGCCTATTGTTCTAGGATCCAAGCTTAGTACATAACATCCTGCAATGAACAGCTAAGCACAGAGAAGTTTCTCCAGGTGTGTTTTTAATTTATTGCTCTACGCAGTCCAGATCCATCAACTGCACAACAACTTTCTTCCAGCCTCCAAAGGTCACAAAAAAACCTTCCTATGGGACCATCTTTGTCTAAGGCAGTGTCTTCACCACCTTCTGTGAGGGCCTCTCAGCTCTAAGCTTCAGTTGGTTTGTTCTCCATCCCAAGGCCCTCCAGATGTTTGTGAGATGTTTTCCATCCCTGACCATTGACTATACTGGGTGTGTATGGTGGGAGTTGTAGTCAAAACCATCTGGTGAGCACCAACCTGGAGAAAGCTGTTTTATGGAGGATGAGGTTACCAATAGCTACTAGTCATGATGGCTAGGTTCTCCCTCCCTTGTTGGGGGCAGTATCTAAATACCAGTTGGTAGCAGTGGCAGCTTGTGCCCATTAGGACCAGAAAGATGGAAATCAACAGTAGTTAGAGCCGGAGCCAATGGCAGGCAAAGCCAATTAACTTTAGTTTCATTCCCATCCTCTTGCTTGATGAGTTCTATAAGAGCAACACTGAGAGTAAGGTGCAGGAGGAAGCTGACAGACGCTGCCACTCCCCTCAACTGATTGTGAGTAAGAAGGGAGGCAGATGGGGGCTGGCTGAGGTTGGTGGGACAGCGCCCCATTTGCTCTAATGAATGAAACTCCACTGGTTGTTGGGAATCCTAAGTGGGGAGAGTGCCGTTTCACTCAGGCCCTGCCTGAAGGGCCAGCAGACGTCTGGATGACCGCTGTGAGAACAGGGGGCTAGATCTGATGGGCCTGTTCTCATGGTCTCCTGTTCCACAGGATTCATTCTTTAGACACTGTCACAGGGCTGACAGGAAGAGCAGGTCATTCACAGGTCAGAGAGAGTTAGTGAGACTAACTTGAAGTTCACTTCTTTATTAAGGAAAGGGAAAAAATACAAGGAGGCACATAAAGGCAACCCCTCACCCCAGTGAATAAGTTGCTCAAACTGGTGTGCAGCCCCTCCTTCATACTCTAGCTCTCTAGGTCAGGGCTCCTCCGGTGTAATCTTTTGCTACGGTGAGCCTCCGGAGCCTCTCTCTGTGCCTGCCTGGCTTGCTGCTTGACAACATGTAACACTAATTGCATTCTAGGAGTAAGTGGGGTCGGAGAGCCATCAGCAGAGAAGCTGTCAGGGTGGATCTGTGGGGGACATGCAGGGTCTGACTCCCCTCTGTCATCTCTGTCAGAGCCTGCATCCAAACTGGTAACCTCAGCATCCAGCCACCTGCCTACTTCTGCCTCTTTGCTATCCCTCAAACTTCTGCTTCTACGATCTCCCATCTTGTCCCCTCCTCTGAGGTGCAGCTGGTGTCCCGCCACCAGGATCCAGGATCTAAGTCATCTTCTTCTGTGCCTTCCCTGGGGGGCTCTTGGGTGGGTGGCTTCCACCACTCTTCCTCATCCAGCCAGTCCCTGACAGACAGAAGTAACTCCTTTTCTGTCCCTAAATTATTCACGCCATTGCAGTCCTACATGTGCAATAAAAAGGTTAATGTACCCCTGACCGTTAGGTCCAGTCGCAGACAACTCTGGGGTTGCGGCGCTCATCTCGCTCTATAGGCCAAGGGAGCTGGCGTTTGTCCGCAGACAGCTTCCAGGTCATGTGGCCAGCATGACTAAGCCGCTTCTGGCAAACCAGAGCAGCACACAGAAACGCCGCTTACCTTCCCGCCAGAGTGGTACCTATTTATCTACTTGCACTTTGACATGCTTTCGAACTGCTAGGTGGCCAGGAGATGGGACTAAACAATGGGAGCTCACCCCATCGTGGTGATTCGAACCGCCAACCTTCCGATTGGCAAGCCCTAGGCTCAGTGGTTTAGACCACAGTGCCACCTGCGCAATACTCATGTGCATACATGCGCAATACTCATGTGCAATAATGAAATTATATATTGTTGCCCTTTCTTATTGCACACTGGGATATATGAAGGACAGTATGCCTGTACCTTCAATAAATACACAAATGAATGAATGAACCTAAACTGCTGGGAAACCTTGACAAAGCCAGGATGATTGTTCATTATTTACATAGTGCATCAGTGAGGTCGTCGGGTCCAGGGGGCAAATGTAGCCACGCAAGCCACTCTTAGCTTTGGCAGGATTGCGGCCTATTTTGTGTGTCTTCAACCCATTATGACAAGCGCTTTGTATACCAGCTCTCCAAACAATTATGCGCCCAGCTGACATTGCAGCCCAAAATTTCTCTGTGCTCTAAAAAGAACCACAAGCAAGAAAATAGCACAAGTGATACCATAGACTTTTTGTTTGTCTTTGAACTCACTGGCAACTAACATGAACATAAAACGACATTCTGTCATGGGTTTTCTCACTGACAAAAACACGGAATGTGCTTAAGCCACCATGGGATCAGGAACTGTATGACATAAATCAGAGCCATAACTAGATTAATTTAGGGCATGGTAATTATAAGATAAAGCGCGTGGATATTAGGTTATAAAATTATTGGCATGAATTTATTAAAACACACTTCAACAGTTAGGGTGGAATAAAAGCTAATTTGCAACTGGTTGTAATGGAGTTGGAATCAGATTTCATATTATAAGAAAGTTCAAATACAGTAGGGAGAGAATGTAATACAATAAAGCAATGACTCAGGGGGCTGATTGGAATAATGAGATGCATTTCAATGAGCCCTGGCGCGCAATGTATTCTTTTATTACAACAAGGCCCATAAACAGGGAGGAAAGGTGCTGAAAATATGCAACTCAAAGAGGATTGCCATGGCGACATTTCAAGGTGTTCCAAAGACACCTTGCAATTCTCTCTTATTTTGTTTTTGTTTTTTTAATCTGATGAAATTTACATGGACTCAAACATTTCATTTTGGATGCACAGTTCGTTAAATAAATGCTGTTTATAAGGCCATGTGAGGTGCAAAACCGTTGGGAGCAGGAGCCCAGCCTGAGGTTCTTAACATGCCGTTTTGACAGACATTTTGCTGACCTCTCCTCCACATCAATGCGAAATCCTAAGAGGCTTGGAGCCGTTTGTTTCTGCTGCTCTCTGGGGGCCTCCTGTGGTCTGAATTAGATTACTGCTATTCCTTGCTCAAGTGATTGGGGAAGTGGAGCGGCGAGGGAGGATGGAGAGAAGCTGTGGCTTTTGGCATATCTGTACGGGGAGAAAAATGTAACCCATTCCAGATCTCTGAGACAGAGTGCAGTGGACACACTGCCCCTAACAGGAAATAAGTTTGCAAAGTTAGTTAAAAATAAAATAAGATACTTTTACTGCAAGATGATTAGAATGTTTAGGACTATCTCACAAAATGGAGCACAGCTCTCTTGCTTACTCCCCTGCCTGCTTGCTCTAGTTTTCCAATTAATAAATGTTCACAAAGACAAAATGTTTCCTCTTTTCCTAAGTCATGTATGGGAAGTTCACCTCAACTAGGGTAATAAAATTTCATCACCTTTATACTTGTTTTCCTTTTTGCAATTTATGTGCCTACAGAAATGCCCACTTGCAAATCGCTGTACGATTCATTTGCAAACTGATAAATATTTACCTAATTCATATCCCAAATCCCTCATGCAGAGCTGTCACCTGGTTGCAGGAAATAACATGAAATGATGCGATGTATGTTGCATCCGTTCCCAGCAGCCATTTTGGAACTGCAGCGGCACCTGCTTCCCCCTTTGATTTTAACCAAATATGTTTAAGATGCGTCTCTGAAAATTTGCACGATCGTATGTTACTTCCTCCATGGAGCTGTGGCTATCAGACGATTCTGTATGGGGTATAAGGTAGCAGGTAGATCCAGAATCAGGACCAGACCAATCATGAGGCAGTTTGAAACAAGGCAGCAGGGCATGGGAGGCAGTGAATTTGCACTCCTGGACCCCCACGCTTACTTTGCTGCTAGCTGGGCAGGCCACAGAAGACTTGCATAGGCAGCCATGGCACCAGTTAGCTCTCCTCTTCCTCCATCCAACTCAATCGAATAAGGAGCGGGGAGTGAGGTGCTTCCTCAAGGCGAGGCATTCTGGACATAGTGGCTGGGAGGCTGCCTGCAGACCCTCCAAGTGTCCCTATTTTCCAGGGACAGTTTGGGATTTACAAAAGCCTGACTAGATACCCGAATGTCTTGCTTTCGCTTAGGACGTCCCTATATTCAGCGGAGAAATGTTGGAGGGCCTGGAGTTATGAGAACCCCAAGTCAAAGAGATAAGTAACTATACAACCTTAGAAGACCCCTGAAGGCAGCCCTGTATAGGGAAGTTTTTGAATGTTCATTGTTTTATTATGTTTTTATATATGTTGGAAACAGCCCAGAATGACTAGGGCAATCCAGCCAGATGGGCAGGCTAGAATAATACAGTGGTACCTTGGTTTACAACCATAATCCATTCCGGAGGTCTGTTTGTAAACCAAAACAGGTTGTAACCCAAGGCACACTTTCGCCAATGGGGCCTCCGAAATTTTGATCGTAATCCAAAAAAATGGGTTGTAATCCAAAACAAGTTTGCAAACTGGGACACGCACTTCCGGGTTTGACATGTTTGTAATCCAAAATGTATGCAAACCAGATTGTTTGCAAACCCAAGGTACCACTGTAGTAGTAGTAGTAGTAGTAGTAGTAGTAGTAGTAGTAGTAGTAGTAGTAATAGAAGAGAAGGTCCCTATTTTCATCAGAGAAATGATGCTGGAGGTCATGTGTCTGTAATGCTGACAAAGTCAGGGATGATGGGAGGTCCAGCAACATCTGGAGACCACAACTTGACTATCCCTATAATGACCACTCCTCGCATAAAACGGGGGGGCAACCTTTGCATGGACGAGCGCAGCCCCTGGATCTGGAGCGGCTCCATTCAGCATAGGCTTGGCTTTGCCTTCCCTCAGGTGGGATACCTGGAGGTCTCTGCCTACCCCAGTCAGTTGTCCAATCCCACCTGGGGGAAGCGTTGCCAAGGAGATCAGGCCAGGTGGGGGAGGGATTACCTGCCCACACAATAGAGGGAGGATATTACATGGGAATCCTCACTTGGCTCCAGAGCTTCTCCCACCCTACCCACCCTCAGTTAATGCCTTATTTTGCAGGTTAACTTTTCTTCACAGGTTTTGCAGGTTAACTTTTCTTACAGGTATGCGGGCGCTGCTACGTTAAGGTCACTGTCAAAGGGCCGGAAAGGAATTTCCCTGCATTGGCAGGTTTCGCCTTTCCCGTAGCAAAACGTCACAACTTTGGCGGTATCAGGCCTTGGGCGGAATCCTTTTGTCCATCTTCCTCTTGCAGCGACGATACCAGGGTTCCCCGTTAAAGGGGTTTCTGAAGGGAGGCTTTGACCGTACGCCGAAAGGTCGTCATTGCTCTCCCCTGCGGCGGCGGTGTAACGGGGGCGGCTATCTCTGCTTGAACATATGTTCTCCAGAGCTGGCCCATCCCCCACACAAACACTGGATAACCCTGATGCTCCCTAGGTCCCTGGCTGGGGACTGGGGAGGGAGAACGCCCAATGCCTGAGCCAAGGTCTACCCACATTTGAAATTTAATAAAGTTGTGGCCAATTTAATCCCATAGCACGTTGTCTTGAGTTGTTATTCCACATGACGGGGGGGGGCGCTCAGGACCTGGGGACTCCGCCTGTCCACACAATGTTCTATGCATATTGCTCAAAAGTCTCCAATACAACGATGATATGCAAGTCTAACGAAACAAAAACAAAAACTATTGACGCTGTGACTTATTACAAAGATAGCGGGTACATTTTATCATATGTGGTGGGAATGCAAGGTTATTAAAAGCTTCAGGGAAATGCTATATAATGAATTGAAGAAAATGTTTAAACTAACTTTTGCAAAGAAACCAGACGCTTTTCTACTAGGTGTAATAGGAACAGTAATTCCCAAAGAACAGAAGAAATTATTTATGTACGCCACAACAGCAGCCCGGATCATGTTAGCCCAAAGATGCAAAGAAGAACAGTTGCCAACAATAGAAGAATGGCAAATAAAACTTATGGACTATGCAGAAATGGCAAAACTGATGGCAAAACTCAGAGACTCTGACAATGAGAAGTTTAAAAAAGAATGGGGAAAATTTATTGTGTATGTGCAGAAATACTGTAAACAATTGGTACATTGGCAGGTTTAGATTAAGCACTTGTAAGTAGTAAAGGGACGCGGGTGGCTCTGTGGGTAAAACCTCAGTGCCTAGGACTTGCCCATCGTATGGTCGGCGGTTCGAATCCCCACGGCGGGATGAGCTCCCGTCTTTCGGTCCCAGCTCCTGCCCACCTAGCAGTTCGAAAGCACCCCTAAGTGCAAGTAGATAAATAGGTACCGCTTTATAGCGGGAAGGTAAACGGCGTTTCCGTGTGCTGCACTGGTGCTGGCTTGCCAGAGCAGCTTCGCCACGCTGGCCACGTGACCCAGAAGTGTCTCCGGACAGCGCTGGCCCCCGGCCTCTTAAGTGAGATGGGCGCACAACCCTAGAGTCGGACATGACTGGCCCGTACGGGCAGGGGTACCTTTAACTTTTAAGTAGTAAAGAATTAGAGAATGTAAAGGTGTAACAAGTGGACAAAAATGATAACAAAATGCAGAGAACGATGTAAGATGTCAAGAACCAGTAGGAGGGGTGGAAGGAAGTCTTGAGGTTTAAAGAACCTCAAAAGAAGGTTTGTGAAATAGTATGATTATTTATTAGAAGTATAAATATTAGATGATGATTTGATTTTTGTTTGCTTATTTTATTGATTATTATTATTTTTGAAAAAATATTTTAAAAAATATTACAAAGAGAGCATACACAAAATCAAAAAGAGAACTTGTAATATTCACAGCAGGGGGTGCTTGTTGGAGATGTGTCTTGTATCACTGGAGGTAAATATAAATGCAGGAAAATCTGCCTGCTAATCAAGATCATGATTTTTAAAAGTGTGTTTTCAGATGTTTCATAAAAATTCCAAAAGTGAGTGGTTCTACAAGAAGAAAGCTACCAGAAAATTGACAGAAGGCAAAAAAGAATTCCAATGAACATACGGCTTGCCTGGAGTTTTGAACCTACTTATATGAACATAGGCATTAAAAATTGACATATGTTACCTTACAGGCTGTATGAATGAATAACATCTGTAGGGCAGAACAACTAGTTACCGTAGAATGCTTTCCCTAGGGAGGTTCACCTGGCTCCTTCATTACCGTGTTTTCCATGTATAAGACACCCCCATGTATAAGATGCCCCCTACTTTTGGGGACTCCAATTTAAGAAAATATGCATATGCGCTATCTGTGTGTAAGATGCCTCCCCAATTTCTAACCTTATTTTCTAACCCCTAGTCTTATACAGTAATACCTCCGCGAACGTCTGCCCCGTCGACTGTCCATTTTGGCAGACGTCCACAGCAAACCTGGAAGTACCGGAACGAGTTACTTCCGGGTTTGCCACTTGTTTGGATTTGATATCCCGCTTTATCACTACGCGAAGGAGTCTCAAAGCGGCTAACATTCTCCTTTCCCTTCCTCCCCCACAACAAACACTCTGTGAGGTGAGTGGGGCTGAGAGACTTCAGAGAAGTGTGACTAGCCCAAGGTCACCCAGCAGCTGCATGTGGAAGAGCGTAGACTCGAACCCGGTTCCCCAGATTACGAGACTACCGCTCTTAACCACTACACCACACTGGCTCCACACTTGTGCATGTGCAGAAGTGCAAACCATTCCATGCATGTGCGCAGAGCAGCGCTTTGTCGAGCATCCCTTTCGTGGAGCTTCCGGGGCTCCGGAATGGATCCTGGACTCAAAACAAGGTACCACTGTACACAGAAAGTATGGTATATATTTTTAGGTGCCAGATGAAAACATTCCTCTTCAACCAGACCTTTGGCTGATTAATATTCTACAGCCTTTTAAATGTGTCTGGGGGAAAGGGGGGTTACTATTTTGTCATTCTTTTGCTTTAAAACTTGTGTTTTTATCTTGTATTTTATTCTGTGAAGTGTGCTGAGATCTTGTGATGAAGGGTGGTATAGAAATTTAACAGGATGTGTTGTGACGTTGTGGTCTAAACCACCGAGCCTCTTGGACTTGCTGATCAGAAGGTCAGCAGTTCAAATCTGCACGATGGGGTGAGCTCCCATTGCTGTGTCACAGCTTCTGCCAACCTAGCAGTTTGAAAGCATGCCAGTGCAAGTAGATAAACAGGTATTGCTGCAGCGGGAAAGTAAACAGCTTTTCCATGTGCTTTGGCTTCCACTGCAGCCAGATGACCCGGAAAGCTGTCTGTGGACAAACACCGGCTCCCTCAGCCTGAAAGCAAGATGAGTGCCGCAACCCCATAGTCGCCTTTGACTGGACTTAACCGTCCAGGAGTCCTTTACCTTTTAACCTTTATAGAAATTTAACAAATAAATAAATAAATAAATGATCCACCCTGCAAGCTATAATCAGACAATTTAGAAAGCACCTCATGTATACATAGTAAAGAGAGAGCAGTTTTGGCTATTCATAAGCTGTTTATGGCAAATGGCATCAGCAAGGAAAACAAGTTGCTTCCTTTCGTTTCCATGGCATCCTTGGTTGGTGTCACTTTAGGCCAACACAGCAATTCCTTTCCAGCAATATAACACAGATGACTTAAGGAATTGGCACAGTCCACTCACTGAACACATTGGGAAATCAATGCCAGGATCTGGAGTTTTTCTGTAAATATGTCTGTGTGCACCTGAATATGTGACATTATTGACCAGTCTTAAAAATGTAAAGAATTGGTCGCACACATGCTGGTGTTCTTTTCCCTTGCATGTGACTCAAGGCTGAATTGTACAAACATCAGAACATGTCCCACTGAATTCATGTGACTTAAGGTCCCACACAGGTCCCACATGTATAGGATCACACAGTTGCTTATTCAAGAAGCCCGACAAGTCTGAAGCCCAGTGACTTCCTTGCATTTGTGCAAAAAGCTATTCTTCAACAATTAAGTTGCCTATGGTTTAAGTATTATCCTAATTATTTAGTAGTACTACCACCACCTCCACTATTGTTACACAGAAATATATTAAAATACTAGTTTTCACGGAAAAAAAGAAAATAGCGTATATACTCGAGTATAAGCTGACCCGAATATAAGCCGAGGCACCTAATTTTGCCACAAAAAAAATGGGAAAACTTATTGACTTGAGTATAAGCCGGTTCACCACACCGCAAACCTCCTGGTGGGCCGGAGTACATGTGTGTGCATGCGCACATGGCAGAGGGGGCTTCTCTCCCCCCAGCCCCTCCCGCCCCCCCTGCCTACCCAGGGTGCTGCCAAGAGGCAGAGACTGGTGGCGGCAGTGGCAGAGGAAGAACAAGCAGCCCAAAAGGGCTGCTTTCGGGCTGCTCGTTCCGCCGCCGCCGCAAGCCGCCGCCAGGGACCCTCACTCAAGTATAAGCCAGGGGGGGCTTTTTCAGCATAAAAAAATGTGCTGAAGAAGTCGGCTTATACTCAAGTATATATGGTAAACTGAGTTTCTTCTAGCAGGATCAAAGAGATGGAATGCCAATAAACATTGCTGATTCCCTCCACACCTCCAGGACTCTATCTCAAGATTCTCCTCAGACCACAGACCCTCTCCTGGAGATTGGGGAGAAATTCAATTTTGTTGCATTATAAAGAGTGAAAGAAGTATTTGATCCTCTATCAACCAGCCAGATGTCAGGCTACCTGGTATCTTCACTGTATGTAACGAGCTGAGATTAGAAGCACCTGCTGTAAGGGAGAGGTCTTACCTGTCATCCCAGCTCGTTACAGTACCTGTACAAAAGACACCTGTCGACAGAAGCAATCAATCCAGGAGATTCCAAAGTAGCCACCATGACCAAGACCAAAGAGCTGTCCAAGGATGTCAGGGACACAATTGTAGACCTGCACAAGGCTGGACTGGGTTACAAGACTATTGCCAAGCAGCTTGGTGAGAAGGTGACAACAGCTGGTGCAATAATTTGCAAATGGAAGAAACACAAAATAACTGTCAACCTCCCTCGGTCTGGGGCTCCATGCAAGATCTCATCTCGTGGAGTTGCAATGATCAGAACGGTGATGAAGCAGCCCAGAACTACACAGGGGGAACTTGACAATGATCTCAGGGCAGCTGGGACCATAGTCACCATGAAAACAGTAGGTAACCACTACGCCGTGAAGGACTGAGATCTTGCAGAGCCCCACAAGGTCCCCTTGCTCAAGAGAGCACATGTACAGGCCCGTCTGCAGTTTGCCAATGCACATCTGAATGACCCAGAGGAGAACTGGGTGAAAGTGTTGTGGTCAGATGAGACCAAAATCAAGCTCTTTGACATCAACTCAACTCGCCGTGTTTGGAGGAGGAGGAATGCTGTCTATGACCCCAAGAACACCATCCCCACCATCAAACATGGAGGGGGACATATTATGCTTTGGGGACAGGACACCTTCACTGCATCCAAGGGACAATGGACAGCACCATATATCGTCAAAACTTGGGTGAGCACCTCCTTCCCTCAGCCTGGGCATTGAAAATGGGCCGAGGATGGGTATTCCAGCATGACAATGACCCAAAACACACAGCCAAGGCAACAAAGGAGTGGCTCAAGAAGCAGCACATTAAGGTCCTGGAGTGGCCTAGCCAGTCTCCAGACCTTAATCCTATCGAAAATCTGTGGAGGGAGCTGAAGGTTCGAGGAGCTACACATCAGTCTCAAACTCTTACTGACTTGGAGAGGATATGCAAAGAGGAGTGGGACAAAATACCTCCTGAGATGTGTGCAAACCTGGTGGCCACCTACAAGAAACGTCTGACCTCTGTAATTGCCAACAAGGGTTTTGCCACCAAGTACTAAGTCATCTTTTGCAAAGGGATCAAATACTTATTTCACTCGTTATAATGTACATCAATCTCTGACTTATGTCTTCTGGGTTTCTGGGGGTTTTCCTGTTGTTATTCTGTCTCTCGCAGCTACAATAAACCTACCATTGAAATTATGGACTGGTCATTTCTTTGTCAGAGGGCAAACGGGCAAATTTAGCAGGGGATCAAATACTCACTGAATATGATCACCACAACTATATGCAGACAACATGCTCGTTCAAAAGCAGAAGGAAGTTTTGATTTTGTCAGTTTCCAGTTTGTGTTAGTCTGTTGCAGTTTAAACTAACAAAACCTTAAAGACTAAGAAATTATTATGACATGTTTTCGTGGACCAGAGACCACTTTTATCAGCTGTGAGGATTTTTTCTTCTGTTTTCACCAGTTATCCTTGTGCTACTGTGTTTCTTCCTGAAGAGGGCAGTGGAATACAAACTCAGATTCAGGGAATACACTTAAAAATAGCCTACTTGTGGCTGCTGTCAGTTTCAGTATACATAAGGGAATTTGTGCAAGTGCTCATGAAAGGTTTGCATAACACAGCATCAAATCAACACTCATGTGGCCAAAATGATTGTGAAAGTACTGATTCATAACCTGAATACTTTATTTTTATCCAAATTTGTGAGAGAACTAAAACCACCGCTGCAAAGTGCTGTCACTGTTCAAGCCTCAAACATTTGTGCAATCGGGCAAACCTACCTTTTGAACATGCTAAGAAACTGGGCATTTAGCTGGAGTCATAATATCTGTATACAAAACAGATGAATAAAATTGTTACACTATTTCAAAAAATGAGGGTTAAAAAATTCAGATCTTCGTAGTTGAGCCAGCTTTAAGTACCGTACATTTCTGTGTATAAGACTAGTTTTTTTATTTTAAAAAATAATGCTAAAAAGTGGGGGTTGTCTTACACATGGATAGTGCATAGGGTGGACGTTTGATTGGTTGCTGCCATGGCTGTTGTGCATATTATTGGTTGCTGCGTCAATGGGTGGTGTTGATTGGCTGATGCTCTGGCAGTTGGGTGGGCGATTGGCAGCTTCTGCCGGCGATGTGACAGGTGGGAGGCGGGTTCTGCGACATGTGCAGGTGAGCGATTTTTAGCAACCCTCCCTAAAGAAAGCTCAACAACCCTGGATAATTCCCCCCCCCCCAAGACAAAGAACTCAACAACTCTGGGCAATCTTCCACAAAAAAGCTCCACAAATCTGCCATCTCCCCCCATTTTCTTAAATTTGAGTCCCCCCAAAAAGGGGGTGTCTTATACATGGGGGCGTCTTATAGACGGAAAAGTACGGTATATGCCTAAAAGTTGAGGTTTTATGGTCTATGGTTGCACTAATGTTTAAACAAATCTTGGACCATTGACTTTGTTCATTTGATGTCTGTTTGTTTCTAAACAATTCATCAAAGGAGCCTACCTTGTTCCTCTTAGTTTAACAAGAGAAGCCACATATATGATATTTTTGACACATTTTAGTAGCATACATGCAGAAGTAGCATGTTATTTTGGTGCCCATGGCAAATGTCACACTACACTATTTTCTGAAGTATTATTGTTTAAAATTTGGGACTTTCAAAAAGTGAAATATTTGAATCTGCCTTTCGCCAAATCTTAACAAGGCCTGCAAAAGGGGATTTATTGAAGACACGGTATAGGGACTCCAAAGTTGTCTTCAAGTTTTCTATTGTCCAAATGCAATTCAGATGATTTTGTATTTCCAAATGCTTCCAACTCAATTCTCATACGCTCATCCAGGCTTTCTGTTTTTAACAGAAAGTTTATGTTTGTCCATCTCCTCCGAGTTTCCAAAGCAGTTTATCAAACACATATGGGGACTGCTGTTATAATGCAAAAAATAAAATAAAATCAAAGCCTCACTGTGCAGGAAGAAAAATAATTTCTCACTTGTGCAATTGCTGATGGGGAAAAATAATTAAGAACTGACAAAGTTGAAAATTACTTGTTATCACACATTTGATTTTGTGTATTAATTGAACCCTTACCTCTTAACGTGTTCAGATGAAACTTGATGGCTGAGCCAAATAATGTGGGCTTAGGTTCAGAACCCCATCTATGTGTTGATGCTCTTTTGTCTCTGTTGCTTCCTCTTCTAAGATGTCCTATAGCTCTGAAGTGCAGACATGATTCATAGAGCTGGTGCCTTGCTTGTAAGGTTCATATTGATTCAAGTGCCAGAATGCAGTGCAAGTGGATTGCCTATATACCATAGGCAATGTTAATTCTTGACCTCTCAGAACATTGACTACTAGGGTGACTAATGTTCTTTTAGTTTCAGTTAAGCACACACTCTGGTTTCTCTTCAGATTGTAGAAATCTTTTGTTTCAGTTAAGCATTTTGAATAAATCTCATGACCCATTCCACTAAAAGCTGTCGGTTTTAGTTATTATTTGGCAACAATAAAATAATAATTCCCTGGATGCCTAGATCCATATTTTGGGGCAAGCACTCTCAGGTAAGACAGCCCCAGCAGAAATTTAAAATCACAAAACATGCAGCAAAGTAAAGAGTGGGGAAATGGGCCATCAGACCTTTAAAATATCTCTAAGTTGTTTCCAAAGCTTCCCCTTTCTTTCCCTTTAGCATAGAAAATACAATACAGTTTGGTAAATTAAAAATGGTTTTTACTTACAAACTCTTCACAGGTCAGATTCATGGGGTCTTCCATACAGCAGCAAGAAAACACAGGCAGTACAATTTACAGCTGCAAAAAAACATGCTAAGCGTGTTTTAAGTGCATATGGCACGGGATGGCGATGGTAAGCACTATGGAAAATTCAATGTATTTTTAAAATTGCTTTTTTAAAAAGCATTTTCAGAACGGCTTTTATATGTGTGTATATTCCATCTTAGTTTCGAAATCTGGTAAAATATTTCTAAATATGTGGTCTGGGCTTGCAGATCAACCCAGATGTCCTTTCTAGTCAGATTCACATGGTGGAAGAGAGCTAACAAAGAGCTTTGCTAACCAGCAATAGTTGCTCAGCTTTTTTTAGGATAGCACCCCACCGCCAATCACAGCACCTTACGCCACCGACCTCCACTGCTGCAGCACCGTGACACCCACAGCCTCCATCGTGCAACACAGAGCACCATAATGGCCGTGGCCTCTGCCGTGATGCCCGCAGCCACCTAAAGAGGTGCCGGAACTCACAAAAGAGGTGCTGGAACTCAATTCCATTGAGTTCCGGTTGAAAAAAAGCCCTGGGTCTGACCTAGGTTGAATCTGGCAGAACAGCTTACTCTGTGGTCTTAACCCCTTCATACATTAACTAGAGCTAAGCATGCTAGTTATTTGAGGCTGATATATACCACAAAGAAACTGCATGACAAAAATCACCAAGATATATCTAGGTGGGCTATCATTCACACTAAAACACAGTTCAAGCTCAGGACTTGGAAGAAAAGGGAGGTGGTGAGCTCAGGGTGGTATATGGGAAGGCTGGAAAGTGTGTTATTTTGGCTCTTTGGTGCTCCTGCCCAGCCCCAACATCAGCCCTGTCTCTTCTTGGTAAGACAATGACACCATTGTTGGGAGATGGCAGTGTGGCACTGCAGTGTGGGAGATGGCACTGCTGCACCAGGCTGACCATTCGTGGATGCAAGTCACCAGGTGCTTAGCTGATTAACATCCTATGGCCTTTTAAATATGTCTGTGGTTGGGGGGGGTTATTGTTTTGGTTTTGTTTTATTATCATTTCATGTTTTCATTTTGTTATTTTTATGTTGTGAGTTGCCCTCATCCAAAATAATAATAAATCATAATGATGATGATAATGATGATGCCAATCTAAAAGTCACCTCAACTAGATAGGTTTTCTCAGCTTTCCCTGGCAGTGTAAGTGTGCTTCTGTGTGTCAACAGGTAAGGACTTTCAGCCACACTGAGGCCACCACAGCAAAAGTCCTCTCCAAAATGTCTTATTTTCACTTCCAAATGAAAGTTCACTTTCTTCTTAACAGAGTCCAAAGTTTCCCAGAGGTCCTCAAAAGCCCTCTTGGAACTCCCTCCAGCTCTCTGCTGCGCTTATGGGGGCTTAGCTCAAAGGGCCTAGCTCCTGAGCAGGGATGCTCAACAGAGCACAATGGCAGCACAGTGACAGATATTCAGCCGTTCTGCAGAATTGCTCAAATGGCGCTGCAGTGTCTGTTCATATTAGCAGCTAGAAAAGTTTAAACTTTTCTTTCTTAGAAGAATGCTCAAGAGTTGGCATCACAGCCTTTTCTCCTGCTTTAAACTATTTTTAAAAAAAGAACTTTAAACCATTTTTCATGTAAAAGTTTTCACAAAAAGGAAAAAACCAACATAACATGAAATATATATAGTCATACATCGGAAGTTGAACGCCTTGAGAGTTTTGGCTCCCGAATGCCGCAAACCCAGAAGTGAGTGTTCCGGTTTGCAAATGTTCTTTGGAACCTGAACATCTGGTGCGGGTTCTGCGGTTTCCAATTGGCTGCAGGCGCTTCGGAAGCTGTGCCTTGGTTTCCAAATGTTTTGGAAGACTTCCAGAACAGATTCCATTCAACTTCCAAGATATGACTTATTTAGTTGTTTGATTGTTGTTGTTGTTTTACAATGAGCTTTCTCCAATGCTAGTCCAGCTCAGAATAGACCCATAGAAATTAATAGACACAACTAACTTGGGCCCATGTGGGGTAAGACTTAATTGAATGCAACACTAGGTTTATAGTCTAACTTTCCTCCAGGGAGTTCAAATCGGTAAACATGGTTCTCCTTGCTCTTCCATTTCATCATCCTAACAGCCTTGTGAGGTAGGTTCAGCTGAGAGGGAATGACTGGACAGAGGTCACCCAGCAAGCTTCATGGCTGAGTGGGGATTGGAATATGGGTCACCCCATATTTTAGAACAACCCTCTAACCACTACACCACACTGGCTCTTTAAAAAAAGCAGAAAATAGAAAATAGACATAGAATAAACTGGAAGCAAAATCTATAGCAGAGACAATAAAAACAGGGGCATACATGTAAGTAAAACTAGTCATAAATGAACCATGGCCTGATGTACACTTTTGATAATAAAAGTAAGCTACAAAGCTTGGGCAGGGGCTAAAATTGCTTTGGCATACATTAAAGCTTTAACATCTCTATATAGGTTTTGCTGCTGATCTGTTAAGATCCGTCATCTACAGGTAAATCAAAAGCTCTCAAGTTTAGCTCTGTCCATACTTTAATTGGGGTTCAGGCACTTGGTGATACCAGTTGAGTTTTAACAATATAACCACATCCTGTGCCCTAAATCCTCTTTGGGATTATGCAGCTTTCCTCCATATCTTCCAAAGCTGATTGTCGTAAACCCATTTAAGGAAATGACACAGTCAAAGCAGATCTATTGGTAAACCATGAATTATGAAAACTGTCACTAATCTGACCAGACATCATCAATAAAAATGTCCCAAGAAAGTCATTCAGGTCTGGGTTTTTTTTAATCACTTTGCTCAAAATATATGAAATGCTTCCTGAACAATGGGAGAAATAGGGATCATTCATTAAACGAGGCTGCACTCCTATTCCCACTAACCTGGGAGTAAGCCCTGTTGAATTCAATAGTACTGACTTCTGAGTAGACGAGGTTAGGATTGTACTGTGAGTCTCTCTGTCTTTTGTAAATTAATGAAGACCAGGATTAGATTAAAAAATATTCTTCTTCTTATAGTTGCATCCACACTTTAGAAATGTGTTCTACATCACACCAAACACAGAAGCATTGTTGTGTGCTCTTGTTAGATTCCTATCAAATGAGAGGATTTGTACAGGAGATTGCAAAAGAAATGAACTATCCTTATCACACCCTCTCGTAGTTTCACACTGTATTTTTAAAGTCATGGATATCTGTCTACATCTTAACTTTGTTCTGACAGCAACATGGGATGTTTAATGTTTCTGGGCAAGAAACGAAAATTCCCACTTTGTTTCCCTTATCACATCCCTCCAGAACCTTTACTGGAAGTGTTATCCTTTTAAAGAGTGAAAGCTCAGCATGGAAAGAATGTCTCAGATACGTTTCAAAGAAATATCTGTTTGCATAGGATATTGATCTCTCATTGCAGGCCTTTTGTAATATCACTACAGCAATATTTAAGAAACAATTGCTACCGATGTGACAACTATTTTTCTCCAGATGCTACTTCCTTGCATGGAAAGAGTGAGAAGTCCATTTTACCTACGTCTAATATGTGGCAGGACATAATCATGCAATTGTTTACAGCAGAACTTTCCAAATGTTCATTTTGGTGACACATTTTTTATAATAATAATAATAACATAATAATTTATTCTTTATACCCCACGCATCTGGCTGGGTTTCCCCGGCCACCCTGGGCGGCTTCCAACTGAATATTAAAAACAATACAGCATCAGACATTAAAAACTTCCCTAAACAGGGCCAGCTTCAGTTGTCTTTTAAAAGTTAAATACTTGTTTATTGCCTTGACATCTGCTGGGAGGGTGTTCCGCAGGCAGGGGCCACTACTGAGAAGGCCCTCTGCCTGGTTCCCTGTAACTTCACTTCTCACAGCGAGGGAACTGTCAGAAGGCCCTCAGCGCTGGATCTCAGTGTCTGGGCTGGATGATGGGGGTGGAGACGCTCCTTCAGGTATACATTTTAGACATGTGTCATTTCACAAAACAGGAATTCAGTTTTACTAGCAAACCAGAGGTTAAACTAACCCCTTTCCAGCCAGGGGAGAAGTGCAGGGAGTGTTTGTGTGGCACACCTACACACTGCCTCCGGCACACTAATGTATCATGACACACAGTTTGGAAAGCTCTTTTTTACAGCACCCATATAATCACCAGCTGGACTGGTCTTTGGTAAAGGTGAATGGTATGTGGCTGAAGTGTACCAGCAATTATAAATACTGGGCAAAATCAGCTGTCAGCTGCTGCATGGTCGAAGGCAGTGTGCAGTACAAGCTCTTGGGAACTGTTCTTGTCCAAGCACCAGTGAAATGGATTTTCACAAGAGTAATAGGAACACCAGAAGCTGCCTTATACTGAGTCAGACCACTGGTCCAGCTAGCTGAATGTTGTCTGCACTAACAGACAGAAGCTCTCTGAGGTTTCAGGAAGGGGACGCTCCAAGCCTTACCTGAGGATGCTGAACATGGCACTTTTTGAATGCCCAACAGATGCTCTCCCACTTGTCTACTGCTCTTCCCTAAATGGACTGAGAATGAAGGTCATGATCATCATATTTCAGAAATGTTTTATTAATCATGATTACTGTACTCCGGAAAAACAGGAAATGGTGAAACGTGGATTGCCAAAGGGTGCCGAGGAGTGTTTTCTTCCTGTTCAACATAGGATTCTAAAAATTCATTTCTTTAGGATGCTGTTCAGAAGTCAGCTGAAAACAAAGATTCGAGTAAACCCTCAGGCTTCTGCCATAATTTCTCTACTACGTTGCCATCTTTATTTATATTGCATAAGCATCCCTTCAGGCACTTCTGGAAGCTTTCGGAAAACTCTGCAAATACACGGAAATGCTTATGTGCAGGCTCTGGATTTCAGAAATATGGCTTGCAGAGCAAGATTTATTTAAATATCATGGCTAAAAGATTTCCTAATGGGAATGCTAGGTCGCAGTACTAAACAGAGTTATGGGGGTCTTGCATTCAGAAGGACTTATTTCCAAGAAAACACACTGAGGAATGAATTGGGTTGTATCCTATGGTGACTTTGCTTCAGTACAGGGGTAAGTGAGCAGAAGTGTTTTCTGGACACCATCTCCCATCATCCCTGACCATTGTTTCAGCTGGCTGAGGCTTATGGGTGTTGGAGTCTGGCAACATCTGCAGGACCACCCTATTCCTACTGTAGTAAGAAGTGCTTTTGCTCACTCACGTCAGAGTACTTTACAGTCATTAGTTCCACCCAGCTGTTGGTGCCCCTTGCACTAGACCCCATTCTGTTCTGGAAGCCAACCAAATCCTCAGAAGGTGGCTAAATTGTGGGTGTGTGGTGGCAAAATGTCCACTCCCAACTCGCACCAGTGGAAGCAAAGCTTTTGGGATACATTACTGAAGCCTTTCTCCATATTTATGATGACCAGAAAACTTATTTAATGAAAACTTAAGAATCTCATTTCTTGGGTAATTCCAGTGCTCCCCCCCCAAAAAAATGTTTAGGGGTAACTCTCATTTTGACTCAAGAAAATCACCATTTTATTGTTCAAATCGGGGGAAATACCACACATCCACATTCCACATTGCTTCACACATTAAACACTTGCTTTCATCTGAGACTCAGAAAACACCAGGAAAGGAAATGAAGCCGCCATTGAAGGTGATAACAATGAAACTGACCAATCACCATGCTGGATTCCAACTCCCACTTCACACATTAAATGTTCGCTTCCGTCTGAGACTCAGGAAACACTGTGATAGGAAATGAGGCCGCCATCAGGGGTAGCAACAGAACTGAGTATTCACCATGCTATTCAACGGAACTGATGGTTCACCGTGCTAGAGAAGAAACTGAATTTTTTTTTTAAATTTTAGTTTCTTCTCCCGTTAGATTCACAAAATGTTTAGGGGTATGCGTACCCCTGCGTACCCCCCAGAAAAAAAGCACTGGGTAATTGTACAACCTCAGGATATCAGTTAAGCTCAAAAACCATGCCTCGGTCCAAAAAAAGTTAGTTCGACTTAAGTCCCAATGAAATTAATGGGACCTAAATTAGTAGCAGCTGAACTTGTTCTATTGATTTCAATAAGGACTTAAGCACAGCTAATTTTCTCTGTACTTCTGTAGGATTTGATCCAGAGGAGTCATTCCAATTACACAAGGGGCACCTATCCGCTGGGAAGCTCCACGAACAGAGGGCCCCCCACCTTTTGTAGCACCTTTTCAGGGGAAGGGGCACAGGAAGCTGCCGGGAGAATTGGCTGAAATTACCTACCCCTTTATTTTTACAGTAATATTCCCTGCTGAAATTCTGCTCCATCTTTGGGGTGCTGCATTCATTCACTTTGCAATTTCTTGTCCAGCGCTGTTTTGAAAAGCATGGCATGTGCAGCATATGAATTGACAGCCAGCCCCATGTGGGTTCATTTGCGTTATATGGCATAAGAGACAAGATAAATCCCCACCCCCCCAACATGGAGTTTCACTTCTACAGACCTGGGATGGGTGGCATTGATGCATGGTTTAAACAAACAAACAAGTAAATAGATAAATAGGACCATAGTACCAGGAAACAGAGACTGTCCTCCGCATCTAGCGACAGTTCCATGGGAGCATAGGAGATTAGGCATTATCGTGACTAATATTTCATTCAGAACGTAGGTCTGGATTGATTAGTCATGTAAGGACGCAAAGCAACCTATGTATGGCACCGCAAGCTGTTCAAAATGCAGCCATGTAAATTGTAGTTTCACCCCAACAAGCTCCACTTCCCCTGTGCTGGAATTATTCATTTGCTGTGCGATGGAATCTTTTCTCAGTAAACCCTCATTGAAGTATTGTGAAAGGTTTGACAGATGAGTTGCTGAGGTAATTACTTGGCTCCTTTCCACCCCACTAGCTTTTTGTCTGATAAATGGAGGCTTAAATTCAGAATTCTACAATTCTAATCTCAGTAGAACAATCAATTACAGTTAAATGCCAATATATTTTCCCCACCCCCACCAGAACTTCGCCGGTTCAAGGCTCTCTCTTTTCTTCTGTTCCTATTTGGGTCAAAGGATGGAATTTAGATGGCAACTCAACATACTTGGGGTGCTCCCAGACAGGCCCTTTCTCTGCTGAAATGAATGAGGCTTCAGCAGCTCAGAGCAAAGCCAAATTGCATATACAGTCTTGGGGAGAATATAGGGTTCCAGAGGACGTGGGTGGCGCTGTGGTCTAAACCACTGAGCCTCTTGGGCTTGCTGATGTGAAGGTTGGCGGTTTGAATCCCTGTGGCGGGGTGAGCTCCCATTGCTCTGTCCCAGCTCCTGCCAACCTAGCAGTTTGAAAGCACGCCAGTGCAAGTAGACAAATAGGTAAACGGTGTTTCTGTGCACTCTGGTTTCTGTCACAGTGTTCCGTTGTAGCGGTTTAGTCATGCTGGCCACATGACCCGGAAAGTTGTCTGTTGACAAATGCCAGCTCCCTCAGCCTGAAAGCGAGATGAGCGCCGCAAGCCCATAGTCGCCTTTGACTGGACTTAACCGTCCAGGGGTCCTTTACCTTTACTTTACTTTATAGAGTTCCAGCTGAACTGAGCTGCTCGGTAATTCAACCTGCAGTTTGAGAATATGTCCTGCTAATATATCACTACCTGAAAACCTTCCAAAATACCATCTCTGAAAGAGCTAATTCATTTTAATTCTTCCTCGTTTAGAAATGACTCGCACGCATCCGAAATGATCATGCAACAATGGCAACTCAAAACTGCATGCAGGATTCACACTGACATGTTTTGTTTTTAATGCCAAGTATTTTATGAAATTATGTGATACCCAAGTGGCCTTGTGCTTCCCAGCTCCTTCCTCACATTGAGGACTATAACCATGAGCTTTGAGGGGAGAGCATTCATGGAGTCGACCCCTTGCACCAAGGAAAAGACACAAAGGGACCTTTAACAAGTTGAAGATGACTCATCTCTGAATTGACCATTATTACAAATCACAATATTCACATAAATTTCTTCTCCAGGACACCTTTTTATTATTATCTTGATACCTTTGCTGCAACTAGAGGGTTTTATGAGAAAGAGGTGGACAATCTAAAATGAATATTCCCAATTAATTTTATTAGCCTAATCACAAATGCTATTTTTTGTAAACAAAACAGAATTAGGAGTGGGGAAATAAATAAATAAATAAGGTGTGTGGGAGTTTTACACCTTGTACTGTGACAGCAGCCGTTGTATTTGTTTCTAGGCTTTTCAAAATGTATCAGGAAGCTGTCAGAACTATCACTATTTTAATTATAATGCTAATTATAGCACACTGTAAATGAATAGAATTCAATTCTCTGCATAATCTTGGGAAGAAAATATCTGAAAAGTAGAGGTGTGCTGGAATAATAGCGGCAAACAATATTTCCCCCATTTTCTCTGCTATTTAACTGCGTAGCCTCTGATCTTGTCTCTATGAAACTGGAAGATATTTTCCTCCACTGGCAATAGTTTAATCTATCAAAATCAAACCCTTGACTTCACGAAAGTCAATGGTAATTTTTTCAACAATGCGAATAGTTTCAAGGTTCCACACATAATAAATTACATCAAATGAAAATCTGTAAGTTCCTAGTGGTGTGATTATTTAGCAATCAATGTGGTTCTATTAAGTATTATATAATGAGTGAGTGTCCTGGTTTCTTTCTTTGAGAGAGAGAAAAGTTCTGTTTGCTAGATGGACAATGTAATTATTCTGGAAGTCAAGAAGGCATTCTGTTCAGTTCACACCGCATTGTCCTGATAGCATGCATTATGTTTAGAAGAGAAACTATATTTTAGAAGATAGAAAAGCTAGATGAGTAAGCAATTGACTGAAAACTCTATTATGAGCAAAAAATGGATCAACATCAAAGAGATACGCAGCAATGTTCCATCAGAGACATTGGACCTGCTACTTTCATTAGGAAATTCTATCAAATGAAGAGATGATTTAGAAGAAGGAAAAAACCCAGAGCTTTTTAGTATTCAGAAGACAGAATCTAAATGCTCTCAGTAAAAGAGGACAGAGCTGGACACATATTTTAAAAAAATGAAATTCAAGGACAAATATAACAAATGCAGAAGACAAAACAAATATGTAAATGCTTCACTGCAGTCCTTTCGAGGAAAAGGTAGGGTTTATAGAAGACAGCATATTGAAAATGAATCAGTAATGTGGTACGGGATCACAAAAAGTTGGTGCAGTCGAGCAAGACTGAATCCATTGCTTGGATCATTTTGCATCAAAGGTGGATTCAGATGACAATGTGGAAGTAGTGGGGTGACTAAGCTTTGAGAATGGCACCTGCATAGCATGTGGTTACACATGAAGGTCGTTATGATGATATATGTAGCCTCCATTCATGTTAAGACCAGCATTATCATGCCACCGCTTCCTCATATTTCTGCATTGCTGCAGAGGGGTGGTAATTCAGGGATTGAATGAAGGATGACCAGCTATAACTCCATGTGGCAAGCTTGAAAGAAGTTACTATGTTACAGATCAACAGTACCCATCCTGTGTCCTAGAATTAGAGAATCAGAACAGTTTCAGCATGCACCTGCCTAATCCACACCATGTGTGAACCAAAATGCAGCTATCCATCAAAATACACTCTCCTCCAAATTTTTATTCCAGAATTACAAGATAGCCACTGCCCTTAAGCTGACAATCTATAAAACATGACATGACGGGGAAAGGGATTGGGAGGGGAAAAGAAAAAGAAAGCAAACTCAAGCACCAGTTTGTAAGTTACAAAGTTCATATAACAACCAGTTAGAATGGATACAGTTCATGGATAGAAACCAAATGCATTCTGGTCTCTCAGCTGCCAACCATGCTTTCTTTCTTTCCCTTGCTGCAGCCATTGTGGGACAAGACCTGAAGAGACGCCCTGGTGGAACTGGCTTCACAGAAGAACCAGCTCCACAAGTGAAGTGGCTTGGCTTTCCTGCTTTCCCTCTGTTCTGGCTTCCACACGCACCTCTCCTTCAAGAATATATGAAAACATCGCATATAAAGGCAAACAACATCCTGAAATATACATTAATCTTGCAGCCTCCTAGCATTAGTTTTCAGGCCATGTTTATTACCCACGATCCATCAGTAGTCCAGTGGAGCCTAGCCCCCACAGCTTGGCCTGGAAGGGTAAAACCGCTCATCAAAGCTGAGCTTTCTGACGGGTGATAGGCTGAGCAAATTTGCTCAGCCCAGCCACAGTCACTCATTTTCTAACGTGATTGTTTTTGACACTAATATATTGGGATCATCTTTTCCCATTTAGCTAATATAATTCAGTCAGTATTCATTCTCTGTGAACTAACATTACCTTCAACTCCATAACAGAATGGATTTCACTGTCAAACAGTGTTGATCACTCGTTGTTAAACATTTTATTAAACTCAAAGCAAATCATCTCGCTATGAATATGACTGCCAGTTCCTACACTGATACCTTTCTCCATCCCTGTTATCAAAATTCAGCTGGTATGCTGAGTGTGAGGTGCTGCAGTAAGGATTTCTTTATTAATGGTGTTATGAATAGTGTTCAAACCTGCCAGCCAGGCCTGGCCATGTCTACCTTTTGCTCTGGAGATTGCTGTTTGATTGCTCAGACTAACCAGTATAGAAGCCAATTCCTAAAGGGTCTTTGGTTCCACAATAAAATATTGTAAAATAATATATAATAAATAATATTGTAAAATATTGTAAAATAAAATATTGGCCTCTCCCCAAGTTTGCTATTCAAATAGTGTGTGCGCATCATATCATGTCATCAATTAGGTGGGGTGGGGCTTACCTGCCACCACCACCCATATTTTATTAAAGTTGGCATCCCTGCTAGCCAGGAAATGCCTGGAACATCCTCCAGTGTCCTGAATGGAGGAAACCACTGAGCGAAGTTTACATCCCCCATCTAAAGCTGATCTAATGTAGGTCTCTGTGTGTCTACACTATGAACAAACAGAAAATTAGAAGAAATTGGTGCAAAACCTGTTTTTTATTATACTAAGATGGATGGCTTTCGTCAAGCCTACCGGTTGCATAGATGCTTAAATAACAACATTAGGCTTTGTTCAGTGTTTGCTTACATGTTGTAAGTTGAGTCTCTAATGCCAGAGCTGGATTCATAAGATAGTGAACCTCATCCTTTAGAATGAGTCTGAAACAGACTTACCATCTATACTTCATCACAATTTAGATACTGAGGCTATGTCCACAGTTTAAAGTCTTTATTCTGTTTCTAGCTTGTGTGATGTAGTGTTAATGTTGGGCATCTGCTAGGAAGTCCAAATCTAGCTCAGTTTACTAGATGGGCCTGTCACTGTTTCTCAGCCTAACTCACCTCACAGAGTCCCTGTGAGTATGTTGCCTTGAGCTCTTTGGAGAAAAGTCAGATTTTAATACAGTTCATGCTAAAACCACTACAATTTACATGCAAATAATGGAGCACATGACCAAAACACCTACAACAGATTCTACTGAATGCAACAAAGGAAGGAACAATACAAAAACAAAAAAGCCAACTTTACTGAGCCTCTGAAAACAACTGAAAAGCAGGGGGCAGCAATTTCTGTCTCTGAAGGCACAGATATATGAAATGTGCTATCACCAGAAAAGAAAATTCTCTGATGCCAAGAGAAGAAGGTTATACTTTCCACTATAAGAACTATTAAGTGAGTCGATATCTTGATTCGCCCCAAAGTTTTGTTGCTGTAAAAGGAAGGAAACATTGCGATTAAGGAGCAATGAAGATGCCCTTTCTTAGGGGAAGCAACACAGAGAACATGAAAAGATTTAGTGGTCCATTTAGTCAGTGCTAGAAAAAAGGTGCCAAAACTCACTATGAACACCCCCCCTTGTTCCCTTATAATGGCAATGGCGCCCACCTGAGAGGTGCAGGAACTAAGTTCTGGTAAATTGCAGCTGAAACAAAGCTCTGCATCTAGTCCATCTTCCTGCTTCCCACAGCAGGCAAGAAGTAAAAACAATATAATGGTAAACAACATCTTGAGGATTTCAGTACTAAATAAATACAAGCTTTTGGTTACAAGACCTTCTACTTAGAGGATTTTCTTTCCCCCCAAAACCACTTTATAGATGCATTAAGGCTTTCACAAAAGTTTGGCAACACTATGTTTAGTGAAACAATTCATTTTTAAACTCCATCCCTTGAGTGAAAGAGCTTTAAGATGACTTCTGTTTGTCTGATCGAGTAATATGTTTCTTCTGTTTTCAATAAATCGTCTGTGTATATTTGATATTTGTGGTGGAAGGGGATAAACTTGTTCAGTTTGCATTTTAATGTGAGTCTATCTAACTGGCACTACCTGCAACCAATAAGTGAAGTGAAACTCAGCTCTCCAAATTTTGTGCTTCGTTACTAGCCAAAAGCCAAAGGTATGTAACACACAAAACTGCATTACGTTGAAGAAATGGCTTGCAAACATGTGCATATTGAGCAACATTATGCACAAACAGGCTTGGAAATAGAAATATGCATGGAAATGTGGACTCTTAAAAGAAAAATTTGCAAACTGATGCAGAGGATAGGAGAAATTAAACATAAAGTTGGAAAATGAGAAATTGAGAGAACCAAAACCTGAAAGATCCATCCATTCTTATTTCATATTGAAATATTCAAGCAATTTATAGCATATCCCCCAGTGACCAACCAGAAATCCACAAGCTGGATGTGAAGACAATAGTCATCTCTTGCTGTTGTTCCCATCGCCCATCACAACTAGCAGCCCTTGATAGCTTTATCTTCCTTGAATTTGTCTTTTAATAGGAGACATGCACTTATGCACCACTTGCTTTTAAGCAGTTAACTCTCTTACAGTAATGGTTTTCAAAGATGCTCTAGTGCTAGGACGAAACTGAGCCATTCTGATGCCTCTTGGCATCTGGCAGGAGAGACTATGCACTTCAACAGCTAAGGACCATTGGAAAGAATTAGTCTATAAAGCTATTTACACCCACCCACCCACCAACGATATGTAATTTATAATACAACACTAAACTAAAATATTGTGCATTTATTTATGTTGTTGTTTATAATGTTTAACATTTTAAATTTTTTTTTTAAAGAAACTTCTTAATCTAGAAGAGACGTGGGCTTGGTAACTTCAGACACGTATCAGTTTGATGTTACAATTATAAATTAAATCTAAATTATGGCAGATGTTTGCTGCAGTTCTGAGCTTTGAAGTCCTCATTGTGATTCTCAGCAAATTTGGCAGGCCCACGCTTAATGCATGCTAATGGAGCTTGCATCGGAAAAAAGACTTTGGGCACCAGGAAGTTAGAATGAAGGTCTGTCTTGGCAAGGATATTTTTATAGGGCAAGTGCAGCTGAGGCAGGCAGGGGCACACAATGAATACTGTTTATCACACAGCTCTGCCGTTCTTCATGTGGCTCTGCAATTTGTCACTGAACTCAGCAATTCATCACTATCAAATATGTGGTGAGTGATTATATATATACATATATAAACAAATGCCTTAATTTTAAAATAAGCACATATGCTATTAATCATATGAAAGATGACTCAGGCATTGAAGAAGCTATTTCAAAAACGCCACTAGAATCTATCCATAAGACTGTATCCGTATGTACTTCTAGACAACAGCCAAAAATCTGCCCACTGTACCTCACCCATTAATATTGTTGCACACCACCCCAAAGTCAGGCTTGCGGGGGATTCTCTCCTCCCCCGGTAGCATCAAGGAGCAAGGAAGAAGCAAGAAAGTTTGTTTTCATGGTTTTATTCAGTCATCGTGGTGCAAGACAAAGAATCCATCATCTCGCTTTCAGGCCGAGGGAGCTGGCATTTGTCCTCAGACAGTTTTCCGGGTCATGTGGCCAGCATGAATAAAACGCTACTGGCGCACGGAGGACCATGACGAGTGCCAGAGCACACAGAAACACTATTTACCTTCCCGCCACAGCGGTACCTATTTATCTACTTGCACTGGTGTGCTTTCGAACTGCTAGGTTGGCAGGAGCTGGGACAGAGCAACGGGGGCTCACTCTGTCACGGGGATGGGCTCACAGCATTAACACCCCAGAAGGTATTGCCTTTTGCACAGTCACAGCCTTGGATTCCAACAGAAATCATCATGCCCTCCCAGGCTTCTGCCTACTGCCTCCTTCCAGCCCAGCTCACACACATACCTACCATTCTTAGACATCAAAAAACGTTACTAATAAAAAGCAAATACAGAAAATCAAACCTCATTCTTAATCATTCCCCAAGGCCATGCCCATAACGCAGCTAGTCCCTAGCCAACCATTTGTTGCAAAGCAAACATCGGGTCTACCAAAAACGAAACAAAGAAAACAAAAACTGACAGCATAATTAAGCATAATTTACAGCCAGCTCATTCACCTATGCTTCAACCAGAGCAATGCTTTATTTATTTAGTTGGAAATTTATACCCTGCTTTATTTAAACAAATATTCAATGTTTACAACAGATATCAAGACATCTGAAGTAAAAATATGAAATAAAATACCAGAGAATTTCCATGTTCTATGACAAAATTAATAACTAAACAGAAAATCCTCTTTGGCATCAAAATAAATATTCTGCATAAAATACAATACCAACAGCAACATAAGATTTCTTTCCCTCCTGATTTCAGTCTATTTATATACACATTTGAAAAGCCCTTGAGAAAACTAGGATGTTCTGCAATTGTCTTTCCTCTGTTTGAAACTGGTTGTTCAGAGCAGGGCAAGTTTTACTGCTGATAAGTCAACATTTTATTTTCCATTTGTTCACTGGAAGAAATTAGGTCTGCAGAAGCATCACAATTTAATAAAATATGGGAGTGTTTGAACTTTCCATTTTTGTACGTCCAGGGTTCGGTTTGTGGGGGTGAGAGGAAGATTTAATACTGAAAACTGTGTGATGGTGTAATTTGATGGAGGTAGCCATGAAATGCCTGAAGGAATTTAAACACGCGAGAGCTGCAATTTTCAATTACACTTCTACAGCTTTCTGATGCTCTGCTGTCAATTTGCATTGATCTGCCAAGTGTGTGGAGGATGTCCTAAAGGTTTTTCCTTAAATGGGATAACTAAAATGCCACCACAAGTTTTTTTCACCTTTCCAATAAGCAGAAATGTCCCTTCCGTTTCATTTGAGACTTGCACATAAAATCAAGGATGAGCACCGGAGGAGACAGGCAAGAAGAACTAACTAGAGAGCAAGACAAGTTACATTATGGATAACAGAAAAGTAATGTGATTTTTGAACCTGACTCTCCAACTGTACACTTGTGCAGCTTCACCTGAGAATTACAACTCGCCTTTTCCAAGTTTCAAGATGGCTGTCACAGAAGCCCACATTTAATCCTATGGAAAGTTTGATTCCATCAGAAGAATTCTTATAAACAAAGTTACTCAAGACATAGAGCCAAACTACATGATCAGCAAACCTATGATGTATCAGTTACTGAGTGATACCACTTCAGGCACATAGGTAGGGAGGCATGTTTATAAGCTTCCTACAGAAGCAATGAGAAAAGTGTGGCTTTTCAGACATTATGGTGCTAGGATACCCATCATCTCTGGGTATGCTGGCTGGGGCTGATGGGAATGGGAGTCTAACATCACCTAGAGGGCCACAGGTTCTCCATCCCTGCCACAGGGAGCATCCAAACATGCCTGCCTTCTATGGGAAGGCACACTTTGGTTTTAGAACACTTTGGTTTTGGAACGGACTTCCGGAACAGATTAAGTTTGAGAACCAGGGTACCACTGTATAATGGGAAGCAAAGCAATGGTGGCTTCTTCCACCATTCCTTTCCCGGTCCCCCCTCCTTGCAGCCAAGGCTCCCCTTGCCCTGCCGTACACGGGACACACCTGGGGTTCTGCTGCTCATGGCATGTGAAAAGGTTGAGGAAAGGGGTAGGTGGAAAAAATGCTGGTTCCCCATCCTTTGCAGCACTGAGCAACTCACAAGCATATGCATTTTCTCTTGTTTAAAACCTGGCAATCCTAATACCTCCCCACATTTAAAAAAAGAAGTCATAATTCCCTGCAGCCACGAAACTAGCATGTTGTTGCTTGCTTTCTCCTTGACATGCTAGATTTAGATATGCAGAGATTCATTATTATTTACATTAGATTCCGTCATGACCCACACCTCAACTTTAAATCCTATTTGGTACAGTCCGGTAACAGGTACCTCACGGCAGGATGCTGATCTTATCTTTTCCCTCTTAGCCAATGATTCATTAACAAACTCATCTTCCATTTCAGTGGAAGATTTCAGTTAATGCTTCTTTTGACTGAGGAAGCCTTGATATTCAAAATGCAAAGGAGAACCCTGTCATCCCTTTAAATCAGCGCATGAAAAATGGATAGAGCTAACCAGACTTTTGTCACACCATCTTTCAGAAAAGCTTCTCGTGGACATTTCTCATGTGCTAGAGTTATTAAGGTGCCTTCAACAAGCCATACAAAGGAACCCCAGTAAAGACGCAGGTTGCACTTTATGGTTGCAAGATGCAAAGCAACAGTAGAACCTTAGCAGAGGGGATGAGAAAGAAATAACACAGTTTTCATGAAGGAGCAAAAGCTCCATGTATCAGGAGATCTCAGTAATGAAGCACATTCCTTTTCATTTAAACATATTTTTTTTCTAACAACTTTAGAATGTTAATAAATGTTAAATATTCTTAAGGACAAGAGTGTTAATGACAAGACTTAAGAGACTGAGTTCAAGACTTTTGCCTCTCATTCACTTACTGTACCTATGAGCATTCCCAAGCTAACAAACCCTTAAATATTGTAAAAGTGATACATGACTTTAGTGTCAGAATTATCATTTGCCCTAGAGAAGCTGGCAGTGAGGCTATATAGATTATGGCTAGCTGGTTGATACAACTTTTGGAAAATGGCTTCATGAGCAAAGGGCTAAGACATGACTTCTAACCAGTGCTTTTTTTTCTAAAAAAAATGTTTACGGGGTACTCTCATTTTCCTACTCATATTGAAATACTGCCCCTCAATAAGGCCAAACTTAGATTCACAAAATATTTAATGGTATGCATACCCCTGCATACCCCCAGAAAAAAGCACTGCTTTTAACTCGCCCTCCCTCTCTTTGGAAAATGAGAGGGCAAGAATAAAACTCTGATGACGAAAAAATAAGTGGCCTCAATTGGGGCAACATTTTAGGTGCTGCAGAGCATAAAAGCCCTTGCCCAACTTTGCCACATCTGTTTGCAGGCTGTGAAATCAGGAGGCAAGTACATACCCTCCAAGTGTCCTGATTTTCCAGGAATGGTCCCAGAATTACAAAAGCCATCCCGGCCTCTGATTTAATCATGGAATGCCCTTATTTTCCCTGCCGGTGCTGCCACTGCTGAGCCTGAGGAAGAGGATGAGCTGGTGCTTGTCCCGAGCGATGGCAGCGGCAGTGAGGGAGCATCCTGTTGCCTCTCTGTGGCTGCTGCTGCCAGCCGCCTCCCTGGGGCAGCTTGTAGCAGCTGCTAAAAAGTGGGAGAGGAGGAAGAGGGGCTGCCACCGCCAAGGCCCAACCTTGTGCAATATGCCGGCTCTGAGGGGCAGGCAGAGGGCAGGGCTGCCCTGGGCGGGAAGAAAGGGAAGCGGAGCAGAGCGCAAGGAGTCTTGATTTTTTTTTAAAAAAAGATGCTTTGTGCATCCGGGTCTGATCTTGCCCCTCTCTAACAATTATTTATTGGTGTATGTTTTTCTTTGGGTAAAATAAAATTGGGATTCAGGGGTTCTCCCAGGGTGGTGGAGGGTGTGTGTGCTGTGTCCCATTGGTGTCGTGGTGGAGTCACTCGCCCTTCTTCTGATAGGAAATGCTCTTCAATGAAGAGGGAGGGAGGAAATTGGCAGGGTCAAGGAGGCTCAGTTGGTGGGGAATGAGAAATATCCCTATTTTCATCTGAGAAATGTTTGAGGGTATGCACTCTCAGCTGCTGGGTGCTTTCTTTCTTCTTTGCTCTCTATACTTTTATGTATGGGACGCAGGTGGCGTTGTGGTCTAAACCACTGAGCCTTGGGCTTGCCGATCAGAAGGTCAGCAGTTTGAATCCCCGCGACGGGGTGAGCTGCCGTTGCTCGGTCCCTGCTCCTGCCAACCTAGCAGTTCGAAAGCGTGTCAAGTGCAAGTAGATAAATAGGTACCACTCCAGCAGGAAGGTAAACAGCGTTTCCGTGCGCTGCTCTGGTTCGCCAGAAGCAGCTAAGTCATGCTGGCCACATGACCCGGAAGCTATACACCGGCTCCCTCGGCCAGTAAAGTGAGATGAGCACCACAACTCAAGTCGTCCGCGACTGGACCTAATGGTCAGGGTCCCTTTACCTTTACCTTACTTTTATGTATACTCATAGTAAGAGCTGAAAGCATTGCCCTCACTCTGATTTGGCTTCATTGCCCTAAATGGCCTTAATAAAACTGAGATCTATAAGCACCTGGTAGTTCAATTTCCACAAGCAATAGGACCATGAAGCATGTAGCATCATCAACAACAAAAATGAGGTGGGGTGCAGTTTAATGAAAAATTCATGAGTCCCTGAGCCTCCACACTTAAACCCAAAACAATTCTGAAATGAACTTTCACCTCAGCTCTCATTTTAATAGGTGGCCCGTGTTAAAACAATCCTTTCTTTCTCGAGGTGTATACAAAGGTAGGTCAGATCTGAAGAACCACACAATTAATTGCTCATCATCAAGGGGTCTTTAGGCTTGTGGATCTCAAACTGCAACATGGCAAATCTATTTTGGAAAGGTGGAGACTTTCAAAGATGGTGTTTGGTGTGACATGTGTACCTGTTGTTCAAAGTGTGGGGAGGGGAAATCAAAAAGTGCAAATGTTATTTAATAAGCAAAAACCAAATTTGCAAGGGCCAATCACATGCTGTCTTGCTTATCCTTAAAAGTGTGGTCCTATTTTGTTTTCAAAAATGGAAGCTTTCATGACAATGTATTTATCTGAGATGATTGTGAGGGAGGGAGGGAGGGAGGGAGGGAGAGAGACTTTCAACACAGCTTGCGATGGAGGTATTTCTTATCACTGACATCTCTAATTTAGCAGAATTCATTTGCTATTTTCCAGTGCCTTATTTTATTTCTGTTCTTTGGACCAGCTTTTCATCTGATGCTACCTGTTTGGAATTCTATTTTTTTTTTTAAACAGCAAAATTAACTGTTTTGTTCCTCTGTTTTGTACCTTTTATGATGCATTGTTAAGATTGCAAGCCATGAAATTGCCCCATCCTCACCGTAGTGAGATGCTATCATCATTGCCCATGCATCTTAGCTGCAAAACAAATATAACATTATGAGAACGTGGACTAGAATAATACACACTCAGAGCATACGAAATCTGCATCCTTTCTAATTAGTTCTGTTATAATTGATACCACATGAATGCATAATGACAAAATATTTACTGTGTGTGAGATATTCATCAACTGTTCAGAGAGCTTTCTCCAGATTTAAGAAAAGGCTTTAACCAGTTTATATATGTTGTTCTCTGTGTGCTTTTATTGTATTATAAATAAGGAGAGCACACTTAACAAAAATGGTTGCATTCAGAAGGCAGGGCTGTTTTTCTGCCGGAACTCACCGGAACTCAGTTCTGGCACCTCTTTTTCTAGAAAAATAGCACTGTATTTACTAAGGGCCCCACATTTATTTCTGATCTCAGAATTGTCTGGCTATGTGCTTACTGCACCTATGCATATATGATTTATTTATGTAACAAATAAACTCATACTTCTCCCCCTCTCAATTTTATCCGCACAACAGCCCTGTGAGGTAGGTTAAGTGGAGAGACAGTGCTTGCCCCAAGCTCATCCACCGAGGCAAGATTTAAACCTGGCCTTCCAGGTCATAGTCCAATTCTCTATCCACTAAACCACACTGTCACTGTGATCTACTTTCTACTGTGCCAGCCTCCTGCACCCTCTATGCACAATAACTGTTCGTGCACAGTTCTTGATGGTGTGCAGGCATCTTGAGGTTTCAGCCATTGGTTACATTAGAATTATGCTCAATATGGTTAATTCAAATAGACCAGACTGGATAGAAATAAAACATTTTGCCTTTAATCTTTTTGGCTGAATTTCATATCTCGGTGGCAGCCCATATTCTATGCCTGTTAAGGGTCGATTGCATTTTAATCATCTTGAACATGTTCTTTTAAGGCTGCAGTCTGATGGGAGTTCAACTACCTATGCCAGGATCAGTTTACTCATAAATTAACCTAAACAATGAGATATAATTATTAGACTATTTAAAAATCTATAGAGCTGTCACACAGCAGGACACCACAAGAGGATACTTGGGAGGCTCAGAGTCCATAAATATCTCTTTATTTCTTAAAAAGAAATAATTGGCTGATTTTGAACTGACGGAAGCGACAGAAAATCAACCAGCTAATGATTGCAAAGGGATATTGTCACTTAAACAGCAACCAATCTTCAATGCTACGATTATAAATAGTAAAACAGTAAAACTCAGCAGGGGAAATGTAAGTGAGCATGGCTTTCAAAACTGCAGAATACAGCAGCATGATCTTGAAACTAGGGCTGCATATATGAAACCCTAGGCTGGATCTACACTGAGCTGTTTAACGTTATTTTCCCCCTATTAAAACGATATTAAATGTTTCAAACGATATAAAATGTTCTAAAATGTCACAGGGCACACTTGTTCATTAAAATGTTTTTTACCTTGTTCTTTTCTGTCAAATGTAAGTAATACCCAGCCACACTATTTCCCAAAATGCTGTTTCTTTCCCTGCTGGTCGCTCTGACGTCGCATTTTAATTCTCCCTCCCTCCCAAGGACAAAAGAAGCAAAGGGTGGGAGGAGAAACTGAACACCGCCCCTCCAATACCATTGGAGGGAGGACCAGAGTTTGAATGCAGTGAAAAAAGGTAAAATGGTAAAAGGTAAAAGGTATAGGGACATATGAGCAGTGTTTCACCAATATAGCAGCATAAAATGATTAAAAATTGATTAAAAAAGACAAGGTAATAACACATTATGAACACAAAAAGTAGGACGTCATGTGTCCATCTACGTTATCAAAACCACTCCTTAACCCTTCCTTAATGTTAAAAACCAAGAATGTAGATCTGCCCCTAGTTAGATACTCTGTATAGTGCCAAACAGGTTTCTAGGATAGTCTAAATCCAGTCGCATCCACTACTCTCCTCCTTGCTCATCATTCATATATCTGAATCCCCAGCTGCTGTATTGACATAGATTTGGATCAGGGCAAATGAGTCAGCTTCAGGGGTGTGTGTGTGTGTGTGTGTGTGTCTATCTCATATATCTGTAAAGGGGTTAATGAACTAAGTCTTAGTACATTTTGTGGTGTCTGGGGCTTCAAATAAAGTAGCGCTAGCCTTAGCGAGATACACAGTTTCTTTTCTGGTTTTTTTGCCGTATTAATCTCTGATTTAGTTTTAATAGAATCTGTTGAGTCTAACGCAATAAATCATGTGCTTGCACTGTGAGCCTGCAGCATAAAACTAGGTGAGATGTGAAGTTCCTCGATTGCTTCAGAGTGTGCTGTTAACGCTGAAACCTGCAAGTGTGAAATTAGGGGCTATCTCTGAGGACCAAGCCAGATATGACAGTAGCAGGTATGTGCTTCTTTTCACATAGAATTGTAGAGTTGGAAGGGAGCCCAAGGGTGATCCAGTCCAACCCCCTGCAATGCAGGAATCTCAACAAAAACATCCATGACAGATGGCCACCCAACCTCTGCTTAGAAAACTCCAGTGAAGGAGAATCCACAACCTCCTGAGGGAGTCGAGCAGTTCTCACCGTCAGAAAGTTCTTCCTGAAGTTTAGTTGGAATCTCCTTTCTTCTAACTTGAAGCCTTTGGTTTAAGTCCTACCCTCCAGAGCAGCGGAAAAACAAAACAAGCTTGCACCATCTTCCATGTGACAGCCCTTAAGACAAGATGGCTTTCCTTGATTGGGACACTATACTTCTGTTGACGCAGTCAAGAATAGCATTAGCTTCTTCTTTTTTCTGCTACATGAATCTATTGACTCATGTTAGTCTTTCTGCCTCCATTTTATCCTCACAACATGCATGTTGGGCTGAGAGATATTTCTGATGGGCACAAGTTCACCTGGCATTTTTCATGGCAAAGTGGTGACTGTTCAAGTCTTCCTGCTCCTAGTCTAACTCTCTAATCACAATGCAATGCAGACTATTCTTAGGCCACATTTGCATGATACATTTAATGCGGAATCACACCACTTTGAACATTCATAGCTCCTACCACAAAATTCTGAGAGCTAGTTAAGAGTTTGCTGAGAGCTGTTAGGAGACTCCTATTCCTCTCCCACAGTTAGCTGAGTGGTTTAACATTCAACCCCTCTTCATAGGGAACTCTGGGGATTGTAGCTCTGGGGGCTATTTAAAGTGGCCACAGGGCTTTAAATGTACTGGGTAATGTGGCCTTAGCCTTCCTATTGGTGCCAGTGCTCTCAATATGGGAGAAAGCAGGACCCACCTTTGGTAAGCAGCTCCTGGGAAGCAAGCATTGCAGCTCTGTTCCACTTCCAGCCCTGATGAGCAAGCTTTTAGATGTGGAATGAGATCATGGCAGTAAACCGAACCACTCATGATTTCGTTACTTTTGCATGGCTTTTGTAGGCAGCAGCAAGCTAAATTAAGACAGCTCATCTTCCAGAAATAGGTAAGGGAAAGACTCCTGGAGGAACTCCTGGTGCTGCTGAAGGCTAATTGCTGTTGGGATTGTGAAGTAATAGGTAGGTGAAATTGCCGCTTTTCTGTTGTACTATTGTTTTTGTGAAATGCTAATAGAAGGGAGGTAGGCCTGTTCCTATGCTGGTGGCTTACCTGGGGGGGGGGGGCGGGTACCAGTGGGGAATGGTGGCAGGAGTGGTAGTGTCAGGGATTGGCTGGATGAGGAAGAGGAGTGAGAGCCTCCCGCCCAAGAACCCCTCAGGGAGGACAAGGAAGATGAGGACTTAGACCCTGGGTCCTGGTGGTGGGACAATGGGGAGGAGGCTAGGAAAGGGATGAGCTGGGAGGTGCTGGAAGCAGAAGGTTGGAGCGATCGGGGGTGGGGTGTGTCAAAGAAGAAGGCCCTTCCAGGACAGGACTGGAGGCTGAGCATCTCTGTATGAGCGCAGATTCAGACAGGAAGCAATCAGGGTACTCCTGCTATCATGCAGCAGGACAGTCTTAGTCCTTGCTGGTTCTCCTCCACTCACACCCTCTCTAGGAGAGTCCTACATGGGCCAGACAGACCCAGAGGAAGAGCTCACCCCACGTCACCTTCTCTGTCCATTGGGGAAGGCTCCAGAGAGGCTAGAGGGGAAAGGTGGGGCCAGAGCTCAGTTTCCAGCAATGTCTCAAGCTGAAGGAGTCAAGCCTGGAAGACCTCCCTGTGTTACTTTCTGTGAATAAAAATCAATTGCATTTCAAGCTTCCGGCCTTTCCCTGACTTGCAAGGGGCCGGCACTTTCCTGTCAGCCCTCATGACAGGTAGGTAGCTATAAAAGCACCAAACAGCTGGGCCTAGGAGCCAACTTGCACTGAAATTTTCCCACAATGCTCTGCACATAGTATTTTTCCCAGGGCAGTGTAGGAAATAGCAGCTGCCTAACTTGGCCTCTTTTAAAGTGGGGAGGGGCAGTAATGATTATAGATAGATGAAAGTATCTATCTGTCTATGTATACACACACACACACACACACACACACACACTATAAGGTATTTAAAGAAAATTTATGAAGTCATAATCATGATGATTAAGGAAATAACAGTCTGTCAACCAATCCTTTGATAGTTTTATTGCAATTTATGAAAAAGATTGTGGCAGAACATCAGAGAATTAGCACTTAATTTAATTATGGCTAGGAGGAGAACCGTTACTAAATATGGAAGAAGAAAGATGGAAGTCCGAACAACTGCAAGAAGGATGAACTAAAAAATCTAAAACAGGATCTCACCCCCAACTTATGCTCACTAAGTGAGCATAAGGACCATTCCATGCGGAGGCAAGGCCCAAAGATATGCCAGTGTAGTGGATTCATACCAGCATGTTGCCACATGTGCATGTGCCAAAAGAGGTATAGCTGGGAGTATAGAGAAGGGAGGAGCAGGTCTCTTCTGCATACTCAAGAGTTTGGTGTAATGTTTTTCTTCAAAAGAGATGGCTTAAGTAAAAACACCCCCATCATCAATGAAGAGCCACAAATGATTGACCCCACTTCTTCCCACACAGCCCAACTGCCAAAACAGAGGATAGGATCCTGTTGAAGGATACTTCCAGACTGTTACTATTCTTAGATGGAAGTCAATCATATATCAGAAATTTCAGGTTACACAGTTAAATTTCACCTGGGAGTTCTTGCACAACCAACTCACTCCCACCAAATCAGATGTTTTTGTGATAATAGGAAGCAATGGGAAAATGCATTAGAAAGTGTGGGATAACATTTGGTGCGGCATCATCTAACCCCTCCACAAGCAAATCAGGATGAATGCTCCATAAACAGCCAACATTGTCTTACTTCCCAGAACATTTTGTGCAAACAAAGCACGATGAATGCTCAATGGCCAGACTGACTGGAAGCGACCTAACTCTACAGCCAATATCGGCACCCCACCAGCAGTAAATAGATCCAAGGGTGGGAATACACTTCTCATATGGGAAGACATGAAACAGAATACAATTTCACTTTGTGCCTAGAGTAAAGCACACACACTTTGTGATTGTAATCTGGTGACAGGGTTCTTTGTACAAAGAGAGTTCTTTACACAACCACTAAACAGCTAGTGCCAATAACATATTACAAACTCCCATCTTCTCAAAACACTTTACAGGTACTCTGCTTCAGACCTCCACAACAAAGCACCCAGCAGGAATCTCCACTCTAATTGTACAAATGCAGAGTCAAGGACAAAGCTGTCTATCACACCGTGTTCAAAGTCACAGGGGTCCTGCATGAACAAAATGGTTGGCAGTCCCAGTCCTTTGAAATGCTGTGAGGACTTACTCCATAACTGATGCTGTTGAACAAAAGCACTTTGAGCTGTGACTCTGTTCTCGTAACAGTGAAGCAGAGTGAGCAGATCCCTGGGACCCATTTGTTACTCATCTCAGCTGCTTTCATGATGGGATGGCCAATAGGAGGAGAGCCTAGTGCCAAGAGTCTGCATAGGGTGGGTTCCGACAGCTCATGTCTCACCCTGGTTACTCTGGTGTGATAAGCCAAACAATGGGAAAGTAACAGGCATCCTGAAGCACGTGTGAGTCAGGCAGCCAGAAAAGTGCGAACGGGGAACTGAAGGAAATTTTGGTGGATCTACAGTCTGATAAAGGCTTTCTAAAGGGGCAGGAGGAAAGCCAATGTTGGCCACACATCCCAAGAGGCAGACAACGCAAAGTGGACTAAGATTTGTAATCTTGATTATACCATATATTATATCCTTATATATTTTATATAGATTATATCCACACACACACACACACACACACACACACACACACACACACACACTAAAAGTATATTATATATACTAAAAGTATGCAAAGTATTTGCAATCATGATTATACCTTGAACTAAAAGTATGCACCTTTAATTTCTGGATAAGTGTTTCATTAAATTAGATTTGAGCTTTGAATCCCTTGAGACTTGCAGAAGGCGCTTCCTCTTTCAGGATGATTTTCCCAGTATGATGAGGTCATACCCATCAAGGTTAGTAGCCACTGATAGCTTTATCCTCCATGAATTTGTCTGATCCTCTTTTAAAGCCATTCAGGTTGGTGACTGCCAGTGCCTCTTGTTGGAATGAATTCCATAGGTTAGCTATGCAATTAGGTCAGGGATGGGCCCAGTGCCATCATGCAATAGCCATGTGGTTGGCTTGGCCTCCTTCCCCTGGTAGTAGAAAACACTTTTCTTCTTTCTCTCTTCCATTTTCACATCCGAGTTGCTGAATCTCAGAATGGCTTAAGAAATGGCATCGTCTCTTGTGACATTATATATAAGATCATTAGTTATAGCTGTCTAACTTGCACAAGGAGATCTCCCTTGGGACTTATGTGATGATCAAAGACTTGGTGAACAATCTGACAAGTAAAGGCACAAAAGCATTTTAACTGCAGCTTACAAGTCCCCAAAGCTTACTGGCTTCCTCTGCTCATAGTATCTTGTCCAGAAATGGGTGTATAGAAATGCTCTGAACACAGGAGGGAGGGATGTACTGTAGGCTTGTTTACTTTTAGCTGACCTTCTAAAGTCAGAAAGAGAGGTCTTGGAGAAGACTTCCACAAAGCAAGAACTTCCTTCTCATAGGCACTGGTCAAAATACTGTAAGTTCAAGGCATTCACATTCCACACTGCTGAAAAAATGGTAGTGCCTTAGCAAGGATGACCTTGTACTTACTGGTGCTCACAGAAGACTAATGCAATGACTCGAGGTAAACATCTCTTTTAGTTAGTAACTGAGTGAACTCTAGACAAACTGGATGTTGTTGTGATGCATGTGTACTGCATATGAAACTCAATAAGAATGTACCACTGGACAAGTTATTGTATTTATATGTTGTTCTGCTCTTGTATGTACATGAAAACCAATAAAAATTGTTTTGATTGAGGCAAACAAAAAGTAGTCATGAACTCCTTAATGTGAGGGACTTCTCTGGACTTAGTCACTAAGGAAGCATATAATGAAGTTAAAGTTCTGAAGTTGTCCCACCACCACACCCAAAAGGGGATGTTGGCCGCAAGGAGGTAGTTGTCCAATTCCTCAGGGTCAGGAAGAGGGGTTTTTTTTAAGACGGGGGATGTACCTCCACCTCTTTCAGAGCTGGTGATACAACCTCCTCACATACCCCTGAAGCCAGATCAGCCAGCCCTTATCAGCCAAGGAGGGCAAGGGTCAAAATGGCATACAGCCCCTTCAATGTCCTAGAAATTGTCTCCTCTCTTTTACACGGCAGAAGCTACTTAATAGGGTTTATTGTTGTTGATCTATGCACTGTTTGTTGACACAAGAGTATGAGGTCCAGCGCCGAGGGCCTTCTGGCGGTTCCCTCACTGCGAGAAGCAAAGCTACAGGGAACAAGGCAGAGGGCCTTCTTGGTAGTGGCACCCACCCTGTGGAACGCCCTCCCACCAGATGTCAAAGAGAAAAGTAACTACCAAACTTTTAGAAGACATCTGAAGGCAGCCCTGTTTAGGGAAGCTTTTAATGTTTAATAGGTTATTGTATTTTAGTGTTTTGTTGGAAGCCGCCCAGAGTGGCTGGGGAAACCCAGCCAGATGGGCGGGGTATAAATAAATTATTATTATTATTATTATTATTATTATTATTATTATTATTATTATTAATCAAAGCCACATGGAAGATATGAAGGAGTCACATAGCCCACAAGAGGTAGTATCTGAAAACATTGCCTTCATTATCACTTTGAATGTTTAAGAGAATTGTAAAAAACAAAAACAAAAAACAAAAACCATTTGGTTTTAGTTGTTCTGGGATCTGGTTGGAGATGAGGAAGGCTGAAGTGGCGTAGCTGGTGGAGGGGGTTTGTGATTGGCTAAATCTATTATTGATATACAGCCTCAACAATCATGTTGCTGTAGGACTACTGCTGCAAGTATGCTTGCTGTTGTACCCCTATAATACTGTTCAGCCTGTACACTGATAATATGTAGATGGTTATATTCCCTCTTTAGAAGAAAACAAAAATCTGGCTATAGAACAGCCATCCCGAAGAGTCACTGCAAGATAAAAGCAAGCAATCAGTTTTAGATGTGGAAAGCATTCAGATATCACAGTCCAGTCCTCAAAAATTTATGGTTCCAGACATTAACAACAGCATAGTAAAGGTATGAGGAGTGTTTGCTCATTCTTGTTTTTAGGTAAATCATATCCGCAAAACAACAACAACCCTTTTTCAGAAGCATTTTGCATGCTACAACCATCTCTTTCACTAACAGTTTCATCAGAAAAATGGCTCAACAAGTTACTTTTATTTTATATTTGTTCCTTTCAGATGTCTGAATCATAGCTGTCAACATTTCCCTTTTTTAAAGGGAAATCCCCTTATTCCGAATAGGATTCCTCACAAGAAAAGGGAAAAGTTGACAGCTTTGGTCTGAATGATGGATGCAAAAGTAACATTATGGGCTCATCTGTAAAAAATTTTTTACAAATTTCTCTAGAACACAGAGGTTCAAAGGATTGCAGCTGTTTTACACTAAGGGGAGAGCCAATGTGGTGTAGTGGTCCGAGAGCTGGAATAAGACTTGGGAGACCAGGGTTCAAATCCCCATTCAGTTTTTTGGCCTGTCACTGTCTCCCAGTCTTTTTTTTTAAAAGATATTTATTAGCTTTTCACACATTATAAAGACACAAATCACAACAAAAAACAAAAACATAAACACACACAAAACACAAAAAACACCACATGTATAATTTCAAACCCTTTTTTTCATAAAACTTATTTTCCCGACCTCCTCATACCTCCCCTTACTGCATTCCAATCCCTAATTAATTTTGATCAACAAATCCCTCCCTAATTTCTAATAAATAATTTTAACCTTTCTTTTCATATTGCATAATGGTTACAGCATACAACCTCATATTTTCCAAATCCACAACGTCTTAGTATTCCACAATTTTACAATGTTTCTTAAGATAGTCTTTAAATTTCTTCCAATCTTCTTCCGCTGTCTCTTTTCCCTGGTCTCGGATTCTGCCGGTCATCTCTGCCAGTCTCATATAGTCTATAACTTTCATCTGCCATTCTTCCACGGTGGGTAGTACTTCTGTCTTCCAATACTTCGCGATGAGTATTCTTGCTGCTGTTGTAGCATACATAAAGAATGTCCTGTCCTTCTTTAGCACCAACTGGCCGACCATCCCCAAGAGAAAGGCCTCTGGTTTCTTCAGAAAGGTATATTTAAATACCTTTTTTATTTCATTATAAATCTTCTCCCAGAAAGCCTTAATCTTTGGGCACGTCCACCAGAGGTGAAAGAATGTACCTTCATTCTCTTTACATTTCCAACACTTATTGTCAGACAAGTGGTAAATCTTAGCAAGTTTGACTGGGGTCATGTACCACCTATAAATCATTTTCATAATATTTTCTTTTAAGGCGTTACACGCCGTGAACTTTATGCCGGTGGTCCACAACCGTTCCCAGTCTTCAAACATAATGTTATGACCAATGTCTTGTGCCCACTTAATCATAGCTGATTTGACTGTTTCATCCTGTGTATTCCATTTCAGCAGCAAGTTATACATTTTTGACAAATTCTTAGTTTTGGACTCTAACAATTCTGTCTCCAGTTTTGATTTTTCCACCTGGAAGCCATTTTTCCTGTCTGACTTAAAGACCTCCATTATTTGATAATAATGAAGCCAGTCTTGCACTTTATCTTTTAATTTCTCATAACTCTGCAATTTCCATTTGTCCCCCTCCTGTTCCACAATTTCCCAATATTTCGGCCATTTCAGCCCCATATTGAGTTTTTTCACGGCCTTCGCCTCCATTGGAGATAACCACCTAGGAGTTTTATTTTCCAACAAATCCTTATATTTTATCCAGACATCATATAATGCTTTCCTGACAATATGGTTTTTAAAAGCTTTGTGGGCTTTAACCTTATCGTACCACAGATATGCATGCCACCCAAAAATGTTATTAAACCCTTCTAAATCCAAAATATCTGTGTTCTCAAGTAGTAGCCATTCCTTCAACCAACAGAAAGCTGCTGATTCATAATAAAGTTTTAAGTCTGGCAGGGCAAATCCCCCCCTTTCTTTTGCATCAGTTAATATCTTAAATTTTATTCTGGGCTTTTTGCCCTGCCAGACAAATTTGGAAATATCTTTTTGCCACTTCTTGAAACAGTCCATCTTGTCCACAATCTGCAAAGTTTGGAACAAAAATAACATTCTAGGCAATACATTCATCTTTATAACTGCAATTCGACCCAACAAGGAAAGCTTCAATTTCGTCCAAATTTCCAAGTCTTTTTTCACTTCTATCCAGCATTTTTCATAATTATCTTTAAACAAATTCAGATTTTTAGCTGTCATATTTATCCCCAGATATTTCACTTTCTTAGCCACCGTTAGACCTGTCTCGTTCTGAAACCTCTCCCTTTCCATAGGTGTTAAGTTTTTCTCCAAAACCTTAGTTTTAGTTTTATTCAATTTAAATCCTGCTACTTGACCAAACTCTTGGATTAGTTCTAAAACCCTTTTTGTACTAGATTCTGGCTCTTGTAAAGTAAGTACCAAGTCATCTGCAAATGCTCTCAATTTATATTGTTTAACTCCGACCTGAATCCCCCTAACCAACTGATCACTTCTAATCCTATTTAGCAAAACCTCCAGGACTGATATAAAAAGTAATGGAGAGATTGGGCACCCCTGACGTGTTCTTTTTTCTATCTTAAATTCTTCTGTAACCACATTGTTCACAATTAGTTTAGCTTTCTGTTCTGAATATATTGCACCAATACCATTTTCAAATCCTTGGCCTACCCCCATCCCCTGAAGATTTTTCTTCATGAAACTCCAAGAAATATTGTCAAAAGCTTTCTCCGCATCAACAAATATAAGGACAGCTTTAGTGTTTATGTTCACTTCTAGCATTTCCAAAATGTCAATTATGTTCCTTACATTAGCTGACAAATGTCTTCTCGGGAGAAAGCCCGCTTGGTCCCCATGAATCACCTCTGTCAAAACCTTCTTCAGTCTGTTATCTAAAATATCAGCAAATATTTTGTAATCCACATTCAATAGCGAGATGGGACGATAGTTCTTAAGCTGAGTCTTTTCTGTCTCCGTCTTTGGTATTAGTGTAATGTAAGCCTCTTTCCACGAATCCGGTGCCCTTTTCCCCTCCAAAATTTCGTTACAAACTTCCTTCATTGGTTGTATAATCCACTCCTTCAACATCTTATAGTACTTGGAAGTGAGTCCGTCTGGTCCTGGAGATTTGCCCAGTTGCATCTTTTGAATGGCTCCTTCTATTTCTTGTTCAGTTATTTTCTGATTCAACACAATTTTATGTTCCTGAGAGATTTTTTGTAATCCGTACATTTCAAGAAATTGGTCTATGTCCTCTTCTTTCTGCGGCCCTTGTGAATATAGTTGTTTAAAATATCTTTGAAAACAATTTCTAATTTCATTGGGCTTATGAATGTTCTTTCCTTCCACTTCTAGACTTGAAACCATGTTTAATTTTTGTCTTTTACGTAGTTGCCAAGCCAGAAGTTTACCACATTTATCAGCTGATTCAAATGTCTTTTGTTTCATTTGTTTAATTTTCCACTCTATTTCCTGGTTCGTCAATTCCATATATTGTGTTTGGTAGAACTTAATTTCTCTCAAAATCTCTTGGGACTTTGGTTTTAATCTTAGTCTTCTTTCTCCATCCTTTATCTTCTCCAAAATCTTATCTTTTTTCTCATTCTGCATTCTCTTTTTAATTGCATTTTGTTGTATCAAAAATCCTCTCATTACGGCTTTGCTTGCGTCCCAAATTACTCTTTTCTCCACATTAGTATTCATATTTATTTCAAAATAATCTCTCAGGGTTTTTTGGGCCTTTTTGTATACCTCTTCATCTCTAAACAAGGTGTCATTCATCCTCCATCTAAAAGTGCCAGTTGTTATTTGCTTCATTTCCATTTTTACTGGGTTATGGTCGGAGCAGGTTTTTGGGCAGATTTCCACTTTTTTTATCTTTGATGCCATTCCTCTAGTGACCCAAATTTGGTCAATTCTAGTCCGTGTCAATTTGGCTTCAGAAAAGAAGGTTCCCTCTCTTTCAAGGGGGTTCTTTGTTCTCCATATATCAATCAAGTCCATATTGTCAGTCATTACACTGTCTCCCAGTCTAACCTACCTCACAAGGCTATTGTGACAATAAAATGTGGAAAGCCATGTACACCAACTTGAGTTCCTTAGAGAAATGGTGGTATGTAAATAAGTAAAAGTATTCGGATCGCCACCACTTCAAACAGCCATTTTCAGTCACGCCCAGTAATGACTCAAGTTCCATTGCATCTATTGACTGGGGTGGTGGGTGTATCCAATGACTATTTTACACACACATATATATTCATTACATGATAGTTCTATAGCAGCAATCGGATATGTAATGTGCCCTGCTGAGGATAGTTCCAGTCAGGCATTGTTCTACAAGGACCATAGGATACAATTATACTTTTGATTTCCATGGTCGTTTTCAAACTTAAAATAATATGCAAGTATCCACGTGGTAGAGAAAAGCTTGCATAATGCAATAACGCCCCCCCACCTCAGCATCGTATGCCATAAGGAATTAATTCTGCGCGTCCCCTTCAGAGCATTGTCTTCAATATGTATTTTCCATATTTAATTTATCATTGCTTTACTAGTTCACTAGGAGAGGGAGAGAGAGAGCTGCTGCTGCTTTTCAAATTCATTATCCCAGTTGCCTCACAATTTCCCAAATGAAATGATGGTGTGATAGTGTTTCATCATGCTCCCATTTTCTTGGTAATAGTTTTCTCCAAGGAAATGGATGGCTTTTGAATTTATGTTGGTAATGAAGGTACCATTTGCTTACAAACATTTCAGTAAAGCTTTCTTGCTTTCTTTTAGGAGCAAGACCCTCTCTTTTCATTCATTGAATTAACTTATTTACTTTCAAGGTCACTTAAAAGGGTTGCAGTGCTCTGGACTGTGTGATATGCCGAATGGAACGATTTGATTCATATGCACTGCTACCTCGTTTTTGAAAGGAAGCAAACATTTTATTTTTTGTAATCAGAGTAAGCTGTGTGAGGAATGATTTTTACCTAGCCCACTAGGTTTAACAAAGTGCTGCCATCTCCCTCTCTCCCCCTTTCTCTCGCTCTCTCTCAATTTGAAAATGTTTTGTGCCCTTGCCTGCGTATTGCATTGTTTGTTTTAATTTTTAAAATACCATTCAGGAGTGGCATTTGTCTGAAGCCTTTTTTAAATTTTTCATAACAGCATATGAATAGGATAAATATGTGGCAAATGGGTTTGCACCTTCACCCTCCACCACTGCAAGGGGGGTAGATAGGCTGCCAGACATCCTTTGTTACTTACTTTGAGGGAAAGCAGCCTCCCTCTGCTCTTTTGCTCCTTTCTTGGAAAACATAGACAATTCAGGCTTTCTTTTTGTGTGCATTTGACTTGTTATAATCAATAACTTCTTTGCAATCTGTCAAACACTTCTGTATTTCTTTGTAGATGTGAACTTTTTGTAATACTCAAAGTGCATTTATTTATATTGTGTTTATATTACACACGTGTGGGTATATATCTAATATAAATACTTATTAGATATATTAGATATAATATAAATATAATATAAATAACAACTCAAATGGGAAAAATCAACCACACCACACGGGCATCAGCAATGGAATCTGAGCCAAGCAAACATGTTCAAACATGAGCTGTGGTTGGAATTCTGCTACAACAGCAGCATCCAAGCCAGACCAGTTTGGAGCAGTTTCACGCAAAGCCATTCTTGGAAGGAAAAAATTTTAAGACCAGGATTTGCTTTTCTCACATCCCTCCTTTCTTCCCTTCCGTTTTTCCTCTTGTCACGTCTTTTAGGTTGGACAACCAGGATCAGGGACAGTGTTGTTTTTTTAAGTGATCTGTAAACTCCTCTTGTAGCATTTATGGCAGAACAGCAGGGTATTTATTTTGCTTTAAATATATTTCTTCACCACCCTTCACCCAGAGATTCCACAGCCATGTACAAATGCTTTAAAGAAATAAAGAAACATAATTAAGGGTGAAGTAAATAAAGAAGCCTTAGGGACACGGGTGGCACTGTGGGTTAAACCACAGAGCCTAGGGCTTGCTGATCAGAAGGTCGGCGGTTCAAATCCCCATGACAGGGTGAGCTCCCGTTGCTCGGTCCCTGCTCCTGCCAAGCTAGCAGTTTGAAAGCACGTCAAAGTGCAAGTAGATAAATAGGTACCACTCTGGCGGGAAGATAAACGGCGTTTCCGTGCGCTGCTCTGGTTCACCAGAAGTAGCTTAGTCATGCTGGCCACATGACCCGGAAGTTGTAAGCCGGCTCCCTTGGCCAATAAAGCGAGGTGAGCGCCACAACCCAGAGTCGGCCACGACTGGACCTAATGGTCAGGGGTCCCTTTACCTTTAAATAAAGAAGAAAGAAAGAAAAAGGATAATTGCCTTGCATCACATTGTCCTAGTGCCAATGATACTATATGGGGTGGCACTGGAGAAATGTGAAGTTGGCTTTAACTGCCTTCCCTCTCCATTCTCAGATGGTTATGGTTCCCTTTATTCTTCAAGCTGACCTTTCTTATAGGGCAGCTTCTCAGTCAAGGCGTCTGAATGTTGTACACACTCTTCCACAGCCTTTTCAGCAGGGTTTCTTGTCCATCTTTGACCTGCTCACTCCACGGTGGCTGCAGCACTTCAAACAGTAGATTCTTAGAAATACTGTGGTGAAAGTTCTATTCAGCAAGGCTGCTCTTCGCTGAGAAGGGAGAATGCTGAACTCCCCTGTAGTTGTCTCTCCCTGTGCCCTTTTCACTATGAAAGAGTCCACCTCCTCTATCAAAAGCGGCCAGTTGTTTAAGGCAGCGGTGCCTTCAAAAAACTTCTACCTGAGCTTTGAAGTCTTCTCTATTTCTGCCTGTCTTTGCCCCTAAAAAAAAGCTTCTCTTCTTTTAAAATAAAATAAAAACCCTAAACTTGGAAGAGTGACGACCGAATATAGATTCCCACAGGCGTTTGCTAGACTGATATATCAGAGTGATTTGTGTCCTGATTTGAGCAAAGCTGTCACTTTCTGTATGTAATAAAAAATGTGAGTTGTCAGGAATCTATTTGGAAGTTTTGACTCAAGTTACAGACTTTTAAAAAGAAAGTGCTCTGCCGCAGATGAAGGGAAAATACTCTGGCCTTGTTATTGCTGAGGTGGTAAATCTTGGCTATGCCATTTCAAACTTCGGGCGGCTACCATGACGGACTGCTCCTTCATTAAAAGTAATAATGTGCTAATTGTTATTACTGCAGTTACCACTACCATTTTAACCTGGCTGTGAGTCCTGGAAGACCTGCTTGCTGCCTTGCAGGCCTTTCCCGCCTGGTCTGAGAGAACTAGACCCTGGATGACTCCAACCACAAAAGCTGAGGCTGCTGAACTGAATCTTGGGTTGGGGTTTTGTGGAGTATGTGTGTGTGGCTGTTATTTTTGTGTGTATCTTTATTTTGTATTTTATTATTTACAGGTATGTGGAAGTTGCTCAATTTGGTTGCGTACTTTTTGATGTTTTGTTTTATTGTTTATGACTTTGGCACTGCCCTTCTTTGGGATTGGGATGTATACTGATCTTCTCCAATCCTCTGGCCACTGCTGAGTTTTCCAAACTTGCTGGCATATTGAGTGTAGCACCTTAACAGCACCATCTTTTAAAATTTTTAATAGTTCAGCTGGAATATCATCACTTCCACTGGCCTTGTTATTAGCAGTGCTTTCTAAGGCCCATTTTATTTCACTCTCCAGGATGTCTGGCTCAAGGTCAGCAATCACGCTACCTGGGGTGTATGAGACATCCATATCTTTCTGGTATAATTCTTATGTGTGTTCTTGCCACCTCTTCTTGATGTTTTCAGCTTCTGTTAGGTCCTTACCACTTTTGTCCTTTATTATGGTAATCTTTGTACGAAATGTTCCTTTCATATCTCCAATTTTCTTGAACAGATCTCTGGTTTTCCCCATTCTACTGTTTTCCTCTATTTCTTTGCATTGTTCATTTAAGAAAGCCCTCTTGTCTCTCCTTGCTATTTTTTGGGAAATCTGCATTCAATTTCCTATATCTTTCACTATCTCCCTCGCATTTTGCTTGCCTTCGCTCCCCCGCTATTTGTAAGGCCTCGTTGGACAGCCACTTTGCTTTCTTGTATTTCCTTTTCATTGGGATAGTTTTTGTTGCTGCCTCCTGTATAATGTTACAAGCCTCCAACCATAGTTCTTCAGGCACTCTGTCCACCAAATCTAAATCCTTAAACCTGTTCCTCACTTCCACTGTGTATTCATAAGGGATTTGATTTAGATTGTATCTTACTGGCCCAGTGGTTTTTCCTACTTTCTTCAGTTTAAGCTTGAATTTTGCTCTAAGAAGCTGGTGATCTGAGCCACAATCAGTTCCAGGTCTTGTTTTTGCTGACTGCATAGAGCTTCTCCATCTTTGGCTGCAGATAATATATCAATCCGATTTTGATGCTGCCCATCTGGTGATGTCCATGTATAGAGTCGTCTCTTGTGTTGTTGGAAAAGAGTGTTTGTGATGACCAGCTTGTTTTCTTGACAGAACTCTATTAGCCTTTGCCCTGCTTCGTTTTGAACTCCAAGGCCAAACTTGCCAGTTGTTCCTTTTCTCTTGACTCCCTACTAGTACTACATAACTAGGGACACGGGTGGCGCTGTGGTCTAAACCACAGAGCCTAGGGCTTGCTGATCAGAAGGTTGGCGGTTTGAATCCCTGCAACGGGGTGCGCTCCCATTGCTCAGTCCCTGCTCCTGCCAACCTAGCAGTTCGAAAGCACATCAAAGTGCAAAGTGAAAGTAGATAAATAGTACCGCTCCAGCAGGAAGGTAAACGGCATTCCCGTGCGCTGCTCTGGCTCACCAGAAGCAGCTTAGTCATGCTGGCCACATGACCCAGAAGCTGTCTTTGGACAAACGCCGGCTCCCTCGGCCAGTAAAGCGAGATGAGCGCCGCAACCCCAGAGTCATCCGCGACTGGATTTAACGGTCAGGGGTCCCTTTACCTTTACCTTACTACATAACTACAATTATTGGGGATTATTGGACTGTCTTTGCTTTTGTTTTCTGTTTTTTTATATTGTGATTTAATGTGAATTGCCCTGAGATCTATGTGTATAGGGCAGTATATAAATTTAATAAATAATAAAAAAATAAATACGTACTTTTAAGATATGTTGTAAACTGCCTTGAGCATGGTTTTAACTTTGGGAAGGCAGCATATCAATAAAATGCTTGCTTGCTTGATTATCCAAGAAAAGGTGTACCTATTTTCCAGGGACTATCTGTCTCAAAAGGCACATGGTATTAGTTCAAGATGAGCATCTCAATGCAGAAGCATCTGTACATTTAGATTCACACTGGGGCCTGCATTGGCTATATGCTCAGAAGCCTGCTTCACTGCACAAATCTCTCTTGCCAGAGACTTGGGCAAAACCCAGAGGCAATTCAAATAACTGCTGAATGCATGGCTAGCTATTCATTTTCTGCCCAAATTGACAGCCCTTCCAAGTGTCCCTATTTTCCAGGGACAGTCCCAGATTTACAGAAGCCGTCCCGGTTTCTGATTTGATCCCAGGATGTCCCACTTTTCTTTAGGACGTCCTTAATTTCATCAGCAAAATGGAGGGCATGGGAGAATATCCCTGTTTTCATTGGAGAAATATTGCAGGGTATGGAATTATGCGACCCCCAAGCCAAAGAGATAAGTAACTCTACAACCTTTAGAAGACATCTGAAGGCAGACCTTCAGGGAGGTTTTTTAATGTTTACTCTTTTATTACGTTTTTTATATGTTGGAATCCACCCAGAGCGGCTGGGGCAACCCAGTTAGATGGGCAGGCTATAAATAAGCAAATTATTATTGTTATTGAATAGGATGTCCCTGTTTTTATGGGAGGAATGTTGGAGGGTGTGGGTCAGGCTGCCTTTTTTGCAACTTGCCCAGTATCACCTAGTTAGCACCTTGGCAAAGCAGGGATTAGTGAACAGAGTTCTTTTCGGTCTAAGCCAAACAGTTTGTACTATACTATACTGCAGTGCCTCTCAGCCTTAATAGACTTTTCAATTTTTCTACAGGAAATGGAAAACATCCACCATACCGCTTTCTGGAAAAGCAGAAAAGAAAAAAACATTTCAAGGAGTATGGAATGTTGAGCACAAATAAATGCATTGCTTATAGGTTGGCAGTGTGTTTGTCACATTTCCCAGCAAACCAAGATTGTTAAGGTACTCTCAGCAAATCAGTATTCCAATACGGTCAGCTTTGATTTACTAGCAAAACAAAGCAATATGCCAAGGCGCCAGCCCTACCGGATAAATCACAGCAATATTTGTCCACAATAAGCAGAACAGTTCCTGTTGCAGCACAAAGAACGGTTTAACCATGAGATATTTTATGAGGCTGTCAGGCAAACAAACTGGTACATGGAATCTGTTAGATATTTATGTCTTCAGTTGTTGACAATGTGTCTGTCTTAGTTACCCCTATCTTCTGTGGCTGTGCCTATGATAAATAGCAGATTAGTAGATGTGTGAGAATGTTTTAGGCTCCATTTATATGCTATAGACATGACAGATCAGCAGTTTATTCCATGTTTCTATTTTGGCTAGAGAACTGGAATTAAGGAGGGGGGACAACTGGGCAAACAATTCCACAAGGAGTCAAAACTAAGTAAGATGAAGAGAGTTTAATTCCTCTGACCATGAAATACACAAAGCTGGATCTCATGCAGCATTTGATTCCCATTATATGAAATCGAATGCAAATTGCACTCTGCTTTTGTTTTATTCAGCTGTAATGAAACAATAATACTGTATTTACTCAAGTCTAATGTGCCATCAAATCTAATGTACACCTCCATTTTTAAAACCTTGAAGCCCCAAAAAAGTATTTGCTGGCGAATGTAAATGTGCCATCGAATCTAATGCACACCTTAATTTCCGCAATGTAATTTGGCCAAAAAAGGTGAGCATTGTTGTTGTTCAGTCGTGTCCTACTCTTCGTGACCCCATGGACTAGAGCACGCCAGGCACTCCTGTCTTCCACTGCCTTCTGCAGATTGGTCAAACTCATGCTGGTAGCTTCGAGAACACTATCCAGCCATCTCATCCTCTGTCGTCCCCTTCTCCTTGTGCCCTCCATCTTTCCCAACATCAGGGTCTTTTCCAGGGAGTCTTCTCTTCTCATGAGGTGGCCAAAGTATTGGAGCCTCAGCTTAGAGTCAAGTAAATACAGTATTAATTAAAAATAGATTAGTAAAAATAAAATACTTGAAATACTAGTAGTATTTCATACCAAATGTTCCTCAGGAATTCTAAAAGCTTCAGTCTGCCAGTCTTGATTCAAAATGGCATCCAATTGTATACAAACTTAGATGAAAATCTGCTTTTTGATATTAGGAACTATCATGAAAAAATTGGTTCAGTATCTTGAGAGGTGTCCAAATGCACAGGGAACAGACAATTTTTCAAAATATATGGCAGTTTCCATCTTTTTATGATTGGGCATGCCAGCCAGTTAAAGGTTCTTTACCAGGTAAGTTTTCATTTCTTTATCCCTCCAGAATTTCAGGCAAATCGTCTCACATTGATTTATAGAAAACTCAGGTCTGTACTGGTTATCTTTTTTCAGCTAGCTGTCTTACCATTATAATTTCCTTCTAAAAAAATATTTTTATCACCTGCCACAAATATCTATCTCTACAATGTTATGCCTCTGCTAGTGGTGAGATTATACATTCATTCCAGAAAAATAATATTTTTTTAAAAAGAGGCTGTACTCGCAGATTATGGAGAACTTGACAACTACAAGGTAGACGCAAGCCAAGGGCCCCCAGGGGTCTACATACCACCTACAATGTACATTTACAAATGGTAGTGCCTCTATTCTTTAGCATGGCAACTACATTATCCCAATGTCAACTGTGGCCACTAAAACTGCAGCTACATAACATAAGCATCATTCTGGATCTTCAGCAAGATTCAATCTCCTACCCTAAGACTGGATAGGTGTAAATGGATGCCCATTCCCTATAATTCACAAGCACATCCTAGATACAAATGTGAGGTGTAATCTCACTTGTGTGTATTAATGATTAGGTGTGAGTCCATTTTTAGATGAACCTATCTAGTCTTCTTCTGATCTGAAGATTTTGCTTTATTCCAACTAGACTCTCCTGGAAAGCCCTCCAAGTGTCCCTATCTTCCAGGGACAGTCCCAGATTTACAGAAGCCATGGAATGTCCCACTTTTCTTTAGGATGTCCCTTGCAAGAAGCCAAGTTACAGGGTACCAGGCAGAGGGCCTTCTCGGTAGTGGCATCCACCCTGTGGAACACCCGAGAACAACAACTACCAGACTTTTAGAAGACATCTGAAGGCAGCCCTGTTTAGGGAAGCTTTTAATGTTTGATGCATTGTTGTTGTTGTTGTTTAGTCGTGTCCGACTCTTCATGACCCCATGGACCAGAGCACGCCAGGCACTTCTGTCCTCCACTGCCTTCTGCAGTTTGATCAAACTCATGCTGGTAGCTTCAAGAACACCATCCAACCATCTCATCCTCTGTCATCCCCTTCTCCTTGTGCCCTCCATCTTTCCCAACATCAGGGTCTTTTCCAGGGAGTCTTCTCTTCTCATGAGGTGGCCAAAGTATTGGAGCCTCAGCTTCACGATCTGTCCTTCCAGTGAGCACTCAGGGCTGATTTTCTTAAGAATGGATACGTTTGATCTTCTTGCAGTCCATGGGACTCTCAAGAGTCTCCTCCAGCACCATAATTCAAAAGCATCAATTCTTCGGCGATCAGCCTTCTTTATGGTCCAGCTCTCACTTCCATACATCACTACTGGGAAAACCATAGCTTTTACTATACGGACCTTTGTTGGCAAGGTGATGTCTCTACTTTTGAAGATGCTGTCTAGGTTTGTCATTGCTTTTCTCCCAAGAAGCAGGCGTCTTTTAATTTCGTGACTGATGTCACCATCTGCAGTGATCATGGAGCCCAAGAAAGTAAAATCTCTTACTGCCTCCATTTCTTCCCCTTCTATTTGCCAGGAGGTGATGGGACCAGTGGCCATGATCTTCGTTTTTTTGATGTTGAGCTTCAGACCATATTTTGCACTCTCCTCTTTCACCCTCAATAAAAGGTTCTTTAATTCCTCCTCACTTTCTGCCAACAAGGTTCTGTCATCTGCATATCTGAGGTTGTTGATATTTCTTCCAGCAATCTTAATTCCGGCTTCAGATTCATCCAGCCCAGCCTTTCGCATGATGAATTCTGCATATAAGTTAAATAAGCAGGGAGACATTATACAGCCTTGTCGTACTCCTTTCCCAATTTTGAACCAATCAGTTGTTCCATATCCAGTTCTAACTGTAGCTTCTTGTCCCACATAGATATTTCTCAGGAGACAGATGAGGTGATCAGGCACTCCCATTTCTTTAAGAACTTGCCATAGTTTGCTGTGGTCGACACAGTCAAAGGCTTTTGCATAGTCAATGAAGCAGAAGTAGATGTCTTTCTGGAACTCTCTAGCTTTCTCCATAATCCAGCGCATGTTTGCAATTTGGTCTCTGGTTCCTCTGCCTCTTCTAAATCCAGCTTGCACTTCTGGGAGTTCTCGATCCACATACTGCTTGAGCCTTCCTTGTAGAATTTTAAGCATAACCTTACTAGCGTGTGAAATGAGTGCAATTGTGCGGTAGTTGGAGCATTCTTTGGCACTGCCCTTCTTTGGGATTGGGATGTAGACTGATCTTCTCCAATCCTCTGGCCACTGCTTACTGTAATTTAATATTGTGTTGGAAGCCGCCCAGAGTTTATTATTTATAAATAAATTATTATTATTATTATTATTATTATTATTTTCATCAGAGAAATGTTGAAGGATATGAAAGGCCAGGGATTGAACCTCAGACTGTTTGCATGCTAAATATGTGTTCAACCATTTAGCTGCAGCCCTTCTCCTATACACAACACTTTGTGCAACACTTTACCACCTTGCCTGTAACCAATAACTTGAGAATTATTGGGTAGTTTAAAAAATTGTTAAAAACAGTTGATGTTCTGGCAATACTAATGCAATGCCAATGCCTGATATGGAACAAGCACTTTAAAGATAACTATTAACGGCCCCCAGTTTGATTAATGGGATTTCCTTTGTTTGGGCCTTTATCTGCAGCCGTTTCTGCCTTTCTTTCTCATATCTACTGGAGATTAAATCATGTCTCTTGGGTGCCATACTGGCTTGCATTGATTGTGACATATTATATCCTATCGTTTGTTCTTTATAGTAGGCCTGGATGACAAATGCATCCTTGGCCCCACACATATTGGCTTGCTCTGCGGAAGATGGACTATTCTGTGAGATGCTGGGGGGATGGTTCGCTGTTAGTCCCTTTAAAATTCAGAAAACAACAGCACAATAGTGAGTAAGAAGCACATTGTGCTTCCATTTGTAACCATGAAGATTGTCAGTCATAAACTTGAGCAATTGCTCTGAGGCGAGTCAAAGAACAGAGTCGTAAAGTTATCAAATGCATTCCTTAAATGAGGGGAAATGAGCGAATGTAAAAAGTTTCTGGGATCCGTTTGCAGGACTTCTGTTTTTAAATGGTGTTCAGCTGCAAAAGAAATGTTTCATATGGGCATAATTTTCAGCATAGGAGCACCACGGTTCATTGCACAGCTCAATAATATTCCCACACGGCGTTAAGGCATAGAACGAAGTTCAGCTGTGGCAAGGATAAGAAAATTGTGGCCCTCCAGATATTGCTGTACTAATTCCTCCTATCAGCCCCAGCAGCACGGTCAGGGGTCAGGAATGATGGAGCTTGCTCCTCCAGATGCTCAGTTCATTCAACATTCATCCTGATTTGCTTGCACAAAGCTTATGCAATGGTTTGACTAGGTCCAGTCTTTACTGAGCATGCATTCCGATTTGTGTATGAGGTGGTTATATGGCAATGAGCATTCATCCTGATGTGCTTGCAGAGTGCTTGCACTTCTTCTCATTCATCATTTGTTCATCCGTGTGAAGAAGTCACCTTACCTCTTTTTTCTTTTCTTTTAAACTTCCCCCTCCCACAGAGCCATGTGCAGGTCTGCAGCAGAGGCTTCTGAGGCAGGAAGGCCTCTCTTTAAGCAAAGCTCTTCACACTGGTAGAGAGACACCTCTGCTCCTTCCCAACCCCTTCTGTTATGTACTGAGTTGAATAGGATCCAAAATGCAGCAGTCTGGTCCTAGAACAATAGGATTCAGAATGCAGCAGTCTGATTGGCCCTAGAACAAAAGGATTCAGAATGCAGCAGTCTCATTGGTCCACAGGAGCCACCCAATCCAGCTCCAGGTGGAAGTGAATCCGCAACCTGATTGGCCTACAGGTGAATCCCGGAATTAGCCAATCACGTGCGGCCCATTGTGTAAATAATGTATATAAAGCAGACATTCTGGGGGAACTTCCATTCCTCCTCACCACTATGAGCTGAGCAAAGAGCATAAAATCCACTCTCGACTCTGAGTATATTTCACCTTCCATATGGTTAATCTACATGGTCAGGTGCAATTCAGCATTAATGCCCCAGCAGAACAAGAAGCAACAATAGGGAACAGAGGCGCTGAGTTCCGCACAACATGGGGGGGGGGCTCGTCATGTGCACGTGATGTCTCACGTGTGACACACATGTGTGACATCACATGCATTGGGAGGAGACTGCAAGAAGAGGCTCTCCGCCACCACAGGGAGACCATCACATAATTGGGGGGCTCAGACTGTCCCCACATACTTTGCGGGGGGGGGGGGGGCTAAGCTGTCCTCAGACCCATAGAGTTGGCACCTATGATAGGGAAGAACCTACAAACAGAAAACTATTATTCAATGTTTCAGGGGATTTTTCCTGAAAAGGACTTACTTGTTAGTAAAAACAACAGATGGATCTCAGCCATGGAGAAGGGGATTGCTGGACAAGATAGCACTTTGTTAAGCACCGTGTGAAATTTCCATTCCAACTCTACTTTATCTAATGGGAAAGCAAAGCCTCAGCGACAGTAAAGGCAGCTGTTGTGGGAGCAAGCAAAGTTATGCTTTTTCTTTTCAGATCGAAGGACAACTCAATTTTAACCATCATTTTTTACTTCCATACAGATAGTTTTAAGTCTATATAATGCCAAACTTGGTGTCCATTAAATTAGAGTGTATAATGCGTAGTGAAATAAATCTAGAGATTCAAGAAGGCATGTATTTTGAGCCACATAAACCTAAACTGGAGCAACATGACATAGACAAATAGGCTGCCTAATAGAATGTTTACTGTTTGATTGGAGGTGAAGTACGATAAAGTGAACAGAGGAAAGGACTCCATAAGCTTTATCTCCATAACAACTGAGAGGAGAACAATTATTAAAGAGCACAAAGAAACACCTTCACAAAGCAGGCTTTAACCTTCAAGCAAAGAGGAGTGACATAACAAAATGCTGATAATGTCTAAATAAAAGAATGTAGGAAGCCAAGCAAAGGGAGGCGGGGGATATTCCTAGACATCTATGCCTCTTTCCTGAGATGCTGCCAGCACAGAAATTGTTGCTGTTGTTGTTAATTTTATCAGCCACCCTCCACCAGCAGACCCCAGAGCAGGTTGCAACGATTTAAAATCCAGTATTAAAATCAATTAAAACAAATTACAGCCACAGGAATTGTGCGGGACCTGGAGAGAGATGCTTGTGTTCATACCACCCATGGCATAGTACAACGTAACAATTTTTTGATGCAATGTTGTCTTGGAAATAGTAGATATTCCAGAGTTTTCTGATTTCTGTTTTCCTAGTTCCTCAGTTTAATATGAATACTAATCCGAAAAATTTGCACTCATAGGTTCAATGCAGTAATAAAACAACATAATGGCTTGTGAACTGTGCTTGCTAAACTATAGATTTTTATTGTTGTTGTTTTAGATTGTATGCCTTTCGAGGTAAAATTTCTTCCTTTAATTTGTGTGCAGAGCTATGTACATTGATAAAAAGTTAAAGGTAAAGGTACCCCTGCCCGTACGGGCCAGTCGTGTCCGACTCTAGGGTTCTGCGCCCATCTCACTTAAGAGGCCGGGGGCCAGCGCTGTCTGGAGACCCTTCCGGGTCACGTGGCCAGCGTGACGAAGCTGCTCGGGCGAGCCAGCACCAGCGCAGCACACGGAAACGCCGTTTACCTTCCCGCTAGAAAGTGGTACCTATTTATCTACTTGCACTTTAGGGGTGCTTTCGAACTGCTAGGTGGGCAGGAGCTGGGACCGAAAGACGGGAGCTCACCCCGCCGCGGGGATTCAAACCGCCGACCATGTGATCGGCAAGCCCTAGGCGCTGAGGTTTTACCCACAGCGCCACCCACGTCCCTATGTACACTGATAGTGCTCTACAAATAAATGTTAACAATGAGGAAAATGAGGAAAAAATTGCCCTAGATTCCCTTTCATGGGCTCTACGAGGAACACACCCTCCATTCTCCAATAAAATGGCTCCTATCAAGTTTTCCATTTTCACCACACACACACACACACACACACACTGCAACTTTTGAAGGGGAGAGGAAATGGTAGGCTGTATCTGGAGCTAATGCTCAGCTACAGAAATGACTTCAAATGCTAACACTTATTTCTGGGATAGATCACAGGCAGAACGCACAACTCCCAGATTCAGTCTCTTGGTCAGAGGTCTTAGCATGATGAAGAGATGGTTGAATGAACAAATGTGTGTGTAGACTGTGAGCAGGTACACACACACACACTGGGTCAATTACATCTGCAAGAGAGAAACTAACATTCACACAACTAACTGCTCCGTCCCCAACCAGTGGCACGCACTTAGATTAAAGGTTGCTGTGAGAGATCCTTGATAAGCATTTTGATAACAAGATACTGTAAGAGTATTCCTCAGCTTGTGCAGAATATTTTTCATACACCAGTAACCACATCTCACACCCACGCTTCTGGGTTTTCATTTAGAACTGAGTGTGAAGCTGTCAGGAAGCACTGAGTTTTAGCACTGCCCTTTTTGGACATGAACCACTGGAAGGAATTATAGGAATTGGTCAGCGTCAGGGAGCCAGCCAGCAATAAATCACATGGATTAGGTGAAGTTAACTCTTTATAAGAAGAAACAAGGCCTGCTCAGGGGAGACAGGCCTAATGAGCACAAGCAACTCTTCTCGGTGGGTCTTGAGGCAATTGCAGAGGCTGAAGGTCCCCACCTTCCCACAGCTGCCTAAATCTTCTCCTCCCCCCAGCCCTTCCCAAGCAACTTGAGACTCTGTCAACAGGTCTGTCTTTGCTCCTCCCTCTTCATACCTCTTCTGGTCCTAGGAGACCAGTGGGTAGCTTGTCAAAGCAGAAGGAAGAGACACCCATGCCTTTTCACTAGCCTGACCCATGTCTACCTCTTGACCCTCCTCTCTTGCTTCAGCTTCTGATTCTGGACCTCTCTCTGTCACAGATTCTCCCTGCTCACTAAACCAAGTTACCTCTTCTGCTTCCCAAACCTCCTCCCACCACCATTCCCCTGGCTCTGAACCTTCTTCCCTTAGGGGTTGCCCAGCTGGTGCCTTCACCATTCCTCTGTGTCCAGCCAGTCCATGACAGTCAGGCGCACAAGGGATTTAAACAAGGGTGGGGAATCTGTTGTTGGACTCTAAATCCTATCATCCATGACTATTGGCCATGCTGGGTGCAGCTGGGGGTCGTTATGGTTGTCCCAACAGCTTCAGGAGAGCCAAAGGTTCCCATGATTCAGAAATTAACCACAGCTGGTAGTTGTATGGGGAAAACAGATAAGAGTCGTATTGAATCCCCCATTTTTAAAAATCATACTCCCCCCCCCCAAAGCTGCAGGATATAAAATGCCCCAGCAGGAGCAATTATTTACTTCTTCATCGCCGAGTAACAAAACACAGTAAGCACTAAAAAAACCTCCCTTTGTTTTTTAAAAAAGCCATTTTAATGTATGTGACTTTTGTGCTCCTTCACGAACCATTCAAAATGTTGTTGTCGTTGTTTTTTGCCTCTCCTTCCATTACTTAGCCTTAATGGCGTGTTTTCTTTGTGATGAGAAGCTACAGCAAAGCATTTCAAAGCCCAGCATAGCTGCTGAAAGAAAACCTTGCAGGCATCCACAGTTAATGGTATTATGTGATGCCATGACTGCTATTGGTCAATAAATGTGTTTCCATATAGAGCTCCTGCACACAGTGAAATCTAATCCCCTCTCGCTCCAAAATTCTTGTGTATATGGTATTCTGTATCTTGTTCTCTCTTGGGAATTTCTAATATTCCAGTTAGTGTAGTATTGACCTACAACTAATGAGGTATGTTGCTGAAATAAATGGGGATGCTGTCGATAAGGTACAAGCTCTTGGAGTAAAACTGTATTAGGAAGGTCTGTTTAGACTCCGCATGTAACGCAATAGCCTAGTGTTAATTTTCACTAAGCCTCACCAAGCAAAAAGACAATCACCACATTACAAAACGATGCAATACTTGCCTAAGCACAGGGAAGCCTAACATTTAAAAACTAATTAGATTCTCTGATCCAGCAAACGTTCACAGGATTGTGCAATGGATACTTTTAAAAATGCAAGATTAAGTTCCCATTACAATCCAATGGTTCTGTTTGCACGGAACGCTAAGACAAACTATGGGTTAGCATGAATGAGCAAGCACGCTCGCCTACATTTGGGAGTTGCAATACTTTATTCTATGTATGTTTTAATGTCCTTGAGAACGTTTATTCGCCTTTTAGTGGAAACTTCTCCTAACAGACACATGCTTGTATGCAATTTTGCCTTATGGATACATTTTCGCAAAGCAGTTTTCATTAATATAATGCATTTTGATCAGTTATTTTTGCAAATAAATGCATTTTTATAACACTTTACCCTAGCATATACATTTTTGTACACATTACTTAGCCGGAGAGGGGCAGTGCAAAAATTGATAATAATTAAATTTAGATGGTTGTGCTTTGGTTCTCTCTCTCTCTCTCTCTCTCTCTCTCTCTCTCTGTGTGTGTGTGTGTGTGTGTGTGTGTGAATTAGGTATGTTTGCCTTTAAATGGAATTGAATTTCTTCCCTATCCTTATATATAGTTTGTTACAAGCTCTCTTTTTTTTCCTGGCAGTCTTTTTCCTCTGGCTGACAAATTAATCATTAGTAAAGTGTTGCAGCAGATGACAAAGATATGGTCAGGTAAAATCTCCCCACCCCCTCTGAACCTGAGTGACCTCACAACCACCATTAGGTGCATCTTGGCAGTGGCAGAACATATGCCCGCACTGCCCAGGGCGGGCGCGCTCCCAAGGGGGGCGTGGCGCAGAGGGTGCCCTCCCAGGCACAGGATAGCCCTCGGGCGCCCGGAACAGCGTGCGCGCCCTGCAGCTGGGGGCAGAGTGAGCCACTCCCAAGCCTCTCCCAAGCTGTCAAAACGAAGGGGGAAGCGGGGAATGCCACTGGCAAAGTGGCACAGCTCACCCCCTTACCCCCCCCGACAGCTCGGGGTAAGCTTGGGAGTTGCAGGCAGGGGGCGTGCCAAATGTCACCCCCCCTCAGTGAGGGCACCCGGGGCGGCCCGCCCCCACTGCCCCCCTTCCTACGCCCCTGCATCTTGGGGAGCTAAGAGTATTAGTCAGCTTTTCTGCTTGTGGGGGGGGGTACAGTGAATGGTCATTGGGAACATTTCCTTTTCATGATGAAAAGAGAACAATTTCGATTTAAAGTGGGTGCTGTGTACTACAAGAAAGCCTAATGATACCAAGGGGCAAGATTAATACTATACCATGCCCCCCCATAGGTTGTTAAGTTAGTTTAAAAAGCAACAGAAACACTAGATTCTTTTTTTAAGGGGAATAAAAGATCTCCAGAAATGTTTTGTCTGGCCTTAACTGTTCAGCGGTTGTGATTTCTGCTGCTGAATAATAATCCAGAAATGGAACACCGTTTGCATAAAGGAAGGAACCTGTAAGCAGTTCATGATATATCACATTCTTAATAAATTCTCTCTTTTTCATGGAAGGATCCCAGGTGGCACTGTGCATTTTTCCTGGCTTGATATTTTTAATTAAAAGGACACTATGATTTGGTTGTGAAAATTTGGTCTCTAGTGATGGCTAGGATTAAAAACATTAAAATACATTATGACCACCTTACTAGTTATTCCCAACTCTAATTTCACCAGTCTGCTACACACAACTCAGTGTGCGCTAATAGGCCCTGTATGTACAAGACCCTCTTAGTGCACAGTTGTATAGATAAACATAATGCAGGTGATTGTGGATATTATATACTGCAATTACTATGATCAAAAATTCCAGAAACAGGTGCCACAATAATCATGGGTGATTTTTGCATGGAACCACTAGTATCCTTAGATGGTATTCATGCCACTATCTGTCTCAAAAGGCACATGGTATTAGTTCAAGATTAGCATCTCAGTTCAGAAGCATATGTATATTCAGATGCACACCGGGTTCTGCAATGGCTTTGTGCTCAGAAGCTTGCTTCACTGCATAAATCTCTCTTGCCAGAGTGCAAGAAAGTGAAACCCATGGGCAATTCAAATAGCCGCAGAATGCATGGCTAGCCATTCCTTTTCTGCCCAGATTGACAGCCCCTACAAGTGTCCTTCTTTTCCAGGGACAGTCCCGAATTTACAGAAGCCGTCACGGTTTCTGATTTAATCCCGGAGTGTCCCGCTTTTCCTTAGGATGTCCCTATTTTCATCAGAGAAATGTTGGAGGGTATGGATTGAAAATTGGACAAGTCTTGCTTGAAAACTTCCTAGTCAACTAGTCTGAACATTGCTTTTATCAATCAATGTACTGGACGACGTGATAAGGATTATATATTCTTGAGCTCCGAGCACAACAAGCTTCCGTTCATTCCTTCTTGTTCTCTACCGAGTTATTTTTCCCTAATGGGTTAAACTTGCCAACAAAGGCCCGTATAGTAAAAGCTATGGTTTTCCCAGTAGTGATGTATGGAAGTGAGAGCTGGACCATAAAGAAGGCTGTTCTCCGAAGAATTGATGCTTTTGAATTATGGTGTTGGAGGAGACTCTTGAGAGTCCCATGGACTGCAAGAAGATCAAACCTCTCCATTCTGAAGGAAATCTGCCCTGAGTGCTCACTGGAAGGACAGATCCTGAAGCGGAGGCTCCAGTACTTTGGCCACCTCATGAGAAGAGAAGACTCCCTGGAAAAGACCCTGATGCTGGGAAAGATGGAGGGCACAAGGAGAAGGGGATGACAGAGGACGAGATGGTTGGACAGTGTTCTCTAAGCTACCAGCATGAGTTTGACCAAACTGCAGAAGGCAGTGGAAGACAGGAGTGCCTGGCGTGCTCTGGTCCATGGGATCACAAAGAGTCGGACACGACTAAACAACTAAACAACAACAATGGGTTAAATAAGCCTGTTCATTGGGGTTGCTCTAACAGGATAGAAAATATGCATTCTACCAACCAAGTGGCCAAAAATCACATGAAGTTCCTTCAGTCATGATAATACTAAAAACCAGAGAAAGCTCAACCTTTTCCCCTCTCTCCTAGATTTTGTCCCACATTCTACACACAACTCAGTAATTTAAAAAATGTAGTCTTTTTCTCTGTTTATGGTCTTTATTTGCTTTTCTTCTTCTTTTTGTATTAGCCTGATGCCTATCTGTAAAGAGGCTGATCTTCTTCTTCTTCTTCTTCTTCTTCTTCTTCTTCTTCTTCTTCTCCTCCTCCTCCTCCTCCTCCTCCTCCAAATGTTAATATTCCCTTGCACTGAATTGCTTCCAATCTTACCTTCATTCCTTACAGACAAATACACTATTGCTATAAGTACATATGAAGTGGTATGTTTCCAAAAATACGAAGAAAATACATTTCAACACTGCATTCTTGATTCTTTGAAAGTAATAAGCCAGGAATTTGTTTCACACATATGACCATGGTTTCAGGGTGCCCTTATATATGCTAGTGGGACAACTTATATATGCTAGTGGGACAACGGAATCCACTGAATCCAGGTTTCAGCTCCAATTTTACTGCTTTATGACTGAGTCTTCAATAATTTCACTTAACTTCATGAAACTTGTTATAGCAAGAGGAGACTGGTATTTTAATACCATCATTTCATAGATCTCAATGAATCCCTTCCATGGGCTACAGAACTGTGAATTCAACTGCAGGATTGCCTTCATTAATTCTTCATAGCAAAAAAATAAGTGGCGAATCAGTTTGGAGAGCTCTCATTGGCCTAATGCATTCAGTCTTTGCATCCTTCCTCCTTCCTTCTTGTGTATTCCACTTAATTTCCGTGTTGCGCTAAACATAATATAGATGGTAAATTAGATTATTAGATTTGTTATTATATTAGATAATATAATGTCAGGGACCGTGCTGAGGAGGGCTGCACTGAGGATGAATGTTGGGAGCCTCCCCCACCCCCTGAATCTTCCCAGGAGCAGGAGGACAGTATAGATTTGGAACACTGGTTTGCAAAGGGACATAGTTCAGAAGGCAGAAGCTGGGAAATACTGGATGGAGAAGAAGCACTGGGAGAGAGAGAATTGACAGATTCACTGTCTCTGGAAAGCATTCCCCCGCTCTCCCCAAGGTCAAGAAGAGCTCAGAAAGTGGCAGAACAGAAAGCACAGAAAGCACAGTGGTTACAAGCTCCGGTGACAAGATGCGGTAGTGACGGGGGTGACTATGGAGGAAGTGGGTGGAACCCTTAATTGGGAGCACCACCGTTCCTAGGAAGGGGGTTATTTGTTCTCTCACTGTGATCATTAAAGTTTCTAACTGGTAAGGAGACTCCTTTTCCTTTGTTCTGCTTATCTACTGCCAAAGGGGGGAGGAAGTTAATTCCCTGAAGCCTGACATATAATTACAATATATTATAATATAAATGTAATATATAAATGTATATGCATGTATTTATAATATATAAAGATACACTAATAATAAAACTATTAGTAGGGTTAGGAATAACCTCCAAACCCACGGTTTACAAACTGTCCTCAGACTATGGTTTCAAATAATAGTTTATGCTTCAAAACATAAATGTATTTGACAGCACCTTGAGACTAGTTTATAATGAGCTTTTTATTGCAAGTTTTTGTTACAAGCACAAGCTTTTGTGGGCAACAACCTACTTATTCAGATGCTGAGCTGGAACTAGAAAAAGCAAGGTGGCAAAGTCAGTCTGTTTCCTCTTAATCAGCTTTTCACATTCCTAAAGGGATGTTAACAGTACAAGTTATTCAGTCAAATTTCTGTAGGAATCCCATTTGGCTGCCTCACAATCACTATGTCTACACAATTTTACCTTCCCAAGAACAATAACAATGAGTGCATGTGCTGCTCTCCTCATGAGAGGTTTTCCCCACCTGCTGTTATCGCTTCCCACTGTGGAAAGATGCACTTTTTAAAATGGCTGCCTGCACCTAATGCTGCAGGTAAAGGAACAAAGGAACCAACTGCTTACTTCTCAAAGGTGTTCTAGAATTCCAAGAATTGCTACATTCTAAGGAAGCTTTGTTGACCCAAGAGAGCAGCATTCCAGGGTAAAAGTAGGGGCTACAGGAGGATATGTGGCCATATGAAGTACAGCTACACAAGAGAGTAGCAATGAAAACACATGGTGAGAAAATATGTGTTATATCTATTAAGAAGATTCCATAGGAAGGAAAGAAAGACCAAGCATAGAGCAACATTAGACTGTAAAATCAGGAAAAGAGCTTTGCACATAAATGTTTTCCCTGGTTAGTCATCAACATCTTGAAGTGTCAGCTGAACATTCATTATTATTTGGAAAATGCAATTACACTAATGGAAGTATTAGCTGTTTTTATAGAACACACTTGAATGTGGGTTTATGTACTTGCCCCCGACATTCTTAGAGTGAAATACTTTACAGTTACATAAAATAAAAATGGTTTTTCAAACTAGACACAAACTACAAAAAGATGCTGTATGTAAGTTCTACATACGACCAGTAACTTACACAGAATTATCAGTGTTCCAAATATCCCACCTCCCTGTTCAGAACAATTTGAAACATGTCGTTGGTATCCCCATTGTGTAGATTGGCAACTGAGGCATGCATCCATGTCCCACTATCATGTATGCAGCCTGGCTCAAACTGAATTGCCTCTGTACTGCATGTATGAACCAACTCAGCCAGTATGCCAACTCACACAACCAGGCCTTAAATACATGCAAAATATGAGCATCATTTATGTACGCAGCACATTTCAAAGAACAGTCATAACAGGTGCGTACCCCATGGGACTTAACCACTTAAAATAAACACATGAAACAACAGAGGAAGGAAGCCTGTCTATACATTGGGCAAAAGGGTTCCTGCGCTGCAGGGCGTTGGACTATATGAACTTCATTGACCCTTCCAACTCCACAATTCTATGATTCTATGATTGTTTTCTGTGTCCCATCCTTCCACCCTAAGGAGCCCATATGGGATTGACTGACTTAGCTTGGATTCACCAAGGAAGCCACACATTTGGACCTACAATGACATACTCCTTTTGTACATTCTCTGTGGCAGAATAATATATTTAAAAAATTGAACCATTTTCCTTCACAACAGAGCAAAACATAAAACTAATTAATCATGTCCTGCTGAATGCCACTATTATGGATGCTGTGGAGACTTGTCACAGTGGCAGTAAAATATTCATATTCTGCAAACCAATTACAAGGTACAGTAAATCACTTGAAAGTGTTGTTGATGGTATTTAGAGAGAAAAAGGACGTTCTTGTACATACAGCTATCTGAAACAATCATTTCTTTTTGTAGTCAGGGAGGTAAGAAAGACATCTTTAGCAAATGCAGGTTTGTGTGTTTGCAGCAATAACGTCCTACACAGATGGCTCGTCCTCCTTTTCTTGCATTTATCTTCAGCTAAAAAACTGCACTAGGTGAACACTATAGGCAGAAATTTGTTCTGCAACCAAAAAAAAAACTCCTGCCCACACAATGACATCAGCACCAGAGGCTCGCTTTAAGTGCTCACCACCTAAATGAGTGAGTGGGTTGCCACAAGAGAATGGGCTTTTCTGTGGTGGCCCCATGGCTTTGGAATTTTCTTGCTTCAGATCTGCATCATGTTATTACACCAAAGGGATTTTGGAAGGCTCTGAAAACATACGTTTTTGTACTAGACTTCCAGATATGTGATTGCTTCATTGGCTGGATTGTATCGTCGTGTTTTGTTTTCACTGATTCGTTTACTGATCGTTAACTACTCACTCATTGCTGGGGGTCTTATGTGCTGTAAACTGCTTTGCATGGGTTTGCCTAGAAAAGAAGCTTTAAAATACTATTAAATAAATGAAGAAAATTTCCAACTCTGAGAGCGTTCTGGTAATCTGGTTGAGGGTTGCAATTTAATTTCCCTCCATTATTCCACTGAAAGCTGGGTCACACATAGCTGGGGCTGTGTGGCTGTGACCAAAAGCTGTATTCTCTCATTGCTGGTTGAACAGCCATGATGTTTGTATCACCCACCGATGTTTCTACTGACACAAACCCAGGAAAAGCGTAACGCTAGTGTAGAGACATGTCACACAAAATGGAGAAGCAGTGGCATTCCAGATATTGTTCAAACTCCAACTCCAACAAGTCAGTTTCTCTATCCCTACTCTAGTTGGTAAGCCCATAAAATACATTGTGGAGTCTTGAACAGAGGGAGAGCAGTTTGGAGTTCCAGCCACAGTACCGCCATAATGTATGGGGTTGAGACTAGATATTATGAGAATCACATGGTCGTCACCAAAGTCAGCAATCTCCAACATTGTGCTTGTGAGCTAAATGTGTTTCTGAGAGCATCTAATGCAGGCCTGATGGGGATCTGATACCTTGAACCATGAAGTGTTCTCTTAACTAGAGTCCAGCAACACATTTTGTGGGTAACTGGTATCTCTTTGTGACACATAGAAATGCATACCATAGTGATTGTAGTAATTTAGATACATTTCCTTACAAGAAACATCAGGATGGGAGTTTACAGAAGATCCCAAGTGTGTGTGTGTGTGTGTGTGTGTGACCAGAGTAGCTAAAGAAGGTCTTTCAAAAACTAGTTGTAACTGCCAATTAATAAAACCACAATGTTAACTCTAGTCTCAAGATACTGAGCCCAAGTTTATTGCACATGCCTAAGCAAGTGAGACCATATTCATCACTGATCTATCCTTGTAGAACTACAAATGCTCGAAAGGAATAAATTGGACTTTGTATTTTAACATTGCTTTATGAATACATTACAGTATGGTATATGTGGTGATACTGGTAATATTCACCAGCCTGATTTCCTCTGATGGTTGCTGTGGAAACGGAAATTAAATAATTTGTGTGATGTTGGACTATAAATAAATCTATGGGAGTGATCTGTCGGGCCTATTGTTTCAAACCCCATGATTCCTGGTGTGTTGTGAACATGTGATATAACCATGTGAAACACAACCTGGACAGCAACAGCTTGTACAGTGGTGCGTACTGCAAAGCTCGGCTGCCATCATCAGACAGCACCCAAGGAGAAGAGGGAGGACCGAAACCTGCACAGCACAGGTGACATCACACTATGCCTTCAAAAGACCTGATAAAGTCTTGTGACATCAGTAATATCATTGGAGATATTTGTACATGCAATACAGATGCACCAAAACTGCACAGATTTGGCCTTTCTTGGCTCATGGTAGTGACAACTCATGCATGTATAGCATACAGACACTCATACACTCTCTCTCTCTCTCTCTCTCTCTCACACACACACACACACACACACACACACACACTATAAAGTACAGTTGACCAACTATCACAATTTACATAGGCCATGAACTACCAGTGGTTTTGGAACACTTTTCCAACTTAAGACTGTTTTAAATGCCAACGTAGAAAATGAATGTCTTGCTAACCCATTCGGACCAAGCTATAATGAGGTTGTAAGGCACAGTTGTGGTGGTTCTTCTTTTTAAAAGCTCCTTTTGGTATTTGATCTCTCTGGATTCCAGTGCTCGGACATCTGCTCCAACAAACCTGACTTGCTTGCTCAAGATAAGAAAGATTCTCACAAATTTTGCCAACTATATCAATTTGTTCCTGAGTCTAAAAAGGTAAATTGTTTCAGCTATAACTGAAAGTGTGCTTCAGTGCTCAGTGAATCAGTATTATTGCTACTGGAGTGAGAGATAAGAGAATATAACAGGACTGCGGAAGAGTATCTAGAGTCCAGTAGATGTAAATTAATGGTTGAATAGGATGAGCACACTTCGCCCAGAAGGGGAGAATATGATCCATAAACTTCCCTACTCCCCTGTATATTTTTAATGACTTGTCCCAAGACAACTTTAAAGTTATGGCTATATAGTAAAAGGAAACTTTCTTAACATTTGGAAGATTTCGTGGCTTAGCCTATTGATACTTTTAATAAATTACTAATTACTAATCCTTTATGCATAACACAAAGAATAAGAAGCAGTTTTGAAGAATAACCTAGTGTGCTTTTTTGTTGGAGGCAAAAAGGAGTTAGAAGGTAGGAGTTTCCAAAGCGAGACAAATAAAGAGTGATGAATTTGGATGTCTGTCAATGAGTCTCTTAACAGAAACATGTTAAATACTGGTGTGTGGGTGTGGGTGTGCATCAGTTCTTTGTGTGGGCTGAATAACAAGGCAAATTTGGTGATTTGAGGGTCTTCCTCCCCCTTCCAGAGGCAAAACACAATGTCAATAATCCCTCCCCACCTGAGTCAGATCAGGATCCCCACAAAGCCATGTGTCATTCTGTTGTTTCTGTCCTTTTCGGCATCTTCTGTCCTCTACTGTTCAGTACCTCCAGGTATTATTAGGTATTAGGCTGTCCAAAATGTTGCCTGCGGAGCACTATAGTTAAAGAACAGCAGTGGAGAATTATTATTATTATTTTACCAAATGAGCAGTGACTCTGGTGTGAGATGTAAATGTTGTTGAACTGTTTGGGAACAGCGACCATGGTGCCATCAAATTCAGTATAAATGGAAATTAGGGTTGCCATATTTCAAAAAGTGAAAATCCAGACACAAAAGTTTTGCCCGCAGTTTTTGGCAAAATTGATGTTTGTTGGCTATTTTTCAGGAAAATCGGCAAAAACAACACTGCCAACATGGCAGTTGCCATACATCTGGATTTTCCAAGACATTTTGCCTATTTCCACCCAGACACTGCTTCTGACTGCAGTATTCCGGGTACTTCCAGGAAATTCTGGATGTATGGCAACCCTAAAATGTACAATTGCCAAGAAAACACAGCACAGTCATATTTGACTTCAGAAGAGATTCTCCCTCCCTCATGAGGGTCAAATATCTTTAAAATGCTTGAGAGTCGTTTAAAACCAAAGTATTAGAAGCCTAGCTAGAATGTATACCATAGATCAAATCCAGTACACAGCCATAGTAATCACAAAGGTGACAAATATTTGTACATTGCAGCTAGCTAGTCAAAAAGGCATGTGCATTGTGTGATTTATTTAAACCCTTTAAAACTATGAAAACAAAAGAAATCTGAAAATGGGGGTGGGTTTGAAAACTGTTTACTTACAAAACGCATTTCATTATCTCTTTGCAATGCTGGTGGTTATTCCTCTTTTACTGGTTCATTCAACAGTTTGCTTTTAATCATTTTGTTTTATTATTTTTAATTCAGCACTATGTAATGGCATATGCTATAAGCCATGAATCAGGGAGCGACTAATGACTAAAACTCGTACAGTTATTCTCTTTTGCTCTGTCTATTATTCTGCTGCAGCCACAACCCAGTATACAAGAAAGAGTAGATTCAAATGGAATCACCATATGCCAGCCTGAAATGGAAAACTGATGATTGATTATACATCTTGTGATGGTATTACCCCTAATCAAAAAGTGATGTGACAGCCTTGACTGAATCTGGGTGCAAGAGAAATTATGTGAAGGGTCATAGCTCAGGGGTAGAGCATCTGCCTTGCCTACAGAAAAACCCAGGTCGAATCCTCAGCATCTCTAGGTATCAGGTTTCCTGGAATCCTATGCCTCCCATGGTGGGATGCCAAGAAGCAGATAAACAAGAAAAGTTCTTACCAAGTAGTTTATTTAATATTCACAGAGAGAGACAAAGGAATGCAGTCTCTCTTAGATAATGGTGTTGCGCCAAGTAAAGTCTCACCCCCTCAGTCGCTCCTGTTCTACATCACCCCTACACCAGCTGATCTGTACTTTCTGTTCTACTACTCTCAAGGCACGCCTGGTCCTGGGAGTCGGGGGGCCAGGAAGGCTTTCTAGAGACAAGTCACACACCCTGATTCTCTCCTCCTGCCCCCAATTTAGCTGCTTTGTGACTTTCCTACAGCCTTCTAAAACAGTTACTAAGCAGATCATCACAAAATGTGAATGGAGTTGGGCTGCTTCCACCTGCCAGTCAACCACCACACCAGACCAATCCAGTAGGTTACCAAGCAGAGCACATCTGCATGGGCTACCTTCATTTTCATAAACTGCCAACTTCCCATTCAAACAAATGAGAGCTGTTTTTTCTAATGCCCCCTGTTTGGATCAGGATCATAGCAAGATTAAAATCTCCCTATCCTCATATCCTCAGGGTCCCTATCTGGCAATTTGTGACTTAAAAAGCTTGCACTCGAGGATGAACTACATGATAAACGTTGCATGTAGTTTGGTCCTCGTGAAAGCAAATGAGAGCGCCGAGTCCAGGGATCAGCAAAACGAGGCAGTAAAGATAGAGATAATGCATTGCAGACAGTCAAAAATCCTCTTAGCACAATGCTGCTGAATCAAGGTAATCATCACAACATCTGGTGTTCTGTTCTGCTCCAGGTAAGCACTGATAATAAGAAACAATGAAAAACAGCTTCCTAGCTGTGGAATATATGCCATAAATAAAGCGTGGGCTCTGCCTCTGTACCTGCAAATAGAGGAGAATAGGTCTGTCGTCAGGGCCAGCACACCTGTGAGATAGGGTGAGGAGCCGCTATGGGCAGCAGAAGACCCCCAAGGGTACCTTACTATGTGACTGAGAACCATCAAACCGTTCTTTCCTTATTCATCTTCATCCTCTTCATAGAGGGTAGAAGCATGGTTTGTCTCAGAAAAAGCAGTCAATAACTATGAAACTATGAAATTTGCTTCCGCAGAATGTGGGGAGGGCCACCAACATGGACCGCTTTAGAGGGGGATTAGACAAATTCATGGAGGATAAGACTATCAACGGCTAACTCGAGGGTCAGGGAACCCTTTTTCAGCCTGAGAGGCATGTTAAATTCTGGGCTACCTTCCAAGAACCCCATGCCAGTGTGTGGAGCAATGAGTGCCATTTTACCTTCACGCAATTGCACAGTAGGCGAGGTTCTACACAGCTCTGTCCTCCATCCAGGCAAGAGGCATTATGAAAGTTCAAGTACACATATGTGTGTGAAGCAGGGCCAGTGAAGGGTATGGTCTAGGGAGAGGGTGAGTGGTTTGGAGAGAGTTCCAAGGGCCAGGCAGAGAGGTCTCCAGGGCCACATTTGGCTCCTGGGTTTGAGGTTCCTCACCCCTGCTATTCCTCCGGGATCAGAGACAGCATGACTCTAGGAAAAATCATTTGTTTCTGGCATGAGTGAAAGGACTGCCAATGAGTCATTGGGGGCGGGATCCAGCTTAATCATTCCCCTTCTTTGTGGCTTGCAGTCAGAAAAGCAGCAGGTCAGATATTTCTCTCTATAATTTGTTTTCCATGTGCACATGTCTATAAAGTACACACATGGGACTAGATGGCCTGGGAAGAATTCTTCCCACCACCCATGGCACTAAGTTAGGCCAGTCACTAATTTTGCCCCCCACCACTCTTTTCTTATGGAGAAGAAAAGCCCAAACCTTCAAGTTCCCGACTTATTTTGCTACCCAGAGAGGCAGAGGGAGGAGGGTACTGGAGGCAGCAAAGATTGTCCCAGAATTGACATGGGTGGAGGAGAGGAAACAGTAAAGCAGTTTTAACCAGCCTTAGTCAATCCTTGCATCCTCAGGTAACAGAGAGAGGGGAGAGGCTTTTTGAGGTGGATTTGGGTGAGAATCCTAAACTCACCAGAAACTGCTCAGCTTCTGGACAACAAGCTGAAACAAAATGCATGCACAGATCTTCCTTTATAGACATAAAAATGTAAGATTGTCGTCACGCAGCCCTCTGGGGATATTTAAATACAGCAGGGGTGGAGGAACACAGAAGAGCTGTGAGGGGCTGAAGGAGCTTTGAGGATACGTGGGGCTTGAAGGAGCTGTGAAGGGTAGCAGGTTTGGGTGTGGAGTTGGAAGTTGGGAGTTGGAAAGGGGGTGGGTTTGGCTTGGGTGGGGGCAGGTGGGGTTGATGAGCAACACAAGCAAGGATAGCAGCCGTGTGTGTGTGTGTGTGTGTGTGTGTGTGTGTGTGATTTTTTTCCTTTTCCTTTTTAAATTTTTTTTAATTAATAATATTTATTAAAGTTTCAAAAAAAATACAAAAATAAGGAAAAAGAAAAAACAAAAAATACAAAATACAGAAAAAGTAAAAACAGTTAAAAAGAAATCCATCTTTCCATAACTTATCTTTCATTTACTTATTTCCTTGACCTCCTCACACCTCCCTTTTTTGTATTCTAGTTAAATTGATTGTTTCAGCAAGTCCTTTCCATTCTTGTATTTATCTTATTAATTTATCTTAATATATTGTAACTTTGCATTCTGACCTGTTAACAATCCATTCTTCCTTAACCCTATATAACATTACTGCAAAAACCACATTACTTCATTCCAACATCCTTTTAACATTCCTTAATTTTACAATGTTTCTGTAGATAGTCTTTAAATTTCTTCCAATCTTCTTCTACCGACTCTTCTCCCTGGTCTCGGATTCTGCCAGTCATTTCCGCCAGTTCCATATAGTCCATCACCATTTTTTTCCTTTTCCAACCATCTTGCAAAACAGGTGGTTATTTATTATATAGATTTTCATGCCCTATTCCCATCTCCATCTTTAAACCAGCAAAATTTCTGCCTGAGCATATTTTATCAGAACAGGCAAAACAGTTTCTCCACTGCAGTATCCCTGACAATGGCTAATAATGACAAGAAAATTCATCTTCTGTTTAAATTCCTGAGTGCTATACTGCATATACCAGGGAGGTATTCAATAGCTTTCTGTGCTGCTAGGAAAAAAAAAATTGCCTCAGCCAATTCCTTTTATTATTATTCTGTCTTCCACATATCATTGCCAACGAGTGGCAGAAAATGAGTAAAGTCCCCTGACTAAAATGACTTTCCTACTTTTCTGTCACACACACACACACAAATAAAAATCTGCCCACTCAGTGCTGGTCTGGCAGCCAAGCTGCAGTTCTCTGCTTGGGGTTATTTTCAGAGTGAAAACAGGATTTTCAAGGTCAGTGCCGTTAGTTAACACAGTCCTCAGACAATACGGCTTCTGCTCCCATTGCTGTTACTGCTTCAGTTTTATAAATGTTAACTTAATTGTCAACACTTTCCCTCACTTTTTTTTTTATACTGGCACATTTCCAAAGGCTTGTTAAATAAATACGGTACATTTCTCTCTAGAACAAACTTTTGCAGAAATGGAAGGAATGACTTTCAGAAACAACCAGCATTTTTCCACAAGTCTGAATACCACAACTGGGCCTCTTTTAGTTAAGGGGCAGAATTAGCAAAGAACATTGAGTAATAGCCAATGTTAGATTAGACTCATTGAAATCAATTGACTTAGATAATTTAGGGCCATGGGTTTCAGTGAGTCTACTCTCAGTATGACTTAGTTGGATATCTCATTGCTTTGCCTATAATTAAAATCTAGAGAAATATAAGAACACACATATATTCAGGGCCAGCTCTACCATGAGGTAAACCAGCTCAGGTGGCAGATACTTGGAGTGGCAGCAGCCCCCAGCTGTTCCTCCTGAACATCTCCCACTCTCAACCATTCTCCTGTGTTCACATGGCCTGGCCTACCCACTTCGTATGGCCTGCTGCCTCAGATGTTCAGTCCAGTCAGCTTCTGTACATGGAGTGAAGAAAGGCACCTGTCAGGAGCAAGTCAGCAATAAATCACACAGAGTACATGACGTTAACTCTTTATTCAAGGAAACAAAGTTGACTCCGGAGACCAGGCCTAGTGAGCACAGCTACTCGTCCTGGTCAATCTTGCCCCTATGAGGGAGTTGTGAGGAATGGAGGTACCCGCTTTCCCAAAGTTGACTAAATCTCTTCCTTCTCTGGGTCCTTCCCAAACAATCTGAGACTCTGTCATCATGCCTGTCTTTGCTCCTTCCTCTTCATACCTCCTCTGGTTCTGGAAGCCTAACTCATCTCTGCCTCTCCAACCTCCACTTCTGCCTCTGATTCTATACTGCTCTCTGCTGCAGACTCTTCCTGCTCACAAAACCCTGTTATCTCTTCAGTTTCCGACACCTCCTTCTGCCAGTCTGCTCCCTCTACTCCCTCTGACCACTCGTCGTCGTCCCACCACCAATCCCCTGGCTCTGAGCCTTCTTCCCTTGAAGGCTTCCCACTCCTCTGCATCCAACCAGTCCATGACAACACCATCTTTTCCTTTGTTTCAGGCATCATAATTCCTTAGGCTGGTCCTGTGTACGCTTACTTTCAATTGTGTCTTTATAATGAATAGGCATGCATTAATGCTCATATTTAAGCTCAGACCAATAATCCAATGGATACAAGGGACCTTCACCAACTAGCCCCAGAACATTCCAATGTTAAGTGTTCCTGCCAGTCCACATGGTACATGGTATCCTTCTTGGGTGCCTGAAAAACAAAAGAAGCTAAGTGGCTTCAGAAACTAGTGAACGGCAAACATTTCAGCATACTACATTGAATTGCATGTCCAGAGGCGATCATAGTTAATCAAATTACTCAGAGGTACCTTAGGACCTAGGCACTCGCCTAGGTCATCATTTTCTAAGGAACAGCACTTTTACTAGGATGTAAAGATGGGAAGGATTTGCCCCGCTTACCACTGCTCTATAGCATAGGCACCTTTATTTAGTAAGTAAAAGGGCAGTGAAAGGGATGTGAGAATGTGTTGCACTTCTTTGAGGGGCTGTGAACCATTTGGGGACAGTGGACACATTTGGAATTTTAAGGAAAGTGCTGTGGGTGCCAGTCACAAAATGGCTACCATGCAGGCAGGGCATAACACAAAATGGCTGCCAAACAAGCACAAAGAGACACAGTAACACAAAATGGTGCAGGCTTGCTCTGTTGTTCAATGGGGAAAAGGGCATCTACATCAGCTACTGCTGCAGTCACAGTAAGGAAGGTGGAGATTGCAGCTATACTACTGTAGATAATTGAGAATACTTTCTCCAAAAATATTGGCTTTCTGTTTCTTTCCTCGGCTATTTTTCTCATAATGTATTTGTTATCCTGCCCTTTCTTCCTTTCAGTATTGGGTCTCTATGTCATCATGAGACTCGGTTTTGTAATGTGCTTGTAACTGCTGTCAGGACTGGGAATGACTTGGGAATGACATTGTTGATTCCCAGCATTAGCATTCATTTCAGATTCTGCAAAAGTCAAAAGTGTCAGCAACAACAAAATCATTTTGCTGCTTTATAAACATGGCATTGTGTTACCTGCCTTGTTGCGGTTATGACTTGAACGGACCCCTAACTATGAACTGAGAGACCATCCAGTAATTAATGCATTTGATGACAGCTCCCATAATAGACAACTCAACTCTGTAAGCCCAACCTATTATAATAGCAAAGCATTATCTTATTTCCATTGCAAAGAATATTTCTTTTTTCAAAAAGAGAAATGTCACATGCCTGTCTACTTGTTCTAAACAACACACACAGAAAAGCTCCTGCATGATAAGTAGGCATCACAGTTTCACCTCAGAAGTGAAGTTCAGGCATTCTGCTGTTTTTCAAATTGGAGGGCATCAGTGAAGGCAGTGAGTGATTATCCAAGTAAGTCATATTGGAGTAGACCTACTGAAGTCCATTGACTTAAGTCCATGAATTTTAACGGATCTGCTCTGAGTATGACTAATGTTGAATATCACACTCTGTGCCCAAGACAAATGTGGTGTCCCTCCCACCCACCCACACATAAACACACACACTCCAATTCTCCACACAGAAGCCAACCAGACTGGCAGTCGACCATGACTTCAGCACTGGCAGGGGGACAGCATCCCCCACCACACCTAAGAGCAGTAGGCTATCCTAGGGAAGGAATGAGGAGCTTGTGGCCTTCCATATGTTGTGGACTCAAAATTTTGTAGGTCCCCAGGCCCCCCCAGAGATGGTGCAGGTGAGCTACACCCTCCAACGCCTCACTGCTGTTCCCCACCACCTCAACCATCTGCTCCCATAGCAGCCTCACTCCCCGCAATCCCCTGGGATGGAATTTAAATGAAATACATGGATGAAAAGTGTTACAATGTTTTGATGATTGGTTGTCTACTCTAAGCTCTTCTTCCAGAAAGGTAGAATGTAAACAAAGTACAAGATCCCCCACTATCCCACCCTGTCTTCTTTTATGGTGTAACAGAAAGGAAGTTGAGGAAGGGAACTCAGGGCTATTCTGGACAGCCTGTTTATTGAGCATTCATCCTGAATGCTTTCACAAAGGTTGCACAGAGGTTATATTTTGCTTCCACTCTTTATTGAGCATGCATTCTGATTTGTTTTCAGGGATGTCATACAACTAAAAACTAATTTGTTTGCAAAGAGGTTATAAAGTTTCCTGCCAAGCGATCGCTATCCCACTTCTTGCCCATCACTTTTCTAACTGCAAAAAGTCAAAAAGTATGTTTGTTGTGGCAGAGCGCGTGAATCCACTTCAGTTGTGCAACCTAAATTTCTGTTAAGCAACTGAATCCTTCCCACAAAATAGTGACAGCCTGGAGGAAACCTTGTCTTCTTTCTGGATAGTTCAGGGTGGGGCATAGTCTTCTTCCTGCTTGTCCCTTCTTCCCTAGGGTGGGGAGGTGGCTGGGAAATGTGAGCTGAGATGTTTCTCCTCTAATTTGCTTTGTAAGCTTTCTGGATGTAGTACAACTGGAAGCCTTTCCCTCTGACTGCATCATTTATTGACCCCACAGCCATATTTTGTGATATTACACTGGTGCATCAGTCAGGAAAGGTATCTTAAATATATATTTACTACTGCAGCAAGCCATTAAAGAGAGGCTGTGAGGGTGTCCTCCCCTCCTCTAAAAACCCGGGTTTTCATCAGTGACTGCCAATACTGATCAAGCTATTAAAATGGGGAACAAGTCTCAGAATTATCTTCCTTCACTGTATGCTCTGTTTCAGTAACAAAGAAAGGGGATGCATTAAAAGCTTAGAACTAGGCGCAGCACATGTTGAATATCAATGCTGAAACGTGATCCTGAGGAATAAGTGAAATAGGTGAAACAAACTTTCCTTGCATATTTCAGTGGAGAGAACTGTTAAGTTGTGGGTTGACATAGCAGACGACACAGCGATTTCTCCAAAGCAGCTCTTTATTTGTAAGCTGGAACAGAACTGAACTGAGGAGCTCAGTCAGCCTGCTTATATAGAGCCCCAGAACAATTGTAACTGTTGCAACGTTCTAAAACTATCCAATCACTGAACGTCACTTTCGATCCTTCATTTGCATAACTATCTACAGTATCCCCCTGCTGGCCCAGGGTGAGAACTTCAGTACATAACAAGAACCATACCCAGTTTCAGTCAGAACAAATAATCAGCTGCTTGTTTTGCTAAACTTATTTCTTTTGTCCCCTTCTACTCCGAGGCAGACATTCCGGCTAGAATTCTGTAATCAATGTACTACGCTGCCTTATACCAACACAGAGCATTAGTAAAGTCACCGAGTGTGTACCATGGCTGCAGCATGCCTCTCCCCTCTCTCTCTTATAATGCATCCCTGTCAGGGCAGGATGCAGTTTTCCACCTCTCTCAGTAATGTTTACTGCAGTGGTACAACTCACCTTTTGCATGCAAAAGGTCTCAGTTCAATCCATTAAGTCCCACCTGAAACCTGAAGAACTTCTGCCAGGGAGCACGGACAATGCTGAGCTAAATGAACCAGTGGTGTAACTAAATACAATGCGATCTCCTATGTTTATGTGCAATACGCAAAGGTCTGGGAGTTGCTGGCAAGCCTGAGCATAACTGATACCACAGTACAGATGCTTTCGTTCTTCTGGGATTGCTAAGTATGGCCACTGGTAACAGTATTAATTCATCTCCAAATAAGGAACAGAATATATTTTATTTTAACAAAATAAATGGGAATGGTTGCCATGGTAAAGACAGCTGTAGTCGCAGAAGTTGATGTATTGATGTCGGGGTTAAGACTTTCTGTGCTACTGACAGTACAGTGATATAGGCATTCTCTGTGATAGTTTGTTATTTTCTTTACATATGAATAATGAAAGACAGATTAAAGGTTGTTTTTTAAAGCACTAATACTAAACCATGATTTAGTGCAAGGGTGAAGAGCCTCTGACCTGCAAGCCAGTCTTGTCCCATCAGCTGATGAACAGTGTTATTGAACTACAATTCCCATGGCCATACTGGCTAGGAGTTGGAGTCTAACAGAATCGGAGGGCCATAGGTTTTCTATTAAAGTGGTGCCTTGGTTCTCAAACTTAATCTGTTCCGGACATCCGTTCCAAAACCAAAGTGTTTCAAAACCAAGGCACACTTTCCCATAGAAAGTAATGCCAAGTGGATTAATCCGTTCCAGACTTTTAAAAACAACCCCTTAACATGAATTTTACTATTTAACGAGACCATTGATCCATAAAATGAAAGCAATAATCAATGTACGACAGTCACACAATCAATCAATAGCTGAACTGGGTTCCACACAGTCACAAAAACAAAAGAGCCACAAAAACACAAAATAAATAGCAAAAACAGACAGACCTCAGCGTAACACTCAAATCGGAAGTGTGGCACTCAAAACGGAGCATGTTTGGCTTCCCAAAAAAGTTCACAAACTGGAACACTTACTTCCGGGTTTGCAGTGTTTGAGTACCAAGGCGTTTGAGAACCAAGGTACCACTGTATATCATTTTCTATTATATTGCTGTTGTTGTCAGTGCTATTTTTCTAGAAAAAGTGGTGTCGGAGCTCACCATGAACTTCTCCCTTGTTCTTTTAGAATGGCGCTTGAACCTACCTGAGAGGTGCCAGGACTGAGTTCTGATGAGTTCAACCTGGGAGAAAAATCCCTGTTCCCTATCACAGGCGCCAACTCAGGCCAATTCAGCCCCCTCCCCCCAGTATGTGAGGACTGGGTTGAGCCCCCCACAATCTGGGGTGGGGGAGCCCTGTTATTATTCTTATATTTATTTATACCCTGTCTTTTTCCCTGATGAGACTCAATGTGGCTTAACACCTGCTATAAAGTTGGAAAAAAATAGAAATAATAAAAAATTATATATAATGTATGCATGTGTATATATATATATATATATACAGTGGTACATTGGGTTACATTCGCTTCAGGTTACAGACTCCGCTAACCCAGAAATAGTACCGTGGGTTAAAAACTTTGCTTCAGGATGAGAACAGAAATCGTGCTCCGGCAGTGCGGCGGCAGAAGAAGGCCCCATTAGCTAAAGTGGTGCTTCAGGCTAAGAACAGTTTCAGGTTAAGAATGGACCTCCAGAAGGAATTAAGTACTTAACGCGAGGTACCACTGTATAGCGAGAGAGAGTATATACAGTATACAAGTGTCTCTGTCTTATGTTATGAAGTATTCAAGGGTATATAACAGCCACATTACAGCTGAGTAGCTGGCTCCGTTATATTCACCTTGCTCTGTCCTAAAAATAATAACTCTTCAATTACTCATCTGAGTTCCTATTTCTCAAAGGCGGGGTGAATAGCTGACTGTTGCCTTAAAGCAGCCCCCCTCCCCTTCCTTTTGTTACCACTGGATGATGTTTGTAGTTTTGTTTTTGCCCTGGGCCTTCCAACCATCTGGCCTTTGCATTCTAATCTTGCATTGCCATCAGTCACAGAGTGTCACAATAACTCACTTCCTGGGCTGGTGTTTGAGAGAAACTTGAATTCATTTCGGTTGATCTTTCCCAACAGAGGCAGCAGGAATAAGTGCCGTTCCTTTGCATGTTGCATCCTCTTTCTTGTTTCTGTGCGAGGAAAGAAAACAAGCAGCCAGCTAGCTCTGAAGTTCTTACTCTGACTGGGTAGCTCTTGAAGTACTGTGTGAAATCACTTCTGAAGTGGCAGGTTAGAAACTCAAAGTACACTAAGCACATGCTGTATTTATTTAACTTTTTGCCTTCCACTTGACCTTGTCACCGTCAGGGACTCTTGTTCTATGTTCTTCCCACCCCCTGCAAGATTTTGCAAGTTCTCCTGCTTATTCCCTGCTTTAAAAAGTCGCTCCAAGACATCAATGAAGGATGCAAAGCAAAAACAAAACAAAACCACCCGAACCACCAGAAAGTAAGCAAGGAGGAAGGTTGTCACTTTTACTCCCAAGGCTACTCACTTGGTATTCTCTAGCCTCCTCTAAGCTAGCCATCAATGCCACTATCAGTAAAAGTGAGAAATTGAGGGTTGCTGATGCTGGTATTTCTGCTTCGGCTGTTGTAATTTCCATTGCCCCAAGAGCCAGAGAACTTCTTCAGATGTCGAACTGTTAATTCTCACTGCAGAATACTGCCAGACACAGAGTTCTTGTCGCCCGAAAACATAAATACGGAGCAACCATGATGAGAAATAAGTAATACACTTTTTACAGCACCATCCTAGGCATGACTACTCCAAAACAATGCCCCATCAAACTGAGTGGGATTTACTCCCAGAAAGAGCCAGTGTGGTGTAGTGGTTAAGAGCGGTAGATTCGTAATTTGGGGAACCGGGTTCGCATCTCCGCTTCTCCACATGCAGCTGCTGGGTGACCTTGGGCCAGTCACACTTCTCTGAAGTCTCTCAGCCCCACTCACCTCACAGAGTGTTTGTTGTGGGGGAGGAAAGGAAAGGAGATTGTTATCCGCTTTGAAACTCCTTTGGGTAGTGATAAAGCGGGATATCAAATCCAAACTACTACTACTACTACTACTCCTCCTCCTCTTCTTCTTCTTCTTCTTCTTCTTCTTCTTCTTCTTCTTCTTCTTCTTCTTCTTCTTCTTCTCCTCCTCCTCCTCCTCCTCCTCCTCCTCCTCCTCCTCCATGTCTCTTAGCCTAACCCTACCTTGTAGGGCTGTTGCAGCGATAAAGTGGGGAGGGGCATTACATGTATAAGGAGAAGAATGCAGTAAATAAATAAAATCCTTGGAAATGTCAAGAGTTGAATTTTGTTTTCATCAGAGGCCCAAAGACTGAAGAAGTTATGACAGCAGAAAGGGAAGCTGTCAAAGGAGCTCTAGTGTGTAATGGGGGGGGGGGCATGGGATGTTTTTGAAGAAGAGGAAATGGCTTTGCATTTACTTGTCAACATGCAGAGCGGCCGAATTGCTCTGGACTCATCTAGTCAAGAAAGGACAATGTACTTTGGTGAAACTAGCATCTCTCTTGGCTACAAATCAGCCTTGGAAAATAATGCACAGCCAAGCAGCTACAGAGTGAGAAATGTCGAACTGCATCAGGCTCCTTCCTCGCAGTGATTAATGCGGCTGTCAAGCATTTACCCTGACTGGTACTTTGGGCCAGTTAGGATGGTAACTGTGGCTAGATCAAGTTTTCTTCCATTTTTACAGCAAGTGTACTGGGAGTTAAAGCTGCTGTGCCTCTCTCTTTTTGCTGCAACTCGAGAAAAGAAAAACAACAACCTCAGATTGCCAAGCCTAGGAGAGATTCTGAAGAGGAACAGCCTAAGCTTTTCTGACAATTATGGACCCTTATTCACATGGGCATACAACAAAGTGTAGCATCATGCAAAATGGTTATTGTCTCTTTTTTCCAGTCAAGGTCATAAAAGAGAAGGCCTATTTTCGTGTAGCCACCCTCCGAACCTCATGATTGGTTAGCCCAGTCTAATGGCTGCACCAGCCCTGAAGTGGCCCAAAGTCACCCATAGCTAAGTGGTGATTTGACAAGCTGGAACATGTATAAAGGAGAGCAACCAAGATGATCAAGGGTCTGGAAACTAAGCCTTATGAGGAACGGTTGAAGGAGCTGGGTATGTTTAGCCTGGAAAAGAGGAGACTAAGAGGAAATATGATAGCCATCTTCAAATATCTCAAGGGCTGTCACGAAGAAGATGGAGGAAGCTTGTTTTTGTTGAGAATTCCATTCCTCCTGAGCTGCAGATGTGTGGGATTGTCACATGTTACATGTCTGTTTACATTCCAGCACTGATTATTGGAGTCTTGTGAGAAGAAATTGAGATACGCTGTTTCCACTCTGTATAGCTTTTGCTTTGCAGTTCTCTCTCTGAGGAAGAAAGACAGAGAGAGAAGTCATGTTTTCTTTGTTCTGTTACATTTGATTTAATTTGCAATAAATTAGGCTTAGATGTAACTCCTCAAGGCTGAGCTTCTGTTTTGAACTCTGCTAATCGTGTGCTCATGTCCCTGGATATGGGCCACATCCACATGACAGGAGACCAGAGATGAATCCCAGGCGATGCTGCGTTGGGGGGAGGCACCAGGCCTCGGCGTTATCACCCAACAATTGGTTATGGGCCCAGAATGCTTCTGCTGCGCCACTCTTTCTGCTCTTGAGGGTAGGACTCGAATCAAGGGATTCATGTTACAAGAAAGGAGATTCCGACTAAACATCAGGAAGAACTTTCTAGCAGTAAGAGCTGTTTGACAGTGGAACAGTCTCCCTTGGGAGGTTGTAGACTCTCCTTCCATGGAAGTTTTAAAGCAGAGATTGGGTGGCCATCTGTCATGGATGCTTTAGTTGATATTCCTGCATTGCAGGGAGTTGGACTAAATGACCTTTGGGGTACTTTCCAACTCTACAATTCTATGATTCTATGAAACCTGGGTGGAATATACACACATATAAAAACGTTGCAAAAATGCTTTATTTTTATGTTTTGAAAAATAAATTGTATTTTGCATAGCTCACTGTTGCCATCTAGTGTCACATTTGTATATTGCACTTTGCAACCCATGTAAAACGTTTTATTTGAAGCTGTATAGCTGAGTCCCTGGTCTCCCAGGTCCTAGTCCAACAAGGACTACATCACACTGGCTCTCTCAATAGCTCCTTGTAAAATTGGTATGGCATTTTAAAAGGGGAATACATAGGGAGCTGCCTTATGTAGAGATTCAGACCATTGCTCTTGCTCAGTATTGCTAACATCAAGGGTGGGGAACTTTTTTCAGCCCCGGGATTACGTTTCCCTCATAGGGTGCCACGAGGTCATGTACTGACTGGATGCAGGAGAGTGATGGAAGGCACCAACTTGGGAATTCCCAAGGGGAAGAAGGCTCAGAGCCCAGTGATTGGTGGTGGGACGGCGATGAGAAGAGTTTGGATTTGATATCCCGCTTTATCACTACCCGAAGGAGTCTCAAAGCGGCTAACATTCTCCTTTCCCTTCCTCCCCCACAACAAACACTCTGTGAGGTGAGTGGGGCTGAGAGACTTCAAAGAAGTGTGACTGGCCCAAGGTCACCCAGCAGCTGCATGTGGAGGAGCGGAGACGCGAACCCGGTTCCCTAGATTACGAGACTACCGCTCTTAACCACTACACCACACTGGCTGTAGTGATAAGAGGGAGAAGAGGAAGCAGACTTGGAGGAGGAGGAAGCTGAAGAGGTAACAAGGTTTAATGAGCAGGAAGTGGCTATGGCAGAGAGCAGTCCAGAAGCAGAGGCAGAAGCAGAGGCTGGAGAGGAGCTGGGCCAGGAGGCGGAGATGAGTCAGAGTGCTGAAGAAGGCAGGGAGTCTCCCCTTCCTGCTGCGACCAGCTCTCCTCCCCTCTGGTCTCCCAGAACCTGCAGAAGACGGAGCAAAAACAGGCATGGCAGAGGAATATCAGGTTGCTTGGGGAGGACTTAGAGAGCTGTGGGAAGGCAGGGACTGTCAGTCCCCACCACTGCCTCATTGGGGCAAGACCTGCTGGGAAGAATTGCTGTGCTCACTAGGCCTGAGCTGGTTTTTTAAAATAAAAAGAAGAGTTAACTTCATTGACACCTTGGGAGTTATTGCTCACCTGCTCCCAACTCCCACCTATACAAGGTCAGACCCCTGGGTGCAGTGCCACAAACGCAGACAGCTGTGCATGGTTTTCCAAAAATGTAACATACATTAGACAAGTTGAAGAATGTTTTCTCCTGTTTCCTGAACACAGCATGCTTGCTGCTGCAGAAGAGGAGGAGAGAAATTCATGGATAGGCAAAGGTGGAACAGATGTCTGATGTAGTGTTTAGGCCTGAGGGACTATCTAGTGTGGGGGAACCTGGCTCCTTCCATGTTTTAACTGCATCTCTGAGTGGGATGGGGACAGATAACCCTGTCCAAGGGCAACTAATTTTTTTGCAGAGAAGTACAGGGAGAAAGCAATCCAAGTGTAAAATGATCAGCACAATTCTGTGCCAAGACTTAAGGTACCTTTTTTGGCTGGAGAAACCTGAGGTTTTAGGCCTTGCTGAGATGTCAGAACAAAAAACGAAGCAAAATCTTGAAATAAGGGGGAAAGAGAGAAGCAAAGACAGTATACTATCAGTTGTGTAAACACTCCCGTTTACTCTGCATTCAGTGTACTCCCACCACCAGTATGTGAAGCCATGCACACAAGACGCTCACCATGATCTACATTTAGTCTGTAGTTTCTTGAGAAATGCTACATGTTGATGCCCCGTAGTACGAGGGTCCTAGACCATATAGGGCTTTAAAGGTGGGTTCTTTGTTCTCTCGCTGTGATTATTAAAGTTTCTAACTGGTAAGAAGACTCATTTTCCTTTGTTCTGCTTATCTGCTACCACGGGGTCAGGAAGTCGATTCCCTGAAGCCTGGCAGTACCTCCCTAAGTATTCATGCGCACATTTATTTGCATTCTAACTTGTATAATTCCTAATAATTCCAGTAATGTGGAATGCAACATCCTCAGTTAAGAGCAAAATCCTCCACACACTTTGCAAGATTTCAAGATTGAGTTTTTCAGCTTTATCTGTGTGCAATATTCATTTGTGTGTTTATTTCCTAGTTCAATTTTTTGCAGATAGCTTCCAGTTGAACTGGGGTGTTAGTTTACTGCCTTTTCACGGAGAAGCAATGTATTGATCATACGCGTTTTATTATCGTGCATGGCATATTTTTATTTTATTTATCAGGATCTGCTCTTTGACTTTTATGATATATGGCAAACCTAGACCGGGCAATACATTTGTTTTACTTTTTAATAAGATACAACTGATGCCTTCCTGAGTATGCCCATCTTTTATTAGAGTTTTCTCTCTCGTGCGTTCCACCCTTTCAGCTCTTGTTTGGCTGTCACTTAGCATTTATTTTCTCCAGCGTGACATCTGGTCCTGCTGCTAACATAGGCTAGACAGATGTCTGCCCTAGAGAACGAGTGTATCAGCTTTGTGTCAGGCACTCCCGTCGCCTGCACCACCAAGGCATGTGTCCTTGACATCCGATCTGCGCAACTGTACTCCAGGCAACAAGCATGTGTGCCAGCTGGAGAGTTAAAAGAAATAACTTTGATGTGTTTCTTAGCCTGAGCTATGGAAAGTGTTTGTCTCTCCAGAGGAAATGACAACAGAACACAAAGTCAACCCCAGCTAAAAGGTTGGTGCTGGGATCCTTCCATCTATTGACTCAAGGCATGCCTGCATAGGAGTTTCCCATGCTCCTTGTCTACCAGTTTAGCACAAAGTCACAAGCATAGGGAGAAGCAGATTAGAAAAGAGAAGAACATAGGAAACTACAGTCAGGCTGTTGATCCATCTAGGGCAGTGGCTGGCAGTGATTCTGCAGGGCTTCAGGTGAAAGGATCTCCCAACCCTACCTGGAAATGCCAGGGATGGAACCTGGAGGATTCTTCATGCAAGGCAAGTGCTCTACCACTGGGCTATATGGCCATTCCCTGAGTGCCAAGTGACTCGAGCTGTGCACTAGGAAGTCCCAAACGTGTCTCTAGCTAAGCCAGCCAGTAGCCACTGCTTCTCACTCCCAGCCTGTCCACCACTCCAGCTGCAATACTTTGGGCTGTATTCAATGTTAGTCCTGTTCATGTTAGATCCATTGAAAAGAATGGATCGGACTACCATTGGTTCATTAAGTTCAATGGGTCTACTCTGAGTAAACCTTAGTTGGCTGCAACCTGATAAGAATTACTAGCCCTGTATAGGGAAGTTTTTAATGTTTGATCTCTTACTGTGTTTTCATATTTTGTTGGAAGCTGCCAGTGTTATTTTACTAGAAAACGGGGTGCCAGAACTGACCATGAACACCTGCCTTCTCTGCAAAAGATGTTAGCTCAGCCTTTCTCAGCCTTGGGCCCCCAGATGTTGTTGGACTACAATTCCCATTATCCCTGACCACTGGTTGTGCTAGCTAGGGATGATGGGAGTTGTAGTCCAACAACATCTGGGAACTCAAGGCTGAGAAAGTCTGTATTACATAGCCAGGACTTGCTTTTTCTTTTCTTTTCAAGAGTGGAAGTAAAGTGAAAAGGGAATTAAATGGAGTTGGCAAGAGAGGACATGCTCAAACTTATTAACAAATGGCCACATCTGGATGCCATCAGTCTCAGAATTCCTAAGGAAAGCAAATCAGGTTGTCTAAAAAATATAAGCAGCCTGGCGCCAATGCCAAACTCCTTCCTAGAGGACTGGAAAATAACTAATAACTGAAACTATTTTCTGGTGTGAGTAAAGCAAAGTAGTGGAGAGCAATATTGAAAATTGTGTCAATGTACATATAGAAACCAGAGAGCTTATATGACAATGAACATTCATCCTTATTTGTTTGTGCATATGTTAGACACCTTCTCGCTAATCCATGGTTATTCCACACTTTTTTAGTCCATTCCTCATCACTTTCCTAACCACTTTTTTAAAAAGTGCTTTAATCTGCTTTGGTTACACCAACCTAAAATTATGGTGCATGAATGAATCTCTCCTGCAAAATACTGGCAATCTGGAGGCTACCTTAATATAAGGCAGGTTCTTATTGTGACATCCTCAAATGTGCCTTCAGAGCACATGCACAAATAGGCACATGTTTTCTGAAAATAAAGTAAGGAGTAGATTTCTCCTTCCTGTTCAGGACATCGTTTTATCTCAGATCAGGCTAACCTTGTCACCTCTAAAGATGCTTTGGCTTTAATGTGTGATTTTAGTGGGCAACTCCGAAATATGTTTTGACAAGCCTTTCCCCATGGAATTTATCGGAGGCAAGGGCTTTTTTCCAATTTGTGATTCAGTTTCAAAATTAGCATAGAGATTCAACAATAGCTGGTGCCAACCTCTCCCCGCTCCCCCCTGCCATTCTTTGTTTGGTTACTACTGCATTTTCCTATCTACTTTTTGACCTTTTTTCCCTTTAATGCTGGAAAGATGTTGGACTTGCTTGATACAGCCAGCATCAAGCCAATGCGTTTCCTTAATTGAACCCCTCTACAGTTTCTCCAACGCTGCATTTTATGGCAGGTGATGAGTGTATGCATGCTTGCTTGGAAAATTCTCTGTATTCAATAAGCCATAACCAACTTGTAAGGTTTACTTATATTACTTTACAGGGGACGCGGGTGGCACTGTGGGTTAAACCACAGAGCCTCTTGGGCTTGCTGATCAGAAGGTCGGTGGTTTGAATCCCCACGATGGGGTGAGCTCCCGTTGCTCGATCCCTGCTCCTGCCCACCTAGCAGTTCGAAAACACGTCAAAGTGCAAGTAGATAAATTGGTACCGCTCTGGTGGGAAGGTAAACGGCATTTCCGTGCACTGCTCTGGTTTGCCAGAAGCGACTTAGTCATGCTGGCCACATGACCCGGAAGCTGTGCGCCGGCTCCCTCGGCCAATAAAGCAAGATGAGCGCCGCAACCCCAGAGTCGGCCACGACTGGACCTAATGGTCAGGGGTCCCTCTACCTATATTACTTTACATGCTGCAAAATAATTAAAGGATTGTTGGTTGTGTAGTTACTCACATTAAGCGATTATGACTAAAGAATGGATGTTTTCTTCCCTTAAAGAAGTATATACCATGGTTCTCATGGATAAGCATTTTTGCATCAAATGGCTGCAGTCCAGTCCATAAGATATGGAGCATTCCACTGTTGCCACGAGAAAGCACCACGTATATGCATAATCACATCTATTGAATACAGCAAAAGCAGCCTCATGCATGTGCCAGTTCTCTATGGGTAAAATCCAGAGGTGTCCATCTGTTAATGGAATGGAATTCCATTTGTGCAACAAGACTTCTGTTTTCTCTCCTTCCCCTCTGCATAAGCTCTGGAGTTGATTTGGGTGTGCAGAGGGGGAAGGATAGGAAGCGGAAGTCCCACCATGGAAGCATAATTCAGTTTGTGTAGTGTTGGATGTTGCCCAGTGTGCATGTATATTTCAAATATTGGGATGCACAAGATCCTTCCATCAGCAGTCTGAGAAGGTCCAGAGAACTAATGTAGCATTGTGGCTAAGGGACTGAACTATCAATGAGTACCATGAACTTTCTAGCTTGCGTTAGGTAAGTCACTTTCTCTTTCTCAGTTTCCCCATGTGCAATATGGGGGATAATAGCAATGACTTACCTTATAGGGTTGTTGTAATGAATACAGCTGGATCAAGCTTGCAACGTGCTTCAAAAACATCTGCATCTTCCTTTCAGGTTAAGTTGCAGTAGTATTACAGTCCCAACAGGGACATGCCACATGCTTCTTCTGAACATACAACTTGGTTCTTGGTGCCTGTTTCACATTCTGTTTTCACTGGAGAGGCACAGACAATGTAACTGAAAGCCACATGCCGGTGGCTCTATATTGGCAACCCAATGCATTTTTTCACAGCTTCCAAGCCACACTCAATAATGGAGTGCTCCAGTGCACATTGTTATTCCATCTGTCTAAGAACCTGCTGGAAATTCTGGAGAGAGGAGTAGAAACCCTGCCATCTGATCAGTTGGTTTCTTGCAGCAGCGAGAGGTGGAGGAATTGCACGGTCCTGCTATATCCTGCAACATGGAGACTGGAAGCAGCCATCGGAGCATGGCCTCGTTTTTTCATCTCAACGCGCTGCTGCTTGATCTGGGCCAAAGGAAAGATGTATTCTGGTGGCTTGTTTTCCACAATACTGTTGCCTTGTGATGGCCCAGATGTCTAAACCAAGGGGAAGCCGGTCCGTTTGGGCAAATGGGCCACTACCCAACCAACCTCACTCTGCCCTCACCCAGCCTCCACTTGCCTGCCTGCTTACTTACAACCAGACCAGGGAGTGACACTATTTGTCAGCTTTCTTCTCTTGTGGTCTCAGTGTTCCCCTTGTAGAATTCAGAAGGAAGGAGGATGGGGACAAAACTAGAGTTCATTGGATCGGCCTATCATTGGCTCTGGCCCCACCTGCCATTGACTCTGGCTCCACCTACTTTTGGTCTCCACCCTACCAATCCCTCTGGCCACTGGCCACCATTCTCTGAACCTCCTATTAGACACCAGCTACTATGGACAGAGCATTATGTATTAAATATTCTATGGGTGTGTCTAAACTCAAGAGGGGTTTGCACGCTGAGACATATAATAGCTCCTCTTTCAGAGGATTTAACGATCAAACTTGTCAGTCCTGAGAATCCTGGCTGAACCACAATGAAGCTTTGTATTTCAAACCTGCTAGTAAACTAAGGGCCCGAACACAATATCTGAGGAAAAAATCACTGTTGTCTGTTCCAATTCATTTCCAAGACTTCGTGAGCAAGTGATTGATGACACTTTTTAATTATTCTCTGAAGCTGCTGTGTGTTACGTCAGATAAACAAAATTAATTTGCTGCTGAGAAACACGTAGCGCTTTCCAAACATACTAGAATAGAAAAGATGAAAGATGCATTAATAGGACATGTAGCTTTGCCCGGATCTTTAAAATATGCACGGTCTTCCTGTGTTTACTGTGGGTGGGGTCCTTGGCTTTTTTGTAGAAACATAATCAGATATCAAATCTTCATCACACAGTTTCCTGATGATACACCGTTAGTTTATCTTCATCCCATGACATGGAGTCTTGACCTCATCTCTGCGGCATCCAGTATCAATCCATCAAAGCACTAGACAAATCAACTTCTAGTTCAGCTGAATGCAGAGTTTTCCAGAGCTATAAACAGGGCTTGTCCTAGTACTTTACTGCATGTTAACTGGTCACTAAAAGAATACCTAATTAATCCTGCTGCTGCTACAAGAGAAATATGCAAGGTCCCTATTTCAATTTTACACATTGGAGAACAATATCGAAAGGTTAAGTCATTTCTCTAGCTGCTGTGGCAAGAAGCCACAAATCAAAGGCATGACTGCTGCAAAGCTGCAAAGCACTTCACTCATAGCACTCCCACACAATCATCCCTAGCAGAAATCCGGGATTTATTGCCTGCTATAAAGAAGCAACAACAAAACTTCCCTCCATTGCACAAAGCTTGCCCTTTAGGACTTTTTCCTCGCCAGATGCAGCAGTGGCAGACAGCGGTCTGAATAAAGCCTGGGGAAAGAACCCAAACATGGGGTGAAAAATAGGAATCTTGGAAAGCCACAATGAAATGTACATCCACATGCATCTTAAAGTCTTTGTCTGTAAGCATTTGCCAAGGCATGTCCCCAAGTCTGTGTTTCTGGATGCGGCGTCAGGGCTAAGCGGGAAGGGACTGTAGGAGGAGAAATCCTCCACACCTCAGGACTGAGAACCGCTTCTCCCCATATGAACCAATTTGGACCTTGCGATCATCATCTGAGGCCCTTCTTTGTGTGCCTCTTCCAAGAGATCCCCAGAGGATGGCAACACAAGAGCAAGCCTTTTCTGTGGTGGCTCCCCACTTGTGGAACGTTCTCCCCATGGAGGCTCGCCGTGATTACATATCTTTAGGTGCCAGGTAAAAGCATTCCTCTTCTACCAGGCCTTTGGCTAATTAAACAATCTATGGCCTTCTAAACTGGGGGGAGAGTTATTGGTTTTGTTTCTTACTATGTTGTGTATTTAATGATGATGATGGTGATGATTTATTTCTACCCTGCCCATCTGGCTATTTTTGAGGGTTTTTTATATTATAAACTGCCCTGTGATCTTCTGATGAAGAGCGGTACAGAAATTTTAATCATCATCATCATCCTTACAGGCTAAGCAGGACTGTCATTGACATATTTCCCCCTTAGCCCCTCACCAGAAGTGTCATGTGAATACTGAGCATCAGATTTAACTCCGTAGAATACGTTTCAAGGGAAGAGACATGATAGCGAATCAATCACTTGATAATTTAGGGGGGGGGTTGTACTACGCTTAAAGTCCACTTTAAGGAACTCAAGGTGGCATATGAAGTTCTCCCCATTTTAAGCTCATTACAACCCTCACTGGCCCAAGAAGACCCACTGAGCTTCCTGACTGAGTGAAGATTTTAACCTGGGTCTGTCCAGTGCTAGCCTTACCACCCCATCATGCTTGAGTAAATGATGCCACGCGTTCCAAGCTATAATTGCAATAACATAAATGTTACAATAAATGCGACAGCCACACAGTGCAATTTGCACATAAGAAGAAACTGGACCTAAGAAGAACTAGCATTTCTTTTTCCTGTAACATGGTTCTGTTCCCCCCCCCCCAGCCTTTCTGATTTTAAGAGCACATTTTAGTGCTTTGATGATCTTTAGCACCACTGTGTTGTTTGTTGCTGGTTTTGTTTCGTTTATACTCTGGTGCTAGTCTAAATTTGATCCTTGATTTTATGTCTTTGCTGTTTTTATGGAGTGATGTGGTTACACACACACACACACACGCTGCCCAGAATTTTTGTTGTTAAGGGGCAGTGTAAAAATGCTATCAATAAGCAAATAAATTAAGAAGGCTATAGAAGCAGTCTAGTTACTGAGCAGAAATACGAACAGCAGAGTATGAAGAGGTTAGATTCTGCGTATGCTGTATGTGAAATGCATGTTAATGAAACTTGTTCCATCCATAATTTCCTTCTGAGGTAGTGACTTTACTCCCTTTTTCTTGGCTATACCAAGGAAGCAGCTAATGATATGGAACAGTTTGGGGCTTGTGTCACCAGGGAAGGAAAACAAAGCAAGTAGCACGTCGTACACTTCAATACCTCGAGAAATCATTGCTGCCAAACCACAGCAGGAAAGTCGATCTAAACTCGCAAGACAAAGGTAATCTTAACAAGAAAGGAAAGCCAGAAAAGGCTGGCTCCCTTTGGTCCTGGCCAGGCCTCCTGCCCAGCTAGAGTTTGGTTTCACCACCTTCATAAAAAGGATGGCTGCATACAGGATATGGACCCCGCTATTTCCTCCCACTGCATGTTTGCTTAGCACACTTCTGTGCCTGAATAAGGCACCAAGCCAAGAATCTCCTCCCTGCTCAGGAAATCGTGTCCTCCCTCAAAGAGGGCATGTATTGCGGTGTGACCTGACAACCAAACCCTGTGTTGTGGGTGGGTACGATCGGAAACCCACAACACCCTATTGGTAGGTCCCTCGATGCTGGGTTTAATCAGGTCAATGGGACGCTAGCCAAACGGATCGAGGGACCTATATATGCCCATGCATGTGACCCTGAGCTTCTTCTTTGGGCCAGTGCATCGGAACACCTGCCCACCTCTCCCTATATTTAGGGCTTGCGGTTGGCCTTGCTATGCCGTCACGTGTCATCTGTCGTTGGGACAGGGGCACGGCAGGAATTTTCCCTACTTTGTTGACTGGCTGTTGCCATTTGGGTTTAGCCTGCCGTGTAGCAAATCGTCACAACTTGTAAGGTTGCAGATAGGCACTGGTTCTGGTGATAGGGATGGGGGAACACTCTCGCCATCCCTATGTGAAGGGTATTCTGTTAAAGGAATCCAGGGACTCAGTGGTTTGGTCAACCCTGAGAGGGGCTGTGCCCGTGCCTGAGTCCAGGGGGACATCTGGGTGGTGGAGATAGCCTGACCCTGGCTTTCCACTGTTCCAGGTGTTCACTCTAGGCTGACCTATGCTGGTGCCCTGGGTCAGTGCTACCTGCCACGATGCAGGGAGCTAGTCAAACCAGAGCCTATGCAACCACTCACTTGATGTAATCAATAAAGTTGTGGCCTAAATTCTGCCAAAAACAAAACGAAAATTTGAGTCTTGTCTGAATTTATTTGGGGAGCGGGGTTAAAAGGTCTAAACACACAAAGTGATAAGCATGCAACAATACATAGCCCTCACTCACAGATAAGGCTAGGCTAGTGTTGCCAGGTCAGGAGCATCCGAGACCCTGAGATTGCAGAGCCCAAATCTGAAATGTAGTGGCAGCGCCTGGTGATGTTATGAAGATACAGGTTAATTGGGAGATGGGAGCAAATCCCCAGAATGTTTATGCTTCAATCTGCAGCCAACTCCTGCCCGGCTGACACTTGCAAGTTGCATGCACAATTTTCTTGATGTTTTTAATTAAAGGCCCTCTTGCCAACCTGGAGATTCAAGGCCTCCACCTGCTACCTGGAGGGGGCCAGGCAAACTTCAAGACTTCAGGTCAAACCTGGAAGTCTAGCACCCTAGTCTAAGCCAAACTGTGACTTATCATGAGTGAGCAAACATGCAGGCTCCCAGACAAGAGATGGTGTCTACTTTGCTGTAAGGAGACGGCCGAATGGCTGTTTTCATTACCTTCCTACCAAATGCAGTTATACACCAAACCGGGGGGGGGGTGTATTTCACAGCCTTGGGTGAAGACAAGAATGCAATATTTTCTTTGGAAATGTTCTCTTTGATTTGCATTATGCTGTTTGGGAGGTTTGAATTATAATTGCAAATGATTTTAACAAGCAATACTTTTTGTTTCAATTCTTCAATTACTTAAGATCTTTAGCTCAACTTACCTTATTAGTAGTGCTCAAATATCTTAGCAGGTTGTTGTTTTTTCTCTTTTTTGCCATGATGCTTCCAAAGCACAATCTTTACAACAGGAATCTATGCTGCAGTCAATGTGCGTATCTCAGCTGTGTTCTGTACATTTCTCCAGGCAATATACATCATCTCAAACAGGCTTCTTTTCCCAGCTTGGATAGCCTTTCTTCAGGTGGTCAATTCTTCCCTCCCCTGTGATCACAGTAATCGATCCCATGCTAGTATTAAGCTTTTTTCCTAAGAACAGAAGCAGTACTGAGGATAATTTTAATCAGGAATGTGGGAAGGGGAGGGAAGGTTTAAAACTCTCCTCACCCTGTGATTCCCTCGCTGACTGGAAAATAGCTGAGAGTGGGGAAAGGAAGGCGAGACTGTAGAAAAAAAGTCAATATTTTTGAGGAGCTCCATCCCTTCTTCCTGTTGTTTGGTGAATCATTGGGAGAGCATGTTGTAAGTTGTAAGTTGGCCAGAAGCCAAGGGGATCCCGTAGCCAAGGGGATAGGGGTACAATTAGGGTCACCATATAAGCCAGAAAATTCCGGCTATGTCTGGGGACCAGGGACTAACATGGTTGCCCGGGGGGGGGGATTTTTAATTTAAAAGTAAGTGTCCAGGATTTTGTCTGTTCCGCAGCGGAAGCGCAGTGGAGAGGTCATTTCCTTGTCACCTCCCAGACAGTGATTTTGGAAGCCCGCTGTCCGCCACTGCTGATTGGAAAAAAACCTCAACAACCTTTTGGATGATCTCCCCCCCAGAAAACCTCCCCAGATTTTTACTTATTGAAGTATGGCAACCCTAGGTACCTATTACACACTTCGGAACTAGTAGGAGAAACCAAGGACATGTCACTATGCATAGTGTCCAAGAATGTGCATATTGCCCAGAAAATATGCAAAATGCAGTCAAGATGCACATTTCTTGAGGCCTCTTGGTGATTATGTATATTGGCCTGTTATGTACTGAGTTGAATAGGATCCAAACTGCAGCAGTCTGATTGGTCCTAGAACAATAGGATTCAGAATGCAGCAGTCTCATTGGTCCTAGAACAAGGCAGCAGTATGATTGGTTGGCAGGAACCACCCAATCATGCTCCAGATAGAAGTGAATCCACAACCTGATTGGCTTACAGTAGAATTCCGGAATTAGCCAATCATGTGCAGCCCATTGTGTAAATAATGTATATAAAGCAGATACTTTGAGGGGACATTCATTCATTCCTCCTCACCACTATGAGCTGAATAAAGAGCATGAAATCACTTTGCGACTCTGAGTATATTTCATGGCCAGAGAACGTACAAAATTTTGTTGAGATATGCACATTCCCAAAAGCCTGTTAGGGATTCTAAAAGAGAGAAAGAAGAAAGAACTAGAGAGATTTTTCCAAAATTCATTCTACCCAGTAATATGCAGGATACTCAAGCCCCATCCTCTACAAAAAGACTTACTCCTGAGGAAGTGTGTACAGGATTGTGAACAACGACAGAGCTGAATGACCATCTGATATTCCAGATTGCACACCGAGATTCATTCATATTTATGAAAGGAAGGAGCTGGTAGAAGCACACAAAGACAACACAAAATTTACATTTTAAACACATCTTCTCTTGGAAAGGACAAGCTCTGACCTTTGATGTCTTCATAAGGCCAATATTTACTCACAATAAATGCAGCCAAGTTTAAGAAAAGCAAGGAGGGTTGAGTAGGTAATATATGCATTTGTTTTCATTTATTTACATTTTTTCATTAACTCAATTGTTATTGATTTTGTCCTTCATAAGAATTCAACAGGACGCAGGCAAACAAAGTTCAGAAAGAAAGCATTTCCATAACAATATTATATCTTGCATAATCCTGGCAAATGCGAGGTCTGACAAAAAGAAAAGTTCCCCCTGAAATCAGTATTCTTATGGGTGAAGCGGCTAGTTCCAATACAATATATTTCAAAGTTATGTTGTTTTATTCTCCATAAAATCATATTCTTTTTAAAGCCAGGCTGTGTCATTCAGATTTCTGTTTCTTGCTTCAAGTTTCCCCATAATAATGACAAATTAGAAGCAACTGGCTTGAAAAGACATGGAGTCTCTAGTTTGTCAGGAGACGTTTTGACTTTCAGAAGCCACACAAATATAACTTCTGTTTCCTTAGCAGCTTTAATTAATTAATGTTTTCTTAATTGGTTTTAAAGTGTATTTTGTGCATCACTTTGATCATTCATATAGAAAGCCAATTTATTTCTGGCAATGCAATCTGAGACCTGAATTGGTTCTTAAGAGTTGTTCAGAACGAGAGTAGGGATTGGCTGATTAAAATTGCCTCAGGTTTTGGAGTGATTCCGATTTAAAGTCATTATAGATCTGTGGAAGCCTTTGAGATAGTTCAGAATCCTTTAAACTGCTTCAAAGGGAGTTAAATGCGGGCCTGGCCATGGCAATTTTGGAGCATCTGGACTGAAACCACCTGAAGAGAAAGTCATCGCTCGAAAGTGCCCCAGAGACCTATTATTTCTGAATCAGAAGTACAATAATCCAGAAGAATTTTTAAGCAGCTATTCAGGTCAGCATGTCCTTTTATATTTCTTTATCTGCGCAGGATTTAATTCTCCATTTGTAGACAGAACAGGACCACCCTGAGGCTATGCAGGATGTCTGTAGAGGACTTTTAACGAACAAATCTGCACATGCAACTATAGATTGTTTATGGATGATTCTGTATCTGTGCCTATAAGATGGCCAAAAACCTCATATGAAAGCATTGTATCTCAGAAAGCAATAACATAACACATAACAGAGAAACCTCTCAGGAAGAAAGGAGAAGATCAGACCCATGTTTTCTTGTGATCTGCATGTCATTTCCCCCTTTTACACTGCAAGTCATTTCTTAACAACCATCACAGTAGAATCACGATGAAATAAGATGATGGCTATTCTATTTATTCAATTTCTTAGAAGTCTTCTACTAAAAATAGTCTCAGGTACAGTACATGCTGCAAACAATGGATTGTGCCCAAGTAAGTTTTACTTAGAGTAAACCCATTGAAATGAGCTAGTCATGCACATTAATTCCTATAGGTCTAATTTGATTCTGACCTACATAAGATACAACCCAATATTAAAAAATACAAGGATGAAAAATGTAGATAACAGCAACCAGCACATTTTTCAGTGTGATTCTAATAGCAATGCTACTGCCCACCAAGAAAATACAGATATTGTAAGTGGCACAAGGGAAGCCAATGTAAATGCCCAGAAGAATACAAAAATGTTGACAGCCAAATGCCTGGGGAAATGGGGACGATGTTGCCTCATGCCAAAAAGTTGTTAAAGGGTCTCAGAATCTGTCCATAGGCTTCTGGTAGGCTTATGTCAGAAGAGACATTCTGCAAGATAGTGGGGTCTTAGACAACTGTAAGAAGGCTTTATAGGTTAAAACCAACCCTTAGATTTGGGCTGCAAAAGATATTGTTAAGTGCAGCCAGAACAGCATTGGTATAATACGGTCAGACAAGCTGGTCCCTGCTAGCAGTCTGGTGGCTGTGTTCTGCACCAGCTGCGGTTTCCAGACTATCTCCAAAGGCAGCCCCACATAGAGAGCATTGCAGCTATCTAAGCTGCAGGTCACATGAGCACAGTCAACTGAAGCCAAGCTGTCCCCACCCAGATAGGGATGTAATTGGGCTAAGAGACAGCAGAAGGTTACAGGTGCCATTGAGGCCACCTGTCCCTCAAGTAACAGTGATGGATCCAGGAATCAGGTGACTCTTTGAGCTATGAATCTGCTTCTTCAAGAGGAGTGCAATCCTACCCCAAACTAGTTGACCACCACTTCTCTGGGCAGCATAAATCATTTGATAAATATACAAAACAATCCCACAGGCGCCTTCTCTGTTGTCTTTTTGGCACCTGCTAAAGACATTTCTCTTTCAACAAGCCTTCTAAACTATTCCAACTCGTATCTGTCTTGGAATATAATTGATTTTTATGTATGTGCTGCTGTTTTTAAGTGTTTTTATATTTATAATTAGTTTTTGTTTTGTTTTTAAATATGCAGATGTTCTTAACTACTTTAATATGTGTAACTGTTTTATATATGTTCTGTTATTGTAAATTGCTTTGGGATGCCTCATGGGAAGTAGTTTATAAACAAAAATAAATTATTATTATCATTAATTTCATTCTCTTGCACTCCTCTACAAAGGCTTTTGAGAGAGGTTTAATCTCTTGTGCATTAAAAAATGCTGGGTATAGCTACATTTTGGATTCTGGTGGCTTTAAAGCCATATTTCCAAATTATTACTGGGTAACTGATTGTTTATGTCCACTGTTTGGTTTCCTCAGCAACTAGTTGTAAGGGGGAAGGGGACACTTTTGCTATGGCAACCAGAACTGATTGCTTATTTTACAGCTTTGCTGGTCTCCATTGTAAAAGCAGTAGTTAGATAATACGCGCACAAAGGGCCAAATAAACATATGTTCTCTAATGGCATGCATTTGCAAGATTTCTCTTTCTGGGGGATGAGTAATCAATAAGACTGTTACTAAGTAGCTTATGGGTTCCAGCACTTTAAAGCGAAAACACCAGGTTTGGTTATGCTTTGCTGCTTGTGGATTTTCATAAAGGCAGAGCATGCTTGGAGATTAAAAGCTATTATTTGCTGGATACTAATGATGAGGTGGGGGGTTCTCCTCCCTGTTCCTCCTGAATTAAAGAATTTACTGCACAAGAGCACATTCATGCTGCTTCTTCAGGAATTTTGCCCACCCAGGTGACCTTCATAAATCCCAGAGAAATCGAACTTCTTACATTTTGACATTTTGTGACAGAGCTCTACAGAACCCCAGTTGATACCTGCTTGAGTCTAATCCAAAGTGCCCAGTAATGTCTCTTGTATGCACATTAGATTTTCTGCATGCCCATGCATTTATTTCCTTTATTCTATACATTTATATTCCGCCTTTCCTCCAAAGAGCTTGTGATTGAAATTAAATGAAATAAAGATTGAAATGTGTGTGAGAGGGGCTGAGCAAGTGAAGGCTGAAATGTGACGATTGTGTTTGCAAAAGAACCATGAGAAAAGGATGGAATTACATGTACACAGGAGCTATTACTATAACCGAGGACAAAAACAAGAAAGTTGTTATGCCTCATGATTAAAACCTGTAGAAGCTAGTAGAAAGAAGTATTGTCACATATAATCACCCTTTTGCTTCCCTTTGCTTGTAAGTGTTTAATGCCTGTTGTTGTTATTTTTGTTGTTGTTGTTGTTTTTCTTCATGTTTGAAGTGCCATTGCTCAACTACTTGCTGACAGAGGTTGTGTTGCACCAGCCTTGCAATGCCTAAATAAATGTCCTGTTTGACTGACAATTGGAGTCTGGATTTTACTGGCCGCCCAGGCTGAACCCACAGGGTATTGGGATAGTGAATTCCAATATTTCCCAACAAGCTCAAGGTGGCATACATCATTCTCAATTTGTGTTGCTTCGTTGGCCCAAGGTCATCCAAATAACTTTGTTTGTGTGATTATTTGAACCCTAGTCTCCCAGGCCCTAGTCCAACACCCTAACCACTACACCACACTGGATCTCAGCACCTCCTTGTGATGGGTCTGAATCGGCACCTAAAGTCCATTTCATTTCCAGAGTGGAAATGAAGACACATGGGCTGTGGGAAGACACAACAGAGGGTTTTGGTAAGAGGACCTCAGAAGCCTTAGTTCATAGACTGAGATTTCCACATGGTCCTTTGGATTGTGGTCTCCAGCTATTCATACAGTCATGTGGAATAACACAGTGTTAGAACTAGAAGGAATCTTGGACGTTATATCATTCAATCTCCTACCCAAATGCAAAAATCTTCCAATTACACCATCACTGTTAGATGATGATCCAGGCCCTACATAAACACCACTAGTGAAGGAGCATCTACTACCTCCTAAGACAGTCCACTCCTCTCCATTTCCCCAATTCAGCAATGAAGCAACTCACACTAGGAGCTTATATAGGATGTGGAGGCCCCACTGTTTCCTGGCTCTCAGACAGGCCCTGACTTGGGCAAGTGCCTTCATGTACTTCCCCACCTCTCAAGTAGCCTAATGTGCAATTAGTTCTGCCTCATTCTCCCCTGGGCAGCAAGGTTGGCATGGTGTAAACACACAGGCGGGAGCCCTGAATTGGCTCCAACGGCATGTTTGCACCATGCTGGTCTCTTCCCTCCGCCACTCCATCCAGGTATGCAGCAGCACCTCAGCCCAAGGGAGGTCAGGTGAGTGGTGCAACCTCACCATGCCATCTGTTGTGGGTGGTGAGGAGAATCTAAGTCAGTCAGAAATCCAAGCAGCTAGTATGGGGGCCTTCAGTCCTGCAGCAGGGATACTCAGATCTATTGACTTTTCAGGGACCCTGGCAGTGGGGAGCTCTGTTCCTCTTATGGGGCTTCAGGTTCAAAGTCTGAGCAGGGCCACACCCTGATGACTCCACTAGCCTCTCTTCTTGTTAAGACATTCCTCCTAATGTTTAGCCCAAATCTGTTTCCTTGCCATTTTCACCAATTAGTTCTAGTTCTGGCTGCTGGAGCAGCAGGGAACAAGTCTGCTCAGTCTTCTACGTGACAGTCCTGCAGATATTCTGAATTATTCCTTTTCCTCCCACTCCAAGGCAGGCAGGCAGACTGAGACCCATTTCTCAATCTGCAAAATAGCAATACTTATTACTAAACCTGACTGTTGAAAGAATGTATGAGTGTGATAAAGCAAGTCGCATATTAAAATTGCTACCTCCCGTCAGATAACACTGTATCCATTATGCTTTTGCTAATATATGGTACCAGGAAGACTGACGGCTCCATAACACTGTTACATTTGTACACAGAAGTTCCTCATATGTAGAAAATCGTGCGATTCCTGAATATGACAATCCACCACCTATGTAGATTGCTGTGGGTGACTAATTGATTGATTGATTGATTGAGTTTACTTATATGCTGCTTTCCACAATGAGCTGTGCTGTGGCTGGTCTTATTACACTTATTATGCGTGTATATGTTTTCTGTTCTGTTCTGCTCATGCGGAAGCACTGGCTGAACACAGCAAGATAGGCTGCAAGTGGTCAGCACCACGGACAGCTCAATGTGTGTGGTTGGGGGCAGCTGATGGTTATGAAGTCAAACCAACAAGCAGAGAACTTGGAGCGTTACTCTTGACAATTATCATGAGCCAACTGCAAGATTAACCTGTCCCACAGCCATGTGGGTATCTCAAGCTCTGCTTTCTTATAGGAAAACTGCTTGGGCTTAAGTAAGCTATGCCATATTCTGAATGTGCCTACACTGCCAAGGAAGACACTGGTGCCCCTATAAACCATAGTTTGTTCTAAGAATGAGTGTTCTAAGTCAGAGACGTAGGATATGGCAGGACTGCCTCCTCAGGCATAGCAGATGGCAGCACTGCAACCCCCCAGAGCTCCCCTTCCAAGTCAGCCTCTGGCAGTGGACTTACTTTGGAAACCGTCTCCTAGGTTGGTTCCTGAACCCAGTTTTCTTCCCATCCTGTGTCATCCTCTGAGGGAGCCTGAGAATTGGTCCCTAACTAGCTGGTACAACCCTATAGGTTGTGTAGAATTTTTCTACATAAAAGCGGCATGTAAAAGTGACTATGTAGGGATTTTTTCAATGTGTGAAGGATCCCTGATTTCCAATCCTTATTCCAAACAAAAATTAAAATGATTAAAACCATCACTATCCAGTACTTCATTCGTTAGTGTGTTGGGTTTCTTATGTTCTAGCCCCTATGAACTTTTGCCTATAGATTTTCTAGGACTAAATAAGCCTCATTGGATGTTTAACATACATGGAGAAGCAGAACCTTAGGATCTTTGTTGATCATTTGAAACTCCACTCAAAGTGGCCCAAACTTTGCAAAACTATAGATCCTTTGCAAGTCCATACTATCCTTTGACAATACTCAGACAAACCAAAATCACAACTGGTATACCAAATAAGGATCATGTTACTTCTTTCCTTAGTAATTCCGAGTACAAATCTGTGTCACCCAGAAAAGAAAGTACTATCTATGCAAATTGTTTCTTACATATGGCAATATACCTAAATAGAATATAGGCCAACTTCAGAAATGCAGCTTTCCTTTATTGCATAAGTCCCCCTCTTGCTTAGGAATTAGGTAGGAGAAATGGAGGGGAAGGCTCAGAACACATTTGCTAAAAGAAAGATTTGGCCAATTGCAGAAATGACCACAGCATGGCCCTTAAACTGCTGTTCCTTGGCTGTGTCATTGCAAAGGGGGACAAAGAATGGCCAGAGGGATCAGCAGCATTAGGCAAGCAATGTGACAAAGCCAAATGAAGGAGAAGGGAAACAAACTCCTAATAATGACACGGGCACATATGCTAATATATTTTATGGCACGCGTGCAGCATAATTTCACACTCTCAGAAATAAGCCCAGAGGCAAACTACACAAAGGAAGAGAAGTCTTATTTCCAGAATCATTATGATTATTCTTATAGTTGTTCCAGTGGGAGTATGCCACAGATGCCAAGTCCTTTCAGAAGTACATCGGTAAGCACAAACATTATTCTGTGAACTGCCCTGAGACCCCCGGGTATAGGGCGATATATAAATTCTAATAATAATAATAGTAATAATTGCTGGAGTTGACAAAAGAGTGTACCATTACTGGCAGGGAACTGAGTCTGTTTAACATGCTGCACATCTGCACACCTTCATATCTGGTAATCTCTTTCCTGCTAGCCAGGGAAATGTCAGCCCACTTAAAAGCTGCAGTTCCCCCTTTCTGGATAGGTGAACAAGCTTTCATCATCAGCTGAGCTTGGAAGCAGCTATTTTTAAGGTCAAGCCTGATGTGTAGAATACTGGTTGGTTGGTTGGTTGGTTGGTTGGTTGGTTGGTTGGTTGGTGTGACAATCACAAAGCAACCTTCTTTCCACTTTCCCACCCAGCTATGCAGAGCACTGATTGGCAGGCTCTCATGGCAATCATGAAGCCACTTATGCTGGTCACCCAGAGCTTTCTGGTGATGGTGGTGGTTGTTGGCAGTGCTGGTGAAGTCTTGGAAGCAAAGGCAGATAGGTTTGGCAGTGATGGTGGAGTTGGAAGATGCATGTTTCTCAGTAAGGAGAAGCTGTACCCAGTGTTTGAGAGAAACATGTCTGTCTCAGGCCTTAGAAAACTAAGAAGGAACGGGAGGTATAAGTTTTAGAACTGATCAACCATTTCTTCTTCTTTTTTGAGAAGGAATATTTGTTTTACAGGAAGCAGATTAGAGAAAGCTGAAGCATAAACTGCTGTTGCATAGAGTTTTAGCACTTAGTGATAGGTTGACATGCAATTTGTCTTTCTCAAGTAAAAAAAAAATACACACACACACTTGATTCGGCATCTCTAAATTATTTAAATGATTATTCAAGCTGGCATACCTTTGTTCTTCTTCTGTGATCGGAGGAAGCCAAGCTGACAGTAATGTTTTGGAGTGTCACAATCAGGTGGTGACGATCAGGCTGCCCACTTTAAGACAGGGGAAAATGTACCAGCTTGACATATTCTTACTGGCAGCATCATTGTTTCATCTCACACAAAAGGAACATGCTGCCATGTTATGGTTTTGACAGCCTACCTAGGGCGAGGGGGACAATTGCACTTAGCTAGCAACTTATATTGCAAACACGCTGAGAAACATAACCCACTTTCGCAAAGATCAACATAAACCTTTTTATTATAATTGACAATGCAGTTGGAGCAATATGGATTTTTCTTCCACGCGTTCTGTTGTTAGGATATGGTTACGGGTGCTGTGACTTTGAAATATTTTCCTCCCTGGCCTAATAAATAGCGGGAGACACATTAAAGACGTGAATTTTCCAAACTAAAAGCTGCTGGAGGATTGATTTATTTCCATGTGTCCTGTGAGCAACAGACTGAAGACACAATCTACCCCCATGTTCTTCTGCCCAAGTCCCATTGAAATGAATGGGGATGGTGAAAGAGAATTATTGTCAATCTCATGCAAGCACTTCTGCTGCAAAAGGGTTATTAGATTAAATGCAGGTCCAAATATTGGCCATTCTATTCCCCTAGCTTTGGTGCATTCAATACAGTGGCATTGGAAGAGGATGGAATGTCTCTTGGTACCTTGATCTTAAAGGAGCAGACCAGCAAGCTCAATGCAGCCCACTGTGGCGATCACACAGGGTCCCCGGACGTTTAATGGTCTATTGATCCCTGTGCCACCACTGTGCTCGCTTCCCCGCTCCCCCCAACCTGTTACTCTCGGGTAAAACACTGAGTCCAGACAGTTGATAAAAGTGAACCAAATAAACAAGTTTATTTTATAAACATTAACAAGTTTGTGGTTTCTCAGATAATATTCCTGGTCAGTATCTTAACTTTAGTTTCTTTACTGGCCTATACCTTCCTAATACCTTCTGACTGATTATATCAACTGTTTGACTGACTCCTCTTAACAAATTCTCTTGCTCCCTCCCATCAGACTAGCCCAACCCACAGACTTATCCTCTCTGTCTCTTCTTACTCCAGACTGTCTTCTCAACCACCCTAACTCTAACTCCTCCCCTTGGCTTCCCATTGGTTAGTCATTTTACAATTAGTTAACCCTTTCCTTATGAACCCAGTATGATGTCACACACCTAGGAGGGCAAACGCCACACCCACTGTCTAAAAACAATATGCAAGTTGTGGAGTGTGTGTAAGGGGTGTGATGCCCACAGGGTTCTGTGCAAGCAGGATCCAGGATCACCTGTGGTGCTCTGGACATACAACTGAATTGTGAGCATAACATAACATATCTGTAACTATGCATCCACACAGGGGCAAAACTAGGCTTTATTTCACCCGGATAAAAGAGCCAGTTTGGCAACCCCCACATGCATTTGTGAACACACACACACAGGCTGGGAGCCTCAATAGCATCCCCCTGGAGGCTTCACCTGGGGCCCAAAACCCAGCTAGTCCCCCTGTGCCTACAGCATTGCATCCACACTGCATTGCTCAGTCTAGCTCCAACTGCTTTGATCCTTTTAAAAAACACACACACAGCAAGAAAAAACAAATGGACATCCTTATCTGGGACTGATAGTTATGTGCTACTAGAGCAGGACTGGGGCTATAATATCTAGGCATGCAGCTTGGGGAATTTTCTGCCCCGAGCATAAAGAAATGATAAACAGATATCTGTATGCCACCGCTGCCGCCCCCACAATAAAACAGTTTTCTTTTAAATGATTTAGCTACCAATATCAGTTTTGTTTCCATAATATTAGCTATAAATCTGGATTTACAATTACTTTTAGGTATAATATCCATACCCTTGCTGAAACAGAGACATAAGCCTACTGCCAGTTTAAGAGCTTTGTCATAAGAGTAAATTATTCTGATACGATTTCATATTCTCTCTCTCTCTCTCTCCACCTTTTGTGAAGAGAATGAATATTTCTTAGACTCCGCTCTGCCTTTGCTACAGTCTGTCACCAGAATGAGTTATCACCAAATTTTAATGCTCCTATATTGAGCATTTTTATTCTCATTATATTCTCCCTCCTTTCCCCCCCTTAATCTAGTGAGAAAAATTATAATAATAAAAGAGGAAAATAGGAGGACATTTATCCATTCCCTTGACACTCTTGACACAGGAGCCTGGACAGAAAGTACATCAAACTATATTATACTAAATATAATGATGCAGCAAGAATGAAGGTTAAAATTAGTTCATTCTCTTGGTTCACCTTCAGGGCCTGAGAAGGGACTTCAATGGCCAGCATCACTTTCAATTAAAGAAAGAGACGGGAACAAAATACCATCAATGGCTACTTTGAAGTACACTGTGGAATTGTTTTTTTAAAAATTAAGCTGGACTTTATTGGCCACTTTGGTGTAACAAGGTGGAGAAGTGAAAACATAATATTATTTCTATAACTTCAAAGTGGCAATCCTAATCATCCATCCTAGGAAGTAAATTCCTTTGAAGTTGGGCTAGGAAGGTGAATATATGGCAGAATATACACATTACCAGCTTACAACACAGCTAGGTTGTTCTCCCCCCCTCCCCCATGTGGATCAAAGCTGGGGTTATGGGGTGGGAACGCATCATTACTTCATAAGAAATCATAGCATGGATATGGATCAGGGCTAATGTTGTATGTACACCACTTCCCAAAGAAGCGTTGGAAGCGCACTGAATGCAGAGCAAACGAGAATATGTAATGTACACACCCTAAGTCTGAAAAGAGCCTGTGCTTCTTAAAATATGACCATGTTTACCAGCCCTGTTACATAGGGGTCTATTGGGTGCTAAGGATCTTACAAAATGTTGGGTAAATTCAGACAACCCATCAGACCCCCCCCCCATCCCCAAAGTGTCCCTATTTTCCAGGGACAGTTCTGGATTTACAGAAGCTGTCCCAGTTTCTGATTTGATTCCGGAAAGCCCTGCTTTTCCTTAGGGCCTCCCTATTCTCATCAAAGAAATGGTGGAGGGTTATGCGACCTCTGAGCCAAGGAGATAAGTAATTATACAACCTTTAGAAGATATCTGAGGGCACCTCTGTATAAGGAAGTTCTTTGATGTTTAAAATTTTATTATGTTTTTATATACAGTATGTCGGAAGCTGCCCAGAGTGGCTGGGGCAACCCAATAATATGGGTGGAGTATAAATAATAATAATAATAATAATAATAATAATAATAATAATGTAATAGGATATCCCTATTTTCATCGGAGAAATGCTGAAGGATATGTAACCATTTACCAGAGTGTACCTGTGCAACTTGGTAAACTGGTTGATGTCCTGTCAAAATGGGTTGGCATAATAGGCATGGTATCAATTTTATTTGATTCAGTAAACTTATCAGCTCACATCCTGGCAAACGTCAGTTTGGAGGGGCCTTGGCAACATGATTTCTGCTGGGTCTCTCCTAAATCAGTGAGTCACTAGCCCAAAGCTTACCTGGCAGTAGCAGTGGGCAGCTCTAAACCATGATTTTCAATTTATTTCTGGATGAGGCAGCATGCTGGTATTTTAAATACCCAGCACAGGGGACTAGAACTACAGATCAGAATGACAAGCAGAAAATATTCAATTTAATATGTCAATTAGGAAATCAATTCAATAGGGTTTGTTTAAGATACAAAGTACAATGTTGCCATAAAGAACACAGGTGAAATGTAAAGTGTTAAGTTCACAATACAGTATCGAAATTATACAAGTACTGTAATTTTTATTAAAGGGGCAGGGGGTACCAATAAGTTTGCTTACATGTTATACCACTTAGCTGTGGGGTGTGAAATGGTTTTGGTTGATAAAATGTGAGTAAACGTATTTGACACTTTCTAAAAGCTGATTGATCAGGAAGTCAGCATGCCCTAAAATATGGAAAGAGTTATCTGAACCCAGAAAAGCACAAAGGTGGGAAGCAATGATACCATCACCTGTGGTCACTTTTTATATCCTTTGCTCTTTTACCGGAGCAATTTTACAAAGTCATCTCTCAATTCTTAAAAGAAAATAACACTCCAAGTATAGAACTCACCACCATCTGGGACACCTTTAAATGTGTTTCCTAAGGGTGATTTATAAGTGCCACTTCACTCATTAAAGCAGACAAAGAATCGGCCAGGGACAGCTTCCTGCCAGATATTAGAATACGTAGAAACTGGGCTTAGGTACTATGTCTACAACCAGAAATATGCTTTATCATTCGGAAATTTAATAAAACACGAAAAGGCCCTCCATATTCGCAGAGTACAATATTATGAACATGGCTGTAGGCCAAGCCTTCTATTAGGTGAACAGTACAGGGCTCGGAAACTGTGCAAAATGATGCATTTCATAAAAATAAAATCCAGCCACTAAATCAGAAGATATGTGTATGATTTCCTGAATTACATAAACATCTCTATCAATCAGGCAGGCCAACCTTAGAAAATATTAGTTCATATATTTATTAGATGTCTAGCCTGGCTTTCCGCCCAGGAGCAGAATGTCCAAGAATCCCTTACCAACTCTTACCTGGAGGCTCTATCAATGAGTCCTTCCCTTATGGATGTTGTGAGTTTGCAGGTGGTTCAGTCTGGGTGGAACCCTGGGTCCCTTCCCAAACCTTCATTTTTGTATCTGTGAAGGTAGAATGCACAAAAGGAAAACTGGTCCTGAAAACTGGTCCCTTTACCGAGGTAAAGGCTGTAGCTGGCCAGTTAAGTGCTCATCAGCACCTGCCCTGTGGAACTCCCTCCCACCAGATGTCAAAGAGAAAAACAACTACCAGACTTTTAGAAGACATCTGAAGGCAGCCCGGTTTAGGGAAGCTTTTAATGTTTCATAGACTATTGTATTTTAATATTTTGTTGGAAGCCGCCCAAGTGGCTGGGGAAACCCAGCCAGATGGGTGGGGTATAAATAAAATATTATTATTATTATTATTATATTATTATTATTATTATTATTATTATTATTATTATTATTATTATTATTATTATCTCAAGGAATGATGGCGCTCTCCAAGAAAGGGGTTAGGCATTCCCACCCACTTTCCTCACCTGGCTGGAGGCTAGTGATCTCAGGGGAAAGAACAGTAGCACACACACAAAATTAAGTAAATAAATAAAAAATACTTAACTAAAAATAGGAATAATCAGAATATTTGAGATTGAAATGCTCACTGCAATGGAAAAAAGGATGAATTTTGAGAAGGGAGTGCTGAAAAGGTTTTTGGCAAATCCAAGAAAACTTGTTTTAGATTATTATTTTTTTAAAAAGATGGGAGGGTTGTGTTCTTTGTAATTTTGCTAAACATACTTGTTAACTGCACGGAAGGTACTCCCTGATGTTAATTTTATTTAACTTCCTAGTTTTCAATTGACTGACGATTTGGACAGATTTTACTGAGAAGCTGGGAGTCGAAAGAAAGTGAAAACAACTGTTGTCGAGACATTCCATTCCGAATCTGCAGCTAGACAGAGCCGGACGGAGGTTGATGAAGGGTGGGTTTCCTTCTCCCCTAACACAGATCCTGACTATGCTCATGGTAGGGGTGGCTGGAGCTGGCAACCCTAAAAGCGTATCCCTGTAACCTAGAACTTGGACAGTATGGTCGCAACGCCAGAACCAAGAATGCAGTGGGGAAAACATCCGCTTATGTTGGCTTATAGCTCTTTTCAAGCATTGCATTAGGGCGATTCCACACCCACCTTCCACTTGCCGTACAGCGCTTTCTTTTCACAACATAATTATTAGGCTCACGGAGTCTGCTGCTGCTCCCACACCGGTGTCAAAAGCCGACAATGGATTCAATTAGTCGGTCAGCAGAAATCCGCGAGCCTTCAAAAAGCAGCGTGAAGTCTGCAATCCATCACGCAAACCTCCTTTTTTAATTTTCTGTTTCTAATCCTATCCTCAAGCAGCGCCAAGCAACCGAAAGCTGGAAGGGGGAAAAGGCAAGCATTGCAAACGGCTGCTTTCCTTCTCCTCTGACTTCATCATAATCCAGTAGCGCTGAAAACCTGCTCGGGATTTCTAGCAAAAGCCCTAACCGGGGCGGTTAATCAAGGGTTAACAGGGAAGCCCCCGCAATGCATGACGGGAGTTGTAGTCGCCGGCGGTTCCGAAGGGCGCAAACCAATCGCTCGCCCTTCCTCTTTCCCTGCCTGTAATGGCCGCTTCCAGGAAGGTAAGGCGAGTTTGGCTCCCGTGCTACTCAAAAGGGATCGGTGGGCAGACGGGGCGCCGGAGGATCCGGTGCAGCCGCTCTGGGGTTTCAAGTTGCCCGAATGCTTTTCAAATCGCCCTTTTCCCCGTTTGGAGCAAAAACTTGACAGGTTGAGCCCCCAAGTTGCTCCCAATTGCAGCTTAAGTTTCTTTTCTGGCCATGTCGTGTGTCGCTGCGCGTGACTCCCAAGCTCGGAGCTTTTCCCTCCTGGCCTCGGGTGGTTTCAGGATGATTTGATTTGCCTGATTTATGTGTTTTCTCCCATATTCTTTTTTAGTAGTAGGCGTTGTCCAGGACGGCTGTCAGCTTCCTAAGATCCCAGCGCCAGCCACTCCAGGGAATACCCTAAATACACAGGCTGTTACCCCCCGGTAAGGTACTGCTTGTTGTGTGTTCGTGGGACTGCCGTGTTATCCAAGGATATAGCTTGCTCTCTTCCTACAGGGGTAGTTAGCCATGTTGGTTTGCTGTAGCAACAGAAACTGCAGAGTCCAGAGTTAGGGCATAAACTTTCCATGGGCTGGAATCCCCTTCAAACCATGCTTCCTTAAATATTAAGCATTGCTTACTTTTAAGAGAAGTATCCTATCCCTTGTTGATTTGAGAAGGGGAGGGATCGCAGTGTGCACATCTCACCTTGTCTACTTACAAGTAAGCCCTGTTGAATTCAGTGAATCTGCTCATAGCTGTCAACGTTTCCCTTTTTTAAAGGGAAATTCCCTTATTCCGAATAGGATTCCTCACAAGAAAAGGGGAAAGTTGACAGCTATGTATCTACTCCCAGGTATGTGGGTTACGGATTGTAGTCTTAGTCCGCCATTTAGACCTTAGTGTTTGCTTTGTTGCTAGAAGAAAATCCTCTGTTATTGTATCCTTGTATATACACCTGTCAAAATGTTTTACTGTTTAAATGTTTTGCTGTTTTTCTGGGAGTCGGTAGGAAGAGGATAGAGAGTTCTGTTCCCATTGCAGAACCCTGCTGTATTTTTATGAAGCATGTGGATGAGGGAGCATTTCCTGCTGTGGTATAGGAAGTTGCCGTATACATTTGTTCCATCTAGATCAGCTGCCTGCTGGCAGCTCTCCAGGGTTTTGAGCAGAGAACCTTTCCTAACCAACCTGGAGATGTTGGGGATTGGACCTGAGGCCTTGTGATTGCAAAGTTTGTGCCCTACCGCTGACCTCAACCCACTTGGGGTCTCTGGCAGGCACAGAGGCAATGGGATGCTTCCCCTTTCCTCCTCCCGCCTCGACACATGCCTGCATGAGTTTCTTGTATTTTATGACTACCAGGCTAGTGTTATTGTAAAGGGGTGTCCCTCATTCTGAAACACTATGGCCTCATATGTTGTAACGGCCATTGTTTATCTCATGCAGCATAGCCCTTGAATACATTTTTTTAAAAAAAAACTTTGGCCTTGAAAATATAAGTTTGCCCCCTCCATTAAAGTGGGGGGGGGGTAGAAAAGAAGTGTGCCCCTTACTTAGTGGACTGTATTTGGCATCATAACAATAGGCCCTGCAAATATATCTTTATTTCACCAAACAGTTACTTGGCCTAAATATTCTTCAATAGGAAATTTGATCTGGCAGTATTGTGTGCATGTCCTCAAACATGCATACTGATGAATGTGAGGGTGCTTGAGGGATGGGGATAATGAAAAGCAAAAGGACACAGCTTAATTTGCTGTGTTTAAATAAAGCATTGTATTAGTAAACTAACAGGGAATGTCTGTTTTTAGAAACCAATAAACATTTTGTTTTTTAAATAGTACAGTTTACGAGTTTGGACCTATTGTGCCAAAAATGGGGCAAAATCACATTTTGATCCACCATCTTGGATCAAATTGGTGCCTGGCATCCTAATAGCAACTAAGTTTGCCGCCCCCATCTCGGAAACCCTCATGCAGAGTTTCGCAATGCTATCTCAACAGAGAGCCAAGCCTGTGCCAAAAAATGGGTGCAGTCACAGAAAAGTCACGTGTCAGCCAGCCATCTGGATTCAAAATGGCAGCCAGCAACTAAACATGGACAGGTAGCACAGCCCCCACCTCAGAAATGCCTCGTGCCAAGTTTAGCAATGATATTTTGAGAGGCGTCCGAATGTGTAGAGAACAGCGGGACAGAGAAACCCCTTTTCAAAATATATAGTAGATGAGCTGTCATTTGTATTGTAGTTCTTTTTTTAAAAATGTTAATGCAGATTTCACTTCAGATTATCAATCTGCAGTACCTGTTCACTGTTTCAGTCAGTCTGCTGTGGCCTCCACATTACTCCATCCATCACAGTTGTCATGAAGAAAATTGTCAATAAATGAATTCTCAATAAATGCATGTTCTTTCATCAAAATAGCTCAGTTGGTAGTACATAAGGTTCTAAATCTCAGGGTCGTGGGTTCAAGCCCCGTGTTGAGCAAAAAGATTCCTGCATTGCAGGCGGTTGGACTAGATGATCCTTGTGGTCCCTTCCAACTCTACAATTCTAGGATTCTAGTGAGCTGGGATTTCCATAACACATTAGCTATTCTAATAGTTGCTGTGCAAACCAATACATTTAGCATAGTGGCACAAATAATTTGGAACGCTGTATTGAAATGAGACAAACGCCCTCCATTGTGATATTTCACCACCTGCTGAAAACATTTTTATTTCGTCGGGTGTTCTTAAGAGAATTAATTTGATTTGGTAATGTGCTCTCTACTTTATGTTCTTAGAATTTTAAGTTGTTTAATTATTGTATGCTGCTATGATTTATTTGGGGGGGGGGAAAGATGACAGTTTTTAAGTATTTTTATCAATAATAAACTAAATCCTGAGATAATAAGCAACCAGTAAGTATCTCACTCTGTCATCTTCTCCTTTCTCCCTATTCTCTGCATTGTTCAACTAATCATTTCTGAAGCTCAGGCACAAGTGCCTGTTACGTAGGTAGCCGAAATGGCAACTCTCATGCACCAGAGGAAAGTATCAGCAGACTTGGCAAAGCCCCAATATTTTCTGACGTACAAAAATTATGGTGAAAAGCTCCTGAGAGGAGGGGCAACCCCAAACACAGCTCAGGGGAGACTGAGCATGCTCAGTGGTCAGAAAATACAAAATAACTGTGGGGAGGTGGACAGCAAGGCATGCATGAGGGGAGGGTGGGATGTATCGGCGTGTTGAAGGGCATGGCTGACTGGAATAGTGAAAACGCCACACTGAAACATTTTGTTGCTGGTCCGACTTGTCTCTTTCTGATGGCTTGAAAGGTTCCTGCCAATCATAAGCAACACCTCACAAAGTGGGTGAGAGCAGAAGTACTACATTTTTTTAGCAATACTCAAAAGTCATGCCAGTTGTGAAGTCATGCCAGTTGTGACAAACTTTCCCTCTCTTTCCCACCCCTCTTGTGTTTAGCCTTTCGCTCAGGTTCATCGGATCGACAATGATTGGGAACATGGGCGCTACTGGGAACGCTTCCCATCTCTTCTTGGTGCTTTTATCACTCCTGATCGGGCTGCCTGTTGTGGCAGCTATGGATACGGGCGATGCATTAGCCCTACTCCTGGTTATGTTTCTTAGTTGCATTGGATTATGTGCCTGCCTGGGCTTATATGCGAGGAAACGCAACGGAGAGCTATGACTGAAGAAAACGATGTCCCGGTCAAGCATAGCTACCTTGTTTGATGAGTTTCTGGCTGTTTCCAATACTGGAGTACGACTCATCGAATCCTTATTGCCATGTGGTGTTCAGGAACAAGGACTGTGTCTGACTGGAAGATTTTGGAGAATTGCACCCCACGCTCATAGGAAGACAAATATTTAATATTTCTTGGGATTAAGATGCTGCCTTAAAAGGGGGGAAAGTCTTGTTTTGATTGAATAGGGGAAATTATCATTTCTGAATGTGAATTTATATTAACTGAGGTACAGTGGAGAATTTGTGGCGGGGAGGAGAGGCAGTCTGGATGGAGATTAGTGTAAAGAAACACCAGACTATACAGCACTGGAGAATAAATAAAGACGCAGAACTAGTTCATTTAGAAACTACTTTGATTAGCTTCCTGTGATTAAATGTGTATCTCTTTTAACTTTCCCCAAATTAATATATATATATATATATGTTTGTTTGTGGTTAGGTTAAGCTACTGTTTACCTTCCTAGTTTTGTTATGTATTCATTTTGGGACCGTCCTGGTATAGGTAATTTTGCAGACTTTGGTTGTTTTCGGGTACAATCTATTGGGAGCATATGTTACTCAAGCTTTGTTGAAGCACAATTATGGTTTTTTTTCTGGTATGCTTCCTTTTCTTAATTTCAGTAGAACTTGCATGAAAGTTTCTGATAGATTAGGCTCTCAATTGTTCAATCAAAATATTTCCAGGGGAGGATGTTTGAATGACCAAATATATTTTCTATATATCCTTTTTTTATTACGATGTTTTATTGTTTGCAGCGTCATGTTCAGTATTTTAAAGATACTCACTGTGGTGGAAGCTTTCAGTATTTTAAAGGTGTTTAACAAGGTTAAGGGTCACTGATAACTCAACCAGATGATTATCCTGGGTCTTCAGGTGTAACTAAATCAATAAACTCCACAAGTTGTATGTTTTAAATGGCAGCATGCAAGCTTTCTTAGTTTGTGTGCTTAATTCTTCAGGGCTTGAGGAGAAAGTCTGTCTAAATTTAGTCAAGATCCCGACTGAATCCAGTGCTTAAAAAAGAAAGAAACCAACAAATAGGGATAGTGGGATAGGCATGTTTAGCTTGATCTTGTAAGGCAGTTGTTACTTTCTGTTACACAACTGGAAGAGTCTGAACATGACATAATATAATTAAGTCAGGAATAAGCATGGGTAGGCAACCATTGACCCTCCCAATGTTGAGCCACATTTTCTGTCATCCTTGTCCATGCTGGCTAGGGTTCCAACAAAATCTGGAGCTCTGCAGGTTCCTTGAACCTTTTCCAGTGGAAGGACCTCCAGTCTTTGGTCCCAAGAGCCCAGTAGGTATGTTTGCTGTGAGATTGTATGAAGCTTTGCTCTTTTGCAGAGGCAAGGTCTAGTCACGGTAATGTCAACCTAAGAAGACAGGACAGAATAGGAACAAGCAGAGTTACAGGTTGGCAGTCTTGGTGAGCGACTCCAGAACTTGTAGGAGGCCACTAGAAATGGGTTACAGAAGACTGAAACCACAGAGGCAGGGTGCGCCTATTCTTTTCTCTGCCATTACAAGCAGTTGTGTTTGGTAGCACCTTTGGAGTTGTTGCAAGTCTGACTTGCAGAGAAGAATCAGCCATAGCATTTAAACAAAGAGCCTCTGAGCTGCTTTCTGGTATCTTTGTGGTAACTCTTCAAGATGTTGATGAGAGCTGGTTGAGTGGGTTATGAAGCTTTGCCTGTTACTGGTCTTGCAGTCTGCCTTTCTTTTGTATTGGGTCTCATGCAGGCCTGATGTACATAGGGAAATGTAAACATCCATCAAGGGCAAACCTTCCTGCTGCAGCTATTGACCAGCTGGTTTTCATTTACTGCATATTTTTCTAGTTTCAAAGTCACTAGAATACGCTTTCTAAGGTCCTTGATCTAGCTTTGTCTCCCAGTAAATTGCCTCAAGGCAAAAACTGGTGTAGCATCTACCAAGCGTCACTAAGAGGTATGGTACAAGGATTCTTCCTAAAACTTCACTCCCCGCTTTTGAAATCAACTCGTATTAGCATGCTTTCAAGAAATTCTGAAATGTATCTGTTTGTGTCCCTCCACTCATGAAAGACTCCTTGATCCACTGGAGCAGCTTTTCCCAAATTTGGGTCTCCAGCTGTTTTCTGGCTAAGATTTCCATCATCCCTGACCACTGGTCTTGCCAGAGAGGGATGATGGGAGTTGTAGTCCAAAAACAAGTTTGTGAAACCCTGCATTGGAGGCTTTAGTGAATAGCAGTGAGAGTTGATGCTCACTTACTCTCTTCCCCTGGTAGCCCCTACTGTAAATTTGTTTCAGGGTGTGGGGGCCCTTTGGAATAGTGTGGGAAGGGGCACAGGGGGCTGCAGAAGAAAGAGGAAATTTGTAAAAGCCGTCTCCCTCCTTCCATTCACTGAGGATTTTAGGGAGCCAAGAACTTTCCATGAGCAGAGGAACACAATTTGATACAACCGAAAGGCTTTCCCAGCCGTGGTTCAATACAGCTTAAATGTTGTAGGTCACCGTAGAGATTCACTTTGGTTGCTTCTCAGTGTGTTCCTTTAATGTGAGAATCACTGGATATTGTGACTTCTGTATGATAACCCTTTCTAAAGCAAGCCGGAGGGCAGCTGTCTTTTTCATCGCCTAGTAGGGAATATGAAGCCAAAGAAAAGTGTCGTTTTCCTTTCCGTGGTTTGTTTTTGTGCATTGTTGAATTAGTTTTTCCTTACACAAGCGTCATACTTGCAACCCCCTCAAATGCTATCCATTTTCAGAACAGGCTTTTGATCAAAACAATGGTTTCTCTCTGTGCCCCTTCATTTGGTATCTCAGTTCTTACAAGCTACAAGAACAAAATCTTGGCAGTTGCGCTTGCTAGCCTGTGAGATTCTCCTCCCACCCCGGTTTTGTTTCTCATATTTTTAATAAAAATTATTCTTTTCATTCTCTTTATTTGAGTGACTTGGTTGTGACAGAAGTGGGGTAATTAATTGCAAATGGCAATAATTGGAAATACTACTTTTTCTTCTTATTGGTCTCAGGCTGTGAATTAATTCTTTTTTGGCAACTTCTCTAATGTGTTATAAGACCTGACTGCCCACATTCTTAATCCCTTTTATTTAAATAGTGCAGCAGGCATAGGCTCCTGAATTTTTCAGGGTTGGGGCCCCTGTGTCAGATAAGACCTTTTGCCTTTGTGTGACAGTGTACATGGAATTTTTGGTTATGAAATTCATTTGCAAACACTTCCATTAGGGTGATGTGTAGGGGCTGTTTAAACCTTCCCCAGATTGCACAATTAAATTCCATTCCCCTCACTTCAATAGTCGCTTAACCCTGGTTATTGAGAGACAGCCTAAATGAAAAGATTTACAACTATATTCGCAAGATGCTCAAACTCTGGCACATCTCCAGTGGAGGGAATTTTATAGTTGTGGGCAGACACAGAGAATCCTTCTCTGCACATCTTTCTCACATTGTCATTTTGCACAGATGGTATCCTTGGGTTCTTGGTTGATGCTAGACGCATTGGGAAATAAACATTTTGAAGTGTGCGCATGAGGTTTTTACCATTTTTGGATCTAACACTCACCCCACCCCACCCCACATGCAATGAGTCCATGCTCTAGTGCAAAAGTATGGTGTTTTGCCAATGCCTTATGTGCTGTGTCCCTCCCACCTGTGGTCCCAAAGGGGGAGCCCCTTGACATCCCTAACACCCTGGGCCACTTTATGCATTAAAACAAAAAACAAAAAAATAAAAATAAAACAAGCAATTCAAGACTGAAAATGTGCTTTGTAATTGTGCATATGTTAAACTAATGAAAAGAGATGGGTTGTTTTTTTTAAAGACCCACTGTTGCGAGAGCATTCTAAGTTGATTTATTGAAGCATGCAAATGTCTTTTTCTTGTATGTTTAAAAAGTGTATTACACAAAATAGATAGCTGTACATTTATTAGGAATCTCTTCACTTCTGCTATCTAAAAGCTTCCCATTGCCCTCCTGTTGCTGAAATCAAGAGGCTGCCCCATTTTGGATTTTTTTTAAAGAAAGGAATGCATCAGCATGTGTGCTTCATGTATACGCTTAGAAGCCAAAGAAAGAATGCAAAATCTTATTACTTTTTAAGTAGTACTTGAGTGGTCTAAGGCCCTGGCTCACAAGTTTATGTAAATGTATAGCATTTTTATTTACTTACGTAACAGAATTCATATTCCACTTAACTGCAAAAGCCTCTAAGCAATTTACATAAAATGCACATTAGAATTATCAATAAAAAGTCAGAAGTTAAGAACAAGTAGACTTAAAAATTCAAAATGTAAATAAAACAAGCAGTTAAAAATATGCATTTATTTTTTTTAAAAAAACTATATATTAAAGTGTACGTCAAGGTTACATATCTGGATAGGCTTGCCTGAACAAAAACTGTTTTTAGCAGGCACCAAAAACAGAACTGCAAGTTGTGCAGTTAACAGTTTGTTCGCTGCAAGTGGCTTAATATTAAATGTTCTAGGTGTTGAGAAGGTTGGGCATAGTGGAAATTGATGGCACCTGGAGATGCATGATGGGCTTGCTGTGACACCTTTAAAACTGTAAAAGAACCATCACTGGCAGAATGTGGCAGAGGTTTGGGTCAAGGTTGTGGTACATGAGAAGGTACTCCTCACAGGTGCCAGTATAGAACCTACTAGCAGTTGGAATGGGGGCAGTTTTTGCCAGACAAATATTGTTGGGTTAAAGGAGTAATACACACCACAGCCCTGATCTAATGCAAGGGTCAACACAGGCACTTTAAAGCTTTTGAAAAAGACATTAGGTCATCACTAGTCTTCAAATGTTGTCCAGCTGGCCCTGAAAGAATTGCGCAGAAGAACATTTGGCAATGGCGGAACGGAAATGTTTTGTGCCGTTTGATACCTAATAAATAGCAAGGTTGCCTGTTTTAGGGTGTGTTCCTCTCCTTTTTGATGTCAGCAGAAGTCCTTTTAAGCTCAAAAGTACAGCTCCAGCTGTTAGCCACTTAGCAAGGAGGATATAGATTAATATACACTAACAACAATAATATCATTACATCCTCAAGTGGCGAAAAGTATTCACTCGAAACTTTTCCTGACCAGATACACAGATATTCACGGTCTTTCAAAAGATTAAGTCATATGCTTTATGAAATGCATAATGGTGCCTCTTCGCCGCAGAAGCTGTTTAAAATGCAGACTCACTGTGCTAAGCACTGTGGTATAAACACTTAGTGAGGCCCAGAGATGCATTAAATGTGTGGGCACATAATAGCCTGCAAACAAATATTAATGGGAGCACACACACACACACACCCCGTAGCAACAAGAAAATCCTCAAACAACACACTTGTTAGCAAATGGAACCTACCACCTAAGCTGACAGGAGGGGAAGCTGTTGCCCTCCAGAAGTTGCTGAATTCCAATTTCCCTGCCAGTTGGAAGTCTCTGGAGGGACACAGGATTCCTGATTTAAGCTGTCTGCAAACAGAAACCTACCATCTTTCATTCCATAACTTGTAAACTGGCTAAACAATAGAGAAACTCTAGATCAGCTAAAAAGTCAATGCTTAATGATACAGGCAGGCCCAAGTGAAAGGCCTTTGCTGGGTTTGGGGGCCTCTGTCATTTAATGCATCAAGTCTTCACTAGAGTCTTGTCACCCACTCAGATGTTGCATTAGCACACTTCATTTTCCATAGCCATTTCTTTCCACCTGAAGTATCATAGCATTGAATGCATTGATTAAGGAGTCCAGACAGTCCCTCTGGAAAATGGAAATGTGGCTGTTGTTTTCTCCGGAACGGAGCAGCAAAGACGAGCATTACTAAAGCAGAGCACAGCACCATTCATATTGACTTATGTCGAAAAGGCACACCTGATATCTTTATCACGAGATGTACTCAAGAGTTCATTATCTCATGCTTAGCCCCTGAGGCCAAAATTCTGCTTTGCGTTTCTCTTTCCAATTTTGGTACCTCGCAGATTATTTGTTTTGTGGGAATGGAAGCAAGCTAACTTGATGGGACATTGAGATAAAGAAGTTGTCCGCTCCTGCTCGCATGCGAACTGGTAATTATAGTGATTCATAACAATATGTCTAGACCAAAAGGTTGCAGAGATCTGTATCATAGTATTATGGGGACCAGATGCATCTGTACATATTAAAAATAACCCCCTCTCCGCAGAAGTTCTGGCTCTGTGGCATTGATTTCCAAGAACTGGATTCTGCTGCTCAACTGATTCACTTCCCAAGCTAAGGGTTTAACAGCACCACTGGCTTGTTCTTGTGTTGATGGTGGTGGAAGCATAACAGTGCTTGGGAGAAAGACAGCAGGAGACCACAGAAGGAAAATGGAGAGGTTCTCAGGTTGTAAACCTGTGTTTGGGCTGTATACGTTCTAGGCTGTACTGGGGAGCTGGCTTACTTGACTGATTTTCCATATAAAAACATTCCACATGTCTTAGGGAGAAGGATTCTAGCTTAGTCTTCCAGCCGAATGGAAGATGTAAAACAAAACCTCATTCTCTCCTTTATCTATTCAATGAAAAGAGAGCATTAGTGGAATTTTAGCACGGATAAAAGTTTTTAAAAATAATTTTATAATAAGTTTACAGAAGTATGGAATTAAATGGAGACATTCACACAGAACATCCATAGGGGAGTCATAGCTATGTTCATATCGCTTACTCATTTTCACAAAAAGTAAAATTAAATATTATTGTGATTCACAACGATAAAAAAAGAATCCTCACTTGTTTCCAAAACAAACATTGCATTGAAAGATAGCAGACCCTCCAAGTGTCCCTATTTTCCCGGGACAGTCCCAGGTTTAGAGAAGCTGTCCCGGTTTCTGATTTGATCTCGGAATGTCCCGCTTTTCCTTAGAACGTCCCTATTTTCTTTGGAGAAATGTTGGAGGGTATGAGATGAGTGATCTGAACACTTGTATTGCTTCCTAGCTGGCTTTATCATTTGATTCTGAACAGCTTTAAAGTCTCCATGAAGTTTACTAAACAGGAAGTGCTTACTTGTGCAACTGTTATGCAGTCATAGACTCATATGTCACACGTTTAATGTTACTAAGAAACTGGGCCTAGATAGTAAAACCTGCCTGTTTTTTTTAAAAAAAAGTGGCAAAAGGCCAAACCAGAAGCAAAAATGGTGCAGAGAAAATGGGTTCATTAGTAACACAATCTGCTGCCATACTACTTTGGGGAGTAATGAATCAAGCTAATCCACCCACTTTCCAAAGATATACCTTTTCAATATTTCATTCTATATATACACAATAAATACACACGTTTGAGAGTTCCTCATTCTGGAGTTGGGAGATGCTACATTTAAGGATAGTCCTCACGATGGGGTCAGAGAAAGACAAAAATATACCGTATTTTTTGCTCTATAAGATTCACTTTTTCCCTCCTAAAAAGTAAGGGGAAATGTGTGTGCGTCTTATGGAGCGAATGCAGGTTGCGCAGCTATCCCAGAAGCCAGAACAGCAAGAGGGATTGCTGATTTCACTGCGCAGCGATCCCTCTTGCTGTTCTGGCTTCTGAGATTCAGAATTTTTTTTTCTTGTTTTCCTCCTCCAAAAACTAGGTGTGTCTTGTGGTCTGGTGCGTCTTATAGAGCGAAAAATACAGTAATTATTAATCGAAATCCTTCTCACCAGTACCTGAGATTTGATGTCATTGCGCATTGTAACATATTATTTTGGAATGTTATCTGTTTCTTACAATAAAGGGTTTTTTGAGGGGGGTTTTCCAAGAGTACCTAGTTGCATTAAAGCAATACATTTTAGGGAGAAAATATTGGATTTTTGGAAAGGAAGGAGAATGACCTCATTCCTTACATCACCCTCAGATTAAGCTGAAAGCACCGCTTTGGCTTGATAGACGGGTCAATCAAACACTTTTATGCAGAGTATCTTTCAAGATGTTGGCAATTACAATAGGAAAAGTGTAGGAGCAGCAAGCCAGATTTCCGGCGTTCGACTTGCCTCAACCCTTTGGCCTGTTCCTAATACTGTGTGTGTGCATGCGCGCGCGCACACACACACACACAGAGTGTTATGAAACATGCACACGCAGACATCAAAGGATGGCTTTATAGCAGAATGACTCATTTGTTTCATTTGTTCTATCCTGAAGTTTAATGAATCCAATTAATCATGCATATTTTAGTAGGCACTTCATTACCAAATGGCTTTCTAGGGCCACAAAGAAGATAGCTATGCCTAATTCATAGGGGCTCAGGCTGCAGAGGCAGTGGAAATCTTTTTGACCTTTTGTACAGGATAACTGGTCAGAGACTTCCATATATATATATATCATAAAAAACAATCCGGCTAAATTTAAGCACATTTAACTCCCACTGAGTGCAGCAGTGCAGCTTGAGGTTTTGAGAGGCATTGGAGAAAACATCCTCAGAATTGGGCTGGGTGGGGATACAATCTACAAATTTGCTTGTGCTACGTCTCTGGTGCTCCAAGACGTGGTGGCGGTGATATTGCTATTGGTGGTCTTTGACTGCATACATTTAAGGTACGTTTCCCCACACACTGGGAAGTGTAGTTTGTTAAGGGTGATGGAAGTTGCAGCTCTATGAGAAATGAACTACAGTTCCCAGGAGTCTTTGGGAGTGCTTTAAATGCATGGAGTGCATACAGCCATAGGTGCTTGCAATTTCCCATCCTTGCCACTTCCTGGTGCTAGGATACAGAATTCCTGGAAGAGGAATACAGTGGTACCTCGCAAGACGAAATTAATTCGTTCCGCGAGTTTTTTCTTCTTGCGAGTTTTTTGTCTTGCGAAGCACGGTTTCCCATAGGAATGCATTGAAAATCAATCAATGCGTTCCTATGGAAACCGCCTTCAGACCAGGTCCGGGGACAGTCTGTCCCCCGACCTCTTCTGAAGGCTGGGGGGGACGGACAAGGGCTTTTCTTCCCACCGCCAGCCTTCAGAAGGCTGTTCTGAAGGCTGGCGGTGGGAAGAAAAGCCCTTCTCCCCACCTCCCGCCCCGCAAGCTCCGGGGACAGGAGGGCTTTGCTGCCGACCGCCAGCATTTTAAAAGCCCCCCGGACAGCGGAGACTTCTCCGCTGTCCCGGGGCGATTTTAAAATGCTGGCGGGCTGCAGCGAAGTCTCCGCTGTCCGGGGGGCTTTTAAAATGCTGGCGGGCGGCAGCAAAGCCTTCGCTGCCGCCCGCCAGCATTTTAAGATCGCCCTGGGACAGCGGAGAAGTCTCCGCTGTCCCGGGAAGGCAGGCGGGGGGGAGCAAAGACTTTTTCCAGGACCTCTTCTGAAGGCCGGCGGTGGGCGAAAGTCTTTGCTCCCGACCGCCAGCATTTTAAAAGAGGTCCCCGGAGATTTCCCTATGGGCTTTCTTCTTGCGAAGCAAGCCCATAGGGAAATTCGTCTGGCGAAGCACCTCGAAAAACGGAAAACTCTTTCTTCTTGCGAGTTTTCCGTCTTGCGAGGCATTCGTCTTGCGAGGTACCACTGTATTGTGGGGGGAGGGGGAGAGAAATTGCCCATAGAGAGGGAACTAGCTCTATATTATCCTAGCGCAAAGTCATTACTTTTAGGGGCAGCCCATCTAAACTGCGGTGCTAGGTCTGGAACAGGCTGAACATGGAGCAATCTGCATAGCTATTACCATATTTCCCCATGTATAAGACTAAGTCCCCCCCCCCTGAAAAAATAATGTCAAAAATTAGGGGGCATCTTATACACAGATACATCTCCCTCCCTCCCATTTTCTTAAATCTGAGTTCTCAAAAATAGGGGGTGTCTTGTACATGGGGGTGTCTTATAGATGGAAAAATACGGTATATGCAGCCCTATTTTTGTAATTGCAAAAAATAGGCTTAAATATACATTCACCTGCAGTGGGTCTATGGCAGTGTGGATGTATCACTGATTGGTGTGCATTAGATCTCCTGTGTTTGCATTCTTTCTCATTCTCCATTATCTTTATTTATTATTATTATTTTTATAATATCCATTTTTGCACTAAGGTGGCTCGAAGTAACTTGCGGAATAAAAACAAAGATGTTAAAACCAGATATAAAAATAGCAACAAGCAAAAATTAAAATACTCATCCAAAAACATATTCTCTAACAATGTCTTAGCAATCTTCCTTACTGACCGTTTCATTGTGGGTTTTTTACCTTTTTGGGGGGAGGGGGGAACCCAATGTATAGAAGCAGGTCATTATAAACCCAACAGGATATACCGTATTTTTCGCACCATAGGACGCACTTTTTCCCCTCCAAAAATGAAGGGGAAATGTGTGTGCATCCTATGGTGCGAATGCAGGCTTTCGCTGAAGCCTGGAGAGTGAGAGGGGTCGGTGCGCACCGACCCCTCACGCTCTCCAGGCTTCGCACACCTCTCCGCAAGCAGCGGGAGGCCAGCGCTGGGCTCTCGCTGCTTGTGGAGAGTTGCCTGCATGCTGAAGCCTGTGCGCGCTGAGCTCAGCGCGTCCAGGCTTCGCGGACCTCTCCGCAAGCAGCGGGAGCGCTCCTGAGATAAGGAGGGTCAAGTGATATATTTTACTGGATTATTTTTATGAGATCTTGTATATTTGACGGCAATGTCATTTACAGTGTGATGAAGAAATAAGCTGAACATAGTATTGAATTGAAGATGATTTTTCAGCCTACAGTTATGAGTCACTGTGCAGGAAGTGGTACACAGGTTCCAATGCGAAAGGTCCCTCCCTCGGGGGTAGTGACAGTGAAACAGAAGCTATTGATGTCTCTGCAATTGCAATTGTCCTTTACTGCTAGTGTTGCACACCCACAGATGGACACATAGGCTGCAGTCCTATAAATACCTGGGGATTAAACCCAACGGCCCGCCCTCAGAGGCTGATGGAGCTAATGGATTTCCAGACAGCCCAGGAGGATTTTCCAGCTGCTGTGACTGGCACTTCTGTCAAAGCCCTGGCTGACCTCCAGGACATCTGAATGGCTTGGGCTGATCGCCCCTGAGTGCCCTCTTTTGCAGAGATGCCAACTTGAATAAAATATTTGGGGGGAGGCAGGTAAGCCCCACCCTGTGTAATCAATCACATGACACAGTGCACACACACCATTTGAATGGGAGTGCCCATCAACTTTGTGGGGGGCCAGCCAGCACAAATATTTTATTGTGGGGACCAAAGCCCCCATGGCCTCTAGAAGTTGGCTCCTATGCTCGTCTGCTTTGTGGGGCCTGCTTGGCTGCCTGGTATACTGGTCCAGAGCTTAGGGTGAGGAAACAAGCTGGGAGAAGGCTTGAACACGAGTGGAGAAAAACCCCGGTCAAATGCAATTGGACACTGGTGAGGGCTCATCGTCAAGCCTACCTAGTGGCAGTGAAGGCAGCAAAGAAGGCCTACTCACTGTGCCATCCAACAGAGGTTTTCTGGGTAGTGGTGGGGCTTTTACAATCTGGCCCAAGGGGAGGTGGCAGAGCCAATGGTAGCTCACTGTGACTTTTTTGCAAAGCATTTTTGAGGATAAAATTGCTTGCATCCACCGGGATCTTGACTCCGCTATTACAGAAGAGGAATCTCAAGGGACATCCAGAGTCCTGTCTAGTCCTGTTGTGCTGGATGAGTCTCAGTTAATAAACTTGAGGATGTGGACAAGGTGCTTGGATCGGTCAGGGTGACCACTTGTGCTTTGGACCCTTGCCCCTCTTGGCCGATAAAAGCCAGCAGGGAGGGGACAGCTGGATGGGTCACAGAGCACATTTCAGGGATACTGTCTATGCCTAAGGAAGCATCTTCAGACATAATATGACATTTGCCAGGCCAGACTACCCTTCTCATTCCTCCTAACATTCTCATTCCTCTCAACAGAGCCACAGCTTATAGCAATCATCCAGTAAAATGTTTCCTAGTAGCACAAGATTGTAATATGCACTGTAAATTTGATACCATTTTTCCAATGTACTTTTAACTAACCAAGGACACTTAATCATTCCAGGCTTGTATCAGCAATGTAGTGCTCCTGAATATTCGACTTTGATGAGGAAGGTAATTATTTACTGAGTTTTGCGAGGTCTTATGTGCGTGGTCCGTGTGTTTTACGTGCTCTGAGGAATTAGGCTGGAATACCCTGGACCCTGTATCGGAAAGCCAATCCATATACTTCAGTGGGAATAAACTACATTATATCCAGACACTCTGCCTTGACAGACTTGGATGTAGCTTCAAATGAACAGTCTGAGTTACAATTAGATAAGCTATGTGCGACTGCATGGTAGCAGTTCTGTTATGAATTGAAAACTAACCGCAGCTATATTAAACTGGAACCAAGGAAACATCATTTAGACCTGTTTAGAATCAGAGAATTGGAGAGTTGGAAACGGACCCAAAGGGTCTTCTTGCAGTGCAGGACGCACAGCTAAATAATCTGTGGCTGAAGTCCATCCAACCCCTTTTTTAAAACCTCGAATGGAAAATAGTCGTCCACCACCTTACAAGATGGTCAGACAGCACTTATTGTCAGAAAGTTCTTCCTACTGTTTAGGTGGACAGCCTTGGGGAACTACAGGTGAAACTCGAAAAATTAGAATATCATGGAAAAGTTCCTTTATTTCAGTAATTCAACTTGAAAGGTGAAACTAATCTATGACATAGACTCATGACATGCCAAGTGAGATATGTCAAGCCTTTCTTTGTTATAATTGTGATGATCATGGCGTACAGCTGATGAAAACCCCAAATTAGCCATCTCAGAAAATTAGAATATTCAAGGAAATCATCAAAACAACGATTGCAAATAGAGCAAGATTGGACCTCTGAGAAGTAGAAGCAGATCTCGCTTTGTATGTCATGAGTCGATCTCATATTTTAGTTTCACCTTTTAAGTTGAATGACTGAAATAAATGAACTTTTCCACGATATTCTAATTTATCGAGTTTCACCTGTATTCAGAGATCAAAACGTCTGCGGAACACACTTAGTTCTGCAGTTTGCACATGATCAATCTTCATGGGATGGCTGTTCTACTAACCAGCGACAGTCTCGGACATGACACAGGTAGATCTTCCACATTAAATGCAACGTTATTCAGTGCAGTCAATTCACACATTCAGCGGCCCGTCCATCAAGCTTATTGCAGTCAAGTGGCATATAAGCATGTGGGAACCAGGCCTTCATCCCTACCTGCCATCAAGTTAGTGGGAGTACACTACACTACTGCCTTAGGATCTGTGCTGGCCTCTTGTTCCCTTTCAAATGCAATTCAAAGTGCTGCTTTTGACCTATAAAGTCTTAAAACAGCTTGAGCCCTCCACATCACAGGGGGAAATCTTTTCTGGTGAACTCTCAGCTTAACTAGTGACGACCTCTTGCTAATGCCTTCCATCCACAGATCGTGAACCATGAAAGCACAAAAAAGGCAAGTATCTTCTGTGCTTTGGAAAATCGGTTTCTCTACTTTTGCACAAAAGTCCAAGCCTGAGCAGCTTCCCAAAGTGATGGAAAAACTTTCTAAGCAGACACCTGGCAGGTAGATGGTTATCTGGAGTATTTTTTTAATGAACAGAAAAGTTGCTGTCCACCTTGAACCTGAAAGAATAAATCTAATCAAGCAATTAATTAAATGCAGTAAGGGCATAATTGCCTATTTTTCCTCTGTAGTCTTAAGGTCAATATCATTTCATAGTATAACAGAGTTGGCAGGGACCACAGGGGTCATCTAGTCCAACTCCCTGCCATGCAGGCATCTTTTTGAGGAAGGTGGGTGCTCAAACTCAGGATCCTGAGTTTAAGACTTTCATGCTCTACCTGACTTGATCTTATTAATGAATTATTATTATGTTTATATTCCACCTTTCCTCTAAGGAGCTCAAGGTTCTTCCCCTCTCCATTTTACCCCCATAACAACCCTGGTAGGTTCAGCTGAAAGACAGTGACTAATCCAACATCTCCCAGCGAGCTTCGTGACCAAGTGGGGATTTGATCCCTCACCTCCCAGGTCCTCGTCCAACATTCTAACCACCACACATTTTTATATCGCATTTTGTTCTGATTTGTCCTGCTAGAATTCTTCACCTCCTCACTTTACTTTCATCTAAAAAGGCTGGAGAAGAAAGAACATTGGAATATTACAATCCCACACATGCAATCCTGTTTGTTAGGATGAAAACAGATGTACATTTACAGCAACTTTCTACAGCACATAGGTAATCTTCTTAGCAAGCACTGAGACTCTGGGGTTGTATCCAATGTCAATTCTACTCAGAGTAGCCCCACTGAAATGAATAAGCATGCCCTACTTAGGTTCATTAGTTTTAATGGGTCAACTCTGAGTGTTGGATACAAGCATTGGTCAAATTTCCACTTCAAATTTGAAAATGGAGTGTTAGGGAAGTGATACAGCTCTTCTCCCACTTGCTGTGTTATTGAGGACCATCTTGTCAACTGCTTAAATGCACACTACGGTAAATTAGTAACTTGATAAATTTATTTATCATTGTCAGGGAATGTGTTGGCAATTTTGGACACATACCCCCACTCTCTTGTTCTAGGTGAGAGGTGGGCAGACTGAGTTGTAGTGGAAAATCTCTGGGTTATCTGCAGTTGGCTGGCAAAGATTTCTGACTCCCAAATGTTTAACAAAACAATTCCAGCTTTTCCCACCCAGTGTGGTGCAGTTGTTAGAGAATCAGTCGAGGACCTGGGAGACCAAGGTTCAAATCTCCACTCAGCCATGAATCTCAAGGTGGGACCTTGGGCCATTCGCTGCCTCTCAGCTTAACCTACCTCACAGGGTGGTTGTAGAGAATTAAATGAGGAGTGGCAGAACCATGTATGCCTCCTTGGAGGAAAAAAAGGGAAGATTATCAATGCAATAATTAAATAAAAACAGGCTGCTGCAGTGAAGAAGGCTAGCAAAGAGTGGCATTTTGTGGGAAAGAACTGTGTCCTCTGGTGCTGCAAATGAATTCCTACACTCAGTGTGGGCTCAGAGACACCTTGTTCTTTCACTCTTTTGTCTTCTACACCTGGTTCTGCTTTGGAGATCTTGTGGAGAGGAGGTGGGGGGCGGGGAGTGAAGCCTAAAATCTACTCGCCCGTATTGTAATCCCATAACACACATATATGTTCCTTGTCAGATTTAAAAAAATAACCCTCAGGTGTATGGTCCTAAATAGACCATAATTAATTGATAGTGCAACATCAAAGCTGAACAAGAAGCATAGATCCCTTCCCACACCTATTAAAAGAGGCTTGGAAACTCATAGCTTTGAAATGCACATCTCCCGTGTGCTCCACACAAAACCCTCACTTATTTTCACACTCTCAGGAACTGGCGGAGGCAGGCCATGCTCTTTCACCTCCCCAAATGAGAATGTTTAGAATTCCTAAATTCAAGACCTAAGTGGAGAGAAATGCTGTGTAAAGCAATGACAGCATGGGAGGCACCAGAAAGGGACATGCGTGGTTTCCTAAAAAGCACACACACACACACCCCACACACATAGCAAATTGCTTTTCACATTCAAACTGTATCTAAAAACATATAATGAATTTTAATTGCTACTTCAAATGCTTACTTGAAAGTTTGCTTCATTGAATTCAATGGAGAAAATATTCTTGGGGTGAGAGTGTTGTGCAAACTATGCCATTGTTTCTTTTTCAAAATTCTAGTGTGGGACAAAGCTCCCTGCTTTCCCAAGAAATGCATCTTTCCCCTTCTGTACCCTAAATAATAATAATAATAAGGTATAATATTTATACCCAGCCCGATAGGCAGGGAATTATTGTTGTTGTTGTTATTCCCTGTCAATTATTATTATTATTATTATTATTATTATTATTATTATTATTATTCCCTGCCCATCTGGCTGGGTATAAATATATACAGTCATACCTCATGTTATATTTGCTTCATGTTATGTTTTTTCAGGTTGCGTCCCGCAACGACCTGGAAGTACCGAAAAGGGTTACTTTTGGGTTTCACTGCTCACATATGCGCAGACACGCAAAATGACGTCATGCGCAGAAGCGGCGAATCGTAACCCGCGTGCCACTACGGGTTGCGTTCCTTTCATGTTGCGAACGGGCCTCCGGAACGGATCCTGTTCACAACCAGAGGTACCACTGTATATTTGCTTCAGGATAAGAACAGAAATAGGGCTCCGGCGGCGCGGCAGCAGTGGGAGGCCCCATTAGCTAAAGTGGTACCTCAGGTTAAGAACAGTTTCAGGTTAAGAACAGACATCCGGAACGAATTAAGTACGTAACCAGAGGTACCACTGTATATATATATATATATACATACACACACACACACAGTGGTACCTCGGGATGTGAACAGGATCCATTCCATCACATTTCGCCGCTTCCGCGCATGCGCGTGATGTCATTTTTTACCGTCTGCACATGCGCGTGCGACAAAACCCGGAAGTAACAAGCTCTGTTACCTCTGGATCGCCGCGGAGCGCAACCCGAAAATACTTAACTTGAAGCACATTTATCCCAAGGTATGGCTGTATACACACAGACACATACACAACCGCCAGAAGTTGGGACTTCTACCAGATAAATGTACTGTATACATTTCTAAGACTTGCTTCATTTTCTGGAAATGGTTTCAGAACTACCACAAAAAGAAGTGTGGGGGGGGGAGAGATAATGAGGTCCAGCCTGACCACCCATTAATTGATTAGCTACAACCAGCAGCGTGGCACAGAAGGTCTTGCAGCCTTTTTACGGGTGGGGGGGGGAGAGAGGGAAAGGGAAGAAATCAAAGGATAATTTTGTGGGGGGTTTTTTGCAATTAAACCAAACAGCCGTGCTCCCTTTGCCAACGGGAGAACCGACGGCATACCGAGTTCAGGAGGAGCAGGAGGGAGACTCCAAGAATGCCTGTCCCTCCTCCCTCCCCTCGTCTGCCAAGTGCAATAACAATGCAGTCATCATCAGGAGGGAGAGAGAGAGAGAGAGATTAGGGGAGGGGGTGCGCGGGGAGCTGCTCCTCCGCCCCCTCCCTCGAAAGCGGGCGGGTTCAAAGGCGGCTGGCTGCCTGGCTGGTCCCAAACCCCGCGCCCCGCTCCGACGGCCAATGCCAGACTCGGCGGCGGCGGCGGCGGCGGCACCGTGCCACCGCCGGAGCTGCTACTACCGCTTGCCGAGGCTGCCTTGCCCTCATTGAGCCGGCGGCGTCGGCTGCTGCTGCCGCTGCGTTAGTGCGAGAGCGAGAGCGAGATTGTGCCGCTGCGACAGGGGAAGACGAGGCAAGGAGCTGGAGGGAGCGCACTGAGCATGCGCCGCCCGGACCCGCTGGCTCCAGCGCCTCCGCCAAGGTACCCTGCTGGAAAAGGAAGAAATAAAAGCCAGGCATGAAAATACCAGCAAATAGAAAGGAGATCTGGTGAGGGAGAGGGGGGGGGTGGGGAGGTCTGGTCTGTCTCTCTCTCTCTCTCTCTCTCTCTCTCTCTCTCTCTCTCTCTCCACACACACACACCAACACCAACAGGTATTGCGGGGGGAGGGGGGCTTTGTGTGTTTGTGTGTGTATTTGTGTGTGTGTGTGCATCATCTCCTGGGCAGGGCTGGATGGGATGTGGGGAGAAGGGAATTGGCGGCTGGAAGGAGGCTGGCTCCGTGAGTGTGTATGTGTTTGTGTGTGGTGGTGGTGTTGTTGTCTTAAAATTTTTTATCACAGGGCTGCATAACGGAAGCGTAGGGCAGACAACGATGCCTGCACGGCGGGGCTGGCTCGGAGATCTGGCGCCCCTGGGCAAGTCTGAGCATCTGGGCTGGGGAAGAAAGAAGTCAGGCAGCCAAGCAAGCAGCCCTCTTTGCTGCCTCGCGTATGTATGTGCATGTATAGGGGTGTGGGAGAAGCTGGTTTCATGGTGTGTGTGTGTATGTGTATTGCCTGCGTGTGTAACAATGCACTCATGATCTGATCAAGGCTCTTGTTTACGCAGCAAGCAAGCAAGCAGGGAGGCAGGCAGGCAGGTAGTTCCTCAAAGCTGAGAATGGTGGAATCTATTGTGAAGATGCTCTGTGCGTGTGTAGTGCTCAGAAGAGACAGCATAGGAGGAACCCTCCATGGGGATAGGCGAGCAAGGCTGCCTGACTCCGCCGCCGCTGTGGAGTGGCTGCTAGAGCCCTGCAAGCAGCAGAGTGGGTCTTTGTTAATTACATTTTGACAGGCGGCATTAGGATAAATCCTGGAATTCTGACTAGCCAGACGCAGATCCTCGCATTCCGTGCTGGTCAAAAATACAACCCAAATCAAACCGGAGCAGGCAGACGTTCTTCCAGGGGTGCGTTTCATATTTAGCTATGTAAATACATAGCTGGGTGGTGACACACACCCCACTGCAATGAAGTGGGGGGGGGGAGAGAATATATATGCCCATATGGCAATTCTTTAGCTTAGGTATTTATTTAAAAGTCTAGTGGGGGAGGGGAGCTCTGGTTCATTGCAAAACCAGGATTCCTGTTGTCTCCTTTCAGTGTGCATGAACTAGCAGGGTGTGATTAATATGCTTTGGCGAGTTGGTTAAAAACATACATTCTGCAGGGTTTCTTTTGGATGTCTTCCATATCAACACAGCATCTGCCTCTGAAACACACACAATATCAACAGAAAAGGGGGGCATTTATGGGCAACCATTCTTCCTTGGCATTATTTTATTTTATTTTTAAGCTGCCAGTACCGGAATGATGATGTAGGAATTGGGTTGCCTCTGAAGCTTCAGAGACAGGAACTGTACAATCCTATACTCTGCCAAAAAAAATTGATTGTAAACAAGAAGGAATAAACTGAAGCAATGCATAGTAAGTGTGCAGTTCTCACTGAATTTCCCTCAAACAAATAATAGTACTCCAACTTGCAACTTCCTTTGGCTCTCCATAAATTAACATATTCGTTAGCACCTCCCAACACTATTTGTATGTTAACTTAAGGACTGATAGCTTTTTTTTTTTTCCAGATATTTTGATGGCATGATAAATCAGGAAGCGGAAAAGAGGATGTACTATGTGACTAGACAGACACCAGATCAGATCTGCTTTTGGAATATATTTTCAGTAAGATGTATGGATCTATTTTTTCCTTACACATCTATCTAGATCATGAGACTTGACTGAGGCAATATTCAAATCATTCGTCCATCTATGGCGAACTACAGCCATGCAGCTGACAACATTTTACAAAATCTCTCCCCTCTAACAGCGTTTTTGAAATTGACTTCACTGGGTTTCATCATAGGAGTCAGTGTGGTGGGTAACCTTCTGATCTCCATTTTGCTAGTCAAAGACAAGACCTTGCACAGAGCTCCGTATTACTTCCTGTTGGATCTTTGCTGCTCAGACATCCTCAGATCTGCAATTTGCTTCCCATTTGTTTTCACTTCCGTGAAAAATGGCTCATCTTGGACGTACGGGACTCTCACTTGCAAAGTGATTGCCTTCTTGGGGGTCCTGTCTTGTTTCCACACTGCTTTCATGCTGTTCTGCATAAGCGTTACCAGATACTTAGCTATCGCCCACCACCGCTTTTATACAAAAAGGCTGACCTTCTGGACTTGTTTGGCTGTGATTTGTATGGTGTGGACCCTCTCCGTCGCTATGGCTTTCCCTCCGGTGTTGGATGTGGGCACCTATTCGTTCATTAGGGAGGAAGACCAGTGTACCTTTCAGCATCGCTCCTTCAGAGCCAATGATTCTCTGGGATTTATGCTGCTTCTCGCCCTTATCCTTCTAGCCACACAGCTTGTCTACCTCAAGCTGATCTTTTTCGTTCACGATCGCAGGAAAATGAAGCCAGTTCAGTTTGTTGCAGCAGTGAGCCAGAACTGGACGTTTCATGGTCCAGGAGCCAGTGGTCAAGCAGCTGCAAATTGGCTGGCTGGATTCGGAAGGGGTCCCACGCCACCAACCTTGCTGGGGATCAGGCAAAATGCCAACACCACAGGGAGGAGAAGGCTGCTCGTCTTGGACGAGTTCAAAATGGAAAAACGAATCAGCAGAATGTTCTATATCATGACATTCCTCTTCCTAACCTTGTGGGGCCCGTATCTGGTCGCCTGTTACTGGAGAGTTTTCGCAAGAGGGCCTGTGGTTCCAGGTGGATTTCTAACGGCTGCTGTTTGGATGAGTTTTGCCCAAGCTGGAATCAATCCTTTTGTCTGCATTTTCTCCAACAGGGAGCTGAGGCGCTGTTTCAGCACAACCCTTCTTTACTGCAGAAAATCCAGGTTACCAAGGGAACCTTACTGTGTTATATGAGGGAGCATCTGTAAAATCTTTAGCCTTGTGAAAACACTACCCTTCTCTGCTAAGCAATTGTGGCCTGTTGCCATGTCTGGAGAAGAAAAGGAAAAAAGGGGGGAGGGGGAAATCAAACAGGGGCTGTCAGCGGTTGTAAGGATTTGGGCAACGACGTCCTGCAATCTTTGCAATAGCTCATCTCTAATCCTATTTCGAAACCTAAACTTGTTTCTGCTGGCCACTCGCGAAGGTTTGTAAATTAAGAGTAAAGGACTGAGCCACTGCCCTGAAATGCTTTGATGTGGTGGAAAACCTAGATCGTGATTCAGAAAGTAGAAGGTGCTAAATATATCAGCGCTCAATGCTGTATATATCACTACATAAAAGTAAGACCATCACAAAAAGATTAAAATTGGACATCTGAATCAGTTAAGTTTGACATGAGGTTAATGTGTTGATGAAACTATTTAAGACACTGGATGACCTTTAGATCATTTCATACAATTATTGTTTTTCAAATACAAAAATCTGGGGACTGTGTTAAGTCCTGTAACCAATGGGAGATGTGCCATTTAGTATTGGATTATCACCCCACATTTGCCTTGTGAGTTCTGGGGAGCATTACAAAGCAGTTTTGTGTTTTTGGGTTGTTGCTGGGGAGGTTTTCCCCTTATTGTTTTTTCAACTTAGGTTTTATTTTTCTCTAAATACATTCTTTGTCTTTCACCCACCCACCTGCTGCCATTCGCCCCCATCCCCCACGAAACGAAATACTGGTTTGTTTGTTTGTTTCCAGGCTGAAGTATTACTGGCATATAATTGTGTTCTATGTCTCGTTTGATTTTTGTTTCTTTTTTAAAAAAAAATCACGATTTGCTATAATTTTTATTGGATGCATTTTATATTTTCAAAAGCTAGATATCAGTCTGTTAGGCAACATCAATGAGATTATCCAATCATGACAAAGGAGTAATCATTACGCAGAATAAACCACATGTTGCCTTAAAGGGTTATCTAGTATCTTCCATTTTGTTTAGCATTTTAGAAATAAGCAAAGAAAGTGAATCGGTTAACTCCAGTCTGCCATTTGGGAGTGCATGAAAGATCACTTAAAATCCCTTCTTTCCTTTTTTATTCTCATGATTCCCCAAATCAGTATGCTCATCACTAGGATTATATTCCCCCGCCCTAAGGTATGTTGCCCATTCTAATTTGTTCTGAGAAACACAGGCAGACAATGTATGTTTATATTTTTAAGACAACTGTCATTGGGAGACCGCAGCCTTAGTAAGATATATTGCACAATTTGTGAAGCATCTATTCTACTGAAGGCACAGTCTTGTTTATACTTTCTGCACATTTTGGTGTATTGGTTGTTTCAAATTATTTCAATTTTAACTTGTGAAAGCATATAATATGATTTCTAGTATTTTAGAAAATACATTAGAGTCTGTGAGTCTTTCCTTCTTTTAGATACAGATGTGTGGATTTCAATATAAAGTTGCATTTGCCAAAATTTACCTGTGTAGCCTGTTAATTTTCTTGGAATAAAATTTTACATTTTTCCAGTTATACAACAAACCTTTTATTATGATTATTATTATTACTATTATTTTGTTTAGTGAGCATGACTTTTTGAGAATGTAGCCATTATGGATTATTATTCTTTGAAGTCACTGTATTCCCAAACTGTAAAATGCATGAATGATGGGGACCACAGGATTGATAAATGATATTCTCGACAATAGCACTGTTGTGTAGTTTATCATAATTACCCTGATACCTATTTGTCAGTTCTGCTGAGAGGTACTGTTAATTTGGGGATCATGATATTTGAGATCCATGGCCCAGGGCAATTTTTCACACAGTGTATAGCTGAAGAACACCATCCTGAGTCTGACAAGGGAAACCTTAACTTCAAAGAAGGACTTGCTCCAAATTAATGCTGTGCTCTACATTTCACTATAGCTCTAGAGCAATCCATCTCAAAATACACAAGAGTAGAATCCAGTTTGTGTTGCTCCATAGACAGAAAGTATGAGTCGAGAGAGGCTGTTTTCCAAGTTTCCTCTTCCCATTTACAGTCCTTTGCGCGCACACACCCAAACAAAAATATATATTCCACAAGGTAGAGAGACCTTTTGGAGTAGATTTTATGGCTCTGCAGGAAGAAGGAGGAATACCTGCCTCCCTGTTCACCTTTGGTCAATGTAGTGGCACCAACTAGATTTCACTGCCAGCTAAACTGCTGTAAGCATATATAGATATTCTTATTAACAACAGAAGTAGTATTGTTTCTGTATACTAATAGATTTTAAAAAACGGGTTGAAGAATTTTGGGAGGGGAAGTGGCATCTTGATTGCACTGGTGTTCACGGCAAGCTTCTTAATTTAACCCTCATGTACTTCATGCTAATGTTGATGGGTTCAAAGATTACATTTAGCATGCGGTGTTGGAAGCACTGCAATAATCAATCTTCATGAATGCGAAAGCATTTCAGGTCACCATCCCCAAGAGGCTTGAAATGAATTTAAAGTTCCAGGGACCTACATTGGTTCCTGATCCACATGCTACAGAACAACTGTAGTACTTGGCTATGTGTCTGATTTAGTCCCACGTCATAATTCCTAGACAGCTAGGGCCTTCATCCCTCCCCTTGCACAGCTGTATGAAAATCCTAGGTTTATCCCCATGCATGTAAGAATCATGCATGTGCCCACACTGTCTTGAGGATATGTGTTGCGCATGTTCAAGGCCTCCACATGATAAAACAGAAACATGTCCATGACAGCACACATGATGTTCTGTGTGTTGGCCTGTGGGGTGGTGTTCTACAGCATAACAGGAAAAACACCCATGTGTGAAGAGTGATCCATAGGATGTTTTCAGAATATCTAACTAGAAAAAAAGAGAGAGGCCTAAGTAGGGATGGACAAATGCAACAATTTCACTGTATCTCAGTTCCTCATTTCCCCAATCTTAAATGCAGTTCTCAACATGAAATCCTAATGAAAAATTCATCAGCGCTTTAGTGTGAACTTCTCCTAAGGACACATTTTTGTATGCAGTTCTGACTAACACACACACACCTTTGCAACCAACTTTCCGTAATGTCATGCAGACATGCATGTTATTTCACTAACGTATGCATTCTTAGGCACACTTATCCCTGATACATGCATCTTTTAGGTATACATTGCTTGGTCAGGGAACTGCATCGCAAAATTCAGATTTTGAATTTCTAAAGATAACTGTGTTTTGTTTTGCATATTGGTTCAAGAAGTATGAATTAGGCAATTTCTCCTTAAATTGCAAATGAAAATTGATTTTCCTTCCCATCCCTAGACCCACCTTGACCACATACTCAAGCCGAACTCCCAACCATAGGATAGCAAAGCAATGTTTAGTTTCATATATGGGAAGTATTTCGAATAAAAGATATTCTACTAAGACCATTAGGATGCATTGGTATCTGACTTCTATACAATAGTTACTTTCATAACATGCACTTACGATCACATATTTTAAAAACATCAATAAAACTGCAATTCTTATAGCAGTTATGCAGATGTTGATGTCTCAAAGGCCAGAAAGGTTCAAACACTCTTCTCAATTGAGTTTTGCAATGGATTTTTATTCTGAGAATTGTTTGTAAGATGCTTGAAGGGCCTCTCAGAGCAATAAAGCAGATTATAAGCATTCTAAATAAATAATATCATAGACAACGATAACCTATATATTGTATAGTTTGGGAATATAAAGTGGGCATTGTTCCCCATTAATCAGTTTACAGTTTTGCAAATAGTACATTATATAAAAAAATCAATGGAAAAACAGTTTAAATGTTTAAAATATTCAGGCTTGGTGTTTTTTCATTTTTTCTTTTGCATGTTTTTGGACAGGTTTTCCTTTTATTTTGCTTCAACAAGAAGAGCAGAGGTGTACCAAATGAAATTAAAAGGCAACACATGAAATATTTTAGCATATAGTTACTTACTTTGCAAAATGCTCTGTGACACAAAATTATTCAGGCAAATGTCTTAATACAGCTCCTAAAAGGATTATATGCTTACATGGATTAAAATGGTGTGTGGGGACAGCTGTTATAATTTTGGGTAGCGTATTGTTCAGCGAATGAACGGGTAGAGATCAAGAAGAAAATTATGCCTGTGTTGTTGCAAAGCTGGCTTCTTACAATGCGAGTACTTTATTTCCTTCTAAACGTTGGGATGTAGGCCACTGACAGACAAAGCAATGACACACTTTACTCGAGTTTCATATTTAATTTTATTTTCTTGATGTCAGCATTTATCTCTCCCCCCCCCATATAACCCAATATCGGAGTTAAGCTTTGCATTTAGAAGTACCACATGGTACAGTTCCCGTTGGACTGTACTACTTCAGACTTTGGTGAGGAGGGGGTCACATATTAAAATGCCTGTCAATGTGCATGGAAAGCATACAGTACTCCATGGTATTTCTGAATGTGCAGTTTGATTTCAGTGACTTCAGCAATTGTAATAATATCTCTAACTAGGCAGTGAAAACCTACTGAAGTAACAATGTCTCTCAATCTGCTCCTTTCCCCCATAAAGTTACCCCTTCCATACTTGGCCTACCTTTATTAAATTTAGGAGTCATGACAGCTACTTTTGGTATGTTCCACTATGATGACATAGGGACGCGGGTGGCGCTGTGGGTAAAAGCCTCAGTGCCTAGGGCTTGCTGATCAAAAGGTCGGCGGTTCGAATCCCCGCGGCGGGGTGCGCTCCCGTTGCTCGGTCCCAGCGCCTGCCAACCTAGCAGTTCAAAAGCACCCCCGGGTGCAAGTAGATAAATAGGGACCGCTCTGGCGGGAAGGTAAACAGCGTTTCTGTGTGCTGCGCTGGCTTGCCAGATGCAGCTTTGTCACACTGGCCACGTGACCCGGAAGTGTCTCCGGACAGCGCTGGCCCCTGGCCTCTTAAGTGAGATGGGCGCACAACCCTAGAGTCTGTCAAGACTGGCCCGTACGGGCAGGGGTACCTTTACCTTTACCTTTACCTTTACCTTTACTATGATGACTGGGTTGCAGTTTTGAAAGGCATTGTGTGACATTGTCTCACTAGACTGGCCAAACACGCCCAAGCCCATTTTCCAATGTGTACCTACTAAAACCACAACATGTTGATCAAGCACTATATGCACAATGATTGTGTAGTGTGTATCATTCCATTGACATCTTGTTCTATGATTTCTGAAATACAGTTAGTTGAACCAGTGCTATTTTACTAGAAAAGAAGGTATACTGGAATTCACCATGAACCTTGTTCTCTTATAATGGCAATGACGCCCACATGAGAGGTGCTTGAACTGAGTTTCAGTAAAAGCCCTGAGTTTAACCTTTTAAATGCTTAAACATTGTAAAACCTCTGTGACGACCCTCCCTCCTTTTTTTCTTAGAATAATGAAGGACAGGCAATTTTCCTTACGTGTCAAACTCCCTACAGTGTTTATCTCTGTGTGAATATATCTGTGGCCTGCCCAGTAGTGAATTAAAGCTCAAAAGGTTTTTTTCTTGCTCTATGGCCTAGTGATTAACAGAGGGATTTCTTTCCCCCCCTTTTGGTACCAAAGCTGCAGTTGATTAATTTACTGGTTAAGCACTGATTAAACTTTGCAACCTATGCATATACCATGATATATGGTGTTCTGTACTTGGCTGACCTGCAAACCCATATGAGACAGGGTGGCAAGTGATTATAGAGCATAGAATACAGCCCCAGGGAAGAACCTTAGCTCATGGGGAGCAACCATAGCTTAGTGGTAGAGCACAGGTTTTGAACACAGAAGGCCTCAGGTTCAATCCCCAGCACTTCCAGATAGGGCTGAAAAAGTCCAGTTCCCTACCTATGACCCTAGAGAATTTGCTGCTAGTTGGTGTAGACAATACTGAGAGAATGTGTAGACAATACTGAGGTGGCTTAGTAAAAGGCAGAGCTCTGGGTTGTTCCTTGTATTATGGATCAAAGCTAGAAACTGCTGTGAGCTAACAACAATTGTTTTACTGAATTCTCCACCTCAGATGACCCTTTGGCTTCTGCTCTTCCGCTCTTTTTCTTCTTTCACTCCTTGGTCTTTCCAATCATTCTTTATTCCTTCCAGCCCATCTCTTAATGGAGCCTTGCTCTCACTTCTCCCCCTTTCTGATAATAACGATGCTGTCTATTCCTCCTTTATGACTGCCCATCTGATGTGGAGACAATGTATGAGCATGGAGCCTCTTCCTTAGTAACCTTTGCAGTCAGTTTCCGTGTGGAGCCATCATAAATGTGCAGCTGGCTACAATATTTTACAATATTCTGCAAGTCATTGTCGTAGTACGCCTTTTCTTTAAATTTCATAGAGCCTTTTTGGAAGTGTACTTCAAACTACGCCATTTCCACAACCTCTAATAAGTTGGGCAATATTGTTCAACTAATCCTTCCAAACAGAAGCACTCCAGGTGCTTTTCCATGTTCTAGTGGAAATGCCCTATTATTCACCAATGCCAGGTTTGGGTCAGTGCCTGCCTCCTGTACTTTCCTTCGCAATTTCTTGGCAATTTGTACTCCATTTTCAACAAGGACATTTGACTGAGATTATCTGAGCCTTGAAACGATATGGAGAAACCCATATACTTTTGAAAAGTTCTTAAACACATGGCAAGCAAACTGAGGGCCATTAGCTAGCCAAACCACCTCAGAAATGCTATGCCCCCCAAATATGAACTTGGATTTATTCAGTCACCTGAGAACCTGTGGTATAAGTTAGTAGACAATTTCTGGATGGTGAGAAAAATAGTCTACAACCAGCACATACTATTTCCTGCATATGCAAACATATATGTGACAACTTTGGTTCAAGCTGATACAGGCCCTTTCAGATCAGCAACAAATGCTGCGACGATTCTTCATCGTGTTGTTTTCTTGTATGAAAAACATCTATCTCAAAAGTCTATTCCTTCTTGGTGCACTGCATCCCTCAAAACTTCTTACCCGCAATATCTGCAATATTAGACTTTCCTTCTGCAGTTAAAGTGTTAAACAAATCAGTGGCTTGGGGCCCTGCACGATTCAATTAAATAGCTACCTTCCTTTTTATCTGCCTTGGCCACAGCTCCACTGGCTTCCATGAAAAGGCCAAACTGCTGCTTAACTCAACTGGAGCATGGTTTGAGAGATCTAACATGTCTGGAAGAGATGTTCCATTTACCTTCTTTCTCACCCTTCCAGTCTTCGATATCACCTTGTGGATACCACCTCCTGGGGCCATGTGTTGTTCACTGTATTACGGAACAGAGCTAGAAAACAACATTTTAATTGTGTTCCAATACGAGAGATTTCCATCTTCGATGCTTGTGCACTTCCACTCCCTCTCTGGAGCCGTATTCCTTCACCTCCTTATTCCTTCCACCCTGACTCTTCATGGAGCCTTACCTTCACAGAAGCTTTCTATGTTCCTGATGAGCATGGGGCTTATTTGGTCTGGCATTGCTTTGCTGCAACAGGACTCCATGGGTAACGCTGGGGAAGTCAAAGGTAGACATAGTATCCACCTCGTTTTTGTACTGAGACACACGCAGAGAGAGAGAGAGAGAGAGAGAGAGAGAGAGAGAGAGAGAGAGAAACCTGATAGGAAGGTTGCCGAAGGGGACTTGCCAAAATCCAGAGCCTTCACTGGAATTTCTGAGATTTACAAGCACTTAACTTGTGCAGAGCAGGGGAAATGTGCAGGCAGCATTCTTTCCAAATGCTCAGAACCTGATTGACAAGCCAGGAAAGCAATGAAGTCCAGCTTCATTTCCTTCTGCTGCTTGTACAGGGCAATGAAGCAGGAGAGGTGGGGAGGATTTCTGAACTTCTCTTCCTTGTCAATTATGGCAGTTGTTTTTCTCCATTTGGCCGTGGCTGCATTAATTTTTCTGGTTGCAAGGATTGACATTGATTTTCCTGACTTGGGAACAGATTGGGTACATGACATTATTCATTTATTTTCACTTGTGTGTAGCTTTGTGGGTATTTGGTACTTAGTTTTTCCTCTCTAACTTTGGAATAAAGTGGCGGGCACTCGTGTGCTATTGTTTTTAAACAGATATTTTTAATAACAAATACATTTTAATTACAATAAATTATTTAAAACATAATGGATTGCTTGCATTTAGGTTTTTGCTATTATACAGATACTTGCAATGTAGGCTATTTGCCCCTCCTAGCTTGGCAAAATTTCTGGCTATGGGCTTGGAAACAAATATATCCTAAATCTCACTGGTTTCGGTGGTTAGGTTGGGCAAAAAGGCATGATCTGAAAAAGGCGACAAGAGGGCACAGGTTCCTCAGTCCCAAGAAAGTCTATTTTAAAAAATGATAATAAATAATATTGAGAGTGGGACTGACTTCTGAGTAGACATATTTGGGCTTAAACGGTTTTCTCTGGATTTCTTTCTCTTTCATTTTTTCTTTTTCTTTTTCTGTGGTGTAAATTGGCATAGCTTTGCTGGCTCCCAGTGGATCTGTGCTGGCATGTGGACTGGTGGAGAATCTTTCACCACTTAGCGAATGAAAGCAATGTATTCTGCAGAGCTACAAAATACTGTTACAAAACAGCATTCAACCGACCTTTAGGCCTTAGGGGCATTGAAGTTCATTGAATCCTTGCTCACTGGCTCTTTCCTTTAAGAACATTATGTTTGTTCAGTTGTCTATTGTCTGCCTTTCCCTGCAGAAGAAAGTTCATTTCTATTTATATTATGTTTTTTTTTTTTTTATAAATTTTTTTATTGCTTTTTTCCAGAATCTAAATCCATCATCAATAACACAACAAAAGCGGTTTTACAGAAAGAAAAAGAAATTAAACAAGAAAAAATTCATTTTTCGAAGTCTTTTTTTTTTTTTTTTCATCATCCACTGGACTTCCCCATCTCCTCCATCCCTGCATTCTTTATAATAAATATAAACAGCAAATTAATACCTTGTTTCCTGTGTTTTTGTATTTTCATCTAATTATTCACTCTGAAATTAAAACTTTTCTCAATCATTAACTTTGTTTCTATCAACTCCGAATTTCAATACTGAAGCATATTTACCTCAAACCTTAGCAAATTTTTAACATTCATATATCTTATAATGTTTTTGTAAATAGTCCTTAAATTTTTTCCAATCCTCTTCCGCAGCCTCTTCTCCCAGGTCTCGGATTCTGCCAGTCATTTCGGCTAGTTGCATATAGTCCATCAGTTGTGTGTGCCATTCTTCCAGTGTGGGTAGCTCCTGTGCCTTCCAGTATTTAGCTATGAGAATTCTTGCTGCAGTCGTTGCATATAGAAAGAAGGTTCTGTCTTTCTTAGGTATCCTCTGGCCCACAATGCCCAAGAGGAAGGCCTCTGGTTTCTTCTGAAAGGTATACTTAAATACCTTTTTCAACTCGTTATAAATCATTTCCCAGAAGGCCTTCACCCTCGGGCATGTCCACCAGAGGTGGTAAAAAGTTCCTTCAGCCTCCTTACATTTCCAACATTTATTATCAGACAAATGGTATATCTTTGCAAGTTTGACTGGGGTCATGTACCACCTGTACATCATTTTCATAATATTTTCCTTTAAGGCACTACATGCCGTAAATTTCATACCGGTGGTCCATAACCTTTCCCAGTCCTCAAACATAATGTTGTATCCAATATCTTGTGCCCATTTTATCATGGCTGATTTGACTGTCTCATCTTGAGTATTCCATTTAAGCAGCAAGTTGTACATTCTTGAAAGCACTTTCGTCTTAGGTTCAAGTAATTCTAGTTCTAATTTTGATTTTTCCACCTGGAAACCAATTTTTTTATCTTTTTTAAAGATCTCTAAAATTTGGGCATAGTGAAACCAGTCTCGCACCTTCCCTTTCAATTTTTCAAAGCTCTGCAACCTCCAAGTGTCACCCACTCTTTCTATTATTTCACAGTATTTTGCCCAGCCACCATTTCTATTTATATTATGAACCCGTTGCTGGAGCAGCCGATCATTACACATGAGTAAAATGAGCAGATTTAATTATTTTTAAAGTGAATTATAATGCACACATTTGATTTTAGAAAATGTTATTTAACAGCAGTAAGTTATCAATCCTGAATATGCAACATCTTGAGAGACTTCAAACAAGGAAGGGAAAGTGATCCTTATCCGTATTTTCCCAAAAGGATCACTCACAGTAAGAATGGACAATAATATAGTACTGGGGTTTTTTTGTTTCTTTGCCATCTGTAATAATTGAATAGGATCTTTGTCAATAGGGATACAATCACTCCTGTCTTATACTTGTCTTTCAACTTTTGACACATAATCCTTGGGATCTAAAATGACAATCATACCCCTTCTATCAGTGGGCTTAATCACAATAGACTCATCCTTCTGCAGAGCTGTCATACCATCTCACGATGTTTCCAAGAGAGAGAGAGAAATGCCAGCAGTTCAGTCTCTTAGACTGAAGTTTCTTAAGATCCACCTCTCAGACAGAGAGATACACATGAAGCTTCTATAAACACCAATCCAATAATTTTAAACTTGTGTGCATTGGATCAAAGAGCTTTCTTGAAGAGAGCTCTCTGCTTTTATTCCCTTAAAGTTGCTGTGCATTGATTTGCGTACCTGCATTAATAGTCATTCCTCTTAATAGCAAAGTGAGTGTTTCACATGTATATGTGCTGGGAATCCAAACAGGCTTCAGAAGAAGGCAGTATCAGGTCCCAGCTGAAGGAGCCCCCTACCTTGTTTAAAAGGCAGAAAGAAAGGAGGGGAAAGAGAGAGAAGGCTGCACTGTTAAATAAAGTAAACAGCGTGGGAAATTGTCAGATTGCAGATACCCAGTTAGATGAATAATGGCAATTGAAGGCTCTGTGCAGGTGCAAGAAGAGGGAATACAGCCAATTTGGGGGAGGGGGGAAGTACAGTGAACAGAATGTGGGCAAATAATGCATGAATGTTGTGAGGGGGGAGAGAGATGCTATGGGGAAAGTGGATATTTTGCAGAATAGAGGGGGGAAATCAAAAAAGGAAACCAACAACATTATCAAATGCAGAGCTCATGTCTACATTTTGAAACGTGCAGAGACACACAAAATGGGAGCCGAGAAGGGTGCAGGCTTTGCGAAAGGAAGGGCAGTTATAGGCCAAAGCAGAGTCACATTTCTAGTACATCCTATTCTCACAGGGGTTCACAAGTAGGACCTGTGCAACAGCACCCTTCCCCACTTGCAATACCCAACAACCAGTATTCTGAGGCATACGACCTGCAACAGAATATCAAACATAGGTAGCGAAGGCCCCAGTGATGATTCAGATGATCAGTACTGGATTTCAGCATGTCAGGCAGAATGGCACCTCAAAGAGATGCCAAGTCTTTACTCCCCTTTCCAGTCTACCGAGTAGGGCTTCAACCCACCGTTCAGACAGAAAAACATATCACCTTGCTTCTATCAACACCTATCAGTCCATGAAAATATCACCAACTGGAAGTGTCTGGTGTGGTTGTGTGGCTTCATGCACAATGTGTTCAGCTTTGGCATAATGGTTCTCAGTTCCTTTGCAGCTTCTCACAAAACACCACAAAGCATTAGGGCAAAAATTGAACCATCTTCCTTTGTAGATTCAAACCCTCCTCCTCCTCCTCCTCCTCCTCCTTCTTCTTCTTCTTCTTCTTCTTCTTCTTCTTCTTCTTCTTCTTCTTATGACTTTTATGTACAACTCTTCAGCCATTCTTCACAATTCACTCACATCACAATCACAACAGCAAGTTATTTAGCAGGAAACGCAATAGGAAGGAAACCCGATAGATCGGTGGGGTCTGTCTGCTAAACATGGTTGTGATTAAGAGCACAGTAGCACACAGAGTTGTTTAATTTGTTTTCGCTGGATGTAAACACGGATCCGGTTATTCTAAGCAGATTTTGCTTTCCGCTTCAAATGCTTAAAACAATTCATTCTGTCTTTTCTTCTAAGTCGTTTCATTCCAGAGATGATGAGACAGCCAGTAGGGACACTCTGCCTAATATTGACACCTCTTGATCCATGCCGTCTAAAGATAGATGCCAACTGCTAAATATTTTATTAGCGTAAAGCTCAAAGGAGGCCATTATTTGTAAGTCAAGTTAACTACAGTGGAAATAAAGCTAATATTCTATAGCGTCTTCAGTACATTAGACTTTACTCCTGGTAGACTGGATGCTAGCTAGGGCACGCACACACACACACACACATTATACAGCATCTGTATAAATTGCTTATATATGTTTAAGAACTTATTTCTAAAAACTGATTACTGCACTTTTTGAAACAGTTTTTTTTAAACAAAACCAACATTTCCAGTTTTCCCTTCTCTCAATTTTTCCAGAAAATAGTAATAACCGTGGCAGGGATACACATCAAATATTTTCCATTTGTAGCACCTTTTAAGGTGCCACAATACTTCGTGGGCATCTTGAGGCTGTCAATATTTTGCATGAGGGATTCAATTGCATACCTACAGATTTAGGTTTGTGCAATTAAAACTCATTAAAGCCTTCTGTCATCCAAACAAAGCAAAATTATTTTCATTCATACTTTTGTTGCCGCTTTTAGTGGGGTGGGATGTGTTAGACTACTTTTTAATGCGTGTCAATGTTTTAGCTTCATATTAGTTTTATTATTTTATTATACTGTGAGTCGCTTTGAGTGACTAATAAGTGCAATAAATAATAAACAATAATAATAACATGCTCTGTTTTAAGCCATATTGGCTTCAAGTGTTTCTAGGGAGGTCACTGAGAATACAGGAAAACTGTATTTGTTGGAGTCCAAAGCCAATCCTGCAAGTCTACTCATTTGTCTCTCTTGCAGCCCCAGTCCACACAAAATAGCAGAACCAACAGTTTTCATGTCATTGTTAGTGAAGTCATTTGTATGGCCTTCTGCCTATATGAGCCACTTTCCACCTTTGTCTGCAAACCTGTGGTTTAAAGGCAGGGTGAAGCTGTAAGTCCCCCAGAAATTCCCATCAGACATTCCCATCCAACAGAATACTGTCTGGAGTACATTTATGCAGGAATAACATGAGGCACTATAGGAGCCCTGTCACATTCCAAGCCCTGGGAGGTAGGCTGGAATTCTCAAATGAGCATAAAGAAATTGGGAGCAGTGAAGGCCTTCCATTTTCTGCAGTCCGAGGGGAGGAGATGGCAGACTTCCTGCCTGCAGACTTTGGTTCTGTTCAGGAAGACAAGAGTAAATTATGGGGTTCTCTTCAGGCTCCTCGTGTACCCCGTCAGCAGGGTTGGGAAATGTGAAAAAAAAATGAGGCTCCTTGTTTTTTGCTACAGTGTGATTTTAGTGCACGTGCTCTTACACACAATTAAATTTATAAACCACTTAATAATAATAAAAACACTAAGCAGTGTACATAAATTCGTAAAATATTTATCGATAGCATGCAGATTAAATGAACAGAAATTTAAAACAAGTATTCATGACTGAATTATATGTCCAGACTGGTTTGGTGAGGTTTTAGCAGGCACTTAAAATTGTATTAATGAAGGTGCCTGATTAATGTTAATATACAAGGAGTGCCAAACCATTCTGAAAGATTGATTATTCACAGATTTCTGGCACGAAGGATTTTTTACTTCATCCTGAGTGGCAGAGCCAATGGATGAGCCAGAGTGGGTGTGCATTTAATATTACAGCGGATTTTCTGAAAGTGGTGCTGAGATGATTATCTGAGCAGAAAACCACGGATTTTGCCTTGTTTCTTTCAGTTTTTGAGTCAGCGTTTGGTTTGTCATCTTTGGTAGGGAAGGGCAGGCCATTCCTTGACAGTTGTAGATGCTGATGATGACTAGCTGTTGAGTAATTTGGCTTCTTTACCTACTTTTCAGAGGAAAAGCCTCTATTTGAAAGGCTGCCTTCTATTTGAATGAGTCCCACATGAAAGGGCTGTGTGGTCCAAATGCAGTTTAAGGTTAGAGAACCACAAAAAGGTGGAGTGCATCTGGGGAACCCATCAGAAGTTAGCGCCAGGGCAATAGAATAAGCAGGCAGAAACATAGGTCACCTGGTCAAAGTCTTTCCTACTATGTTGAGATGTGCTGCATCTCTATTTAAATTAGAGTATTTATTTCTAAATTTGTAACTATGCATATAAATAGTCGTGTGCACATTTTTATCAGCTGGTGTCCTTTTTATGTTTTTTTTAATTAATTTCAAATGTATAACACACCCTTCTTCCCCAAAAGGAGCACAGAGGGGCTTACAAGAATAAAAGCAGCACAACACAATTCAACACAATTTATAACGTATTGCGGAGAGCAGTTAAAACCAACAGAATAAAAAACTTCATAAAACCAATGACTAAAAGCCTGGATAAACTAAGTAAAGTGTTTCCACATTTCCTGAATGCAGATAAAGAAGGGAACTGCTTGATTTCCCTCAAGAGAGAGGCTCAAAACATTTTTGGTGATATGTGCCCACCCTACCTCCAAGCCCCCAATTGCCCCATGTCCATGTCCATATTTTTAATATCATCTTAGCATGAGCTTTTCTGGACATGTACAGTTTTAGTTCATTGACAGCTTTTGAGATGGAAGAAATTCGGGATCAGGTTCATTTAAGTGCTACATTTCATTTCCTTTGTTGTTTTAACGCAAACAGGTCATTATATTTCATTAGCATGTCCGTGCCCTACTTCTGTTTTATTTGCATGTTATGTTTTCTAATAGAGAAAAAAATGTATGTTTTAGGCAGATGTCTATCTGGAAGATAATAACAGAGGTATTTGGAAACTTCAAATAGTAGCTTTTACCCACACATCCTAAATAATATGCAGGTTGAGTTTAAAGGTGACCCCTTGGTCACGCTTTCCCGTTTATTTCATTTAAGGGTAGCAACCTTTTTCGATATTACAGTTGAATAAAAAGCCAGCTGCTGTTACATTATAAAGCTATGGCCCTGTCCTTATTATTTAGCTGTTAAGCAACTTTCTCCCTATTCTAATTAAACCTGAGTAATCCACACCCTCACATATTTAAATTTGTATATGACAGAAAATTTCAACCTTTTTCAGTCCACGGCTTCCTTGACCAGCTGCATTCCTTCTGCGGCACCCCTGTGGGGCTCAGGAGCCCGTTTGTGTCACCCTTTGCCTGCCAAGCTGGCAGCCTCTCGCCCTTTTTCAAACACCCTCCCTTGTGGGGTGTTTCCTCAGCCTCCTCTCCTTCAGAGTCCTCTGGGCAGCTCCTGACCTGCCCCCCTCCACCCAAAAGAGAGGTACCTCCTCACATTGCCTTACAGGAGCCTGGGAAAAGGATGCCTCCAGCCTTAGTGGCCCAATGGAGACTGGCCAAAGGTGAATGTGAGGCTAGCACCTTACCTTGGGAAGCAGCAGTGATAGCAATGGACGCTTCCAGGCCTGCATGGTGGAAAAGCACTCAGTTCCCAGGCAGGCCTTGCACATAGGAAGCACAAGAAAGGCCAGTGCAGCGCCTGCCTGCCTCGCCTCCCATTTGTCTGTCCTTTCCCAATAGCAAGGGCCGGTGGACTGGCTGGCTGGGCTCCCTCACCCCGTTTGCTTGCTTGTTTGCTTGCTTGCTTGCTTGCTTGCTTGCTTACTCTGAGGCTGCCTCAGCTCCTGGCAACCCGCCCCCCCCCGGCCAGCCCCAGAGCCACCGTTTGCCTGGAGAGCTTGTAGCCAGGGCTGCTGCAACTAACAGCTGTGCAAGCCTTTGGGAGGCAAAGATGTAGAAGGAAAGCAATCTTTCCTAGAGCAATCTTTACAGGCCATAACTTGGCCCCAAAGTTATTCAGCAGCTGTGCAATGTCTTATCTGGGATGGGAAAATTGTGTTGTGGTTTCATTGTGTTTTTTAAAAGTCAGATCTTCTGAACTCTGGGGTGGGGGGGGAGGAAGCTGAAGGGGGATAACATGGGAGGCTGGTGTTTAGCTCACAACATCATGTACGTGCCTCGTAAAAAGTGAGTGAACAACGCATGTCTATTCCACAGTGTGTGCCCCATGTGGAAGCAGCCTGAAGACTTCCGTCATCCTCCTTGCGATACTTGTCTGGTGAAAATGAATAGGCATTGCATTGAGTCATTCATTGTGTTCTTTTTTGCCTATTCAGCCGCAACAGGCTCACTGGAATGGGTCTTTGAATAGGACCTTGAGTTTCATAAAGGATTCTGCAGAGAATGGGGTGGGGGAGAGGGAAACTGTTACCCTGCATCGCTCTCCAAGGTGAAACAAACTTAAAAGTAGTGGTTCATGCCCTCTCTGTTGGAATATAGAACCATGGAGTTTGACAGGACCTTGGATTCCAGCCCCCTGCTCAATGCAGGATGTGACTACAGTACCTCTGCCTTCCCAACAAGCCTCATTTGCCATGGAAACTGTCCATGACCAACAACATGAAACATCCTACAACAAAGCACTCATTGTTCGTGCTGCTACCAGACAACCCTCATTGTGTCCACTGGATGAAGCAGCCATATCTATTTTTTTTAATGGCTGCAGGTCTTCCTTTTCATATTATAATAATTTTTATGCTGTCGCAATGTTTTTACAAACAACAGAAGAACATTTCATGTGCATAAGCAAGCTGGGTTTTATTTGTTCCCAGAGTATCGACATTCAAGGCCATCCTGGTTGTTTCTGCAGGTCTGGGTGTTAGCAAATAGCATTCAGGGCTCTAGATGCCCAAGGAATTCAAATGAAGGCCCCACCAAACTAAAAGCGCTCAGCACAAGACTGTCCTCTCGAGCACCCTGAATCACTTTGTCCACATTTGAAACAAAGAAAATAAAAGAGAGAATGCAGGCAAAGGCCTTGACCTGGGTTGTTGAGATGAATAATAATAATAATAATAATAATAAATTTTATTTATATCCCGCCCTCCCCAGCCGAAGCTGGGCTCAGGGCGGCTAACAACAATAAACAATACAAAAGTACAACACAAACAACACTCTAAAATCATTCATTATAAAATTAATTAAATTCAAGCCACTGGCCACTATTGGGCCAGAGCTCCGCGAAGATTGCCGAGGGAGGGAGTCAGGCTGTGCCCTGGCCAAAGGCCTGGCGGAACAGCTCTGTCTTGCAGGCCCTGCGGAAAGATGTCAAGTCCCGCAGGGCCCTAGTCTCTTGTGACAGAGTGTTCCACCAGGTCGGAGCCACAGCCGAAAAAGCCCTGGCTCTAGTTGAGGCCAGCCTAACTTCTCTGTGGCCTGGGACCTTCAAGATATTTTTATTTGAAGACCGTAAGTTTCTCTGTGGGGCATACCAGGAGAGGCGGTCCCGTAGGTACGAGGGTCCAAGGCCGTATAGGGCTTTAAAGGTTAAAACCAGCACCTTAAACCTGATCCTGTACTCCACCGGGAGCCAGTGCAGTTGATATAGCACCGGATGAATGTGATCTCGCAGCGAAGACCCCGTAAGGAGTCTCGCTGCAGCATTCTGCACCCGCTGGAGTTTCTGGGTCAGTCTTAAGGGCAGCCCCACGTAGAGCGAGTTACAATAATCCAGTCTGGAGGTGACCGTCGCGTGGATCACAGTGGCTAGGTCAGGGCGAGAGAGGTAAGGAGCCAACTGCTTAGCTTGGCGGAGATGGAAAAATGCCGCCTTTGTTATAGCTGCAATCTGCGCCTCCATGGAAAGGGAGGTGTCGAAGATTACACCCAAACTCTTAACGGACGGTGCTGGCACTAACTGCGCCCCCGCAAGAGATGGGAGTTGCCCCCCCAATCCCATATCGTCCCGTCCCAGCCACAGGACCTCTGTCTTCGAAGGATTTAGCTTCAACCGGCTCCCACGTAACCATCCAGCCACAGCTTCCAGACATCTGGTCAGTGTGTCTGGGGCCGAGTCAGGATGGCCATCCATCAACAGATAGAGTTGGGTGTCATCGGCATACTGATGGCAACCCAGCCCAAAACTCCGGACAAGCTGGGCGAGGGGGCGCATAAAGATGTTGAAAAGCATTGGGGAGAGTATCGCACCCTGAGGTACTCCACACACCAAGGAGTGGCGCGATGACAATTCCCCCCCAAGCGCCACCCTCTGTCCCCGACCAGAGAGAAACGAGCGCAGCCATTGAAGGACTGTGCCCTGGATCCCCACGTCAGCAAGGCGGTGGTCCAGAAGTTCATGATCGACCATGTCGAAAGCTGCTGACAGATCTAGAAGAATCAGCAGCCCCGACCCGCCTCGATCCAGCTGTCTACGAAGATCATCTGTTAGGGCAACCAGAGCTGTCTCGGTCCCATGACCAGCGCGGAAGCCAGACTGGAATGGATCCAGAGCCGATGTTTCATCCAGAAACCCACCAAGCTGTTCAGCAACCGCTCTCTCAATCACCTTACCCAGGAACGGAAGATTCGAAACCGGGCGGTAATTGGATAGATCTAAAGGATCTAATGATGTTTTCTTTAAGAGCGGGCGCACCACTGCCTCCTTCAGTTCCCCTGGGAATGTCCCCGTGCCAAGGGACAAATTGATGATATCCCCCAGGAGGGCCCGCACCTCGTCTGGACACGCTCTAATCAGCCAAGACGGGCACGGGTCGAGAGGACAGGTGGTGGGCTTTCCAGCTCGGAGGAGTCTGTCCACATCGGCTGGGGATATCCGGTCAAAGTGGTCCAATACTGGACCCGAGGACAGTCGAGGGGCCTCCAGTTCCTTTATTGTATCCAAATTGGCAGGGAGGTCATGGCGGAGCAACAAGACCTTCTCCGCAAAAAAGCTCTCAAATGCCTCACAGCCGAGTGTCAAATTGTTATTTAAATTTGGCTGTCCTTCAAGGGACGTTAAAGACCTGATTATACTAAATAATTGCGCCGGGCGAATGGCAGATTGAGATGAGTAATGCAACAAAAACCAACAGAACTACAGTATATAATTTTTTTTAAGTATTTTTTTAAGCCAAAGATACCAGGAACATTTTTAATTTAAATGGAATACACAGTGAAAGTGAGAATTTTCAGGAGGAGACTATTTTTTAGGGGTGTTAAACCACACAGCCTAAGACTTGCTGATCAGAAGGTCGGTGGTTCGAATCCCCACAACAGGGTGAGCGCCCTTTGCTCTGTCCCTGCTCCTGCCAACCTAGCAGTTCAAAAGCACGTCAAAGTGCAAGTAGATAAATAGGTACCACTCTGGTGGGAAGGTAAGCAGCGTTTCCGTGCACTGCGCTGGTTCGCCAGAAGCGGCTTAGTCATGCTGGCCACATGACCCAGAAGCTGTTTGCCAGCTCCCTCAGCCAATAAAGTGAGATGAGTGCCGCAACCCCAGAGTCGGTCACAACTGGACCTAATGGTAAGGGGTCCCTTTACCTTTACCTTTACCTTTACTATTGATTATAAGATTGGGTTTGAACCTCATTTCAGCCCACCTTGGCCCAAAGCACTTTGGAAACTGGCAGATTCAGCTCAGGGTTCATCTAAGTTGACTTCATGTCCTCTCTTTCCCTGCCCTGTTAAGAATGTTTGTTAAAAGGCTATAATTTTCTTCTTTTCAAAAGGCAGATGAAATTTATAGGTATATTGGCCCCTCCAGAGTAGACAGAGCCTGCTAAGTTACAGGCAAATAGATCAGAGATTTGGCGCTCAGCACCTTTAATGTTTGATTTTTTTTTAAGGGACCTTTTTCTTTTGCTGCAGAAGTGGATGAAATCTGTAGGCCACGTTGAACTTTGAGGGCACGACTCCTGCCAAATTTCAGAAAGGTGTCTGCAGTGGTTTTTTTGACAAAGGCAGTCATTAGAGTTTTGGGCTGGTGGGAAAAGGAATGACTTAATCTTCCCTTTTTTTAAGCATAGAGAGGTGCTCCTGGGTAAGAAAATTCCCAAATTGCAGACAAATAGGTCTAGAGATGTTTATGATAGGGACCTTTGAAGTTGATTAGGAGGGGAGAATAACTGAAAGGGATTAGCTTTCCCGATAAAATATTCCCTCTGATTATAAACTTGACCTGTCAGTCAAAACTCCCTCCCCCCACATTGGTCTTCTATCTCCCTTCTTCTATCACCCCACTGTGGTATTTCTCTTACATCGTAATCTTAGAGATGGTTTCTCTTTTGACAAACACTTTTCTGCATTTTTGTTGTGGTGTTTTGTTTTACTTCTGGTTCACTGAGGCACCATGAAGCACCCCAGAGATTACGACTTTGACTTTGCCACCTCATACAGATTGCGTTTTACCTCTGAGAAGCCCAAAATTCCTCTGATACACTTCATTTCATTTCAGGATTGGCTATGTGCACCCCTTCTGCTTATAAAATCATTTTTCCCTTTAGGGATTATTAGTCCAAATCAAATAAAATGAAAAGAAAAAACCACCAGGAAACATCTACTAAATGAACCACGCGAAAGAGAGACAATGTTTCAAGATGCTGATAAATGTTTCGGTATCTCATAAAGGGGGAGGGGGCAAGAAATGTTCTTCTGGTGGTTTTTGTTGGTTTTTTTAAACCCACACACAACTGTTACTGCATTTGAGTAAATGAAAACAGTATTTTCCAGATATCTGTGCAAATATATATGAGTAATTGTGTTTTTAAATAGCTGTAGATACGCATGCATCAAAGTTTTTAATGGAGGTTTTCTTTCTTTATTCAAAAGCCTTTCGAAATCCCTTGCTATTTAAAAATCCGTAAGCAGTATACAAAAGCACAACATTCATACAGCAAAACAGTATCTTAAAAACATAACTAGTGAAGTATTGCTATAAAAAACAAGAAAACACAGAAATTCAGTAAAGCAGGGTCTAGATTTATGGATTAAGGAACGCCTGGGCAAAAAAAGATACATCTTTGCAAGACATCTGAAGCAACTGACGGATGCTGCTTCCTGTGTGGCAGAGAAAAGAACATTCCAGAACACAGGGGCAACAACAGAAAATGCCCATTTTGGGATCACCACACTGTGTTATTCAGTATTACAACCAAGTTTATTATTTTTCTTGTTCTTTTTTGTAACTTTCAGGGCCTGTTTAATTGGCTTTCTAGAGGAAAATATAAGATTTGGGGTGCGTTATGGATAATAGTATGTATGAATCTTATACTTCTGAGTTGCTCGTATAATCACTATCCTACAGATATTATAACCGTTCTCTATCTCTTATAGAAAACCCTCCATAAAAGTCTTTTTCATAGAAAAGGGCTATTCATAAAAATACATCAGTATATTAAGATAGTAACCTGTCTTTTTGGCAGTGGCGTAGCTAGCTGCTCGGGCACCCGGGGCAGCACAAATGCCCTGCACCCGTGGGCGGAGCAAGCCGGGGCCGAGCACGCTGCGCGTAACCTCCATGGAATCTGCAAGCCCCACGTTGCTGTTCAGTCAGCGCAGGGCCTGCAGGTGCCCAAGCCACCGCGTCACACCCCAGGAGAGACATGTGGCTCGGGTGCACTGCAGGCCAGGCCCCACGGTCACACACACCCCAATGATGACACCCAGGGCGGCCCGCACCCCCCTTCCTAAGCCACCACTTTTTGTCAGTCAAAGCAAAGCCAGTGCTTCCATGGGGTGTGGCGAAGCAGCAAGACTCACGTGGCAGATGTGGCTCAACTCCTCACTTCCACCATAGCACCACTGCTGCCACTGCAGCAACCTTGCGCCTTCTGTAGAACTGCCAGCAGCATGGGGGCAATGGAGGGGGCAAGGAGGAGGCCAGGATCTGCAGGGGGGCAGTGTTGGGGGATGAAGGGGCATTTTCCCTACAGAGTTAATATTTCCTGGGTTTCCCCTGGTCCAAAGCAAAGAAAACCAGATGAAAGTCTAATTAACAAAAGCATTTCAGCCGGCTCACCTACATCCTAGGTAGTTTTCTACCTGGAGCAGAGCAGCAAATGTCCCACCCAGTGCCTGGATTCAAGGTGCATATGGCTGGTCAAGTTATTCTGGCACCACCTGAGGCAGAAAATATTGTAGGGCACATTATTATTGTATCTCATGTTTAATGGAATTCTGTAGAACATCTGGAGTGGGGCAGGGACGGATGGTAATTGTGCCTGAATGGGGGCTGGAGTTGCTCAGATCCTTTCCCCTTATACCTAGTGCCTTCCATATGTTTTGGACTACATTTCCCATCACCCCCAGCCCAGCAATTTACATCAGTCCCAGGAGACCTTAACTATCCACTTTCCACACTAGCTCATGGATTTTCATCTCCAGCTATGATGTCTGCTCTTTGATAACCACAAATATAATAGCAGATGGAAAGCTTTCTCCTCAACTCATTGTTTTAATTGGGTTCCAAGGTATAGGGAGGAGCAATTAAGTGGCTATATGGTATATTCAAGGTAAATGGAACAACTCATTATATGCTTGCATAAACTAGTACCAAAACTTCATGAAATACGCTCATCAATTAAAGCAGGGATAGCCAACATGGAGGTCTTATGATGCCATGAACTACATCTCCCATCATCCTTCACCATTAGCCATGCTGGCTGGGGCTGATAGGAGTTGTAGTCCCAAACACCTGGAGAATGTTGTATTAGTTACCTAAAGGATTGGGATAAGTATGTTATTTATGATTAGGTGTATGAGTTTGTTTCTACTTATTATTGCTTGGATATATTTCAATATTGTTACATTTTTCTGGTATTTTTTTCTTTTTCTTTCTTCTTTTTTTGTGTCACAGTGAAATGCTTGATTCTTACATATTTCCTATAAACCCAAATGATTTCAGAAGCCATTTACCTGCAGCACAACAGTATAGAAATATAAGCATATTTATTGCCAAGAAGCATCTTGCAATGAAATCATGATTTACTACCATGAGATACTTCTAGTGCATCTAACCTACATACTAATCTTCTTATATATTTGTGTGTTACAGGCTATACATGTATAAATTTGAAAGCGCGCCATTATGCTTTGGGGAACTCTGATACAAATCAGTTTTGCTGATACTGAATAACTGACACCAGAATTTGGCTTTGATTGAAAGGCTATTGAAGCTCTAATGGCAGCTGTCTAAGCAAATATGCAGTTTACTTACATTGAAGAAACCAGTGATTGTAGATGTGAAAAGTGATGGTTTGCATAAGTGGAGATGACTATAAGGTCAGACCCTCCAAGTGTGCCTATTTTCCAGGGACAGTCCCGGATTTACAGAAGCCGTCCCCATTTCTCATTTGATCCTGTAATGTCCCAATGGTCCTTAGGATGTCCCTATTTTCAATGTTGGAGGGTCAGGAGTTATGCGACCCCCGGGCCAAGGAGATAAGTAACTATACAACCTTTAGAAGACATCTGAAGGCAGCCCTGCATAGGGAAGTCACACTACTCTAAATCCGCTTCTGTTGACACCCAGCTTTTCGTTTCCTTGTTTGTTGCTTGAAGTGGAGGTTGACCAGGGTGGTGATGTGAGAGAGAAATTTTAATTGTGTGTTTCACATCCAAAGTAATGCACATGGCCATCTGAAGCACACTAGCACACCTATTAAATCCACCAAGTCCAGGGATGAAAATTACCTAGCTGCAACAATGATGAACAAACAGGAAATGGCAGCAGGAAGTGATAGCTAAGGGATGTAGCTAAATGCTTTGTCCCAATTCTCTCCTGCCAATCAACGTAGATGGACCAGTCTGGGTTGGTATAAGGCATATTACTATGTTCCCATTTCAAGCTTGGGAGTTACAGCTATTGTTGCTGTTTTTGATTGAAAATAGCTCACCTTTATCCTAGCTAGTTCACATGGACTGGCAGCAATTGGATCTTGCAGCCGAACCTGTGGGTTAGGGGCACTTGACACTCCCCTTCAAAGCATCAGCCACTCTCATAAGGCTCATAATTTATTTTCTTTCTCGTCTTTACTAGATTCTATGCTGCAGTGAAACTCACATGTTTTGAATTGCCTCTTCCTAAACTCATTGTTTCCCTCCCCTATTCCCATTTGAAAGTGTTTATATTTTAAATATCTGTGTAAGTAACCTGGGAATGTCTACTGGGTAAATAGAATATTTAAATATTCAAGCTGCAGCTGTGCTGGGGATGAACACATCTTGCTTTAAGTCCCTGCAGCTGCAAAATATTTTTTTAAAACATACACACTTCTGAAGAGAAATAGATTATGACAGTAATAACTAGCCTGGGGGACATGGTTTTCAAGGCATTGTTTATATTTATCATTCTCAAAGACAATCATTTTAAGTGCATCTTATTATAATTCCTTATCCAGCAAATTAATAACAAGCTGGAAAATGTCCTTTCTAACGACTAGTTCTAGAAGCACTCTATTATTATTTGACATAACCCCTTTTCAGCAACAGCAATCCATAAACGGGGTCAGCTACAGGTTATAAAGGGCACTTGAGCAAGACATGAGTAACCCTCCCTCAAGCAGCTAACAGCCATTCAAGTAACAGTCATCTAGGAGCTACGGTTCCCAGTTCCCCCTCACAGAGCTACAGTTCCCAAAACCCTTAACAAACTACTATTCCCAGGATTCTTAATGGGGGGGGGGGGTTGTGCTTTGAGTGTACTTTAAAAGGTATGGTGTGGATCTGCCAATTGTTAAAGGAAAAAGACAGGCCACTCACCAGAACCTGGTACCATCAGGTAACTGCAGGTAGGTTTGCCATACGTCGGGAACATTCCTGACATGTCCTGGTTTTCAGATGTAAAAATGGCATCAGAGGATAATTTCGCAGAAAGTGGCAAAATGTAATTGAAAACCCAGATGTATAGCAACACGATGGAAAAAGCAGTGAAAATCGCTCAAAAAGCTTAAAATCACTATTTTGGGGTTCTTTCCCCAAAGAAGCTGGACAATTTGGGTTTGTGTCCCCCCCCCAAAAAAAAGCTCAACTTTGCAGGTGTCAGGAATTTTACTTTTTGACATGTGGCAACCCTATGGCTCAGGCATCTGAATTTATGAGTTACTATTTTAATCCCCACCCTAATCACCATGACTTAGCACCAGGACCACCATTTTGATTTCCTACAATGCTCCAGAGAGACACTGCTGGAGGCACTGCGAGAAATTTAAGATGGCGGTTTGTCACTGCCACCAGAAGCCAACATCCCCTCCAAGTGTCCCTATTTTCCAGGGACATTCTCGGACTTAGAGAAGTTGTCCCGGTTTCTGATTTAATCCCAGAATGTCCCTGCTTTTCCTCAGGACAGTGGTGGTGAACCTATGGCACGTATGCCAGAGAGGGCACTCAGAACCCTCTCTGTGGGCACGCGCGCCATCGACCCAGCACAGAGTTTGCCAGAGTTCGTTACTAGAAAGCCAGAGGAATGCAGGGCCAGGCTGCTCCCCTCCCCCTCTCCACGTGCGCCTGAGGACATTTCTCACATCATCTGCACCTCTGCCCAGCCCAGCTGCTCCCGCTCCATTCTGTGCCCCTCGACTGAGTCAGGCGACTGTGTCAGTATTCAGGTTAAATTGCTGTGTTGGCACTTTGTGATCAATAAGTGGGTTTTGGGTTGCGGTTTGGGCACTCGGTCTCTAAAAGGTTCACCGTCACTACCTTAGGACGTCTCTGTTTTCATTGGAGAAATGTTGGAGGGTATGAGGCAAGGTTCAACCAACAGTGGAGAGGGCCTCATGAGGGATCCCTTTGGCAACAGCTCCCTCAAAAGTCAGGCCTCGGTCAAAGGTTAATCAAGAAGCTTGCTGGGAAGCGCTCTGAGAACTCTTAACTGTTACAGTACATCAATATTGTTGTAGTAGAACAGAGATGGGAAAACCTTTTGGTCCCACACGTCAGATCCTTATCAGCTTCTGCCTTGCAGGCCAAAATTTCCAGGTGTCCACCTGTCCAAATCCCTTGTGGTCTGATCATAAAGGGGGAGCAAGGGAAACTCACAAAGGCTTTTGCAAGCCTCCGCCTGCTTCCCTTTTAGGTTCCCGATCTGTGCACCCAAGCACTTTAAGGCTTTGCTGGGTGGGAACGGGAAGGGATGCCCATGCAATTACAATGGGTGAAGGAGGCTTATCTCTGCATCTCATCATTGCTCATTACCAGTGCTATAGCCACCCCTGATAGACAGGGCTGGCCCAAGGCATTTTGCTGCCCGAGACAGAACAGCAAAGCGCACCACCTCCTGCCCAAATCAAGGTGCATGTTTTCCACAGCTGGCCAAAGCATTTTGGCATCTGAGACATAAAATCCCACAGCAGCCTTTCCCTGGGAGTGAAACTATAACTGTGATGGGATGATGAGCTGCTTGTGCATAAAGTCCTAGTCCCTCAGAGTTTGGCTAAGTCCACAAACCTCTGTCTGTGACGGAGCTCCTTAAGCATGGCTCCATCAGTCGCTCGTAGAATCAGACAGTGGGCGTTTACGGAACTTCTTCCAGCATAAAAGTTCCTTAACGGAAACGCGTCTTCTGGACTCTCGGCGTGACAGTTTCCGGCGAGGAGTGGGTGTCCCTATGGGAGGTCCTGAAACCTCCCCGCTATTTTCGCTGGAAGTGTCTCTGAGCCCTCCCTCCGACTCACTTTCCCTTGGAGCTCTTCCTCTCCCCCTGCTGGTCCCCTCCTCAGCGGATAAGTCTCTCTCAGCCTCTGTGAGCCCTTTCACCTCCTGTTTCTCCGATGGCAGTTCCCTGACATCCACCTCCCCTCCAGGGCCCCCTTCACCACCTCCCCTTCCCTCCTCTGCGGGAGGCGAGGGAGCAAAACTCCTGAAAGAACCTCCCTCATCTTCCGAAGTTTCGAACACTTCCCTCCACCGGTTGCTGTTTCCGGTTTCTAAGTACTCCTCCTCATCGGAGTCTGTACCTTCTTCCAACTCCGATTCCCTGAATCCTTCCAGTTCCTCCTCCTCGTCGGTGGTGCCAAAGTACTCCCTCCGGAACCTCGCTACTGGCTGAGGTTTCCTGGGGAACCTTTGGTGGAACGTTTCGATCAAGATCTCGTCACTGACCTCCTCTGCCGTCACCCAGGTGTTTTCGGACTCTGGTACCCCTTCCCACGCGACCAAATACTCCACCTGATTACCCTTCCACCTGGAGTCGATGATCTCCGCCACATGGTTGCTGCTTTCCCTTTCTTCTAAGACTGGCCCCCGTGTGGAGACCCCTTCACCTTCCCCCCTATATGGTGACAGTAATGACCTGTGGAATACTGGGTGCAGTTTCATGTGGTTCGGTAACCGGAGTCTGAAAGCCACTGGGTTGACCTGTTGAATGACCTCAAATGGTCCCAATCTTTTGGGTCTCAATTTCTTGCAACCCCCCTTGAACGGCAACCCTTGGGTTGACAGCCAGACCTGACTCCCCACCCTAATGGTTTCACCTTCCCTTCTGCTCTTGTCTGCCTGCCTCTTATATTCTTCTTTGGCCCTTTCTAAGTTGAGTTGGAGTTGACGATGGATCGCTTCCATTTCTTCTACAAAATGTTCGGCGGCCGGGACACTCCATCTCTCCCCTCCTCCCCCTGGAAACGCCCTGGGGTGGCACCCATAATTAGCCAAAAAGGGGCTCATCCCGGTGGACACATTCTCCGCATTATTGTAGGCAAATTCCGCTAGCGCCAACTTTTCGACCCAATCGTTCTCTCTGTCATTGACATAACACCTCAGGTATTGTTGGAGGATACCGTTTGCTCTCTCCGCCTGCCCATTGGTCTCAGGGTGCCTGGCAGTCGAAAAATTGACCTCTACGTGCAGTAAGCTCATAAGTTTCCTCCAGAACCTGGACGTGAACTGTTTCCCTCTGTCGGAGACCACCCTCAAGGGGGCGCCATGCAGCCTAAAAATATGTTCTACAAACAATTTCGCTGTCTCTTCCGCCGTGACTGCATGTGAGCAAGCTACAAAGTGGCCCATCTTAGTTAACAGGTCTATTACGACCAGTATGGCAGTTTTCCCCTGGGATTTCGGCAGATCAGTCATAAAATCTATCGATACCGCCTCCCACGGTCGTTCTGGTGTGGGTAACGGTTCTAATAACCCCGCCGGCGCCCGCCTTTCTCCTTTGGCTCTCTGGCATTGGTCACACCCTCTTACATACTCCCGTACATCCTCCCTCACCTTGGGCCACCAAAATTCCCTGGTCACCAACCACATGGTCTTGTGTTGCCCAAAATGCCCCGCTGTGGGGTTGTCGTGCAGCTGTTTGAGTACTCTCCCCCTCAGTTCCCCTTCGGGTATATAAAGTGCCCCTTTGTAATACAATACCCCGTTTCTTTCTTCAAAACCTCCGGGGTCTTCTCCCTCTCTCCTTAAACCTCTGAGCTTATTCTGGGCGTATTCATCATTCACCGTTCCCTCTACCATTCCCTTTGCCCCACCCAGGCCGCCCCACACACCCAGCGGTCCTCTGGGATGATATGTCTCTCTTCAGGTGCTCCCTCCCCCTCCAAATATTCAGGTTTGCGTGAGAGAGCGTCCGCTCTGACGTTTTCTGGACCTGGCACATAGCAAATTTCAAAATGGAATTTGGAGAACTCTTGGGCCCACCGCACTTGTCGTTGGTTGAGCACTCGTGCCATTCTCCAATATTCCAAATTCTTGTGGTCCGTACACACTTGCACCTTATGCTGTGCACCAATTAGTAAATGTCTCCATCTCCAGAACGCTTCGTGAATGGCGAGTAGTTCTCGGTCATATACGGTGTAGTTCCTCTCGGATTTGTTTAGCTTACGCGAAAAGAAGGCACACGGTCTCCACTCCGACTTATTCTTCCCCGGCTGAAGAAGCACCGCCCCCACCGCCCGGTCTGATGCATCAGTTTCCACTCTCATTGGTTTTTGTAAATCCACATGCAGGAGCTGTTCTTCCGAAGCGAATGCCCTTTTCAATTCCTCAAATGCTTGCTCCGCCTCCGCCGTCCAAACAAATTTCTTCTTGCTGCTGAGACAGTCCGTGATGGGAGCCGTTAAGTGGGCAAAGTTCTTGATGAACTTACGGTAAAAGTTCCCAAACCCTAAGAATCTTTGCACATCCTTTTTCGTTTTTGGTGTCTTCCATTCCAGCACCGCCTGGACCTTGCCTGGATCCATGGCTAATCCCTTGTCTGACAAGCGGTACCCCAGGAATTCCACCTCCTTGGTGTGAAACTGACACTTCTCCAATTTCACCCACAGCTGGTTTGCTTGCAGTTGGCTCAGCACTTCCCTGACATCCTTTACATGCTGCTCCTCATTCTCTGAATATATCAACACGTCATCTAGGAAGGCCACGCAATTCTTGTAGAGCAGAGGTCCCAGGACGTGGTTCATGAACGATTGAAAACATGCTGAGCCTCCTTGTAATCCGAAGGGCATAACTAAATATTCAAAAGCCCCCAAAGGGGTGAACATGGTGGTTTTCCATTCATCCCCTTTCCTTATCCGTATCAGGTTGTATGCCCCTCTCAGGTCCAGTTTAGTGAATATCTTTCCCTTCCTCACCCTGGTCAAAATGTCATCAATTCTGGGCATGGGGAAAGCCACTGGTTCTGACACTGCATTCAAGGCTCTGAAGTCCACTACAAGTCTGGGTTTATCCGTGTGTTTTTTGTCCACAAAAAACACTGGGCTGCCCCCCACCGCTCTGGACTCTCTGATGAAGCCTCTCTTCAGGTTTTTATCAATAAACTCCCTTAACTCCTGCATTTCCCTGTCTGACATGGCGTACAGCTTGCCCACTGGGAGCTGGGCTCCAGGGACCAGGTTGATTTGGCAGTCAAAGGCTCTATGCGGTGGTAGTTTATCTGCTTCCCTTTCGCTGAAGACCTTGCTCAGGTCAGCGTATTGTTTGGGCACCTTCCCTTTGTCCATTACTTCCGTCCCTGCTAGAAAGGCTTTTGCCCCTTCCGGCGCCTTTCCCTCTTTGCAGTGTTCCAGGCAATGTGCTGACCCAAAGGAGACCACTCTCTGATGCCAGCCCACTAGCGGATCATGCAACGCTAGCCAGCTCATTCCCAAAATAACGGGAGCCCCTCCCAGGGTGGCCACATTGAACGCTATCCTTTCGGTGTGCCTGGCCACCCTCATAACCATTGGGACGGTCTGTAGGCTAACTTCTCCTCCCAACAGCTCCCTCCCATCGATCGTGGTCACCTGCAGGGGGTTACTTAAAGGGAGTATCTGTATCTGGTGTTCAGCTGCAAACTCCTTACTCATAAAATTACAGGAGCTGCCTGAGTCCAATAGCGCCTTTGTCTTTAGTGGGTGTCCGTTTGCCAGCTCTAGCAACACCTCTATCACTAGGGCTGGTCTTGGAGGTTCCGGCGTGGGCACTTTTACTGCTCCTTGGCCTGGCTGCTGTGCCCTGACGGTGGCAGCCAGGCGTTGGCTTTTACTTGCTCCTGGACTCCCTCCTCCTTCCCCCCAACAGCTCCCGCCATCCCTTGCCATTCCTTTCTTTGCGGGCAGACTCTGGCAAAGTGACCTGGCTGCTGGCAGAGATAACATTTCTTGGTGCTCTTCCCCTCCTTCCGCCCTTCACTGGGATTTGAAACTGCGCGCGCGCGCGCTGTTCCAATTTCCATCGGCTCTCCTGGCGGGAAATTTGTCTCCGGAATCTCTGGAATGCGGAAATCCCTCCAACGCTCTCCTTTCCCTTCCCGCTTCTCCAAGGCTCTCGCCTCCTGGCGCGCTCCAATGGTCAGCGCTGATTTGGTCAGCTGGTCCATAGACTCCGCCCTGGGCGCCCGGGAAAGTTCGTCTTTCACCGCCGAAGAAAGCCCCTCTTCGAAAAGCATTTGAATGGGTTCCGCCGATAGGTCCCACCCCAATTTATGTATCAGCATGGTAGACTCAGTCCAGTACTCACGAACCGATCGGCTCCCCTGTTTACAAGCCATCAACTGTCCGCGCACCACTCCCTGCTCAATCTCGCTGGAAAACATCAAATCCATGGCGCGAAAAAACTTCCTCGTGTCCTTCAGCATTTCACTATTCCCTGCCATCAGGGGTCTAACCCAGTCTCTCGCCCCCCCCTCGAGATGGCCAACCACAAACGCCACTCGCGATGCCTCGTCGGGAAAGTCGTCAAACTGCAGATTGAGAGCATACTGCATCTCTGTCCTAAAGGCTTGATAGTTCCTGGGGTCCCCCCCCCCCAACTTCTGCACCAATCCTGGCATCTTTCTTGCTAGTGGGGCGCCTTTTGCCTTTTCTGCATCCTGCGCCCTCCTTTCCTCTAGCCTCGCCGTTTGCAGCGCTAGCTGGACCTCCAACACCCGGTACCTTTCTTCCAGGCTTGGACCCTCTCCAGCTCCTCCTGCTCCCCCGGTTCCGGCTGGGTTGCTCATGATGCCTCTCTGCACAAGCTGCTTTCAGGGACTGTCCGATTGCTGTGATGGGATGGTGAGCTGCTTGTGCGTAAAGTCCTAGTCCCTCAGAGTTTGGCTAAGTCCACAAACCTCTGACTGTGACGGAGCTCCTTAAGCATGGCTCCATCAGTCGCTCATAGAATCGGACAGTGGGCGTTTACGGAACTTCTTCCAGCATAAAAGTTCCTTAACGGAAACGCGTCTTCTGGACTCTCGGCGTGACAGTTTCCGGCGAGGAGTGGGTATCCCTATGGGAGGTCCTGAAACCTCCCCGCTATTTTCGCTGGAAGTGTCTCTGAGCCCTCCCTCCGACTCACTTTCCCTTGGAGCTCTTCCTCTCCCCCTGCTGGTCCCCTCCTCAGCGGATAAGTCTCTCTCAGCCTCTGTGAGCCCTTTCACCTCCTGTTTCTCCGATGGCAGTTCCCTGACAATAACCATATTTTTTTAAAACAAAAACAAAACACACACAGTTTGCTGCCATTTCCTGACAACCAGAACCAGCTGTCTGAGGCAGCCACCTCACTTTGCCTAATGGTAGGGCCAGCCCTGCTGCTAAAGAGACTGCGAGTCAGAAGATCAGACTGGCAGCATGAGGCAGTATCAGTCATGTTGCATGCACACAAGGGGGAACTTGGTGGTGGGCAACATGGCGAAAGGACACTTTTGCATGAATGGAACGGAAAAAGAGCGCATTGCTAACACTTCTCTTCTCAGAACTCCTACAGGTACATGGCCTCAGGGCTCCGAACACAAACAGCAACTCCTTCAGTTGAGGATGGAAGGACAAGCACCACACACAAGTAAGCAAAAGAAGGCCGGAATCTGTACACTGTACACATATCAGAGTACAGTGGCTAAAAAATGCATGCCACTTATCCATAATCCCATGCGAGCAATGGTAACTATGTCTTTGCTATGGTCTATGAGGAGTCTAATTCACTCCACATTTTGGAGCAAACTTACCGAGCTTGCCCCGCTCAGACCCAGGCACAGATCAGAACATAAATCTGCAGATTAAGGCCCATGTCTGATTATTCGATCTGCGGATGGGTTCATTCCGTAGCTACAAGGTGATCCGAGGGCTGCCTTTTTCTTTCCTTAACATTTCCCACCGGCTTAGAAAAGATAACACTTCCTCCGTGGCTGTGCAGTAAAACAGCTGCTTTGAAATGCTCCCAGGAAGCAACTGTACATGGTGACATTAAAGCCTTTCCGGGGAATTGTACAGAGAAAAAGATGGCTGTCCCTGTGTACCTCTGAGGGCAGCCTTTCCCCCCTCCCCACCCATGGTAGTCTTACAAGGACATTGTACTGGGGGCAGGGGCACAGGCAGAAATGCCTTCCCTATTATACAAGGAAACATGTACAACTTTCCCAGGAAGGGACTGCACCTTATGATTGTACCATCACTTCCTCGGAACATTTTATAGCCGATTTTTGTTCTATTCTATTCAGAGGAAGCATTAGAGGCGGTAAAATGTTAAAGAAATAGACAATCCTCAGATGTGTGTGTGTTTATGTGTGTGAAAAACTGGTGGATTTTCTTTTAAAATCCGCCCACAAATACACAAAACCTATCTCTGCAGAACAGACCGGTGCTTCACAGAATTCTGCGGCAAATCCATACAAGATGGAGAAAGCGTCCAATCAATGACTATACTCGCTCCCTTAATTCGGGGGGGGGGGAGTTTACTGGGGTTCCAGATCTAGAGCTTGTGCATTTGTAGCAGCTGACCATTGCACTTCTCCTGTCTTCCTTTGCTTTCCACAGGCAGCATTCCAGCTGGGTTGGAAGGCAGGACTTCTCTCAGTCAGACTCCTAGTGAGCTCTACAGCAAAACCAGAAGATGCTAGATTCCTGGTCCTTTGCTCCAACCTTCTTAACCCAGCTACTGTAACTTTGAGAGCATCTTGCTAGACAGTTGTGTAACAAGTGAAGCCCTACTCAGGCATAGGAGACCAGGAAAGTTTGCATCTCCGTTCATATCTTCTTCCTTTTTTTTCTTCCAGAACCTGCCTGAGCTGTGATGCTGTTCAATAAAAGCTCTGGTTTTGTGGCAGCTGTTGTTTCTTTGTCAGCTGGGGTTGCAGATAGGAATCCCCCTCCATTCTATTTCTTCCTCGCTTTAGCTGGCCTCGGGTTAGGACTCTGGCTGGGAGCAGGGCTTTGGGACTTCCTGCTATGAGGGCTCCGGGATGGCAGAATCTCCACCCTCTGGCCACTAAAGTCCAGCAAAGGTAAAGGCGATCACAGGCAGCGCCATCACTGTGGCTAGAATGAAGGAGGCAGCCAATGGCTGGGAGGAGGGGCGTGGTTGAAAAGGTCTGCTGATGCATTAAGCAGGAAGCTCAGCCAATCATGCAAATGAGCAAGGGCGTGGTGTGGCTTGATAGGATAGCTGTTGCAAAAGGCATACAATTTCTAAATGGGAGTGTTCCCACCTTCAGCAATCTCATGGTTAGTCATTGCAATACTTTTACAGGTGTCCCTGTGTGGACTTCTGCCACACAAGACTGGGACTCCTTAGGTAGCAAATACAATGCTTTGCCTGAGGAGGTGTGCCATCCTCATTATTAGGTGGCATTTTAAAACTATCTTGTTCACTCAAGGGCTGAAAGATACTGAAAGACAGTGGAGTAGCATGGATTGCCAGTACCCGGGGCGACCTGGAAGGGTGGTGGTGGGAGGGAGGGAAACAGATGGAGTACACATGCGCATTCAACTGCCTAACGGCATCTGCATCACCCAGGAGAGGTCACTCAGCCACAGACATAAGGGGGGAAAGTTGTTCCGTTGTCTGGAGAGGTCACTTCCTGGTTCGCATGGAGAAGCCATTTTCAATGGAGCCCAGTGATGGAAGCGTGTAGCTGTATTGAGGCAGCACCGGGTGTTGCACCCCTAATTTAGGATTGGAGAGCTGAACTTGAGAGCATAGGATCCAAACCGAATGGTTCACTGGGGGGACAATAGGGGATGATAGAATTGCCTGGCCCAACACCGGTCTCAGAGGATAGGCATAGATCATTCAGAATTGGACAGGCAAGGGCTTACAACCTCTAATTAAAACCTGGCTGAAATCCAGCTTCATAATCTTGCCCTTATGCAGAGTCCCGGGGGCACATCAATCCTACATTGGAACCTTTGCAACTGCAAGAGACCAGTGAATAAGGGATGCTACATTTAATGAATTAGCAGAATATTAACTGCATCAATTATTTAATGCTTTGGGACCCGTCTAAACTATTAGGAAGATAATAGCAGGGATCATTTTGCTACTATTCCACACAAGCAATAAGTTGGTGACCTGTAAGAGTTGGCGCCTGTTTAGCAATATGTTGTATGTTTGCATTGTTCCTATTAATAAACGCTACTTTGCTCTAAGGGGAGGGCTGTTGATCTGTGGAAGAACATAGACTTTGCAGTCAGATGGGTTACAATCCTTGGCACCTGCAGGTAGAGCTGGGAAAACTTGCTCCCCCAAACCCTGGAGACCCACTGCAGTTCAGTGTAGACGATACTGAGAACCATGAAAAATAGTAGTGTCCTTTCTGAAAGCAATATCACCACCATGTTGATTTATTAGGAGCCTACTAATGGAATGCTTCTCCTGAGTGAGAAATGAAGCAAACAGAATCGAGGTGACTGACAGTCCTTCAAGCATTAGTCAAAAGCTCATCAGCCCAGCCTAGAATGTATTGCACAGATGAGACAAAGGTGAAGGGAGGGGGCAGGACTTCACAAAGGACGAGTGAGCATGGGGGAAGGCGGTTATTTGGGCAATACGATAAATAACATTCACCTAGCTCGTACATCAGGACAGCAAATTATTAATGGCTGCTTAACTACTAGCATTTAAGATGCCCCCCTTTCCCAGTTCATAGTTAACCTATTTTGTGTCATTTGACAGCATCAGAAAATAAATCTCTTGTTAAAACAGCCCAGCCGCTGTTGCATCAAGCCAAGAACAGCATGTACAGCGGACTTTTTGTTCACATCTAGCTAGGATATGGAAGTAGAAGTGTGCTTCCATGCATACTCTCTCTCGCTGGACTGGGGTGATAATGCACATGCTGAAAATGAGTTCCTGCAAGATCTGCCGCTGCACCTCAATGCATATCAGGGAGAGTCTTCTCTTCTCATGAGGTGGCCAAAGTATTGGAGCCTCAGCTTCAGGATCTGTCCTTCCAGTGAGCACTCAGGGCTGATTTCCGTAAGAATGGATAGGTTTGATCTTCTTGCAGTCCATGGGACTCTCAAGAGTCTCCTCCAGCACCATAATTCAAAAGCACCAAGTCTTCGGCGATCAGCCTTCTTTATGGTCCAGCTCTCACTTCCATACACCACTGTTTACTGCGGGGTAATTGATGAAGGAGGGAGCATAGCTTCTCAGCAGTGTTGACGGGACCTGCATCTCTTCCCTACCCTCCTCTACTGCAGCCTGATGTAGTGTCAGTATCTGAGCATGCCATTAAGGTTCCATCATTCATGTGGAAACCAGGTCCTTTGCCACATGTGTTGTGCAGGGGGATGAGAGTTGGGAACCTACCTTTTACTGCTGCTTTGCTAACGAGGGAGGTCTAACTCGATTAAATACCTTAAGCCCGCTTCCCCTCTCTCGGTTTTAATTGGATGCAGTATTGTACCAATATTATAAATATGTTTTAATATTTGCAAAGGGCTTTAACGCTCAGCTGGAAGGTGCGAAAAATGCAGCCCGCTAAATATAGGAAGTGGTTATTAATATAGCACAAAGGATGTGAATTGTTTATTAAAAAATAATCACAATAAACAGCAGTTATAATGCCTTGGGTTTTGCACAATATTCTGGAATACAGCCATGGTGCACAATGATCAAGGCTGGTTTGCATCTTTTGCCTACCTGAGCAGAGCTGGGTAAGATGAATTGAGTGCTCCCCAAATCCTCTCTAGATTCACAAATGATTTTTCCAGTTTCTGTGAAGAGACGGCCCATAGTTGGAAGCATTGTACAAGCAGAGGGGGGAAAGAGGCAGCACTAAAGAAGCAAACCTCAGAAATGGAAAAGGAGTTGTACCTGATGAAGACTTTATACTCCAAACTCATTACATTTGGCAAAAAGAAAAGAAAAAAATCACTTCCCCCAGCAACTTCTCTTTGTCTGCCTCTGTTTGGTTGGTGTGAAGACTTTTATAAGCCTAGATTCACCCTGATCACCCAGAGGGATGATAGCTGTTACAGGCAGAAAGCTCAGAGTTGACTTTCTAGGATCTCCAGTTAATGGGATCAGGGGGCTGACGTTAGGATGTTCTGGCTGTGGTGAGTGTAGTGCACCACTGCGTCAGAGAAGACAGTACTAGGCTACATGGACAAAACAAGGCAACTTTCTGTGTTTCAGAATTCCTGGCAACATAAGTGAGGGGTGTTAGTTCATGCAGGAAGCCAGCTGGAGACAATATATGAGCACTAAGCAGGCCTGACAACTAACAGTTGAGCAAATTGGCCTTGGGGGTTGTATCTTAGTAAACAAAGCTCATTTCTATCAGAAGACCAGTGTGCTCTCCTTCATCTTAGCAGAGCTTTCTTATTTTGGCCATTTTTGGATGGACAACAAAGAAAGTCCAAGGCTTCTCTTTTAGGGGCTCTGTTGCAGCTTGTCGATGCAGTGGGTAATGGAGACAATTGGATTGATATAACAAAAAGGTCGCCATCTTATCTATATCTATTATAGATATATATGGATAAGGGGGGTCTGGAAATGTCTGTTTCATGCATGATAAAATACATTTTGAACTACTGGAAATAATTTTAGAGGTATCTAGGGTGAATCGGGTGTGTGACTTTTCTAATCTTGTCATTTGGCTGCCATCTTGACAGCTAAGTACCTATGAGGCTGAATTTCTAAATTACTTTAAGTAGGTAATGCCATAACCTATAAACTTCCTTTGTCTTATCATGAGTAATTGCCCAGTACTTGGCAGGACTGGGCCTTTTTCAGTGCAAATAACATAATGATAGGCAAGATCTTTGTTTCAAGAGGAAAGATTTATCACTTCCCACCTTTGGTAACAAAAGCTACAAATGATTATGAAACACGTATAAATAAAATAGACCAGTTCAGCTCAAATTTGAAGTCATTGTTAACCATTAAGTGGCTGTTTTCAGGGGTGGGGAATATTGGGGTGTTGTACCCAGCTTAAAATTCTCCAGCTCCTCCCTGGGCATTTTCAGGGAGTTTCTTCCTGCTAAGGAAAGAGCCAGCAAGGAGATCAGGCTGGGAGGCTCGACAGGTATGTGTCGAAAAACAAAGAAAGTGTGCCTTCAGAAATACTGTTTTATTCATATGCATATTTCATCAATTGATTAGGCAATTCATTAACAAACTCAGAAAATTAATTGGCTAAGGTTTCTTGAATTGGATGGCAGTCTAATTACAAGAACACAAGGCTTGATAGATCACTTCGATTCCTTACACTTTCAGTGTCTGTGGTTTAATAGCGTTACCTGGTGCCCTTGGCAAGATATGTCTGCATGATGCCATCTTACCTTATTTCCTTAATTTCTTGAGTTTACCTAGACTTTAATCCAATTTACATCCGCTGCACTGCTCACTTTGGCAGGATTTCTCCACCCACCACAGATGTGCAATTTCTGAAAGGTTCTGTATCCATGACTCATAGATTAGTGTGTTCCAAACATCCTTGTTGTTTGGATTTGGATTTGATATCCCGCTTTATCACTACCCGAAGGAGCCTCAAAGCGACTAACATTCTCCTTTCCCTTCCTCCCCCACAACAAACACTCTGTGAGGTGAGTGGGGCTGAGAGACTTCAGAGAAGTGTGACTGGCCCAAGGTCACCCAGCAGCAGCATGTTGTTTCATATGAAAGCCATCCTTTGGATTGCTAATGAACCTACGGCAGCAATCCTATCCACCTTGACGTGGAAGTAACTTCCACTGAAAGCAATGGAGTTTAGTTTTGAGTAGGTCTATAGGATTGCACTGTGAGCTTCATCTGAATTAGGTACACATCTGAGCCCGTGTAAATGTTCTGCATATTATCCACAAACATCCTGTAACTTTTAAAAAAAGGAATGTATAATAATTAGACTGAAAATATAGACGCTATTAAATTTTAAAAATGCAAACTGTTTAATGTATTAATTATGTACCTGCTTATGTATCATAAATATTTCATACTTCCCTTCAGTACAGAATTCCTGAAGCAATTTATATAAAAGAAAATAGAAAAACAAGTAAAATACAAATATTACAAATCAGAACCGACACAAGCATTCAAATGCAGCATAATCTTAACACTCAGGTCAGATTTCCTCCTAGCTCTTTCTTTATACAGCTAATCATATTTATCTGGAATGGAAAGGTGTCATATTGGTTGGTCCTAAGACCTGAGGGACGCGGGTGGCACTGTGGTCTAAACCACTGAGCCTCTTGGGCTTGCCAATCAGAAGGTCAGTGGTTTGAATCCCTGCAACGGTGTGAGCTCCCATTGCTCTGTCCCAGCTCCTGCCAACCCAGCCATTCGAAAGCACGCCAGCACAAGTAGATAAATAGGTACCGCTGTGGCACGAAACAGTGTTTCTGTGCGCTCTGGTTTCCATCACGGAGTTCTGTTGTGCCAGTCATGCTGGTCACATGACCCGGAAAGCTGCTGGTCACATGACCCGGAAAGCTGTCTGTGGACAAACGGCCACAGCCTGAAAGCGAGATGTGGACAAACGGCCTCAGCCTGAAAGCGAGATGAGCACCGCAACCCCATAGTCTAAGGTTACCAGATTTTTTTCAGTGAATCCGGGGACACTTTTCAACTTCAATGGATTTTGTGTGGGGACTGATTTGTAAATCCGGGGACTATCCCTGGGAAATGGGGACATCTGGTAACCTTACCATAGTCGCCTTGGGTGGACTTAACCATCAAGGGGTCCTTTACCTTTACCTTTACCTAAGACCTGACAAGGCAGCACCAGGAGTCTGGTCTCAATGCCACAACCGAAAATGACTCCAAGGCTAAACCCTGTGCAGATGACCATTTCTGAACAGTGGCAGGAGCAAATTATCTTATCGCATCAGCACAGCATCAGTCCCAAACTGGACACATGTAATAAGTTAGTGAGCGAGCCTCACTGCAGGGAGAAAAGACGTGTTAATTTCTACCCTATTTCCAATTATTTCACCTAGTTCCACAGAAGACAATGGAATGGTGAAATGGGATCAATTTCATCCTTAATATAAACTTTGCTTTAAAAATGTACTTGAATGGCAGGATATGGCTGACTTGCAGTTTATTGATCTCATTTCATATATTTCTATACTGCTTAATACCTGAACAGTCTCTCAGCAATTTACAAGGAATAATAAATTCAATATAAATGTGTGTATATTAAAATAACAAAACATTTTTTAAAAATGCTACAATACCAGATAAAATCCCCCCCAAGCAAAAATATAGCAGCACATAATGAAAACATCTCAAGAGTTGGGAAAATAACTCAGTATATACTTTTGAAATACACTAAGGTATAATATTGTATCAATGCTGCTTGCTCTGCTGAGTGTTAGTTCTGACATTTCCCAGAACTCTAAACAAGCAGTCTTCTTCCAAAACCAGTTTCCTCAAGTCTATGGCTAGACTTGCATGCTATGGGCAAAAATGAGACCTCAACCATTCAAATATCCACTGCTTCTAAGTCTTAAAAAAAACTGTCTTCTGTTTACAGTGTTTTGCAGCCCGCTTTTGCCCTTGCACTAATGGCAGGACCCCCAGCACCTCAGCTGCTGTGCTCCCTCAGTGCCTCACAGGATGAGGCCTCTAAACCTGTGGCTTTGAATTCTCAACACCCTAAATTTCCCCAGTTGGTGTTCTTATGAGATGACTGAATTAGCTGTCACTGCAACAAGAACTCTGTTTGTGGAACAAGCAGTGAGATGGTCCCTTCTCCCCCCCCCCTTGGGGGTGCAATCATATGCACACTTACCTGTGAGCAAGCCCCACTGAATACAATGGGACTTACTTTTGAGTAAACAAGCATAGGCTTTCACTGCCTATGCTCCACCCTCTCTTCTGAGAATCTGCTCCTCTGCATGCGAAATTGAGCATATCATTGCTATCTCCTCTTCAGGGTGCTTCTCTCTGCCTCTCTCTCTCTTGCTCTCCTTTCTTCTTTTCTTTTTTAAATGCAGCTAGACTCCGTGGGTAATTTTCCAAGGAGATTAGCAAGGAGCAGCAGGAACAATAAATGTTACTTAAAATAATGGGAGAAGAATTAAGGAGACAGACCTATCACAATATATCTAGCCTCCCTATTTTGCTAGGATTTGGTTTTATTGAAGGATATTTTTCTGTAGATAAGAGTAACAAATTGTCAGCTTTTCAAATCATAGGGAAGCACAATAGCTTAATTCTTTGCGATCTCTTCTGAGTGTCTGCGCTTCATCTTCCTACAAATGAGTTCCTTGTAAAAATGTCACATCGCAGGGCTGCTGCTTCAAGGCTATTTAATATTCTTCTTTTTCTAACAGAGATATGGATTCCTTCCCTTACATCTGAGGTTGCTTTAATCAGCCTCGCATAATAGCCTAGCTCCCCAAACTGGTGTGCTTACACAAGAAAGGAACAGAAAAGCAAATTATAACATTCTGACCCGCACAAATGAAGTAACAAACTGTAACGTTTATAAGAGCTAACATTCTTCTTCTCTGCAGCTATTAGACCCTTGCAAACAAAGAATGAATTTCAGTGTATCTTTCTGCAAATGCCAAGTCTGACAGTTTGGGTCCAGGAATTCGGGTCACCGCTGTACAGTCGCAAAGCAGAAGGGAAGGGGGTGATTTTCCCCCCTGGTCCCAACTTTTGCCCTGCAGCAAATCCCTCTCCCTCTCCTCCACTCCCAATCCGCTGCCTTTCTCCAGGCATATATTTGGTGATCTGAAGGGTACCCGAATGGTATCCGAATTAGTGACGTGATGAGTTCATAGTGATGTGTGTATAATTTCATCGTAAGTTGAGACATCAATTACCAAAATTCTCGCCAAGGCCTTTAAAAACCTATGGATTTGGAAAAAACCATCCCCCCATCTGGTACCATAGTACTGAGCCCTGCTGCACTCACTCGCAGTGGACGACTTAACAGGACTGCCAATATAACCAATATAAGAACGATTATATGAGCCTTGAGGGACAGAGTGACTGTTTACCAGTTACCAGATTTTAATTTTGTTGTATCCCCAAGATTAATGTATCTCATTAATCTCTATTATTACTATTTTATTACTACTATTCTGTTGTTAGTTCAAGCAATGGAAAATTCCCTTCCGTTGATGCCATAAGCATGTGCTTATTTTGCTTAATGGTGAATCCAGCCCTGCAGCTTCGCTATACAGTGGTACCTCGGGTTACAGACGCTTCAGGTTACAGACTCCGCTAACTCAGAAATAGTACCTCGGGTTAAGAACTTTGCTTCAGGATGAGAACAGAAATCGTGCAGCAATGGTGCAGCGGCAGCGGGAGGCCCCATTAGCTAAAGTGGTACCTCAGGTTAAGAACAGTTTCAGGTTAAGAACGGACCTCCAGAACGAATTAAGTCCTTAACCCGAGATACCACTGTATGATGCTGGAGATTATGGGAATTCCCATCCTGGCTGGAGTCAGCAGGGATGTAGTCCAGGTTGCCAAAGCTTGACTTAAGTGAATCAAGTCAAAGGCTGGACAAAACTGCCTTCATCACTTGCCCACAATCCACCCTAGCGAGGGGCATTCCGAGGCGGGGGCGGGGGAGTGGCTCACCCCGGGTGCCATTCCAAAGGAGGGGTGACAAAATGCCAACTCCCAATTGGCAGCACCTCCCGGGGTGCACGCCACTCACTGTGTACCCCCTGGGATGCATGCCATGCCCCCTTGGACGCACGCCACTCCAGGTACCAGAGCAGGTTGCTCCGCCTCTGCCCATAGCTTCTTGGCAGAGACAGAATAACCGAGGCTCCCTCAAAAAAGGTGTTCCTTTCTTGTTCTTAGCACTGTAGCAAAGCAAACAAAGAAAGCCACGCTTATGTATCCAGACATAGCACAAGGAGTCTTGATATCCAAGGTGAAGTCACTTTCAAAATGCAAAGAAATGAAAACCTGAGCAATTCTATCCTTTAGTGTGTGCCATGGTAGCCTTAACTCTGCAATGTTGCATGCCACAGTAAAATGAATTGTAACGACCTTCCCTATTTCTAGGTGGGATTTCATCACTCACCAGCAAACCAAAGTGGTGCAATTAAAGTTGATCTGCAGATTCTGCACGTTAAACCTGCTTCTCCAGAAGATCCAATTTTTTGAAATAAGGGAAGTGAGGCAGAAATGCACCGGATCATGTGGGACAACTTTTGCTTGAGACAACGTCCTCTAGCCTCTCTTCAAACAAATCAGAAAAATGGTTCAGTCCATAGCCAGCATCACCTAACTTCTGTTTGCAGGATGAATGCTCAATAAACAGGTCGGTGGGAACCGAATGATGCCTCCCTAAGCATTGTGGAAATGTAAGCATAGCTTAACTGAGCTAAGAGCCATGCAATTAATATTTGAGAGAAAGCAATGACTGTAAACCATGATTTGATTTGATTTTTGAATCATTTATAACCCTTTAAAATGGGGGAAGCCAGTGAGAAGGTGCAGAAAGCAGTTTGCATAGTGGATTTGCATAGTGGATTTTCTACCCCACCTTTCAATAGAAGCCTGTTCAAGGCAGCATCCAGCATCAGAGACAAATGTGTTGTTTATTAAAAGAATAAAGTCTGCAAGCCATAAAAACAACAGAAGGATAAAAGAGTGGAGCATTTGCAGCATTAAAATGATCACATCAGAGGTTAAAAAAATTAGGAATATAAGGATGCTGAAAAGTCATTGTCAGGTAAACTTCCCTGTGCAGAACATTCCACCAGGTGGAAGACCCACACGTTCCTCTGTGCTATGAAGAAACAACAACATCATTTAGCGCAGGCCATGACCCTCCAGGTGTTGTCGGACTCCAACTCCCATCATCCCCAGCTAGCATGGACAATGGTCAGGGATGTTGGGAGTTGTAGTCTGATGTTCGGAGGCCCACAGGTTCCCCCATGCAACATGGTTGTGTATACACTACACTTACTATGCCTATCCCCACAGATCTTCCCCCCACAAATCATTGCTCGCTCAGGGACTTGGCAACCAGGCTACCTAAAGGATCACTTCCTCACACACATACCTACCCAGACCTGCAAATATTGCTACAAAATCCAGGTGCCTGCCCCTCTCTCTGCCGAACAGCAGCAAGAGCCCATGGGGTCCCAGGCACACTCACAGGGTCTGTGTCCCTTTGGAGAATGGAAGACACGGCGGAGACTGTTGTGCTTTAAGAAACCAGGTTTATTCACCTATTTACACCTTCAGTCTGCATGGAGGGAGTCCAGATCTTACGGCATGCACATTTTCAGAGGCAGCAGCGCAAGCAACCTTCAAGCTGCCTCCCTCAAGGATGGATCCCAACTCTTCTTCCTCCTTCTCTCTCTTCAGAAACCCCTGCTCAGAAACACATCCCATCACCTTTCAAACCCCTTTCTCTGTCCACACCTCAGGGCAGCATGGAAGTTCTCCTGCACTGGCAACGACCCTCAATGGTCCACTAAAAGGTAAAGGACCCCTGAGAGTTAAGTCCAGTCAAAGGCGACTATGGGGTTGAGGCGCTCATCTCACTTTCAGGCCGAGGGAGCTGGCGTTTGTCCACAGACAGCTTTCCAGGTCTTGTGGCCAGCATGACTAAACCGCTACTGGCACAATGGAACACCGTGACAGAAACCAGAGTGCACGGAAACACCGTCTATCTTCCCGCTGCAGCAGTACCTATTTGTCTACTTGCACTGGCATGCTTTCAAACTGCTAGGTTGGCAGGTGCTGGGACAGAGCAACAGGAGCTCATCCCGTCGCACAGATTCGAACCACCAACCTCCTGATCGGCAAGCCCGAGAGGCTCAGTGGTTTAGACCACAGCACCACCTGTGTCCTCTATTGCTAACCCTAGCTTGGCCAGGCTGGTTTGCATAAGCCAGCCGAGGAATTCCCTGAATTCCCTGCCTGGCACAGTTCTGCACTTTAATCCATATCCCAATTAATGATCAAAACCCTGGCATTTATTAATTTCTAGGGTTTACCCCAAATCTATAACAATATTCATTCAAGGTTCCAAAGGGTCTTCTCAGTGGCAGTGCCCAATTTGTAGACTACAAATATAAATTGTAGAATACTGTACAAATTGGTATTCTACAATGGAAAGACTTACTTGATGCCACGACTTTCCCATGCCCTCCAACATTTCTCCGTTGCATTTCTATGATTTTATGCCCTGCCCACAATCCCATCCCATTTCAGCTGTTTGAATGGTGTGTATCTTTGCCAGTGTTCTGCCAGTGGAGCGGCACAGTGCCAGTTTTGCCATATCCTGTAGCTCCTTGACTGGTAGGGTTTTAAGAGCTGGATTGCTCCCTCAATATCATTTCTATGCCAATATTAGAACATTTGTATTGCATTCACGAGACTCCCTCTGGTGGCTAATTGAATGTTCCAGAACACAAGGCAAGAGTTCCTGGAGGGTTGGCATTGTTTTGTTTTTGGCAGTCTGCGTAGTTTACTGGATGTTGTAAAAGACTATTCCAAAATATAATTGAAAAAATATATAAACTGGTTAAGAAGAAGAGATGTGCTATCTCCACTTTTTGGCAAGGTCCATGAAAATAAAAAAAGCAATCCAACATTATAGGAGAGCTTTCAACAACATTGTGCCTCCTATAATGTCGTTGGACACTTGACCCTTGACCATGCTGGTTGGGGTGGATGGGAATTGTAGTTCACAACATCTGAAGGGTGCCATGTTGGTGAAGGCTTTTCTAAGGAACTGCATCTATACACTAGAGATGGAAAGCTGAAGAATATGTCTCTAAAACAGGGGTCAGCAAACTTTTTCAGCAGGGGGCTGGTCCACTGTCCCTCAGACCTTGTGGGGTCCCAGACTATATTTTGAGGGGGGGGGAATGAACGAATTCCTATGCCCCACAAATAACCCAGAGATGCATTTTAAATAAAAGGACACATTCTACTCATGTAAAAAGACCAGGCAGGCCCCACAAATAACCCAGAGATACATTTTAAATAAAAGGACACGTTCTACTCATGTAAAAACACACTGATTCCACGGGCTGGATTTAGAAGGTAATTGGGCCGGATCCGGCCCATAGCTGTCAACGTTTCCCTTTTTTAAAGGGAAATTCCCTTATTCTGAATAGGATTCCTCACAAGAAAAGGGAAAAGTTGACAGCTATGAAATTCCGGCCCCTGAGTCTTAGTTTGCCTACCCATGCTCTAAAACCTCTTACCAATATGCAAAATGGATGACATTTCCAAATGTGGCATTCTACTCTGCATTCTGATTTAATCTTCCATCTCATTTCAGGAACAAAATTAACGGTCTCTGGACTGGTTCTTTATACTAGGCCCCAGCTGGGAATCTGCAGGTAGATTGTTTTCCTGACAGAATAGCTGTTTAAAATTAAAACCTCTTTGTCAGCACTGGTCCTATCAGGCAAATCTCATGAAACTTCAGTGAGATCTTGCGAGATCCCACCAAAAGTCAGTGCCACTGCTGTTCCTTTGTAGGGCAGCCGTACAACACAGGTGAGAGAAGTTCTACGCAGTTGGGGGCACATTCCTTTTTTGTGTCAAGTGGCGAAACAGGATGTGTTGCCCCTGTCTTTCCCAAGCAACATTATTTTCAAAGCGTTCCTTGTCCATCTCTTTCCCTGCAAAGAATCAGAGGTGTTATCAGTATGCATCTACTATCGGATGCTTTTCTGTATGTGGACACAGCAATTTTCTTCTCTGTTCAATTTCTGTGTGATTTAATGTAATCTCCACTTCGCTGATGCACTGAAAAACCTATCCAGAAACAAATTTCCTTTGAAGTTCTGCTTTTGCCGGGTGTTTGGCAAGACAAGTATTCTTACGTGCCACCATAATAGCTGCTTTTGATAAGGGCATCTTAAACTTTGTGATGGCAGCAAACTATCTTGGCCACTGTTAATATAGCTCTGCTTAACACATCAAAACACTGCTTGCCAGGTTCTCTTGTCACTAAGAGATAATGAATAGCAGGTCCTATAGACATCCACTCAATTGCATGTAGCGTATACATGTTTTCACATCCCAAAAGGGTTTTTTGCAAACACACCAAACTGCCTTTAGAAAGGAATTTGAGCAGACTTAAAAAGAAAAAAGAAAGAAATAGTGGCAAGGCTCCCTTAACACATTAATTTATTTTCTCATTTTTATCCCACCATTCCTCAGAACAGTGTACACATGGTTATTCCCTGTCCTGTTATATCTTTACAATAACCTTTCAAGGTAGCTTAGGCAGAGAGAGTGACTGGGCTAAGGTCAAGTGACCTTGTGGTTGAATAGGTCTCTCTGGTCCCAGTCTGTTACCCAAAGAACATCTGGAAAGCCACAGGTTCCCCACCCTTGCATCACACCCAGGGATGTAGCATGGGTTGCTGACACCCGGGTCGGGGCAAGTGCTGGTGGACTGGGCAGCTAGGGTGGGGCGCACACGAGAGGTGCACGCATGGAGGGTGAATGAACCCCGACTCCAACAGGCTCCTCAGGATGACTACAGGCAGATTCTGATACCAGGTGCGCATCCTGTAACCTTAGAATCCCATGACAAAACACCCACCAGTTTTAAAGGAACAGTCATGTTTTTCCTCTGCTCAGCAATGCCTACAGCGATGCCTACAGATATATATATGCTGGCATGTTAACTTCTTTATATCTGTAACCAGAGACAGGCAGCAAACATGCATTTTAAACCCTGCAGTGGTCATGTGTGTGTATGTGTTTGTGTAGACACATGTGGGGCAATCTGGAGTGTTGAAACAAGGCAGGGAAAGGGTTGATCACACCCTTTCCCATCCCGCCCATACAGGCAAACCTTTGGCACGCCAGATGTTGCTGAACTACAACTCCTATCATCCCTGGTCATTAGCCATGCTTGCTGGGGCTGATGGGAATTGTAGTTCAGCAACATTTAGAGGACCAAAGGTTCCCCACACCTGGCCGCCCTGATCTCCATTAACAACCTGCCATCTAAACACTCAGTGTTGTTTTATGTGACTCTTTGCTAGGAATACTTGGAAGGGGAGAGCACCCGTTTCTTTACGTCAGTGTACAAAAACCATCATCATTACTCCAGTTTTCAGTATTGGTTTTCATAAGTGTGTCCTATTTAATTAGCCATGTGCATTTTGAGTTCCTACACAGGAAGCCGTCCAAGAGCGTCTAATTTTAGCATGATCTGATTTTTCTCTGGTTGCCGTTCCAAACACCTGGGGCCAGCCACATGAGTAAATTAGATTGTACTAAAATGTGTAGTAATGAGGCTCAAGCAATGGCTCCCCAAAGGGGAAGCAGAACTATATTTAGCTTTCTTCCCCTCCCCCTCTTGCAGCTAATGCTTTATTCTAATGTACAGAAATGTATGGGAGGGATGCTGTGCAGAACTCTGAAAGAAAACCACAGATAGCTGTTTAAAGGCAGAAGGTTTACTTCTGGGTAGCAAGTGCATGGCTGGTATCAGCCACTACTTGTTGGGTGGGTCACCTATCAAACTGAAATGGCTGGAAGCATCTCTACAGAGGGCCTCTTCTGAAATAACCTTTTGTGGAACTTGAGAAGATGCCTTAAACCAGGTCAGAGAACAGGTCCATTTCACCCAGCAAAATATACATCAGGAGGCTTCGTTTGCAGACCCTGTCCTTATTTTCCAGAAACAGTCCCACATTTACAGAAGCTGTCCTGGTTTCTGATTTGATCCCAGAATGTCCTGCTTTTCCTTATTACATCCCTATTCTCATCTGAGGAATGTTGGAGGATATGGAGTTATGTGACACCCCTGAGCCAAGGAGATAAGTAGCTATAAAACCAGTGCTTTTTTCCCTTGGGGGGTATGCAGGGGTACGCATACCCCTATACATTTTGTGATCAAATTTGGCCTTATTGAGAGGCAGTATTTCAATATGAGTAGGAAAATGAGAGTACCCCTAAACATTATTTTTTTTAGAAAAAAAAGCACTGTATACAACCTTTATAAGACACCTGAAGGCAGCCCCGTATAAACAAGTTTTTGAATGTTTATTGTTTTATTATGTTTTTATATATCTCAGAAACCACCGGAGTAGCTGGGGCAACCCAGTCAGATAGGCAGAGTATAAATAATAAAATTATTATTAATAATAATATGGAATAGGGCATCCCTATTTTCACTGGAGAAATGTTGGAGGGTATGAGTTTGATCAGAATTGAGTATACACTTCCAGAGTTAATGCTAAATACTTTACTTCTGGTAAATGAGCCACCATAGCTGCTAGAGGGCCATGAAAAGGTGTGTCCTGGGCTTTTTAGACTTGTCTACCCATGTACTATCTGAAACCAAAGGGACGCACTGGTTGCCAGATGTGAGTTTTTTCTAGTTCTCCTACCCCACTTCCAGGATGAGCTGCTGTTCTCTGTCAAGCATGCAAGTAGTTGCAAACCCACTTATACCAGGTGGGAAATGACCCAAAGGTACTGTTTGCAAGAAACAATAGGAAGAGCTTTAAATGGCATAGAGTCACACGCCACCTTAAAAACTAACAAATATGGTGTAAGCCGCTTTTATGATAAGCTTTCAAGGATTCGAGCCCATTTCGTGAGATGCATGAAGTGAAATCATAGCTGGCAGGTATATTAATGAGAAAACTGTGAAGCGGGAGTTGAATGGCAAGAAGATGCAAAAAAAATTACAGCCAGTGAAAATTAGAGCATAAATGTATGTTAAATAGGCACACAGTAGCAGATTCAAGGTGCCAAGTCCCTGGAACCCTGGGTGCTTGAGCACCCACAAAATTTCCCATGAAGGGACTGGGCACCCAGAAATTTGGGTACCAGGGCCATGCACACTGCATGGCACCCACGGCCCTGGGCTCCCAGGGTTCTGGGCTAAGCTGCACTCCTGAGCAGATCGGTGATAAGCATTGTGGAGATGATTGCATCAACCTCTGTAGTGGAGCCAGGAACTATTCGCAAGAAACAAGTCACAGATAGCACAGATACCCTGGCATTGCTCAGTTGACTAACACACACAAGGTGATTAAAAAACAAACAAACCTTTGTCTTGATTTAACTCACAAACGATAACACCGTATTTCTTGAGAAATTGCAATCCATGATGCACTTTGCTCCCAAATGCCTGCCTTGTCCACCACAGAGGGTTCTGGGAAGTTAAATTGTTCTCCCATTGTTTTATGAATATTAGCATTGATTTTTTTTATTTCTTTTTTTTTTTTGCATAAAGAAAATCAGCTAAATTCATACTGCTGGACTCTCCAACAGTACATGCAGGGATCATTTACAAAGGTCTCCCATCAGAAGCCGTGTAGGACACGGAACTCTAATGAGCTTTTATTTTCCGCATTCCTTTTTGTGCGAGTAACCTCAAAGATACTGGAAATAGAGCTGATATTTAAGTATGCAGAAGAACTGCTCTTTTTTCTTCAGTGCTTTAAGAAGCCCTGAGGAGAGAAGCAAATTAATCAGAAATAGAAGATGATGAGAATAGGTAACAAGGGACTGCCTCTTCATTTCTGTGTGCAGAAGCAATTAATGTGCACAGAATGCCTATTAATTGGAGCAGATTTTTATTGCTACTGGAGCACAGCTATATACACCAACCTGACTTCCCTGCCAAGTTGCTATTCTTATTGTACGGCGTAATAAAAATGGCATAATAGTATATAGGATACAAATTTAACAGCATGGAAAAGGAAGAGTGCCAGTCATGTATCGCACTAATAAATACTGCATCTTAGAAGAAAGAAAGGCGACTGCAGCAACTCTGCAGTCAGATGTGGGGAAAGACACATTTTTAAAGATTTATATCCCACTTAAAGGAAACAATGGGAGAATGTGATGTTAACATTTGTCCCGACTGTCTAGTGTTCCTATTGCTGTCTTTTCAGAGGCCTATGAGGCTGCAATCCTGTGTACACTTACTTGGGAATAATTCTCCCCCCATTGAACTCTATGGGACTTACTTCTGAGTAAACATGCATAAGAACGGGTGGCATCACTAAACTGCAGAAAAGACAAATCGTCCACATCTTTGACAATGCTGCTGTTGATATAACAAGATGTAATCCAAATTAGATTGTGTAGTTTATGTTTCACCAGTTAGAAATCCTGTTGACTTGCTAAATAGCAACACCCTAGTGGTCCTGGGCCCTAAGGAAGTTAGATTAGCTTCAACCAGAGCCAGGTTGAACTCTGGCTCTGGCCTGGTGGAACGCTCTGCCTCATGAGACCAGGGCACTGCAGGATCTGATTTCTTTCCGCAGGGCCTGTAAGACAGAGTTGTTCCGCCTGGCCTCTGGCTTGGAGCCAATTTGATTCCCTCCCTCTCTTTCTTTTTTCTTTTCCTCCTCCTGTGATGAGGCTACATTTTAATATTTTAATGTTTCAATATTTTAATGTTGTATTTTAATTTTGTTTTTAAGTTGTAATCATTCAACTTGTTTTTATTATTGCTTGTTAGCCGCCCTGAGCCCGGCCTTATTATTATTATTATTATTATTATTATTAAATGTTTTTGTATATTTCTTACATTACTAACCTTCTGAACTAAGAGTGCATTTTAACTGGCTAACAGTGCGGTCAGACTACTCAAACTTACACCTGTCTGCTCAGAAGCAAGTCTATTGAGTTCAATGGTACTTACTTCCAGGTAAGTGCAATAGGATTACAGCTTCAATCTACTTCTTCTTTGAAGCAATCCCAACATTCATTGGTGTGATATGTGAAATGCACGGGGTGTGGGGTTTGAGAGCAGAATTATGACTAAACAGCAAATGATTGAAATTCATTGGTTCATTAACTTTCACAAGACTGCCAGCAATTAGTCAGACTGCGTTTTCGTGAATATGTCAATTATACAACATTGCTGCAGAATGTTACTATGATTAATAACCAGCAGAAATGTTCAAAAGGCTGTACAAATTAAAATAAATGTATACCACAGCTATGAGTATCATGTCAATTTCAGTCCCTGCTCATTGAGGGCAGGAGGGGTGAGATGTCATGAGAATCATCAGAGTCTATGTAAGGGTTTGTATACAAAGGGTAACCCAGGAATCTCTTGATGTGGCCGCCATATGCAAAATGATAGATATGGGCTGCAATGTTTAGTTCAACGATCACTTTGATTAGAAACATTGTGCTTGCTTAAAAGGGTACCCCCTGATGAAACTGGCAGCAGATACTGTATTTCACACCAGAGAGAGTGGCTTCTTTTAAGATGAGTCACCCATATGCATCACCTTATAACAAAGGAAGAGTGCTTTGGGCTTAACAATTCTTGTTATCCATATGCAATTGTATGCAGATTATACAGTTAAATTAACCAATAAAACTCATAAATTGGTCGGCGTGTTTAATTCAATGCCCAACCAAAATGAACCAACCAAACTTTCAGCACAATCCTATGCATAAGTGAGTAAGTCCCATGGAATTCAACAGAAGTTACTCTTGTGGAAACATGCACAGAATTGCAGCCTTAAATATGGCTAAAGGGCCTCTTAGCTGTGACACTCAGACTGTGAAACTCCCGCCCCATCAAGGTTTGATCCTTTTCATCTTTATGGGCCTTTTGGTTCCACGCAAAGGCAGTTTTATTCTAGAGACCATTTGAGATTATTTGTATTTTCTGCCATTTAATTACCTATGCTTGCTACAACTGTTTGTCCTGTTTAATTGTCTGATGGGTGCTTGTCCATATATATAAAAACCCAGAATATATATATATATATATATATATATATATATATATATATATATGCGACCTTAGGAATTTCTTTATCAAAAGACTGTAATAGAGACATTCTAATATATAAATTCATCTGTTTCTTCCATTGAGAGAATTAAGCATGTGCTTAATTTTCTCCCATTGAAATCAATGGCCACTTCCTCCTGGGTAAGTACATGTAGGAATGCATCATACATATCTGCTCAAAAGTACACACTCTTTAATTCAAGGAGACTTACTCCCAGGTAAGCATATATAAAACTGCATCTTACATCTGGCACTGAGCCTTAATTTCTAATCTGATGCACATTGTCTCATGCCTTCTTTTCCCTCAAGCGCCAAAAATGGTCTACACATTGCCAATGCTTCTTTTACTTTATCCTCTGTGCTGTAATTCATCTTCCCCCTCAGCTATTACAGTTTATTTGGGAAGGTTTTTTATACTGTACAGTACATTGCACATAAGTCAAAACAATTTTCAATTTAATTTGCAGTCCCCATAGGACACTACAAGCATTTGCTTATTGCAGTCTATATAAACGAAGAGATAAAGTATACACTGAGGCTATACAGTTAGGCTGCTCAGTTGGTTTTATAAGATTGTTTATAGAGCATTTTTCACTGTACACAGTGCAATATATAAAAAGTGGCTTGGATAATGTATTGTCTAACACAGATTGAATCACTGTTTCACAGCAATGAAGTTTTGGACATGCTGCCTCGAAAGAGATAAACAATCGAGCAATTCACAGGGTAGTATATAAAGGCAGATTGAAACTGCTTTGCTTCTTAAAGAAATAAATCTTGGAATATTTCCCCCTAGTCCAGGAACCACAAGTGCATTTGGAATTTTGAGGTGGTGCTGTGGGTGCTGGCCACAAAATGGGTGCAGGGTGACATACCACAAAATGGCTGTCACAGGGCAGCTGCATATCTCAAAATGGCTGTTACAAAAGAGCAGGAAAAGAGACAGGGATGCAAAATGGTGCAGACGCGCCTGCCCATCACTGGGGGGAAAACACACCTATGTCAATCACTGCTACACTTGCTCCCAGAGAGAAGCTCTTTGCACCTCTCCTCTGTTCAGAATGAAACAGTTGTTCTCCAATCCTGGTGTCCAGTGAAATGTGGGTATATTTAAGGGGATATGTTCAATGTAGGAGAAGCCAAGCCAGTGCAAACAGGAACTGAACATGAACCAGAGACTAATTTCTTGTGCTTTGTTTTTGAGGGAGTATTTCTGAGGGAATACTTTTGAGGGAATGTTTACTGAGACCCACAGACTCTGAACTGGGGTTGACTGCCCTAGTCTTCCTATTTTAGTCAACCATGCATATATTATTTCAATGAGAATATAATCCAATGGCACATTTTTCCATTGAACAAATGGGAGCTCTTCAAAGAAATGATAAGTTTGTTGGCAGCTCCACAAGTTCCTATAGGTGATGAGGCCACCATATGTTTGACCGCCATCTTCAACTGCTGATTCCAGAGCTGTTCCGCAGCAGACAACAGAACCAAATTCAGGCAGCTCTTTCCGTGTAGAAGCTGCCCTAAAATAAACTTTGCCACATAGCATCTGTCACCCCACAATAAACTCCTTATCATATGGAATGGGTTACCTTTGACCCTGCTGCTGGAACTTTTGTTTTACGATGTTTGCAGTGGTGTACTAAAAAGCACGCAACTCACACAATGAACACAGACTCACCCAAACTATTTACAAAGTGACACCACCTGTTACGCAGAGCAATTTGAAAGAGCCTCCACGTAGAGGCCTACAATAATAATAAATAATAATAATTTTTTATTTACACCCTGCCCTTCCCGGTTTAAAAACCGGGCTCAGGGTGGCTAACAACAAATCTAAAACACTTAATTGTAAAAGCAGCATAAAGTACAGTATAAAAACATGAATAACAATAAAATTCTAAGTTCAGAAATCAATTTAGGGGAAATCCATCTAATAAGCATTAAATAATCACCAGGGCTAGCTGGCTGAATTAGTCCTACTTGGGCCAACGAGGAGGCCAGGGGAGAATTAGCTGTGGGGTCTCAGAGCGGGTAATCTTCATAAAAGTTAACAAGTTTGAAAACAGGTACCAGAATCAGTTATGTATAAACTACAACCAGAATAAAGAACTGCCCTTGCAGACAGAACTGACTGGAATTAAAGATCTATACAGTAATGGGCACAAGTTCAATAAAAACGTATAGATCAGGGATCAGCAAACTTTTTCAGGAGGGGGCTGGTCCACTGACCCTCAGACCTTGTGGGGGGCCGGACTATATTTTGGGGGTGGAAATGAATGAATTCCTATTCTCCACAAATAACCCAGAGATGCATTTTAAATAAAAGCACACATACTACTCATGTAAAAAGACCAGGCAGGCCCCTATAATTTTGTGGGGAGAGTCAGTACACAGGCTCCCTCCCAAACACATACTATAATCTCATCCATTCAGTCTCATCAGTCATGAAAGAGAAGTTTCTACTTCAAATCTGAAACTGTATCATGGCCCACAGTGGGGACTTTCTATTATAGATAAAACTGAGGGTGGGATTAATTTTATAACTAAACAGAGTGGGGGGGGGAGAAAAAAACCCATCCTTTCCCTCATCTTACTTTCCCAGGTTCTACTGCTTCAGTTACTCTGCTTTCCTGTATCACATAATCTCCTCCAGAATGCAACATTGCACACCTAAATACTAAACGGACAAGCATCTTAAGAACATATTTGCACCTATCACAAAATGTAGACCAGCTACGGTGGTGTTTACTTTTTGAGGGAGAAGTTAAGCTGCTCAAGTCCATCTACAATAATGCATTAAAACATTTTTCTGTGGCTAGGGATGTGTAGCACAGAGCCACCTCAAGACATTTTGCTGCCTGAGGCAAAGGACAAGATGGTGTCCCTCACCCAATGCCAGGTAAAGAAGCCAACTGGACTGAGAATTGAATCTTACCTCAGTACTGGTGACAGGGCATCCTCCACCATACCTGAGGGCAACTGGCTAGCCCAGAGGGTGCATATGAAGATGCTCCTCCATGTGTGCATTGAGATGTGCATCTAATTTACACCCCATAGTTCCTAAACCAATACATGATACAGCTGCAGAAGCCAACTTACACAATAGGAATCACCTGCACTAATTTGGGCTGAGCACCTTTACACCTTCTCCGTCTATCAATTTGTCTATTATATATACAAGCAGGAATTGTAATCATACACTTTCAATCGGGAAATTCAGGCTTGCAAGAGAAACTGTTCCCTGAAAGTTTCATTTGAGCGCTGCAGATGGTGCATACTTGCTATATTGCATTTTGCTTATAGAGGATAATTTGGAATATTAAAAAAAAAGTAAGAACGACAATTAACACAACCTGCAGGCATGGATAAAAAGCACAGGAATGGTTCAAGTAACATAATTTGGTACTCCCGCTTCCTCACTTAAATGACTCCTTTCTTTTCAAATGCTCTTATACCTGAAGGGAATGAGTATCAAAAAATGACATCAGCTACAAAACCAGCTGTGAGACCAACTGGATTTCCTTCCCCAGGGTAAGTATTGCGACAAAATAGCTAGGCTTAGCTCTAAAGATATATTTTTATTTCCTCATAGGCATATGCAGTTTGCATTTGCAAAAGCACTTATTCTGAAAATTGCTTTTATTTCTAACAAAGCAAAATGCAAAATGCATTGCTAAAAGTGTGGCTTGCAAATGGTAATGCCTCACAACAAGAGCCTTTTAGTCCCTTCCAATTTTAGGGGTCTTACACTGTGATGTTGTCATTTCTTTCTCTTGATACAATGCAGATAACACAACTATTGGGTGCTGTCTGTACACAGGAATGGCAGGACTTTATGACTATTTTGGCCCCAGGATCTATATCATCCAAAACCACACAAGGAATCAGTTTCATCAAGGGTGACAGAATGGAAGTCCTATCTGTACTACAGATATATATCATTTTATACCAGTTTCGCTGCTTAAGAAATAACCCTCTGGTTTTACCTGTTGCCATACTTTTACATTGTGACTATCATTTTTATATTTTTGTTGAATTGTGGGCTGTTTTTTGCTGCTAGCCACCTTGATTACTTTAAAGGGTGAGATAGAAAAGGGTGTTTTTAAGTCATTTTAAAGGAACAGAGGTAAAGTAGCTCCTCCGCAAGAAAACAATGGTTCGGAGAACATTTCCAAGGTAAATGTTGCCAGATTTTAAAATAGAGGATTTATCTCCAGAGCCTTTCTTTTCTGATTTATCTGCAGACAATTTAAGTCTTCAATTAGCTCCAGACTTTGCTGGAGTAAAACCCTAGCTCTTGGAATCCTGGAGCTACTAAATTCTGTCCCAGTGCGATTTGGAGCTGTCCGTGGTCCTGAACTTCTGTTTTGCTCTCTCAGTATGGTTCCAGAAGACCTGTTTACTGACCATTCATCCTGATTTGTTTGTAGGAAGATTAGATGGCACGGGCTATTTAAGGAGCATTCACTCTGATTTGTTTGTGGAAAGGGTAGATAATACCCAGACCCACACCATATATTTACAGCTCCTATACCACCTTAAGACTTATGGCTTCCCCCAAAGAACCCTGGGAATGGAAACTTGTTAAATGTGGTGATAGTTCTTAGGAGACCCCCGTTCTCCTCACTGAATTACAATTAGGTCCTTATGGCACAAAGAGCTGAACTAGGCTTATTTTCAGCACAGCCATGTGAAATGGAGCATGACATATGAATCTATAAACTGGAAGAACATTTGCAAATAGCCTTCTCTGCCCAAAATATTCCTTATATTGATTGTATTTTTGGTTTCAGAACTGTACCAGAATTAAGTCAAAAGTTGTGTGCATATAGCAATAGCACGCAATTAACTCTGTAATAGATCTTAAACCGTTGAGCTGTGGAAACTGCTCATATTTAGCATGGATCAGCAGTCACTGTCATAGATTGTGGACACGTGTGGACACTCATCTCTGGGACCTAGTACATGTATGTGGATTCAGCAACAGCAAGCATCTTAAGAGCCAAGATTACGTACATCTTAAAACATCTGCAAATGGCCTGTTGGCTTGACTCACCAGAAGAGCCAGCAAGGCTGGAACCCTGAACAATCCTAGAACCACACAAGTACATAAATTGCCGATAAGGTAACTTGTAAGGATTTCAGAACAGAATGCAAGATTACTACAGATTTCTAGGCACCAAACTAAAATGAATAGAGTAGTTCAATGAATGCCTCAATAATGCAAGACTGCTTCCTCCAGACAGTTCCAGTGACATCACTGGAGTAAGTATAGAGTACAGTGGTACCTCGGGTTACATACGCTTCAGGTTACAGACTCCACTTCAGGTTACAGTAACTTTGCTTCAGGGTGAGAACAGAAATCGTGCAGCGGTGGCGCAGCGGCAGCAGAAGGCCCCATTAGCTAAAGTGGTACCTCAGGTTAAGAACAGTTTCAGGTTAAGAACAGACCTCCGGAACAAATTAAGTACTTAACCCGAGGTACCACTGTACACAGTTTGAACCAGTGAGGCGACAACAGAATAAAGGATTGCACAGACAACCAATCTGGGGAACAAAGGGAGTACCTTCAGCTCAGCAGCCGTGAAACTGTGATGCTAGTTCAACTCTGACAATAGCGTGACCACTCTTCCAGCTTAGCATAAAGAATGAATCTTTCTGCAATGAAAGTAGCCTTGCAAACCAAGTGGAAAGCTGCTTGCTTTTTTAAAAAGACAGTAGCTGTGTTCACTAGTGCTACAGGGAGAAAAGTGCAAGCCCTTTGGGAGAAAACACATTAAAAATATAATGGCAGAATGATTGTAATGACTATAATCATTATCAACACCATCATTATCTGGTAGGTTAAAGTAGGCACAATATTTTAAGAGCAGTCATGAGGTTCTTCACCCATAGCATTAACTTGTTTTTGCCTTGCATTACAGATGGACATTCCAGCAAGTCAAGTGCTGAATCGGCCCTCAGTTCTACACCTCAATGCATCTTCAGAGCTGACAGATAGCTCTCAGCAATCTCCATGTGTTTCACTCTGCCTCGCTTTTCCAAACTGCAGGTTTCTCTACACATACCTATCTTAACCTCTTCCCTTTCTCTGGGATGGCCTGTGGAGAAAATAAATTCTTTCCTATCACATGGCATCCCCAAAATGGCACTTGTAGGTGCTTTGATACCTTCAGACAAATGCCCCTTGGTGCCCCACAAAGCCCCTGCCCTTCCCTGTTGGTTCTGAGTAACACCAGTTTTTCCTTCTTTGAAGTGGGTATTTTGTGATGTCTACAACAGTTTTTTAGAGTTACCAATAGTGCCCCCCTGGGGTCCAAAAATGTTGGGGGTCCCTGCCATAGCCTCTGCTTACATCCCAAGGATTCCAGATATGATCTCTGTACATTTGCGAGCCATTAGCTCCCTTTAAAAAAATACCTACTAGCTATTCTGGGCCATTGGCTAGCAATCTGCTTAACAAAAGAGACAAACAGTCCAGTGGTCAGAACAATACCTAAGTGTTATGTTACGTTACTAATTACTAAATTTCTCTGTCTGTCTGTCTCCTACTCCACCCTAACATTTTTTATGTATTCTCTTAACATCTGCTACTTCATACTAAGGCTGCAGTTCTAATCATACTTACCTAGGAGTAAGCCCCACAAAATATAATGGGACTTAATTCTGAGTAGATATGGTTAGGGCTGTGCTGAAAATAATAATAATAAGCATGAAGTGTGAGCATGAAGTGTGGGGAATATAAGAATATCTTAGAGGTACGCAGTTGGGAAAAATATATATACAAGCTTAATTTAGTACTAATTTGTATTACACAAGTTCTTTGGATGCTGTTTCGGTAGCTTCTGTTTTCTTGGGTCTTGCCCTGGCTTCAGTAGACACAAATATTCCAATTTTTAAATATTTATGATATCACCAGCCTCTTTAGATTAGCCCAACTAACATCTCCTCCTCTGTCCTGTCATTTCCTGACATCAGTGTACTGTCCTCAGCCCACTGCACATGAACTGACTAGTAAGCAAGATTATACATAGCAAGTGCTGACAAAATCATGAATCCATGCAAGAGACACAGGCCATTCTGAGTGACATCAAAACAGGAGAGCCTGTTGGACTGGCTGGCTGTTTTGACAACATTTGCTAAAGAAGAAAAGAAAGAAAGAAACTTGTATGCCAACAAAAAGGTTGACACAAAAGAAGCAGCTTGAAAATCAGTAATAGCTCATGGCAGACAGGAACTGTAAGAAGAAAGGGAAGGGGGGAAATAGTCAACAGGACACAGGGGTCATTGCTGAGGGCTGGATAAGTCCTGCTAAACACTTAGCAAATGCTTAAATTATTATCCCATGGAGGCAATTCAGAAGCCTACTACACTGCAATAGGGGGTGTAAACATATATACCCAGAGAATCTAGCTATTGCTGTGAATGACTCAGCAAAAGATTTCAACAGGGAGGCTTGCTAAAATAAATGAAGACATGATATGAGCAGGGACACTGTATATAAAATCCTTCAGATCCATTTGTGAGCATGAAGTGTGGGGAATTAAATATATGAATCCATGTGTGGGTAAACAACAAAAAGAAACGGCTGGGTGCCTGAATTCAAAACATGGGGCTAGCACACAGAGATCTCCAGCAGCAGGTTATTAAATTCACAAAATAAACAGCTCAGTGAAGCATCAGGAATATAGGCTGTTAAACCTTTTTAGCCAGCTTCAGCTACACACAGTAGCTAACCTCTTTCTACCCTCTCTTGCAACGAGCACACCACACACTGTTAAGTAAGTTTAAAATGCTATACTTACAGATTCAAGGACTCAGTCATGCATTGTTCCATGCAACAGCAAGGATAAAACAAGCAAAATGCTCTTCAGTAGAAAATACAGCAAGATAGCTTCAGACACGTGCTCTAAGTTCTGAACTAGCTTAGACACATCCGTCTTTGTTGGCTACATGATGCAGAGAGAGAGAGAGAAAGGAAGGAAGGAAGAGGAAAGAAACTTCACTTCCTCTCTGGAGGAGAGAGGGTGTGACTTAACTATCTAGCAATATGGGAAGCTTTTAGCATTATTTAATGATCAGCATACCAGAAAAGGCTCCACATTTCTGTACAGCAGAATGCTGTAGAAGGAACAGAATAGAGACAGGGTTCCAAGAGCATGGGATGGATGGGGGATAATCTAATAGTAATGATGTTATTCTTTCCTTGAGCCACTTATTCTACCAACTTTTGTCATATATGAATGAATATAACAAAGATTAAGATATAAAAAAAAAGAAAAGTACACATTTAGATTCAGCAGTATTCTTAGCAGATCATTTTCAGGTCCACCCCACCATCTAATTATCTGGCTATCAGATATCTGGCCAGCCCACCAATTGGATAAAGGGATTATTTGGCACAGGTGTCATGTTTGAGAGGATTGCTGTAAGTGTATAGGGTACCTAGGGGCTTGAGTACAGCGGCTGTGCTACACACATCAAGAAAGCTCACTTCATGCCCTTCTAGTCTTACCTTGTTTAACATAATGATAAGGGGAAACAATGCATCAGGTGAGCGCAGCAGGAGTAAGTATGAATGCATTTTCTTTTTACTCACTTTTGGGCCTGCTTTGAGTTTTCCTGTGTGGCTTACAGTAATCAGTCACACAAATTGACAGAAATCAGGATTAAAATATGGAACCTGAATCACAAATGAAAATTGTACTTAAAAGCCTGGGTGCATAAAATGGGTTTCGCCCCATGCTGAAAAAGCAGAACAACAGATTGTGGGTGTGTAGACAGGTGCCTGGGAGGGGAAAAACCCTAGTCCTTGTCCACTTGCTTGTTGGTAGGTGAGTCACAAAGGGCCTCTGAAGAAGATGTACCTCATTGTTTAGGGAGGTTTATGTGGGTAGGGGTGCTTTAAATAAGAGGAAAGGATGAGAACCAAAACACATAGGCCTTATATTCGGTTCCTTAGTGCTGAACACAGTAGTTAGGAAAAAGCTCACTTAGTGTGGGTGTATTCTCTGTTAGAATTCCTGCTCCATGATTGCAGTCATGGGATTATTGTCTGTCACATGATGGTGTATGTTTTGACTCCACAGAGTGGGAAGTGATGAAGACAGGATGTTTGTGTTACTGTGTTCCATGAAGTGGGACTAGTCCTTTGTTCTTTCTCTCTTTGCTGTCTGATGCTAGAGAGAGAGGGAGCCATGTTGCAGTGCTCCGTGTGTGTTTATATGTAAATAAAGTAGATTAGCCAAAATGCTGAGTTGCTGAGGTCTGTTAGGCAAGCTGCGAAAACTGTGGATCCCTAAGTGTGCCGGTGTCTGTTGGCATCGGTCGCTGTGATGTTTGGGCTGAAGAAAGCTTTTGAATCTCCTGAAAGAACGACCAGGAGGGAGAGAACATGCCAGTCAGGCATGTGTCTCTACCAGGGTCTTACTCAACTAGCAGGGGTTTCTTACCTTCTTAATCTATGCATTGTGTTTCATAGGACTGTTTCTCTTGCCTTTCATCTTGTTTGTTGTTAGCTGCTTTGGCACCATTGTGTGGAAAAGTCGCTTATTGTTCTTGATAACGACAGAGTTGTTGATAATCCTGAATGGGCATCTATCTAGGTGTGCAAGTGTCTAGATGTGATTTCGTTAGCGTCCTTCCTTATCCAGTACAATATACCCTCAAGATAGGTCTGGTTTTGAAAGAGTAACCTGAAGTTTGTCTCCTAGAAATCATCCAAGCATCTTGTATATTATATTTTAACATGTCTCCATGTTCCTGTTGTGCTTAGTATATCATTTTAGCATGATGGAGAATATTAAGAAGTACTTACAGCTCCCTACAGCTTTAAGAAAAGATGTTTGAAACATAATTTCTGTGGTGCACCCAGCCTTTGGATTGAATCAAGACAAAGGCTGCAATCCTAGGCATGTTGACCTGTAAGTAGCTCCATTTAACTGAGTGGGATTTGTCTCTCAGGAAATGTGCAGAGGATTGCACTGTTACACAGGGCCCATTTTTAAAAAACTTGAAAAAGTTAGTGATGACTTAGGTCTCATTTCACTGGGAACTAAATGCAACTTACAGTGCAATTCTTTGTCTGTTCAGGAGTAACTTGTTGAGTTTAATCGAAATTACTTCCTCATAAGCATACCTAGGATGGCAGACTTAGTCTGGCTCCCACCTGTTTGCTTAAAATTAATAATGCTTGTGTTGCATTAGACACGCCAAAAGAACATAGGTGAAATTATAGAATTGTGCAGTTGGAAGGCACCTCATCTAGTCCAACTCCCTTGGAATAAGGAATAAAAACAAGAAGTTACCTTTGATAACTTCAAAATATGCAATTGAAAGTGGCTCTGAATGCAGATCCTTATATATGCACATATACACATACTGTACGTGTGTGTGTGTGTGTGTGTGTGTGTGCTTCTGTATATTGCTTATGTTAACCAAAACTATCACCAAGAAATAATGACCTTTTTAACTTTTGTCAGCTCTCTTGACAGAAAAGGGATAATAACCCTAGATAAGTAGAAGGTTGGGGTGGTTGGCACATAGGGTTAAGTAATTTTCAAATAACCACTGCAGCTGTTCCTTTAAGAATACCCTGATGTGAAGACATTAGCAGGCTATAATGTTTATCAAAATGGCCTGGCTTCATCTGCTGATGTCTGTACATCAAGCTGCTCTTAAAGTCATAGGAGCAGGCCAGCCCGGTTATCTTTCTGATTATCTAACAACTCTTCAAGTTCAGAATAAAATATGAGACTTCTTTTATATTTGAACTGTAGTTTCAATTTTTCACTGTGACCCTATATCACAATTCTGTTTATGACATTTTAGTATTGGTTTCCCATCCTATGAACAACATGGCCTTTGTTTTGCAACTTTTCAAAAAATATATCTATGTAGTTTCTCTCATTAAAAAAAGCTACATGCTTGAAGTTAAATATGAAATAGTATGGTACCGGTTAAAGATAGACAGGTAGAAGGAATTTGGCACGAGAGGTTGATTTGATGCATGCACTGCAAGATATGAATAGGAGTTGAACACTTAGTAACGCAGGGCTCAGCAAACTTTTTCAGCAGGGTCCACTGTCCCTCAGACCTTGTGGGGAGCCGGACTATATTTTGAAGGGAAAAAATGAACAAATTCCTATGCCCAACAAATAACCGAGATGCATTTTAAATAAAAGCACACATTCTACTCATGTAAAAACACCAGGCAGGCCCCCCCCAAAATCCAGAGATGCATTTTAAATAAAAGGGCACATTCTACTCATGTAAAAACACGCTGATTCCTGGACCGTCCTCGGGCCGGATTGAGAAGGCGATTGGGCCGGATCCAGCCCCTGGGCCTTAGTTTGCCTACCCAAGCTCTAGACGAATGCCCAAATTCAGAGGTTGGCAGGGGTTGAAATTGGCATTTAGGAAATGTGGACAGGTTGAATAACACTATAAGCGGAAAAGTTCAGGCTCCTTCAAATGATTAAAAAAATTGACTAATCTGTACAAAATCAAGAACAAACGAATGACTGGCAAGAGAAAAAAGAGAAAGCATAAAAATGAAGCCAATGGATTTGCCCTTGAGGTGAACTGGGGGACACAGCAGGATAATCCCAAACTTTGCCAATCTCCCTTGTCCCTGGATTGAGTGGTTTTGTTAGGGTTTTTTTACAAGTTTGTTTTTAATGTATTTTTAAACAAATGTATTACATTACTAGTGTTGACCAAACCAAGCCCTACAAGCATCTCTTATTACAAAGAAGGGAGGGCGGGGGGGCAACGTGAATAAAATATTGGGTGGGAGGGCAAGTAAGCCCCGCTTTGCATAATTGATCACATGATGCAGTGCAGCGACAGTATTTGAATGACAATGCCCATCAACTTGGGGTTTGTGTGGTCCCCTCAAATATTTTATGAGTGGGCGGGGTATAAAGAATAAATTGTTGTTGTTGTTAGGCAAAGCCCCCGTGGCCCCTAGGAGTTGGCTCCTATGAGTGGGGGGTGTAAAAACTGGATAATTTGTCTTCCTTGCATCATGTTACGAGCAGGAGGTGGATCTTCATGTCACTTGGACCGCATTAGGTGGTTTATAATCCATAGTTCTGAGAACCTGCCTCCCCTTTACACTTTGGCGTCGCCGCTGGTGCATATGCTTGCTTCCTAGAGCTGCCCATGGCAGCAGAAGCGCTAGCAACATTCCAAAGGCCTAAGGACTACATTTCCCATCAAGCCACGGGGAGCGGGGCGGTGGTGGGAAAAACAACAACGAAGCATCCGGAAACGGGCAGCGCTTCCGGCGGCTGCGCCTGAGAGGAAAGAAAGGCGCGAGACTACACTTCCCAGCAAGCCACGGGAGACGAGCCGGGCCACGTGACCTTCGCCAGACTTTTAATTCTGCCTGCCTGGCTTGCCGTGAGGCGCAGAAGAGTCTGGCGACGGCCGCCGCCCCCTTTCCGCGGAGGGAGCGAGGCGGAGCGCAGGCGCCCTGCTGCCGCTACCACAGCTATGGAGCCGGAGCTGGGGCCCCCCTCGGGCGCCTCCACCTCCTTCCCGTGCCCCCCGCCGCCGCCGCCCCGGGAGCAAGAGCGGAAGCTGCAGCAGGAGAAGCTCTCCGGGGTAGTGAAGAGCGTCCACCGGCGGCTGCGCAAGAAGTACCGCGAAGGTAAGGCGGGAGAAGCCCCGCCGCGCCTCTGCCCCTCTTCCCGCGGAGCCAAGGGACCGGGCGGAGGAAGCGGGGGGTCCCACCCGCACGGGGGTCCCTCTGTCGCCCGGGGGAAGCGAGGCCGAGGCCTGGCAGGGAAGCTGAGCCCGGGCCCCACCCCCTTTCCCCGCCTGCCCTGTAGGCCTCTGGACCCGCCGGGCGAGGAGCAAGGCAGGAGGGCGGCTGTGGGGGACTGGGGTCTCGGGCCTCTGAGGGGAGAGGGCGGCCGCCTTGGGGCTTCCTTTCATTCAAGAAACGGTTGTTGTTCCATCTTCATCGTTGTGCCAAAATGGGATCCGATGGCTTCTTTCTTTCTTTCTCTTTCTCTCCCCCCCCCACGCCCCCCAAAATATCAAGAGCCAGAAAAGTGGCCACAGGAACGATGTTAAGCGGTGGCTCGCAAAGGTTTAAGAGGGCGTGACATAAACCCCCAAAACACAATATCCTTTATAATTCAGAATATTATTGGCCATGAATCCAGAGTTTCAAGCCTCTTTATTTCAGCTGCTTGCTGGGAAGCACCGTGGCAGAGATTGGTTGGGAGGCCACGAAGCGATGTGTTCTTCTGTGATCATGGTCCCAGTGCTTCGCAGTGTTTCCACAGCCCCTGTTTTGAATGCTGCCATTTTGTTCCAGAATGTTATGAAGCTGTACAGCATAATGGGTGTTGCTTTTACTTGGGGGTGTTCCAGCCTTGCTGCTCCAGATTATTTTCCTGATTTTGCCTGGCAAGTCCAGGAAGCTAATGATGTGAAAGAGTTGCGGAAGGCAGATGGGGAAAATGCTACCATATTCCTTTCCTGGCTTTGTGGGCAGTGAAAAGGATGTGGGCCTTTCCTGGACTCTCAGGGCTGTTTTCCACATTTCTGTTGCTTAAAAACAGGTGTACAAACCCATATTTTAAGGCCTATGAGGTATGAAGTTACTTGGCTGCAATTGGAGAGGGACGAATTTGGAATCTTGACTACTGGGAATTCTGAAGCTATCCATTTCGGTATTCCGCTTGTTAAACGGACTCTTGCATACGTCTGTATTTCTTAGGCATCTCACCTTGCAAGGCTTCTCTATCTCCAGCCTTCATCCTGTTGATACATTGCATCCTTTAGAAAGACAATCAGTTTGGAATGTATGTTGAGATTGGCAAATATGGCAACAGCTAGTTTAACTTTTTGTGGACTTGCATGAAATCATGTCAATGGAGTAATTAATCCTAGTAACCAGTCCCCCACCACTCTTCTTGGCAATATGAAAATTCCAGGCAAGAAACAAATTCAGACCTCTCCTTCCAGCTCTTGTCATCACTTTGCATGTCACATATCCAATATCTAATATATGAGTTTACTGAGAGAGAATTGAGGCCTAGTGTAAGCTGTTTGCTGAAGTGCACAGAGTGCAGTAGAAGTGACATACTCAGGCCCTAGATACTTATGGTCTTGGGTAGGGGTTGGCAAGGTTTACTGGCCATGGGCCAGATCACTCCCATGGAGATTGTCTGTGGGCCGCACTGGCGCAGCATGATGCTGGAAATCGCATCTGCGCATGCCCAGACACCGGAAATCGTGCCTGCGCAGAAACAATTTGGGGCCTCTGGTCATGCGCAGATGCGATTTGCGGTATCTGTGCATGCGCAGACATGATTTCTGGTGCCACTCGGCGAGTCGATACACTGGTTTAGCACAGTGCGGCGGGGGACTCACCGAGTGGGCAGCTTGGTTCAGGGGTGGCTCATGGGCCGGTAAAATTGTCTTCGTGGGCCACATCCAGCCCATGGGCCACACGTTGCCAACCCCTGGTCTTGGGGCTCTTATCCAAGGACAACTGAATAAATCTCATCAAGGGGTCAGCTAAAACAATCTTGCATGTTATCGAATAGGTTTAACAAACTTGCAAAACAAGCTGTCTGATACGGATATTGGATAACATGCAAGATTGTTTTAGCTCATCCTCTTGATGAGATTTATTCAGCTGCCCTTTGAAAGTCTTGCAACTCAAACCTTTGTGTTGTTTCTAGCATACCTTGAGTTATCTTCTTTCATTGTCTTGTATTCTAATTTGTCTGGCATGTTTTGGGTGACTAGGGATAATATGTGTGGGTTTTTTTTGTTTTGTTTGCATTTTGGTGGAATCTGTAACATAATCTGTAAGCCATGGGTAGGCAAACTAAGACCCGGGGGCCAGATCCTGCCCAATCGCCTTTTAAATCCGGCCCGCAGTCTGGGAATCAGCGTGTTTTTACATGTATAGAATGTGTCCTTTTATTTGTGGGGCATAGGAATTTGTTCACCCCCCAAAAAAATATATAGTCTGCCCCCCCCACAAGGTCTGAGGGACAGTGGACTGGCCCCCTGCTGTAAGTAAATAGGAGCCCCTTAATATATTTAGTGTGATTAATATGTCTTAAGCACAAGTGCAACCTAACTTGTCAGCCAAAATTCATGCATCTGTTATATGCTTTGTACTATAGCTATATTTATAGCATAGGTTTTCTTATCCTAGTAAGACACGTTTTAGTAAGATGTATCTGTACCACATCTGTAGAAAAGACAGATTGAGAAACCCTGCTGATAGAAAAAGGATTATAAGGCAGCCTTGGTCTTGAAATGGCCTTAACCACTCCGCTAGTATCATTGTTTGTTTGTTTGTTTGTTTAGATTTATATACCACCCTTCATCAAAAGATTTTGAATGGGTTCACAAGATCCCATTGTGTATGGGATCTAATATAATAATGAAATGGCATCCTGATGCATTTCGTTGCCTCTTTGGTAGATTTAGTCCTGGAATTTTACTGCTGACCCTTAAATAAAAGTGTTGTTTGAATGTGGTATAGATATCCCAAGTCCTCTTTGCATGTCAAAGAGGTGGAAATGTAAAGTTCATACTGAGTAGCTAGTTTGACTAAAATGTTCATAACCATTTTCTGTGATGCAGAACAACTCTGGTAATTAAGCTTTTTGTGTCTCCTCATTTACAACTGAAGGAAGCAAATGTACGTGCAACTGCACTTTCTTGTAACCATGCACTGTCACCCTTGCCCCTCTGGGTTGTATCTTCCTACTGCCCATCTAAAAATTTAGGCAGGGACCTATCTCAATTGCCATGTATAACACAATGGTACCATGCATATTGATGCTACACAACAATAATTTTACTTGTATATTATCATCAGCTATTTAAATAAGGTATGAGCCATTTCCTTAATGGCAATTACTTCCTCCCAGAGGTTGCAAGATTATCCTGTGGACTTGGCTTGATTACCTTAATAACTGCTGTGGATGAAGGAAATGCCATTCCTGATATGGTAGTTTCTACATATGTTGTGGCATGTTCCTGTCATCCTTGCTTCTAGATTGTCTATGACCTCTTCTAGCTGAAATCTTGGCACACAAGGAGCAAAGTGGGTGTACGGTAGCATTTCCAGTTAAACCATTTCACCTATTTTGAATGAAATAAATGTAATCTTGTGGTATTTCAGGGTTTTCTTGCAGAAGATCAAAGAAATCAAGTACTTGAAATCAGTCCATCGCTGCTAGTATATCATAGAATCATATCTCTTAAGTATATCCACTCTTCTTTAGAGCTCCAGGATCAGCAGTTGCTAATGGTCTCCCATATGCTTCATCATAGAAAACTGGTGGGAGAACCTATATCTAAGAGATTCCATGGTTGCATATGCTGACCGGGCTCGACTCTGCTAGCCTGAGGCAGAACAAAAAAATGGAAATTTTCAGCCCATAGTTGCTGAAGGTAGGACCTTCTTGTAATGGAAAGATTTAAGGAGTAAAACTACAGATCTGCCATTAATTTACTTGTTTGCGTAATAGGTGCAAAAAAGCAATAGACAAAGTACATTTACTGTTACCTCCTTGGAGTAAAAATGCACACATCAGAAGAAAACAAGCACTTTATATACACCTAAAACCCATAAGTTGTCTCCCATTTGTTAAATGGGATGAGTATATAGTTTTCACAGAGGCTTAAGTTTCAATTTTCCATCGTGTCAGCTGTGTCTTGAAGTTAATAAGCTGATGTAGGTTTTCCAAAGAATGTACTGTGAAGAAGCCATTTTAATGGATGTGCTCCTTCTGTCACTTTGAAAGACGGTAGTGAAAGGAAATGTTGGTGATCCAACTTTGAACCCTAATCCTTAGTATATGTGGCATACTTTCTGGAATTATCGCAATTACATTAGTGTTGTGGCAGTGTTACATGTTGTGGTATTTTCCAGGCATACTGTTGGAAAGTTCCCCCCACCCTCATAAAAGCATTACCACTGCTGAATCTTGAATGAACCAACTTTGATTCTTGTAGAAGACTTTCTTTTCTTGAAATGTGCAGTGCTTGTAGCCCTGATTTGTGGATAAGATATAGTTTTCAAACACAGGCACGAATGAGAGCCAATATAGTTGTGCTGGGGTATGCACATTTTAGCATGATTTCGTCACCAACTAGTTTCACTTGCCATGCCAGCACTATTCCTCCCCAAGTGCTCTGTTATGAGGACTTAGGGGGTGAGAAGGATCTTTGTATCTTAGTTTAGCCATTGGAACTTATAAATATTCTCACAGCTTTGTCCTTTCTCCAAACGTTGAGAGGTGAAGGGATCCTCCCAATATTTCTGCATCAGAATTTAGGGAACTAGGATCTCAGTATTAACTTGTAAGGGGAGATGTGATTACTAGACGAGGGGGTGGTTGCCCTTTGTAGTCACTCCTAATGATTGGCTTTATGGACCTTTTAGGTTGACAACTTACTTAAAATGCAAGTTACAAGTTCAACACTTAACAAAACTGAGTTCTGCACAAGTCTTTCTCCATAGTTTTGGCTTATTTTATCAGTTCACATCTACATTGAATTGGATGTGCTTCAGCTGTGTAGTAAGGTTGTTATGGACTGTTAATATGTGACCCACACCTAAAACATATTCAACCAAATATTGAAGTAAAAATAGTTGAACAGTTTATCTAGTAGGCAAAATTAGTTGAACTGAAATATTTGTTTTGGAGGTTAAATATGTAATAAGGTGCACAGTTTAATTGGAATGTGAGATGCAAAGCTTTCTAGTTGGAATCTTTTATGTATCTTTAGATGTGACAATTCAATGACGTATGGTTCCTTAAGTTATTTATATTGTAAGAGGAAAAAATGAATGTACTGTATGCAGGTGGGGGGAGGGAAAGGAGTATGAATGTCCAGTCACTGCTTTTGAACTGTGCCACTGTTCTCTACCAATATACAAATGTGATTCAAGTAATATACATCTGTATATTGGTAGAGAACACCTTGCTGTATTTTTATGAAATGCAATCAAAAATACATGAATATAGTTCCAAGCTAACTAATGTATTTGCTTGATACCCATTGAACACATGTTTGGGATCTGAGCCTAACCTGGTCCCTAGGGACCAGATCTGAGCCTAACCTGGTCCCTAGGCTTGCTATGAGGCTTTCCTGTGGTGGTGGGGGACAGGACTTGATTGGACAATCTTTCACTTATTCACACAGTATCAGATTCCTCTCCACAGAATACCCCAAGACTCAAGGGTGTCTGCATGCACAGAAGTCTTTGACCCTTTGCATCCTTTCATTATGTTGAAGCTTTTTCCTGACATATTCATTATACTTACGAAAATATGAATAACTTTATAATTCAAAGCAATCTAAGCTACCTGTCAGCTCAGCTCTCCTTTAACCATTATGTCATCCTGATACCCAGTATGTGTACAGTACATGATTTATTAACTATATTAAGATGGGGGCACAGATATAAAGCACGAATCGCTGCACAGATTATGAGAGATTTAATCTTACATCACAGAGGTGATGGTGTGGCCTTGCAGTTGGTTACAGCTACTGAGGCATTTGTGTATAACTAGGTACACGTGTATTATTTATTTCTATTATTTACTAAATTTGTATAGGACCCCTTCATCCATAGATCTCAGGGTGATCCACAACATAAAAATACGAGATAAAAACACACAAAATACATAATAAAAACAAGAACAAAAACAAACCAATAGCCAACCCACCCCGGTTCACAGTAATACCATGATGAGATTGCAGCTGCATGCCAATCCCAGGTTGTTTACATGAAGGAAGGTATAATTTGAAGCATCCAAGTGGTGAATAACAGCTGTTTAAAATAATTATTAGGAAGTTGTATGCAACGTTGCTTCCTAGTCTTTTCTTAAGTGTTTCGTAAAATATTTTGGAATTCAAATTTTGCTTTTGAAAGAGCATAGTGAGCGAGAGGGTGAAATTAGCTTTTTGAGCATTCAGTCTAATTACCTTTTGACCACTTGGCTTACAGAGGATAACATTTTACTTGAGTACAGTGGTACCTCTGGTTAAGTACTTAATTCGTTCCAGAGGTCCGTTCTTAACCTGAAACTGTTCTTAACCTGAAGCACCACTTTAGCTAATGGGGCCCCACGCCGCCGCCGTGCTGCCGGAGCACGATTTCTATTCTCATCCTGAAGCAAAGTTCTTAACCTGAGGTACTATTTCTGGGTTAGCGGAGTCTCTAACCTGAAGCGTATGTAACCTGAGGTACCACTGTATTTTGGCACTGTCTGGGTCAACTTTTCAAGTAACCTACCCTGGTGTCCTGAAGGGTGAACAAAATGATGCTGTACCTACTGTGAGGAACAGGTTAAGGGAGTACAAGCAAAAAAAATTGGGTAATAGCTGAGAGTTGGGAATATATTTAAAATGGGTGCTTTAATACAAGCTGAAAGTCTCCTAGAATCTAATGTTTTTTTGTAACATAAAAATAGGCTTTCCCTGCCAATAAACTACAGAGTGGTAGCTTTCCATTTGGTGCAACACTGAATTGGTTACTAGTTGTGAACTGAACAGAGAACATCAGTCAGTTATTTAGAAGAGATTATACAGCTTTCCAGTGTCGGTTACATCAGCATAGTTTAGAAGGTTCAGGAAATGGTGGTTAGAGTAAATTCAATCTTGGATGGTAAACAGTTTGTCTTATTAGTAATCTGATATTGTAGTTTGTCTGCTGAGCCAGAAAAACAAGCAAAATTTTCCATTAGGGTAGTGAAGGCCCTTCATGGGACCTGGAAGAGAGGGGAGGGAAAGGAGGAATGACTTTTCTCCCTAGATCTCTTCGCTGCAGCACAATCAATGTTTGTGTGGCTTCTCCAATATGAGCTTGAAAGGGAAGTAGGATAGCAAAGGATAGGTTACTGTGCAGAGTAAACAAGGGAGAAAACCTGAAGTGTTGTAATCTAGTCATATGAGTAACTTCCTTAACGAAGTCAAACTAAATATGCCAGGTATATATTTTCAACAAAACAGCTTCAAAAACATTGTAGGCAAGGCTCTTGAGCTACTTTTGAAAATACCTTTTGCATTGGTGTGGTAATTGTAATCCAATTTTCTGTTCTGAATAATGAGTAATCCTTTCTGTGGGTAGTTGGGAGATGGGGCAATAGAATGTCTCTTTTGCTCCATAGGGCTGTTTCCTTTCCAATTCAACAAACTTGATGCAATCCTCAAATGGGTTTGAGGGAAATATTTCATACTTTTTTTTCTACATGACTGAAGAGCCAAACTGTATTTTTATACCCAAACAGAAAACGAAGTTGCTAGTTGGTTTCTGCTATTTCTGTTTATTAAGTTTGCACAATTAGGTTTCTCTCTTCCCCTCATTGCAATGTTTCCATAATAAGCCAGACTCTGGGTTTGATGAACACTTGTCCATTATTCTCACCGGTCTCTTTTTTTTGTGTTTTTAGTGGGGGACTTTGATAAAATCTGGCGTGAACATTGTGAAGATGAAGAAACACTCTGTGAATACGCTGAGGCAATGAAAAGTCTGGCAGATAACCATTGGACTAAAACCTGTGAAGGAGAGGGCCGCATTGAATGGTGTTGCAGGTAAGTGGTCTAATGCAAACTATTGAAAAAGTTGTTTTTGGTCATAAGCTTGCGGGATTTCTACAGGAGAACAGGTTGCAAAAATACATTTCCACAGAATATATGTTTCTGTATATAATTGCTTTCAGGGTTCTGTTTTTGTTTTCTTTATATTTGTAGCAGTCTTTGTATTTAACAAATAGTGAATGGAAAACGTGTTTCTATCAAATGTATACAAATAGAGACCTTCTTTCCCAAACCCAAGGTTTCATGATGTTTTCTGCTGCCAAGCTTTGTTTTCAAACCACATGCCTGGTACTAAATTGATGGATTAAGACTGCATCACTAGACAGGTGGAGATTAAAAGGATTTTAGTTGTTCGTTCCAGTTTCTAGAATAGATTTACCCAGTAATACTGGAATGTGAAAACCCACCTGTAGTGTAGAAATGGCAGTTCCTTGGACTCTACCCATGCAGTCAAATGAAAGCACTTAACAGTTTAACAGATTAACAGTTTTAGTTGCTTGTTCTGTTTGAAATGGGGTGCGGGATACAGCTGAAGGGAAGCCCTGTAGAGATATAAACACCAGCTTGGTGTGGAAAACACTTATAATAAGACAAAAGATTCAGAAGAAGAAAGGAAAGAAACTTTAATTGCTTGTGATCCTGAATAAACTGCATGGTCTTGAACAGATAGTTTGGGATACTATATCACATTACTTTAATTAACATTTAGTGCAAACCCATTTGTTTAATTTTATGTGTACAATCACTTCAAATCATTCTCCCTAGATAAGGAATAATTATATTCTGTTCTTTGAAATATATAGATAAGGAAGTGCCTTTAGAAAATGATAGTGAAAACTATTTTGAGTTTCCTTTCCCCCCTCTTTTTTCCTCCCCAAGTGTGTCACGGGAATATTTTCAAAATGGTGGGAAACGAAAAGCACTGGAAAAAGATGAGAAAAGAGCAGTTCTTGCTACTCAAAGTATTCAAACCATGAGTATTCACCCAGCTTCCAAAATAGAGGATTCTTCTGAAAATTCAAATCACAGTTCTATAATGGATGAGTAAGTGTTATCAGAGGGCAGATGTGGTGGTGGTGGAAGTTCATTTGTGTGTGTTTTGTGAATTTAGCATGCTAGACGAAGTAGGCATTTTAGAGTCCTTTTTATTTTACTGAAGGGGGTCATGTATGTGGTCTAATGTTTCTGTTAAAATCAGTGGGACTTTAGAAAGCTTACATTTGGCCTAATCATGCCAAACAAGAACTTTATTGCCAAACAACACCAGAGGAAGCCTGAAGTGTATTGTCTAAACAATAGAAACTTAGTTTTTTTACCAAAAAACCTGTAAGAGTTGTGCAATTACTAAACTTATTGTGTGTTATAAGCAAAGGTCAGCAGAAGCAGGAAACCTCTATTTTCCCAAGAGACAACAGGACCTATTTATCTTTCACTAAATAAATTTATTATTATGTTACGTTTTGGACCCATATGAAGTCTCCTTCCCTCCCAAAAGAAAAAAACCTTTCAGAAATGTGTTCAGAACAAGGACCTGCTTTGCTCTTCTCAATAGCTGAATCACATGGAAGTACAGTTTGAAGGGGACTAGGAAGAGGGTTAGGAAATTGCATATGTGGGGAGTTGTGGGCTTATGGAGATAGACAAGGTTCCTTGGCTTATTTCCAACCAAGTATGACCAGGATATGTCACCATTCTTCAGTTATATAACTGCAGCTATATGTTTCCTGTTCTAAAAGATTGCAATGCGATTTCTAAAAGATTCAGATTTTATTTCTTTAAAGGTTATTTCACAGTTTGAATTCCCTTCTATTTAGATTGCTACATCCTTCAGGAAAGATCAGACTACTTGATGTTGGCAGCTGTTTTAATCCATTTTTGAAGTTTGAAGAATTTTTGACGGTTGGCATTGACATTGTCCCAGCTGTTGAGGTATGAAACATTTGTCAGTACAGATAATCAAGAGAAGATTATTAAATCCTTAACATGCAAAAAATTATTCAGTTGGATACTAGCAGCATGCACTTGGCTTGTATCCAGCTAAGCCACACTCAAAGCAGACCCATTGACTAAAGTCCATTGATTTCAGTGGCTCTAATCGTGACTTTCGTCAGATACAGTCATATATGTTTGGGTTTGTTTAAGCATTCTATCCACAAATCAGTGTGTCATAAAAAGTAAGACCTTTAATGGAACAGTGCAATCCATTAAAGGTAGCAGTTTGGTCGTTGGATTTTTCACTAAGAACATGATCTATCCAAAGTTGAGCACTGCTGAACCCCTTGATTACATGCTGTAAAATTCAGGTAAAAATCAGTGGGGGAAATGTCAAAACATATTTTACTTCCTGAATTGTTTTAAAACCAGTGTTTTGTATGAAAGACAGCTGCCAGGGTGTTCTTTATTATTATGTGTATTCATGCATTTAATAATCACTGAATTTTGCAGTATTTAAATTCATGTTACATCAAATGTATAATTCCATTCCTTTTGTGCTTCAAAATTAGTAGTAGTTAGACTACTTAATTTGCGGGGGGGGGGGGAGTGCCTCCGATCATCCAACAGATTTCTTGTTAAAAATAATTAGTAATATTTAGTCTTGGTGCAAATGCCTAGAAAAACAGCAGATGGCAAGCACCATCTTATGTCATTTCCACTTTCTCTCTTCCATAGAAGGGAAAGTCTCTTATAAAATGATACCCTCTATGGAACAAGTACATTGTCTAAGAACAAACTATGCCGTTTGCTTATTTATTTTTTAAAAAAATGCTTTACACATATGCCTGTTTAATTTATCAGTTAATTGACTTCTATACAGGGGGTTGCCCTTGCACGATACAGAAATTGTGATTAGGGCAGAATATTACTGCTAGAGTGCTGTCACTTTTGGCATGTGGTCTCATGAGACTTTTGTCTTGGAGGATGGGCAGTGGCTGCCTATATGTTACTGGGCCCAATTTAAGGTGCTCTTGTTGACATAGAATGCCATGAACAACTTGGAAGCAAGGTATCTGACAGAACACTTCTGCTGATACCAACCTACTTCGGCCTTGATATCAGTGGAGGAGGTTCTGCTTGTTGTGTCTCCCCTCTGGTGAGTGTTGCTTAACTGCTGGGTTTGCGAGGTAGAGCCTTCTTGGTAATGATAAAACTATCTTTCTCTAGTGGCGCAGACAGTTACACCTTTGAAACTTCATCACCAGCTACAATACCTTTTTATTCACCCAAGATGATGATGGAGGTGGCTAACTGCTGTGATCTGCGGGATTGTTTTTATATTTATATGCCGTCCAACTCAGTGGGCTTTGTGATGTTTGGCTGCTACGGAATTGTTTATTATATCTATTTCAATTTCTTACATTCTGTTTTTGTTTTGGAAAATGCTTTGCAATTCTTTTTCTTGGTGGAAAATGCTGTGCAAATGTTTAGATTAAAATACTGAAGCTCAAAAGATTTATCTGTTCATGGTGTAGCCATGCTTCAAATGCATAGTTTTAATGTACCTGGCTTGCACCATCCAAGTATATTGCTGCATCTGTGTTTCTTTTCGCAGAGCGTCTATAAATGCGACTTCTTGAACCTTCAGATTCAGCAACCTCTTCAGCTTGCACAAGATGCCATAGATGCTTTTTTGAAACAGCTAAAAAATCCTATTGATTCCCTGCCTGGAGAATTGTTCCACATTGTGGTCTTCTCCCTCCTGCTATCTTACTTCCCTTCACCTTATCAACGATGGATATGTTGCAAAAAGGCCCATGAACTTCTTGTATTGAACGGATTGCTGCTTATTATCACTCCTGACTCTTCCCATCAGAATCGCCACGCTATGATGATGAAAAGCTGGAAAATTGCTATAGAATCCTTGGGCTTTAAACGTTTCAAGTACTCAAAATTTTCTCATATGCACCTGATGGCATTTAGGAAGATCTCACTTAAAACAACAAGTGACTTGGTGAGTAGGAACTACCCAGGGATGTTGTACATCCCCCAGGATTTCAATAGTATAGAAGAAGAGGAATTTTCTAATAACTCCTGCTACATCCGATCAGATGCAGAAGATGAACAACTGGCATACAGCTTCATGGAGCTTCCAGATGCTCCTTATGACTCTGACTCTGGGGAAAGCCAGACCAGCTCTATTCCTTTTTATGAGCTAGAAGATCCTATATTGCTTCTAAGTTAATGTAACAATTAAAATATGCTATGAAGTTCAAACTCCCTTTACTGTAAAACTAATTTTGCTATACTGACATCTGCTCTGCACATGAAAGCATTTACAAAAAGGAAATTCGAAAGGTTTTTGGGAGCCATCACTTTTTTCTACTTATGAATTTTAAAATTTATTCTTGTATTGAAAGTGCATGTTTTATGCAGAATGGCTCATGTCCATAGCATAAACAGGGTTTACTCTAATATTTGTATTGGTAAAATACTCTGGAAAGGTACAATTTCCCCTCCGCCCTCCAGTGCTGTGAACTGTGATTTTGCAAATATGCTAATGTTTCTTGGTGTGTTATTTTTAAATCTCAAGATATGATTTTTGAGGTTCATGCTAGCATTTCTTAGAGGTTTGGCGCAGAACGTTTATAGTATGCACTGTTTAGTGTTTGACTTGAACAAAAAATGGATCTAGAACAAAGTTTGGGTTGAGTCAATCTTGATAGGGTAAAATGAAAATCTCTGCAGATTGGTTTTACTTGTCTTTAATACTGCAATTAGAACATTTCAGTAAGAGATTAGATTCTCTTGCCCCTGATGCTGTTGGAATGATATATAACACACACATATATAATGGTAGATTTAAAATATGGGATTTTTTTTTTTTTTTGTTAACTTCCAAGGTACAATATCCTTGCCATTTTTTAATTACACTAACATCATTGCCCACACTACAGTTTTTCATTGTATTTTGTGTTACAAAGTATTTTGCATTGAAGTAGTTCAGTACAAAGCTGCATAACAGTCCCTTCCAGAAGTCTCTGATGCATGAAATCAGCAAAGTATTGAATTGAGCCTCATTATAATCCTACGTATTTTTATTAATGTAATTTGTAAGTTTTTCCCGCAGCTATGAATGAAAACAAATAAAGGCACTCTAGTGTTTTGGAGGGCTAGATGACTAATCTGCATAATAAATCTTTTTTAAAAAATTCTGAAGTTCACAAGCTAAGAAACTGGTTTCTTTGGTGGCAGATAGAAAAATGAAGTATAACTTGTTTTCACAAATCTAATCCTGGGTGGAACTGTTTCCTTTTAAACAAAATTTGTTTTATTAACTGCACCAACATTTTTTTAAACTGCACCAGAATTTTTGGACTCCTATATCTAGCTTCCATATCAGATTAAAGGCATTTGTATTCACATGTCTGAATGTGGGTTCAAGCGGATACAAGTTGAAATATATAAACCAACAGCCAAAAGACCCAATAGTTTCTGTAGTTTCATAAAATGGAAATCAATAAAATATATTTAAAAATAAATAAAATGGCAGTTTTAATAAATGTTGGCCTGGTGTTAAGCAGTCAGCTGCCATTTCAGGAGTGCCACTACACAGCTTGAAAGGGATTTATGTGTGTTTAAAAATGTGTACAAGTTTTACACTCCCACCAAAATGTCACACTAATGTTTCACAAAACTGACATCCCAACTTGCTTTTTGCATACTGTTAAGTAGTTTTTATACACAACTTTCATAGTGTGGTGTTGCTTTGTAAACATGTTTTTTTTTTGTACCTCTTGCATGTAACATTAAAAAAAAACCTATAAATGTTCAGATTTGACTGCAAGTAACCATAGGGAATTTATGTTTAAAAGAAAACCTGATTAATTGTAAGGTTTCTTCTTACCTTCTGAAAAGTGTGATCCCTCTGAAGGCTTTGTGGCACAGCCTCAGGCCCAGATTTGGCTGGCCACTCACTCACTCAATCCCACAGGCAAAAGTAGGGTATGGATGGCCTGCATCTGTGACAACAGGGTGATTGCCTGTCATCCTGCTTGTCATAACTGCTATCTTGTAGAGAGGCAGTTGGCACTCAGAAGCATCACGCCCCAGTTAGTTTGATTATCCATTGAACCAAGAATAGTTGCTGCATAGGCAGGTAGAGGTTTCCTACATCTAATGCTAAATGTTCCTTTTCATTTATTTAAAAGCTTCCTAGGGTGTTTTTGTGTGTGTTGGGAGTAGGTAAAGCTGCCATGCTGGTGCTACCTTTTCTCTCATTCCAAATATATACTTTTCAGATGTGCAAGATGTGCAGTTTAATATTAGCAGAAAGTCCCTAGGACTTCCTAAGCATAGGTGCATTTCTGTTATATAGTGCATGTTAATGTTTTCTCATTCATTCAGATGCTGAAATTCAAGTCATGATGTATGTAAGTGAAATGGTTTAAAACTTTTAATGGTAGAAGTTGGCCAGTAATATCTGATGGCTTGGTGAAAGTGTTGTGGATCCTTCAGTAGAGGAGTCACTTTATTATTTTCCCAATTGCCCTAATGTGAACAAATATTTTGGAGCAATTAACCACCCCCAAGTAATATTTGCAGGCACATTTTATTTTAAATGGACTTGTTACTGGAATCTCACTAGAAATACAGAGAAAGCTGTGTAAATCTGGGGAGTTTTAGGGTTACCAATAATAAAGGAATCCAGGTCAACGCAAGGAAGAATGTGTAGCACAAAAAAATTGCATTTGTGTTTTCATTTCATTTAAGTTTTTTTGTGAACACATTAAAAGAAGGTACGCAAACAGCTTTTGAGTATTGCTTGGTGTGTGCTATATTGCCCAGTTTGCTCTTCGCTATGTATGAGGACACCACTTCAATGATTAACTTGTTGCAAAGTATACAGTGTGAGTGCAGCATTTTATCACAAACCATAATAATCTGTATATTTATACCAGTTTTTATACATAATCTTCAGAAATGTTTTAGAGGTATTCAGAACTGGGAAAAGGGGCCTACTTCATCAATCCAATAATGCCTTGCTCTGGTCCCACCAATTTGTTTATTTTTAATATACCTGATTTATAAATAATATTTTAAATTTTAAATAATATTTAAACATCAACTATAGGAAACTTTATAATTTTTAGTTTATAATTAAAATAACATGTATTTTACCCATATCAATCATTACACACTCACTTAGAGATTAAGGCTTATCCATTTCTAATATATTTTGGTTCATATTTAGCAGATAAAAATATTTAGCACTCTTATGTGCATTCATTTATTTCCAAAAAAAGTAGTAGAACATATGAATTCATCACTGACGCTTACCACTGAGTTTGTGTTCCTATTTACAATGAATTGTTTAGAATGAAATATTTTGAGAATTGTTTTAACTTGTCACTTTCACAATCTTAATCATTCCCCCTTTTTAAAGGTTGCAATTACTAGTCTGTAACTTGTACAACTTAAATAGCAACAACAGATATCAAACAACAAAGCGACTTTCGGCACCAATTTTACTAAAGCCCTTTGGTCTTTGATGCACCAAATTAAGGCCGCTACCACTTTGCAAAGGTATAGAATTAAACAGAGGTGTTCTTCAGATATCTCACCTATAAATACTGTTCACACCCAATGAAAATAAACCATATTTTCCAAAATTAGTTGAGTTCTTAAGCCTGTGCCCAGAGTTGGCCATTGTTATGACAGCAGCAAACTTGTTCTCAAGGGAGAGCTGTTAAGATAGAATGTGTGTACATGTGATGCTACCGTTTTGGTTGGCTGGAACATGCCACAGATTATTTCGTTTGGATTGTGTGAGAGGTGGCCTCTTGTCCACCAGGATGTGCAGACCAAGTGGCCCAAGGCTCTTGGTGCTCAGTTAAGTTACATGCAAGCAATATCCACCCTGGGCTTCAAAATGTCTTGGGCCAGCCTGCCACCTATATAAGTCTCTAGATCAGGGTTTCCCAGACTTGGGTCTCCAGCTGCTTCTGGACTACAATTCTCACCATCCCTACCCAGCAGGACCAGTGGTCATGGATGATGGGAACTGCAGTGCGAAATCATCTGGAGATCAAAGTTTGGGAAACCCTTCTCCAGATGAACTGGGGTGTACCTGCCTTAAGGAGCCCTTCTCTTCCTTTGACGGCAACCTTCAGAGCTTTGCAGCACCTCAGCAAGTTGGAAGCCACTCTGCCCATGCTCAGAGGCCAACGACGTCTTACCGAAAGCCGCTTTTTGATCAGCTTGGGGACGGTGCTGGGGGAGCCACTCCGCCCGCTGCCAGCCCAGGACAACGACGCCTCCCTTTGCAGCGGGAGACGCCTGTGAAAAAGCAAACACAGCCAGGGCGTGTCTCCCCCCATGCAATCTTCTCGAGGGCTTGTAAGCGACGTCTGTAAAAGGGTCCCACAGAGGCGACTCATCCGTTGGCTGCGGGTGGGAAAGCGACGCCGCTCACCTCAGAAGCTGCTCTGGCGTCCGGGATTCCTTCTCCGTCAGCAGCCTTGCCCGCCCGAACGCTCTCCGGACGCGTCGCCTTTTTGAGCCCTCGCGCTCCCCGTACCCGCGGCAGGCAGGGGAGGAAGCGTCAAAATGGCGGCGGGAGGAGAACTTTTCGGAGTGAGCGGCGGCGGCTGGTGAGTTCATCTTTGAAAGGGCAGCCGGGAGGGGTGGGGGGAACCCGGCTGTAAATGGGGCTCGAGGAGGCGAGGCGGAGTAGGGTGTCTTGGGCAAAGACAAGAGGTTTCGGCGTCCCCTCCCTCACACTTTGGTGGGGAGGGGGGGCGTCCCCTCAGAAGTGAGCGTCGCCTTTGCCCAGCCTCGGCTACAAGTGGCAGTTGGGAAGGTGGGGGTGCGGTTCTTTTCTTCCCCCCGGCCGTTTGCTGAAAGGAAGGCGCTCCTCTTGTCTGTCTATCCAGTCCGGGCCTTGCGATGGGTTTCTCCCCCCAAGGTCCGCCCCCTGCCCCACAAGCGGTTCCTGAACTAGCTCAGACTTTTGGAAAGAGGCCTGTAGAGAGGGAAGGGAAAGAAAGTTGAGTGAATGGGGAGGGAGCCAATCAGACGCCGCGTAGGCGCGCCCAGGTTGCCCTGCATCCCAGCGCACCTGGCGCGACGTCACTTTTTTAAAAAAAAATACTCAGGAAGGAAGTTTCCCCCTCTTCTTTTCAGGTTTGAAACAGGGGCTCTTCTCGAGGTCTTTTAGAACGCAAGAAGCAACAATAGCGAAGCTCCCTCTAGGAAATTTCCAAAAATGGAGCTTTCGAAGTCTTCGGAATTCTTTCTCAGGTTCGGTGTTCAAGGAAGAGAGAGGAATGGGGGGAGGGGAGCGTGTTTGGCATGGTATCAAAACTCCAAGGCAGGCATGGGCAAACTTTGGCCCTCCTGATGTTTTGGACTTCAATTCCCATCATCCCTGACCCACTGGTCCTGTTAGCTAGGGGTGATGGGAGTTGTAGGCCAAAACATCTGGAGGACCGAAGTTTGCCTATGCCTGCCAAGGTGTGCACTTTTAACAGTAAAGGAGGGGTTATGCAGATTTACATTATTTACCTTAAAAAAATATAATCTGCTGCCCAGTTGTATTTAAAAATACAAAGGCAAACAAAAGGAGGGGAAATCGATATCAATCTCACTACAAAGGTGAGTCTAGCATCTTCATGATACTGCTTTCACTGCGTGCTGGAGATGCACCTCTTTGAAGTTAAGGTATATTGCATGGTGGAACCGCCTCTTTTGCTGAAAGCATATGCTTTCAGCAAAAGAGGTGGTTCCACCATACAATATATCTTAACTTCAGAGAGTGTTCATTTTGGAATGATTTTACTTCTTTTTATTGTGATGGTTTTGTTTGTTTTTATAATAAATGTATATTGTATATTGGTGTAACTTGCCCTAGGATCTTATGGTGAAATCTGACAAATAAAACAAACACAGAAACCTAATAGCAGGAAGGGTGTGTGGGTGTATGTTGCACTCAGCATTAAAATTAGGTGTAAAACATTAAAAGTCCATCAGACTGAAAGAGGCTTCAGTTTCTGGCAAAAGACACGTTGGTTCATTCAGACCAACTTGGCTGTTCAACTTTATATTCCTGTAATGTTTAAAACAGGGATTTTTGTAGATTCAGAATCTAAAGTAGGTGCCACTTGTGAGCACATATTTTTAAACAAGATTTACATATGATCTGCATTACTGTTAATGTATCATACCAAAATTAGAATATTAAGTATTTGAATGCTGATAATAACTATATAAGCATGGCTATTTACTTTATCTGTAAACTTGTTTAAAATGTGTAACTTGGAAGTTAATGTGGTTTTTTTCTTTTTCTTTCAGTACGTCAGTAATCCCTGGCAGTTATTGATGAAGCAACGCTACAGGAGGCTGCTTTTGCTTCACGTTTATTGGAGGAAATTCAAACAGTTATTTCCTGTGAACTGGATGCAATCACTACGAGTCAGCTTACATGTGTAGATCATTGCGTTACTGTGTTAGCCACTGTCTCTATGCAGCAATGACAAGACTAGATGAGGCAAACCGAGAAGTGAACATGCACTCATCTGTCCGGTATCTGGGCTATTTAGCCAGAATTAATTTATTGGTTGCAATATGTATGGGCCTTTATGTCAGGTGGGAGCAGACAGCAGATGCATTAATACTTGTAATTTTTATCCTGGGACTTTTTGTTCTTGGAATTGCCAGTATACTTTATTACTATTTTTCAATGGAAGCAGCAAGTTTAAGTCTCTCTAATCTTTGGTTTGGATTTTTACTTGGCCTTCTCTGTTTTCTTGATAATGATTCTTTTAAAAATGATGTGAAAGAAGCAGCAACCAAATATTTGCTGCTGTCTTCCATAATCATAAGAATATTGTTTGCTTTCGTGCAGAGGATATGTGGCTGTATTCATCATCGACCAACTTTGCTGACAACAGTTGAATTTCTTGAGCTGGTTGGATTTGCAATTGCCAGCACAACTATGCTGGTCCAAAAATCCATGAGTATTATCTTGTTGGTGGTGGCTTTGGCAATGCTGATTATTGACTTACGGATGAAGTCTTTCCTGGCAATTCCAAATTTGGTAATCTTTGGAGTCCTTTCCTCTTGGTTATTTTTTCCATCCCTACTCATACCAACGAACCCATTCGCCTTGGGATGCTTTTTCAGCTGTCTAATAACAGATCCTCTTCTTGACATCTACTTCAGTGGACTTTCAGTTACAGAACGTTGGAAACCCTATTTGTATCGTGGTAGAGTATGCCGGAGATTTTCAGTCATTTTTGTTGGCCTTATCGAACTTATTTATTTCATTCTTTCAGCCCTGAAACTAGGCGATTTGGATGTCTGGTATTTTGTGATACCTGGCTTTTCCATTTTTGGAATTTTCTGGATGGTCTGCCACATCATTTTTCTTATAACTCTCTGGGGATTTCATACAAAATTAAATGACTGCCACAAAATATATTATACACACAGGACAGAGAACAACAGCCTTGACAGAGTTATGGCATCAAAAGGAATGCGTCATTTTTGTTTAATTTCAGAGCAACTTGTATTTTTTAGCCTTCTTTCAACAGCAGTTTTGGGTACTGTATGTTGGCAGGTATGCTATAATGGTTTTACGTCCTCTTCTGTTGCTCTTAGAATGGGGGGATTTTGTATCAAAATTCATGGCATGTAGCAAGTTACTGCATCAAATGTGTAGTACAGTCCCTGAACATACCAAATAAGCAACCCAATCAGATGGGTGGCATGTAAATAATACAATTACTATTATTATCATTATTATTTTATTCCACAGTGGCTTAGATGAACTGCAAAATGTGGCCAGTTTACAGCAATGGATTGAAGACACCAGATGATGTTACTTTATGCTCAACATAAATGACAATTTGTATGATAGTTTGGAAGCTAGTTTTATTTTAGAATGCATATACAAGAGCCCTTCATTTTTCCATATAGAAATTAATTGCAGCCTTGGTTGTTCATTCTTAACTATCCCACAATAAGTTTGCAATGCTACCATTTTTGCTACCATGAATATTTCATTTTAGAACTGGAAAGGTGACATGTAAGTTTTCTAATAAGCAACAATAAATCAATATATTTTGCTATTTTCAAGGCTGTTTTCATGTTTCCTCATGCAATCCATTATATACTTCCACACAGTATCTTGTTAGCACTACTGAACTATTTACAGTAGGGTTGCTGAGGAAAATTTGTGAATTACAGATTTTTCATTTATATGTGCTAATTGCTATAATATATCTAATGATTGCATCTGTTTTTATTTTAGAAATTCAATGGGATCTTCATGAGTGTGTTTCTGATTGTCTTGCCACTAGAATCCATGGCTCATGGACTATTTCATGAACTGGGCAACTGTTTGGGAGGAACATGTGTTGGCTATGCAGTTGTGATTCCTACCAATTTCTGCAGGTATTATGCCTTACAAGTCAACAGTTAATGCAGACATCTTATTAGGTGAAGTTATTAGACCAACTTCAGTCTCTCCCTCACCAACTAAATACAGTGGTACCTCGGGTTACATACACTTCAGGTTACATATGCTTCAGGTTACAGACTCCGCCAACCCAGAAATAGTACCTCGGCTTAAGAACTTTGCTTCAGGATGAGAACAGAAATCGCACGACGGTGGTGCAGCAGCAGTGGGAGGCCCCATTAGCTAAAGTGGTGCTTCAGGTTAAGAACAGTTTCAGGTTAAGAACGGACCTCCGGAACGAATTAAGTACGTAGCCAGAGGTACCACTGTACTAAATACTAATTTGTTGACTTAGATTTGGATTAACTTCACACACACACACCCGTCTTTTGTCCTAATGGTACTCTGAAAAGTTAAATATATTGACTTAGCTCCTCAGGTGCCCTCTGCGAAAAGAAGGGATTTAAGTCCATTGGAGGGTCCACTGGCAGAAGGAATTTTTTGCAAGTACCCCCATCATGTTCTGGAAGTTCACCCAACCCTCTGGAGCAAATTTTCAGACTGCATAGGAGCAGATTTCCAGAGGGCATGGGGAAACATAGGGTTCCCCATGCTTGCTGGCAGGAGTATTGTGTGAGTATAGTTAGGAGCCAAGCCACTATGTGTGTGGATGTAATGATTTGTCTGCCTTTCCTCCTTAGCATTTGTTAATAAGAAAATACACTAAACGTTATGAGAACAAAGAGAGAGGGTTTTTTGTAGGGCAGGGGGAAGAATAATTGGTGTAATGCCCCCCTGGCAAATGACCAGGCCATGCTGTGTCCTGGACACTCTGCTGAGGGACTTCAGTTCTGTATTTGTAAGGGAGACAGAAGGATAAAGCTGCATCCATCTGTGTGCGCTGTGCTGTGCAACCTCATCTTTGTGGAATGGGGGTTGCTGTTGGAGTGAACATGTGGAAGAAGAGGATGGGTAAAGAAGAGGATGATGTGGAAGAAGAGGATGGTTGTGGAACACAGGGTGGGTGATCACCTCCCGAACTCTGTTTATAAGACCAGTTAAGCTAGTTAAGAATGTACCTGACAGCTATTTAAATTGGTAGGTAATAGAGGATTATTTACCACCTAAATGAGAACTGTTTAAGTAGTACAGATCTTCTCAGTGATTTAGAGACCTGTTTTAAGACACTTGTAACTGAACATTCTAAATTAAACTAAGTAAGTCCGCACAGTGGTGAAGTGGTTCAAAGCTCAGCTGTGGGTAGTGAACAACGTAAGACAGGAGTAACTTCCATTATTGCAACATAAGGACTACCTCCATTAATGACAAAAGCTAATTTCTCCCTTTTTCTTCTTCTCTCCCCTCTGTTTCTTCTAGTCCTGATGGCCAAGCAACACTGCTTCCACCTGAGCATGTACAAGAGCTAAATTTGAGATCCACTGGCATGCTTAATGCCATCCAAAGGTTCTTTGCATATCATATGATAGAGACTTACGGCTGTGATTATTCAACAAGTGGAATTTCTTTTGACACCCTTCATTCTAAGTTAAAATCTTTTCTTGAACTTCGGACCCCTGATGGACCCAGACACGATACCTATGTGTTATATTACAGTGGCCATTCTCACAGCACTGGAGAATGGGCGCTTGCAGGTATTCTACGTTTGAAGCTTTTCATAATCCTGATTTCTTTGTCTTTAAGAATATTTAAATCTTAAGATTAGATACTTGATATTTGTGAAATTTATAATCCATTTGAATCATAAATACTATGAGTAGATCAAAGGTAGAGGGAGTAGAAAAGCGTTTTAAAATCTCATTTGTGCATTTGATTTATGAAGTGTTAGAAATTTTCATATGGAATCTTAACTAATTATTACACCTTTTGAAAAGTTGCCATGGAAGCTGCATATTCATTCAAAACACCACAATATTTTGAATTTTGCCCTTATTAGTTTCTTAGAAGAATTTCCAGACTACAAAACCAGCACAAACAGCTTGGAGTGAGATGTTATTTGCTCTTCTTTCATGTTGTATTATTTCTGGGTTTTGCCCAATTTTATACTATTCCACCTTTGCAGATGCATTCATGGAAATGGGACTGCAGTAGTATAACTGAAGAATCTAAGCTAGTGTCTGTTAACAATAGTCAAAACTGGAAATTGCAAAGGAGTGCAAGATTATTGCCTCAATTTCAGTTAGTTGTAGCTGACTAAAAGCACTCCATGCTGTTGCTTTTATCTGAAGAGGCTTAACACAAAGTTCGGAGCAGTTATAATGTCAAGTTATATGTCAAGAGAAAGTGATAACAGAGGAACAGGAAGAAGTTCCTTGACAGTCATATGTGAAGCTTGTATTTAGGCACTTCACAGAGTTTGCATTAAAGAAAATATGGCATAATCAGAAGAAGGAAAGGGGCACTAGTGACAGATTGATTTTGATCAGTTTACTTCACTCTCACAGTGAAAACCATAGCATACAGTCTATCCCTGCTTTTTGAATACAACCAGAATTCAGAACTGAAGAGTGGCTGATATTGTAAGCGTGCCACTTTTATCAGGCCTTGGTGTCCTGTGCTAGGTAGAACATGCAGTCATTAATGGTATGTATCCTGCAGGAGAGGGGAGGTAAGAGAATTTCAGCTCATGCCCAGTTCTTTGGATTCAAGACAGTGTATCGAGTCTCCTAAAAAGATTTGGTGAGAATGAAAATCTAAACATCCAGTTAGTATTCTAATATGTAAAGGATCCTCTGAGGAATAACTCTGTGTAGCAGAGCAGCATAGACTGAGGACTCTAATGACATCTTTAAGGAAGGTTTACTGTGTTGGACTTGTCTAATGATGTTATTTCATTGTTGGAGGCTTGGTAGTTTAACAGTGGTGTGTAAAATAAACTGCTAAGTAGTCATAAATAAACCATGAGCAGCAAAACAGCTTGGAAAGTTGAGTTCACTGACTGAACGCAGCGTCAAGGTTTGGGCAGTAAAGCTTTGTCTGTATTACTGGAACTGCCTGCTTAATTGCCACCTCTTCAAATGTGCGTGTATAATAATGTATTCTGCTTAGAAGTACAGCACTTGTATGGAGCAAATAGAGAAAGCAGGAAGTAGCTATATTGTGTTAAGAGAAGTATGTGGACAGTTTGTTTTATTTAAAGATTCTGATCACAGCATGTGATTTTAGGGGGGGGAAACGTATGTGCTTTTCAAGTAGTGTTTCCTTACTTAGGCCCAGAAACTCTGAATATAATCAGCAGTGTTCTTTCAGGATTTTGAAACTATTATTGGAGAGGCCCCAGAACACCTCTATTTTAACAATATTACTCGATAGCATTCAGTCAGTTACCGAAATGCACAAGCAAAGGGAGATTTGCCATTTATTTTGTTCATTACAAATGAATTACTGGAATCCTTATTGTTGTTTTTTTAAAAAAATATTTTTTATTAAATATTTTCTTGGTTTACAAAAGTACATGCATTGTTTCTTAAACGTTGCTTTGTGGTAGCACTTTGTGAATTAATTAAATAAGAAAATTCCACTGGAAGCTGACCATTTTTCTAGACTAGCGCAACCGAGGAGTTCAGAGCTTTGTTTTGTTTTTCTTCTTTTATCACAGCTCCTAAAAGAACTGATGAAAGCCCTAGGGCAACATCTCTCCTAATTAAAAGTCAGCTGCTCCCACGAGTGGCACTTCTGCTACTTAAGAGTTAGGGTGGCTGCTCCAGTTACTTCTGGTTATATATCATGCTGCTTCTTTTACGATCAAAATGGAAATTCCTAGCAAGAGCATGGAAACCTGGTCATGCCAAAGGCATCTTGCTCATTTTAGATGCATGGACTTTTAGTGAAGGGTCACAGTTTTTAGACATTTGCAAGGGATTAAAAAGCTAAGCAGAAGTGAGTTTTTAAGTGGTTCCTGAATGCCTTTCCTAAGTTAGTGCCAAAAGCATGAATTTCTCAGCTATGATCAGAATTAACCATAGGTGCAAGGATTGGAGGGATATTTTCAGTTTCTGGGCCCAAACAGGTAATTATTCTTTTAATTATTATTTTTGTCACAGTTGATAGCTTGGGTCCTCTATTCACTAGCATTCACAGCTTCAATCCAGCGTGCATGGCACCCTTTTCATATGCAATCAGTCTAGAAATTGATCTGAATATGAGAACATTGTGGAAATTCAATGTGTTCCGCAAGTATTTTACATCCTAACCTGCTGTGTTAGAAGCTAAGCTCCCATGTGAATGTTTCATTTTCAGTAACAATTATATTTCTGGTTTCCCCACAGGTGGTGATGCATTACGGCTCGACACACTTATAGAATGGTGGAGAGAAAAGAATGGCTCTTTCTGTTCACGGCTTATTATACTGTTGGACTGTGAGAACTCTCAGCCGTGGGTTAAAGAAGTAAGAAAAGTCAGCGACCAGTATGTTGCAGTTCAAGGAGCAGAACTGGCCAAAGTGGTAGACACAGAAGAGTCAGACCTCCCGCACCTTGGTGATTTTACCAGAGAATGGGTTGAATACAACTGTAATCCTGACAATGACATCAGCTGGTTTGAAAAAGGGCGTACTGTGAAAGCCATGTATGGCGTGTCAAAGCGGTGGAGTGACTACACATTGCACTTGCCAAGTGAAAGTGATGTTGCCAAACACTGGATGATATATTTCCCACGCATCACTTACCCACTGATTCATCTGGCAAACTGGTTCTGTGGTCTTAATATCTTTTGGGTTTGCAAAGCTTGCTTTAGGTGTTTGAAAAGATTTAAGATGAATTGGTTTCTTCCCACAGTTTTGGACACAGGACAAGGCTTCAAACTCGTCAGATCTTAATTTAAGAACCAAAGATGATAAGAACTGGGAACTCATAGAAAATATGACTGATTTTTATTTTTAACAGTTTACTGTTTGAAGAAACTTTGCTACTTTTGTAGCTGTATTCCCTTTGCTCATTGTCCCGAGCAACTAAAGGGTTTAGAAACCTCATTAGAAAACAAAAAGCAGCAAAAGTGTTAATTGTTACTGAGCTGAGTCTGAATTCCATGAAAGTTATGAAACATGACCATGTCCTTGAGAGACTGGTTTGTCTGCGCACTTGCACAAATTGATTTAAATTGGCACAGTTTCCATGCTTTTTACTGTTAAATACCTGATGTGTTCTCAGCACACCACTTGGCACTCATATATAAAAGGAAGTAATTATGATCATACGTTGCTTTGATAAATTTCAGGCTTCCAGAAATAACAATGAACTGAAATTAAAACAAAGCAAAGAACCAGGTCAGGAAGCTAGTAGCAGTCCAGGAATGCTTAAGTGAATGTAAGTTTGATAGCTTTTTTTATTGGAATTCCATGTACTTAGAACAGCAACCTTACAAGATGCATATATGGAAACAACTGTCATTGATGTCAGAAGTATTCTTCGGATGGCAAGGCCATCCATGAGCAGAAAGACTCCTTCCATCAGTGGAAAGCTTTTGATCCAGTTCAGAAGCTGTTCTCTCCAATAGATCATGGTATTACAGATTTAGAATTCCTTCTAATGCTCTGGCACAGGTTTTTGGAGGGTGCAAAGGGCTACAGGAAAAGGAAGCTCAGCAAAAATATTCCCCACTTTCTACCAGTGGAACACCCCCTGTGGAACTCCACTAAGCAGTAGCAAAATCTGGATCCAAGCCATCATGTTTCATCTTGGATATCATAGTTAATATCTTCATCAGAGTTTGTAATGGCCTCACTTAAAAATGATACAAAGATAGGCAGGGCCTTGAATTCACTATTGTTGAATTCAACAAAGTTGGCTTGGTATCAGACCAGCTTTGTTGTCTTCACTTATATTAATCAGGTGGTAACGATCTCCTGAAATCTATTTCTCTCCTCAGACTGAAGCACATTATCTTTCTTAATGTAAGGGAACACAAAAGGCTGTTTGTGGAAAAGAATATATGTTTTTGCCTCCTTGAGGCTTCAAAATCTGGCCTTAATGATTTAAATTCCAAAACTGGAAGGGGTTGAAAAAGGTGCTCATATGAGAGAGATGATATCAGTACTGTAACTGCCTTTGAGCTGTTGGATTTTGGCTCATTCTATTCATTTAAATAAAAGCTATCATCCACAAATACTTCTGTCACTTTGCTAGAACTGCCAGATCTTAAAACTAAAATCCCTGTAAACTAGTATCACACCCCCACACGTTTACTTTCCATGTGGAAGTTCAAGTGTCAAGTTTCTCTGTCATCTATCAAATAATATCAAAACTCTGCTTCATGAAAGAACACATACTGAGACACACAGTGCCTTGAAAGCACATTTGAAACACATGGTCCACTTCAAAGAATTATAGGCCGCCATAGTTTAGTCCTCACAGTTACAATTTCAAGCAACCATTAACAAACTACAGTGCCTAGAATCTTTGAGGGGGGAAATGTGCTTCAAATGTGCTTTAAAGGTATAGCGTATATGCAGCCCAAGGCAAGGATGGTAGTGGGTATGTATAACCTTGACTACATGTATAAACGTGACTACACATCCAAATTCTTACATTAACTTTTTAAAGGGAAAGTTTTATTATTTTTAGCTTCCTGTCAAGCACTGCAAAACAAGTATTCACTATTTAATGCATTTAGAGCAATTCACATATCCAGGCAATTTGCCATAGAACATTTGCTGAAAACAGCCATTTAATATTATTTCTGCACTAAACAAACCTTTCTCTCACATAGATCATGGTATTACAGATTCCAGAATTTATTGGTAGCAATTTCTTCTCTTGCATAGCCAACCCCAGTGAAACCCTGCAGATACCTATGTTCCTAAACTAGATGTTTGCACAGAGAGATAATGAAGAGATGCTGGTGAGATCAACTGTAGGTTTGTCTGGCACAGATAGTAACGAATATCAGGGCCCCCTTCTCCCACAACTATTATACTGGGATGGAAGTGTGATCAAAAGTCAGGGAGTGCTGTTTATTCCAAAATGAAATGAAACGTGTGCACAGTTAACTGAGGGATGTCAGAATCTGAGGCAAAGGAAGACATTGAAGAAGTTGAATGACTTGTCACCAATATATGATGTTTATTAGACAGGCAAGCAGGCCCAAATGATTTCAAGAATATTCCTACCCTGACAAAGTGTTACTGGGTTTCTATTTTCAAGTGCAGGTTCAGCCGAAATGTCATATTTGATTCCAGATTAATAGTTTCCAACAACCTACATCACATTATGCTGAATGGAGTGAATAAACTAGAAAGTAAATGATTTACTGACACCCAACATTTTGTGTGATTCTTTTGATATTGTTTGAGAATGACATGGTTCTGTGCAGAGATTAGCTTGGCTCTTTACATTTCATTTTGCTTCCTTTTTATACTTCACATTTCCTAGAACGTGCAAATGTTCATGTCTCCAAATAGTTTTCATCTAATTGAAAAGCAGATAAATGATCTCGGCAAAAGGAGGAAGCTATTTCCTTTCTCATACAATTGCACTTTCATCTGTTCTAATTTCTTTAGCAGTGCTTTGAAAATTTCTCAACATTGAAAATGAAGCATTTCTGTTGGATACATTGTGCTTCCTTTGGATTAAAAAATGCTAATCTCACTAACATTGAGCTAAACCAGAGTGTTAAAGGAGTTTATTGGCAGCAAATCGATAACATTGCTCTTATTTTTTCCCATTGTTACCGCTCAGTTTTTTTATTGAATTTGTTCTATAAAGGGATCGTTTAAATATATGTGGCTTTTTTGTATGCTTCTTTTTAAATTTTGATTTCTCAAGTTCTACATTCAGTTACCTTTTCAGGTATTCAGTTTCATGGTCTTTTTGTTTGTTTTATTATTTGTTATATTCAAAATAAAAACCACAATAAGATTGACTGAAAGTAACGTTCATGAATGACCTGACCTTTATTTTCTATGTGGGAATGAGACAGCTAGACAAAAGGCTGGTTTGCACTTACTGCTAAAACCATGGTTTTGCATTATGTGCTTGACTGATCCTGCTAGCTAGGGATGATGGGATTTGTAGTCCAAAACCAGCTGGAGACCCAAGTTTAGGAAACCCTGCCTGGCTCATGGACTTCGCTAGCATTTAGTTTCACTTTCAATGAATCCTTGTTTGTAGACTGGTTTAAAATAAGCACCGGCTAATTAAACAAGCTAGCTTTGTTTGAAGTTGGTTTGCTTAGAAATTGACCAGAGTTAAGTTTTAAATCACACAATCCCTGGTTTGTATATGACAAACCAGGATCCTTTGAAAATGAAACTAAATCCTAGTACACAGGAGGGGGACCTTATGTGAATCTCATTTCAGCGGGTGCAGGTGAAAATGTTGATATACCACCCTTTATGATTAAATTCCTTGACAGCTTACAAAAATGTCAAAATAATATATTCAAATCATAAATATGGAAATCCACAATAGAAAAAGTATCAAAACCGAGGTATTAAGATCAGCAGAAGCATACTTAAATCATTAAGTATTTAACAGATGCCAAAACAGGTTGCTGCCTCTCATACCTGATCTTTAGTGCATTAGGCGCTCAGCTCTTCAGATGTCACACCTTAAGATCTACTGTTCTTTCATATTATTAGCATGTTTTCTTAGAAAGGAAACCCATGTGACCAGTTAGAAGTAGTGCTTAAAAGATTGCTTCCTTCTATTTCAAGCAACATCTTTCAGCCGAGATAAAGCTATGCATTCAGTCCATAATGCAGCTTTGCATCATAAACTGCAATGCTGTGGCAGCCATTCATGCAACACTCTTGCACCAAACCTTTAAGGAGTAGCTGCCGTTCTGTATGGTTCCGCAACACGGTGTTATACTAGCTGCACCTTGCAGCAAGGACATTTTGTAAGCTGGGGGCAATTGACCATAGTCTATGAAAATAATACTCTGCTTAAGATCATGGGTAGGCAAACTAAGGCCTGGGGGCCAAATCCGGCCCAATCGCCTTCTAAATCCAGCCTGCGGATGGTCCAGAAATCAGTGTTTTTACATGAGTAGAATGTGTCTTTTTATTTAAAATGCATCTCTGGGTTATTTGTGGGGCGTGCCTGGTCTTTTTACATGAGTAGAATGTGTCCTTTTATTTAAAATGCATCTCTGGGTTATTTGTGGGGCCTGCCTGGTCTTTTTACATGAGTAGAATGTGTACTTTTATTTAAAATGCATCTCTGGGTTATTTATGGGCCATAGGAATTCGTTCATTTTCTTTTCCAAAATATAGTCCGGACCCCCACAAGGTCCGAGGGATAGTGGACTGGCCCCCTGCTGAAAAAGTTTGCTTGACCCCTGCTTAAGATCCATCAGCTTAGTTTACTCAAGTTTAGTGAAATAAGCTGCATTTTCTTCCAGTACCATTGTCTTTCCTCTGCAACTGTTTGATAGCCTAATAATAAATATGGATCCTGTATGATTTGTCTTAAGTGAATATTAAGACAGAGCAGCATTTAATAAATGCTGAACTACTTGGACTACTCAAGTTTTTTTGTTCTTTGTTGGAATAGCAACCTGCTTGCATTACAGCCACAAGATGCAAAGGCTGCTTGAAAGCTTCTGTACAGTATTCCGGTCAAGCTATATTGACTGCACAGGGTAAAGGGATCTATCATTTGATAGTTAATATACTAGTTTTCCGAGACATCTACAACCTCTGCACCTTCAGTATTCATTTATTAGGGGACCAAAGCACATGCTACGTTAAAGGTATATTTACATATTTTAAGAGGCAGGGGCTTGTCAGAATTAGGGCAGCACCATGTTTGCAGGGGTATTTAACCTTTTTCTCCACTTGGCAGTCCTGATAAAAATTGCCCCATACCCACACTATTGACTTTAGTATGTATGTATTTATATATGTATGTATGTATGTATGTATGTATGTATGTATGTATGTATTCATAGATAGATAGATAGATAGATAGATAGATAGATGATAGATAGATACATGCATACATACATACATACCCTGCCCATCTGGCTGGGTTTCCCCAGCCACTCTGGGCTGCTCCCAACAAAATATTAAAAACCCAATAAAAGATCAAACATTAAAAACTTCCCTAAACAGGGCTGCTTTCAGGTGTCTTCTAAAAATCAGATTGTTGTTTTTTCTTGACACCTGATGGGAGGGCGTTCCACAAGAAGGCCCTCTGCCTGGTTCCCTGTAACCTCACTTCTCACAGTGTGGGAACCGCCAGAAGGCCCTTGGAGCTGGACTTCGGTGTTGTCCAGGCTGAACAATGGGAGTGGAGATGCTCCTTCAGGTATACTGGGCCAAGGGCAAGGGGAGGGGGCTTTTCTTTTTTTCTTTTTTTCTTTGCTAAGACCCTTTCCCCCATGTGGCATGCCAGGAGTGGGCAGTGCATCCTTTTATTTCAGCCACTCCTCGCCCTCCCACATTATATTAGGCCAAGGGCTACATCAGGCATAAGCAAACTCGACCCTCCAGTTGTTTTGGGACTACAACTCCCATCATCCCTGACCACTGGTCCTGTTAGCTAGGGATGATGGGAGTTGTAGTACCAAAAACATCTGGAGGGCCAAGTTTGCCTATGCCTGGGCTACATGTTGCCCTCCACTGCCTTAGTGAAGGGAAGCCTGCTTGCGGCATGTGATTAACTTGTTCTAGTGTTCAACACTGTGCATTTTATAGAGCTCCTCTTAGCAGGCATTCATCAGATTGCATTGTTAGCCACTTTTCTTAAATGGGATGCCTCATTCATATTTAAGGTGTTGGGAGACTCTGATCTAAACAGGAAAAAGCAGGTCTGTGCTGTTGCAGGTGCCTCCTTCCATTTGGATATTATGAAGACATAAATATTGCTCTGTGTTAATACATATATGCAGTTAGCACATTTCTGTTTAAACATTTGAGGTGATGAAGAATGGGTTTATGGTAGGAAATAGTTAATGTAAGCCATTTCTTGCGGCATAGTCCTAAAGCAGCCTGTCATCTCTCAGTGTTTCATATGCACATCCTTTGCATAATGCCTTGTGAAAAGTACCACAGCATAAACAGCATGCTAATGTGCCAAGAAATGTCTTCTGAAAGAATTTAATTGGAAAAATGTTTCTACTAGAAGCAATAAGCCAGCTGTTGATTAGGAACCAAATTCTCTTGGCAACATTAGTGGGATTTTGCAACACAAACTTTATTCAGCCATGATCATATTCACTAAGTGCACAATGAACAGAATTAAACCTGCATATTTGGCATATTATGTTCCCATGAATAGTCCAACATAAACAACTTGGGAAGTTAAAATAATTTCAATGAACACATCTTTGTTCAATACATTCAATCATCTTCGACAACCCCCCTCTCCAAAACTGAAAATAAAACACTAGAATGCAGTGTGTTGAACAGTAACAACAACAAAAAAACAACAGTGTGAAGGCTCAAGAGAGCGCCAACTGAAAATGCAATAAATTATTTGTAATGTGGAGAGTTTCTGAATTTCCGATGCAAATATTCAGACAAGTGAAACTTGTGGCTACTACAGTTTGCACTCTTAGGATCTATTGTGGGCCACTCCTATATTTAAAAATTCTAAAGAGATTTTGGCGGGGTTGACTGCCAAATCTTCTTAGGTCTGAACAGGGAATATTGGTAGTAAAAGAAGAAAAAACACTGAGTTTTGTTTTGAGTATACAAGAACAGGAATTTAGGTACTGCCGTGTGTGGCAGCTGTGGAGGAGGGGACAAAGAAACCCACTGTGATGCACAAAAACATGCATTTCCCAGGTTTTTAAGACAAGGATAGATAAAATGTTTCCCTGAATTCACTTGCAGATTGGCTAAAAATGAATATGAGGAAATAGCTGGGAGGTGATGAGTAAAAGACCATTGTTAAAATTCTACTAAGTTACTAGTGTTGACTCATTCAAATCTCCCCTTAGTGTGTGTTTTTTATTCAGCAAACTTAACTCCCTTTCAGTGATGATCCTTACCCTGATCGGTGTCCCCAAATACTGTCACTAGATGATCATTTATCAGACACAAAATAGATCATTCCTAGATTGTGCCTACCATGGTTATACAGTTTTTTAAAAATAAAGTTGCGTAGTGTCATGAAGTGTCTTTTTCTTTTAGAAGAATATCCTTATGTTGGAATTGCTATGTGGATAATAAATGGCACCTCTTTTGAGCAGAATAGCTTCTGCAGAGGCTTCTGTTTTCTGCACCCCTTAAATTTGATGCTGGTAATTTCAAGTGACTGGCTCTCACCCCTTGCACCATCTACCGCCTATGCATTTAAACTGCACACATTACTGTTTTGTGCCTGACAACTCATAGAGCATCTTGGCTGTGCACTGAAATGAGAGGAGACGTCTTGTAGATCAAGGATTCTGGGGCAGCCATGTGGCTTGTCATTTGATACTCAAAATATAATATAATATGGCTGAGTGAAGCCCCATAGTTTTATTGGGGTGCTTAACTCTTTTGCTGCAATCAGCGGAACTTCCAACTTTAGCTTTGGCTACCTCATGCCCAATAACTTTACTTTAAAATATCGCCATGGGGCTAAACAGGCGATAAATGAATGGATAAGCTACAGGTTGGTTTGGCTGACCTAGAGTGATCTGGGGCTGTCAAGCCATCCAGCAGGAAGAAAAGGCAGGCATCAGGAAGGAAAACCCATGAATAGGCCAAGACCTACTGCTGGCTGCAGCTTCCCAGGAGAAGACTGGTGATCCAAACACCATCTGACTCTTCTTTGTGCCTGAAGCCCCACACCCAGCATTGCTGCCTCCACTCCACAGCCGTTGCATGAAGTAATAGACCCTGCAGATGCTGCTTCATAGGTGGCTTTCCTGTAGTTACAATATAAGTATTTTCAAAACGCAGAGGTTTCATTTAGAAAGTCTGGTAAGTACGTATGCACCAGATGAATCTGTAATGCGGGATTGAACCAGTGCATAGGGGGTTATTTAACTACATTTTTACATCTACCTGCACATTATGATTACCTGGAACCTGGATTACCTGAAGGAGCGTTTCCACGCCCATCGTTCTACCCAGACACTGAGGTCCAGTGCCGAGGGCCTTCTGGCGGTTCCCTTGCTGTGAGAAGCCAAGTTGCAGGGAAACAGGCAGAGGGCCTTCTCTGTAGTGGCACCCTCCCTGTGGAATGCCCTCCCACCAGATGTAAAAGAGAACAACAACTACCAGACTTTTAGAAGACATCTGAAGGCAGCCCTGTTTAGGGAAGCTTTTAAAGTTTGATGCATTACTGTATTTTAATATTTTATTGGAAGCCGCCCAGAGTGGCTGGGGAAGCCCAGCCAGATGGGTGGGGTATAAATAATAAATTATTATTATATTATTACTGGAACCTGGTGTCACCAGCACTTCTTTATTCGCCCCAGAATGCCTCTGGGTCCCGTGTGAAGCAGAGAGGCATTTTTACGAAATGAACACAGTGGCTGGCTGGAGCATGGTAAATTGGAGGGGTGATGGAGGACATCAGGGAGTAATGGGGTGCTGGGGGTGGGAAAGTGGGTGGTATAAGGGCAGGAGGAGGGCAGGGAAGTGAAAGGGGATGTATGCGTGATGGTCTTTTAAGAGAAAACGCATGCATAGGTGTGTGGCTGGTGACTCACTGCTGAATTACTTCCGCTCTTTAGAATTTCAGGAACATCTGCCTTCGAAGAAATCAAGGCAAGGGACGTGGCACAGATACAGTGATGGAAGCCCTCCCCCCAAAAAAATATTCGTGCCAACAATCTTAAAAATGGGTCACAGATTCCCTTGATATGATGCAAAGTAAATGCAGCTAACCGTAATAAAATGTTGCATCAGCAAGGCTGCTTAATTTTAAGGGAATGTAAGCGTCCCAGCTTCTGCATCCATAATTTAATGTAGCTTCTTCCTATTCTGCTACTAGAAGCACGCATGACTCCATGGCACCTCTAAATCGGTACAACTGGTCTTTTTCAGAATGCCAGCCACAAAGCCCCCTCTTTCTTCGCTGCTATTAAAATGCAGCACAACATACATTTACAGGGCAGTCCTACATACAATCACCTTGAATTCCACAAGGCTTGCTTCTGGTAAACAGGTAAAAATAGGATTGTGTTGCTGGTGGGACTGCCTTGTTGGTGCTATCCTGTGACGGGGCCTTTTCAGTGGTTGTCCCCCATCTGTGGAATGCCTTCCCCAATGAGGTGCATGTGTCTTCATCCTTCTTAACTTTCAGGAGAAATTCAAGAATGCACCTGTTTGCCCAGGCATTTGGTGGATGAAGAATAAATTTCCTGGCAACCCTGATGTCACAGGCTGAAATAAGAGAGTTCCATAGTAACTGATTTTAGAATGTTTTTCACTGTAACCTTTTTATGTGGCTATGTTTGCACGCACACACACCCAGGCTATGCAGGATGTAAATTCAATCAATCAATGACCTTCCTTAAGTTGTATTTTGCTAAGACCAACTGTGATGGCCTAATGTCATGAACTGCTCCATTTTGCTTGCATTGAAATGCCTATCCTTCTAGGCTTTGTTTAGATGGGCTGTTTGCATGGACTTGTGCATGTTATATGGGATGCATAGTTTCACCTGTTTGTCCATCAGGGGTTATGGGTTTAACCCACTATACCCTGAGGCTCAGATATCATGATAGTAAAATTCCTTAGCATAGGTGCAGAATGACACATTCCTTATCTGAGGGCGAAGAAGTTAAAAGTTCCCACTTGCCTTGAACCTGTAACATGAGGAGAGGAGCTTATGATTAACAGTGGAGACCACATCAAGAAGCAGCCGTTCTCCCAAGATTCCTTAGGGAAAGCCACACTGTTTAAGGTGCCATGCCACTGCTTTGAACTTATAGTGCAGATGGAGCCTGAGATTGTAAGACCACTAGCCCAACCTTTCTATTATATAAATTAGTCCCATTAAATAGCTTCAGGTACACCTGAATTACCCCTTATGGAAAGGCGATTCATGTATTTAAGCAGCACTGGAAATATTACCTTTACACATCAGCTCAGTGACAGCTACAAAACAAAACGTGTTACAATGTATTAATATTCTTAAAATACACATTGGTGGCTTGGCTTTGACTCTAACCTCCTTATGAAAGTAGTATTTGTCAGTGCCACACAAAAAGACAAAGGCACACTGTATTTTAAGGACATGAAGCAGTACATTTCTGCCAGCAGATGGCAAGGAACATACAGTACACACCATATAGTAGCATTTCAGATTCTCAGCTGAAACGTATAAGGGCAGATAAAATTCACATTTCAATCCTTTTAATAAAGCCAAGTATTCATACTTCTGCTTTGCTTCACACCTGACTTCTTGAAACATGTTTTTCCCCATTTTAGTGAATTAATCTTCCAAAATGTTTTCTAAAATTCACATTATGATACATCTGTTCTGCCTCCTAAAAGATAATTTAGTTTCCTGAGTGCGGTAGGGAAAAGAAAATAACGAAATCTCGGTCATTATTAACTTTGCCTTTTGCTTATGAGTCCTTCAGATCACTGATCAAGATGAACTTGCTATATTAACATTGGAGCATGACTACATAAGGGTTCAGCACCAGGAAACAAACTGAATCACGAAGACACACACTGCATATATTAGCAGTAAAGCTGAAAGCTACTTATCTTGCACATCACTTTCTACTTTTTCTTTGATAAAATGTTTCAAAAATGTTTTCAGTAAACTCTGAGCTGATACTCAAAAGCAACTGCAGAAGGAAGGGGCAGATTATTAAGGGATCAATTGCAAATTAAACTTGAAGATATTGTTTATAATGTTCTAGCTCAAAATGAGCACGTACAAATGCAAGTTGCACACAGACCCACATAAATGATGAGCCAGACAGCAGTATTTGGGCTAAAGATGGGCAACAATTAGTTTAACTAACAATTAGGATCTGAGAAGGGTAAAAACATTAATTAATTAATGTGCAGAATCCTATGAATCTGAAGCATATGAAAATCAAACCACACCCATAGGTGCTAACTCCCTGGGGCCCTAGGTGCCCGAGCACCCACAAATTTTGGTGCCAGGGCCATGCACGCTGCGTGACACCCATGGCCCCAGCCACCCATAGTCTCAGGGCCAAGTTGGCACTCCTGACCACATCTCTATTTTTTGAGTGAGCTCACAGCCCCAGAGTAGTTAACTTTTCATTCCTAGTCCTTCTGGCTTGCACAATAAGTGTGCTAAATGTGTAGTGCTGACGGGATCCTATATTCTTTGTTCTGCATTACTGGTATATTTTCCTTTTACTAGGAGGATCCTAAGCTTGGTCTCATATTTGTTCCTGTGTAAGTGTATATAATGGGACGCGGGTGGCGCTGTGGGTAAAAGCCTCAGCGCCTAGGACTTGCCAATGGAAAGGTCGGCGGTTTGAATCCCCGCAGCGGGGTGCGCTCCCGTCGCTCGGTCCCAGCGCCTGCCAACCTAGCAGTTCAAAAGCACCCCCGGGTGCAAGTAGATAAATAGGGACCGCTTACTAGCGGGAAGGTAAATGGCGTTCCGTGTGCTTCGCTGGCTCGCCAGATGCAGCTTGTCATGCTGGCCACGTGACCCGGAAGTGTCTGCGGACAGCGCTGGCTCCTGGCCTCTAGAGTGAGATGAGCGCACAACCCTAGAGTCTGTCAAGACTTGCCCGTACGGGCAGGGGTACCTTTACCTTTACCTTTAAGTGTATATAAATATTGGTGTGTGTCCCAACATTCAGGAATGAACCCTATATTTTCTGAGTGATAGCTCAGAAATCATTAAGTGTCATGCGAACTGCACAGCACAGGTCTCTCTAGATACAGGGGCATGTTTTAGGAGAACTTCGCAAAGAGGACAATAGTGGACGGATTTACGTAATCCCTTTCACAGTCAGTGAATCTTTGTAAGCCCACAGGCATGCCCAATGCCTGAAAAAGCACTGCTGCACTGGGCCACCTGAGTAGTTTACATGGGCATTAACTACTACATTATCCCCATTCATATTCAAATTACCTTTTACAGCCCAATCTTATGTACGTTCACATACAAGTAAGTCCTGTTGTTGAGGCTTACTCCCAAAGCAAGTGTCTGTATGACTGCAGCCTTGTTTCTGTCTGAACAGGTCATAGTGGGGCACAATAGTTGGAGAAAAAACATGAACATGGTGAGCTGCCTTAGACTGAGTCAGACCACTGGTTCATGAACAGTTTTGTACTGTCCACATGGACAGGCAGGGCTCTCTCCTGGTCCTACCTGAAGATGCCAAGGATTGAACCCGGGACCTTCTGCAGGGAAATCAGAAGCTCTTCTACTGAGCAGGCCTGTTATTGCTTCAGAAGCCTCACGGATTGTCGCCAATCCAAACCGCTATTGCTTAAACTAGCTTGTTGGCTGAGCGGATCTGCCAGGAGCATGTCTTCCCTGAGATGTCATCGCGAGATGTCAAAAGCATTGGTGCTGATCTGCGCTAACTAGGAGACCGTATGAAAGGGATGTCATCCATTCAAGGAACAAGATGTAGTTAAACAGCAAAACAACAATAATTGCCCCTAATTTCCCAAGCAAGAAAGAAACAAGCCTGCAAATATCAGAAGAGTCTCAGCCCTGCATTTCCATGCGATGCTTTATTTCAGTTCATGAATAATGGATACCATTCTTTCTGTGTCTCATTGCTTCGCACAACGTAAAAAGATGTGCATTATGCAAATATAATGTCTTAAAATGGTCTCCTGTCAAATACATATTGTTTTCTGTTTCTGTTTTTAATGTAATTGACAAAACACTTGATAGTACTGATTATGCCTCCCCCTGTAAACAAGTTGTTTTATGGGTATCAGCAGCTGTGTTTATGCCTCTATGAATTTCTGACTTCAATATGAAGTTGTCATTGCACTGTGAAAGAGCACTGCACAAAATCCTAAGCATGCTACACACCAGCTGGCAAATAAATAAACAAATAAATCCTTTCAGTAATAAAGACAGGTAAAACAATATTGGTATACTCCAAAGCAGCATCAAAAAGTTTTATTGGATTTGCTCTTTTAGATTTTATGTACATGTTTGTACTTTAACTAGGAATACCAAGGAATGTAGAAAAAAACCTAGATTTATGGCATGATTCAATCACCTTGGCTAAAGCAGGGCAAGGCAACTTCACATTAGCAAAATCCCAGAGGTGTATTCAAGACTAGAACTGCATTACTATTCTTGGTAATAAACAGAAAGACCGAGAAACAGTTATTATGCTCATAGGCATAATAACCCAGCCCAGAAAGTTTCCAAGGCTGAGAAAACTTTGCTCTACTTGCTTTCATGTTATGCTATTTAGACTGAATATTGTTTTGAAACTTTTGTTAGATGTCTTTTGGGCACGTCAAGGGGACAAAAAGCGACATTTGTGTGGTAACACTAAGAGTACAGGTATTTCCTTTCCTGTTCAGAAACAATTTTATGCACAGTGTTCTGAATTGATATAAATGAGTAATGTACTAGCACTGCATAATGTGGTCAATGGGCAAGTTCAAGTCACTCACGTTTATTTTGAAAAATCTTATGGGCCCTCTCCAGTTATAATATCAAGCTGTGTTTTATCTTTATGACTTGTGTAAATGCACAATGCAAATAGATTTGGGGCCAGTGTAGGTTTTGGCATGCCACCCACAAACAACTGAGGATCCTGAGAGCCGCACCAAGGAGGTACAATACAAACACACTCAATATATGCATATATTAATAAAGTCCTTTACTAAGGAACAGAATACATTTTAAAGATTGCCAGTTTTAAAATATAGCATATTTTAAGCTCCACTGTCAAAAACATCACTCGATACCTTGCCATGTACCAGGCCACCATGATCCTGCTGAAAGCTGATTTCTTGTTCATGCATTCCAGCCTGTAAATGAACTTGATCTTTTTGCCACAGTTTTCTTTAATTTTTCACTGCCTAAGGAACAGGGAGGGGAGGGGTTACTGTATTCAGCATTCTCTCTTCTGTATTTTTGCATTAGTTTAACCATCACCAATTTTCAAACAGACTCCAGCCTAATTCATATAATATCTCTTATAAACAAAAAACCATTGTTTAGGGAAAGTTAGACTACAGCAGCGTCCTTAACTAAGAAACTGCCATGGTAAATTGTGCAGCGGAAACATGCAAACCACTCTCAATGATCTGGTTGTTCTCCTGTTGTGTGTTTGAGCTAGTCTGATTCACTCCTTGGTTACTAGAAGAGTACTTCACAGTAGCCATGGTGAATCTGTCAAGTTTATCTGTTTCTCATTTTTCAATCTCAAGTTCAGTTCTCCACAACAATTTTGGGTTGTTGTTGTTTTTACAAATCCTCATGAAAATTCATCAGCACTTTAGTGTGAATTTCTCTTTATACAAACTTCTGTATGCAATTTTGCCTAATACACATGCTTTTTCTAAAACAATTTCCTTACTATAATGTGTTTTATAGGTTATTTGCACCTATAGGTGTGTTTCAATGCAAACTTGACCCTAGTATATGCATTTTCATACACAGTATCAAATTTTATTTCTGTCACAAACCAGCATAAGATAAAACATACAAATAAACTGAACACATAAGACTTAAAACAGGTAGGGGATACACATTATTTGGCCCTTCAAAATTCAGAAAGGTGCAAATTTTTTAGGAAATGTTTCAGTTTGCATATTGCTTGGGAAAGTGCAAACTATCTCCCCCATACTTAAATCATGGTAAGTCCAACTTTAAGTTGTCAGTCAATAGGGTTGCAGAATAGAGAGCAAAGGCATTGAAAGGAGCAGTATCCCTAGAACATGGTGGGAGGAAAAAGCTTTGTAGTACTCATTGCACGATCCATTGGATTCTTAAGAAGCAAACTTAATGATCTTTGAATGTCACATGAAGGTGGAGGGTGGACCTCCTGACTATCCTATGGAAGGTTACTGGTGAAGGTTACTGGCCCAAGGAAGCTGCTCCATGCAGAGAAAGGGCTCCTATACCATTGCTGGGGAGGCAGTGAGCCTGAGCATGATAATCTAGGCAAGACACTCTGTAGCCCCTCTACTGTTCATGCTTCTAGGAAGTCATACTTGTGCACTATGAGAAATACTCCCAGGCAGATTAGGATTCTGGGGCAAAGAGTGCATCTAATCTTGACCCAAGGGTGCTCAACAAACAGCCTTGTGTCATTTCTTATCGCTAGGTGAAGGTGGAGTTTATCTAGTTCTGTAGGATTTATTTTTCTGCACTACCAATGCAGGGTGTGACTGCAGCCTCTGTATGGAGTTGGACTTGAGAGTTACCTGTCTCTAGGTGTTCCTTCTGGGGGAAAATCCAGGCCCAGTAAACAATAGAAAACTAAGCAGCCTTATTCATTCAAATGGCCAGGGCCTAGAGAAGCTCAGAAGACAGCAGGGGGTTTCAAGTTTCCAAGAATTGCTAGCCATAAGGCACTGCATCTCACAGGTAGTACTCTGGCTAATGGCAGGCATGCCACATTGGGGGGTGGGAAGAGATGGTTCAGTTGCTTGGCAAAAGGATTCCTGCCATGTGCTGAGGTTGCACTGCGCTCCCCGCAATGTACGAAGTGCATCATATCCTCAGGTTTCCTTTCTGCAGCTTCTGTTGAACATTTTAAGGCCTTCAATTGCAACCTTTTTGAGATGGAAAACAATAATCACGGTAAGAAAAACTAATTGCCAGATTCCTGTGTAGCTGGCAAATGTGAGTCTTTCTTCACTGAGAACACCAATTCAGTAGTCAGGCACAGTTAAAAAAGGGGGGGGCAAATGATAAGATTTATTAGGAGAGCAATAGTAAATATAACACGAAGTATTTTCCCCCTGAAAAGGCATTGTATAAATCCAGTGTAGTCTTCGGGACTCTGCAGACATTATTTTTATTGTGCATTCATGATGATTTGTGCTCATGCTGCTATCAGGGAAGTCACATGCAATTCTGCTTTAAATACTGTTTGCACCTGCAAAGGCTGTGGGCTTTTACACAGCTTCATTTCTAATCAGCCTCCTGCCTGAAATCCTGTAATATTTTATACCACCAGTCTGGAGAAGCCGGTTAATTTATTTTGTGGCAGAATGATTATATTACTACAGACTGATCTAAGAGAAAGGTAGAGTATGGCAGCAGGGGGAACTACAAAACTCACAAGCCAATATGGCTTTAAATATATGTGGCTCCAGCTGCTTGGAACATAGATTCCTGCCAGGGGATAAGATGGATTACATTGCCTGCATTATAATATACAAAGTAGATCATGTTTTCAAGTTTTCTTTCTGAAGCTTCTGTTGAAGCTTCCAGGGCTTGGTGAGCACTTTAATATTTTGAAAGTGTTTATATATAAAAACAATTCTAGTACAAATTCTAACAATATGAAAAAATAAAATAAATGATTACCAGATGCTGATGATAAACTGGAGCGATTCTTCCCTGAGAGCACCAATCCAGTATTCAAGCATAATAATAATATAGAAAAGCAAATGTTAGGATGTATTTAAAAAGCAACTGCACACCTAACAGCAAATATATATTATCAATGTGTTTTATAAATCTGCAGTGTAGTATTTGGTTGATTTTGTGACTATTTAAGGAAATTACTGCAGACTTCTCTTTTCACAGGTTTTAATATGCAGAGCCTAGGGCTTGCCAATCAGAAGGTCGGCGGTTCGAATCCCTGTGACAGGGTGAGTTCCCGTTGCTCGGTCCCTGCTCCTGCCAACCTAGCAGTTCGAAAGCACGTCAAAAGTGCAAGTAAATAAATAAGAACCTCTCTGGTGGGAAGGTAAATGGCGTTTCCATGCGCTGCTCTGGTTTGCCAGAACCGGCTTAGTCATGCTGGCCACATGACCCGGAAGCTGTACGCCGGCTCCCTTGGCCTGTAAAGCGAGATGAGCGCCGCAACCCCAGAGTCATCTGTGACTGGACCTTATGGTCAGGGGATACCTTTACCTTTACCTATATTGTTTTTAGGACTTTATTCCTATTCTTCAACTTCCCTGAATCACCCTCACATAGCTGAAGGGCTGTTTATAAAGGTGGAAGGGGGAATATGCAACACTGTTTCTTGAGCATAGAATCATATGAGTTGGAAGGGAGTATGCAGCTGCCCTTACGGGGATCGAACCTGCAGCCTTGGCGTTATGAGCGCCATGCTCTAAACCAGGATTCTTCAACCTTGGCCCTCCAGATGTTTTGAGACTACAATTCCCATCATCCCTGACCACTGGTCCTGCTAGCTAGGGATCATGGGAATTGTAGGCAAAAAACATCTGGAGGGCCAAGGTTGAGGAAGCCTGCTCTAAACCAACTGAGCTATTCTGTTCTGCCCCAGTTTATCCTCCACCGAAAACACTGTCTTGCTGCCTGCTGTGATAAAATTATATAATTTACACCGTTTACAAAATCAATAATGTGAATTATGTGGCCATTGCCTTATTCCACCCCATTCATTTTTATGCAAATGTGTGTGGGGGGGGAGAAACCTAATCAATTACGTATCAATGGTGGACTCAAAGCAACAACAGTGAATAGCAATTATATTCACTGGATTGATAAGCAAACACCAGCAATTTCTACTCCTGTTTTCGTCAAAATACTCAGACATCCCTAGGTACATGCATATGTTTGTGTGTGCAAGATTCAGACTGTGCAAATGCAAGCACCTTAACAATCATAGCTACATTTCCAAGCTTGAAGGAAGAAAGCGTCCTATTATTTTTTATGTTTAAGTATCTTTTAAGTATCTATTTAATTATTACCATTAATTCCTGTGACTGATGCCATGCTTTGTCGTGAGTACATCTTTCGCCTTAATAAGGAAATGTTGTCGGAATACGTTGTCAGAGAGCCACATTTAAATGGTCTCCCCAAGTTTTGTTCTTTGTTTTTGCTAATGGCTAATTCAAAAACATGAGAAATTATGTTATGCAATATATATATTTTCATAAGAAAAAGTTTTTTCTGAATTAAAGGATTAAAACGAACTCTAAAACAAAAAAAGCCATAAAATATTTAGCTAAGGCAGAACAGAAATCAGAATGTAAGTAAACAAGTATCATATGTACAGCTTTCACTGCTAGAATAGCAGTCGCTTTAATAATTCTGATGACTTGAGGAGGCATATTTTTCTACGTAATAAAACCCAATTTAAGGCACACGTAGCACAGTTGTGTGTTGTATCCAAGACTTCTGTTCCACTTGTCCAACAGATTTCTTCTTAGGAGTGGAACTTCTCCCTCCTTCCGCCTGCAGTCCCACACACTCCAAATCTGCTGATGAAGGCTGGAGGACCCTCAAGAGCAATTTCAGGGGCATGAAGGAAGAAGAAGTTCTGTTGCTCAAGTGGAATACTGCTTGCACAGCACCGAAGACAACCTTTAGTCTTTCCAGTAAAACATGGGGAGCACTCAGGAACAACAAAATGAAAAACTGGCATAAGGGTTCATCTTTCCCATAAAATGTGCTTTAAAAATTTCTTCCCCTAGGATCTGCTTGAGATGGGTTGAAAATTACTGAGGCCCACTGGTCACAGAACAATGTTGCAGTGGCAGAGGCTTCCACAAAATGGTGGCAGATAAAGGCAGCAGACATGATGTTCTGTTGCTATCACTGCATTCTTTGCCACGGTGTTTTCCTTGTGGCAGGGACTTGCATTGCTCAGCTTTCCGGAAGCTGAAAACAGATGTTTGTTCTAAAAGACTGTGTTTCAGCCTCCCAATTTTAATAAGAATTTACTGATCTAGGGACTCTAGGTATGCTTTTAAATATTTTCCTTCCAACCCAAGCATGACTCTCAAAGTATTTTTACTCATCTCCTGTAATTTATTCTCCAATCCTATTTTCACAATCAACTTGTATTTATTTATATTTATCACATTTTCATCTATCTATCTATCTATCATCTATCTATCTATCTATCTATCTATCTATCTATCTATCTATCTATCACCTTTATATGCCAACTTTATCTTCCAAGGCGCTCAAGGTGGTCTACATGGTTCTCCTCCTCCCCATTTCATCCTCACAACATCCCTGTGAGGTGAAAAAATGTTGACTGGCCCAACGTCACCCAGTGAGCTTCACAGCTGTGTGGGGATTTGAACCCTGCTCTCCCAAGTCCTAGTCCAACCCTCTAACTATTACGCCACACTAGCTTGTACCTTTTTCTCCCCTCCAAACTCCCAGTTTCTTTCATCTCTGTTTCCTGGTCATTCACTTTTCCTGCAACCTCTTTTCCCTTACACCCCCTTCTTTTCTACTCCCAGTTTAATTATTATTAATAATAAAATTTTAACCCTTCATTTCGCTTTCCAATTCCCTTCAACATCTCTTTTGGCCCTTTCCCCTCAGAGGAGGGAGACCTTCCTTCCTTCCCTCCCTCCCTCCATCCACCAAACATCTGTCTCCCAGCCACTTCTGCTCAGAATGCAAGGACCTTCTGGTGATAGCACAATCGAAAGGCTGCAGTACGGCCAGATGACAGGGCAGGCAAATGATGAGAGACTGGACAGGTTGTGGCACTGAGGCCCACCTCCACTGTTCGAGAATCAGTGCCATGAAACACTGTGTTGAATAACAGACACACTACGCAAGGTTCTTAACCGAGTAGCTTGGCCCTTGAGTGCATTTTCTTGAACGGGACCTTTGTGCAAGATTTTCTGAAAGCTTGGTAGGCAAAGGAGACAGGTATTTTGACAGGCTTCTTAAATACCACACAGAGAAATACAAAAATAGACCCACAACTCTTTGCAGGTGAAAGCCAGCTGTGTGAGCGGATTCTGTAGGTTTATAGCCCAAGGGCAGGAAGTGTTCTGGCGAGGGGAGCATGGGGGAAAGTGCCTTTGACTTGGAATTTTCTGCAGAATGACAACTGGAGAGGAAAGAAGCATTCCTCAGAACAATGCAAAGCCGGCTGTGTGGCTTGCACAGGCTCTCCAGCCAAGCTAATAAGCACCGTGTGGATTCTCCACTCATCTCTACTCAAGGAATAAGTTAACTATGAAGTTCCCATAAAGTACTGTTTAGTTAATGTATCTTAGTCTCCAGTTGTTGTTGTTGCTGTTGCTGCTGCTGGGTTTATGGTCACATAGAATCATAGTATTGTAGAGTGTAAGGGGCGACAATGATCACTGTCCTAGTTCAATTCCCTGCAATGCAGAAATCTTTCACCCAACGTAAAGCTCGAACCCACAACCCAGAGATTAAGAGTCTCATGCTCTACCGACTGACCTAAGGGTGAAGACACTTTATAAATTAGCAGCCTGTTACCATCTGCCCTTTTTTTTGGGGGGGGGGGAGAACCAAAACTTTAAAAAGTTTAAGTTACTGTAATCTAGAGTTCTGATGTATGGGGTAAACAACAAAAAAAAATTAAGTATCCTGAACAATCTACTTGCAACGATTCCAGACAACCAGATTCCTGCCACGCAGCAGGACAGAGCAGCTTTCAGGCAGCACCAGAAAAGATGAAGGCAGGAACAGGGAGCCTGAATGGTGCTGCAAGGCTTTTAACCTATTGGCCCTAGCAGGGTGGCATTGGGGCTCTGCTTCAGGCATCTTGCACCAGCACTTCAGACAGCATTCCATCATGCAGGAAAAATGGTGGCAGCTGAACAAGAGGCTGTGTTTTGTGCTGGACAATATAGTGCAGGCATAGGAAAACTCCAGCCCTCCAGAGGTTTGGGACTACAACTCCCATCATCCCTGACCACTGGTCCTGTTAGCTAGGGATGATGGGAATTGTAGTCCCAAACATCTGGAGGGCCAGAGTTTGCCTATGCCTGATATAGTGAATTGGGCTCGTATGCAACTAAGTCCATGGAAATTAATGAACCTAAATGAGCTGTGTCCATTAACGTCAGTGGATCTGCGCCTGTGGTTTGTTAAATGAGTTTCCTAATATACCTAAGCCTACAGGCAGCAATAGCCTCCCAGCAGAAGCATCACTGCTATGTACATGGAAGGGGAGGGGAAAGGTGGCAGGTGAGGTTGGGGATCCTTGACGCACCAGTGGAGCTACTCTGGCGTCTCCACCAGAGCAGCCATGCAGCCACGGCCTTGCCCTCTCCCTCTTAGTAAAGTAGCAGTGACACGGCTGCCAGGAGGACATAGCTGAGGGTCACCCCACTGAGGGAGGTGCTCCTGTAGGTTTCTATAACCAAAGGACATTTTCGAGGAATCCAACTAACTGAAAGGCAAAGCAAGGCAAAGCAGGCATTTGTAGCATAATCATTTCAAGTACATTTACTGGCTCTTACAGTTGGAGAGGAATCTAGCTCCATCAAACAGGTCTATTTCAGTTACGGTGTGAAAAACATTTAGAGACCAGAGGTATCTATAAAAAGAAAAAAATCATCAGAAGATAAGGAACGTGGTTTTATTAACATTTATGCATTGTAATATATTTATGCACAATTACCTTCATTTCATAGTTTATTCAACATCACAAAACGTAAGAACAAAGGAAACTGCTTTATACTGAGACAGGCCATTGGCTGGCCACGATTAATACAGTCTACAATGGCTGAATGAAGCTCTCTGGGGTTTCATGCATGAGTATACTTCCCTCATGTTGCAATCCTGTGCCTGATTTACCTGGGGGTAAAGTCCCATTAAGCTCCTTCAGAATAGACATGTCTAAGTTCTCTCTGCTAATTTTAGAAGCCTTTCTGCGCAGATGTAGATTTTTTTTTTTTTTAAGTCAAGGTATGTCTAGGGTGGATTGATTTAAATCATCAAGAAAGGAATGTGAAATCATTAATCAAATTATTTAAAGATCTAGTTACTTATTTAAATATTTCCTAAAATGAAGTGCATGCTAATTGCTTAAGGTAACCACATTGTTTGATAACTGGAGTACTAACTGAGCAAATTGCAGCGATCAGTTAATTTCCGGGCATCAAATAGGATTAAAAGGTCAATAAGATAGATCAGAGGATAACAGCTGTGGTGATGTGCCCCACAATTCTTTCTTGAAAACAGCATTTCAAAAGACGGCTATTCATTTATTTTTATGAAGGTTATATATAAAAGGTCAGTTTTAATGTTCAAACATGCTTTTTTAAAAAAAGAAAAAAGAATATTATAGCAGGAATTTTAAAAATCCAAATTACATGTTAATAAATAATGACAATGACGATGATGATGTGTCTGTATATTATTTATTCCCTAAGGACATGGGTGGCCCTGTGGTCTAAACCACTGAGCCTAGGGCTTGCAATTGGAAGGTTGGCAGTTTGAATCCCTGCAACGGGGTGAGCTCCCATTGTTTGGTCCTAGCTCCTACCCACCTAGCAGTTCGAAAGCACATCAAAGTGCAAGTAGATAAATAGGTACCACTCCGGCGGGAAGGTAAACAGAGTTTCCGTGCGCTGCTCTGGTTTTGCCAGAAGCGGCTTAGTCATGCTGGCCACATGACCCGGAAAATTTGTCTGTGGACAAACGTCGGCTCCCTCGGCCAGTAAAGCAAGATGCTCACTGCAACCCCAGAGGTGTTCGTGACTGGACTTAACTGTCTCTTTACCTTTACCTTTACATTAAATCAATTGTATATGTTATTTAAGAGTACATTCATTCTGTGCATTTCTGGTAGTGAAGGAATGATTCTGCAGTTGATTCATTCTGATCCCATATCACTGTGGATACACACACTTAATGTACTTCACATGTGTATGTTGTGAAATCCTGGAACTGTTCTTTGAAAATCAAACTACACATTACACAGAAATAAACATGATGTAAATAAATACACAAACACACACCAATCATTCTTTGTGTATAGCTAGAAAAGCCACTTCAGGAGAAGGCAATTGGGAGCCCATTGTTATTTCCTCACTCCAAATTATCTCCCAAGTTATTTGAAAATCCCATGTCAGTGGAGATGAAAGCTGCCCGGAAAGGGATTTGGAATGGAGAATGGTTAAATATATCCCAGCAACACTTCAAGTCACCCATTCCCCAAATGGCTTTTCCTGATTGTTGTTGTTGTTTTTAATTGCCCTGAAGGAGAAATCCAGTTTCTCTGTGAAGTACAGTACTGCTGCAATTACAGTGGAAGATACAAACTGAAATTGAATAAGTGCAAAGAAATTACTTCGCTACTTCAAGCCCTTTTCAAAAGCACAGCGTCCCCTCCAATAGTTTGCATTTGCTATCATGCAATTTTATACTGCATGCAGCAGCTGCTTGCATTCCTACTCACTTATCATAGAATGAAGGAATTTTCGGACTATAAAAATCTTCCACATCAAAGAAATTCCTGCTTTCCCAGGAAATATCAGATGCCTATTGGGAAACAAAAACAATTAAATAATCTTCAGAGAGGTACCGGTGTGTTCAGAAAAATCAGTACTACTAGACACTGGAATATAAGGGTTGATTAAGAGCACGTGTAGGATTTCTAAAAGGTGCAATGCTGTAAATTGACTTATTTACAGTATTTGGAATCTGGATAACTCAGAATTTGATACTGGAGTAGAGGATCTTGGTTTTGGTTTTCATTGTCAGGGATGAAAATAAGTGGAAAGACTATTTTAGGCTGTGCCTATAGCAGATTATTTGGTCCTTTCTTAGTATTGCAATTCCAGCGCTACTAGCCATTCTACAGATGGGCAGTTGTGCAAACACAATGGAGGCTTTCCTTCAAGGATGTAACATATAGATGTATAGAGTCATTTAAAAGTGGGGATGTAATCTATTGTAGCGCTAGATATAGAGGACAATGCTTTTGTAAAGAATATAAAAATGCTGTTCAAATCATGTCATCGTGGGGAAAAGTCTGCATTCGACTTTCCTATGTCAGAGAATAACACTGGACTTAATTAAAAAGCATGCAAGTGGGTGGGTGATGTCACACTTCCTTAAGAATTTCAGAGTTAATCAAAACAGAAACACTAGAAATGTAATCATATCTGTAGAAGTCAAGAGATGGCTTCTTTAATGATTGTGTGAACCACTGAAATCCTGAAAAGAAACATGAGTGGGTTCCAGTAATAATGCATAGATTTCACAGCCACTGTCTTATTAATATTACACACAGAGAGAAAATATTTTCAATATCTGACAAGGAAACAGAACCAGGCTACATAACATTCTATCCACAGCAAATACAGTTATCACATGATAACCTGAATGTATTAAATTGCTACTGCTGGCTATAGCCTTACTATAGTCTGCCATGTCACGGTAATCATACATAATCACAAACAGTGCTTGTTTCTTCACCCCCAATGAGGAGCTGTGTGGTGAAGAACATGAAATTCATAGGGATGGAAACAAGAGGTGTGAACCGAGCACAAGATTTGGTTCCGACTCCCACTCAACGTTCTGAAAAAAACAGCCTGAGACAGTAGAAACCAATTTCTGAGTCTCCAATTTGTCACAAAACAAATCCCAACTCAGAAAAACAAAGCTTTGTGGCCCTTCAATTCACTATTCACTATTATAAATATTATAATTATTATTTTTATATGACTATAACTTCCCAGCTTATTGACAGTAATGAGTGAGTTCTATAGCTGAATAGCCCCTAGCAAGTAGCTAAAGTCTGTCAAATTACATACTAATAGGTCCAGTGGTTTGTTTTTTTGTGCTAGACATTTTTTCAGAATTGGATAAAATCTGGTAGCCCCTTCGGAGGCAATTATGAGGCAAACCAATGAAAACCATAAGTTCCAGGAGAATGCCATTTACCTTTTCGTGATCTTTATTTTTCTTCGGCGGAGGCAGTTTCCCAAGGGAGTTTAAAATAGCTCCCCTTAAGATCATAGTGCAAATATGAGATGAATTCAGCTTGAAACTAAAGTTCAAATCTGTAAGGGCTCTCATTTTTTCTTTTGCTGAGCTCCATGCAAGAGCTCTGATACAGTACACATCCTAGGAAATAAAAAGTGTAGCAGTCAGCAAAAACTGGGAAAAAGGTGTTTTGCCTAAATCACAGCTTAAATCCACAGGTAGCTTAAACTACCAGGTTCAAATCCCCACTCAGGGATGGAGCTTACCTTAGGAAAGTCAACACAGGAAGCTGTCTTATAATCAGTCAGATCATTGGTCTGTCTAGCTGTCTAGCTCAGTATTGAGTGGCAGCAGCTCTCTAGGTTTTCAGGGGGAATGCCCAGCTCTACCTGGGATTCAACCTGGGATCTTCAGCATATTACTACTGCCCCTCGCCAGAAGTCACTACTTTTCAGCTCCTAACTTACTTCACAGGCCTCCCACAAAGATGAAATGGGTGAGAGAACTTCGTAGATCACAGACAGGCTACAAGGGTAGCATTACTCCAAACTGTACAGTTCAAAACAGCTTACAATAAAACAATATATATATATAATTCTACAAACACAAATCACACAATGATTAAGCTAAGAAATAAACAGAGAAAACAACTGAACTGGTCTACTTTAAAGGAACACTTCAATGAAAGGCACAAGAGAACGGCAGCCTTCCTTCCAACAGCACCAGTCACAGTAGGAAGACATACCTAGAGAAGATGTTCTCCAGGCATTGCACAGCTACAGATATGGCCCTCATTATGCTTCTCTACATTCCTCACCTCCAAATAGAGGAGGAAACAGAGAAGAGCCTCTACCACTGATTTAAGGTGATGAGCAGGTCCAATATTTCTGATAGCTAAGACCCAGCCAACTGAAGAGCTTTAGAGGTTAAAACTAGCACTTTGGAATGTACCCAGAAACTAACTAAGAGCCAGTGTGGATGCAAACTGTGGTGAGATTATGACTGAAGCCACACCACTGCATTTTAAACCTTTCTCAAACTGTGGTCTGTGAGCTCCAGATGATCCACGTTAAGGCTGCGGAACTACCAAGAATATCAAGAGTTGGTCCTGGCACTGGATTGACTTTTTGCAATGATAGAGGTAGAGAATGCTTTGACAAGGGGCAAATCATCACATAGGGCAAAGAGGCCCCAGTCTTTATTGATTTCTGTAATATGGTGCTGGTACAGACTGCTACTTTTTCCTTTAAAAAATCACCAGTTGAAAGGGCGCTTCTCAGCAGCTTGGTCTCAGGTCTATGGCGATAACAGCATGGGGGCATTATTCATCCATTGCACTAAAAAGGCAAGACTACGGTTATTAAAATATCAATTATGTATGTGCTTAGATTAGTAGAACACCAAAAAAAATATTAAGAGGTTCACCAAGAGCCTCAGGAATTTCCAAGTGGTCTGCAGGGGGGCGAGGAGTTTGGGAACCACAGATTTAGGAAGTATTATTAATCCAGTGTAAGCACTGCATATGGTTTTACATTGTTATACATCTTGCTGGTTAGATTTCTGAGAACAGGGCAATCCATGTGGATTAAGGCAACTCCCTGCCAGAATCCTGAAGGCAATAAAGGAGCGTTAACAGTCAAGAATGATGTATTGTAGGCCTCTGTGTGAAAAGAAACAAAAGAAGCTTCAGATTTGACTGACAGACAGAGAAACATACACAGAGAAAGAGGAGTTTGTAATTCCTTTATAAACTAACAGCATCAGGAGATTCAGAGCTGCTTCTCTCTGGAGATCAGATGAAGGGTGGTAGATTTGGTTGGCTGATATGAATGTTAAAGATGTACCTTCTCCTATACCCAACCTGTATATCTGTAAATAAACTAAAACATTACAAAACACTGTAAGCATCCAGTGTCCTTCTTCCAAAGGGAACCAAATTCAGCTACGTGCTGAGCCCTGGAATTTTTCGTCACTCAAGAGAAACAAGGAGAGTGCAACTATATGTTTGTGCTCAATTAACAGCAAGTTCTACTAGATTCATAGACATAGTATAGCATATGTTTACCGCATCAGCTTGTGTTTATATACACAGTTTTATGGCGCAGCAGTCTAATTTTTATCAAATCGTGAAATGGCTTTGTGCAACTGAGGCCTTGGACATGGATGCTTGCTTCAACTCTTCATGAGTCTGCAAAGAAATTTGTGTATTTATTTTATTTATTTGGGCTTACCTCTTAGAAAATATGGCACAATTTCCCCGACCAAAAATCTTAAAATTCTACAAGAGTATAAAGTGTACATACAGCGAATCCTATAGTTACACGAACCACAGCATTACTACTCACAGGATTCATGGGGTCTAAATCCACAGCTCTTGTAGCATCACATATTGCTTTTTTGATTTTGCCTAGGAACAGAGCAGAGAGAGTTTCTTCTATGACTAGCAACCACCACAAAATATTATATCAGGCTTCCTCAACCTCGGCCCTCCAGATTTTTTTGGCCTACAACTCCTATGATCCCTAGCTAGCTGGACCAGTGGTCAGGGATGATGAGAACTGTAGTCTCAAAACATCTGGAGGGCCAAGGTTGAGGAAGCCTGTATTATATCAACTTGCTGCTTTTCATTAGTGCACATACAGGCCTGGTTTCTACATCACATTTAATTATAATTAAAAACAAGCTATAGTTTAGTATGAATGAACTATGTACTTGGGCATGCTGGTGAAAAGCTCTTGCCTCTTTCTTCCTCTGCTCCTGCTAAGCTGCCACATCTGAACCTGGTTCAAGGTTTGTTTCTTTCCAAACAAACCATAAGCAATAAGCCAAGAACAAACCTGAGTTACCACTAGTAGTTTGTATGGAAAGAAACAAACCATGAACGAAGAGCAGAGTGCAAACTTCTCGGCAGCATGCACAAGAATCCTGTACATTTGCATTAAATTATGGTTTGTTTTTAACTACTGTTTAATGTGGCATGTGAAACGGGCCACAGCCTTACTAATATAACTCAGCATGAAGGCCAACTGATAACTTTAGCAAGCAACCAATCTCTATCATTGCAAACTACATTTTGTTACTAAACCCAAAGACAAGGCTACCTGTAGGGCCAGAAAATGTTGAGTTGCCATCCAGCTGGTTGGCATGTACTATAATGCTAAAATCAATGGTTTAGTGCTATGTAAACAAGCTGGAACAAGCCCAACAAAACCTTTGTCTCACCTACCTATCTTCCTCCTGCAAAGAGAATGACTTCATTATTATTTAGAATTATTATTATTATTATTATTATTATTATTATTATTATTATTAAATTTGTATACCACTTTTCTGAGCCATAATTCAGCATCTTTTGCAAAGCACAAAAGATTGTAAATGTACCTGCATAAATCTATCAAAATGTTGATAATGCAGTTACTTGATCCATTTAAGAATGCACATGTGTAAATCTGCCTCTGTTGTATGTCTCCATGTAAACCATTTCAATGCAAATTCTATCAACGCTGCTAGATGTTTTGGTTCTTTCAGCTCATTGTGTTGCTTGAAGCAAGCAAAAAATGCAGGAAACCTGCCATCTTGCATTGTTGCTGCTTAGGTAAACTATCAATTACATGCCTAAATGGGCACATAATTGGATTTCCATGCACAGTAATCTATTCAACAGGTGGTGCTGAAGGAAAGATTTTCGACTTATTTTCCTAAATAAATACAAACATGTTTTAGTTTTGGATTTGATATCCTGCTTTATCACTACCCGAAGGAGTCTCAAAGCGGCTAACAATCTCCTTTCCCTTCCTCCCCCACAACAAACACTGTGTGAGGTGAGTGAGGCTAAGAGACTTCAGAGAAGTGTGACTAGCAATAAGGTCACCCAGCAGCTGCATGTGGAGGAACGGGGAATCGAACCCGGTTCACCAGATTATGAGTCCACTGCTCTTAACCGCTACACCACACTGGCCTGCAGGCATTTGTTTTTACTTAAACAGGCAAGAATGTTTTTTCTATGACTAGGTTGAACCGGGCACAGTTTAACTTAAGCTTGGCATGAGGGTGAAAGTGAAGCCTCATTTTTAAGGGAATCCAAGATCTGTAAAATATGGCATCTTAACAGAGCTGGATTGGTTTCAGACTAATTGCAAAACAGGCTTCAACTCTGAAGTAAGTGGTTGAAATAGCCAGGTAGAGGTTTTTTTAGAGAGAGAGGGATCCCACTTCCTTAATGATTCTGAACGTACATTACAAAAATATCAGCCGGTTGAGGTAAGTTGGCAATTGAAAAAAAAAGGATTGATTTGAATTGATTGATTTCAGAAACAAAACCCAAAGTATCTGCCCAGGATTCAGTGCACAGATGTCAAATCCCAGACACACTAGGAACACTGACGATTCACAACAGAATACAGGATGCATCACAGCAAGATGAGGAACATGTATGCAACTCTGTGAAGACCTTCAGATGAATGTATACAGTCTAGGGGAGGTAGGGTCACAGTTGGTGTGATCCCAATCTGCCCACTACCTGTTGATTTTCACTGAATTTAGAAGAACATCTGCCTTTGGCACGTAAGACAGACTCATAACACTGTAGAATCCAAACTCAGATCTTATCACGCTGTTCCATAGTGATGCCAAGGCGGGTAGAATATATTTCAGTTTGACTTATTACTTTTCCTACACAAGCATGTTTATTGAGCTTGGCTACAGAAGCAATATGTCTTACCGCATTTTACATATGCATAAGCTCTCCTCGCAAACGCAGGTGTCTGGTAGTAAGATCCAGAAACACAGCCAACATGACAGACACTCTGGAGAAAAGAGGATACTCTTGTGAGCTGCAATATTATTATATTTAATATAGCCCTGCAATGTGATCTACACAGCTATGCCACATAAACACTGCCATTGTGAATCTAATGGAATTCTTGAGCCATTCACATTAGCTCCATTGCTCTTTTATTTATTTCAAATTACTGGTCTTATTTACCTCAGCAGGGATCTATGAGATTACTCCCCAGACTGTTCAGACTCCTATGGGGATGATTTATGTCATCATTCCAGTGCAGTGTTTCCCATAATTGTACTGAGTTTAAAAAACATTAGAACCCAAGGGGCTAGACAAGGAACTATAACATTAGCAGCATGCTCATATAAATCAATTTATTCCCTTGCAGAGAAAAAGGAACGGAGACAGAATTTAATGAGATTGTATGGGAACTACAAAGGAACCAACAACACTTATAATAACTTATGTTTAATCTGAAGTATAAATAGATCACAGAAATAAAATTTGAAGGCAAAACAATACACACTCTCATTTTTCCATAACTAAAAGTGCAATGCTAGACGCAGAAGCATGTCTGAGAGTATATTAAGTTCAACAGTAGTTACCTGGGTGTTCCGCTTAATGCAATGGGGCTTACCTCCAGATAAGTATGAACAGAACTACAGTGGTACCTCAGGTTACAAACACCTCGGGTTACAAACACTTTGGGTTACACACTCCGCTAACCCAGAAGTAGTACCTCGGGTTAAGAACTTTACCTCAGGATTAGAACAGAAATCGCACGGCAGTGGCGGGGCAGCAGCGGGAGGCCCCATTAGCTAAAGTGGTACCTCAGGTTAAGAACGGTTTCAGGTTAAGAACGTACCTCCAGAACAAATTAAGTTTGTAACCCAAGGTACCACTGTACAGCCTTTGAACAACAAGAGAGTTAAAGGGGTGCTAAAGGAAGAAAATGAGATTGCAGAGAAGCTGAATTAATTATTTGCATTTGTCTTGACTAAAGAAGACGTACAGAAGATCCCTGAGCAAGTCTGAAGAACTGAAGCAAATAGTGGCAAAAAAATGAAGTTTTAGGTATCACTGACAAATTCAATGGTCTAGAAAATAAGAGAGAAGTAGGAAAAGGGCACTAAAGGGGAGGAGAAAAAAACAAGGATTTCTGTTGCCTGGTGATCACTTATCAATCACAGCTCTCACATCACTGACAGGTGGGAGGAGCCAGGATGACTCATTTCAAAGAAATTGCTTAGAAGGGTATCTGCACATTTTGCTGCACAACTTTCTTTCTAGGACAGCTAGACACTTACTTGAAAGAAACAACAACTATGAGCCCCAATGCCTACATAACATCTAATCAATGTACTAAATAATATTATCAATACTACTTAAGTGACTCTACAGCAGTGGTTCTCAAACTTTTTTTCTCTGCACCATGCTTTCAAAATAAAAATTTGCTCACACAACGGTGTTATATTGTGTTTTGTTGCACTACAATTTGTATTCTATGGAATTCAAATTGCAATATGATAAAATATATAATAAATAAAAGCAATAAAGATACAATTACAATTCATATAGTTTCTAGCATAGCACATTACAATTGCTACAACAAGCAGATAAAATTAAGCAATTTGCCAAGACTCTGAGTAATTTTCGATTTGTCAGTGGGGGAAAAAGTTTGGGAATAACTACGGCATAAAATATCCTAACATTTTGAGAAATTAGTTCTTGCTACGAGTCGCCAGTGCCAAAATACTCATTTAGATGTTAGTTCTCATGTGATGTACAGTAATTGTTAAATGTTACCACAACAGTAGCTTGTTAACCTAATTCCTCCTAATCATGGTGTGAATAGTATGCTATTTAAAAATTATGTACGTGAACAATGCATCTAAAAATGCATTCCTTTGATTCATTAAACTTCTCAAAAGGTAACAATTAAATGAAAACAATATGTTTCTCTCCCTACAATACAGAACTGCTGTACAAATTGTACACATAATACAAATGTTACGGAAGTTCCATACCTTGGGGACATTTGCAGCTTCTATTGCATTAGTAAACGCTTCCACAGCATCGCGGTGCAAATCTAATTTTTGGAGAGCAACACCTAGATGATAATAGGTTTCAAACACCTAAAATAAAAGAACCAGGATAGCACATTCTTTATAATATTTTAGTACTGGTATGATTAGAACAGCCCCAGAAGTTCAAAATAATGAGTAATACCCACTATAAGAAGATTTTGTGCTATGAAATAAGAATGCAACCAGGACTATTGGGACTAATAATCAAGAATGACTATTCCCCCAATGTTTAAAAGACAATATAAATAGATTACAGGCACACACACCCATTTACACAGGGGTTACATTACAAGGTGGTGAACGTTTCATGTTGGTGAAATCACGTACAATTGAAACCCATTGAAAAAGCCTGCAAACACCGTTCCGCTCCACCCCGTTCCATACTTTTAGTGAAGTTTCAGTGACATCCTTATGACGTTTCTGGGTCACGTCCAGGTTCATCGCAATGCACATATACATGGTCGCTCACATATTGAACACATGTAAGCTGGGGGCTGCCTGGATACCGTAAAAACAAAACCACCGCCAGAACAGCTATAGGAAGCTTTGATACCATACTAATTATAAAAATATCAGTCAATCAAAAACCAATCCATGCTTTACAGCCAAACCCACAAGTGTGTGCTTAATAGTGTGTGCTTTGGTCCTATTTTTCTTTTAAATGCTAAACTGAAATTACCAGCCGTATACAGCTATGACCAGGAACATATTCTGCAGGAAACTTCATTTTGTTCAAGGAAGATAGCAGCTTTCTATAGTATTCAATTGCCTGAAAACAAAATAAAAATAGCATAAGGACCTCAAGATGGGGTGAAAATGTCCAAGCTTCTGCAAGTAACAAAATTTATGTTTCAAAAACAAAAAGCAGGTCAGAGCAGTTGCTCCTTTTTGTTGTCGCAAGATTCATACGAATGAAATATAATTGTGTGTATATTTGTGTATATGTGTGCATATGTATACACACAACAGTGTGTATTTGTATCCAATATGACTCATGTATAAAGCTTTCGTTTAAAAACAGTACTATTACAAAAGGAAAGGAAAATCACAATAGACATCCCATTTCTCTCAAGCTCTGCCACACCCACTGGCGAAGGAACGGGGGTGCGGAGGGAGCAGACCCCCACAGGTGACGTGCCACCACCAGAATGCGCACCACGCCCCTGCAGGTGGCATGCCACGTCCTTGCAGGTGGCATACCATACCCCCAGGATGTGCGCCACGCCCCCCGCAGGGTGCCAGCCGCACCCCCGCCTATGGCTGTGCGCCCCACCCCCAGTAGCGGAGCATGCAGCTTCGCCACTGGCCACACCATTGTGTCAAAGGACGAAAACAAATGACTGTAATTCTAAAAGGAATGCAAAAGTTTAGTGTCTCAGAATGGTGTGGTGGTTAGTGTTGAACTAGGACCTGGGAGACCAGGGTTCAAATCCCTGCTCGGCCATGAAGCTCACTGGTGGTGACCTTGGGCCAGTCACAGTCTCTCAGCCTAACCAACCTCATAGGGTTGTTGTTGTCCGTTTTCATCAGATTTAGGAGTTATGCGACCCCAGAGCCATCTGAAGACTGCCGTCTATAGGGAATTTTTTTTAATGTTTAACATTTTATTATGTTTTTTATATATGTTGGAAGCTGCCCAGAGTGGCCGGGCAACCCAGATGGGTGAGGTAATAATTATTATTATTATTATTCACAACAGAAATAGATAAAAACATGCAGTAAAAACGTACTAAAAAAGTTAAAAACAGGCATCAGTTAACCAGTGTGGAAAGATGTATTTTTACTTATGCCCTTTTAAAATGTGGGGTGTGGGTTTCGGGGGGGGGAGAGGGGAGAGGGGGTCACTGGTTGCTTTTATTTTCGTTATGTATATTGTGGTTTTATATTTTGATTTTATTCTGCGAGCCGCCCTGAGACCTCCGGGTATAGGGCAGTATATAAATTCAATAAACAATAATAAATGATAAAGATTAGGACGTCACTATTTAAAATGGAGAAATGCCGTATGGAACCCTACGTCACACACAAACGAACGTGCAGCCCATCCAGCATGGAAACTAGGGTGAAACTTCTTCGCGCGGGTCAAGCCAGATGATTATATCCGGAACAAAAATCCCCGCGAAGGTTTCCACAGCCAGATTCGAGCGGTGGAGCCCGAAGGATTCACCGCGCACAGCTTTGAGAGGCGCGCCATTACGCGCGCTCTCGCGCCCCCCGGGCAGCCGCCCTAGCGAGCCGGGAGGAGGCAGAGGCGCCCGTTACCTCCCGCCAGCGCTTGGCCCGCTCGCAGCCTATGGCCGAGTGCAGATACGTGCGCGCCTCCGTCTGGACGCGCCCCACTCTGCAGACGAGCTTGGAGACGGCGGCTTCGAGGTCGGCCTCGGCCGGGTCCTCCGCCCCGGCGCTCTTGGCGAAGGCGGCGGGCTTCGTGCCGGCCGAGGGAGGCGCCGGGCTCCCGCTTTGCCGCCGGCTTTGCCGAGAGAGGCGCCCTTGCTCCATTGCGGTGGGCGAGGCGCGCGAAACTGGCGAGCCCGGCGCGGCGCGGTCGCCATGGCAGCCTTCCACCACGCGCTTCGGAGCCGCAGCCATGGAAACGAGCGGGAAAGGGGCCGGAATAACGCACGGCACCGCAGCCCACTTTCTCTCTGGGGTTCCTGTTTGAATGGGGGGGAGTGTCTCCGTTTTGCACCGTCATGAATTGAAAGAACCCTATAAAAATCCTCAGGGCGTCTCCACCAGTCGTCTGCATTCAGTAGGGAGAGTTTGGGCTGCTTGGCAGGCAATGCATTTTTTTTATTTATTAAAAAAATGGGAGTAGTTTCGCCTTTGGTGCAACGCAGATGGACGTGTTTTGCACGCGGGGGAATGTCTAGCAACTCTGCCTGTGTTATGTACTGAGTTGAATAGGATCCAAAAGGCAGCAGTCTGATTGGTCCTAGAACAATAGGATTCTGAATTCACAGTCTGGTTGGTCCTAGAACAATAGGCCCCAGAATGCAGCAGTCTGATCGGTGCACAGGAGCCACCCAATCCAGCTCCAGGTGGAAGTGAATTCGCACCCTGATTGGCCTACAGGGGAATCCCAGAATTAGCCAATCACGTGGAGCCCATTGTGTAAATAATGTATATAAAGCAGACATTCTGGGGGAACTTCTATTCCTCACTACTATGAGCTGAATAAAGAGCATGAAATCCACTTGACTCCGAGTATGTTTCAGCCTGCTTTCGACGTCACTGTTGCTGCTGTTGGGGCAGGCGACTTGGGCACAGCTACGCCTCTATGGGAGAGAGAAACACGCAGATGTAATGCATTAATATTCTTTTAATTTCTGCCGCCCGTCTGACTGCGTGTCTCCCAACTTTTGCGTGCCTTACTTCTGAGTAAATGCGCCCAAGGCCACGCTGCTCCTCGGTGGATGATCATTCCATGTATGGCTAAGTTGTCTCTCGAGGACCGCGACTGCAGAGTTACCAATGAGGAGGCCGGGGGAATTCATTTAATTCAAATTATCCTTTTCGGAAACAATGAGAAACCTTTTAAGGGACGTTTTTGCCTTTGCGTCACACGGCAGGCTTAGGAATAATTCACTCTGATGTTCTCTCTTGCAATAAACTGATTTTAATCAATACATACTAAGTTGTTATTCCAACTATCTTTATTCAGACTGCCCTTCGTAATAAAAATGATTTTCCCCTGCCCCATTTCTCTGCTGATGGCAGATTTCCGCCACCTAGTGGATGAACTGTATGCTCTCCACTGGAATTCCGTGCAAACACTGGATTTTCTGCAGACCTGTTTGTTCAGCATTCATTCTGATTTATGCAGCGGTTGACTGTTTACATATCACTCTGCAGCCATTGCGCTTTCGCCACTGGGTTTTGAAGCTGTGCATGCACAATATTAGCCACAAGCCACAGCTAGCCTGTGATTTCTGGAGAAAAACTGCTGCTAGATAAGTTTCCCCTATAATCAGCTTCTAAATAAATAACTTAAGTCACATTCACTTTACAGTCAAGTTGAGGTGCATACATTTGAAACAGGTGTTGTGCATTATATGCAGAAGACAGCTTCAGGAATAGGAGGTTCGGGCAGAGGGGGTTAAGAAAACCAAATCCTACCCCTTCTCTGATGTGTACAAAACATGCAGGTGTGACCTGAAACACATCAAAAGAAAGATCTGCATTTTAAGGTGCTAATGTGTACATAGCAGTGGTCTGAAGTTAGTTCTCATTTGTTTACCACAGGCATAGGCAAACTCCAACCCTCCAGATGTTTGGGACTACAATTCCCTTCATCCCTAGCTAACAGGACCAGTGGTCAGGGATGATGGGAATTGTAGTCCCAAACATCTGGAGGGCCAGAGTTTGCCTATGCCTGGTTTACCAGGTGGTATGACAATGAGCATTCATCCTGATTTACTTACGAGGAGTTTACACATCTCAGTTCTCATCTGTTCATCCCACGTTTCAATGGATTTTCCTATCACTTTCTAAACTGCAAAGAATCCTGTTTGTGTTTCTTTGTTTTTGTTTTTAATTTGTTGCACATAGGTCCCTCCCCCCAAACCTTGACAGTTCAGGCACCCATTCAGTTTTCTGGGGACCAGCTGGTAAATGTCCTCATGTGACTCTGCTCAACAACTGTCTTCATGCAAATTCTCCAGTATGAGAATAGGAAGAGTCATTACCATACAGTGGGTGACTGCAATGAAAGCCATTAACTTGAATGGCTTGTAAAGGCAATAATAAAGTAGAAGCATTTGTGTTGAGCTCAGGTTAATATCAGAGCATTAGGAGAGAGTTGAAGGGCACCTTTTCATGCTACTTTGGTACTCAAGTGCAGAATGCAGACATAATGTATACTGGGCATACATATGCATAAATTGCTACTTTCGCCCTTCAAAATATATGGCACTGGGAGGCATTTATTTTCTGTTAATTTTTTTCATAGATTGATATACTTCGATACAAAGTATTTCCATGGTGGCTAACTACTTAAAATGTTAAAACATAAAACAACACATGAGACGAAAGTAAAATAAGCAGTAGATTTTAAAATTGCAGCTTATATTACTTGCTTAGCTTACATGCATTTTAGTAAGAAAAGCAGCATGCATGCTCTTCATTTTGTACAATGCAATCCTATGCATGTTCACCCAGAAATAAGTGAATCCAACAGAACTTACTCCCTAGCAAAAGTGCATACAATTGAAGGCTTAAATATGGCTATATTCGGTACCCTATATACTACAGCTGGATAAAAACAACCCAACTGTACAATTAGTTTCAGACACTTAAGGGGCACCTGGTCGTCTTCTTGAAAAGCAACCAGCAACAAACACAACATAACAATTTGGTTTTGAAACAGGATATAGTCCAAAGCTGCTGCTTATATGGCAAAGCAGCCTGCTGTTCAATATTTTTTTACACAAGCAAAAGAGAAAAAAATACAGTTCCATTGGGCATTGCCAAGCTTCTTTATATGCCTGAAGTCGCTCCTTGGATTCCACCCAATGTTAACATTTATAAACTATGCATCTCAATTAAATAAAAAAAAAAAATCACATGTGAAAACGCCCTAAATGTTTGTGTCCTTGCTTTTAAATAACTTATGACCACCAGGGGTCCTTCTTCCCTTAATAGTGCACAATACAATATATTCAACAATATTGCCTCACATTACAGGACAGTTTGCCACCAGGAAAAAAAAAAAAACTTTGCATAGTGGTTTTGCTTTGGTTTTGCTTTTAACAGAAACTAGATACAGGACATTCACAACCTTCAAACACCAAGTTGACAGCAAAACACTTACTGTACAATGTTAGGCATTTTAAAATGGATGGCCTGTCCCATTTTGTCACTAGAGGCAAAACAAGGTACTTTCCCTTCCCCGCCACCATCTCTTGCCACCCACTTACTGAAGTCTTGCTTGCGGGGGTCACAGGTGTGTGGCTTCCAGGTTCCCGCAAAAGGTCTGTAAGGTCTTGCCAGAAGCCACAACAGCTTTTCCTTACTTCTTTGGTGGTGGCAATACAAGGGGGTGGGTGACACCCATGGCAGCGCCAGATAAGTAAGGAGAAACGGTGGCGAGCTCTCATGAGAACTGTGATATTTCATGATATCTTACTAGAAGCTGCCACCGCTTTTCACTTCTCTGGCGGTGGCAGAGGTGGGCTGAGCACTCTTGTGGCGCCACCCCTTGGAATTTTGCCACCTGAGGCGGCTGCCTCAATCTGCCTGATTGGTGGGACGGTATGTTCAGCATATTTTTCTGAGTATACTTGGAACAAAGGCCCAAATCAAAACTTCAGTGCTCAGAGTTTCCTGGGGCGAGGGAAAGCAAATGAAGCACATCATAATTCCCAACAGCACCCCATGATGCAAAATCAGCATTATTTAGGCATTTACGGGCATGATTATGCCACACACTTAAACTGCCAATAAGTAATCCTGTCTTTGTTTCAGCGGCAGGATTAGCTTGTGGCATAACTTCTTTGCTTGAACTATTAAGATTGCTTTTACATAACCTATCAGTGGCCCTATATTTGCTCAGTCCTGCACCTCAACTTGGCAAGGTATTCATTAACTTATATTTACAAATTGCTTTTCTGGATCGGATTCTGCCCATGTAAAAGCATGCTGTAGGGAGAAAAGAGAAACATCCAGCTCTCTGGTGAATGTGTTTGGTGTTTTTTGCAACAGTTATACAGTACCTGAATATACCTGAAGGAGCATCTCCACCCCCATCGTTCTGCCTGGACACTGAGGTCCAGCGCCGAGGGCCTTCTGGCGGTTCCCTCCCTGCGAGAAGCCAAATTACAGGGAACCAGGCAGAAGGCCTTCTCGGTAGTGGAATACCCTCCCACCAGATGTCAAAGAGAAAAACAACTACCAGACTTTTAGAAGACATCTGAAGGCAGCCCTGTTTAGGGAAGCTTTTAATGTTTAACAGTGTATTGTATTTTAATCTTTTGTTGGAAGCCGCCCAGAGTGGCTGGGGAAACTCAGCCAGATGGGCGGGGTATAAATTATTTTTATTATTTTTATTATTTTTATTATTTTATATTACTATCTGAACTGACAGCCCTGGAAGCATTGACAATCTGTTCAGCAGCAGATATTCTTGCCCACACCCATCAATGCACATAAATATTTTTAGGCTGGGGTCCTGTTCTTTCTTTTATGGTACACTATACCGCAGATTGCATGTGCTGTTCTCTAGATGGCTATTTTTTACAGCTGCTCTTTGCAGAGTTGATTGTTACGTACAGGATGTATCGGTTGGTTTTTCAACAGTGGGGACTAAAGATCAAAGAAAATCTCCTGATAGATGGGTATTGCTCTCCAGCTTTTGAAAAGACATACCCATCGGAAATGAGGAAACGGAGCAAAGAGGCTGGGTGGGAGGGAAAAAATTGCAGTTTCAATTGTCATAAAGAAGCACAAGGAAAAGGGATGAGAGTTTCTAGCTCATATTAGCCAGATCTGGGGATACAGCCTACAGGCAAGTTGCACAGCATGTTTTTCTTCCTGGGGACAGTCTGATGCTACTTGCTGAAAGAGCACTTATTTGCTGCCAGTATGCTCTGCTCACATGAAGCAAATATTGAAAAGATACCATAAATCTCCAGAGTATTCTTTTATCCCAAGAAAATTAACTCCTGTAGTTCTGCCCCAGAAACCATTTATCCCCCCGCCCCTTGGACAAGGATAGAGAGCTTGTAACAATATGAAAATTCTTACTGTAGGAAATTGGACAAGATGACCTTCAGATTCATTTTGGTCCTTCAGTGTGCAGTGGTTATGTGATGTAATTTGCTCTCTTTTCGGCATAATCCCAAACTTCAGCTGATTCAGTGTTTTGTGCTTTAAGCTTATTAATGGTGCCTTGTCACTTTGCAGGTAAGCTATACTGTATTCCTCAGCCTGGATAAATGTGGAGTGAAGGGCTGCTAAGTAGAGGATACAACTGGGAAACAAAAGAAACCATAATTATTGATAAATGTTGAATGTGCCTTTCCACTCATCTGCAACATTGTATGTTCTTCGGAATTTTAAATGGGCTGCATAGATGTGAGTCTCATTCCTTTGGAACAAGCTCATTGCTATTCAGGACTTTAAATCAGTGCATCGTGAAGTGCATTGCAAACAGTGGCAAACCAGTCTAGAAGACAGCAAATAGTCAGGAAATGCAGTTATATAAATCCATTCCTGAACTGAAAACGCTGGAGCTGGTTCTGATAGGCAAATGTAGTTGTTTACGATTCATCTCTGTATGTGAATCCTTTGTTATAAAGCTCAAACTGGCTGCAGACTGTAAACTGCTTGGATGTTTTTCCTCCCCTTTTGGCAGGAAGCACTAACTGTAATCATGCCAGAGCTGGACTCTGATTTTTACAACGTTGAGTTGTCGCGATTTCAGAAACACAGTATTTGATTCTGTACCTTCTGACAATGACTTTTGCTTTCTTTGGGATTGCATTTTCCTGGTGCTTTAGTTAAATGCTAGTTATACAAGATGTGAGCATGGCAGGTAAACCTCTAATCCATGGAGATATTCCCCATATACATGCCTGGTAGTCACTCATTTTGTGTAGTGTTAGTATACCCGTGGTGCAGTCAGGGGAGTCCCTGATTGCTGGCATGCAAACATAAAAAGCAAACACACACAAGAAGAACACTTCTGCGTTTCTGGAAAATTACCACAGCAAGAGCCATGCACAAAAAGAGTTAATAGTGTCACTGAGGGTCAAGCTACATGTTACAATAAACATGTTTTTAATAAAATAAAAGAGTGCTTAAAGTGTCCACTTTCATTTTGAAGAAAAAGCAGGCACAGGACTTCAATCTGGAACGTATTCTGAATCCAGAATGGGGACTGTTATGTATTCTGTGGTCTGTGTTTGCCTGAGCTTGAGTCTGGACTAAGAATTCTGAGCTCCTTTGTTCTGATTCGATACATGATGCCCAATCACAGAACATTTCAGGATTTGGGCCTCTGCCATTGGCCCTTGAACTCTGAGTCAGGATTCGCAGCTTGGGAATTTAGACACCCAATCACAGTAGGAGTGGGAGTGGCCCAGGCTTTCAGAAATGTATATAAGCAGTTGCTTTGACTCTGTTCCCCGCTTATGTAGTTCAATAAAGGTTCTTGCTGTTATCACTGTGTCTTGCCTCGTGGGAACCCACCTACACTTCATTGGGATATGCAATTGTTTTCTGCCAATTTTTTTTACTCCCAAATGCTGTTTACTGCAAGTAGCACATTTAGCGGGCAATAACAGCTGGGAGGGACTTTCAAAAGGATCTATCCGGTACTATGTCTGGGATCAAGCAGCCTTCATTGAACAGATTAATCACTATAGATAGAACTTTCCTATCACCAGATGTCATCTCAAACAATGCTTTTCAACAGAGACAATTCACACATTTGGCTGAGAGTCTTAAAGTGTTGAGAAAGTATGTGATGTATACACATGTGTGAAACCAGCCCAACATTTGCACTGCTGCAAATCAAGGCTTGCCTTAATTGTATAATAATAAAAAAACATAAAAATGTGCTTTGCAAAGGAGTAAATCCCATCTACCTTCACTTGCAAATTTTATAACACAAGACAAAGCAGACACTTTATGATGTGCCACTATAAACATATGTAACCTTAGAGAAAGCAGATGCTAATTTTTTTGTTTATACTGAACAAGAAACGGGAACCACAATACAGGATGTTGCGCCATCTGCAAGTGTCTGTAGGTGTGGGATCTAGATGCATCACCTCAAAATCAGACGTATTTTAAATAACCACAGGAATGAGAAAGAACCTAGAAACTGCATTGCACCAATGCACCATAGTTCTAGAAACAAATGCTTAGCAGGCTTTTTAAAGTTCACTCTTAAGAGTTATGGAGCCTACAGAATGATTAATAAAAAGCTTTGTTGCACAGATGTCAGGAATTAGGTAAGTATACTGAGAGTGGATTTTATTGCAAAAATTACACACTCTCCTGATCCTTCCAGCTGCTCAATATTCCCTTAGTCAATAGCCTGGATGTGGTTCCCTTGCTTGCTTTGTGCTGAAGTTTCCTATACTCCCCATCCATTCTGTCTGATTAAGGTATTGCAAAATCATGTCGTTTAATTCCTTAAGATCTTCAATGCTCTTCTTTTCTAGCACCATTTTTCTTGACACTTCATCCATCTTGTCTCCAGTGTGAACTATGGAAGAAAAGGCAATGTTTAAACCAGCACTCAGATTGTCAGATTGAATATGGTTCATAATACAGGGAATTGCATAATCAGGAAATTGCACCCTTCTCCTCAGCAGGCTGAAGCAACCTGCTTCCAGGCACGATGAGTCGAGGCATAGGTGAAGGCTGAAATTAATGTATGAATGGTGAAGCAAGGTTTTAAGAACATTTAAGTTTACAAGACTGCTGCGTTTATTACTTTGCCATGTCCCAAGCAAAGTTAACTGTGCTTATGAGTGGGGGACAGCAGCAAATACACATTTTTATCATAAAATCATGACTAATAGTTTTTTTGGCATCCTGATCCACTGAACCAAAGACTGTGTTCCTCTGCATTTATTTGGTGTTCATCTCTGCCTTCCTGGGGTAACATTTCAGCAGTTCTCCATATTAAATGACTTTAACCCCACCACCACAATATTATACATTTTATTATATCATGTGATTTATAATTTCAAAACATTGCCTTTGTATTACCGTTTGTGACAATCATAATCCCCAAATTCCTCTGAGTTCCTCCCTTTTCATGTACAGAATTTAGCCCACCTCAAACTAACTTCCAGCCAAAATCACACCAACTGTACAATTTACACGCCCACATACTCCCATTCTCATTCTTTCCCATGCCTATCCTAGGAAAGTACAAAGGAGAGAGAGAAGGGGGTTGGAGAGGAACAGGAGAATCACATAGCATTTCTAAAACACCATAAGAAGGAGATCAAATTGCATTACCCAAGTCTCTTTTAATATAAACCACCTGTTCCCTCCCTGCCAGTTGCAAAACAAGGCAGTGTTGACTGGATGGTGGGTTTTAGATTTCCATTCACATAAGATCAGCTTCTTAGCTATTCACACAGCTTTATACTAAAATACTTCTTTATTGCCACTGTGAGCATTGTTCGTTCATTCATTCATCTATTCATTTATCCATTGTGCCACATATCAAAGATGAGAGCATGCTACAAAACATATAGAATCTAGGCTATTAAATTCCATCCTATCCTCCCCTTGCAATCGATATCGTAAGAACGAAGGCATGCTTACTTACCTATTAAGATTATTACAAAAGAAACTAGTGCCAAGCTGACAATTAAAGTAATGATCAATGTGACAAAGAACCAGCTTTGGCACCTCATGCTGTTTTGAATTGTCAAACACCTCCGACTGTGTAAGTTCTCTTCCCAGACTGCTGTAAAACAAAGACAAAATTCTAAGAGGAAAACATGCAATGGCCTTTGAGAATAAACATAGCAAGTTGGCTCTGCTTTTAAGAAGATAATAATGGGAAATGCTAATAATTTCTGAACTGGAGCCATGTATTCCCACTGCTAAGCAATGCACCACCATCATGTCATTCAAGAAACTCTTAATTACAGCGTCATAAGCAATTATTCACTTAAAAGGGGACTTAAAACGCATCACATGCTTACTCAATAGACTGTTACTTCAGATGTGTCCGTGTGTGTGATTGGCCTATGTGGGGAGCCAACCAATCCACATAACTTTATTGTACTAGCCATTGGCCATGACAAATCTGAATAAAAAATAAATACAAGCAAAAGGGGTGCCGTGCCACAAATAATAGTCTCTATTTAGGTCTCTGTGTCTCCTTTACAGTTCACTGCTAAATTGTCCAGAGCAGGCTTCCTCAAACTCAGCCCTCCAGATGTTTTTGGCCTACAACTCCCATGATCCCTAACTAGCAGGACCAGTGGTCAGGGATGATGGGAATTGTAGTTTCAAAACATCTGGAGGGCCGAGTTTGAGGGAGCATGGTCCAGAGTCTTATTTCTGATCTTTTTGGCCGCCAAAGCAAAAAGGGTGACTTTATGAGTCACTGAAGCATTTACATTGCTAAGAAGCCATAGGACCTTCTCTGCTGGGGAGAGACATCTTTCCTGTATGGTCAGGTGAGAAATCGCCTCCTGGGTCCAGTGTATAGTGGGCCATATAATAAAAAGTGCAAGATGTCTTCCACCTGCGGTTGCCCATGTGAAGAGCAATTCTGGTCCTGGATTGATTCCAGGTTGATCACTGGACAGGAAAGGCTATAAGAGGCTGCTTGTTTGGGGTCCTTGGCTGAACGATAACATATTTCTGACTTTGCTGTGCTTTCTTCTGCCTTCCTTTGACTCTGACTTCTTGGCACACTCTTGACTGGACGTGAGGCACAGAGAAAATTGTGACGACATAATAACTAGCTGACTTTTAAAAACCTCCTAGGACAGGTGTGGGGAACCTTTGACCTTCCAGTTGTTATTGAACTACAATTCCCATCAGCCCCAGCAAACATGGCTAGGCATGGAAGGAAATCCGACGGGTCAAAGTTTCCCCACAACTGCCCTGATTCTTCTCTGCCAGGCATGAACAGAACCATTTTTAAAGTATCTGTCACAGAAAGCCCTCAGAGAATCAACAGAGTGGACTAGCATAAATCCCTACTTGAAGAATTGGCTGTACTGGACAAATTTTGAGAGCAAGCCTAATTTTTCTAACACAAATCTTCGTGCCTGAGGAGAAACCAAAGTTTGCAGACTTTTAATAGTTGTCCCCCTCTTTCCCCCATTTCCTCCAATTCATAACAAACCTATTATGTGTTAAGTTTATTGAGTTCCATCACGATGGAGGCAGCTTCCCAGTCACAGGAATGAAATGTGGAATACCCTTAGGGTGGGCTTTCAAACACAGTAAGCTATCTTTAACAAATGTCTCTTGTCCGCTCTGCTTAATGGGCAGTCCTTAGAAAGTGAGCTGGCCAAGAGAATTTAGATTAAAGTAATGAAAACCATCCGTGAGCAAGAAACCCTGCCAAGCTGCTAACAGTGTGGCGCTGCTGTGTTCTTGGCCAAAATAGAAATGCAGCCTTGCATCTCTACCCAGGCTAAACTGAAGGGACCTATTTCAGAAGCTCATTTAAAATGGTTCCAGGCTTGCTGCGTTATATATCGCCCATGTTGAGATCCAATATAAATAAATGAGCCCCTGATAATGCATTTCAGCACATAAATATGGTGGGGAGCCAATGTGGTATAGTGGTTAGCATGCTGGACTAAGACCTGGGAGATCAGGGTTCAAATCCCTGCTCAGCCATGAAGCTCACTGGGTGACGTGGGGCCAGTCACTGTCTCTTAGCCTCATAGGGTTGTTGTGAGGATAAAAATGAAGAGGAAGAAAGCAGTGTATGCCACCTTGGACTTCTCGGAGGAAAAGTGGGATATAAATGTAATAAACAAAACAAAATAATGTAGAAATTTCAGTTTTCATATTTATCTTACCATACACAAAGGCATTGCATTAATTGGGGCATTTAAAAAATCTCATAAAACCATTACTTGAAAACATAATAATAAAATTCCCAAGGATGTTTGCAATTTAGAAAGCTGATCACAGATTCCTGCGTAAAAACAGCTGACAGCCATAAAGAGGGCATCTGTCTGAATGTTAGAGGGCAAGAGCACACATCTCCAAGGCTGCATTCCCAAACCGCATACTGGATAGCAGCCCACTGAAGTCAAACGAAGGGAAAACAAATGGCTGTGAGAAGCAGTCCTTTAAAAACTCAAAGCCTGCATTGATTTGCAAACTCTAGTGCTAAGATGAATTCACCATACTGGAAGCCCATAGTAACCCTTAGCAGCGCTGAGTGGCACCACATAATATGGGTCATCAGGACACACACACCCCTACCCCTCTCATGTTTTATAATATTGTTATGAGTTTCTGGGTGTGATACCTGTATAATCCTAGCAAGCCTTAAAAGCTAATCAAGCCAGGCTAGCTTCCTGGTGAGATAACAGCCGGGAACAAAAGAAAGGCAATGGGCCATTAAGACAACAAAGGAAAGGCGGCTCCGTGCCAGATGAAAATGGGTGGGGCCCCTCCTCCAGCTCTTAGAGAGTTAGAAGGACAAAGCCAGTGTTTGGAGGGCAGAGTTGGTTGTGATGCAACCTAGAGGGGAAAGCTGCAGTGTGCTGGTCCCGAGGGCTAACCGTGCGGCGAGGTCCAAGTCCAGTCTGAGGTCGCGGTATGGAGGCTATCCGTCAAATCTGAAGCAGGGTCCAAGGCAGGGAGTTGGGTGAGGTCAAGAACTCTGGCAGAAGAGCAGGACAGGGTGCAGGCAGGAACAGGCTACCAACAATGTTGCTCCCACAACCTGGGACTGGGCTGGCTGGCTTTTATCTGCCCCGAGGCATAGAGCGGTCCCGGTCCACAGGTGACTCACCTCTCCTGGCCTGGAGGCGAGCACTCCTCCTGCAGGAACTTAGTTCCCTCCGCCTCTCTACCCTGAGCCTCTGCAGCTCAGGAGAGGCTGGAGGATTACTGGACCCAGAGGCAACCTCAGCTTCCCCTGATGGGGCTGAGAGTGGAGCACCTGCAGGCAATGGGTCCTCCATCATCTCAGGAGCCAGAGCAGACTCAGCTGGTGCCTGCACCTGAGGATCCAGCACAGGTGAGGACCCTACAGGCTCAAGCCCCAGCCCTGGCTGAGCTGGTTCTGGAGGCGGGGACTCCTGTGAGGGTTTCCTCAGGTTTAGCCTCCGAGTCCGAATCCCAGGCCATCACATGCAGGCTGGCAAAGGGCACCACACTGAGGGACTCAAGACACTTAGAGATAGTCCTGACACACCTGCCCATTTGATCAGAAACAAACTATTCTATAGCACACATTTTACCGAGAACTTTCAGACAAATTGTATATAGGCACGCTTTCTAAGTTAAGGACAAGCCACAGGATTCTGTATCTGTTCCAGCATCAAAATGTGGAATGCTGCCAAGAGACAATAACTTCCAAAGAACTTTCAGAACACTGCAAGGGAGTTGAGCACTGAGAGCTAAAAATAATATTTGTTACCATGTGTACAGTAGAGACAAATACACATGAGAATAAAATTAGGGTGGAGCAACTGAAAAACGATTATCGGATATGGCTATATGGAGCGGGGAAACTTATCTGTCTTGTCAGGGAATATCATGGACAACTGAACCCCTGCTGAAGAAACAATGATCCCAGAAAGGGTTGCATTTCCACAGCAGAGAGGGAAGCAGTGGCCTTTCAGATGCGGTTGGACTTCAACTCTCATCAGTTCCACCCAGCATGGCCAATGGTAAGACATGATGGGAGCTGAAGTCTAACAATATCCGGAGGGCCACACAAAACCCTAAAATGTATTTTATATAATTGACTTTTTATTTCTATTCTTTGTATTTAGCATTGTTGTTTTATTGCTATGGCCAATGGCTGAAGCAAATAAAGATTCATTAATTCACTCTGGAGGGCCACAGGCTCCCCATCTCTGAAATAATGAAGTTTAGAGTCAAATGATTCAGATCGAAATAGAACAACCAGACAAAATGAAAATCTCATAGCCTTCTGACAAGCTGGTTAAGGGCACATTCTGAAGACAAAGGACATAGCCAACTCGATGAAGCTAAGCAGATGTGAGTCTGGTCAGTGTCTGGATGGAGGATAATCTGGGAAGAATGGTGAAATATAAGATCTATCAAATAAATAAATACGGCGTTTTAAGGCAGTCCTAAATGTATTGATTTGGGAGCAAGCACAGTGGGACTGACTTATCTGGGAACATGCGTGGGATTGTGCTGCGCATGCAGCTAATTAATTCAGCGGGGAAATATACGGCAGCTAAAAAGTTCTAGAGAAAGAAAGAGGTACACATTGAAAGCAGCTAATGGATGAAGCACATTGTTCATAGCCTGAAAAGCAGTGAACAAGTAGACAATTAACAATTTTTTAACAGCCTCAGCATATTGTTCTATTTATAAAAAAAACAAAACCCTGTTTTATTTTCAGAGTGACTCAAAGCAGCTTAGTAGAATGCAATCACTACCAGTTCAGTGTTTATTCATAAACCAGTGATATTATCATATAACAGAAAGATCAAAGGAAACAGAAGACAGAGTCTCTGTACCGTTCTTTAACTGTTGTGCAGAACAGATTTTTTGGCCACTGCAGTTTTTATTACCCCTGGAGCACTTTGGCACGACAAATGGCAGCTGCCAAAATTCACTCTTTGGAAGAAAATATATATCACCACTAAGCCCCATCTTCAAAGAAAATCATAGTTTGCACAGTTGTGTAAATAAACCTATAGTCATATATTTTGAACTATTGTCTTTAAAATGTGCACAGAAGACAGATAGATTTAAGCTATGTCTCTCACACAAACCACGCTGTCCACCTATTGTGAATGCCAACTTGTTAATTTAACCTTGCAAGGTGCTGACTCAAGTTGGAGTCTACATTGACTACCCATGGTTTAGATGCACAGTTAACACCTGGTCCCTTCTTACTAAACCACCCTGAGAACACATTTATCTAGACAAATAAGCCACAAAACGAGTAGTGTTAATCTGATATCCTGAAAGGTCGTTGACAAATGGTCTGCACCATACATACCGGCGTGCCGATATCGATCTGCACAAAGATTTTGTTCATTTAAGTTGTTCAAAGAATCAACTGCATAAAGCTTCCTTTCTTTATGAAAGTTTTGCAAGTCACTTTCCACGGAAGAGCTCTCCATCACCCCTATGATGAAGAAGAAGAAGAAGAAGAAGAGAGTTTGGACTTGATATCCCGCCTTTCACTCCCCTTAAGGAGTCTCAAAGCAGCTAACAATCTCTTTTCCCTTCCTCCCCCACAACAAACACTCTGTGAGGTGAGTGGGGCTGAGAGACTTCAAAGAAGTGTGACTAGCCCAAGGTCACCCAGCAGCTGCATGTGGAGGAGCAGGGAATCGAACCCTGTTCACCAGATTATGAGTCCACTGCTCTTAACCACTACACCATGCTGGCTTCTTCTTTTTTAAATGAAACTTGGCAACATGTCTCTAATCAATATATTTGCTCTTCTAGGCAGCAAACACCTATGATGGCAGCCTCCAAATAGGAAGCTGTTGTTGTTGTTTAAGTCTAACTTAGGGGCATTGATTTTATCACCAAGGTTTTCCGTATGACCTTGATGGCTGCTGGTATGGAGTTCAGTACCTCCTATGTCACCTGCTCAGTAAATATGCCCTCAAAAATCCAGAATGCATGAGGCACTGTTTGCTTTTCCTGCTCAGCTCCTGTTTGCAGTGACTCAGCTTCTCCTACATTGAACACAATGCTTACACTTTTGCTAGGACCTTTCCCGGCACTCTGAACAAAGGAGAGGTGCCAAGAACTTGTCTCTGTGAGCGATCATGGTGATGGTGGCTGACACAGGCGCCTTTCCCCCCCATTCATGGGGCAGCTAATGGGGGGACATGAGAAGTCTCGATCCTGTTTGCCGCAGGGCATGATTTGAAGAATGTGGAATGAAGGAGAAGACATGAAAACTAACAGCAGAAATGGAGGAAAAGACTAAAGGGTGCAGAGAACCCCTGTAGCCAGGGTGCACTGTCTCCCTAGAGTTGTGTTTTGCCACAGCCCCCACCCCCACCCCCACCCCCGGATTTGTTGTAGTAAAATTATCTTTTTAATTTGTTACAGGAGCAATTTAAGAATAGGATACTCTGAAAAATTCGGTGAAGAAGGCAGGGAAAGTACACAAGATAAGCATCATCTGGAAGAGACAATCCCAAGTCTGCTCATGCAAGACTTTCCCTAAGAATGGATTTTTCATTATCACAACCACCCTATAATTACTTAATTGATCCTGACCAAAAAACAACAACCCCAGCCAATATAGTACCATGACCTTTGACAAGTTAAATATTAGAACTTTGTATTATGGGCTAGAATTAAGACTCCGCCCCTTGAATTTTCCTTTGTTCTGCTTTCCAGATTCAGTTTCATTCTTAAAGCAGCCGGTAATGAAGAGGCATATTTGTATGCCTGCAGGAGTAGTAAGAGTTTGTTTATCCTGCAGTTATTAAGATGAGTAGCGCAGGACTGGGTGCTTATTGCTAAAGTGTGAGATAAAGAGATAACTGAAAGCAATCTGATAAAAATATCTACCCTAACTTACCCTTTACTCGTTTAAAGCACTCTCTATACAGTGGTACCTCAGGTTACATACGCTTCAGGTTACAGACTCCGCTAACCTGGAAATAGTGCTTCAGGTTAAGAACTTTGCTTCAGGATGAGAACAGAAATCGTGCTTCGGCGGTGCGGCGGCAGCAGGAGGCCCCATTAGCTAAAGTGGTGCTTCAGGTTAAGAACAGTTTCAGGTTAAGTACGGACCTCCGGAACGAATTAAGTACTTAACCCGAGGTACCACTGTACTCACAATCAGAGTGGCTATTTTTTCTTCTTTTTCTTGTGTACCTGATGGCAAAGAATGAAACAGCCCTAGAGGAATAAAAACATGGCTGTGTACACTCTACAGTTAACTGACTGGTTGTTCAGGCCTAATTTCTGATTTTCCCCAATGTGTGAAGCTCAGTATGAGGCTTTTTCAGGGTTTCTGGGCAGAAAAATGAATGCAGCAACCAGTTTTTAAAAATTCCATTTGCATTCCACAATTAGTTTCCAGTTGTTTTAGTTAGTACTTTGTATAACATCCAGTTAACAGGAAGGAAAATCTGAAGGTCAGGAACAAGATTAGATTAATTTTTTGAAAAAACAAACTCCACACAAGTCTTTAACTTTGCAAAGAGCATAACTATTTTGTTTGTTTTATACCTTTCAGTTTCACCTTGTTCACTGTATCATTAACATCCCTTTTTCTTATAAAACAAAAAAAACTGCCAGTCATTTAATGTCTGGTGCTCAAACTAAATTTTCTGTTAACCTACATAATGGGCTATGTAAATATGAATTTTACTCTGCATGGAAGAGAAGGAGTGAGGGGAAAGATCACTACCTTTCCCTCCTCCTGGCCTTCCCACATCCTCTCCCACAAGTGAGTAGAGCGGGAAGTTGGTTGGGGCCATGTGCTTCGCCACCCCACAAAAAACGCTGCACTCAGAAATGTGGTCATCCCACCCAACAAGGAAATCTGGCTACAGGGCTGCTGCAAAGGAAATTCTCAAACATTGCGAGAAGTTTCTTGTTTCCAACTTGTTCTGATGCTGTGCACAAATGTCTGCTCGGCTTCACCTTTTACCCTTTTGGCAGTTCACCAAGGACAAGCTGAATGACATTAAAAATATCTGGCCAACTTTCTTCCCTGTGCCTTGGTTTCTGTGCCACAAGTCTCCTGAGTCATCTTTTCTTCAGTATTGACTGTAAGGGGCCCTTATGCTTTTATCTCAAACTGAAAAATTAGACTGATTCTTAGCAACGTGGAAGTATTACAGTGGTACCTCGGGTTACAGACACTTCAGGTTACAGACGCTTCAGGTTACAGACTTCGCTAACCCGGAAGTAGTACCTCAGGTTAAGAACTTTGCTTCAGGATGAGAACAGAAATCACGCAGCAGCGGCACGGCAGCAGCGGGAGGCCTCATTAGCTAAAGTGGTACCTCAGGTTAAGAACACTTTCAGGTTAAGAACAGACCTCCAGAACGAATTAAGTTCTTAACCTGAGGTACCACTGTATTCACTGTATATCATTGTACCTCAGTCTACCTAAGTGAGGTGTTGGAGCAGAAGTGAGCAGCTTATTTTCCTGCAGGATTGGCAACGGCATTTCCTGGGTCTCTATTTGCCCGTCTTCCGTATGCCAAATAAAGAAGCCTAAGGCTTAAATTAAATTAAATTTCAAAAATTCCAAAATCCATTAATTAAGACCAACCAAAATGTCATACACCAAGCTACTGAGTCCACCAGAACTCTTCATCAGGCAAGATGTCGTACTTACACTGTTGGAGGCAGGAAGCCTCTGAATGCCGGTTGCTGTGAACAAGGCCTGCCCAAGACATATGGACCTTTGAGGCAAACCACAAAATGGCAGCCTCCTCCCTGCTATGGAAGAAGAGGAGCGTGAACCTCTACAGTGTGGTGTAGTGGTTAAGAGTGGTAGACTCGTAATCTGGGGAACCGGGTTTGCGTCTCCGCTCCTCCACATGCAGCTGCTGGGTGACCTTGGGCCAGTCACACTTCTCTGAAGTCTCTCAGCCCCACTCACCTCACAGAGTGTTTGTTGTGGGGGAGGAAGGGAAAGGAGAATGTTAGCCACTTTGAGACTCCTTCAGGTAGTGATAAAGCGGGATATCAAATCCAAACTCTTCTTCTTTTTCTCTACATTGAGAACAAGGGGGATGGGATAAAGATCCACATTGGGATCTGCTGCCCCTGTGGATTCTGCTGCCCAAGGCCTTGTCTCATGGGTTGGCCAGCCCTGGCTGTGATCACAACTGGGGGAAATGCTTTTGAATTCAACTCCGGCTTGCTGCCTTCCTATAGGAATCTAGTTGACCACTGTCAGAAGAAAATACTGGACTAGATGGGCCATTGGACTGCTCCTGCAGGTTTGTCTTATGAATTTCAAGCAAAGTGGGGGAAAGCTGGCTTGGTATTACAGCCATAATAGGTTGGTTAATTCCCCCTTCCCCCCTTGTATAATAGTTTTAGAATGGACGTTGCTATGGAGATGTGGCCGTAGTGGCTGTCATGAAGAAAGTTTGCACATCAGAAAGTTCCACTGTACCACTGGTGTACATTTGAACTGCCATATATAAGCCCTATGGTGGGTAGAACGTCTGCAGGATGACATAACTTTTTCATGCAGCATGTTGGCGCTTCCCACAGGAAGCAGTGATGACCTCAAACGTAGATGGCTTTAAATAGAGGATTAGGCAAATTTGTGGCAGACAAAGCTATCAAGGGCTAGTCGCCATGACCTCCCCTGTCAGAGACCTCATGCATCTGAGTATCAGTTTCTGGGAAACTGGGCAGGTGAGAAGAATACTATTGCACTCATGTCCAGGTATCCGGTTGGCCACTGTGAGAACAGGATACTGGGATAGATGCTGAGCCATTGGCCTGATCTAGGAGGCTCATCTTATGTTATCTCTTACTCATACTTCATCTCTTATGCACAGCATTGCAGTGTTGAAATGAGCTGGTTGGCTCTGTAAAGGTAAAGGTAAAGGGACCCCTGACCATTAGGGCCAGTCGTGGCCGACTCTGGGGTTGCGGCGCTCATCTCACTTTATTGGTCGAGGGAGCCGGTGTACAGCTTCCGGGTCATGTGGCCAGCATGACTAAGCCGCTTCTGGCGAACCAGAGCAGCGCACGGAAACACCATTTACCTTCCCGCCGGAGCGGTACCTATTTATCTACTTGCACTTTGACATGTTTTCGAACTGCTAGGTTGGCAGGTGCAGGGACCAAGCAATGGGAGCTCACCCCGTCATGGGGATTCGAACCACCGACCTTCTGATCTGCAAGTCCTAGGCTCTGTGGTTTAACCCACAGCGCCACCCGCGTCCTAAAAGTACTAACAGCCAATCCTGAGGCACAAAGATGAAATCCCTGACAGCTGCATCAGCTTTCATCACATGTACCTGCACCATTCTGCATGCTTATTTGCTGTCAATCTCTCTTAGAACCGAGCATCAGGGTACTATATATTCAAATACAAGGAAGCTAAGCAAAAGGTTCCCATTAGAAGAAAAGAAATGGAGGAAAAAATACTGATAAGTGATTAAAATTTTTTTTTTGCAGAACCTTTCTTTCTGAACTAGTGAGGATTGCAAGGAAAGCTCTGGTTGCAACGAACATGCCCATTCTGATCGAAAATATGTTATATATGCAACACTGAGTTCAGGATGGAGGGATTATTGCTCCCATGGGAAACTGTGACACAGGGAAGGGAGCCATATCAAACACAGCCATATAATGATTCATTATTTCTATTTTTGGTTTCCCTCAACAAAGGACCAGACACAGTGCTTTAAGCCAAGTTGCACAGAATTCTAAAGGTTCACCTCCAGTATTCATAGCGTTTTTTGAAATCTCTGAGGGAGATGTTTTCTCAACGTTTCCTGTTAAGGGAATCAACAAGCAAGAACTATGGAAGAGCTAATTAACTCTGCTCTAGTCAATGTAATTTGCTTTGACTGACTGGTTTTAAGCATAGTTTGAAAAAGCCAGATGTCCTGCTATGCACTTAAGTCTAATGAAAAATTAAAACCAAGAAGTTGCATGTGATTTGTGTTTTCTTTCCCTTGAGTGTGGCTGGAAGCAGAAGCTAACAGCATGAGCACTCAAAACTCAGCCGCTCTTAACACGGTAACTATAACCTTTCGTGCATTTGAGTGAGTTGGTGTCAGTATTGATTTGGTCTTTGACTCATCACTTGTTTTTCCCCCCGTTTAATTTATTCAGGATGAAGAGAGAAGTTAGCAGAAAAGGTAACAGCAGTTAACCAAAGATCTGAAAACAAATCCAGCTAACCAAAGAATAAATATTAGCAGATTTTAAACCATAAAAACTGAAGGTTACTTACATCTTTAACCATGTCCAGAATTCAGAATAATTCTCCAGAGTTTAATTCTAAATCATTTCAGAAGAATTCCAGTATTTCGTTCAAGTAGAATACATACTGTATGCTATTCCTCTTGTCCTTTGGAACGCCATTGGAGTGTCTCAACTAAACTCACAAGCTTAGCTCTGAAACACAGTGTGCTTTCCATCTATATTTAGTATTCATTTGAGCCAAGTTGTCAGGTTTCAAATACTTCGTTAGAAGACAGTATAATTTTTAAACACACTTATAGAGAGAAAAATATATAGACAGGGTAAAGTTTATAACATTCGTGAATAGATATGAACCCACCAAGTGAATAAAATATGCTGATGATGTGCAATGTTGTTCTCCGGTATATAAAAGTTGCAAACATGTATGTATTCACTATCCGTTGGAGAGAACTGAACGCCTCAAGAGTTGAAGCTGATACAGCTGGTTTTCTCATCTAGTGGCACCATACCCTCCTGGGTAGATTGAGGCAGGAGCCTCATTGTTATGGTAGACAAAACCCATTCAACATAGCCAAGGCTTTTAACTGAATTATGGTCCTGCACCTCTCCACTGGTTTCCTTGTCTGCTGTCGCATTGATCTTAAGTCTTCTTTATTTATTTAGTATTCTAAAATATTTATAGGATGCTTTTCTGAACAAAAAAAAAACCCAGCGTACATAGAGGGGTTGCTAACCTTTTTGGGCCAGTGGGCAAATTTGCAGACTGCAGAAACTGTGCCTGGTGCCAAACACACACAACTACAAGTGCATGTCACAACCTATACTGTTGACTACAATAGAATGCTTCCTTTAAGTCGAATTTCAGTGGAGGGAGGGGACTGTGCAGATGCCCCCTGGCTTACAACAATTAAAAATATTAAGTATTTTTTAAAATAAAAAAATCAGTATTATTAAAACATAAAACAAATTCACCAAAACAGATTCAAAACTTGAGTAACAATGCTATTCCAGCTTTCATCCAGTTAGCAGGACAAAAATTACTCAGTCTACTACGTTTGCTCTTTTTTTTACCATTTAAAAAATAGATTTAGCATTACAAAGTTCTGGTTGTTTAATTGACACTTTGGGCACTTTTAATAGGAAAGTGACTCAACTATTTAAAATAAATGGCGTACCGGCCAGATAAAGGGAGGAAAACCCACCGAGTCAATGAGATAGGGTCTGAAAGGTGAAGCTGCTGGGAAATGATTTATAATGAGTTGAAAAAAATGTTTAAAATAACTTTTTCTAAAAACCCCAAAGCTTTTCTTTTAGGAATTCTAGGTGCCAAAATCCCAAGGGAGCAGAAAAGGCTATTTATGTATGCGACCACAGATGTTATTGGCCCAGAGATGGAAAGAATATAGAGTACCCACCAGAGAAGAATGGCAGATCAAATTGATGGATTGTGCCGAAATGGCTAAAATGACCGGAAGAGTCAGAAGTCAGCAAGAGCAGAATTTTAATAATGGGGGAACATTCATAATTTATCTTAAAAACCATTGTAAATAACACTTGTAGTTTAATGGTGACTTTTGGACATAATGGAGATGTAAAAGATTTGGATCAGGCATAGGCAAACTCGGCCCTCCAGATGTTTTGGGACTACAACTCCCATCATCCCTAGCTAACAGTGGTCAGGGATGATGGGAGTTGTAGTCCCAAAACATCTGGAGGGCCAAGTTTGCCCATGCCTGATTTGGATTATCATAAAAGATGCAAGAGGAAATGATTAATAACAACAGGACCCACAAAAGGGAGGAGGGAAGTCCAGGCGATTCTTTGGAATCTTGTTTTTATGTTGTGTATTGGATATGTGATTGTAAAACTTTGATCAGAAAACCAAATAAACAAATCTTTTAAAAAAAGAAAGGTGAAACTGCTGTGATCTATTTTAAAAGCAATCCTTTAAAAGGTAAAGGGACCCCTGACCATTAGGTACAGTCGTGACCGATTGGGGTTGCGGCGCTCATCTCACTTTATTGGCCAAGGGAGCTGGCGGACAACTTCCAAGTCATGTGGCCAGCATGACTAAGCCAGTTCTGGCGAACCAGAGCAGCACACGGAAACACTGTTTACCTTTCCTGCCTATTTATCTACATGCACTTTGAGGTGCTTTCGAACTGCTAGGTTGGCAGGAGCAGGGACCGAGCAACGGGAGCTTACCCTGTCGTGGGGATTCGAACCGCCGACCTTCTGATCGGCAAGTCCTAGGCTCTGTGGTTTAAACCACAGCACCACTCGCGTCGCTAAAAAGCAATCCTTAGGAACTGCTAAACCCTAGTAAGATTGTACCCAGCATGTGTACCAATGTCCTAAGACCGTAAGAGGCCTTGTGGGCATCAACAGGTCACTTGTCCCTGACCATTTGCCGTCCTGGCTGGTGCTGTTGGGAATCCAACACCTAGAGGCCCACCCCTGGTGTAGAGTAGTTGGACGAATGGTCTGACTCCCTGCATTTCAGGGGGTTGGACTATATGACCCTCAGGTCCCCTTCCAACTCTACAATTCAATGCTTCTATGGCAGCTTCCTGTACAAGGTTCCAACCCTTGTAAGACTTTTTTAATTAAATGAAAGCATATTTAAACCTAATTTTGATACAGCAAAAGCTTTTACAGATTACATCTTACTTCTGCTGCTGGATGGTACTGTGAAGATGTGTGTGTTTTCTGGTTCAAGGGTATCTAGGTCACATTGCACCATATTGCATATTAGAACATAATGATGGAGTTGCCTTCCATATAAGAAAAATAACTCATCAGCTATCAGGTCCTATTAGATCCCAAAGTCTCAAGTCTCATTTTTAAACTGAGAAGAGTAAGCACCAGGTAATATCTACATCTAGAAGCAAAACTAGGTCCCCCATGGTAGAGAATGGAAGATGTCCAGAAATGTTTAGCTGGTAATTGAAAATTGGGCACTCAAGCCACCTGTTGTTGCATAACCCCAAGTAGTGAGAATTTCTGGAAGCAGTGTTACCTGGGTGTGGCATCCTTTGGAGGAGAAAGAACAGGACACTTTCATATTTGATTTAACAAATATAGAAGAGATGTAGAGATGAACAGCGGTGCACTTGTGCCATGTCAACTGCCCCAGATGCCTCTATCCCACCAAGATGCTTTCAACCTTCATCTCTCCCTCCCTCTTGGCTTCTGCATCTATTTCAAACAGGTCCTATTTTCCCTCTCACCAATGTTTCTGCACCCATCCATTATTCTGGGAACTTGGTGGATGTGTCACCTTTGCCAAAGATGTACGGCTCTTTCCTTCTATTTCCCAGCCATCTCTTGGCTTCCATGGAGACAATTCACCCAACCATTGTATCATTACAATATTAGTAGCCAGCTGGAAGTTGTAGCATTTAAAGCCGAGAGGAAGGCAGACTTGGAATGGATCTCTCCTGAGGTACTGGTATAGAAACATCAAAATTTTAGCCCAGCTGGACAACTGTCTAGCACTGAAGTATTGGGTTGAACTCAGATTACTGTGGAAAGAGAATCTGGAATGGAAGATTTGGGGTGCTATCACTATTTGCCTGATAAGATGGTATCACCAAGGCAAATATTTGGGAAAGAAATTACTTTTGCCATTTTTATGGATGTTTATTGTTTGTTTACAGACAGTTGCCTTGGTGATATCTTGTGTTAATTGCAGTAGTCATTGTATCACACCCCCACCCTGTTCATTGTTTTATTGATAAGATGGTCTGGCAGCCTGATAATCCGATTTGCCAGTGGAACCAAAGATACAATTGCCTTCTAGTCCACTTCACTGGTTATGCCCAAAGGCATTCAAGGTGATCTCCTTTACTTTGCAGTTCTTGATCCTTTGGAATAAAGCAATACTGGCTTGTCCATTTCATTCAGTGACCATCTTGGTACATACTAAGCAATATATTACATTAGTGCATTTGTCCCCACTTGTTGAGATTGACTTGAACTATGATTGGATAGGGATTGTCACGGCTTCTGAATCCTGTGCATTCAAGTAGTCCATTTGACCAAGTTGCACCTCATCCAGGAAGGAGGAATACTGATGAAACTGACCTACGGAAGGCACAAGCCAGGCTGGTGGAAATCATCATGAGTAGAGCTAGGGCGACGAGAGTTCAAAAAAAATTGAGAGCAACATTTTGGCAACCGCTGTTCTAGAGGACCATGTGGCATTTCATGAACTTTGGAGTATCACAGTGAATTCTCTCCTGGGTAAGGACAGTCCTTCCTGCATTCAATGTTTAGCTAAGGGAATTACTGCAATACACTTTGCACAGACTACCTTGTTAACTTATAAGGTAGGTGGCAACTGAGAAGAGGGCCTTTTCTGGGTAGCAACTGAATATGAATCTCTACCCAGATCAGTTTGGTTTTCTCCCCCTTTTCCTTTCCGCCAACAAGCAATAATTATTTTTGGCTGAACTTCTGGAGGCAAAAGATTAAGAACATGTAGTTTTCATTTTGTCTGCTGTTTTACTCCTGACATTTACCTGATCTGGGGATTTATGAGCTAATAAAAAGTCTAAATATCATCTACATATAAGAAGCTGTGGATCACCGAAGACAGCAGTGCCAGCACCGTTATTAATATTTACAGAGCAGTCCTACTGATAGCTCACTCAATTTTACAATTAGTGTCAAAAGTGCTACTTTGCTTTAAACAGTTGTAACCCTTTTATTGCCGGTATATAATTTCCATGCAACACTCACACAATTTCATTTCAGACAGACGCTTTGAGGAAAAGCAGCTTTCAGATATAAATAGCTTTTATTATCCAAGTTTCAGCATATGATGCGTAACATTTCTTGAAAGATTTCATGTGCTACTTCAGTGTAAAGTCTGTGAGCCAAGCTAGAGGGGTCCATGGCAAGTACACCAAGGTCACTGCCACAGCCAGGATGTTTCATTTTAAAACACGGGTCTATAAAACAGCTTGTTCAGAGGCATGCTTAACCCTACAGATATTCTTATTAGAATCCCCCCCCATCTTATTAGACTGCTAAAAACAATGAACCTTGAAACAAAGCAACCCTCAGCACCATTTAACCAAGTGTTAAGAATTATGCCAGATTCACGAGCTATCTTACTCACCAATAAAGTGCTACAAAAGCCGCCTCTCTCCCCCCATCAGATTACATTCTAATCTACAATACAGATCCATCTAGGGAGCTAATATACAACATTGTTCTATAGATGGGCAAGAAGATATCTAAGAGAAACATAGTTTTTTAAAAAGTCTCATTTCACTTTGAACACCACAATTAATCACACTAAACAGGAATTCAATTTAACCGAACGAAGTCAAAGGTCTTCAGAAGAGCTTGCTCTAGAACACTTCGCCCACATCGGCCCTTTTATCACGGCACTTGTTTCGAGCCTTCGTCCGGGCTTTGAATGCTGCAGAGTTGTACAAATGCTATAAAAACAGCAGAGAAATGCAATCAGCGTTAACATTCCTTCTGACAAGGTTTTGGGGTTATGCATTCATTTTGCACAGACACGCCCCAGTGTATTTGACAACAGTCAATGTGCAAAAATGAGAAAGATTTGTTAAATCTTGTATGCTGCCTTTTGACCTTTACATAGTTCTGCATCAACGAGTTCTAAATAATTCAAGTGGTGGTCTTAGCATTAAAAATTAAAATTACAACCACAATACTTTGTTGATGCAATTGTTGCCTAAGATATCGCATGGCTGGAAGAAAATTCTGAAATCCTTATGATTGCTAAGCAACCATGCCAACATAGTTGGGCTTCTCAGATTTATTATCTGTTTCCGTTCTGATTTTCCACCATACAAATGTATCACCAAGAACCTGGTAAGAGAGCTGATCGTAACACTGATATCCTGGTCACTGTGAAAGCAGATATGCATAGTAACTGTTGCCAGCAGCTGCCACCACTCCCCAACAGCACATTATGAAGGCTGTGCACACAAGTTGTGTATCAAGATAAATGGAATTCTAAGGTAAGGTTTACATACTCAATAAACGTCTCTGCAAAATGTTCCTAAAGGACACCCCTGAAGAGAAATGGAGTTGCCAAAAGATTGCAGTTCAAAGATGCTCTGCTTGCAAAGGGACACTTATGTGGAGTCAAAGCTGACCACATAAATGAAGTCCCCATGTGAATGTCTATAAATTATATCACAACAACTGAAGCAATTTTTTCCCCACCTGGTGAGACCCTTCTCAAGGGAGGGTTAACCCTTCTCATTCCAGCTTCAAGGCCCCACATGGCTTTTTAAAAGCTTCCATTGGCGCTAAGGCTTTTTAAAACCCTAAATGCTACATCAGGGTAGGGACAAACTGGGAGGAAGACCTGTGGAGCAGAGGTCCCACAACGCAAGACAGCATTTATTTTTGCGGGTCCCTCCGCCATGTGCTACTTTTATGATTCTGGGAACAGACTGCTGTTTATTTTTACACTGACCACTTTTTAAAAAGAACTATTTAAACTTATGAACTTCATAAATTTGGAAGCTGCAATATAGTGCTTTCCTTAGCCATAAGGTTAACTAGAAATGAACAATTTGATACACAATTGGAAGGTGTATGTTTCAGGGGCATGGGTGGCTGAAGTGCACTAGCAGAGATCCCTCAATAATATGGCCTATGTATACTCAGGATCATCTCTTCTCTGGCCTGTCAAATTTATCTCAGCCATCACCCCGGTTCTCTGTTATGCCACCTGTACATCCAAATACAGAAAGCCATTCACAGTTGCTATCTACAACTGTGAAACCACCAGCTTCTCTAACAGACTAGAGGGCTGTAACACCTTCTGAAAGAGTAGGCTGTTGGCCCAAACAGTCAAGATGGAACAGATCAAGTTCTTTAAAGTTATTTCTATCAACAAAATCAAAAAGCAAAGGCCAGGCTTTCTAGTAGTACATCACTGCATATTTGGGGAATTTATTTTGGGGGGGGGGGTGGACACCTACTCCAACTCTATTTATCTGTACTGCTTTCCCCTCTTCTTTTCACCAAATTACAATGTCTGCCATGATGGAGAAACCCCAAGCCCAGGATTAGGCAGTGCTGAGCCACATGCTCAGGTTGTGCTACTGAAAGCTCTCTGAGGGTACAAAAAGACCAAGCAAGACACAGTTTAAGTTAGATCAGGGTTCCCCAAACTTGGGTCTCCAGTTGGACTACAGTTCCCACCATCCCTGACCACTGGGGTCCTGGCTAGCTAGGGATGATGGGAGTTGTAGTCCAAAAACAGCTGGAGATTCGTCTGGGAAACCCTGAGTTAGATGCTTTTGTCAGGAGACTAATTCCTGTGCGCCCCAGGGCAAGTGGCAAAATCACAAGGCAGAAACTGCACCAAATTTAAAAACCAAACCAAACCAAGTAAATCAGCTTAACAGAATGTGAGTAACATACCCTTTCAAAACGGGGAATCTTCATGGATTTAAGTGTTGCCTCATCAAGCATCAGTGGCGGCCCGAGTTCAAAGACATTCCGGAGAAGCTCATTGGACTGGATAAAACATTAAGTCATTAGAGTTGAGCAAATGTTGCACCTTCAAGTGTTCAACCATTGCTTGTGACATATCGGCTATCAAGAGCTGCTAAATGTGATTGTAGTACCATTTTTGTTTTCTTTCCATGGCTAAAAATCTAGGAGGGTCCTACTCAAGTAGAGATGAGGTAGCACCATAAAGCAATTTCCTGTTCTCTTACCCCAGTTTGTGTTTTTAAAGTAGTTTAAAAGGCAGTAAGTACCACTGCCATTCTATTGAAAGTTTTTAAGTTTACCTGCAAATGGTATTGCATCCCCGATCCTAAGATTTCCTTGAAAGTATCGTATGTTTGTTTTTTAACCCAGCAGTCAATGTACATGCGCTCAGGTCCAAATTTGACAGTCTCTGTAGGGAAGTCATGCTCCTGTCAAAATAAACAAGCAGTCAATCTCAGGAAAGTGTGGTTTTAGAAATGCAACTTACAGCTGAATGCACCCTAGCTGCCGCTGCAAACTAAGACAGTACATTGCTTGACTCTATTTGTAAAGATCATGCTAATTTCATGACTTATTCTCAAGTGGAGATAGCTGAGCCAGACTCCAATGTATGCCTCCCAAATACTGTTGCAGGCCTTGGATTCTCGATAATTTGCTCTCATTATAAACATCAGATTAAAATGTAAGAACTAAAAACAAATCCTGTGAAACACAATTTTTGGACCTAGTTGCTATCTCAATGTACTGGGTCCCCATCCCCCCCCTTTAATGAAAGCAATTCAGGAATTATTCATGACTCAAGATTCACCTTTGACTACAGGTTAGTCCTCTGACAGCAGTTTGCTCTTTAGACAAAGCCAGTGTCTCTACTGAAAGACCTGAAGTTTCAAAAGCACCCCTCCCCAAAATGCTATTCCCTAAGCAAAAGTGGCCTCCATGGATGCCGTCATTAGTATTAAAAATAAAACAAATGAGATCAGGTACAATATATTCAATAGGTGTATCTTAGAACTGAGCAACGTCCCTTATACTAAAAAGAACAAGCTTTTCAAAGCACTTGCTTTTCAAAGATGAAGTCTTAACCAGTAACATTTTATACATTTTTTTACATTTGCTCATTCGTCTTTACCTCTACAGCTCGCAAGACATCTCTGAAGACAGACCGCTGTTTCCGTTTGTCCACTTTAGCACGGTGCTTGTTCCCATCTGTAGCTAGAGCCTTCAGTTTCTGTGTTAGAAGCTCCATATCTTCATAAAAGAAATCCTAGTCAAATAATGAGGGGGAAATAGCATGTTATTTGTGGGAGTTGAACTTCTTGAATATTTTGCAAACCGTATTTCACATTTCCGTTAGAATGGCTCAACTGTCATACAACTCTTCATTAAATGGAGAGATCAAGTTATAACAATACTAAAAGCTAGGTGTTCTGAGAGGTTGTAGGATAAAATAGCCCTTTAAGGGCAAAATGTCTTCTGAAGTCTACATTTGCTTATTCTATCCATCACCCTGAAATTTAGAAGGGGCAGATTATTCTTTGTCCTAACTGGAAACTGTAAATTAACCTGATGATTATTGTGCATGCTTGGTTTTGTTATTTTAAATTGTTTTGTTGCTGCAACCTGCCTTGGGACCTTCTGGTGAAGTGTGAGAAATCAATATAATAACATTATTAAGGTTATAAAGTGTCTTTTAGTAGGGGTTTGTTTGGGAATGTAGCCATCATTTCACTGTTCTGATGTGAGTAGCTTCAAGTGAGTAGATGCTGAAATGGTTCTGCATTTCAGACCTCTGGTTTAACAGATCTCCTCTTTCCATTCATGACTACTAAAACTGAGTCAGCTATTGATTCCACCTTTTACCTCCCACATTGTTTATATGTGTGTTTCAGTAGCAACACTGAATATCTTATGTTTCCTTCTCATCTGACTACACCTGTCTGCCCAAGTTGTTCATCACACGATCCTATGTAATGTCTTTATTGGCTGTTCCTATGAGTGGAAAAATTTACTAGTGACAGCTCAATCATTGAAACAATGAGTAGGCTGAAGGATTATTTGGTTTTTGGCAGTGTGTAGGAGCCAATGTTAATGAGGTCAAACAGATGCCATTAACCAAAGTCAAATGCTGTAATCAGAGCTTAAAGTTTTGAACGCTCATTTAGATATTGTGCAATGGACTGGCTGTCTTGACAAATCTACAGTTATTCTTTTTTCTACCATCCTGGGTCACCTAGAGTTTTTATAGGTACCTTACCAAGACAGGTACATAGTTAACTTGAGACTTTTTTCTTCAGTACTGTTAAAGAAAACGGTAAAGATATTAATAAAAAGACCTTCTTTGGAGATCTTTAAGCAGAGGCTTGACAACCATATGTCAGGAGTGCTCTGATGGTGTTTCCTGCTTGGCAGGGGGTTGGACTCGATGGCCCTTGGGGTCTCTTCCAACTCTATGATTCTATGATTCTAATATAGCCACTTTAAAATATGATAAAGCAAATTATGGAAGTCTGAAACAATAATGAACTAAGATGATCTTATTGTATCAGCTACCTATATGCGACCAGGTTCGATTCAAGATTTTGGTATTTAAAGAAACTTGCAGTCATTGCAGGTTGTCTGGCCTCATGCTGTTGCTGTTTTTATTAACTGGATTAAAAATAATAATTCTCATTGAATTTTTATGTATTGGTGGAAACCACCCTAGAATGATAATCATGTTATGGGGGAAAGTCTACAAATTTGGAGAAATAAATAATTTCCCATATATCTGGTATCTCATGTAAGTTTATGATTATGGGAGTGATGTGTTCCCCCCCCCAAAACTAAAACACTGCAGGGTCACATGATCTATCGCACTCAAGGGACACGGTAAGACATAACAGAGCATGACTTCAACTCCTCAGAAATATGATCCTGATTTTTGCAGGTGTTTGATTAGTTGCTACTAAAATATTACATTTGAGCCAGATTCTAATAAAACCTATATATGATCAAATGTTATTCATACGCAGAAAGCCATTATTTCTCCATCAGATACACGAAACGCCCAAGACATAGCATAAAAGCTATTTACAAAAATATGCTCTCCCCATCTCTTTCCCTGCAGAATCATTCTCTGAACTTACCCCATCTGTTTCTCTTGCTAGTTCAAACAGAAGAGCCAAGGATTCCCCAGCAGCAATCCTCATGTTGACATCGTCACAGGATAACAGGATGGGAAATTTATGCAAATGCCTAGGAAATTTGGGAGCATGTTATTGATCTGCGTTACTGCACACAAAGCTATATTTGATTTAAACTGCACTTCTGGGTATGGTTTCCAAGGGAACAGAATACGCACATTTCAAGTTTCTTCTTCACTTCATTCATTGGGCAGATGGTTAACAGAAGCGTCCATGACAAGAGAGCGCTGATGTGAAGAACTGTATTCTGGGTACTGGAAATGCTATTTGAATTCCTCTCGTTCTGATAGGATTTTGTGAAGATATTTTCCAGGCATTCCATGGTTGTATACAATTCCTGGTTTAAGAAACAGACCGAGACCGTTTAATTCACTGTTTGATCTGGAATGGTTAATTCATAGCTAAATAATACCGTTCATAAAAACGTTTGCTTACTGTGATATCATCAGTGGCAATAAAGCAACAGACTCCTAAGCAGGTGGCACACTAGAAAAAAAGAAACAGAAGTTAATGCTTTTAACTTTACTGCTACATTTTGTCCTCACAGAACAAAAGACCAAAAATGAGTGAGTCTGTTCTAATTAAAAGTGGTTTAAATCATGTAACATGCTTCTGTCCTTGTCTTCAGACAAGACAACAAAGCATCCTTTAACAGATCAAACAAACACTTTGCAAGTGGTTTCATACAAAAACAAGGGATGTTTACAGTTTTGTCACTGTCTTGGCCAGATCTCAATGTTTAAGGAAGAACGTTACAGGAAAACACTCCCAGCTCCCTAGTGGTCTCTCCTTCCTTCCTTCCATCCTGGCTAGCTCTAATACTTCCAAGGGACATTACCCACCAAACCTGCAAGAAACATTCTGAGTTACAATTGCTGTTTTTATCGCCGTGCACCAGGGGTCACCAATGTGGTGCTTGCAAGCAAATCTACACCCACAGAGGCCTCCTTCTCCCTGGCGGTATCAAGCTTGAAAGAAACGTTTTAGAAGAGGTTGTAGTGTATGCTTGGTTGCAGGTGTGTGTGTGTGTGTGTTTGTGTGTGTTGTCCACAACTGCCTCTCCATCCTGTGGAAGTTTCCATGGACCCAAAATGGTTGTCATGCGCTGTCGCCAGCAACCCTACCACGGAGAGTAAGCGTGACACACAGGCATTGCCTGAAGGTTCAAGACTAAGTTATAAGCCTTGATGCCAAGTCTTCCAAAGAATAAGACACCAATTAACCAGGGAAACATTTTTAGGCCCTCAGGTTCCAACACACGTCACTGCAATATGGGATACAAGGCATCCACTTGCATTTCTCCATCCCAAGTACCAACTTTTTACTTACAGCTTGCCTTGCTTGTACACTTGCTGACGCATCACAGAGAATCTTCTTCAGAATCGGCGCAAGGGTCTTATATATTTCCTCACTTTCAATTCCTGACCCCAGCTGCACACAAAGCAGACAAGCCAATCCTGCTGCTGCACGCTGCTCATCGCTCTTGCCTAAACACAGAAAGCCAGTCATGACTTGGTAGAACTAAATGCGACAGCAATTAAACCTGATAACAGAATAATGCTATTTTATAGGAAGAGAGATGCACATTACCTTTCTTTATACAGCGTTCGATGCTATCTGTTAGCGTCATTCTCCTTTCCAGGATGAACTCGTACAGTATTTTTGAAGACAGGGCATTTTTAAGACCTTCAAGAGCTGACTGCCTTGTCTTCGCACTATTGGGGAGTTCATGGTAAAAGGTCAGTTGAAAGCTCTGTGCTGCAAATCTCAATCTGGTTGTGTTATGCATGCTTTAGATTCCACCTCTACCTCCTTCCCAAAAGGCAGAACAACATTTAAGGCTAAGATTTGCAAAGCCAAGATTTGAAAAACTACTTAGCAGAGCTTCCCATACTAGCACTCAACCTCTGCTGTGGCAGACACCACATTCGCCCAATTTCTCATTCTGCAATCCTTAATGTCTCAATGCCAAGGAAACACTGCTCATAAAATGTTTTCTCTTCACAGCTCTTTTCCTTTTCTAGCCATAGGGAAAGACTCTTAATCCAACATCTTTAGGAAAAGAGCATTTGAGGGAATGGTAACTGGAGGAAGGTAGATATGGCAGGGAATAAGACTCAGGTTTAAATTGAATAAATTCCCAGTGCCTTTAGAAAATGACAGAGTGCTTTCTTGAAGTAGTGGTGAGCTGAGAAATCATGGCAGGCAAGAACATTGAAAAATGATGTGGGTGGAACAAGCTGAAAAAAGTCACTTTCCCTATTATTATCTATTCCCAAATTAAGACATGATGAAGGCTGACTTATACAGTAGCTATCCTAAATGTATCCTAATTCATAGGATTTGCTGCCAAGCTAAGATACAACTTCCTGAACAAATCTGCCCTTGGGTACAATAATTATTACTTATTAAACTTCTATACTACCCTTCATCTGAGGTACAATATTATAAAGCTCCTATGACCTCATGGGAAAGCTCTAGCCCACAATTTGCAAAATCTTTTAAGCCAGCCTCCTAAACCAGGTATCTTCCAGATGGTGCTAGACTCTTAATTTGCCCACCAACCCCAGACAGTGCTCAAGGACAGGAGCCCTAAACATCCGGAGAACAAACATCCAGATGGCCAATTTAAGCTTTTACTTCTCAGACCTCCCATACCTCTTGTCCAATGTGAGGTCAATTAATCCCTTCAGCTTGTACTCCAAATCTTCTTGCGTTGCTTCCTCATCAACTTCAGGCCCTACACATATGTGACAAGACAGTACAATTACAATTAATAAACCTAGCCTCACAGAATGAGTCTTCAGAGTCTTGTGGAAATTATACATATCTGATTTAATTCGTGTAAGGTCTCCTCCACTTCTGCCTGGCCACCAAGCCTTCAGTGGAGGATCTGCTCTGTGTATTTCTGGTCTGACCCCGTAATAAATCAATTCATTCATACTTGATCTGCTCTGTTTTCCACTGCTGGGCAATAGTGGAGTTGGCAGATAGATGGGGCTGGACCTCCACTATGGCAGCCAGGTTTAGGAACTGGCCCCATTACTAAAGGTGTTTTGATGCCATGTAAAAACATTTATTCATTTGTGGAGGGGGAGAATAATCTGGACAAATAACCCCCCTAGAGTTTCTACTTGTACAGTGGACCCTCCGGATACGAATCAAATTCATTCCGGGAGTCCGTCTGCAACCCGAAAAGTCCGTAGGCAGAAACGCTGCTTCTGCGCACGCCGCAATTGAGCGCTTCTGCGCATGCGGCAAAACCCAAAAGTTATGTATCCAGAGCGGTACGTAACTAGAGGGTCCACTGTATACTCTTTCAGAAAGGGGGCTTTGTGAGTACCCAACACAACTATTACTTTGTAGTAAGCAAAACTTGCTTCACTCAATGACTAGTCTACTCCAGATAATAATGTGAACGTGTAACACAAATACATGAAACATAAATTCTTTGACTTGCCTTAAGTTTCATAAAGGAGCTACAAATTAGACCCCCCCCCAAGTTATCTTGAGGGTTAGGTGCTTTTAAATAAAGTAGCATTTCGAAATAAAATATACCACATTCAATCCAAACCAAACTCTTTCCAAATGTAATAAGCATTTCATGTCTGCAGTAGTTTCCTAATAAGACACAAAGGTTAACATACCATCCTCAGTGATGCTGGAAGGATCACTGAAGCCACTGCAGTGACTCATAGTTTCAATTGATGCATCTTCATCACTAAAAGACTGCATATTTCTGTGCTGGGCACCTAGGAAAAGCATTTAGAGCAGTCAACATTAACACAGGGTAATACTCTGGAATGTCTACGCCATCAAGACCAATATACTGCCAATTTTCTATTTCTAAACCCTAGAAGTAGGGGTCCACTGCAGACAGAATTATGTGTTGGGAAGGAAGACCAACTGACAGCTATATCTCAAAGACAAATTATTTCAACAAGCCATAGTTCTGTCTTACCGTATATGCGTGGCAGCCTGTTTTCAAACTATTCTGCTATCATCTATTCTTAACTGCCTAAGTTCTTTTAACCTCCCAGTATCTGCACATTAAACAAAGTGTAACATTCCTCTGCTGTCAACCATTTGCAACATGCTACCCGGCCGAATTTCTCTGGCCAAAGAACAGCCTTGTTGGCATAGAAGTAAGCTTTTACTAAAACAAAATGGGAGGCAGGCAGTCCAACACACAGCAAGTATACAAATGTGGCAGGAGCAGTTTAAAAGACTACCCTATTATGCATGTTGCATTTCTAGACTTCATCCAACTTCATTTGCAGGCCCAATCACAACTATTACTATGGGGCACCACTAAAAAAACCACTAAATATAGATATTTTTATAAAGTTTTAAAGTCACAGTATCAAACTCAGGTAGAATAAACAGAAAGCATCAGAATTCTCAACTCTTGGGGCGGGGGTCAAGCAATATCTAGCCAATTTCACTGGGTTAGAATTGCTGTATACTTACCACACTGGCCTCACATGTTAATTTTATCAACAGCAACAACACATAATTACATCACTGAGGTTGCATAAATGTCTAGTGACTAATCTTCTTCCAAGATGCCTAGTTCTCATCTTTTTATTTTGAGCAATGAGCAACACCTTGCTGCTTTTAGACCTATTAGATGATACCTGTCACAGCCTTGCAGGTATTTTCAGATTACCAGGAGAACCGGAGAGTTTATTTCTGTGTATAATTTAAATGGTACCTAAGACTAAAATATATCACGGCATATGAAACAAAGCTAAACAGATTAGATTTGAGCAGCAAGTTGTATTATTAATCTGTGCCTTTACAATTTATATTGCATTTTGAATCTTTTGCCATCAAGCACACAATATGGGTCCAATTGCTCAATCTTTGTGAGCATTTGTTTAGGATAGAGGCCTGAAGGAACATAACCACATAGCTTTATTTATTGCTTCACCACAAAATCTAAAGCTGTCCATAGCAAATACCAAAATGATTGGAGACTTGTCCTCCCATTTAAAGCCTTTCAGTGTCCACAAATACATTTACATAAGTTGTTCTCTGTCTCGATTTCATCTTGGCCCGATATACCTAAAGGAGCATCTCCAACCCCATCATTCAGCCTTCTGAGTCTTCTGGCGGCTCCCTCACTGCGAGAAGTGAGGTTACAGGGAACCAGGCAGAAGTTCTTCTCGATAGTGGCACCCTCCCTGTGGATCACCCTCCCAACAGATGTCAAGGAAATAAGCATCTATCTGACTTTTAGATGGCATCTGAAGGTAGCCCTGTATCAGGAAGTTCTTAATGTTTGATATTTTATTATAAAGTGTTGGAAACCGCCCAGAGAGTCTGGGGAAACGGGCAGGGTATAAAAAATAAATTTATTAGTAGTAGTAGTAGAAATAGTAGTAAATCTGTCTGTGCTTGGCTACCGAGACCATAAACACATGACCTTTCAAACACATCTATTTGGAGGGGATCCCTAACCTGGCAGACAGAGAGGACCTGAAATACAGGCCAGGTGGCAACCTTAACAGAGAACAAGAAGCTCGCTTCCCGCCACCCGTGGGGGGAAGCCAAGCAGAGAACTACAGCCCCCATTACGCCCCGCGGCGGGGGCGCATGCGCGCCGGCTCCCTCACCTGATGTTCCGCGCGGGTTACCCCCTCCCCGCCGCTTGGACTTGGGCATGGCAGCGGCCTTGTAGCGGCGACGGCTTCGCGCGCGGCTCCTTCCCGGTGCTCCCTCTCTGGGGTTCTCGTCGGCCTGGCTTTTGTTTCTTCCCCTCGCCCGGGCAGCGCTGACAATCAGCCGATGGAAGAGCAGGAGCGCTTTTTATTATAGAAACGTCTCTGTGAGGCCGGCTTCCCGGACCGAGGCAGCGGATGCGATTGAGGAAAGCAGGCGATAGGCAAAGCTGTAGCAGCGGCAGAAATCCCCGTGGATGCCCGTGAACGGAATCGATACATGTTTCTCCTCTCAGACGCCAAGGAACTAAAGGCGGGGGACTGACGCTGACGTGGCTTTTATAGGGAACCCAGCGGAGGCGGAGGCGGTGTAGTGACGTTGCAGGGGCGTGGCTTGGAAATGACCAATGGCAGCCGCAGGTTTCCGTGACGTACAAGAGGGGAGCCGCGCATTGACCTCTGGGGCGTGTGGTTCCCCCCCCCCAAAGCATCCCTTTCTCTCGAAGTTCCGCGGTCGTTTACAAGGGCGGTGCCTCTTGCAGCTGCCGCTTCATTTCTTCACCTTCCAGACATAAGGGATAGTTCCAGGCCCCCGTGGCATGCTGGGAACTGTAGTCTGTACCCTTTCCGGGGCCATTGCGGTACACGGCGGTCTCACGTCGGCCGCCCTGCCTCCGTCGTTGTCCTCAGATAACCTCCTGGTAGTTCACTGTTCCAGACAGAAACTGAGGCGAAGGTTATTCGCTTGCACAGCCCTCGAGCGGAGGCTCTCCAACATTTCTCCATTGAAAATAAGGATATCCTCTTCAATAATAACAATGCATGAAATGATATCAGCTCCTCCTTAGCCCTGGAAACTTTGAAAGCCCAAATAGCACTTTAAGTATATTTTAACATAGGGACAGTGATTTATTATTTTTATTCTTTTATTATTAAGTTTATATACTGCCCCATGCACGCAGATCACAGGATAAAATCACAATATGAAACCACAAAATACATAATCAAAATAAAAACAAGAACAACCCAATAACTCCCCGCAAATAATCAGAGAGGGAAAACAGAATTTAAAACACATGTACACAATACTTGTAATAAAAAAATAAGACATGAAGAAATCACACCCTAAGTAGACTGGTAGTAAGTACATAGTTACCAGCATACATACTCTCCAACATTTCTCCATTGAAAATAAGGATATCCTCTTCAATAATAACAATAATACTAATACAGTCACTCTGGGCAGCTTCCAACATACATAAAAATACAATGAAGCAATAAACTTTTTTTTTTTAAAAAACCCACCTTTCTTATACACTACATGCTTCAGATGATTTCTAAAGGTTGTACAGTTACTTATGAAAATAGGGGTGTCCTAAGGAATAGCGGGACATTCCAGGATCAAATCAGAAACTGGGACAGCTTCTGTAAATCCAGGGCTGTCCCTGGAAAAGAGGGACACTTGGAGGGTCTGCAGAAGACACATACTTTAAACATATATTTGATTTTTCTGATCATTAGGATTTGGACATTGATACCCTTACACATGTTTATTCACAAATAACTGTAATCCTATCCCCACTTACCTGGGCGTAAACCTCACTGAATTACTTATGATTGCACAGTACGCCCCACTGAGTTTAATAGAGTTTACTTTCTTTTCTGTTTACCAGATTGGAGTGCAAATCTAAATGAAAATACCTACAACAAGAAGAGTACAGTAGGGGAAATTTTTAGTACAGATTATTTTATTATGGCACAGCTTTTCATAGGCACCTGTCTACCAAAGTACGTAAGAGTCCTGCTGAATCAGAGCAAGGGTCTATTTAGTCCAGTCTACATAGATCTGGGTGACATGGGTGGCACTGTGGTCTAAACCACAGAGCCTAGGGCTTGCCAATCACAAGGTTGGCGGTTCGAATCCCTGCAACGGGGTGAGCTGCTGTTGCTCGGTCCCTGCTCCTGCCAACCTAGCAGTTCGAAAGCATGTCAAAGTGCAAATAGATAAACAGGTACCGCTGCGGCGGGAAGGTAAATGGCGTTTCCGTGTGCTGCTCTGGTTCGTCAGATGACCACATAACCGGGAAGCTGTACGCCGGCTCCCTCGGCCAGTAAAGCGAGATGAGCGCCACAACCCCAGAGTCGTCTGTGGCTGGACCTAACAGTCAGGGGTTCTTTACCTTTACATAGATCTGGGAATCTGGAGAGCTTCCCTTCTTGTCCCTCAGACAACTAGTATTAAGGGTTACCTGCCTTTGAATACTCAGTCAATTCCTTTGAAGAACCTCAAATTCTAGTGTTGTGAGACTGGGAGAGAATTTTCTGTCCAATTTATCCAAACCACATACAATACTATAATCTCTACCAAATCCTGCCCCCTGCCTGGTTGCCTTCATTGTTGATATGGCTGATATTAAACAAAAACCAACCAACCAACCAACCAAGTCTATTATTTCTGTCCCTTGTAGCTCTTGTAGACTGTAGTTTACAAAAGCGTATGCCAGCATATATTCATTTTTCCTAACAACTTTTAAAGCAATTTAAATTGTGCAATCCGATGCACAATTACTTAGGATAGGAGTAAATCCCATAGAACAAAGTGGGGATTAGTTCTGAGTAAAAATGCATGGAATGCATTGTCAAGTACTAAATAAAATAATATTACATCACATTTGCCCAGACACTATATAACACTGAAGGCTTCAGCTGATGGTCAGCAGAAAGCAGGTTTGCCACATGCTTTCACTTTCCATTTGTAGCAGTTGTCTCCATGGAAGCTGCTAAAAATAGAATATATTTCTTATTTCTATGTCATAAACAATCTCTCTAGTTACATAGGTTTAGGCTGATTAATAGATACACGTGGTAAGAAGCTGAGATCATTATGACTAATCTATTGTGTATAATTACTTAGGTCATACATTTCACAACATGATGACAAGAGCTTAGAAACAATTACATGTACAAACTCTCTCTGTGTGTCACTCCCTTCGAAGTCAACTCTGAACATTCCTTACATTAGGTTTTCTCCTATATAATTATTGATCTGAGCTTGATCCAAACTATGACAACCACCTATGAAATCTGGATACTACGGATATTCAGTTCCAAAAACCAACATCCTGTCGAAATCCATGTTTCCCGGGGAAATTGTCTATCAAAATTGTAAACGGGAGCTTGGCTTTCAGATGGAGACAGAACACTTTTCTTGTTTGATATTAATATTTCAGCATAGATGGGTGTCCTGTCTATAACCAAGGTACAGTTCAGCCCCTTGCTGAACAGCATTACCTTAATCTGCATATGTATGGCAGTATACTAAATATTGAAACCTTTGGAAGGAATTTCACATCGTCTCTGTTCTATGGCAGCTGGGAACCAGGACATTGTCCTTACATTATTTACTTTAGGCATCAGCTTAATATATATGTCTTCTCAGGCCTATGGTATTGGACCTAACCTTTTAGAAAACATACAGATTCAGGGCTAGTCTGAATTGTAATTGAATTTGCTTCTGTTTGGTTCAGTGCTGAGGCCACAAGTATTTGCCTTCTGCTCCTCGGTTTGGATTGCATACAGTGACCAAAACCAACTAGCTTTCTCTGAAGCAACAGCTGGGATGTCTCAGATGATGCCTTGCTGTGGTTTCTGCTTCACGTTGCCCTTTCAGTTCAGATTTTCACAGCTGCACGAAATGTGAAGGTATTAAAAAAAAGAATTAAAAAAAACCAATTGCATGGAAGAACACCTGCTACTTCTACCTTTTTAAAGTTAAAATAACTAGAAGAATGGAATTTGTTCAGTCAAAGCAGGGACAATGGCTGGGATGAGTGGAGACAATGAACTATATTGGTGTGGGATGAGACAGAAAACTGCACAGCACAGAAATTCCATGGGTGTGTGTTTGTGCAGTGCTTTATTACACAGCACCAGAGCTTTCTCTTGCTCTAGGTTTTTTAGGGTGTGACATTAGAATACCATTGTAGTGACTAGTAGGGACTGACTCAGAGCTTTAATTATAGCAGTGGCAGGAAGTCGGACAGGAAAGGGGTTTTCTAGGCAAGGTGTAGTTCTACTAATCTATGTAATATACTTTCTGGCAGCAGCATTCTACTCCAGAGCTATGGTAAAGATCAAATTCCAAAGCTCCTTTCGTTGGTCACCTGGAAAACTGGCTTTTTGATGTTTGGCTGTGTGCATATTAAGAGACAAGGATTGTAAACTGTTATAAATACGCATGTTATTTATAGGATATCCTATGACAAAAGGTTACCTAGGGAACTTGCAAAATAAAAACAAAGTTTTAAAAATGCAATAAAAATGCAAGATGCAACACAGCATTAAAACAACACCAAATATTATATATATATATATATATATATCAGTAGTGATACAATTCAAAGGTACAACATGAATTAAAAGGCTTGGGAAAATGAAAACGTATTTACCAGGTGCCAAAAAGCCTTTAATATAGGTGTAAAGTGGGCCCTACAGTACATATAGCCAGATCCACAATGATAGTGTTATTTGTGCCTTGGCATGGTCTAGCATTCATATATGTGTACAGACAGCTACATAAAGAAACATAACTTCTGAACAGAACCTAAGGATTTGCATTCTTATGTATCATTACTTGCTACTGTCATTACTTAACTGTTTGACTGATTTAATTGCTCTATTTTTAAAAATAACTTTTTTTAACAATCAAGCAGTACATAAATTGCATAAAAATAAAAATATGAAGCCCCATTGAACTCAGGAGATTCAATGTAAATTTTCAGAGAAGTAGGCTTTTGAACACTAGATTTTTTCCTTATAAATTGGAGACTTGACTTGATCATAGTACATCATTAAGGATATTCAGTATGTGGGAATAGATACCTTCCTTTAAAGACAGAGGGCACTTCCTTAGTCTAAGTCATTTAGATTGCTGCATACACATATATTTCTAATAGCTTTTGTACGCAGGTGAAGGTACAATTGACTGAGCAGCATGAACACAGTGAATCACCCTGAGTTACAGCGGGCAATTAGCAATTTCTGCCGAACTCTAATAGAGGCTCGCACACTGAGCAGCATTGCATTCTGGGAGCTGTTAGCTCTGCAATCAGCATTCCAAAACAGTGAGGCAGATATTTATTTAAAGCATTTTAATCCTGTTCCTCAGCCAAAAAAGTCTTCTGGAGAAGTTTACAAACCGAACCAACTAACTAAACAAACAAAAACTGTTGGGAGTGGGATCTGCTTCCTATTATTGTTCCCTCTGATGCCGTCTGGTAGCCTAGTAAAAGCCAAAGGCAGCTGATCTTTTAGTAGAGCTAATGAGATGCCGATTCTAAAATAGCATCAATCAGCTTGAACCTGTACGCAGAGAGCAGGTTGTGGTGGCCTTTTTGAAGGACCCAACCCACACTTCACTGCCAATCAGTGTAGATCAGGGAAGGAGAAACTGTGGCCTTCCAGACGTTGTTGGATGTCTGCAAAAGCACACTGTGAGTTCACCTTTAAATAGTTAAGTGTAACTATTGTTTAAAGTGATATGTAAAACCAGGCCACTGAACCCAGTATCACATTATGGGTACAGGAAATGATTCTTATGGTTTTTAGCCTTTTTGCAAGATGAGGAGAAGCATGGTCTGCATCCTTAACCCTTCAGCAGCTTTGGGCTCCACCCTGGCTAGGCATGCCAACTCTAGGGGACAGAGGTGTCATCAGCCCCCTCAATATTCCTTAGCAGGGGCTCAGCCCTCCTCCCCTCATATTGAGGGGAGAGGGGAGGCCGAATCACCAATCTGAGCTCGGTGTAGCATCAAAGGCAGGCTCCTCCTGAGCGCAAGAGAGGAGCAGCCGTGGCCATTGAAGCTGCACGGCACTGGGCAAGGCCTCCTCTTGACGACGAGTGTGTGACATCACAGATGCGCAATGCGCATCACGTGCATGATGTCACACGCATGCTGTACCACTGAGCCCCACAAATATTCGGCCCAAGGCAGCGCCTCTGATTCTGCCTAAACCCTCTAGAGCTTCCTGGGTTCTCATCCCCTGGTTAGGAGGTTTTTCAGTTCATGAGTTAGTTCCGGAAAATCTTTAAGCATTTGATAATGAGTTCAACTGCTGTATGAAGCACTATTCCTTTCAACATTAATGTGCAGGGCAATTTCCACTCTTACCAGCGATAACGACTTTGGGTCATGCTACCACTTCTCTGTTAGTAAATAAGTTCAGGTAAAACTGAGGAACAGCCAAGCCAACTTCTTAAGTGTAACTTCAAAATGCAGTTAAATTGAGAATCCGCTACTGCGTGTGGTGCCATTTGTTGCATGGAAATAGAAAACAAACAAACACATTTTATTATTATTATTTATTCATTTTTTACATTTCTATCCCAATTTCCCCCCTCATGGAAGCCAAGATGACATACTTGTGGTTCCTGCACCCATCAGTGCTCTAACCAGACCCAGGCCTGTTTAGTTTTGGCAAGGTAGTGGCAACCTGTGCCATCCTTTAAACAATATCCAGAAACCATATATTATTTATTAATTAAGTAATCTCTATACTGCATTATATTTTTAAGAAATATTTCAAAGCGGTTTACAGCATATGAAACCAATAAAACACAAATAAAACAATCTGAAGAAAGTTAAATATAGAGCATACAGTCAAAGCAACATAACAGAAAACTAAAATATTATCTTAAAGATTTCAAAATAAAACATTACAAAGGAGGTCAACTACAGAATACAGTGGTGCCCCGCAAGACGAATGCCTTGCAAGACGGAAAACTCGCTAGACGAAAGAGTTTTCCGTTTTGGAGGTGCTTCGCAAAACGAATTTCCTATGGGCTTGCTTCGCAAGACGAAAATGTCTTGCGAGTTCCTGCGGTTTTTTTTCCCCTTCCCCCCCTTCTTCTAAGCCGCTAAGCCGCTTATCTGCTTATCCGCTAAGCCGATAAGCCGCTAAAAGCCGCTAAAAGCCGCTAATAGCCGCTAATAGCGCTAATCCGCTAATCCGTCAATGGGCTTGCTTCGCAAGACGAAAAAACCGCTAGACGAAGAGACTCGCAGAACGGATTCTTTTCATCTTGCGAGGCACCACTGTACTTATTTATCATAGTAGGGCTGGTGAGTGTGGGCCTCGCCCCCTAGGCCAGGTGGAAAGGGCCTTGAAGAGAGCAGCCTTCACGCCCCACAGCCAGGCGATGTTCCTCTGGCCTCATGAGGAACCTCTTCAGTAGGGCTGGTGAGTGTGGGCCTCGCCCCCAGGCCAGGTGGAAAGGGCCTTGTAGGGAGCGGCCTTCACGCCCCACAGCCAGGTGATGTTCCTCTGGCTTCATGAGGAGCCTCTTCAGTAGGGCTGGTGAGTGTGGGCCTCGCCCCCAGGCCAGGTGGAAAGGGCCTTGTAGGGAGCGGCCTTCACGCCCCACAGCCAGGTGATGTTCCTCTGGCTTCATGAGGAGCCTCTTCAGTAGGGCTGGTGAGTGTGGGCCTCACCCCCTAGGCCAGGTGGAAAGGGTCTCACAGCCGGGTGATTGTCACTAGACCCCTCGCTAAGTTCATATTGAAATGTAGCTGATGGTGTGTACCCTCAGCAAGTAGAGTACTTTAGGTTTTACAGGAACACAGGGCCGTAGCTAGGGGGTGGCCAGGAAGGCCCCCGCTGGGGGCACAGGCGGCCCCCCCCCCGCAAAATCGGCTTTATAATTGTCCATAAATATGTCTACAAATAAAAATATTGATTATTGCCTCATAAGAATTGAATGGGGGGGTTGGAGGAGAGGCAGAAAGAAGAGCTAATTTGTCTGTGGCTAGGGGGCGCAATCTGGACGGTTCTGCCAGGGGTGCAAGATCACCCAGCTATGGCGCTGCTTGGATGCCCTCTTTATCTATCTTTTTGTTGGGATAGATTACAAAGGCAGGAAGCGTATAGTTTGACTACTTCCTACAACTTCCTCTCAGCTGACCATCTCCAGAGTGCAATTCTCTTTCTCCAACATTGTCTCTATAGAAAGTAGCAAGTGAGTTATCTGCATACTCATCCACAATTGAGAACCTTGGATCTGAAGGGGTTAGGTCACTTAATAATGAAAAAATAATAATACATTGGTCTTACATTCAAACAAAGCCCAAAGGAAAAATCATATGACTATGTTTAAAAATGTGTAGGGAGCCTGTGAAGATCAGTGCTCAACCAGGAAGGGTGAACTGATCACCCTTTTCTCACTCCTGGACTGTTCTTCCACCTTTCGTGTTGACATCATCTGATTCTGATTCTAATATTCTCCTAGCCCCTTCCTCACATTCTGCAGGGTTACCATAGAAACAGCAAGAAACAACTTTGCATCATCGCTATTCCGTTGCCCACTTCTTACCGGACGCTCGATCAGTAAGCAGTGCGAGGAGTTCTCTCAGCACTCTCTATTTGTGTTACTTCAGCATTCCTATCAACATGGCAGGTAGGAAATTGTGCCATCGTGATGTTCACATGTTCCACTTCATTGTCCCATGAAGCAGACAGAGAAGCCAGCTGAGAAATTAAGGATTTATAGCTGGGGAATGGATTAAATCATTGGACAACTTAGAGACGGTAACATACATACAAGTGGATGCTATGATAGACAGCAAAAGAAAAGGGAGAAAGGGAGATGCCCTTAAAAAGCTACCCCAGTTAGTCAAGGTCCCAGTACCCCACATGGGGCTTAGATAAGACATGACTAAGGCCCCATTCAATGGCCTTCAATGGGACTTAGTCTTGAATATATCTTTCACTAGATATGCCAATAAAGTCTGAGGCTCCTTCAAAATCACATTTATTTTTGGTACTACTGTCAATCTACATTGCACTTGTCCAAAGCAGCTTACAAACCAAGAGTTTCCAGGAAGCAACAACACAAAACATCAGTTTGGGAGAAAAAGCAGTAGATAAATATCCATGAATGATCCACATTGATCCAGAACCAAAAGCACTTTGGTTAGATCAGGCTTCCTCAACCTCGGCCCTCCAGATGTTTTTGGCTTACAACTCCCATGATCCCTAGCAAGCAGGACCAGCGGTCAGGGATTGTAGCCTCAAAACATCTGGAGGGCCGAGGTTGAGGAAGCCTGAGTTAGATTCTGTTCTCATGTGAGAGCCTAAAATAGGAATTGTTCTTTAGATGAATGATGGTCTTTGTTTCTGTTCTAACCCCTATCTCACTGAATTATAGAAACAGGTAAGCATATCAGGTGTAAGATTTAGCGGGTGCCTGTGACTTCACTAGGTATCCAGATTAACCCAGTCAAAATTGGGGGGTACCAACCAGGGGAGGAGTGTATCGTAGGGCTTTTTGTGACTCAAACTTGTCATAACTTCAGTTACTCTTCTCCTAATGGATGTCTTTTCTATCCTTGCACCTTCAGTTAAGGCCAACTGCCCATCACTGCATCATAACATTCTCTGGCCAGTTAGAATCTTGGAGGTCACTGTGGTGACAGCTGGAAACAGGTTCACATAACCCCAGTTCCAGGGGCTCCCATTATGGATGCTGACTTGAATTAACACTGAGCGGGGTGCATTTGAGGGCCCCTAGGGGGTATCACCCTCATAGAATCATAGAATCATAGAGTTGGAAGAGACCACAAGGGCCATCGAGTCCAACCCCCTGCCAAGCAGGAAACACCATCAGAGCACTCCTGACATATGGTTGTCAAGCCTCTGCTTAAAGACCTCCAAAGAAGGAGACTCCACCACACTCCTTGGCAGCAAATTCCACTGTCGAACAGCTCTTACTGTCAGGAAGTTCTTCCTAATGTTTAGGTGGAATCTTCTTTCTTGTAGTTTGGATCTATTGCTCCGTGTCCGCTTCTCTGGAGCAGCAGAAAACAACCTTTCTCCCTCCTCTATGTGACATCCTTTTATATATTTGAACATGGCTATCATATCACCCCTTAACCTCCTCTTCTCCAGGCTAAACATGCCCAGCTCCCTTAGCCGTTCCTCATAAGGCATCGTTTCCAGGCCTTTGACCATTTTGGTTGCCCTCCTCTGGACACGTTCCGGTTTGTCAGTGTCCTTCTTGAACTGTGGTGCCCAGAACTGGACACAGTACTCCAGGTGAGGTCTGAACAGAGCAGAATACAGTGGCACTATTACTTCCCTTGATCTAGATGCTATACTCCTATTGATGCAGCCCAGAATTGCATTGGCTTTTTTAGCTGCCGCGTCACACTGTTGGCTCATGTCAAGTTTGTGGTCAACCAAGACTCCTAGATCCTTTTCACATGTAGTGCTCTCAAGCCAGGTGTCACCCATCTTGTATTTGTGCCTCTCATTTTTTTTTGCCCAAGTGCAATACTTTACATTTCTCCCTGTTAAAATTCATCTTGTTTGTTTTGGCCCAGTTCTCTAATCTGTCAAGGTCGTTTTGAAGTGTGATCCTGTCCTCTGGGGTGTTAGCCACCCCTCCCAGTTTGGTGTCATCTGCAAATTTGATCAGGATGCCCTTGAGTCCATCATCCAAGTCATGTTTTCCCTGAAAAGAAGGGGAATAGCAGAGCATCTTGAAAGACAGAATCTTTTATGGCAACAGCGGCAGGGCAGGGTGATTCATCCACGGAAGAGAGAGGGGGAAGATGGGAGAAAGATTCTTTCTCAATGGGATCATAAGCAACTGGATATCAGGAAGACGTCAAGGCAGCAAAAGAAGTCCAACCATTGGGATCTTCCACAACCCTTTTCAAAGATCCAGTTGTTTAGAACCTCCAGCAACAGGAGCTGGGGAAAAGACATATCTCCTTGCCACTGCACAGGGACTTTGCAATGGCCACACCTATGAATCAATTATATAGACCACCTCACCTCCAGCTAGTCCAGGGTGCAGCCTCCTGGGCTTGGATCCATCTAGTCCTGGCCTCTCTACCTCAAAACAGGTCTTTGAAACCTGGAAAAGATGGAAAAAAGTAAAACCAAAATTATCAAGGGGTTGGAGTAATTCCCTTATGTGGAAAGGTTGGGGCCTTTTAGTTTCAAAGGAAGTACGCTCTCTGTCAGCCCTCGTAGTTGTATTAATTCTAGAACCATTAAAAAGCAAACTAATCAATGTCCTCTCTCATACAGGAGTGGTTGCAAACAGAAATGAACAAGATCCAGGCCTCTTTGCAGAGAATATACTTTTATGCACCTCTGACTGTATCACAGCAGGCAAAATACTACGTACAGAATTGGAACAGTTCTCCAGGGTCTCAGGATTGCAAGTTACTTTTAAGAAAGCAGAGGTAATGTTTTTCATACACCAACCTATCCAACAGACTTTTATAGCAACGTTGAAGATTCCAATAGCCAGGAAAAGTTTTAGATATCTGGGGATGCAAATTACCCAAAATTTAAACAAGTTGTATGAGTTTAAATATAGTGTGGTTTGGAAAGCTCTAAATAGGGATATAATACATTGGAATAAATTAAGACTCTTCATTATGGACAAACCAGTTGCATTTAAAATAATGATTGTACCTTCATTTCTTTTCTTCCAGACTTGGGTGAATGCGTGAGATGGAGGAGGACCCTGGAACCTATCCCTGAGGGTTTCAGAAAAAGCCTGCCTGCCTGTGGGAAGGAAGATAGGGGAGACCTGGCCATAAAAGGGATAGGCATACCTAACGCCCCAAAAAAGAACCCCCCAAAGAGAAAATTATACAAGGCCAAAAATGAAGCTGAAAAGGTGGAGAAAGGGGGCACCCAAGGCACCCGAGGGAACAAAATAACCCTTGAGGAAAGGCCTAAAAAACACTCCGAAAGCTTATTTTGGCCGGTGCCCCCTCCCTAGCCCCCTCCCTGCCAAAGCCATCAGCCCAATTTGGGCAGAGGCTGGCACCCCTCTCCCTGCCCCCCCCATGTGGATTACCCCGAGCCATTAGCAGGACCATCTGGCTCGCATCCACATAGGTGGGCAACCATTTCTCACCTTTCCCTCCCTACCCACTGGAGACCCCTGCCCAGCATTGCTGGCGGGGGTCCCACCCTACCTGACCCGCCACCCTTGCCCACCCCCAACCCTCCATATTGCCAGACACCCAGCCCTCTGAAGTAACACCTCCAGCCCCACCCCACACAACCCCAGCCCATCAGGGGATTAAATATATACGAAGCCTCCAGAAAATATGAAACATCAAGTCAGGGGATTCCCTCCATTGACCAAGGTGAATTTGTGCCCGCTCACCACCTTCCCCCCACCTCCAAAACCTTCTGGCAGCGAAACAGGAGAATATTGACAACTAAATAGGAATCCCATCCACTCAGAACTCCTGTTTCCTGTCTTAACTCTCTCTGCCACTGACCTCATGGGCAAAGTACACATGGATTGATACTAGTACAATCGCTGAATAGACACAGGAGCCATGCTTTCTACCTTGAGTGAAAGCCATCTAAACCCAAGTAAAACTTCCTAGAGGTAAAGCAGGAGCACCCAGAGATACCTTGGGAACTGGAGGAGGCAGTGCCCCCTTGGTTATGGGGTACTACTCAGTAGCGTAGCTAGAGGGGTGTGGGAGGGATGGATTGCCCCAGGCAGCTCTGGGCCTGCAGGGCACCCGAGCTGCCGCATCCGTCCCAGGCGCCCCGCAGCTGGTGGGCACTCGGGGGATGTGATGCCTCAAGTGCCCTGCAGGCCCAGCGCTGCCTGATTTGGGGGGGGGGGTGAGAAGGTGTTTTGTTTCATTTTTACAGTTCTCCTGATTTTTACTGCATTCTAAAAGATTGCCAAATGGATATGCCCACCATGAACCCATGTTTGGTGCCATCATCTGGGAAGGAACAGGCTATGCTGGCCCATACAAAACTGGAAATGACTCTTCTAAGATCATTTATTCATTTGCTGTGATTGTCTGACTTTGTACTAGAAATTATTTAATCTGTTTCTGTAACTGGATTCTGTTACGTATGTTTACTCTGAGTTCTAATTTGTTTATTTGAAACAAATTTTGAACTATCGAACCATGGTTGCGTCCAAAATATTTTCCTAGAACTCAAAATGAAATATATTTATCAGATTCCATAAAGTTGTCCTAGCACTGTGTCAGTTCCTTTCCTCCCTCAGTATCTGTTTCTGTCAATGTTTGCCATTCCCAGTGACAGCATACTCCTTCCCAGCTCATGCAACCATGAATTGGCCCTCTAGATCACCACTGCTGACATGAAAGTGGGGACCGAAAAGGAGAGAAAGAGCACGATTTCAAGAATTAACGTCTCACTGCAAGGAATGAGTGTGGATCTTTTGATTTATTAGATGGATTGAAATATGGATTTTATCTGCCATGTGACGATGCCCTGATATGTTTCAGTTGAGAATCTGAAATGCTGCTATATGTGATGTGTATATTTCTTGCCATCTACTGGCAGAAATGCACTTCTTCATGCCCTTAAAATATGTGCTGCAATATTTTTTCTGTGGCATGGAAGCATTTCTAAAGAAGTTCGAGTCAAAGAAAAACAACCAAACCAATTTATATTTTAAGAAGCAATGCAACAAAATAAGATGCTGAATTTCTGCACTGTTGGCTCTAGATTTCACCAGGTTGATGTCTAGAGTTGAGCGTTCCATTACCTTTTAAATGCATGCACCCTCTTCCCTTGCTCTGATAAGGGCTAAATCAAATGTAACTGCAGCTATTTACTGGAGCTAATTTATATTAGAAAGAAGCTGGGCCAGTGGTCTCCCCAGTTGATTCTCCAAATTCACTGTAAAGCATTAAAACCATAAAATATTATGATTAGTCAGCAACTTAAAAGCCATTACAGCTCATAAAAGCAGAGATGATGGGGTTCCTGTAGTTTTTGTTTCTGTGCTCATTTGGAAATCAGACGCACATCTGATAACATATACCCCACTCCTCTGTAAACTGCAAGAGCATAGTCCCTACCCAGAGCTCAAAGTAGATTCAACAAGCTTGAAGGCTGCCGGCCTTACAGGATCCTGTGGAGGCTAGAGATGTGAAGCTCCACCCCCAAAGAACCCCCCAGAAAAATTGGGGGAAGTTTTTCTCATTATTATTCGTTTCCAAAAAATCCAACAACCTAGGGAAAAGAAACATAGGAAAATGCGGAAAGGCACCCCCCACATTTTTTTCTGATTTTCCCTAGGGCTTTCACATCTCTAGTGTAGGCAGAATGGTCCACACAGCTCAGTCCTCCATCATCTTGTTGCTGCCCCCCAAAACCTGCTGGCTGAGAAGGGCACCTCACTCTACCTACTGGTAGGACCCATAGCACTCAGTTCTAAAAGATTTATGCTAGTTAATGCTATTGACAATGACAATTTTGCTATATACATGTCCCTCGCTATTCCTTCCCTGTTGCCAAAGACTAGTCAAGGGAGATTTTTCGTTCAGACTCCCCCTTTTGCCAAATGGAGTTTGCTAGACTGATGGAACAAGTACCTTTTTGCATGCCTGCACTGCTCAGAATTGCCACATTCACTGTGTCTTTCTATACAGTATTGCCTACTCAGAATAAGACCTGCTGAGTCCAATGGCACTTTCCCCCAGGTTAGTGGCTGCGATCCTATACCCACTTACCTGGCAGTAAGTCCCATTGAACTCAATTCTATTTGAGTTGCTGCAATAATCGAGCACCACCAAGAAGCCACTCTCAGCTAACTATAGAAAGCATAATCACCCAGCAGATTTATATCCCAGCATTATCTTCATCACCAGCAACAGCAACACATGTGTATCTTAGGTTTCCTCCAAGGAGAGGTGGCATAGATGGTTTTCCTGTTCCCCATTTTGTCCTCACAACCCTGTAAGGTATGTTTGGCTGTGAGGTTGTGACTGGCCCAACATCACCCAGTGAGCTTCCTGACTTGAGTGGGGATTTGAACATTGGCTTCCAGCTACTAGTTCAAGACTCTAATCATACACCACACCGATGAACAATGGATAGCTCAGTTGGCTAGAGCGTGGTGCTGATAACACCAAGGTTGCAGGTTCGATCCCTGCATGGGACAGCTTCATATTCCTGCATTGCAGGGGCCTGGACTAGACTAGAAAATCCTCAGGGTCCCTTCCAACTCTACAGTTCTATGGTTCTATGACTTGGGTGCCTGGAAAGAAATTTTGTCAGATATCCAAGCTATCTAGGCTTCTATTTATGCCAGGCTATTTATGCAAGGTTTTGAATTATGGTGCTGGAGGAGACTCTTGAGAGTCCCATGGACTGCAAGAAGATCAAACCTATCCATTCTTAAGGAAATCAGCCCTGAGTGCTCACTGGAAGGACAAATCGTGAAGCTGAGACTCCAATACTTTGGCCACCTCATGAGAAGAGAAGACTCCCTGGAAAAGACCCTGATGTTGGGAAAGATTGAGGGCACAAGGAGAAGGGGACGACAGAGGACGAGATGGTTGGATAGTGTTCTCGAAGCTACCAGCATGAGTTTGACCAAACTGCGGGAGGCAGTGGAAGACAGGAGTGCCTGGGGTGCTCTGGTCCATGGGGTCACGAAGAGTCGGACACGACTAAACGACTAAACAACAACAACAACATTTATGCCAGGAATGCTATTCATCCTTTTCATTGCTCTTAACAAAGTATTTGCGACAACTTAGGGAATTTAGCAGCACAATCCTAAGCATATTTACCAGAAGTAAATCTCATTGAACTCAAGGGGACTGATTGTCTTCTGACTAGACATACATAGGTCTGCGCTGTAAATGTATGCAGTGCTGCATTTTAATAGCAACTGAGAAAGGGCTTTGGGGGGTTGGAATTCTGAAAACGGCCATTCATATCGATTTACAGGTGCAGGGGGTTTGTGTCTGGGGTGGTGCATGCTTTTAGTGGTGGAATATGAAGATGCTGCATTAAATTATGAATGTAAAAGTTAGGCTTTTGTTTCCACTTCCTGAAAATCAGGCAGACTTGCTGATATGGCATTTTTATTATGGTTAGCTGCATTTATTTTGCATCATGTCAACATACATCAAGGGAATCGGTGACCCATTTTTTGAAGGGAAAGAGAGACTCTTCGAGTGCATGTTTTCCCAGGGGTCCTCCCTCTCCGTATCTGTGCCACATTGCTTGCCTTGATTTCTTAGAAGGAAGATGCTCCTGAAGTCTTTGAAGTTCTGAAATTCTAAAGAGCTGAAGGAGTTCAGCAGTTCAGCATAACTCATACATCTATGCACAACTTTTTTCTCAAAAGACCACCAGCCATACACATCCTTTCCCTTCCTTCCCTTCCCTCTTCATCACCCACCAACTCCTCTCCTCCAGCACCCAACTGCTGCCTGCTGCACTCCCTAAACCATACCCTCTAACATTTCTCTGATGATGATAATGATGATGTTGATGATTCCCCATCCATCTGACTAGGTTGCCGCAGACACTCTGGGAGGCTTCCAACATATATAAGAACATAATAAAACATTAAACATTTTTAAAACTTCCCTATATAGAGCTGCCTTCAGATGTCTTCTAAAGGTTGTATAGTTAATAATAATATTAACAGCAATAACACTCCCCAGCCACTCTGGGCAGCTTACAGCACATAAAAAATTGTAAAACATTAGACATTAAAAATTTCCCAATATGGGGTTGCCTTCAGATGTCTTCTAAAAGTCAGATAGTTGTTTATTTCCTTAACATCTGATGGGAGGGCATTCCACAGGGCAGGCGCCACTACCAAGAAGGCCCTCTGTCTGGTTCGCTGTAGCTTCATTTCTCACAGTGAGAGAACCTCCAGAAGGCCCTTGGAGCTGGACCTCAGTGTCTGGGCTGAACGATGATGGAGACGCTCCTTCAGGTATACAGGGCCAAGGCCATTTAGGGCTTTAAAGGTCAGCACCAGCACTTTGAATTGTTCTCGGAAATGTACTGGGAGCCAGTGCGGGTCTTTCAGGACTGGTGTTATATGGCCTCGGCAGCCGCTCCCAGTCACCAGTCTAGCTGCCGCATTCTGGATTAGTTGTAGTTTCCGGGTCACCTTCAAAGGTAGCCCCACGTAGAGCGCATTGCAGTAGTCCAAGCCGGAGATAACTAGAGCATGCACCCCTCTGGCATGCACTTATCTCCTTGGCTCAGGGGTTGTATAACAGGGAGGGTTGGTTTCTAGTAAGAGCAGACCAGCAGACAGCCAAATTTGAGGGGCATTTGGATTTAATGGCTGAATACAAGAGAGAATGAAAGGTGCTGTGTTGCATGCAAGAGGAGCAGCACCAGAATGAAGCAGATAATGTCGTTTTTGTGCAGTGGCACCATGCATGACAAATCCTGCCATGCCATTTAGGGAACTCTGCAGGAACTTAAAAGATATACAAAGTGATTTGCTAGACAATAAGATCTGAGTTCCTAAAAAGCCACCAGTGTCGTAATAGAACTCTGTGTACATTTCCAAGCTAACCACAGCAAATCTCTTGCTGCCCACCTGCACTGGGATCATTTAAATACTTACAAAATATTAAAGCAAAGCAAGTTAAGCTATGTTCATTAAGCAGTAATCATAGCCTCTGGGTAGAAAGAACCATTACAGAGTGATTGAAAGGGGAGGGTAATATTCAAAGCTTGGATTTTTTAAAAAAATATCTTAATGTAACTACATTTTATGTCTCTTCAATTGAAATAAGTGACTCCAGACTGTCAGTATTCTGCAGGAAACATTCAAGTGCACAACCAGAAGTTAAGGCTTGCACACTTAAAGTGGATTAAAGCGTTCTGTTTCCCTAGAGCAACAAAGGCATTTTAAAAATTGACTTTTTGTGGTTTGGAAAGTGATGGGGAGGTGCATTGATAAGCATGTGGTGAAGAAATGATTGACAGGCAGATGTGTAAACACCCTGCAAGGAAGTGAGGATGAATGCTCATTGTCATATAACTGCCCTGTAAACAAATCAGAATGAATGCCTGAGAAAGAGCAGACATTGTCCAACCACCAGGCAAGCTTTGGGCAAGCAAATCAGGATGACTCCTTGGAGAAGCCCCATAAGAAATTGAAATATTCTCAGAGTCCTGAAGTGACTTCATTCTCTTTATTGCAGCTTGTAAAACAGTGATTGAATTGCCCCCCAGACCTCAGGCTTTCATATACATTATTTACACAATGAGTCCCGTCTGATTGGCTGATTCTGCTTCCCTCCTGGAGCCTGATTGGTCTTTTCCTGCAGGCCAATCAGTTGTTGCATTCTAGGATCCTACCAGCCTAATAGGCTGATTAACTTCGTCCTGGAACCTGATTGGTCTTCTCCTGCAAGCCAATCCGTTGTTGCATTCTAGGATCCTACTTGCCTATTGTTCTAGGATCCAAGGTTAGTACATAACAGAAATGATCTGGAACATAGGAAGGTGCCTCATACCAGACGATTGGTCCTTCTAGTTCATTGTTATATACATTGACAGGCAGCAGCTCTTCAATATTCCAGTCAGGCGGCTAGCTGAGATTTACCTGGAGATGCTGGTGGATGAACCTGACACTTTCTGCATTGCAAAGCACATGCTCTCCCACAGAGCTATGGCGTTTCCTTTCAGGATATGAGTAGGGACATGAGATTGTAGGAAGTCCGAAGTAAAAGGGAATAAAAAGTGATGGCGTCCTCTTACATTGCAAAGCTAACCATGTCTACTCAGAAGTAAGTCCTATTCAGTGGGATTTAAATCCTGGATAAGTAGGGTTAGGATTTCAGCCTTAAGTTACCAGATGACAATACACATTGCAGAATGAAACAAAGAGGCAGCAAGGCAAGGCTTTTTATTCTGGCAGTTAATATACAAGAAATGCTGGAAAGCTTTTGAGAATGCAGAATGAATTCTCAGGATGAGTTTCTTTTCAGATGATATTCAAAGGGAGAGTGAATAGGTAGGTAACTAGTATGAGAGAATAAAGCGTCAACAATGCAGTCAACTAAACATAAGTTTCATTTGCTACTCTGCATTCAGCCTTCAAAATGTAGGTTCAAAATGCAAAAACAGCAACAGTGATCAGCATAAGCCCCTGCAGGAAAAGACCTAAGTCATATCCTATATACAAAACCCCACGCAAGAACGAGCAGTGGACTGCCTAGAGCTGGGCTGCAGTGCATGCATAAACAAATAAAATTTGTCTTTAAATTATGGAAGCTGGGGCAGGGGGGAGGACTGTCATATTTCATTCACATCCAGGGTAGCAAATGATCATCAGTAAAGCCTTTGCCCTCTTTGACCCTTGAATGCAAGACTGAAAAGCAGACGTTTGTCACTGAATCCAATGGAGCTTACTCCTAGGTAACTGTGTAAAGACTGTGCAGTCTTGGGGGGGCCGCTAGGGGCGCATTGGAAGATGGCCGACAATACCATCTCTCCGTCTCACACGAGGTAATTAAGAGGCTGATATGGGAGTATGCAGCCTCCCGAAGCAAGTAACCCCATCATGGCTTTGCAACTTCTAACCTGGAATTGTAACGGTCTAAACAATCCCCGAAAAAGGAAAAATATATTTCATGCTCTAAAGAAAGACCAATTGGACTTGATTTGCCTACAAGAGACTCATGTGACAAGAGCACACAGAAAATTATTAATAAATAAGAGACTGGGACAAGAATTTATATCTTCAGACAGAGTAAAAAAGAGAGGAGTGGTGATCTACGCAAAGGAAAATCTGCAACCGAAACAAATCTTTAAAGATGACCAAGGAAGATATTTGGCAATTGAAATTCAATTCCAAGGAGAAAAATTTTTGATAGTGGGAATATATGCACCAAATGAAGGGAAAGCAGAATTTTTTAAGAAGTTGCATGAGACTTTAATGGATTATATGGATTATAAATTAATCATGATGGGGGACATGAATGGAGTAGTTTCAACAAATATGGACAAAGCACAAAGACAGATAGTTACAAAAGATGGAAGACTACCAAAAACTTTTTTTGAAATGACTGACAATATGGACTTGATTGACATTTGGAGAACAAAACACCCATTAGAGAGAGAGGGAACCTTCTTTTCTGAAGCCAAAATGACATGGACTCGGATTGACCAAATTTGGGTGACTAGCAGTATGGCGTCGAATATAAAGAAAGTGGAAATCTGCCCAAAAACTCTCTCCGACCATAACGCAGTAAAGATGGTGATGAAGCAAACAACAACTGGTTCCTTCAGATGGAGAATGAATGACACCTTATTTAGAGACGAGGAGATCTGTAAAAAGGCCCAAAAAACTCTGAAAGATTACTTCGAAATCAATTTAAGGACTAAAGTAGAAAAAAGAATAGTATGGGACGCAAGTAAAGCCGTGATGAGAGGGTTTTTGATACAACAAAATACATTAAAGAAAAGAAAGCAAAACGAGAGGAAAGAGAAAATCTTGGAAAAGATAAAAGAAGGGGAAAGGAAATTAAGACTGAAGCCAAAATCGCAAGAGATTTTAAGAGAAATTAAACTGTACCAAACACAATATATGGAACTGATGAATCAAGAAATAGAATGGAAAATTAAACAAATGAGACAGAAGACTTTTGAATCTGCAGATAAATGTGGCAAGTTATTGGCTTGGCAAATAAAGAAGAGACAAAAACTCAACACGGTAACAAACTTAGAAGTGGAGGGAAAGAACATATGCAACCCAGTGGAAATTAGGAATTGTTTTCAGAGCTACTTTAGACAACTGTATACACAAGGGCCGCAGAAAGAAACAGATATACAACAATTCCTCGAGAAAAATGGGCTGAAAAAGATTTCGCAGGAAAGTAAGACAATTTTGAACCAGGAGATATCAGCACAGGAAATAGAAGATGCCATTCAAAACACGACGCTGGGCAAATCACCTGGACCGGATGGATTGACTTCCAAATATTACAAAGTTTTGAAGGAAGGGCTTATACAACCTTTGAAGGAAGTCTGCAATGAAATCATTGAGGGGAGAAGGGCACCAGACACGTGGAGGGAGGCCTACATTACACTTATACCAAAGACAGAGACTGAAAAGACCCAACTTAAGAACTACCGACCCATCTCGTTACTAAATGTGGATTACAAAATCTTTGCTGATGTTTTAGCAAAGAGACTGAAAAGAGTTTTGATGGAGGAGATTCATGGGGACCAAGCGGGCTTTCTCCCGAAAAGGCATTTGTCGGATAACGTAAGGAATATAATTGACATTTTGGAGAAGCTGGAAGTGAATATAAATACTAAGGCGGTTTTGATATTTGTGGACGCCGAGAAAGCCTTTGACAATATATCTTGGAGTTTCATGTTGAAGAACCTCCGGGGGATGGGGGTAGGCCAAGGGTTTGAAAATGGTATAGGTGCAATATACTCTGAACAGAAAGCAAAATTAATTGTAAATAATGTGGTAACAGAAGAGTTTAAGATTGAAAAAGGGACACGTCAGGGGTGCCCTATCTCCCCACTACTTTTTATATCGGTCCTGGAGGTTTTGCTTAATATGATTAGGAAGGACCAGTTGGTCAAAGGGGTTCAGGTCGGAGCTAAACAATACAAATTGAGAGCATTTGCAGATGACCTAGTACTTACTTTACAAGAGCCAGAAGCTAGTACGAAAAGAGTTTTGGAAATAATTCAAGAGTTTGGTCAAATGGCAGGATTTAAATTGAATAAGTTAAAAACTAAGGTATTGGAAAAAAATTTAACACAGATTGAAAAAGAAAGGTTTCAGAATGAGACGGGGTTGACTGTGGTTAAAAAAGTGAAATACTTGGGTGTGAATATGACAGCTAAGAATGTGAATTTATTTAAAGACAATTATGAAAAAACTTGGACAGAAGTGAAAAAAGATCTGGAGATTTGGTCAAACTTGAAGCTTTCCTTGTTAGGCCGAATTGCAGTTATAAAAATGAATGTATTGCCAAGAATGTTGTTTTTGTTTCAAGCATTACAAATAATGGATAAAATGGACTGTTTCAAGAAGTGGCAGAAAGATATATCTAAATTTGTCTGGCAGGGCAAGAAGCCCAGAATAAAATTTAAGATATTAACGGATTCAAAGGAAAGAGGGGGGTTTGCCCTGCCAGACTTTAAATTGTACTATGAAGCGGCAGCTTTCTGCTGGCTAAAAGATTGGCTGCTTCTTGAAAACACAGACATTCTGGATTTGGAAGGCTTTAACAATATTTTTGGGTGGCATGCATATCTGTGGTATGACAAGGTTAAAGCGCACAAAAGTTTTAAAAACCATATTGTCAGAAAAGCACTATTAAATGTCTGGGTCAGATATAAAGATTTGCTGGAAAATAAAACTCCAAGGTGGTTGTCGCCAATGGAAGCTAAGGCAGTTAAAAAGTTAAATATGGAGTCGAAATGGCCAAGATATTGGGAAATTCTGGAAAAGGAAGGGGACAAATTGAGATTGCAGAGTTTTGAAAAATTAAAAGGGAAGGTGAGAGATTGGTTGCATTATCATCAAATAAACGAAGTGTTCAAATTGGACAGTAAAATTGGCTTTCAGGTGGAAAAATCAAAATTAGAGACTGAACTGTTAGAATCCAGTACTAAGAATTTGTCAAAAATGTACAACTTGCTGCTGAAATGGAATACACAAGATGAAACGGTTAAATCAACTATGATTAAATGGGCTCAGGACATTGGTCATAATATTTTGTTCGCTGACTGGGAAAAGTTGTGGACCACCGGGATGAAATTTACGGCATGCAATGCCTTAAGAGAGAATATTATGAAAATGATCTATAGGTGGTACATAACCCCAGTCAAGCTTGCAAAGATTTACCATTTGCCTGACAATAAATGTTGGAAATGTAAGGAAAAGGAAGGTACATTCTTTCACCTCTGGTGGACGTGCCCGAAGATTAAGGCATTCTGGGAAATGATCTATAATGAACTGAAAAAGGTATTTAAATATACTTTCCCCAAGAAACCAGAGGCCTTTCTCTTGGGTATTGTCGGCCAGGGGGTGCTAAAGACAGATATAACTTTCTTTATGTACGCTACAACAGCAGCTAGAATACTTATTGCAAAGTACTGGAAGACACAGGATCTACCCACACTGGAAGAATGGCAGATGAAGGTGATGGACTACATGGGCTTGGCAGAAATGACGAGCAGAATCCGAAACCAGGGAAAAGAAACGGCGGAAGAAGAATGGAAAAAGTTTAAGGACTATTTAAAGAAATATTACAAAATTAATGACAGCTAGAATGATGTTGGACTAAAGTAAATGGTTACTATTAGTAATGGTTAAGACAAGGAGAATAAGGATGATTAGCTTAAATTTATAGTAAAATAAGGGAAGATTTGCTGAACAATTGATTAGAATTTGGAATACAGAAACGGGAGGCATGAGGAAGTCGAAGAAGAAAGGTTTAAGAAATTAGGACATGAAAGGGTACTTGTTTCTTGTTTTGCTTCTTTTTTTGTCTTCTGTTTGTTTATGTATGTTTTGTTTGTATGAATATAAAAATTGTTTAATAAAAATATTTAAAAAAAAAAAAAGAGTATGCAGCCTCCTTTGTTACACTGCCTCGCCTGCGGTTGCCATAAATCACCCCCGAGTTCGAAAGAAGGGGGTGAGGGCACAAGGCGGACAGCACTCGTGTGGGATGGCTCTCCCGGACGCTGTCCCTGATCGCGCAGCCTGGTTGCAGCAGCTCAAAATAAACCATTAGAGAGAAGCAAAGGCACATATTTCAAGTGAAGATCAGGAGTTAAGACTGCTAATTGAAGTGACCTCTGTGAAGTGGAGCGACGGGTTGGATTCAGAAAATATATCAAGAAGAAGACACATCAAAGGGTTGGTATGTTGGAACGGGACAGAACGGGGGGGACTTTTTTTTTTAATCTTATGTGATTACCTAACAACCCCCCCCCAGGAAGAATCATTGCAATTACTGATTATAAGCGGGATGATTAAGAACTGTGTGGAAATGAATTACTAATCAAAGACATGACTTGTGGAATATCTGGAAAGGAATGGAAGGCCTTTGGAATGACACAGTTATAAAAAGAGACTCATTAGGAAGCAGGCCTGGTTTCAGGATTTACGATCGAGGGGGAGGAGACCATGGATATCGGACTGTGAGTTTGACCTGGCAGAACCCCCTAAGAGAAGAGAGTGACAGGCCTGCGAGGATTAATGGGCAGACTTTAAGAATGTTTTGTACGGAAGTGTTGAAATGGCGTCTGTCTGTTTGAATATGGCTCTTGGAGGAATGGAAAATCCACACAGGATATAACGACGTTTGTTTTTAACCCACTTGTGGAGACTACCAGAGGTCACAAAGAAAGGAATATATGATAACAACAAGAAGATGAGGAAAATAATAAAGAGAAGATTGGACAGAATTGTGAATACTATTTGGACAGAACTGTGAATATTAAAGCAGCAGCAAGAGAGATGTTTGGATCCCTTTCTGAGCTCGAAGTATGGGTACCCCCAACAAAAAAATTAAAAATTTGGCTTTGTAATTTGGAATTAATGTGATTTGATTGGTTTGTTAATAAAAATTATATTAAAAAAAAGACTGTGCAGTCTTATACTGCAATCCTAAGCACTTTTACTCAAAGTAAATCCCACTGAGTTCATTAGAACTTGCTTCCTGGTGTGTGCCTGATCATTCCTGAAATATACTCAGAGTCCTGTAGCGATTTCATGCTCTTTATTGCAGCTTGTAAAACAGTGATTGAATTGCCCCCTAAACCTCAGGCTTTTATATACATTATTTACAAAATGAGTCCCATCTGATTGGCTGATTCTGCTTCCCTCCTGGAGCCTGATTGGTCTTTTCCTGCAGGCCAATCACTTGTTGCATTCTACGATTCTACCAGCCTAATAGGCTGATTAACTTCCTCCTGGAGCCTGATTGGTCTTTTCCTGCAAGCCAATCAGTTGTTGCATTTTAGGATCCTACTTGCCTATTATTCTAGGATCCAAGCTTAGTACATAACAATTCCCACAGTTACAACAACAACAACAACAATCACCACCTTGGCACTGAGGAGAGCCTTTCCTGTGGGAAATGCTTGATGTTCTGAGCTTGTAGCTATGGGGTTAAGAGGGTGATTCCTTTCCTTAACAATATGTGAAGGAAGAAAATATATACCCACACATGAAACGGCCACTTGGTCTCTCCAGCCTAATAGTGCTCCAAAAAATGTACTCTGAAATAAAAGTCGCTTCAGAGGAACTTGTCAAGATACTGCGCTGTTGTTGCTTATCTTTGGGGGTGGATGTTGACTTGGTGCATATTACCACGCCTGCCTTCCTAACATAAGAGAAAGGGGACTGAAAGAAAATGCAAGGAATCAATAAAAATATTACAATAAAAAATAAAATATTGTTTTCAAATAATATATTGCCTACTTTTTATGCCCTTTAAAAACAAATGTGTTGAGGGGCACGTGCGCCCACGCATTTGTATGCAAACGAACACGGTGTGTGTGGCAAACTGAGTCTTTGACCTAGGTGAAAGAATGCCTAGTTTTGCCCCTGAGTTTGTGTGCAAATGTGCAAGGACAGTGAGCTTTCCTGCTCTGTCCTTCTCCAGGCTGTGCTGCACGGAGTTGTCGCTTATAAAGAGGCAAGCAGTCGAGCAATGCAAGTTCTGCTCAGCCCAGATGGAATGTGTTGAAAGATGGCAACAACAAAGTGAGAGCGTTTGTGGCAACAAGCTCGATACAATACGGTAGGATAATCTTTATTGTCGTTGTCCCATACAGAAGAATGAAACTGAAAAATCTACATAAAACATTCAAAACCCAACAAGCCTGCTATCCCAGCTATCCCAACCTGGTTAGCCCCCTAAAAACTCTGATACCCCATTTTTAAATACAATATACTCCCATAGAGACTCCTTACACTGCGTTTAAAACCAAAATCGCATTTGGGTAGAAACTGTTTCTCAGGCGGCTAGTCCTAGTCTTTATAACCCTGTACCTTCTGCCAGAAGGCAGAAGCTGAAAGAGATCATTTCTGGGGTGCGCACTATCCTGCACTATCTCTGCAGCTTTCTTATGGCACCTGGAAGCATAGATTTGATCTAAGGTGGGAAGAGTGCACCCAATTATTCTCTCTGCGGTCTTTACAACCCTGGACACCATTGTTTTTTCCCTGACCGTGCAGCTCCCAAACCACACACACAGACCATAAGTTAATACACTCTCCACAGTACAATGATAAAATGCCATTAACAGGTCCTTTGAGAGATTGATGGATAGACACACCCGCTCAAGGCAGATGGAAAGGAGACAGATAGAGCACAGGTGGAGAAAAAGAGACCTTTCGGGGCCAGATTCTTGTGAACGGCAATCAGGCGATAACAAGCCAATGGAGTATGTTCATTATGTAAATGGAAAAAACCCATCTTGGCAGAAAAAGAGGGCAGCCTTCTGAATAACAGTGATAAAAACACACACACAATCCTGATGCAGGAGTCCTGGGTAGATTATGGGGAAAGGCCAGGGGGTGAGCTGAGGTGGGGGAGATAGGGAAGCAAACTCCACAAATGGTTCCTTAACACACAGCTAAGCCTTAATCTGTCTCCTTGATTCCCATTATTATAATTGTCTTAGAGGCCAAGACGTGAGGAGAAAGCCCTGGGGAGGGTCGATGTTTATCAGGAGGAAATGGCAGGCAGAGGCCTTAAATGCATATAGGACGTTTCAGGTCCAGTGGATCGCCATGAATAATTGAATAACTTCAGGAGCACCAACTTGTTATAATGGTGGCTGCCGTCGGGATGCTTCCAACTAGATGCATTATTCCTTGCACTGGCGCGCTCTCCTTCTAAAGTACAGTGGTACCTCGGATTACAGACGCTTCAGGTTACAGACTCCGCTAACCCAGAAATTGTACCTCGGGTTAAGAACTTTTCTTCAGGATGAGAACAGAAATTGTGCTCCAGTGGCATGACGGCAGCGGGAGGCCCCATTAGCTAAAGTGGTACCTCAGGTTAAGAACAGTTTCAGGTTAAGAACGGACCTCTGGAACGAATTAAGTTCTTAACCCGAGGTACCACTGTATTCTAGAAGGAGGATATCGCTATGCATTTTTTTGTGAGAGACCCGAAGCAGGAAGCAGCCACCGTTATGGGCAGTTAGCCCATTGTAAGGAAGGGAGATTACTGCGCTGAGGTATCGCTTCTCTGCAAGGCCCTGAACCCTTAAGCATAGGTGCCAATTCTATGGGGCCCTGGTTCCTTCGCTCCCCCTTAAAATATTTAGGGGGGTCGTGCCCTCCCAATATTTTCTGCAAGTTGGTGTCTCCCTCCCTCCCTTGGGCAGCCACCTCCCCAGCTGGGCACTGCCCTCTTTTCCTGGCTTGCCTTCCTACTTTCGGTGCCATTTCTGAGCATGTCTGCAGCAGGGCACCTGCTGAAGGGAAGCGGGCAGCCAGGCAGGAAGGAGAGACAGGTCGGTAGGAGAGGCAAGCAGGCAGCAGTGGGGTTGGGAACGGGCAACGGACGAGTGTGTAGAAACTTATTGCGTGTGTACAGGGGGTGAGAAGAGAGCAGAAAGGGGAGGCAGGGGAAGGTGCGTTCCACAGAAGGGGGTGGAGTGTGTGTGGGGGTGGACCCCGCCAATATTTTGTTAAAGTTGGCGCCTATGCCCTTAAGAATTGGTTAGTAGTAAAAGCTTACTGGGAGATGATATACAATGAAATGAAAAAAAAAGGTTAAAATAACTTTTGTTAAAAAAAACCCCCAGAAGCTTTTTTATTAGGAATTACAGGTACCGACATCCCAAAAGACCAGAAAAGACTTTTTATGTATGGAACAGCAGCCGCCCGGATGCTACTAGCCCAGAGATGGAAAGAAGACAAAGTCCCTACCAGAGAAGAATGGCAAACCAAGCTGATGGACTATGCGGAAATGGCAAAGCTGACTGGATAACTCAGGAACCAAGAGAACAAAAACATTACAAAAGAATGGGGGAAATTTATAAGTTATTTAAGAGACCACATAATCAAGTTTGGAAGAAGACGCAGTTTTAAATGTTTAAAATGGGACTCAGGAGGGGGGGGAGGTCTGAAATTCAGAGGAATCTCTGTATATGGATATGTATTTGAATATTTTATAATTTTGTATTGTAAAATCAAATAAAAATGATTTCAAAAAAGAAAAAAAAGAATTGGTTAGTAGTGAGGAATCTCTTATTCCCATTCTCTTGTTCATTTTCTGATTCCCACATTGTTGGTTGCCAATAGCTTTCACCCAGCCTTCTTTCGGTGCAACTTTCCTCGTTCCCGGTGATGTGTCACGCATTAACTTTCCCCATTTCCCATGAACTTTTCAATAACGTCTTATCAGCTGATAAAGCAACACCAACATTCTGATCTTGGCAGAGTCGCATCCATGAAGATTTCAGCACCTTGGCTGTTCCATTTATTAAGACGGGGTCTTGTTCCATTTTTTCATATGCACTACAGTGGTACCTCGGGTTACATACGCTTCAGGTTACATACGCTTCAGGTTACAGACTCCGCTAACCCAGAAATAGTACCTCGGGTTAAGAACTTTGCTTCAGGATGAGAACAGAAATCATGCTCCGGCAGCGCAGCGGCAGTAGGAGGCCCATTAGCTAAAGCGGTGCTTCAGGTTAAGAACAGTTTCAGGTTAAGAACAGACCTCCGGAATGAATTAAGTACTTAACCCAAGGTACCACTGTACTCCTAGCACTTCTCAAGCAGGCATTTCAAATCTTTATTTGATGCATAAGCGTCCTCCAGTCATGGCATGTTGTGTTGTTTTTAATCTGCGCATTAGGCAATTAATATTTAATTGCTATATCCTTCCATTTCAGCACTGAGGAAGTGCAATCGTTTTTCAAGGTAAAGCCTTTTTTCCTCCCCCTAATTTGGTATGTTTTGTCAGAGTGAAGGAAGGAAGGAAGCTGTGTGAGGTATTACATGTGTAGTCTATAATGTAACAGGCCAACAGGGTGCAGTACTACGCTGCTCTCTGCTTCTCTTGAACACGGCATGAACCATTTTCTACTGTTAACTTTAAGAAAGAAAGAAAAAGAGGAGGAAGGGAAATGTTATTTCCATGCTTGTCACATAGAATGGGAGGCAGAAAATAGTTTGAGGGTGTCCGCTGCTAGAAAAATGTCAGATGACAAGGGGCAAAAGCTTTTGATTTCAATAAGCTCTTTGGCACCTGGTAGCTGCTTGAGTTTTTGCTGGGAGAGAAAGGCAGCATACAAATGGACTGACTGAGTGAACAATAGGCAGAAGGGACTGTGGACATTCTCCAGCCAGCAGATGAAGGAACAGCTAACAGAAACTGGCTTTGATTGGTGATGGTGAGGGGACCATGGCGCTGTGGGTTTATCTTTCCTGTGTGTCCCAGGATTTCCCTTGAAGGGACTACAGTACACGATCCCATCTTTGCATGGTAGGGGGGAAAGTGGATGGAACTGGGCCCATGAACCTTTGTACTAATGCAATATTGTGAGTACAGCTCAGGGCCAGCCCAAGACATGTTGGCACCTGAGGTGAATGACAAAATGGCATCCGTCCCCCCAAGGAAGAAGGGGTGAGTGAAGATCTACACTGGAAACAAGGGGGAATAAAGTTATCACCACTCAGAGAAGTGAGGTGCACATAAGAGTGGCATGCAACCACATAATCTCATGTCCAGTGAGGAAGCAGGAAGCAGCCTGGGCAGTGGAAAATGTTGCGGTTCTCAAGCATCACTCCTTAGTGAAAGGAGATCTGCTAAGCTACCAGCTGGCCTGGACTGAGCTGAAGCTCCTAGCGGCCTGTAAAAAATATGAAAGAGTGAAACTTACTATGGCATAGGTTTTAGTGCTAGAAACGTGGTGCTATAGTTACTCTTTAAAGTGCCATCATGACTTGACGTTCTTTTTGCTGCACTAATATACAGTGCTATTTTTCTAGAAAAAGAGGTGTCGGAAATCACCATGAACACCTCCTTTGTTCTCTTATAATGGCAATGGCACTCACCTGAGAGGTGCGAGAACTGAGTTCCGGCTGGAGAAAAAAAAAGCCCTGCTAATATAGCCTTAGAAATGCCCCAAAATGAAATAATAATTTTTGAGGTTGAGCCTTCTATATTTATTGCCACTGTTCATTTCACTTGATTTTGTATTTTTTTTAAATAAAATTCTTATTGCGTGGCTTGTTATATATTGTTTTATGTCGCCGTTTGCTCCAGACTGGAAGAAGCATGGGATATAAAACTATTAAATGAATGAATGGCCACCCCTTTGCCACATGTCATCTGCATTGTGGCAAACCAATGGTACATTCACAGGCACAAGGTACTACAGGTGCACAAGTATAGCATGGCAGTGCTGTACAGTGGGAAACTATTTTTGCTGCACACCTAAATCTCCTCCTGGAAGCAGTGGGTTGTAAAATGCACAAACCTTCTTTCCGTTCCACTGAGCCACTATCTGGTGGTGATAAACCACTGAAGAAACCACTACTGGGTGCGAGAACAATGTACTGTCATCAGAAACGCTCCACTCAAATCAGCAGAGCGACACCTATCTATTTATCTTAGCTAATAATGCAACCAACTGCTATGTATTAAAATGCTGGCAATGATATGGAGCTGAGCAATTTCCCTGGCTATAATTCAAGGAGTAATCACACTGCATTTTCACCCCTGATGATCAAAGCACACACAAGTCAACTGATTTGTCTCTGTGGGTAACTTATAATAGATTGTTTTTCTAAAGCTATCTAATTATTATGAAACGTTCTTATATTTTATACTTGATTGCCTCTGCCAAACCCCTTTGGTTTTGCCTGCCTAGTAGGCATATGTTGAGCCACTGGGGATAGACTGCGTGTAATATTTTTCTTGGAATGGCAAAAGGTGTGTGTAGCGGGGAGTTGTCCACTGTGATGCACAGTGTCACAGAAGATGATGTGAAACTTTGAATACTGTACTTAACTACTTAACTACTTAAATACTTAATACTTAGTATCCACTGATGCTTGGACATATGAGACTGAACTAGGGTTGATTCCAACATAAGAGGCATTCTGATCAGTCACCTAAGTTCTTAGCAGATATACATGTTGACTCCAAGATTTGCCTCTCAAGATTTGACGCCAATCACAGGCCCGGGGTCAATACCAGGCACCCTTGGACAATTGCTGGCACCCTAGATAGATAAAATCTTTATTTGCATCAGCCACTAGCCATAGCGGGGACACGGGTGGCACTGTGGGTTAAACCACAGAGCCTAGGACTTGCCGATCAGAAGGTCGGCGGTTTGAATCCCCGCGATGGGATGAGCTCCCGTTGCTCGGTCCCTGCTCCTGCCAACCTAGCAGTTCGAAAGCACGTCAAAGTGCAAGTAGATAAATAGGTACTGCTCCGGCGGGAAGGTAAACGGCGCTTCCGTGCGCTGCTCTGGTTCGCCAGAAGCGGCTTAGTCATGCTGGCCACATGACCCGGAAGCTGTACGCCGGTTCCCTCGGCCAATAAAGTGAGATGAGCGCCGCAACCCCAGAGTCGGTCACGACTGGACCTAATGGTCAGGGGTCCCTTTACCTTTACTAGCCATAGCAATGCTGGCACCCTAGTTCTCCAATGGGGCCTGCTGGTGCTGATGCCTGTTCTGAGACCCTGCCTTACCAAGTGACCAGTTGGCAATGACACACGTTTGCCCTAGAGCAACACCAGTCCTTCTAGTTGCCACGCTGCACTGGGATGGGCTGAGTGTGTTGTGTGAATGAGGCCAGACGCCCATGATCTTGAGCAGGTGCACTCTGAAGTGCTTATTGTTTTGCACATCAGTGCCCAGTGCCAAGCCATGAGTTTCTTTGGCATTAACATGAGACCCACGTGAAATACCTTCAAAGCCAAGGTGTCCACACCCTTTTCAAATTACACCCACCCCAGCATCGTTTTTGCATTTGATCAGACATCCCAATTCATTTCTTAAAAATAGATAAATATTGTCTCGCTCCCTAGGCTTCCATTGCAGCCTGCAGAGAATTTAATTCAGTCTCATGTGTATCAGCCACCTGATGGGGGTTTCAGAGGCTTCTGCAGCACTCTCCAGCTGTGATCCTATTTTATTAAAAAGAAGTGGGGGAGAAAGAGATTGGGCTCATCTTTACAGGGAAATTAACTTCTAATGGCAGCATGCTTTCCAATTACATCTTGCTTTCCTGTGAGAGCAGGTGATGACATGAGTTATTTCTGATGCTCGGTAAATTGTTAGCATGTTTGGCCTTCCCACCCAGATGCCTCAATCCCGTATGGGTGGAACAATCTTCTGCAATTAATGCATATATTAACGATTGTTCACACTGCAAGTCCCATTGAACTGGCAGGACTTGTCTTTTGATGTGGATGGGATGCACAACCCCACAGGGCAGGGTGGAGACTCTAGTTGTGGGCATCCAGAGCTGGATCAGAGCTACAATCTGTAGTGAATGTGTGTTTGAATGTGACTCCATATTTCCAAACCACAGGTTTTTCAGGGATGGTGCTGCAGCTGTGGGATTCCTTCTGGCAATAGCATTATTTAGTGTCCTAAATCAATCACAACCACCACTGACCTGAGGTTCCTAAAAAATGTCAGGGCATTCACACAACTTAAATCCACATCCAGCATTCAAAAGACTATGGTTGATTCAATATAATAAATCTGACAACACTATAGCCCCACGACTCCTCCTTCTCCTTCTTATGTACACCAAACTGTATGTCCAATGTCCAATGCTTTACTCTTCTCTTTTTAAGAACTGTGTAAGGTGCTTTTATAGGGACGTGGGTGGCTCTGTGGGTAAAACCACAGAGCCTAGGACTTGCTGATCAGAAAGTTGGCGGTTTGAATCCCTGCGACGGGGTGAGCTCCCGTTGCTCGGTCCCTGCTCCTGCCAACCTAGCAGCTTGAAAGCACTTCAAAGTGCAAGTAGATAAATAGGTACCACCCTGGTGGGACGGTAAACGGCGTTTCTGTGCACTGCTCTGGTTTGCCAGAAGCGGCTTAGTCATGCTGGCCATATGACCCGGAAACTGAATGCCGGCTCCCTCAGCCAGTAAAGTGAGATGAGCGCCGCAACCCCAGAGTCGGCCACGACTGGACCTAATGGTCAGGTGTCCCTTTACCTTTACCGGTGCTTTTGCCGGTACCCTTTGGTCTTTTCTGTAATTTTTTTTTTTTTTACTTTATTTATTATTTCTGTATTGTATAATTTCAAACAGTTCCTCTTTTATACATTGTATTCAATTGCCGAATTTTTCTTAATTAATTAAAAAGTTATAGGAAATGAAATGAAACGTCAGGGCAGAATAAGTTGGTGGGGAGATTCAGTGTGGTATAGTGGTTAGAGTTTCAGACTCTTGACTAGGGAGACCCAGGTTCAGATCCTAACTCAGCCACGAAGGTCATGGAGTGAATTTTGCCCATCTCTCTCTCTCTCTCTCTCTGCCTCGCCTCCTTCACAGGGTGGTTGTGAACTGGAGGGACAGAGAACTATGTACAGTATGCTGCCATGGGACATCTATAACATATAAATAAATCTTCCAAGCTTCTATGTGTAGAAGTAATAGTAGTTAAAATAGTATATTAAAAAAATGAAAGGGAGTTGTCACAAACCAACAAACAACAAAGCTAAGATGATGTTCTCAGAATCAAGGATTCTCCACAAGCAAGGAGGGTCTCTCAGTTTGCTCTCTCTGCCTCAGGCCTCCATAGCAGGAGTGGGGAACCCTTTTCAGCGAAGGGCGACATTCACTTTTCATCAGCCATCCAGGAGCCATTGGTAGGCAGGACCAGAGGCAAAAGTGGGAAGAGCAACAAATACTACTTTAACAGGTGGCTCATTTCTTCACATTTACACATCTATCTTCCATCCAGGCCAGCAATATCAGAGGTCAAGGACACATTCTAGCCAGGCAGAAACACTCAAGGAGGGTGTGAAGCAAGGCTGGTGAGCAGGGCCAGATTTAGGTTTGATGAGGCCCTAAGCTACTGAAGGTAATGGGGCCCTTGATATGTCCAGCTGTCCTTTGAAAACAACAAATTGTCACTGTTTTTTGTGTTGAATATATGCTATATGGTAATTTATGGACCTAATAGGTATCTAAAGCCATTTGCACATAACAAAATATGTATTTTATCAAAGTAATTGTTGAACTGAAATACAATTAAGAAGTATATTAATTTTGTTGTTGTTTAGTCGTTTCCGACACTTCGTGATCCCATAATTATTAAGCTCTAACTTAAAATGATGTGAGTTTTATGTTATTTGTTTTTTATCTTATATTTTGGAAATGTACATCCAGTTGTTTCAAAAATTTGTGGGGCCCCCCAAGAGACTGGGGCCCTAAGCTATAGCTTGTTTAGTTTATAGTAAATCCGGCACTGCTGGTGAGGGTGGGGCTTAGCGGGGAGGGGAGGGGTTGCCCTGTGGGCCAGAAAAAGAGAGCTATTTTTTAAGCCAGCCTTTCCAGACATGTGGAATCATAGAATTGTCGAGTTGCAAGGGGTCATGAGGATCATCTAGTCCAACCTCCTGCAATGCAGGAATATGCAGTTGTGTGAATGCTGACATGTATTTAAATCTGGCTTTTACCTTTTCAAAAAACACAATTTTAAACAGTCATTTTAACTGCATTTTTGCTGATAATTTTGTTTTATTCTTTTTGCAAACCGCTTTGGGGTCTTATGACAATCAAGCGGTGTATAAATCTTGTGAAGTAAATAAATTAAATAATAATAAAAATGCTTCTACAACATAGGAGGTAAATCTACCCTCCTCCTTCTCTGCTGGCCCTGGGAATGTGCATGAGTGAACAAGCATTGCTGCATGGTGGCGCTTGCAACAGGACACTTATGCGTGCTTCTTATATACCCATCAAACTATCTTTCTCCTTCTCAGGGTTCTGTTGAATTCAGTACAGGTAACTGAAAGTAAGCGGGAATAGGATTCATAGCCCCAATCCGTCAATGAATCCGGCTGGGGAATCCTTAAAACCAAGGGCTGCTGCTGAAGCTGTCCTGCCATTCTTTCCCCAGGGGGGAAAAAGAGAGAGAGAGAGAGAACACAATGTTCAAAGAGAAAACCTTGAAAAGAAGTAAATGGTAAAGCCAGACTTGAAAGGGAAGTGCATGAGGAAACAAGGACCTGGCAGGGAGCCTTGTTCCAACAGAAGAGTCTAACAAACAGCTCTCCAGTTTGTTCCTCTTTCCCGGTTGTTTTCCTAAGCAGTTTTCGGGCTCTGGAAGACTGCTTTGTAAAACAACCTAGGGTCGAGGCAAATGGTATACACAGTGCTCCTCATTCCTGAGTGCCGTCACAGGACTTGTTGAAGTGGCCCAGCAACCCACTGGTTGCATAATTGAAGCTTTAAAAAAAAGTGCATGCATTTTTATGCTCGGTCCGAGGTATACACTCTATAATTGTAATGATTGTTAACCACAAGTGCATAAGAAACCTTTTCTACTTACATGAAACTATTGTGCTTCATCCAATTTTAGGTTGTCGATAACACACTGCATTCCAGTGTTTTCTGTGTTTCACCGGTCATTCCCCTCCCCCCAGACCTGGTTTATGGAGATTTCTCCCTCATTAAAAATGCAATTACAGCACCAGTCTGTTCAGTCTGGACATACAATGCACTATTGGGTCGCTGTGTCTTTAATTAGAAGCTTCCTTCTTTTGGCTTCTGTCCTAGAATTACTTCTTGTTCAATATGGCATCGGCCAAGCTGGGGAACTGACTCTTTAATTGTCCCTTCATTATTCAGTTCCTTTTTTCCACTGTAGGGAGGGGAAGGGGGCTTTAATCCCTGGTGTTGTCTTCTCAATTAATAAGCCTATTAGCTTGAGTTTTCTGAAGTTTAGTTTACTCAGAAAATGATTGGGTTGGAGGAACATGTTCACTCCTCCAGAGACTTTTAAAATAAATATCCTTTTGCATTGAGCATTCTTAGGTGAACCATCAACAAATGAGAATGGAGAAGGGAACTTATATATTCAGTTATCTTATTTCCTCTATTGAACGACTTCTGTTCTTGGGCCATCTGGCTGCAGAAGCACCTGTGAGATTAATAACACACCAGCTCTGCCATGTGTACAGTCACTGTTAGCTTAGTAGTTGAGTCTAATTTGATGCCAACTGTGCCTGGGCAAGATGTTAAGAGAGTCATCTGGCTGAATAGGTAGGAGGTCTTTGTTATTTACAATTGGATTCAGGCAGTGAGGAAACTGACAGGACACCGTGACCTGCGCACAGCAGTATGCCCCATGGCACTCCCATGTGGAAGGGTGAAGTATGCCCTTAAAGGGTATCTTTGTGTACACACACATGTACACAGTACAGCTGCATGTACAAGGTGCCAATCCTTTCCCCATAAATAGGAGTGCTGCTTTTCCAAAACCATCAGTGAAACCATGCTCCCAATACTGGTTTTGCCTCTGTCATCAGTCTCCTGTTTTCAACAGTAAAGAGTAGACCTTGGCTACAGCTCATAGTTAGCGGGTGGGGAGCTTAACCATGAGCCTGGGTTCCGACAACACACTAGGCCAAACCTTCATTTACCTCAGTGTGGCTTGCAATAAAAAAGACTGGGGAGGAGCTAAGTGGCTGTGCTCTCTTTGCAAGGCCCCATTAAGCCACAACTACCATAGGAACTGACTCCTAGGGGTTGGGATCCCTTCAGCCCCTCCAATAAAATATTTGAGGCCCCCCCCATTGATGGGCATTACCATTCAAATGGTGTGCACACACCGCTTCATGAGATCCATTATGCAGAGTGGAGTTTCCCTGTCTCTTTCACTCTCCCCCAATATTTTGAGTTGGCTCCCCTGACAACTACCATGCCATATGGATTGGCATGGCCAAACTTGGCACTCCAGCTGTTTTGAGACTACAATTCCCATCATCCCTGACCACTAGTCCTGTTAGCTAGGGATGATGGGAGCTGTAGTCCCAAAACAGCTGGAGGGCCAAGTTTGGCCATGCCTGGATTAGCCAAATGTGTATTACTTCATCTACTTAAAATGGCTATATGAGACTCTTCCCTTTCCTATGGTATAGATGTGCTGCTTCACTTGCTTCAACAGGTGGTAAGTCTGCATGGGATGAGCTCCTGCTCATTCTGCTGAGTAAGGCCCTCAAGTATCGGCATGGTTGGGCCATGTGTGAAGACTCCCCACTCTAGCAGGGGACCTACTGAGAAGAATATTCTGGACTCGCGGCAGTGAGGAGGTAGATTCAATGAGGGAAGAGGCCTTGAAGGATGTGGTGTCCATGGGCCCTGCAAAGCATAGAGCTAACACACTGGCCCAAAGTGCACCACTGCAACTCAACCAGGACCAACCGCCATTTTGTTTTCCACTCGCAGGAGGCAGATGTAAGACAACCAGGCCTCGCTCCACAGCAAAGATCAACTGCCATTTGGGCACAGTTTTCTAGAACTATTTCCTACAGTGGCATTAGTGCCTGGATTGCCTTATTTCCCCTCCCGCTTCCTTCCTTGACCCTTTCCCCCCTTTGTATCATGTCTATTCATTGTAAGCGATGAATATAAATGAGTGCATTGGCAGAAAGGCTATATATAAATGCAACCAAAAAGCGTCAAAATGCCTACAATTAAATACTCATTAGCTTCTGTGAACTAGGCAGATTTGAAATAACTATTTTAAACAATGTGGTCTGTTATTGCTTTAGTATATATATAAAAAACTTATATTTAATCCATGTGTAAGATGTTTTTGCTGCAGCAAAAGAGATGCTCATATATGTCTATTACGCAGGCATTGCTGTTTGCATCCAAACCAGAAAGGGGGAGGTGATGAATAGCTGGAAGAATTTAGCTCTTGTTGAAATAGGAATGTTCCAATTCCTATTTCAACAGCCATTTTTATGTTATAGCCATATTTATTCCTCTTCACCTGGGATTTTTACCTGAGGAAAATGGCAAAAAAGTCCCATTGATTTCCATGGAAACAAGCTCAGAATGTTCATATCTACTCTTAAGCACAAATATAAAATAGTCCTCTGGTGCCAGCTCTTTCGTAATCTATTCTGTCCCTCAGCCCTTTGATAATCACCTTTAATTAGTAACAGTGCAATCCTATACATGTTTACTCAGCTCCAGGCAGGTGTATAGGATTTCAGCTTCAGGAAGAATGCCTGTCAAAAAGTAGGCAATGCATTAAATATCATCTCTTGTTTCACAACCATTTATAGCTTGCCCCTTGAACAGTTGCACTTAAATTTAGTATTCTTTTAGTTTGCCACTCTTGGAAGCAAAATAGCAGTGCCTGTCAAGGCACTTTTAATTTCTTCTTTCACGTCTGCAGCATTTGACTTAGCAAAAGCACCACCTCCTTCTGTATGGCTTTTCCGAGGGGGTGGCTTCTGTTAGTGTATTAAGTGGCAGCAATGGATGTAGAAAACCTGTGGCACTAAGCCTGTTTTCAAACTAGGTAATTTTCTGTTACTTGTCACAGGTGCCAACAACCATTTTTAAAGAGGAGCAAATGTGAACATCCCCCAAAGGTTGCCTGAAGTTCATTAATCAGGAAATAACGACTAGGTGACAGGCAGTTGCGCTACAATTTCTTTATAACTGCTCAGTAATTACTCACTGGGTTTGTGGAAGTTGCCATCAATTTGTCATGAGCCAGCTGCCTCAGGCCACTATTGTACACATATCTGCACAGGCAGATGTAAGTCAGCAGTTCTCTGCACAGCCACAATGATGGAACCAGAGGCATTTTCATGACAAGATTAAGGATTAACCAATGCTTTCCTGGCGTGTGAGTGTGTGTCGCAAGTTGCACCAAGAAATCACAAATGCCATGATCACAATGAAGTGTTCAGGTTGACCAAATTGTGTAACGGTCCTTGCTTTGCATAATTCTGATCACATTTTTTTTTTTATTTCACACACTCCCGGCTTTCTCTTTTTTTGCACACAAGTGAGCTCGTCATGAACACATCAAACTACAGGCAACTCCCAATTTATGCAGGGTTTACATTCCAAGGCATCACATGTTTAAGTGAAATCACGTATACCTTGGGTTACAGACGCTTCAGGTTACAGACTCTGCTAACCCAGAAATAGTACCTCGGGTTAAGAACTTTACCTCAGAATGAGAACAGAAATTGTGCAGCAGCGGCAGCAGGAGGCCCCATTGGCTAAAGTGGTACCTTAGGTTAAGAACAGTTTCAGGTTAAGAACGGACCTCCAGAACGAATTAAGTTCTTAACCTGAGGTACATGCACTTCAGGCTACATATGCTTCAGGTTACAGATTCTGCTAACCCAGAAAAAGTGCTTCAGGTTAAGAACTTTGCTTCAGGATGAGAACAGAAATCGTGCTCCAGCGGTGCAGCAGCAGCAGGAGGCCCCATTAGCTAAAGTGGTGTTTCAGGTTAAGAACAGTTTCAGGTTAAGTACAGACCTCCGGAACGAATTAAGTACTTAACCCGAGGTACCACTGCATTTGAAATACCGTTGAAAAAGCCTGCAAACATCCTATTCCACTCTTGCCCTGTCCCTTCTTTGTGACATTGTTGCGTCCTACCCCAAGGAGCAACTGCATCCTTCCCTACTCAGCAGTAGCAAGACCACAAACCACTGTGCTCAGCTTCAGGTACCACTATTCAAAAGTAAAATGTTATAAAAAGAATGATAAATGAACACACAAGGAAACAATGCTGTCTCCTCCTTGGGGGAGAAGATGGGCCTATTTAGGCAGCAGGTATCCCCAGCTTCAACTGGAAAATAAGCCAAGGTTCTGATGTGGGGCAGCCCATTTGCTAATTCATGGAGGAAAACTGTCTGGCACAATACTAGACCTCTGCCATTATTTTGGGAACACCTAAGAATTAAAGGAGAGCAAAATGTCAAGATGCCTTCATTAGTATGACACACTTGGGGTGGCCTTTAATAATTTCTCTACTGATGTTTCAGCAGAATATCTTCAATTACAATACTGTAATTGTATTTAAAGAGTCCCTATGAAGGCAGTTGAAACCATGTAGTCTAGATGGATAGTCATGTGTGTCTTGTTGCTCTGGATTTCTAGGTCTCATACTTCTTGTTTCTTTTTGCTCAAGGATACTCAGCAATGGTTGATGTGTCAAGATAACTTGTTCCAATTTGTGGTGATCAGAGATGACTAATATCTTGTTTTCACACCTGCCTGCTTATATCAACCACATCTCTGCATATGAATTCTCACCTTAAGCTTTTGTGTCATCTTTCCTGCTTTAAAGGTCAACGATCCCACCAAAGTTGGGGTCTTTTACTTTTTTCTTTAGAGCTGTTAGCATGGTTGCAAATTATTTTCCTTGCAAAACAAACCCAGTGTAATAAAAAAAAATTGTGTGCTCAAAACTGTCCCTATGCTAATTTATATGGTTAAACTAAAACGGTTTGAGAACTTGTTGACATTTTCCATATAACCATCAGTGACACCTTGTGACGACGTTCCTACCTTCTTTATATCAGTCATATCATTTCAATTAGGGAAGAGGCACTTGTGGACTTCCAGGTGTTTTCAGACTGACCCCTGGCCATTCTGTTTGGGGTTGATGGGAGTTGCAGTCCAACATCTGGAAGGCTACAGGTAAGCCACCCTGACATAATTATATAGGCTTCTGATCGTGCTCCTTCTGGGGTAATTTGTCTACCTTTGGTCCCCACCCTGCACTTAGCTCTCACCTGTGACTCCTAGAAGCTGTCAGCATGTGACAGCAGCCACACCTGGGGGCAGCTTTGGTTGGCTCCCTAAACCAGTTGAGGGTAGCCGATGGGCTCAGGACTGCAATACCTCAAGGACCGCCTCTTTCCATATGAACCTACCTGGACCCTGAGATCATCTTCTGAGGCCCTCCTTCGTGTGCCTCCTTCTCGAAAGGTCCAGGGGGTGGCAATACGAGAACGGGCCTTCTCTGCAGTGGCTCCCCACCTGTGGAATGCTCTCCCCAGGGAAGTTCGCATGGCACCTTCATTATACAGTGGTACCTTGGGTTAAGTACTTAATTCGTTCCGGAGGTCCGTACTTAACCTGAAACTGTTCTTAACCTGAAGCACCACTTTAGCTAATGGGGCCTCCTGCTGCTGCGCCGCCGGAGCACAATTTCTGTTCTCATCCTGAAGCAAAGTTCTTAACCTGAAACACTATTTCTGGGTTAGCGGAGTCTGTAACCTGAAGCGTATGTAACCTGAAGTGTATGTAACCCGAGGTACCACTGTACACCTTTAGGCACCAGGCAAAAATGTTCCTTTTTAACCAGGCCTTTGGTTGATCAGTTTGACATCCTATACCTTTCTAAAATGTGGCTTTTTTGGGGGGGGGTGTTATTGGGTTGTTGTTTTTATTCTGATTATATATCTTGTGATCTTTTCTGTGAACTGCTCTGAGACCTCCAGGTATAGGACGGTATATAAACATCATCATCATCATCATCATCATCATCATCATACCCTTGTTGAGTTAGGGACTTTCCCTACATGTGAAGATGGGCTCAGGTGGATTGAGTGGAAGATGCCAATGGTCAAAAGGGCAGTTTTGATTTTAGAACCCTCCACAATCACGATGTGGCTGTAGCATGGCAGCCATGCAAGAAGTAACATGTTCACTGAATTTTATTGCATTCATTTCCTTCATGGTGCATCTTTCTCCCAAAACTCTCTAAGTTTCCCCCTATATTATTCTAGTTTTTTCTCCCTCCAGCAGGTTACTAGATTAGTATCCATAAGTAATAAAATACCATTTTCCAGTATGTCCAAGGAATGGATTTGTCAGCTCTGCCTAGGCAACCTGGTTCTTGCCCAAACATGAGATTCCATCCCTAAGGCAACGGGGGTGGGAACATGCTGTAGCTTTCCAATCCTCAAGTTTAAGCTTGATATTGAACTAATATCTAAGTCCTTTCATGTACAAACAGCTTTCTTGAAAACTAGCTGCATATGGTTCAAACACAAGATGGCAAAGTCACCTTGGCTTTACTACTTCCAGCATCCTCACAGAATGATTATATCATTTCTTGCTGCCGCCGTGTTAAGAACTACTTATTCATTTATAGTACTTATATCCCACTTTAGAGCGCTCAAACGTTCTTACAGCAACTTACTACTAGGGTGGCCACCTATTAACAAAAAATATTTCCACAATTTAAAAAAAAATCAGACTCAAAAGTGGAGCACAGGAACAGATAGTACATGATGATGATAGCATTATTCAGGTGGCAGTTTTTGGCCATTGTGCTTGGTTACCACCTAGCAGACAGCAGCTCCTAGCAAAGGCAGAGAGGGCTGAGTAGCCAGAACCCACTCAGCCTGTAATAAAGGCAAACCTTCCCTTCCAGCGTTGGACTGAAGTTACTGGTTAACTTCCTAGCTCCTAGCACCTGCTTCTACCTCCACCAAGCTTCTGTTTATTGGCTTACCTGACCAAAAAGCCTCTTTCCCCCTGCCTGCTTTATGGTGGGATTTTGTAACCACTCAGAATATCATTTTGCAGATTTCCCAAAATTTGGTGTTCACTCCATCATGCACTAAAGGCAATGCAACCACCAGTCCTCCTCTTCCACATGGCATGGGAGCAACGACACATTTCCAAGTTGCAGTATTGTAAAGAATACTAATCTTATGCCTGGCAGACAAAACAGAAGAATAACCATCTAGAAATAATTTCACGGACTGGAGGAGGAAAGAAGTCTGCACCTTGAGTTACGACAATGCACTCCACATGCATAGAAAACAAAAAACCCAGTGCTTGTCTCCCATGGGAGATGGTGGGCTTCCCTTCCTTGGAGGTTTTTTTGGGCAGAGGTTGGATGGCCATCTGTCTTGGATACTTTAGTTGAGATTTCTGCATTGCAGGGTGGGTGGGTGAACTAGACGGCCCTCGGGGTCCCTTCCACTCTACAATTCTATGATTCCATGAAACACAAGATAGCGGAGAATGAAAACACTGAAGCTCAGTCACAGACCATTATTTGCAATTTCACTGGAACGTAAGAAAGCTACCTTATACTAGGGTCAGCCTACTTGTCCATTTTGCACGGAGCTGTCTACTTTGACTGGCAACAGCTCTCCAGGGTTTCAGGTTCAGATTTTTCCAAAACCTGCTATTTGCTGTTTTAAAAGCATTAAAAAAAGAACCCTGGAGATGTCAGGGGCTGAGCATGGAAGTTCTGCATGCAAAGGATGTGCTCTGCTGCCACTGAGCTTTGATCCCATCCCCTTGAGTATAGATAGCACTGAAGAGTTGGTGTGTTTTTTTTAAAAAAAGTATTGTTCCTTTCTTTGAAGTCTTCGCTTTTCTCTGAAGTTGGCTTCCTCCGTTCCTGCAGTACAGTATATAAAACCATCTCTTGCTGCAAAAGGCATTCACCATCCATTCATTTTGAAGCATTCCTTAACTCTGTCTCATGTTAGCTGTGTTCCAGAGAATCCCTCTTAAAAAAACCCCCAACAAAAACAAAACAAAATCCCTGGCATGTTTCCTTAGCTGTGGACATGCAATGTGGGGTAGCTATAAATTAATTTGCTTAAGCTTTTGTCTTGCATATTTCTAAGATACAGTTTGTTACAGAAGTTTAACTGTGTGCTTAACTATCCTGTATTTTTAGCTGTTGGTATGGCACAGTAAGGGACGCGGGTGGCGCTGTGGGTAAAAGCCTCAGCGCCTAGGGCTTGCCGATCAAAAGGTCGACGGTTCAAATCCCCGTGGCGGGGTGCGCTCCCGCTGCTCGGTCCCAGCGCCTGCCAACCTAGCAGTTCGAAAGCACCCCCGGGTGCAAGTAGATAAATAGGGACCGCTTACTGGCGGGAAGGTAAACGGCGTTTCCGTGTGCTGCGCTGGCTCGCCAGATGCAGCTTTGTCACGCTGGCCACGTGATCCGGAAGTGTCTCCGGACAGCGCTGGCCCCCGGCCTCTTGAGTGAGATGGGCGCACAACCCCAGAGTCTGTCAAGACTGGCCCGTACGGGCAGGGGTACCTTTACCTTTACCTTTACCTTTATGGCACAGTAAGACCCTGAAACAAGTGTAATACCAACAAAATAACACATCAACGCAACACCCAACTAAAAACAAATATACAGCTAAGCAGTAATATGAATGCCACAAGAATACAGGAAACCAGAAGCATTCTATTTTTGCCCAGTTCAAAATCATATCAAAGCATCAAATGTCATGGCATGGCTTCTCAAGAAAAAGAACAACAGAAAGGGAACTTTGCAGAGAAGTCTAAAGCTTGGAGCTACCACTGAAAAGGCCCTATTCTATGTCTTCGCCCATCGCACCTTAGGCAGCAGAGGAGCATCTCCCCTGCTGGAAACCTGAGTATTTGGGTATGTTGCTAGACTCAAGGAAAAATTCTGATCCAATTTTTATTTTTACCATATTTTTTAATTAAGTAAGAATTTTACAGATCTAGAACACCCCATGAGCCTCTCACTAACACTACAAGAGCATCCTCCAACCCGTCTTCTTAAAATTAATAATCTCTGGAGCACAAGATGTGACAGAGAGAGGGGAGGGGCAACAGCACAGTATCCATAGGAATACTGTGGCTAATTCCTGTGTACTGTCTGCTATGAACAGAAGTGGTGCTCTGTGTTTGAACTTACGTATCTTTCCTGTTACCTAATCCTTTTAACAAGAGATACCAAAGATTGAACTTTCTGCACACAAAGCATGTGGTCTAACCCTGAACTATTGAGCCAAGTGTTGGAGCCAAGAAGAATTGAGCAAGACTCTGCACCAGGTGAAAGTGTGAGTCATACACATGTCTAGTCCTAATCACACTCCAGTCATGAAATCACTGGCTGAATTTACACAAACCATTCTCTCTTTGCCAGATCTGGCTAGGTGGCTATTGACCTTCCTAGCAGGAATGGAAAAAGGTATTGTCAGGGGCTCAGGAGCAGAAGCACAGGGGAGAGAGGAAATGGAGAGCGAAGGGGAGGAATCCGAGGGCAGCGTAGGGGAGTATGACAGTGACCCGAGAGATTCCATGAGCTTCTCCAGCGAATCAGAAGATTCCCAGAAGGGGGCGCCGATGGTGAGGGCAAGGGGGGTCCCAGGGGGGACGCACCAGAAGCAAGGGGCCAGCGGGGACTCCCAAAGCAGCAGCGGGGGATCAGGACCAGCTTCCCCACCAGAGCGTAGTGGGGGGGAAGAGTCACATGTGTCAGGACCAGCGTCTCCTCCAGCGGGGAGAGAAGATGAGTCAGGGCTGACCACGCCTCCATCGGAAAGTGGGGAAACGGAGGGGAGGTCAGTTCCAGCTAGCCTCCCCGAAGGGGGGAGCAGTGACAGCAGTGTAACGGTCAGAAGGAAGGTGGCAGGCTGGGCACGCGCGCCAAGTTCAAATGTACAGGCGCGCGGGACAGCAGGAAACCCGGATTGGGAACCAGGTCCTAAAGCCCGCTGGAGGGAGGGGGAAGATTCAGGGGACTCAGCGTCAGAAGAGTCTAGGAAGGGCGAGACCCCGACGGACAGGCGGAATCAGAGGAGGAAAGAACAAAGGAAGAGGTGGAACAAGGCTAGAATCTTAAACTGGTGTCAGGGGGGAGGAGATTCAGATGGAGCTTCGGCGGTCTAGAGTTTGAGACGTAGGGCTGCGCGCTGCGGCTGTGGAAGTGAAACTGAACTTCAATAAAGACTTTTATACTTAACAAAGAAGCGGCGTTGGTCCTTTGTGAGCTGGGACCTAGGGCAGCTCTGACAGGTATTTAAAAATAAACAAAGCAGGGAACTGGGAGCCTTGCAGACTAAAGCTAGGTGGCGTATACATTTTACCCAAACATGGAAATCTTTGCCAATAAGACAAAGAAGTTGTGGCAAATCTAGGCCTTTAGGGAATTGGATGAGGTCCACTCGGCTGCTATCTAAAGTTGCAAGTCCACTTGGCTGGCGTCTAAAGCTGCTTGGTCAACAGTAAACTTGCAAACTGTGTTATTTACCCTAAGCAGAACTGTAACAATTCCGAAATGCCAAACTCACTCTGCTCCAGTTCTCACTTCTGTAACAAATATTGTCTCCTTCTTCAGTTTGGTCCCCCTCAATGTAGTACTTAAGAACCTAAGAAAAATCTGCTGGATCAGGCCAATAGTCAGTATCCTGTTCTCATAACAACCAACCATATACCTATGGAAGGCACGCAGGCGGCACTAGAGTGCAAGACCACTCTCCCCTCCTGCAAATTCCAGCAACTCATATTCAGAAGTGCGCTGGGTCTGACAGTGGGTTAGCTCATGTTCTTAACGTTTCTTAAATTACTTTTGGTCTCTGGCGACCTTTGCCTCCTTCCTTGCTTATTTTCTCCAAATCTTTTCTTTTCAGTTCTAACCTCCACCCAGCCACCCTTTTCCACCTCCATCCCCCTTGACTTGGAACTCTCCCCAGGGATCTTTCAGCTTCCTTCCACTCCGGCCTCTCAGTGGTCCAGATCAAGTTCTCCTCTCATTGTTACAACAAGCCTATGCATGTCCACGGCTGAGATCAGATTCGTGTTACCGCATTACTGGCCTTTCCTGAATGATGCTGCGTCCAAGTAAGCAGCAAGGGAAGAAGCGACAAGGAAGCAGTTCGCATACCACTGTGTAACATACGACCGGGCCCTAAGAGCATTCCAGAGTAGAAATTAGCCTCAACATGAATATTTCACTCTCTTATCTCCTGTATTCACTTTAAACAAGAGATTTGATCTCTTGTTAGTATACATAAGGGGCTACATTAGTATACATAAGGGGCTAGGTTGTCTCCTGTTTACAGCTGTAAAACAGCAGGCATAAAAGTTGCTTGATTGGAGATGTTGCGCTGAAAAAGCACCCATACCAATAAACATGACAGTATGTTTCTAACAGCTAAACTAATTCTACATCTAGCGCTATAGCTGCAATCCTAAACGGTTTCTCAAAAGCAAGCCTAACTGAATGCAGATCGACTCAGTAAATGTGCATTGTCTTGTAATAAATAATAATAATAATAATAATAATAATAATAATAATAATAATAATAATTTATTTATATCCTGCACTCCCCAGCCGAAGCCGGGCTCACAGCGGCTAAAAACAGTAAAATAATACAGCATTCTAAAATCAATTCATTATAAAATCAGTTCAGTTCAAATTGATGGCAACCATTGGGCTAGAGTTCTGTGAAGAATTACCAAAGGAAGGGGTCAGGCTAAAATATAGCCTAAGAACATAGGATTAGTTTTTAATTTATTTTTTAAGCTTCTCACTCAGAGTGGGTCTATTGCAGCCTGTCAAAGTTACCAAATCACCTTATGCTTTGCGAGGAAACTGCGTATTCAGAAAGATGCTTCACTTAATTATCAAGGTTCTCCATTATTTATCTCCTCACAAAGAAGTTGATTTAACACACTCGTCCGTTTCAGAGCCTCTATGTTAGAAATATCCTCGCTGATGACAGGCACATCCTCTTTCTGTTTCCCAGCTGTCAATTCATCCTCGCTGTCCGAGAGCGTACAGAGAAGGGTATCGTTTTCATAGGTAGGAAAATAATACCTGGAAAGAACAGTGAAGAACAACGTCATACCTTGTCACTGAAAGTCCCCTTTACAAACATGCTTTTAACTGGCAACATTGGTCCTGCTTCCACACGGCATTACCTTACTGTTTGCATATCCCGGCTGACAAAGCCTAGTGTGGGGTATGCATATGAATATTACAACCATGTAGGTGGGTGCCAATCACATGGGAAAGAGAGACAATTTGAGACCTCCCACATGAATGCAATATTTGAACACATTTCCTAATACTGCTCCCCACACTGCTGGGGAAGCAGTCCCAATATTTGGATGGGCAAGTATATATGCACAGTATGTTTTCTTCCACATAAATCAACACATTTAGTTATTAGAATTCTTAACAGGAGTTTATGGGCTGTTTAAGGTAATAATACTGTATATTATTTCTAAACATCCACCCCGTTTTTGATTTATTCTGCTTGGAGTAATGACCTGGTTCCATCCAACTCACTGCACTGTGAGTTCTGGGTGCAGGGCAGGAGTTGGGTCCATTACTCACAGCCAAAGTGAAAATATAAATTTGTGGTCGAGGACAGCTCACTTTCTAACTTTATCCATAACCTGGTAAAAGTCATGCACTCACCAACACGCATATTGTATTCCTTGCATTATATCACTTGGGTAATACCCATGTTTCAGCCAAGCAAAGCAGACATTGCAGTCTGTTCTATCGCCCTTTTACTCTTAAGGTATGTGGCTATCAGATACTACACATAAAACTTATTAAGTCTTCGGAAAAGACCCATATGGTACAGCAAGGGCAGAGAATGCAGAATCCATGTCTCATTTACAAGACACTAAGCTGGTTCTCATGAAACAGTATGTCAAACTATGATTTACTGAGACTTGGCAGGCTCCAGGAGAGGAGCTCCCAGATATTTTGCTCCTCTCCCCAGTACTTTTTACTGATGGGTTGAGCTTAGCCAAGGTTTGGCTTAATGTGTTTATGGTTAAGCTGTCTCTGCACTAATTACAACCTGTAACCAAGGTTTGCTCTTGGCTACAGATCATGGTTAGTGATGGTTAGTCACCACAAGTCTGGGTTCAAAGGACACACTACTAAGCCGAAGCTTATTTTTCTCAGGGCAGTTAAAAAGATCTGGGGTGCAGCAAAGTGGCTGTAAGTTCCTTTCTGGTGGGGGAGGGCTGCACATTCACATGGACACACGGCTTACTGTGCCGTGCAAACCAGGTCACTATCATGCACTGAGCACAACGCTGGAGAAAAACAAAAACACTCTTACTGTGGCTGATCCCACATGGATCTGGCTGGCAGAAGTGTTATATGTCTGGTCTCTTCCATATGATTTACCAACTCCCTTTTCGATTGAAATTTCTCCTGGCAACTGTAGCATCGAAACTGATGGACCTCTCTTCTGATGAAGTTCAACAATTTCACTTGTTGATAGAAATTCAAACCTAGCAGAGAAAAGTATTGTTTTTTTTAAGGTGCAGGGGGAAAGGGGGACTGGAAGACACAAGCTGTGAAGGTAACCATTTTGGCCCATTAAAAAAATGAAACAAATCCAAATTAGGATAATACTTTTCTTAAGCCAACCAATATATCACAAAATAGCTAACGAGCTTTTGAGTTCCTAAGAAGTCTTCATTGGGCTAGGTGGTAAACAGAATATTAAGGGGGTTAGTGGGAGCAAAGAGAAAGCATTTTTTTGGCTTATGTTCAACCCATGGAGTATGTGTCTAGTTGCAGTCTTGAGATGTAACAGGGAAGGAGGTATCTAAATCTTTTCTGCTGTTTCCCCCAATTCTCCAGAGCTGATTTGGGAAGGAAGCACATGTGAGAGGAAGCACAGGCTGCTTTGTTGGAGAAGAGTAAATCCTTGCACTAAAAGAACAAGAACAATACATACTGTCCTCAATCTGCTTACTACAGTGATTTCTTGAGAACCACTATATGTATCGCATGCTACCCTTTTACATTCAGGAAAGGTCAGAACTGCCAAAACTGAAACATTTGGGAGTGACATAGGTTGACTTCTGGTCCTGCACTTTTGAGAAGACACATTTCTAGCAGCAGTAGAGGTCCCTGATACAGTATATGCTTTTTACTCACCATGCTCAGCCTTAATGTTTAGCAGGTCGAATCCATGAGCCTCCTGGAATTTGGGAAGAGCAAAAAGAGCTTCTAATTGTGAATAATTAAGAACTTTTCAAATTGAAAACATCTGAAGTTTATAAAGAACAGGTGCACCTTAGCAAGTATGCTGTGATTACAGGCTACGGACTACTGCTGTATGACTGCTGAAAATTCTTCACGCTACTATTGTTAGGACGTTATAAGCAGCATCACAGGAAATCAAACTACCATTCCACCTAGCAGAGGGCTATTTTACTCTGCATGGTATTTGCCAAGCTTGCTCCTTAGAATTCGTTAACTGTGAACACCAGGGATTGAAACTCAGGCTTTCAGTACTCAGCGTGCATATTCTATTAAGATAGACCTATTAAGAGAGACCTGAGTAGGATATGGGACACAGGTGGCGCTGTGGGTTAAACCACTGAGCCTAGGGCTTGCTGATCAGAAGGTTGGCGGTTTGAATCCCTGCGACGGGGTGAGCTCCCGTTGCTCGGTCTCTGTTTCTGTCAACCTAGCAGTTCAAAAGCACGTCAGAGTGCAAGTAGATAAATAGGTACCGCTCCAGCGAGAAGGTAAACAGTGTTTCCGTGCGCCGCTCTGGTTCGCCAGAAGCGGCTTAGTCATGCTGGCCACATGACCCGGAAGCTGTACGCCGGCTCCCATGGCCAATAAAGCGAGATGAGCGCCGCAACCCCAGAGTCGGTCACGACTGGACCTAATGGTCAGGGGTCCCTTTACCTTTACCTTATGTAGGATATAGGTCTCTCAAGTGGATTACTGAAATGCTAACCTTTACAAGTGGGGCCCTGCAACAAAATGCTGCAGTGTGCCATGCTTCTGTTCAGGGTACAAGTGACTCTAAGCCACACCCACCCACCCCATCAGCCAGCCAGTATTCTGTGCCCATTGAGCTTCTTCAGTCCCTGCTGGGTTGTTTCTCATTTTCTTTTCCATGTTGTGTTTTATCAGAGAAGCCTGGACAAATTGTACCCAGTCCCAACTGCATTAAAATCTTTTATTTATTTACTACACCTGCCAATAATAACATAGCATGAGTACAAGAAGACTCGAATCAGTATGATGATGATGATGATGATGGTGATTCTAATCTTTCCTTATTATAAATGCAAAGTTTTAAACTCTGCCAAAACATTCTCTCTGCTGAAACTAATAAAGTACAGAACAGCTTTCCCCAATATGGTGGTCTTCAGATATTTTGGTCTGCAACTCCCACCAGCCCTGGTGGCCATAGAGAATGTTAAGGAATCATGGAAGTTGTAGTCCAAAGTATCTGGAAGGCACCATGTTGTGAAACAATGACATAAAACAGTGGGGTTTTTTGGACTAGAACAGGGCACCTGAACGCTATCAAATTATATCTTCCCCCTTTTCGAAAGCAAGATCTAATACAGAAAGTGGAACAATCATCTTACCTCCATGTGAGCATAGAGCTTTTCTGTAGTGTCGGCTTGCTTTTCACAGAAAAGGCATACTGCACAAACGGGATGTTCTTCCCAGCCGGACCAGTCTCTGCAAAAAAAGCAGTGCAAAAAGCCAGTTGAAGTTGGTGATTTGCAAAGGTTTCTGAAAGATATGGAGATGCTACAGACATGGGACCCAATTCTGCTTCAACTTATCCAACATGAAAGTAAACGGGAATCAACTTCACAGACTGTCAGGCAGCTACATCAATGCAAAGTAATGCCCCTTTCTGTGGAAACCGGAACAGAGTTGAAACCTATTTCACAAGAGTCTTCACCACATGCAAGGCAGCCATGATATTCCATTCCCCCACTGCAGTTTTCACCCCAAAACTCTTGAGCATTCCAGTCACTAAGCATACTCGGTCCTCATTGGATGAGTTTTGAGGGTTCGTTTTAGCTTTTCATGTTTTTTTCATGTAAACATTTTTTGAACTTCTGCAAACCTTGGGGCTCTCTGTTTCTCACAGGCCCTTGGCTACATAGCTTTCGGCACTCAGCATCTGACTCTGCTCTAACGGGGAGTGATAGCATAGGCTAGCTATAAGAATGCATGCAATACTGCCAGAAATCAACCCTTTGAACTGTCCTTTGGAGTAGGTCTTACCATCTCTAAGGTCTTACCACGACCCAAGGTAACGGAATTCCACAGCCCTTTCACATCAGGCTGCCATGCCCTCCCTTGCGAATCTGTGGCCGGGCATCTCTTCTATAAATCTAACAAGAACAGGCAGCATTCTTTCTCCTGGTTATGCAGACATGACTAACGCTTATTATTTGATAAGGCAAATCACTGTTTACAGTGGTACCTCGGGTTAAGTACTTAATTCATTCCGGAGGTCCGTTCTTAACCTGAAACTGGTCTTAACCTGAAGCACCACTTTAGCTAATGGGGCCTCCCGCTGCCGCCACATCACCGGAGCACGAGTTCTGTGCTCATCCTGAAGCAAAGTTCTTAACCCGAGGTAATATTTCTGGGTTAGCGGAGTCTGTAACCTGAAGCGTATGTAACCCGAGGTACCACTGTACTGCAGAAGGGTATGGGTGTGTTTACTTGTAAGGAACAAATGCAAGGTAAAGCAATACTTTGTTTCCACAGAGGGTGGTTTGCTTCCAGTGTGCAGTTGGACAAAGCCACTTCTGAACTGGAGAGGAGGTGGGGTTGCGGGCCCACGCCCTCCCCACGCATGCGGGGGCTGACTCACAGCCCCCGCGAGAGTGAGGGAATCCTCGGGCGCGTCATCGTCCTGACCAGCCAATCGGCTGGCCGGGGAGGCGTGGCCTGGGCTACTTAGGGCTGACGTGCCCGAGGATTTTCCTCTCTTTCCCGTTCCAGCTGCTCTGGTTTCCCACCCCGCCCTCTCTTAGGTTTAGCTCTCTGACATTGCTATGGACCTTGGTTGGTCGCTGTCAAGGGGCCTGGTAGGAATTTTTTCCACTTGGCAAATTGGCACCAGCCATTTGGTTTTTCGCCTACCTCGTAGCAAATCATCACAACTTCCTCGGCATTGATGGTTAGGCATTGGTAGGGGTATTGTTATGTAAATGAGGGGGAAGGAAGAGCCATCACCTTCCCCCAAAGCAAAGGGTAGTCCGGTAAAGGACTCCGGGGGGCGTTGCCCTGTCCGAAGCCTATGGAGGTGTGGAGTGCGGTGACCCCAGGGGAGATCCTAGTTGATATACATCAGCAGGACTCCCCCCACTGGTGGTTAACCCTTACTGGCCTTCATGCAATTGGGCTGAAGCCGGTTAGTCGATAGGACCAATGCCTAAGCCAATACCGCTCAATTCCTGCAATCAATAAAGGCGTGGCCTTTTACGCCCATTAACCTTAAAATACCGTGTCCTGTGTCTTTATTTCCCATGTGGGGAGGGGGACTTGCCATGCAATGCCATCTCTATAGTAATCAAAACCATTAGCTAGTGGCCATGATCCGAAATAACAGCTAGAAAAGGAATTGTATTTTATTCCCACCGGCTCAGTTTCGCCTCCTCTTAACCCCCATTTCCTCTCCAACCCCTAACTCTAAATTTCTGAGAACTTTAAATGAAGGAATAAAAATCTGCTGCAAAATTTTGTAGTGCGCTGGGGCCTAGCTTTTCTGTGCTATCTCCCCTAGGGCAGTTGCCCCTTTGCTTTGCTTTCTGACTCTCATGGGGGTTATGAGAGAATTGGGGAAATATGGTGGGCTCTGCTTCTTTAGAAGGGCAGTCCATACAGTTTATTGCTATGCCCTAACTGGAAAGGACATACATTAAAATGCAAAATTATTTTAAGTGGGGTGGGAATACATGGCATGTTGAACTGTATCTTCTATCAAAACAAAAATTTTTTTTTCCCTTCCAGTAGCACCTTAAGACCAACTAAGTTAGTTCTTGGTATGAGCTTTCGTGTGCATGCACACTTCTTCAGATACACAGTATTTCTGTAACTGTATCTTCTATGGCTCTGGAGCTCCTCGTGGTTGCTATAAAACACTAAAAAACGCTGGAAATCCTATTCATCAACATTCTCGGCCATACCTACATTGTCCCCGAATACCACTTTTTTTACAACATAATGTTGCCAAGCCCGCAGAACAGATTTCCCACCACTCTAAACTTTAAATACAACTCTTACTCTTCCTGGTTGTCCAACAATTCTCTGTCATCTTCGGACTGAACCTCTTCCCAGGTCTTGCCAAATTCCTGGAGGGGAAAGAAAAACGCACAGAGCAAACATGAATCCATTATACTTCAGCAAGAGTCAATGCTCTTAGTCTTAGACAGTGGATGTAAATAATTCAAAATGAGGCCACTCAAAGTCATTTACAGCTAAAATAAAAACAGCTTAAAACACAGAAAAGAAAGCAATAATTAAAAAACAAACATTAATAGAACTAATATGTATATATGTATGTATCTATATGTATATGAGACCTGTTAAAATATACAGATCATCACACTACTCCTCTCCTTAAAAATAGTCAGTTCCCAAAACCAGTCGGAATAAGTTTTCACCTACATGTCTTACATTTTTACATTTCCAGTAAAGCATTTGCCTCCTTGTAATAGCTTGTTAGAGTTAAGATACTGTTGTTTTACTGTGGGGAAATGTACTGTATGTATGTATGTATGTATGTATACATTTATTTTTATTGTTAGCCTGCCACAAAAGCCTAAACTGGCTGGTTTGGTAGTATAAATTATGTTTATTTTGTTTTAAAAATTGTTATATTTTGTGTAATTTTGCACACCACCTTGAAGGGTCAACTGTCCCCCAAGGAGGGTGTATATATCAGGTAATAAATAAATACAATAAATATTTAACTAAAATATATATATATCATGAAGATTTCTAGGGCCAAATTGACAGAATTATGTCTGTGCCACCTTTAACATTGTTTGAGCACATAGCCTGACACGAAATCTAATATTGGGCTGGATTATGTTAAAATTCTGACTCTTTGTCAAGATGTGACTCTGGGTAAGTTGGAGTGCCACAGATACGACCCACTTTTATTTTATATCCTTTATATCCTTTTCTGGCAATGCATGTTTTTTTTCTGGGGGTGGGGAAGACAGAAGGGCCATTATGTTTGAAGGAGCTACAACACTGAGGAGTAAGGTAAAAATGTTTGAAATAACACTCAAATGGTAAGTGTATTATTAGCTAGATGCTTAGATCAGGAGTAGCCAGGTGGCATTTTATTTTAAAGGGTTTTTGCCTTATTCACACAACATTGTAGGTCCTTCAGACACAGTGTTCGTTATTACCATTTCTAGGTATGTTGGCATGTCCTACCCTTGTTCCTTATTAAATAATAACACAGAAAAGTCACGGAGACAAGAGATTAAAATGGAGTCTTACAAATCTACAACGACCCTATTGCAATATTTTATAGCCAATGAAAACACACACACAAACACAAAAAGACCAGTCCCATAGCTCGAACAAAGCTGCTACAGCGTGTCAGGTAAACGGCGCACAGACATACATTTGTTAGAACAGCCTGTAACAAGATGTCAGTACAGATTAGGGAATTTGGATCCTGTAATTAATTCAGAGATGCTACTCTCGAGGGTAAACTCTCCAAGTGCGGCAGCCAGATTCATTAACGTTACCAGGATAGTGAGATAACTACCGGTACCTCACATTAACACCCCTCTCACCACACACACCCACCATAGTACCACACGGCCTCCCATGTCGAGTGGTCATGTCGAGCAGCTAGCTTTTTAATGAAAAGCTAATAAACAGGGGTGGGAAGGGGGTGGCAGAGGAAGAGTTCTCTTCCCTAACCACTTACAGTATAATGGTATCAAGTGGGGACGCGGGTGGCGCTGTGGTCTAAACCACTAAGCTCTTGGGCTTGTCAATCAGAAGGTCAGAGGTTCAAATCCCCGCAACGGGTTAACTTCTGTTGCTCTGTCCCAGCTCCTGCCAACCTAGCAGTTTGAAAGCACACCAGTGCAAGTAAATGAATAGGTACCGCTGCGGTGGGAAGGTAAACGGCGTTTCCGTGCGCTCGGGCTTCAGCCACAGTGTTCCACTGCGCCAGAAGCGGTTTAGTCATGCTGGCCACATGACCCGGAAAGCTGTCTCAGGACAAACACCAGCCTGAAAGCAAGATGAGCGCCGCAACCCCATAGTCGCCTTTGACTGGACTTAACCGTCCAGGGATCCTTTACCTTTTTACCTAATGGTATCAAGTGACCCCAAGTTTAGAATAAACAAAAGCTTTAGATTTTTTAGGCTACATCAGGTTTTAAGTAATCTCCAGCTATACCAAAAGCAACGGGGAATTTTACCTCTTTCAACAAGTTCACTGCAGGAGAATTACAGAAGCAAACTGCCCAATGGCTTGGGCTTGCTCTCCACTACTGGAATTAAAAGTCTTTACAGTGGTGCCTCGCAAGACGAAATTAATCCGTTCCGCGAGTCTCTTCGTCTTGCAGTTTTTTCGTCTTGCGAAGCACGGATATTAGCGGCTTTAAGAAAAAGGAAACAAACTCGCAAGAACTCGCAAGACGTTTTGTCTTGCGAAGCAAGCCCATAGGGAAATTCGTCTTGCGGAACGACTCAAAAAACGGAAAACTCTTTCGTCTTGCGCGTTTTTCGTCTTGTGAGGCATTCGTCTTGCGAGGTACCACTGTACAGTGGTACCTCGGGTTACATACGCTTCAGGTTACAGACACTTCAGGTTACAGACTTCGCTGACCCAGAAATAGTACCTCGGGTTAAGAACTTTGCTTCAGGATGAGAACAGAAATCGTGCGGTGGCAGCGTGAGGCCCCATTAGCTAAAGTGGTGCTTCAGGTTAAGAACAGTTTCAGGTTAAGAACGGACCTCCAGAATGAATTAAGTTCTTAACCCGAGGTACCACTGTATTAACAGGACCATTTCATTATCTGCATAGGCACACAGGCACTCATGTAGTACAGCAGAAGGGTGAGCCCAAGGGCCAGGCAGTCTCCTCCTTCCCCCATGCTCATTTACCTCTTCTCATTCCATGTGGTTGGTGGGGTTACACAAGCCTCAGACTTGCTCCTGTGTCCTGGCATATTGCAAACACACCTAAACTTTGTGAATAGCCCCTCAGACAGGCTTAAAGCAAGCCAGGCCAGTTAAACTTGTAAATTTGTAAATTGCCCTGTGGTCTTCCAATGAATGGCAAAATATAAATTTAATGAACAACAACAACAAACTGTGATACAGAAAACTACTTTAGAGTAACTAGCACACAGGATCTCCTAGCCATAAGGCACAAATAATCCCATTAAGTGAAATTCTAGTACACAGGCAATACTAGAAAAATTATTACTGCTATTACAGTAACTCTTGAGTTTTATACAATATTTACTGCCCAATAAAAACACTCTTATAAGGCAATAGCATTACATTTCTGTCTTCTTAGAAAAATCAAACATGGTTTTGAAGAGCTGGTTCATGACCTCCAAATGCTTCAGGGTGTGCAATAATGAACGAGAGAGGCTACACATCTGTCATTTCAATTATGTCAGTCCACATTCAGTTAAAGAGAAAGGGAAAGCTTTAATAGTGGCTGGGAAACTAATTCAGCCTTAGTGAAATGCCAGTGAGATACCGGATATCAGAATGTTAGCACTGCAGTATAACACCTCCAGTGCCTTGGGACCAAAGAACTTAAAAAGCATTCCTCAGTATCCACCATCCTGGGCCCTACGATCAGTAGGGGAGGCCTTGTTGGTGTTGACCTGTCTCCCCCTCATTATTAACATTTGGGGGGTGGATTTAAAAACATGCCCATTCACCTTGGCTGAAAGAGGCATTTCCGTTTCTTGGCCACAATGAAATGCTAGTTTTGTCCCTTGGTCTCGCAGAACATGGCCAAAAAACAAGCAAGAGCAACAGTTACCTCATCCACTCCACATTTTACCAGATTCTCGGAAAGAATATCATGAAAGACTTGGTCAAAAACCTTACAGAAATCAAGATATACTATGTGGCAGCATTTCCCTGATCTACCAAGCTTTTAACTCTACAAGAGAGAGAGAAAGAGAGAGAGAGAGAGAGAGAGAGAGAGAGAGAGAGATTTGTCTGGTATGACTTGTTTTTGAGAAACCCATGCTGTGTTTTAGTAATCATAGCACCCTTTTTCAAGTGCTCACAGGCTGACTGTTTAATTATCTGTTCTAGAACCTTTCCTGGTATCGTTGTCAAGCTCCCTAGCCGGCAAAGCACTTGCATCCCATTGATTTAAAACTGGTGACTTAAAGCTGATTCAGTTTGATGGCATCATGCATACAATTTGCAAATCAGGCTGCAATTTCAGACATTCTTACTAGGCAGGAAGTCCCAGTGAACTAAAAAAATGAGTTGACACATAGAGGATTGCACTGTCAGTCAAATAAGAGTTGCATATACAGGGGACGCTCAGGTTGCAAACGTGATCCGTGCGGGAGGCACGTTCGCAACCCGCAGCGCTGTGTCTGCACACGCGCGGGTCGCGATTCGGCATAGCGTGATTTAGTGCTTCTGCACATGTGCCAAAACCCAGAAGTAACCTATTTCAGTACTTCTGGGTTCGGCGCGGCGTACAACCTGAAAACGTGCAACCTGATGCGTCTGTAACCCGAGGTATGACTGTACATCAACTTACCAGATAATTAATGATATAAAATCTGTCGTATTCTCTGTTTTTGGCGTTGATTCTGCGATGCTGCTTCTTTCTCATGTGGTCCTTGAGTGTGTTCTTATCTCGAAAGGTTTTTTCACAGTACAAACACTGCAAGCTAAGATTAAAAGTAAATAAATAAAATTAGAAACTGGTGCTAGGGACATTACTGTAAGGAACTAGCCAGTTACTTCAAGTAACTATGATGACAGCAGCTTACTTTGAGAAAGCATTGTTAGATAAATTTAAAGCGAGAAAGACACCCCCCCCCGAATCAGGCAGCTCATGGTTTTCAGGAGCATATGCTGAATTAGAAGGCTTAAGGCATGCGTTAACGCTCTGTTTCAGCAGCTGTTTTGATGCAAACTCCAACATAATCTTGGAGCACCCTGCAAGAGCTGGCATAGCTCAGTTGGCAGAGCATGAGACTCAATTTCAGAGTCGAGGGTTCGAGTCCCACCTTGGACTGCATTGCAGAGGGCTGGATTAGAAGACAACAATTCTGTGATTCTATGATTACTTGAAGGCACAATGGGAGTGCACTTTCAAAAGACAAACGTCGCCCAATGTCAGTTGATTGACAGGTAGGTGACCCCACCCATTTTTAAAATTTGTCCCTGGAGGGGGAGAGCAGATATAGTATTGGCTCACCAGAGAAAAAACACATTAATCCCTTGTGTTAAAGGAACCACCACTGCCAACTGATGTAGTGTAAATATGTAAAATTAAATCATTTTTTGGGAGTTATTGGTGGTTTGGCCTTGTATAATTTATATGACTGCTGATTTATTGGTACTACTGAGCTTTTTTTTTTTTTTACATGTTTACAATAACTTTTATAAATTTTCTGTATTGTATCCTCGTACAGTATTTGACACTGGAATAAACAAGTTATGCAGCCATGGAAGCAAAGAATATAAAAACACACACAACTAAATTTATGCAATAACAAAAATATATATATACAAAAAAAAAAAAATCAAAGCATAAACCACTGCAAGCACAACAGACTGAGCTTTAGCTGTTGGCATCATTTGGTACTGGATGAAAATGCCCTTCAACACAGAAAAAATGGATTGACTTAATACGGCAAGAATATTATTTTAAAGATTGCTTATTGCAAGAGTGTTACAGTGTGGAAGAACCTTAGTAAGTCATGCTTCAGATAGCTTTGGGCAGAGTGACTCTGCTTGGCATTAATATAATGCTGATTGATCAGATTCCCATATATCTCATTCTGCTGCCTGAGCAAGAAGCACAGGGACCCTTTGCGCAGATGCATGATTCGCAGATCAATGTAACTGAACTGATTTGAAGAACATTTTAACATGTTAGCATATTGCATTGGTAAGTAAAAATACTGCCCTCTCTCCAACCATCACACACACAAACACACATATTTCCTGCCTTCAGGTGCCCAGATTGGTCAGGGATTGCATTTAGAGACCATTTCCAACTTTTACTGTTACTTCATCCATAGAACTATGAAACAATATTACTTATTCAATTCCCAGGCTCCCTTTTATAAGCTCTTAAAAATCCATTTTCTACCAACTGAATCAGTTGCTTCTGAATACTCAAGGACCTATACATCAAGCTCTTTTTTTCATAAACACAATTCGGAGATAATCGAGCTGCTCCTTACTATTGATTTAATTCCAAACTTTTTAAAAAAATAAATAAATGCAAGAAGCATCCTCCCCACCTCCTTTCCAGTAGTGACTGTGGATGTACAATGGGTTGTTTTTATTTAGTGGATTTTCTGTGGTAAGGGGAAATTCAGATTAATGTTAAGGAAAGTATGGTTTGGGATAAGCATTTTCATGAAGACAAAACTATGCTTGTAAAAAACTGCAGTGGTTCCACAATGAACGCACATCTGGAAGCATCCCAAATCTTTGTACAGTGGTACCTCGGGTTACATACGCTTCAGGTTACAGACTCCGATAACCCAGAAATAGTACCTTGGGTTAAGAACTTTGCTTCAGGATGAGAACAGAAATCGTGCTCCGGCGGCGCGGCGGAAGCAGGAGGCCCCATTAGCTTCAGGTTAAGAACAGTTTCAGGTTAAGAACAGACCTCCGGAACGAATTAAGTACTTAACCCGAGGTACCACTGTATAAGTGACACTACTGCTCTTTCCAATCCTGATATACAAAAGCTATGTATATCAGGGACCTGGGTTCAAAGAGGAATGGTTTAGGTGAAGATAATGATGTGAAGAACCCCCAAAACAATATACAGAGTCTCTCGTGTACACTAACTTATTTGTTACAATTATCATATCCAGTCTTTGCGTAAGCTACTTAGCGCACCTGTCTAGTTTCTTCTGTAGAAGTTCCAAAAACTCCTCACAGTGTACAATGTTATCTGGCAGCCCAACATTGAATGCATGATCGTTTGCCATGTGATTGAGAAGGTCTGATCTACAAAGGAAGAATTCAAGCAGAGCGTTAGTTCCTTTAACATACTTTCACGGCAGCTTCAAAACATGGCTCTTTGGGTTGGTGGGTTGTGGGGGGAAGAAAGAGGCTGGTGCTATGGTTTAAGGAGCATCACTAAAAATAAATGTCCTTTCTCCCCTTTGTAAGTGTGCCTCTTTTCCCTGCAGAGGCCAACATGGAGAGAGGAAGAAAGCCCAAAGAGTCTTTCTGAAGCGGCTCTCTGTACTCGGAACACTTAAAATAGTATAAAACCGCAACTAAGTAACTGCACTGTTTCTTTTTTTGCGGCTAGACAAATTATTTCCACTTAACTGAAGAAAATGTGGATTTCACCCCTATAAAACCAACACTGAATAAGTTACAGCACTGTGCGCAGCTTTCCCAGCAGCAAAAGCAGTTGTGTGTAACTAAATGGGAAAATTTACATCTCAGATTTATCGCCACCTCACTGCAGCATTTCACAACCTGACCTGCCAGCTTGAAACCAAAAAGAATTGCTAATTTTAACCAATACTCTAATTACTCACCGGGGGCACCATTTGAGTAGATTTCAGTAGAAATGGGAGAATATATTAACGCTTTGCAGAGGTCGCCAACCTTTTTGTGCCCAGGGGCACCTAGGCAAACTGGATAAACTGAACATGGCTCCCCTCCCAACCTATTCTATTGGCTACAACAAAACGATCCTTTCAGACCTAATACCAGGGTTGGGGAAGGGATCCTGCAGACACCCAAGAAGGCTTCTATGGGCATGTGCCAGTCAGTCCATCTTGGTGCCTTCTGAGTGGTAGCAACACAAGACAAACCCACACACCTTTTTAAAAAAAGGAAAGGACCTTGGCATGCAAAACAAGTACATAAATCAAATTCATTGTTTAGAACCAGGTACGTGATGAGAAAGAGCCAATGCAAAGCTAGAAGAGAATATTCCCACCACTAAAATGTGTGATGGGCTTGGTTTGCACACGGTTAACTATGTTTTAAAGATGAATGTGCAGCATGCTGGTGCCCAGGGCTAAAACCATGGGCAAAAACTCTTGGTTACGGATTGTGGTTTATTCTGAGAGACAAGCCACAAACCCAGCTTCAGACATAATACCAAGTCAAACCATGGCAATGTGTCCAAGATTTTAGCCCAGTATACTGCACAACACCTTGACAGTATTGTGGTTTAAAGTGATGTGCACAGCAGGCCACTGAGATTCATAGATCACTAATTCATAGATCTACTAATTCATAAATAACAATTCTGGTCCAACGACCATGGTATGTCAGACCGAAAGTGAGCTGTGTGCCCATGTCAACTAATGGCATAGTCAACTAGAATGGCAGTCAACTAATGATTCAGGACAGGCAAAACAAAAGAATTCTTTACGCTTCTTCTTTTATGGATTTCATTGCACATGATGTGATGATGGCCAATGTCTTACAAGACTTTGAAAGGGGATGAAGTCATGGACAATAGATCTATCAATAGCCATTAGTCATGATGGCTAAATCCTTGTTCCAAAGCATTGTGCGTTCCCCAAGTTGCTCATGGACTCCAAAACCCATCAGCCCCAGTCAGCATGGCCAATCATCAGGGATGAGAGAGGCTGTGGCCTTCCAGATGCGGCTGGACTACAAAATCTCCACCACTGCCTTAGCTAGTTGATGAGCATGTGTGAAATGGGATGTTGGACTGTATGGACCCTTTGGTCTTTCCACCAGCACTTTTCTGACACTGGGCTACCTGTAGGCAACTCTAACATTTTGCCAGCTATAAAATGCTGCTACAGCCACATCTGTACCAAAGCCTTATAGTGACATTTCCATTTCCCCCATTTGCATAGGCTTGGGATGTTCACGAGGATGAAAACGCGTAGTCAAACGTTCATCGCTAACCTGTTACCAGTAAACTCTTTATCACAGAACATGCATGCACCGTGAAAGTCAGTGTCATTTCTCTCTCGCTGCTGTTGCTCCAGATTCTCTCTCTGTTGAACAGGAAGAAAAACAACACATGCAATCACATTCATTTTTGAAAATAGCTTCATTGTAATTTATTCCTAGCAGTTTTCTATTGTCTCTCATTATCAGCTAATGAGCAACACAGGCACTTGATTCATTTGAAAACATGGTTTTCTCGCCGACGATTAGGTTCAAATGTTCACACAGCATGAAGGAAGAGTAACAGGCAAAACAGGAAGACCTGAAGGCTGGTTTAATCCAGTGCACTTCAAATGAAAACTGGAGAAAATGTATTTGCTCCTCCCAAAATAAGAATTTGGATGACACAAGGATTGATGGACTCAATCTGCGTAACGAAAAGATTTTAGCCTCGATAAATCAATATGATCATCAATGGCTCCTTGATGTATAGGTGCACCCTTGTGAATAAAAGGAGCATTTTTAAAAAAATCTTAAATAATATAGGTTTAAGCCTTAAACCAAAGCAAAACATTTTATCATATATTCCTAACAGGTCTCCCAGAACACTTAAAAAAACCATTTTTGTATCTATTTCTAGGAATTTTCTCCTCCAATTTAAATAAAAGCTGCATTTTACTGCTGAGTGTTCATAGTATGAAGCTGCATATTGCTTCAGGCAAGAGAACTGAGTTAAGAGAGGCTAGGTGTATCTTTTCCACGAGAGAGATTGAAGCAAGAAATCATTTATATTTTACACAAGTAACGGAAAACCTAGAGTGAGGAAACTGGAACTTGAAGATACTTAGGTTTCTCCTCAATGCACAGGAGATATAAAGAGCTCAAGATTTAAAATGTTGTAGAACTAAAAACCCTCGACACATTCTATATCATCAGGAAAAAAACAGTTGTTTGGTGCCCCAGGGCTTTGAAACTAAGCATCACTTTTTTAAAAAAAAGATCCCTATTTCTTCACCCTCACACCCCGTAAGCACCTCAGCAGAGGAACAGGCAGCTTAATAATAATAATAGGCCAATGACTAAAGAATTCATAAGCCGTAATCAGCAACACCTAAAGGGCACTGCATTGGCTACCCCTCTATGGTAAGCTTGAGTTGTTCTGGCAATTGGTTTATTTTTGAGGAAATCAGACAACCTGCTAGAACTACTTTGCAGGTTGAGCTTACCTATGCATGCCTGCTTCTCGGCAGCTGCAAAAAGTGGTGGACTCGGTATGTTTGAAAGAACACACACACCTCCCATGGAGCTTTCACATCTCCAAAACAACTTAACGAGAAGAAAGTTTCACCGCGGAGGTGCCATTTTAGGGCTTGCTTTATGCAAGAGCCACAGCAAGGTTTGAAAGGCCTGCTTTTGAACTGTCACTGAACAGAGCCTCCCCTTCAGCTGTTGAGTCATTAAGCGATAAGATGGCAAGAGCCCTAGAAACTCAGAGATATATGCATGTGTGAATCAGTTCAAAGAGAGCAAAAAGAGCAGAAGGACCTTTATCTAGCTGCTGCCCCCCTTTCAAGAGGTTCCTATTTATTTTGCTTCTTCTGATGTTGGATAGCTCTGCAAATAAGAAGCCACGGCTGATAAACACATTCAGCTGCCTCTGGGAATGCTCAGCTGGTGGATTTCTGCAATTCCTTTGTTGAAGGAAGACCAGAGATTTATTGATAACAGGGTCACTAAGTAGGATTGGGCAGTGTTGCGGAGAGATCAGAATCCCAGGTGAAGAATCTTTACTCTTGTGGACAAACATATGACATTTACTTTGTACTCAAAACTGCATCCTTGGATTCTTCTGAGTCATGTTCAGCACACCTTTAAACATACCCTCCAACATTTCTCCGATAAAAATAGGGACGTCCCATTCCATTATTAATTATTATTATTATTATTATTATTATTATTATTATTATTATTATTATACCCTGTCCATCTGACTGGGTTGCCCCAGACACTCTGGGCGGCTTCCAACATACATAAAAACATAATAAAGCATTAAACATTTAAAAAACTTCCCTATACAGGGCTGTCTACAGATGGCTCTGGGGTCGCATAACTCCACACCCTCCAACATTTATCCAATGAAAATAGGGACGTCCTAAAAAAAGTGGGACATTCCGGGATCAAATCAGAAACTGGGATGGCTTCTCTAAATCAGGGACTGTCCCTGGAAAATAGGGACACTGGGAGGATCCACTTTAAAGAAGTAAGTCCTACTGAGCTTTCTGGAACTGTTAAGTTAACTGTTGAGGATCAACTTCATTATTACTGAAAGAGGAAACCTTGGAATTAAATTAAATCCTCATTTTTTGTGCAGTTCATTTCATGTTTCGGGATGGTCACATGCGACACCACCTTACCAGCCTTTGTTGCTGAAGTTTCTCCCTCAGTGTTCTGTCTTCAGGCAAGGCATCACATAAAAGGAAGTAATTGTCTTGTTCCTCTGTTAAAAGATTACAGATCAAATGTCAGGAGAACACTTAGGTCGATACATTAAGCTTTTTAATGTAATACAAGTTTGAGTTATATTAAGTCACTGAGAGAGAGAGAAAGATGCAAGTGGTACGGTAATTCTATCCATTTAAGACAAACGTTCTTTCTAAGGGGTCTGTTCAGAAATTTCCTAGTCATGCTGGCAGTTGTGCTTCAGCCAGAAGCAAATCCATGAATATAGAGAAGCCCACCAGGGTATGCCGGTAGATTTTACTGGAACAAGGAAAATCAGCCCCAGGTCTCGTGTCTGGCTGCATTCAAATGTCACACTAAACCATGGTGTAATAAACACCCCTGCCAATTACTACTCCATGAAGGAATCTGAAGGTTTCCATTTCATTTTTATTAGCCAGTTTAGCACTACTTTCAATCCTTACCTGTGATAAATATTAGCTACAGTTTGTTGAAACAAGCCAGCTTCAGAACCCATGGTTTACTGTAACATCCAAATGCAGTCTCTGCATATTTCATACATTAAGGGATTAACTGTACACCAATGCTTCACACTGCCTGGTATGGAAAGAATTCTCCAAAAGAAAAAGAAAAAAAATCTGCATTCTGACTTTGTACTCGGAACAGGCTGAACTGGTCTTCTCACCCCAATCTTCCAGGCAGACAGGTAAAGGAACCAGCATCAGTTTAAAATGCCTGAAGCCCTTGTTATGCCTCTTTTTCTTTAGACTCTCCATTTCCTAAAGCTGAACTGCATTCTACAACTGCCAAGATTTTTCTCTCCTTTTTAAAAAAATGAATACCTGGTGCTAGGCCAGAAGCAGGGTGCCGAACTGATTGTGTCTCATAGCAGTTATTTAGAGGTTTATAATTTTATTTGACACAGCTACTATAGCCACCCTTATAAACCTCTAATCAGTGAAATGGAGCACTTCAGAAATATTATAACTAGTATGGGAATATCTATAATATTAAGGCAGAGGGCTCCTTCCCTAACATTCTATCATAATCATCCTTTGTTTGGCCCCAAGTATAGATGATGATGTATGCAAGATGTACAAAAATCAACACAGGCATTGCCCACAAGCTTATAGTCCAAGATATAATGCTAGACACTCACTCTTTGTATTTTAAAGTGAATCAAATAATCTATTGAACTCAAGCCCACAAACAAAAGTGCTTCAGCATCTGATACAGTAAAAAGTGTCCCAACAAAATTGGTGGTCCAATGGCAGATTGTGGGGGAATTTTGCAAACCAGGGCTGTGCAGGCTACATTAACAACACACTCACCTAAAGCTGCTTCAGAATTTGTTCTTATCACACAACAGAAGTCTGTAATGGGCTGCTCTGAGAATCTTTTCTTCCAGTACAATGCATATCTTTAAAAAAGGGGGGGGGGAGGAAGCAAAAATTCAGGCAGCTATGTTACAAAACATTTCCCAAACTGTTGTTCATTTCATTACACTCTTAATATGCAATTCTTGTTGCAGCATTTGGATACCCGAGCCACTCATTGCTACCAGTCTTTTGTAGAGGTCATTTTTCAAATAAGGCGACGTTTCTATTTAGCCAGAACAATCTTCCCAGTACAGATAAGTTGGAAATTGGAAATCCATTACCAGGTAATTTTAAATGTTCAGCTTGTATGAAGAAACCAGACACAATGACTAGTGTTTGATTTCTAAAAAACAAAAAACATGGCAAGCTTACGGTGCTGAATAATCTAACCTTTTATACGGATTTTATTTGCCCTAGATTCTTTTCGTCTTATTACTTGGCTTTAAAACTTGATACTTACCAAAACATAAATGGGTGCTTTGTGCATGCTTGGTCACAAGTCTCTAGAAAAATGTATACTGCATGAATACCGAGACCTGCTTAGTAGTTTAATTATCCAACTTGACAGTAAAATACATTATTCCATCCAAGCAAATATCAAGAAACTCAGTTAGAGCCAGCTCTGTGCCCTAGTACCATATGGCATTCCCATGAAAGAAGGGAACTTCTGGATCTGAAAATACTAGAGCCATAATTTGGCAAGGAAAACAAACTGTCTTCGTGGGATGGGATGAAATGCAACAGAGGCACAGAAAGCTGACAGAGAACTTGAACACAGCAGTGCCAATAGTCCTACATATTGACTATGTATACTTTTTAGGAAGCAAATAGCCGCTTCTTAGTATCACATTTCCTGGTTTCTGGCACTGGCTTTCAAGTCTCTGTTACACCCTAATAAAAGTTATTGCTTTCAGCTGTTTTCCTTGCTCATCAATCAAGCATCTTAATGAACCAAAAGTGTGTGCCTTCAGTTCAATAGTGGGCACAGATGTGGAGGGAAGGGTCTAGAGGAGTGGAAAGTAGGGACCGGATCTCAAACAGTTGCTGGCTTCAATTATTTCCAGGTGCAATACAGACACCAATGTTTGCAAGCATAAAAATGTCCATGGAAATAGTTCACTTTACATGATGTAAAGTTGTGAGCATTGATCTGCACGTCTGAGGTTCTCTCAGGAGCCAGAAATTGAACAAGAGCTGTCTGGTTCTGCTGGGTAATCACTAAAGACAAAAGTGGCATGGAGATTTCCCTCTGAGCTGATGCTGTGTTGCTGAGAATCCATCTGAGAAGCTTCACAAATCCCTTTGCCTCTGATAAATGGTGATGCAGTGAGGCTCTGCTGGTCCTCAAACGCCACTGAGGCATTTGGGATTGCAGCTGTGTACTCGCAGAGGTGGTGGGGGAAAGCAAATGATATTTTCTTTGCTCATCTGCAAGACAGATCCCGGCTTGTTCGGCAAACCATGGCTATAACAAACCATGGCTTAGTGTTGCATCCGAACTACCAATTTCATCTGTGGAGAACCTTTTGCAGCTCTGGACTGGATCCTGGATTCTCCACCCATGGGGGACCATTCTGACAGGTGGGACGCATTTTTTCCTCTGTGGTTTGTAGTGTGGTTTGAATTCATGTCACACTGCAAATGAAGGTCCTAGCACTGCTTGAAGTCCATGCAGACCAGTGCCAACTTTAAACCCTATTTTCATCCAATGGAAACATTGTAGTGCAGCCAAACCCAGCAGGCTTGAAGTCGCCACTGACAAGCAGTGACATTCCTGCTTTGCTCACTGGCTGCTGCACCTCTACCCAATGTTGTAAGTGGTGTTGGGGGAATTTGGGACCTAGTTAGGATCCCAGAGCCCAGAGGCTCCATAATCTGACCTACCGTATTTTTCGCCCTATAGGACGCACCAGCCCATAGGGCACACCTAGTTTTCAGGGGGGGAAATCAAGGAAAAAATATGATCCCCCCCCCCGCAGCTCTGGGAGCAGCGGACAGGCTGCACGCAGCCTGTGCGCTACTCCAACACCTTCTTCCTGCTTTTGCGGGAGGTGGCGGAATTCCCCCATCTCCTATAAAAGCCAGCAGAAGCCGCACACCCTTTAAAGAGCGCGCGGCTTTTGCCTGCTTTTGCGGGAGGTGGGGGAATTCCCCCATCTCCCGCAAAAGCCCACAGGAGGGAGAAGGGAAAAGCCCCCAAGAGCGGTGCGCTCTTTAAAGGCTGCGCGGCTCCTGCGGGCTTTTCGACCCAGCTTGTGGGGCTGGTGATGGGGGGAAGTGCTGCTTTCCCCCACCAGCCTCAAAGCCGGGTCGGAGAGTAGCTGGAAGGCGTCGTGCGCCTTCCCGCTGCCCCCCCATCCTCTGGGGCTGGCGATGGAGGGAAGATTTTCCCCACCGCCAGCCTCAAAGAGCAGACTCTTCTGGCTTCAGCGAAAGCAACGCGAAGCCTCCGGAGCTCAGGCTTCCTAGGCTTCGCGTTGCTATCGCTGAAGCCAAGAAGCCTGCATTCGCCCCATAGGATGCACACACATTTCCCCTTCATTTTTGGAGGGAAAAAGTGTGTCCTATAGGGCGAAAAATACGGTATATGCTTGTTCATTACACCCAGGTATACCTCTCCACTTCAGAGTTCTCTCCTTCCATCCAACCCTGCATGTCTCTATCTGCTTGTCTGATACTGTTCTCATCACCATCTCAGACTCAACATGTCCAAGATGAAGCTGCTTCTCTCTCCACCCCAGCCTTCCCTTTTGATCCTCCCCAGATCTGCCAACACCACTCAGACTGACTCGGCTTTATCATCAATTCTTCTCTCATTTGTTTGCCACATTCAATCAGTTGCCTTATATATACAGTACTGAAATGTAATAAACCAGGCCATGGCAACTCACCTGGATGCTGATAAGTGGACAGCATTTATTTATAGATCACCTTTCCTGAGTGACCATTCTTTAGTTTCTTGGAAAAATGAAACCATTGAGTCTGACATGGGGACAGGTGATCACTCGGTTCCACTCACAAGTAACCTATGCAACTGTGAGTTTATGTATTTCAGTCTTCTTTGAACCATTTACAGTGGAAAAATTGATCCCATTCATTTTTGGTGCACATCAGTCGTCTCAAATCTGGCGTATTGACACATGCATGGTAAAAACTGAGTGCAGAAAAGGTCTTGATCTTTGCCATCTGAAGTCAGACACACATAGCAGCTTTGCAGATACCAAAGTGGAAAGAAGAGAGCAACAAAAAGAACACATGTACAGAATGGAATGCATGCTATGTGAAATTGCTAAGCAACAGCATTTAGTGTTTTGAATAAGGCTTGTCAATTAGAGAAAACATGTGCACCTTGAAAAGCACATATTGATGAGGGGCAGGTATATTGGTTTATTTAACACAGGCTGTAGATCAGGGATGGGCAACCTGTGGCCCCAGTCAGCACAGCTGTTGGTATAGGAACTTCTAGAACTTTAGTAATTAGAATATGCAATTAGCACTGAGGCCAATGCATTTCTAGAAGGGCGTCGTCATCACCTGTCAACTGCAACATGTAATACTTTTTAAGGGAAGGAAGTTCAACTGAGTTATCAGGATCTAGAGTTTACCATGGAAAGACAACGAAAAGGACATTTCAGGAGTGGATTCACCATGCCTTTCTCTCTACCTGTCCATTTTATTGCATGGGTTTCCTCTTCCATAAAGAAAGTGATCTACACTTGTATGAATCAGTTCATAGAGACGGATAGACAAGTTTTGACAGGCTTACAAGAAATAGCAACCAATCTGGAGAACTTAATATAAAGGCCTGAGCTCCAGAACAAAAAAAGGAAGCAGTTTGGTCAATGCAAAGATCTGCCTCCCTTAAGGTTCTCAACTCTCGTTCCAGCCCCCAAAAGGCTGATGCATCTGTTTTTGTGCTATGATCAGGGCTACTTTTGCAGAATGATTTACTCCCCATTTTTGAAGTTTGGGATTCCTTTGCGCACACACATTCACGTTCCAGCCTTGTTTCTACAGTCCCTGGGTCCAGCTCTCTCATCCAAGGCTCAGTTTCTTACATTAATGTCTAGCAAAATGGCCTTTTATTTATAAACAAAAATGTATCTATCCTGCTGCATCATAAAACATTGATTAAATTATTATTTAATTTCTATACTGCTTAATATATTAAACATGTATCTAAAAAAACAGAAGAAACAGCAGACAACTTAAACAAAATATTACAAAAACACACAGTTGCATTAATACAAAGTTACTAATATATATAAATCAATATCAATTCATTTTCCTTCAGACACACATACCCTTTCAGCCTCCCGTTTACTGTTTTTGGGGATCTGTCTGTTTTCTTTTGCACAATTGGGAACGTTATCATGTGTTTTGGTTGTCTCAGTATATACCAGTTCTGGTTTCCTGGACATTTTCTGTCCTAGGCTGCTTTATCAAATTTTAAGCAAGAACTACATACCTCCGAAAATCTGCTACTAGCCTGACATCTGCAATGACAAGCTTGTGCTCTATAATCATGTGCTTCAGAAGTTGGTTTTGTTCTGATGCAGGAGAATATTCTTCACAGAATATACAAGGCACAGATGGAGAACCTTCTACAGCAGAAATGCCACCTGGACTTTCTGGCAGAGAAAGTGGCTCCAAAATGTAGTCTTCGTGGTCTAAAGAGAAATAATAATTATAAATCACAAATATATTATATTAGATTATCTCAGTGTCAAAAGCAATCTTTTTTTTTTTAAGTCAGCAAATGGACTTGTTGTGCACTCCATAGAATGGAATGAAAAAGAATGGAAAGGTGTTTCTTTATTAAATTTCTATCCTGCCCTTGCTCCCAAATGAGCCAAGGGTGGCAATGAACTTCCTGTATGGCTGGTTTTGCATCAAAGACTTCTTGCATATTACTTTCTTACAGTGTTAGGTGCAGAGCAGGGGAGAGAAACCATGTCTGGCCAGCTTGGAGTTTGTAATAAATGTGACATCAGCCCAGGCTGGTATGTAGACCTCATACAGGTAAAATTCCCAGTTCACTTCAATGGAGGGCATATACAGACCTACTGGGCATACCTAACTGTGTCCACTCAGAAGTAAGTCCTACTAAATCCCACATAAATGGGATTAAGCTTGTAGCCTTACTGCAAAGTGCACACAACTATCTGAAAAGCCAGTCTTCTGCAACATCCTAGTGGCAAGAATCATTTCACAGGAAAAACTTACGGTCTGCTTACTCAATGATTAAATGCTAAACCTTTGGCTACAAGTCAAATGTAAAATAAGTTCTACATGGACAGTTTCCGCTGCTCCCATTAGGAACAGCCAGATCAGGTGTTGCATCTCTAATGTCCCCAAAGATCAACGAGCAAATTTCAAGATAGGACTTAGCCACATACAGCAAAATAGTTCCCCGTTTGCAAATGAGAGGCTGCATTCTTGCAAGAGCGCATGTGCCGCGGCTGTCCTTTTATCTTGGTTATTGACACCTCACAGAGCACTACAGAAGGGTCACAGCTTAGTAGCAGAGCTCATGCAGCGCATTACAAATTGGCAGAGGTTGACAACCTGTTTGGACTAGAGGGCACATCTCATATTTTGCGAGTGGGCTGGAGGCACCAGTCACCAAATGCCTGCCACGGAAAGGGCATGGCATAACACAAAATTAGAGCAACAATCATTTCCAACAACCATGGGAAGCCAACTATGTCCCGCTGGCCCTGGCTATGGAGATCACACATGTGTGCATGCACATTGATGCTTCTCCTGCCTAATAGCAAGGGAGCATTTCAGAAAATATATACAAGGCAGCCACAATGTTCTCATTTCACAGAAATCCCTTGGTACCTGCACATTTTGCTCCATGACCTTCTTTCTAGGAGAGCTAGAGGCTTGATTTTCCCCCCAAATGGCAGGTCAGAGTCAGGTGCACCTGCCCAGGAGTCCCACTGGGATCAGGGAGATCCCTGATCCATGGCATGTCCAGATAGGGGTGAAAAATAATCCTGCCTAAACTTCCCAAAAGCCACTCTCAGAGAGTGTAGACAATGCTGAGCTATTTGAACCAGAAGTATGAGTTTGTATGAGAAAACTCCTTTTGTTCCACTTTGCCCTGGGATCCCAAAGCAAAAGGACCAATGGGAGAATGGGGAAAGGGAGGGTATGCATCTTGCAGTGCAGATAGCAGACCTGAAGCTCTTAGCCCAGTTTCTTGAGGCTCTTGGTTGGAGATCATGTGGGTTACAAGCAGGAGGAAAAGCAAAATGCAGAAAGAGAGAAAGGAAGGGCAACAAGGGAGTGTCCTTATTTACCTTTCACTCTGGCATGAGGCCTCCAACAAATTATTCCCCCCTGCCACCCTGGAATGCAGCCCTCAAGGGAAAAAGGGTCACACACTCCAGTGTTACAAGGAAATGTGCATACCTGTAGATAAGGATAGAATAGGCTGCTTCTTCCTGACAAAACTTGGAAGGTACACTTCCTGCATACTTGTCTCACTAGCATAACCTATGAACAGCAGTCTGGAAGAAGGAAAGGTACTTGCAGTCAAGCCTAACCATGTTCACTCAGAAGCAAGTCCTGCTGAATTTAATAGAACTTACTCCCAGGTAAGTGGAGTTAGGATTAGCTGATGATAAAATTGACAAGAGCATTGTTGAAGAACTCTCTTTAGTCTCAACGAGGCAAGAGACACTATACCTGCAATCATCAACGATACTGGAATTTATAGACTTAGTGTCTGCATGATAACATTTGTGACACAAGTCTTTAAGAGCAGGGCATATAGATATGGACATTGATGGGTCTGTCAGCTCATTGTGTAGAAATACAACTGTACCCAAACAAAATAAGAACATCTGCTGGAATGTTAAGTGTCTTTCTAATTAAATTCAGCAGTTGAATGAATCAATTCATTAGCAACAAGCCTGGTTTATTATCTCATTAATACAGCTGGCTAATACGAGGAGATTAGTTGAAAAACTTGACAACAATCCCAAAACAAGAAGGGATGCAGCAACAACAAAAACATACAGCCAAGAAAACAAGGTAGAACAATGAGATGGGGTTTTCAAACAAAATAAAAATCCTAAAATAATACTTAAAAAGAAAATAGAACAGTATGCCTGCTACATAAAGTTTTAACTTGAGAGGAGTTACATAATATTTATCTTGTGATCTTTGCTGCTTAGAATACTATGCGCTAGATATAAAATTGCATGACATGCAGCCACAAGCCTTAAACAAGATATGCAATATTAGCAATTCAGTCTAGGGGCTGGTGATATCTATCATTATATTCTGAGATATCACCCTAAGAAGTTGCAGGACAATGCTTTTAGGCACAACTTTGAATTAGGGTTGCCATCATGAAGTCAGAGTACCTTGTAAATCATTTTCTCTAGTCCAAAGGCTTCATACAACATGAAAAAGAACAGGTACAATTACAGCACTTCTAAGCTATCATATAACTGTGCCTGTTTATTGTATTCTTGCAATATAGTGGGCGTTACTGGACAGGTTGGGACCAATTAATTTGTGCCAAGGTAGCATGAAATGTCTAAACAGCCATCTGCTGGTCTACATATTGGGGTAAACCAATATGTGATGTGGCTGCCCCTGCCCTGGCTCTGGGTCCAAATGAACTCTGCATTTCGGACGCATCTAAGTAACACTGTGCACTGAGACCAATACAAGGATGTTCGATAGTCTTTACCCACTGAAAGTGAAGGAGGAAAATTTATGTATTTCAGACTTACACACGTTATATTCTACATTTATTGACATCTGACATTATAAACAGCTCCACCTAATGTGGGCACAGCTTTTATAAGCAAGATAGAGAAGATCCTAATTTCTACAATTAAACTGTTCAGCACCTGGGCAATAGGGCTAGGACACAAATTTCACATTTTTTTTGCAATGTCATGAACTTGGATTTCCTAAGTATGAAAATAGTCTCCTATATCTAAGCTGAGTGAATTTTTAAAAGACCAGCATAATAGATACAACCAGCTTTCTGACTAAAAGATGAGCGAAAGCTTATCAGTTGAGTAAAATTCATGAACGTTTTGTGAAATGCTTTAGATCTTCCTAATAAACTGAATTAGCATTTTGTTCAAGTTCATGGGAGTCATTTGTCTGTTACTTCACTCATTAACATGCTATTACTGCTACATGGGAATTAGCCAGAGCAGCCATGTGCTCCAAGACAGCACATCTCACAGATCAATCAGCCTCAGTATTCAGCAGTGATCTACTGAATGCAAATTTAATACTTCAAAAAGGCAACTCCGTCCTGCAGCTAAACTGGGTCAATTTTACATGAGCCGTGTATCGATCTTCTCAGACATTTGCTGCTACCCAAATACAAGGCCTCACTGCATAAATGCATCCGACGGTGTAGGTTTCAGAAGAGCAGAAAGTTACCAAAATCATGTAATCCAAGTTTACTTCAAACAGGTACTGCAGGAATCCAAGCCTGACAGAAATGCAACTGTATTTAACTGCAACATTGAACAGTTTTGTTCAGCACGGAAGTTTGTAGATGCTGCAGTTTCATTAGCATTAACAAGTGTTGCTATGGGTACCAGAGTGGAGGCGTCGGAATATAAGTGAATGGAAGAAATAGGAAACAGATGAACAAAAATCTTCAACAGTTGGAGGGAAACAGCCCGAATTAGGCCAGGCTTTAAAAAAGAAGACATCTTTCCTTCTCCTATTAGTTAGTGAGTCCATGTCACGATATAGGTCCTTTCTAAAAGAACAATGGAGTAATATACAACTCCATATAAGATATACTTGCACACATGTAGATCATTCTGGTAGATCTTGAAAACAAGAACATTTTTTTTAAAAGGAATAACTTTGCCAGCAATGGCGCATAGAATGCTATATTTGTTTTAGAAATGTTATTGATTTTATCTGTTTTAATCTGTGTTTTAATAATGATTATTTTATGTATAATTGTTTTCTAATTGACTTTTAGTTGTATTTTATCTTTAGCCTTATTTGTATACTGCTGGGAGAGCTCTATCATCAAGCAAATTATAAATCATTTAAAAAAAATATGAACATCATGGGGATAGCATATTATTCCCCGTGTGAACACCCAAAATTCATTGCCCTGCAGAAAAATATTGTCTGTCTCACTACAGGGAAAATGGACTAGTCCTGTTTTGTCATTAATATCTTCTTCAGCTACATCCTGTTATTAGAAATCTTTCAGTACATGGACTGCAGATGGATTAGAGAGAGTTGTGTCTCAGTTCGCTGGAGGCAGCAGGTTCGGAAATATATCAAGAGTTGTCACAGAGAAAGAGAAAATACCAACAGCCACTGGATAAAACTGGTTTCAAGACCCTGTCCCACGTCATGGTCTCTCAGTCCCCCCCCCCCCCCGACAAGGCACTGTCTCAGCTTTAGAACACCAGATGTGAAACGCAAAGAGCTAACAAAATAAAAACCAGAGCATACTTTCTAATATAACTGATAAATACAGTTGTACCTTGGATCCCAAACACTGGAAGTGAGTGTTCCAGTTTGCGAACAACCTTTGGAACCTGAACGTCCTGCAGCCAGCCGGAAGCTACGCCTTGGTTTCTGAATGTTTTGGAAATCGAACGGACTTCTGGAAGAGATTCCGTTCGACTTCCGAGGTACCACTGTGCTGAGGTACAACACATTCCTCCCACGTATATTCCAGGGTTGTTGTTTTTAATTATTAAAGGAAAATGCCTACTTCCAATTCCAACGTATGCAGCTCAAGCCATGGGTTGTGAAAGTTTTGAAATAAAGGAATACAGCAACTGCCTTATACAACCAGAAGCTAGTTTAGTATTGTCCACACTGCCCAGCAGCAGTTCTCCAGGAGGAGGAGGAGAGGAGTTTGGATTTGATATCCCGCTTTATCACACACCCGAAGGAGTCTGAAAGCGGCTAACATTCTCCTTTCCCTTCCTCCCCCACAACAAACACTCTGTGAGGTGAGTGGGGCTGAGAGACTTCAAAGAAGTGTGACTGGCCCAAGGTCACCCAGCAGCTGCATGTGGAGGAGCGGGGAAGCGAACCCAGTTCACCAGATTATGAGTCTACCACTTCAGGGATTTAGCCAGGGTCTCTTCCAGCCCTACCTGGAGATGCCAACGATTGAAGGTGAGTCCTTGGGCATGTGGTGCATGTGCTCTACCGTTGAGCTACAGTGATGTGAATTAACCAGTGAATTAACTGTTTGGTTAAAAGGCAGGGCCTGCTCCAAAAAATGGCAAGGCTGGGCCTTCGCGGATCAGCAGAGGGTGCATCATCTTGACAGCGATATTATTTTTGCTTTCAAGAGGATTGGATGCAGGCCAGGATAATCACTTTGCATATTCTACTTCTTCCAGGTTAGGAGGGCCACTGAGGGTCCTCTGCTCAAGAGCTCCCATCAGTAGCAAGACACCAGAATTTATAAGAGGGAAATCTTGTTTTTCCGATACTAAGTGGATGGATACCACCAAAAAGCATTCTACATTCATGTATTCGGACACTGATTAAGCTGCAGCTGAACCACCAGCTCAAGGAAACATCTGTAGCTCCATCTCCCCCCACCCCTTTCCCCTTGTTCAGTTGATAAAAAAGGGGTGAGACCTGGTTAGAAAATGCTCTTATTTATGGCTTCCAAATCAAAAACTATTTTTCCCCTGGGTAATGGCCAATTCTGGAACAAAAGCTCCTTACAACTCTTTCTAAGTATTCCTTTTTCTAGTTCCGCAAGCTCCCAAGTTATTAGCATCTTACATTTCTTCCTTTCTGGTCACAAAACCATGGTGCCAAACACGGAACACAAACATATCCATGGCCAACAGCACAAACCTAGTACCTAAGCCGATTAACCCTGAAAATCACACTATTTTAGTTACAACAACCGTCTTTTCATTTTTCAATTTTCCAAAGCAAAGGGAACAGGGCATAACTATGTCTTTAAAAAAATGCAGAAAAACAATAGGGTTAGTATAAAATTAATACCACCACTAACCCAACTGGAGCTACAACAGGCTCTAGCTCTGCGCATCATTCTCTGCTTGTGCCTACTACCAATATGAAGACCCAGGTAATGCAGGCATCAGCAAGAACAACAGGTTGCTCACCCTTGCTTTAAATGGTCCAGTGTTATGACAGTACTAGCATCTGTGTCATTTCAATGATCAGCAGTGATTGCAGAGCCAAGCAACGGTTGGTTGAGAAAATGCTACATCTGCATTAATGGAGGAGGGTGTTATATGAGGCCACTTGAGGGTGTCACACACACATATGGATATACATCCCATTATATTATTTACCACATAGGTTTCCTTGAAAACCTTACTTTCTGATTTAGGTTCTCTCCGGAGGACAGAGATGGTGCACCAACTTTGTTTCTCAAAGCAAACGTTAAACACAGAATAAGACAGTGTGGTCTTTCTGCACGAGTGGCTCAGTCCTCAATTGAAGCAGCATAGATCCTGTTTAATTCTGTGTCACTGAAGCTTTGAATAAAGCCGACTATTTTATTGGCATGCTATTATGCTTCCTTCATTCCAATCTTGAGTGCCTTTGTTTCATAGTGGCAATTCTAGCAACTTGGCCCTTTAGTTCAAATGCTCACAACAGTAGTTTCTACTTCATTAGGAAACAAGATTGGTAGCGGCTTCAAGTCTTGCATCTCATTCTCAAATTCAGCTCTTTTGGCAAGCTTCAGTAAAATTTTAGAAACACGAAAGATTTCCCCCCTCTGCTAACGAGAATATCTATATGCAACGTGTTCCAGGAGATTTTAAAAACGAACGCATCACATATTATCTGAATGAAGCCAGTAAACCTGGGATATCCGTTTCAAATAAATAAATTCAATATATGGCTTTGAACCCATTTCCATTTAAGTTTCACATGTATTTTTGTATATCACACCCCCTTTATACAGTGCACAACAGACAGAAGAACTAATAGTTGGCCACAGGTCAACCCAGAAATTTGCAACCTTTGGGGCGAAAGGGTATATTTGGAAATATAAGAAATTTTCTTGGGTGGGCACGACAAAACACCCATCTCACCAAATAAAAAATTATGCTGCACATAGATTCCTCCCCACTCTTAGACAAACAAACCTAGAACACCTCACCCAAAATACATAGGGAGGCAAACCCCTTGCAAAAAAAGAAGAAAAAGAAAGGAAAAAGCCCAACTCTTACTTCCTTCTCCACACTGGGCACCCCAGGATTAAACCAAGGCAATCACTGTTAACTCTATAAATTTTCGAACCCCGACATTATCAGTTCCACGAAGCAGCATCAAAGGAAAAATCCTTTCCTAGACTACGTATGTCAGTTCAGGCTGCTGCTAGGGGTTTGTATGTTTTAATGCTGCAGTGCTTGGGTGTGGCAGTAGGAAATTCTGTGTTTCTACCTACCCCTATATGCCCCCCCAATCAATTCACCCAACCTCCAGCATTGTGATGTGTGTGTGTGATGCTCATTTTTATTTTTAAAGAATAGCCAAGGGGCTTTATTTTATGTTCTATCTCAGGGCTGTGGTGCTTATCAACAAGATCAGAGATAAAAGATCTCTCTGGATACCCTTTAGAAAGGATCTCTGAAGAGCAGGCAGAGGAGTTTTATCTCCTGATCCAGAGATGTCCCAGAAGATGTATAAAAACCTTTGAATGAGTTTATAAAATGGGTTTTAGGTTAGCAGTCTCCCAAAAGCGATTTGTTCTGCGGTGCAGACCACCAGCAGATCTCATCTATACCCCATTTCCCGGCCTTTCCCCAGATAGCCAATGCATTCACAATCCGCAAATGCTTAAATACAGCCAAATTGGCAGGTTATAGAGTTAAATCTATTTTTCTATTACAAATCTGCCTGGTAAAAAGGGAGTGGGTGAGAGGAAAGAGACATACCTTTGCTTTAAACATTAAAGTTTAATTCATTGTTATTCTAATAAAAAACAACAACTCCTCAAGGCAATCACAAAACAATAATAATAATAAAAATGTTGTATGAGAGTCGTTTAGGAATTCCCCATAAGCTCCTTGAATGTCACATGTGTTTAGACAAGCCACCCTTCAGTGCTAGCACTCCCAGTGCGGCTTACGGTAATATTAAAGCAATCAAAATAGAAACAATAATACCAACACTACAATACGAGAGGAAAAACAGTAAAAAAACAAACCAACCAACCAGCAGCAAAATTAAAAACCAGCACAAGACATATTTAAAGGCCAAACCAGATGAGACTCCATTCATGCAATTAGCATTTGTGTAAATGTCTTTTCTAAAAGCCAAACAGCAGCTCCTGCTCCAGATTGGGACCATAGTTTGTGGGGTGATGTATGTGCGTGTGCAAATAACTCTCCCTCTCCTTCTCTCTCTCTCTCTCCTTCTCTCTCTCTCCCTCTCCTTCTCCCTCTCCTTCTCTCTCTCTCTCTCTCTCTCACACACACACACACACACACACACACACACGTGTCTTGCTCCAGATTTGACCTCCCATGCCTGCTATCTACATTGGGGGAAAAGCTTTCAGATGCAAGGGGCAGGGGCAATATGGATCAGAAATGCAGCAAAAGCCCCTTTGCCTCACCCACAGCATTCTGGCTCAGGGCTCCCCTGCACCTATTTACTTTTTTTTTTTTTTTTAAAGGTCCCAGTTCCACAGATATCATCTTGTTTACTACTGCCCTTAAAGAGCCTGGGTTGTCTCCTGGGTGCTGAAAAACACGAGATTTTCAGGCAAGCCTTCCAGGAGAGCATTCCGGAAACAGGGCACAACAGCTGAAATGGTGCTTTGTCTAGTGTCACTCAAGTACCCTTCAAAGGCGCTAGAAAAGACCCTCTGAAGATGACCTCAGTGTGCAAGAAGGTTCATGTATTGCAGGGGAAGCACCAGCCAAGGACCAAGCCGTATAAGGCTTTGAAGGAGCGGTGGGGCATCTTCCACAGCTTGAGGGCTACATTCCTGAATAAGATGAATTCATAAAATCATGAGAGTTGTAAGGGGCCACAAGGATCATCTCGTCCAACTCCCGGCAATGCAGGAATCTTTCACCCAACGTGGGGCTGGAATCCATAACCCTGAGATCAAGAGTCTCGTGCCCTACCAACTGAGCTCTCTCTCCCTTCTGAGCAACATTTTGCCAGAGCTGGAGTCAGACGTGGGTCAGCAGCAAAACAATAAATCAATCAACTGAGGCCAGTGAAGTTAATTATTTAGTCAAGGGAACAAACTGCTACTCTGGCCTAGTGGTCTCATCAACTCTTTCTGGGAGGTCTTGTCCCAATGAAGCAGCTGCGAGGACTGAAGGTCCCTGCCTTCCCAGAGCCCACTAGGACTCCTCTTCAGAGACTTTCTCAAGCAGCCTCGGGCTGCATCGGCACACAATCCTTTCATTTCTCTGTGTGTTCTAGGAGACCAGGGTTGAGGCAAGCTGGTCGCAGCAGAAGAGGGAGACTCCCCAGCTTCTGCCTCCGAGTCTGAACTGTGCTCTGCCGCAGCCTCTTCCTTTTCACAAAACCCTGTCGCCGCTTTTGCCTCTGACACCTCCATCTCCCAGTCTGCTCCTTCTCCTTGTGACCCCTCAACCCGCCACCAATTGGCTGGCTCTGAGCTTTCTCCCCCTGGGGATTCCCTGCCTGGTGCCTTCCACCAGTGCTCTGCACCCATCCGGTCCATGACATCTTCTGAGGGCTATGTGCCAGTAGTGACAGAACCAGGAACAGAAGTGGACAGAGCAGTGGTTGCAAGTTTTACCTCTGCACGTTTTGGTACCAACTCACATATTCACCTCTAATCTCCACCCAGGCAGGCAAAAAACATTATCCGAGTTCAGCGACACATTCCAATCAGGTAAAAACATGGTGGATGTGGAGCAAGCAAATGATATGGAGCAGGGGGTGAATATGGCCTAGGGAGAGTCCAGCGGGGACAGACAGAGAGGCCTCAAGTGCTGCATTTGTTCCCCCAGCCTGAGGTTCCCTACCCCTGCTTTAAAGATAGGCACAAGCCCTTTGAATTGTACTCTGGAAGGGATCCTCAGCCAGCGAAGCTGTTTTAGACCCAACAAGATACACTTCCCTAAAGTTACCCCTACTCAAATAATAAGGTTTAATTGTGATGTTAAACATAAGAAGCAAAGTGGTAGCATTTCAGAATGTTGAAATATACTATACTGTATACCATTCCTATACTAAAATTGTAATCCTATAATCTTAACCCAGGAAAAGCATAGGCATGCATAGTCTTGTGTTATTTGATGCTAAAGAACACAGGTTTGTTTTTACACTCTGCCAAGAATCAATATATGAAGCAGACTGCTCGACTTCCCTAGAAAGGACATTCTGTGCTTGTGGTGCCACCACCTACGGGGCCCCAAATCACATATTGTGGGATGGGATTTATCAAAAAGAAGGGGGAAAATACCACGATATGAAATGGTATGTGGTGGGGCAGGGGTTCTCAGGTAATCAGTGGGCATGATCATTACCTCCAGACTATACTCCTGTTGTATCTGGAGCTATGCATCTTGGTGGAGCATGCACACTTTTGATGCTACTTCCCTGTAGCAGGGCTTACGCTTTTTTAAAATAAAATAAAATGCCACTCCTAACTATGCTGCAACAAAGGTGATTTCTTATTATTTGGTAGTTACTTCACAATTCTAGATAACTGTAAGAAAAGCAGGAGCAAGAACAAACGCTAATAATTCATGGGTGTTGTTGTTGTGCAAGTCAAATATAATGGACATAAAACCAAAGTAGAGATGTTTGAAACCTAAGCATATGATATATAGGAAAGGATTGGGTGTGGGAAATTTGTTTTCCTCCCCATTTGTTGGATACTAGACGCTCTTGCTTCCAACCATCCATAACACTTAGTACAGTTATCAGATAATAACTTTAAAAGGTTTTACTTGTATGATAAAGATTTATTCGTATGATTTTAATTCAGTATAATTAACATCTACTATTTTAAGAAACCCAATTTTGGTAGTGATAATAACTGGAGCTTGGAATTTAATTAGAAAAGCTATTCCAGACATAATCACTTCTGCTTGTAATCATTACCCTTCTAACGGAACTGCACTAAAAGAATGTGCCTAAAACACCTGCTAAGGTTTTTCAGTAGGGAAGACATTGTTTTTCCTCCTAAAGACAATTTTGAAAAGTCACAAGCCCGGAAACATCCTAAATTGCAATGTTAGCTGGAAGCACAGCCAAGACCAGATATTCCTAAGGGCCCTTTACGGCAGAGGAACCAGAAGGCTTTGGAATCTGAGAGCTTTCCATGAGTTTACTCAGGCCTTAACACAGCTGATAATACTGCTGAATAATGAAATGGATCAACACCTGGGCACCTCTCTTCTTTTGCCAACCTGGCTTTTCCAGTTGTTTTGTGCAACAATTCCCATTAGTCCCAGTCAGTATGTGCTTGACATACATTACTTCTTATCTTCACAACAAACCTATGATGGTGAGAGGCAAGATGTGTGTAAGGAGATGGAGAGTATGAAAGAGAATGGTAGCTTGCCTGAAGCCACTTAGTGAGTTCATGGCTGAGACAAGGTTTGAACTGATGACTTCCTGACTCTCAGGACACATTCGTCACCACTAAATCAGCTCTAAGATAAGTTAGGGTTAGAATGTCAAAAGCCACTCAGTGAACTTAATAGAAGAATGGGGATTTGAATCCAGATTTTTCTGATCTAAGGCATGTCACCATCCATTTAGTTATCACACTGACTCCTTAAACATCAGATGACATTCCACTGGCATAACCTGATTGGTGATGGTTTTCCTACAAGGTATGGGACGCGGATGGCGCTGTGGGTTAAACCACAGAGCCTAGGACTTGCTGATCGAAAGGTTGGCGGTTCGAATCCCCGTGGCGGGGTGAGCTCCTGTCGTTCGGTCCCAGCTCCTGCCCACCTAGCAGTTCGAAAGCACCCCTAAGTGCAAGTAGATACCGTATTTTTCGCCCCATAGGACACACCGGCCCATAGGACGCACCACGTTTTTTTGGGGGGAAATAAAGAAAAAAAAAATTATTTCCCCCCAGGCGATTGTGGGGCTGGCTGTCCCCGGAGCTTGCGGGGCAGGCAGCGGGGAGAAGCACTCTTCTCCCCGCCGCCCGCCTGCAGACAAGGTCCAGGGACAGCGGGAAGACGTGCTGCACCTCCCAGCTGTCCCCGGAGCTTGCGGGGCAGGCAGCGGGGAGAAGCGCTCTTCTCCCCGCCGCCCGCCTGCAGACCAGGTCCGGGGACAGCGGGAAGACACACTGCGCCTCCCAGCTGTCCCCGGAGCTTGCGGGGCAGGCAGCGGGGAGAAGCGCTCTTCTCCCCGCCGCCCGCCTGCAGACCAGGTCCGGGGACAGCGGGAAGACACACTGCGCCTCCCAGCTGTCCCCGGAGCCTGCGGGGCAGGCAGCGGGGAGAAGCGCTCTTCTTCCCGCCGCCCGCCTGCAGAACAGGTCTGCGGACAGCGGGAAGACGCGCTGCGCCTCCCCACCGTCCCCGGAGCTTGCGGGGCTGGTGGCGGGGAGAAGCACGCGTCTCCCCGCCGTCAGCCTCCAAACCACATTGGGAGACAGCGGGATGGCGGAGTTCTGCCTCCCCGCTGTCCCCCCAACCTTGTGGGGCTGGCGCTGCGGCTCTCCTGAAGCCTGGAGAGCGAGAGGGGTCGGTGTGAAAGCCTGCATTCGCCCCATAGGATGCACACACATTTCCCCTTCATTTTTGGAGGGGGAAAAGTGCGTCCTATAGGGCGAAAAATACGGTAAATAGGGACCGCTTTCTAGCGGGAAGGTAAACGGCGTTTCCGTGTGCGGCGCTGGTGCTGGCTCGCCAGATGCAGCTTCGTCACGCTGGCCACATGACCCGGAAGTGTCTTCGTACAGCGCCGGCTCCCGGCCTCTTGAGTGAGATGAGCGCGCAACCCTAGAGTCAGTCACGACTGGCCCTGACGGGCAGGGGTACCTTTACCTTTCCTACAAGGTGCTTGTACACAAAGACCTGAACTTGAATCTAGGACACCTTAAGGACTGCCTGAGCCCTTATAAGCCCAGCTTTACCACCAATATTATTCAGAGGAATGCTGTTAGTTGTCCATTGCATTTCAGATAGCTTCAGCTAGAACATGGCCATTCATTGTTGTTGGTCTCATGCTGTGGAATGCTCTTTCAGCAGATCCTTACTACTAACTTTCAGGTCTCTCTTGAAGACCTTTTATACTGATAGGTTTATTCAGTTTAGCTTTTTCCAAAAGGAGACAGTAGCAGAAGTTGTGGTAGTTATTTTGTATAATTCTCTTGATGTTTCATATTTTAATGTACCTGCATATATTATTGTACACTGCCGTGACATTTTATGAGGGAGTAGTTTTATAAATATTTTTATAAACAGATAACATAAATATGCCGTAAATTAAAAGTCCCCCCCCAAAAAAATATAGAGTGGCATAGAAATAATTCAAACAAACCCCTTTTTGTGTTCACCTGTGATAGAACTGAGCTGCTGTAACATAGAGAGTGCTGTTATGCACCTCTACTATGTAAATATTCACTAGCAGGTTGTTTTCTTCTGCTTCCCTACCACATTGCCAGATTGATTACAATCAGACACGGGAGCAGGATTCCCCAGAAGCACAGTGGGAAAGGGACGCAAGATCTAAAGATTACTAGGAGAACAACAAGTGCCCTGAAAAGATGAGAGATGGAAAAAGGCAAAAACTGCTCTTCAAGGGATGAACATCAAAGCACACTGAAATGTTGCACCTCAAGTATCTGTGGGCATACTGAAGTCTTGCAGTTTGTTCCAGTTCCTTCCTTATGCTGACTTTCATTACTGAATGGGATTTCATCTTCCTGAGGCTTCAGAGCTAGTGGCATGGCCTTTTATAAAAATCTGCAGGAAAGTGCGACAGGAGTAACTGCATAAGCACTTGGTAGACCAACTGGCCATATCAGGGATGCATACTTATGATTCAGTAAAACCAAATTTTGTCATCTAGGACGCCTTTTACCCATTCTCTTGTACTTCAAGAATCTGAAGCATGTGCCACTGCAAGCTAAACCAATTTCTGACAAAGCTGGCGTTGTGTTCGATAAACACATGCCATATGTTTGTAGAAAATACTTGCTCATCCTGGATCTGTTTCCAGCCATTTCCCTTCCAGTCATCTCTTTACTTCAACTCATGCACATACGTTTCCAACGTTACATCTTCATTGGTGTTTAGAAAGAGACTGGCAAAAACAGGCATGTGCCTTTCAAGGATGGAATGCAACTGCAAGCTAAGTAAAATACAAGGCAAAAAGAAATAACGTTCATCCCCTTTCTGTTGCAACAGCTTGGGTGTAGCGTCCCAAAATACACCTGACAGTACAAGTTTATTCAGAAGGAAGACTGATGGCTTTCAACAGGATTTTCTCCCAAGCATTCAGGAAACTGCAGCTTGACAACACAGTCCTTTGCAAACTGACTCCCAAACACTTTACACTCTGATTGGTGGGGCTTACTCCAAGTGCATGCACAGAGTAACAGCCTGAATCCTTCAGACACCATGCAGAGACTAGCCACAGATCTGATTCACCTGCACTTGTAGGGTTCAGAAATATATTTGGGTGAAAAGCTATATAGAAAGAGCCCGCTCTCTGTGATGATCTAGCGGGCCAACAGCTCCACGCTGGGCAAAATATTCCTGCATTGGAGGGGGTTGGACTAGATGACCCTTGTGGTCCCTTCCAAGTGATTCAGGTATCTGTAAATATTTTAGAAAATTTAAGGAGGACATATTTATTTGGCTTTGAATTATTCAGTTTTACTCCTTAAGGGTGCACCTAGTTTCCTGGAAGTAAACCAGCCGAACTTTAATGAGCTTACATTTGAGGACCTACAGAGGAACACTGCCCTATAAAGTAGTAACGCCATGGTACTTCTCCCAAGACACGTGAAAGTATTTGCATGATGGTTTGCACACCGGGTGACGATGCCTACACGTGCTGCAGACCCTTGCAACAAGCAGGCAAGGAAACGCTGTTATTTCCCTTTCCTAGCCCTTCCCTTGCCACGGCCTGTCAACTTTGCCACGCACCTAACTATATAAAGGGGTTGGCTCAGTCGGTACAGCCGAGACTCTTAATTTCAGGGTCGTGGGTTCGAGTCCTGCCTCGCAGGGGGTTAGACTAGATGATCCCTCGTGGCTCCCTTCCAACTCTACGATTCTAATGATACCACGGAAGCGGCTCTAGCGTCACGTCGGCACACAGCGCATGAAGCAGCCACCGGCTGTAACGTGGTCTCCGGAACTCACCGCTCTTCCTCGCCCGCTCCGCCGAGCCTTGGGGAGTTGCCATGGCCACAGCCTGCAGCCGAGAGGATATCGCGCGGCGAGGCTACGCAGGCACACGGGGGATTCCACCTGGCTGGGCCAATGGGAGAGGACGAGGCGCCCCTTCCTACCGCCCCTCGTCGTCGTCGTCGACGACGCAAGGGATGTCGGGAGCGCCGGGCCCCGTCTTTTGTTTTGGCCGCGGGCTCTGCCCGAGAACACACGGCGCGGAGCGGGAGGCGTGGCTTTCCGGAAAGACTACACTTCCCATCATGCCATTGAAACTTCATGCCGGGGGGCGTTGAGAAAGATGCGAGCGAGAGGGGAAGGCGGGGCAAGGGGGCGGGGCTGGCGGCGGCTGTCCCAGAGCGCGAGCTGGGCTCCGTCAATCAGAACAATGACTTCTCCGCGGTCGCCTGAGGAGCGGAGCTGAGGCGCACACAAGCGAGCGGGAGCGCTGGCCGCCGGGCAAAGGGGGCTCGCCGCTTGGCGGTCGCTGCTGCTGCTGCTGCTGCTTCTGCTGCTCTGAGGCGGAGGGGAGCCGCGGCTGCTGCTCCTGTTATTGTTTGGCCAAGAGGGACCGAGAGCCTCCTTGCACTCTTTGGAGCATGTGGATTCCCACCGAGCACGAGAAATACGGAGTGGGTGAGTGAGGAGAGCTCCCCTCAAGAGACCTCCTTTGGCGCCCTTCGGGTTGTCCTCGCTTTGCCCTCCCCGGGTCTTGCTTGCTGCTCCGAGTCGGGAGAGGAGAAGGCGAGGCACCCATCCTTCGCACCCGCCGCGCACCCTTTTGCTCCTTCCAACCTTGATCTTGGCAATTCGTGCATCGGTCTGTTTACTTTCCAGTCGGATGCTGTTGTTTGGTGCGAACGAAAGACCCATCATTGCATGAGATCCATTCTCTTCCCGTTCCTCATCCTTCAACATATCACACACACACACAGAAAAAGTGCCTTTTTGTGGTTTTGGAAATGTGGAGCAAAGGGGGCGGGGAAGGATTGGATCTCTATCTTATTATTAAAAAAATAATAATTGGCGACCATTGCTCGTAAGAAGAGTAAGTGGCTTTTTTAAAGAGTCTGCATGCAACGCGATATCCAAACAATGTATCCAATTAAGCAAGCAACATCGTTAAAAAAAGGGGGGGGGTGTTCCTCAGTCCTCTTGGCGTCCTGGATAAAAAAGAAAAGCAGACTAAGCAAGCTCTCGATTGTGCGAAAATGTGTATTTTGGCATAGGATTTAAAGACAGGCTAAAAACTGCTGCCATCTTTCGTGTAGATTGCGAGAGGCACCAGTGCGCGGCTGAATGTGATGTGGGGTGTGTGTGTGTGTTGGGGTTGGCCGAGGAGTGTTTTTGTTTTAATCTGGATAGTAACCTACTTCCAGTAGTGGTGTTTTTGTTCTCGGCTTTAATGGAGTACAAAAGTGTTTGGATTGCCCAAGGAAACAGACAGGGTGGTGTATTGTCAGTTAGGGAACTTGCGATCCTGTTGGAGGAGGAAAGGCTGCTTCCATCCTCTCTTACAAAAGGTGAACAACAAAGGACGTTAGATGTTGACTGATGAATGTGGAATTTCGCATCTTTCCCTTCACCCCGCCTCCCAACAGCGGCATGTAGGTTTTCTTCTGATTTTCCTCTCTCCTTATACACACACACATACACACACACACACACCCTTGCCTCAACTGACTATTTAAAGCTCGCATTTTCTCTCTCCTTCGTCACTTACACCAGATTCTTCTGATACTACTTGGGGCTATTAATTTCAGCCAGACAGATAGCAAGCTTTCCGTTTTAAAGAAAAGAAATGTTAAGCCTGCAATATTAATTATTTCTTACATTGTGCCTCATTTTAAATTTACTTTCTAAATGATGTGAACATCAAGGATATCTTCCCTGCTCTGGGTTTTGGATAGCAGTTGCCAATGGGCGATGGGGTTATTTTGCCCACCTCTCCTTTGGAGATGAGATTGCAGGGTCTCTTCAGCTGATAGACAAAGTGATGAAGAATTGCTTATTGTTTTGTTTCGTAGTTGCTGACTAGTTCACCCCAATAGCAGCTGCTTTGATTGGCTTTACAGGTGAAGGGCATGGCAAGAATGTTGCTCGCTCTGGTCTTGAGGTATGCCTGCATGCTGAATTGCAGGTGTAACGAAAAATCCAGCTGGAATGCAAAGACTTTCTGTATATGTGTGTGTGAGATCTCTCTGTATTTAACCATGAGCATGGGAGCCAGGACGCATGCCATGCAACTGCTCCATTTGGAAATGATCCCAGATGCTGCTCTATGACCCAAATGTTAAATTATACAGATCATTGATGGGATTTATTTTCTTGACTTCTTTATGTACCCAGTCACAGCTGGGCTGCTGGATATTGATTAGTCCTCCCATTGATCTTTGCGGGGAAAATACACACACTGAGCTATGCACATGGATTGAAAAGCCACTTTGGTATTTCCTGGAATGGCATGTGGGATATTATTGGTCAAGTATTTCAAGCTATAACATTTGCTTGCATTTTTTTAACACTTTGAAAGGGTCCCCCTCCCCAACAACTGAAACAGATTTTCCATACACGAAGAACAATCTGAATGCTACAGTTTATTTCATGGGAAGGAATACACACACACACACGCAATCTGAATTGCCAACCTAGAGTTGCTGGACAATAACATTTTCCTTGAAAGATGTCTCTCCCCAGCGAACTTTGTATTGTGCTCTGGTTGCTTCCTCTCTGTTGAAGTGGAAAAGGTGTGACAAGCTATTATTCTTGTGATCTCAGGGGAAATACAACATACCCTTTCCTGAAGAAAAAAACCAACCCTTTGAACATGCCCTTTCCTGATCTAAATATTTGGTTCTCTTTCTTGAATTGCTTTCAGCATATGCCACTGTGCTACACGGAGAATGCACCAGGCAATTGTCACTGGCTGAGTAGAGTACACGTGCTGGCTTATGAATGGCTTCAATGTTGAGTCAGTGATCGCTTTGGTGTATTGCCTGAACATTTGCCAGAAAGAGGCCTTAGGCACCTCTTCATTAGCGCAGTTAGTCACCAGAAAGGCAACTGGCTTTTCTTTCATCACCTTAAAAATGAATTGCTGTTGAAGCAAACCCATAAGAATCCTGAGATGTGAAGAGCAGCAGGTGCAGGGAAATGATAAAACGTGTGTGATGGGAAGTCCTGTTAACTCCCTTATTACATGCAAACCTAAGAGCTGTATTTTATTAATATGAAGGGTTCATGATTTTCAGTAGGCCTTTGCTGCCTGCTTGGTGTACAGCCCGATACTGTGCATATTTGCTCAGAAGTAATGTCCTCCTGAGTGCTGTGGGACTTCTTCCCAAATAGTAAGCATTAGACAGCAGCTTCCAATATGGAGTTCCTCCCAGCCTTTCTCAACCTGTGGGTCCCCAGAGGTTGTTGAACTACAACTCCCATCACCCCTAGCTAGCAAGGCCAGAGCTCAGGGATGATGGGAGTTGTAGTCCAACAACATCTGGGGACCCACAGGTTGAGAACATAAGAGTGTATATGGCAGCCATGCAGCCTGGCTTAAATACGTGTTTAAGTAACTCTTGCCTAGAATTACAGCCCTAATACTATATATATTCATACCAAAGCCCCAGTGTGTTCAGTGGGTCTTAATTCCAAAAAAGTACGTACTGGTATATAGATTCAGCCTTACGTTGCAATCCTAAACTCATTCACTAGGAGTAAATTCCTTTGAACACACTGGGACATACCTATGAGTAAACATATGATTCCTCTATTACTGTGTATGTAACTATGAGCCCCGCCCCGCCCAAAATATGACCAATTTGTTTTCAGTCCAACTTTCTCCCAGGTAAATAAGAATTGTCGTTAAGTTTGCTATTCTCCGCACACTTACCTGCAAATGAGCAACATTGACCATAAACATGCGTTCAGTTTGGCTATTATTTTTCATCCTAACGATTTTATTACAATGATGTACTGAGCCTTTTTAAGGTTCCTGCAGCCCAGTTAGAGCTTACATCAAACACCATCATTTGAATTTTGCATCTCCAAGGGGGCTAATGCTATAGAGTTGTTGCACTTTAGAGTATGTATTGAGCTTATTCCCATCCCCCCATGATTCTGCTCAGTGTGTCTGATATGGAACTCAGCCCATGCCATGAAAGATGTCCATAAAATTAATCTGGAAGCTGTAATTTTTTGTGAGATATTTAATTCTCCTTTAGCTCACACCAATCTCAATTCATTTCTTGAATATATCAGCAAACTGAAAGTTGACATGAATTCCATTGGTAACTTGACTTCAGGAGAACCTGTTTAAAGTTCTCCTATTAATCTAATTTTAACGTGGCCAGTGAACATTTTGCAGAGTTATTTTGTAAGTCATGGCTTTTAACTGAAAGTCAACTAGCCAAACCTGAAATGAATGGGCGAAACAAGTGTGGAATGTGTTCTTCTTGAAATTAACAGTGGAGGCACCTGGTTGTATCTGGGGAAGAATTTGGAGCTGGCCAATGTGAAATCAGTGTCATTTTAATATACTTTCCACATTGTTTGACTAGTTCAATGGGTTGCTCTTTTACCTGAGGTGAGGTAGCTAAAATAATGGCCTGGGGCCTCATTTAATAATTTTGGTTTTGATTTTAAGCACCATAGGCACAGACGGTGGGGAAAGCTGGATTTTGTTGTGGAAGCAGAAGGCGAAACCTTGGCTGGCTGGATATAGCTTATGAGCTGTTCAGCCTATGAGCTGTGCATGGCCTTCTCTTAGATTAGAGGATTAAGTTGTTATCTATTAAAAGTGATGAGAGACTCATCTGTCTCTGCTTATTTTGCCAAATGGAAGTGATATCTCCCAAATTCCCTTGGACTTCAGCTGATCCAGAATTTTGCTTCATGTTTTAATGCACTGAAATTTAAATACAGCTGGTCATGTTACTTATTCAGTAGAGAAGTCCTAGTTATTGAAGAATCTCACGAAAAGGTACCCAATGGCCACAGGTCGGCTGGGTCACTTGTTTTGCTCATTACGGAAGAGGAAAACTATGAGAAAGACAATTGCAAAGGAGAGAACCTTCCCATCATAGGATGTTTACACCTCATTCCTTTTCTAAACAGGCTTTTTTCCTGACTTGTCTGTTTACTCAGACCCTGTCTTTGAAAGTGCAAATTGAAAGACTCTTGGTTCGTTTTTTGCTATTGTGCTGTTATTTTCTTGATTTTTGAAGTGTAATCTTTTGCCAGTAGTGATAATTTTTGGTGCTCCCAAAACCTGACAGTTTCATGTTACTTCCTAGGTGGCATTAAGCAAAGCAAAGTATGCAGTTTTACTTGCAAATACGTACAGTTAAAATCGTCTGACACCAACAAAAATATATAGATATGATGATATGGATAGAAGTTATTCCAATGGCGGGGGAAATTGTTCTGTATCAAACTCTCCTTTGGTTCATATTGTCCAGGTTCCCAACTGGGAACTCATGTAACATGTGTGTAAAGTATTTAAAGTTTTCAGTGAAACTTCTGATGAGAGCGTAAAAAAAGAAGAAGTTATTCCAGTGGAAGGAAGAAGGTTTATACATCTTATGGTGTTATTGCAATTCAGGCAAAAAGTACCATACAAAAAGTGACTAACATCTTTTCTCTCTGTTGATGGTGAAATCATATACTGAAAATATGCAAAATAGTTTATAGGAAGGAAAGTGGACATGGAACCAAATTTGATATAAAATCTGATCTCCTCAAGAAATGGAGCAGTATTATACTAAGTAATGAAAAAATATGACCCTGACAATATGATAGCATAGCACATGTAACATGAACTGTTCAGTTTTATTACATTATGCAAATGAGTCTTAATATCTGATAAAACCTTTATGATTGGGAGAGGGGGAAGGCAGGCAGCCTTGCAATAAGGGCAGTCCTGTGCTTTCAAAACGAGTACTCAGGACTTAACAGAAGAGTTAATTTGCAGGGTTTTAACAGATTGTGTTGCACACAGTCACTATGTATTAAGGTGATCATTATTATGGTGAGCGGTTCTGTACCTACCCTCTGCTGCTGTTCATGGCTCAGGAGTGAAAGCACTGCCAGGGGCTCCCATTTTGCTTCTTCCATTTTTTGTAACAGTTATGCAGCCCAGAAGTCTGTTAATTACATCAAATTTGCTTTAGACTTGAAAGGTTGGCAGATCAAGTAGTATCCATTCCGTGTGTGAAGATTTATAAAACCATATAGAATAATCATTTCTTTTCACCGGAACATAGCTGGAGTCCTCAAATCTCAATGTTGAACAGAAACATACATCATTTAAGTTTTTAATTTAAGAGTCAGAAGTTGAAGCAGTGCCCAAGGTAACACTTCAGCACTGAACATTTGCATGCAACATTTTTTTTATTCAGAGAGTTGATGTCATGGACTGGCTGGATGCAGAGGAATGGTGGGGGGCACACCTGCTGGGAAACCCCCAGGAGAAGAAGGCCAGAACCAGAGGATTGGGGGTGGGATGACCATGAGTGGTCAGAGGGAGAAGAGGATGGGGGTGGGGTAGGTGTTGGAAGCTGAAGAGGTAACAGTGTTTAGTGAGCAGGAAGAGGCTATGCAAGAGAGAAGTCCAGAATCTCAAGCTGAAACAAGAGAGGAGAGAGGAGGGTGGCTGGTGAAGAGGCATGGGTGTCTCCCCCTCCTGCTGAGACCAGTTCCCCTCCCCCCCCGGTCTCCCAGAACCAGAAGCGGTATGAAGAGGGTGGAGCAAGTACAGATGCATTAACAGAGTCTCAGATTGCTTGGGATGGACTCGAGGGACAAGGAAAGCTGTGGGAAGGTGGGAACCTTCAGTTCTCACAGCTACCTCATTGGTGTAATATCTACCAGGAAAAGTTGTTGTGCTCACTAACCCTGGCCTCCTGAGCCATGTGTTTCTTTGAATAAAGAGTTAACTTCACTAACACTGTGAGTTATTGCTGACCTCCTTCTGGCACCTGACCCTGACACTCACCATGTGGACTTCTGCATTATCAATTGGACAGAATCATTTTCTGTAAGGGGCCATCCATGTAGCTTATGCTCTAATCCTGAAAATATGCTTCTTTTTCATGTTGTCGTAACTAGGCATCTTATCACAAGAAGCAACTTATCTAGCATCTATTCCTCCATAAAGCTGGTTCATACATCCATGGGATGCTACTTGGTGTCTCCCTACTCGGTGACTTGCTCCTTCTCTAGAGTTGATATTGTTAAGCAAGTCAGCAAGTGGACATAACAGAGTGAAGGAAGGAATGGGTGACACAAGGGATATGTGGAGCTAATAAATGCATATGCATGCCACAAGGTTATCTTATCAACCTTCTGTGAGATTTCACTGAGCCCAAACAGAATCAAAACTATCACCCAGAGAGAATATAGGCTTGTTCGCAGGTTACACTGAGCACAGGTACAAGCTGTCTGTACACATGTACAGGTGTTTGTATGAAAGAGTGTATCTCTGTTTATTTTTACAGTTCAGCTCAGGTGGTGCCCTCTTGGTAGCTCCACCACCCTTGCAAGCATGGGAGAGGGCTTCCAAAATGTGGCGCTTACATCAGACATGTGTAATTCATCTTCAGGTCATTTGCTGAAGATTCACCTCTTTACCATGCCCACTGACTGTTTAGATTTGTGTGATTTCTGTGATACCACCTCTATAGTCTGATGTATATTCCTCAGTTAAATTGTTCTGTTGGATTTTAATATTGTATGCCTATATGGCTATAATCTGCCCTGGGACCTTGTGGTAAAGGGCAGAGAAGGGAATCTCCTAAATAAATAAATAAATAAATGTGTTTCGTACAGAGACGGTACACTTGTTTAACATTACATATTAACTGTGTTGAGCTGAACTATTTGTGCACATATTTACTCATTGGATTAAATCCCTTATAGGAAGAACCTATTCCCATGTACCATAGTAGCACGATGGCAAGGAGTTGAAATATTCTGCTCTGTCTGCGTGGCAGACAGTTATAGTTGCCTGATTTAAAGTTTGCTCAGTGCACCAACACTAAAACGTTTGCCCTTGGTGGGTGCTGGCATGAAAGACCAAAGAATCTTTAATCCCTGAAACAGTTGAGCACTTTCAATTTACATACGATGTAAAAGCTACAGGGCAGTGCTCTTTTCTCAGTATGTCACTGTCTCATTAGAAAGAGTTTCCTATTGAAGGTCTACTGGGTGCATATACCTTCAGTGTAGCAAGAAGATAGAATCCAGGAAACAAAATACCTCAAGGTAGTATGTCAATGTTCCTTTTTTTTAAAAAAACCTGTCTTTATATTACCCAGTCAGGTATAATTACGTTTTTTTCAGAGTTGCCACTTTAAATTAGCGTGCGTATCCCTGGCCTGCTACTATCTTCTCTGTTAACTGTATCACTAGCACAGCACTTCTGTTTGTGGAATGCAGAAAGATATGGTTATGCCATATTCCTACAGAACTGAATTTGCAAGAGGTGATGAACCAGCGATGAATATACTTATTGTATATTGTACACTTATGATCATCTTTCACTAGGTGGACCAATGTGGCTTTAGTTTGTTTCCAAAAAGTTGAACAGCCTTTTTCTATATGTAGAAAATGGACACTTGACATTTCAACATGAACTATATTCCACTTTACATGCTGTTATTTTCTCCTGGTTTGTGCAGAGCACAGTACAAGCATTAAATCATACTTGTACCCCACTCTTCAAAGCCACTTAGTGTTCCCAGGATATCTTATGCAAGGTGATTGTGTGGCACTTCTCCAAATAGGAAAAACAAACAAACACATAACATCCATGGTTAACTTGTGCCCTGTTGCATGCAGTGTTAGAAACTGAGATACGAAAGCTAGGAGCTAAATGGCACCTTAAACCTAGGTTATGGGCACAACAAGAGAATGTCTAAGTGCACTTTTTATAACAAGAATACAAAGTCGATAATGAAGGTACTGCAGCTAAAATTCATGTTCATTTTTCACATGGTCTAGTCCTTCCCCTGCCCACTACCCTAATGTTCTTAAGAGGGTCTCTTCTTCAGTCTTCAGATAGTAGCTGGAAGTGGGGAGGCAGAAAAAGGTCCTCCTTTCCTTCCACTCTACGGTTTTAAACTGAAATCTTAACGACTGAAATGAGTGAGAACAAGAACAAGAAGGGAAGAGAAATTCTACTCTCTCCTACCAATCTCTCTTACAGCCATAGTGAAGGACTGGTTATGCAAAGAAAGGAGTGTACTAAAAGCAGTGATAAAAGCCTGAATATATTGGAAGCAACACAAAATATCCTCGATACAGCCGATGAGGCATCCCCGAAACTGAAAGCCAAATCCCAAGTTCCCCCCGAACCATCGTTAGATCAAAAAATGGAGGAACTAATGTTAAAACAAATTTCGGAATTGGCCTCGGGAAACAATGAACCTTCGAAAGACTCTTATCCTCATTCCCATGAGACAAATGAAGAGGGTCTCTCAATCATCAAATGGCTGGTGCTCCTTACCGAGGACATTGAATCCATAAAGTCCTACCTGGACATTTGCACAAAAATTCTTACGATCATGGCTGACTCCTGTAAAACTTTCTGGAGAAAACCCGTCGGAATGCCTGCAGATTCAGAAAGTAACCATGGCCTCGCCTCCACCCTCTGTAGGAGTGGCTCATTAAGGAAGGGTAAGAAAGCCTGCAGAGCTAATGCTTGTAAAAGAAGACCCATAGTTGTAAAGAATGTTAAAAAAAGTAAAAACATAAAAAATTTTAAGTCAGTGCATTATAAAAAAATGGTTTTTAAAAAGCTTTTTAACCTACTTGAGAGTACAACAGCCTCTGGGACTAGAGGGAACCTGGTGAAGTCTTTAGCCAAGAAGTCAGTTAAACAAGATTTGCCCCCAAACGTCTGTGCTGATAAAGCTCTGGATTGTCTAAAACCTTCAGCGCATGCTCCACCACCAAGCCCTAAGCAAGATTTATTGCCCCAAGACCCATGGTCCTACGTTTTAACCATAGACAACTCCAAATCCAATAAGGAGAGCATTCCAACAAATAAGAACTGGAAGCTGGTGTTGCTTCAAAACAAGCTTGTTTTTTCAAGCTATCCTAAGCCTCCAGGATTTATATCACAAGAGGATCGCAAAGTCCATTTACTGAACTTCCTTAAGGCATACATGCCAGGTACTTTGAGTAATCCCTCGGAGTTGGACAAAGTGGAATATCTATATTTTGATGGCTTGCTTGCAAGGGCGGTGGTTACATTCCATGATCGGAGACTGGCAAAACTGATATATAAACACAGAGAACACCTAAAGACAAGTGGTGTAAAAATATCAAGATACTTTAAAAATGAGGCCTCTCCTATCCCACTATTCCCCAGTCCTGAATCCTCGACTGCAGCACCTCATCAAAAGGCTGAATACCACACTTTAATTGATATAAAAGCCAATGAGGACTCGCCTAATCACCATCCAGAGTTACTTACTAATGATCTTCTAAGACCAGACTCTCCTGGGACTTTATATGAGGCGAGCCAAGGTAACGGGTTTGATAGTTTTGAAAATAACTTAATTAACTCCTACTGCGCTGTCCCCCAAGAAACTCAGAACAAAATACTCGATAGACTGAATAACCTTCGTTCTTGTCTGACAAAGCTGACGAAGGACCAACTGGGACCACACAACCAAAACATATCTGATTATGTCCCCGATCAGGCTTCATGCTTCTATCGTCACGAGCTGGATTTATGGGTCGGGAAACCCTCCGTCATCCCACGCCAATTGGTTGTTGCGGAGATGAATCCATCCTCTCAGATCTTGGAATCGAAACGCCCCTCCTATAACCCAGCTCGCATGCAACCCATCTCAGAGGCAAACCTGGTCACCACATTAGCATGGGATAAAATGAGAGAATTAAATGAGACTGAATTGGGCTCCCCAAATAAAGTCCCCAGCATGGGTGCGCCAGGTTGCAATCTTAGCATTCCACCCTCCTCAAATGTGAGCATACTGAATACATCTTTAAACATCATCGAATTAGCATCTGAACTATCTGAACCCGATGAAAGGGCTAATAGTAAGAATCAGAGGAACTTGGTGTGACATCCGGAATGCACCACGCATACCTCACTAGCACCCTTAAATCAAAGATCTCTCCAAACTCTTTCTATTATGTCCTGGAATGTAGCTGGACTCTCATGTAAATTAGCTGATTCTGATTTTATAAATTTTCTTGAGTCTTATGATATAATACTTCTGCAGGAAACCTGGTCTCTTAAACCTTTAAATATTCCTAATTTTATTACTTATAATTTACCTGCTACTAAAATGTCAACAAAAGGTCGCCCTAAAGCTGGTTTGATCTGTGGTATCAAACAGTCCTCTAACCTTAAAATTAATTATATCAGAAATATTGGACAGTATGCACAACTATTATCATTTTCCATTGTTTACAGGGAAATTCTTCTTTTAAATATATATTTTCCTCCCTCAGAGTTAGAAATTAGACCAGATTATGGTTGGAATATAGTCTCTGAAGAGTTGTATTCAATACGTAGTAAATCCCCAAATATCCCCCTGATTGTAATGGGAGACACCAATGCTCGAATTGGATCAGATAATACAGCTCTCTATAAACACTATGTCTCAAATCTAGCTGAAGACGCCCCTCTTCCATTGAGAATAAGGAGGAATTCAAAGGACATCATTATTAATAAAGCGGGAGGAAAACTCTTACAATTGGTTTTAGAATTTAACCTCTCATTTTTGAATGGCTCAATGTGGCCGGATATTCCAGGAAATTTTACCTTCAGCTCCAAAAGGGGTAGGAGCGTAATCGACTATTCTCTAGTTTCCGTTGAAATGTTAAATGAAGTTGCCTCTTTTACAGTTGTACCTCGCTCAGAAAGTGACCACTTCCCAATAGTTTTAGAGATGTACATGAATCCTAGAAATAATGATATTAGTCCTCTTATTAGTATTGATAAGACTATCTATGCCAAAAGAGTTTATATAAGTGATAAAAATAGGGAGGATCTATTAGCAGTATTTGAAAATAACCCAGTTATTCTTGAACCTGTGGCTAACCAAAATTTGATGCCCCTAGAGGATAATGATTGTTATTATAAGACTATCCAGGATTTATTTTCTTCTTTTTTAGACCTTCAGTTCAGCAACAAACCTTCAAATAAGTATAACTGGTTTGATAAAGATTGCATTAACTATAAGAAAGAACTTAGAACTTGTCTAAAAGAAGCCTATATTACCAACTCTCAAGGTCTCTGGAAGACTTATTTTGAAATGAAAAAAGCTTTTAAGAACATGCTCCTGGAAAAAAAATCTGAGTTCGCACTAGCCAAATGGTCTAAAATTGTTACTGCATTAGAAATTAAAGATACCAAAACTTTTTGGTCACTTCTCTCAATAAAAGATATCATTGATTTCCCTAATATAAGCGATGAGGCTTGGATTTCACATTTTACTGCCGTTTTTTATGATCACCAAGTTTGTAAAAAGGAAAATTTTAAATTTTCTCCGGCAAAAACCACACAATTTCAAATTACTGTTGAGGAGATGAAAAGGATAATCTTTTCGTTTAAGCAAGGGAAATCACCTGGTATGGATGGCATTCCAATAGACCTGTTGAGATTAGATGTAGAATGGTGGGCCAATAAACTTGTACCGCTTTTTAATTCTATCTATCACTCAGCTCTTGTACCTAAGTCGTGGAACAACTCAATAGTGGTACCAATCTTTAAAAAAGGTGATAGGAATTGCCAAGAGAACTACAGGCCTATAAGTTTGTTACCATGCATAAGTAAAATCTATGCCAAATCTCTGCTTATTAAATTGGAAGAATGGATGCTGACAAAAGGTCTACCTGGTAAAGAGCAGGCTGGTTTTAAGGCAGGCTCGTCAACTCTTGACCAGTGTCTAGTGTTAAGTCATCTTGTGGATAAATATGTCATGAGAAATAAACGAAAACTCTTTGTGGCATTTGTGGATTTAAAAAGTGCCTTTGATTCGGTCGACCGCAATAAACTATGGACTAAACTAGAACACCTTGGTATCGACCCATATCTACTTACACTGATTCAAAGTTTACATTCTAATAATCAAATATATGTTAAAGTATCAAAAGATGGTAGACTTGCAGGTCCTATTCTGAATAATCGAGGAGTTAGGCAAGGCTGTATCTTGGCCCCTACCCTATTTAATTTATTTCTATCTGACCTACCATTATTTCTTCAAAACGCAACCACTCATACTCCTTATTTAAACAATAGCCCACTCTTTTTATTACTTTATGCAGATGATGCTGTAATTATTTCACTCTCTGTTTTGGGTTTAAAAAAATTATTTAAGAGTTTCTCAAACTACTGCTCTCTCAATAATCTCAAAATTAATTATGATAAGACAAAGATTATGCAATTCAGAAAGAGAGGGAACCCAAAAGGCTGTATAATTAATGGACATCTAATACAGGAAGTCAAGCACTTCAATTATCTGGGAATCACATTCAAAAATAATATGAATTGGAATACACATATATGTGCTGCAATAGCTAAGGCCAAAGTGACAGCCCACCATATTAAATCCTATTTTTTTTCTCCAGTAGGAAACAGATTTATTCCAGCTGTATTGCAAGTGATTGACATGAAACTCTGTGCCCAACTTCTATACGGCACACCAGTGTGGATTTCAGGTGACCTCAAGAGGTTGGATAAATTTCACGCATCCCTTTTGAGGTCATTATTAGGACTTGCAAACTCTGTAAAATATGAAACAATATGTTGTGAGCTGGGAATACTGCCTTTATCAGTAAGGGCATGGCTGAGGACCTTGAAATATTGGATCTTCCTCCATTATAGAGCCCTATCCCCTAATACTATACTTTACGATCTTTTAAGTGATAGGGCAATCTACAATCTATCAGTGATTTGTAGGAGAAAACTGGATTCGATAGGGCTCACTTTAACTGATTTTGAAATCTCTGATCCCAAAGATATATGGGAAATTATCAGGAAGACCCTCACAGAAAAAAGTGTTCTCGCCATGCTTGAGGTTGCAAAGCGCAGCACCTGCTCTCCTATCCACCTAAATCTCCCTTTGTGTAGAGATTTCCAAAAGGGATACATGACAAATCTGAAGAAACATGAATCGTGTAGGCTGTTTATGTTGGCCAGATTTAACATGTTTCCCTCGGCGGTAGTGAGAGGAAGATACTTAGCTATCCCAGAATCAGAGCGTCTCTGTAAATGCAGAAAACAGGAACCCGATACTCTAGAGCATATATTCTTTTCCTGTGATTTTGGCAGCTATGCCAGAAGACAATTATTTGAGGCCCTAAAATTTAATGGACAGTTTTTTACACAACCAACTGTTCAGGACCTGCTGGCGGACAGCGATGATCAAATTACTTTAATAGCGGCTGAATTTTTAAGTGCTGTCCATGAAGAAAGAATGGGCCATGATAAAGAGACTTAGTGGTTTTAATGGTAGGTGATGTTGCTGTGTTGTATTATATTATTTATGTACATTGATTTATTTTTTGGAGTCAAGAATAGGACTGGGATAAATTGTGTTCGCTGAGCCCGTATTTTATACAGTCTGTATATGATGTTTGTTTGTTAATGTGAGGTGTGATATGCCTAATAAAGGATTTTGAAAAGAAAAAGAAACTGAAATCTTGGGCGCAGTACTGCGCCCACAACTCAAAAACTTCTTGTGCTAATGAAAGTCCCGGTCGCAAAATGTGCCTAGAACAATGGGAATTTTGAACACTGGTTGCATGCTTACCTAATACGTTGTTTACAATAATGGTCATTTGTTGTATAGAACTTGTGACCTGGCCACATAAATTCAAAGGTCCTCTTGAAGGTAGAAATCACATATTGATTGTCTCAAACTACTTAGCCCTTCTTCCTAAAACAGCATTCTGTGTCCTGCTCTTGCACAAGCCATGGCTAAAACCAGTCTTGTTTGACTTCAGAAAGCTATGCCATCCAGACAATCAGTGGGCCCTGAGACAAGTCTGGGTGGTGCATTCTGATGATGATGATGATATATGCCCCACCCATCTGGCTGGGTTTCCCCAGCCACTCTGGGCAGCTTACAACATATCTAAGACTTCCCTAAACAGACTTTCTAGTTTCCAGGCTGCCTGTAACATTAGGCAGAGTGAGGTAGCTACCACAGGCAGCAGAAACTGGAGTGTGGGGAGGACACACACAGTCAAGGTGAAGTGCTGGAGGACAGAGCAGGGTTGGCCTTTCCCACACTCCACACCACCCAATTCAAATTCAGTGGAAGCTGCTGTCCAGCCTGCAGTGTGAAAATTTCAACAACAATCTTTATTACGGTCTAGAGACCCAACAAATCGTTACAAAGCAATACATAATTCATACAGCCTACCTCCAGGTTAAACAAGCATTTTGTTCAGAATATAGGGATCATTGGTTCTTGCAACCACCGATAAAAACTTTGCCACTGCTAATGTTCTAGCATTTGTCCGGTGAAAATAAGTGTGAAAATAAGATTCAACTGCCAGTCCAGTCGGCTACTATATGTGGACTAGGGGTGGAGGAGGGGGCTTCAGGCCGAAAAGTGTCTTGGGCTAGCCATGTCCACACCACTTTTTGTTGGAAGTATTGCAGAGTGCCCACAGTAGGAGAAGAAAGGAGAGAGACTGAGCCAATGCATTGAGGTGGGGATGGGGAGAACAAGCCACAATATTGTTCTCAAATCTCCCAAGCCTGTTTCCCACCCAAGGGAAGGAACTGCCCATATCCTAATAGTAGTCTACATGGTTGTTGTTGTTTTTAAAACACTTCACCTTTTAAGAGACTAATTTCAGAAAGTCTAACTGTGCAGTGGGTTGTGTGAGAGCAGAGAAGTGGTTGGAAACACTCCTGAATTGTTTCTTGCGTGGCTTAGTGGATATTTGGATGTAGAAAGCTGGAGATGCAGGGTATCATTGGGAATTATCCCTGTGACACAGCCTGTAATTTGCCCTTCTTTTTCCCCTAAACAAACAGATGCAAGAGTCCATCTTTAGTCTTTCACTGTCTTATGGTAGTCATGAGTTATTTGCAGATGTGTTGGTAAAGACCATGGTAATGACTCACAGTTGCAATGCCCTCCCTCCCTCTTTCTCATTACTTGACAACACAAAACAATTTCCCCCTCTAAACTCAGCAAACCTGAGAGATGAATTTTGGTTCTTTATGGATGGGTTGATATTTGCTTCATGGAAGGCAACTTTTGTTTTCTTACTTGAAAAGAAGGCTGTGTACAGCATTACTGGCTTAAACACATAGCTAGGTTGTTCTTGTTCTCCATTTGGATTGAAGTTGGTTTGGGGAAAATGCATCAATATTTCATATGAAATATGGATAGTAGTGTACTCTTGCTTCCCAAACCAGTATTCGGAGTGCATTGAATGCAGAGTAATTTGGAGTGTGTACACAAAGTCTAAGATACTATCATTGATTAAGACCTGGGAAAATATGAACTTAGTTGAACTCCATTCCTCTTGCTGATGGAGGTGACAGTATCTCAGGTGCAAATGTAAAACCAGCATTGTGGTCAATGTGTAAAGATGTGGGTATACTATCTAATCAGAGGATGGGTGTTTGATATACAATGAGATATTAATAATGGTTCAGTGTTACGTTTCCCTCCTGAAGAAACGTATGCATTCAGTGTAAGTTGAATGTAAAATAGTGGCTCTGGAAAACAGTGATTAAAAGTAGGATATGATACCCCCCACTGTTATACTTTTTATCTCAATGAAAGATTGACTTTTCTTTCATTAAGATAATCATAAACCGGTTCTGCCACCACCATCAGCAAGAGTGGATAGAAATCACAGCCAGTTTTGCTCATAAATTAGAAGAAAAGGCAATACCTTTTAAATGAAGCTTACTTGTGGCAGTTGGTCTTTGTGAAAGATAAATAATGACAACTAATGCTGTACTGCCGTTCTTACAATTTCAGAATTCTCTTAGGTGACAGTAGTAAACCTAGTTTCCTGGGAGCAAGTTTCATTTACAATAATGGGACTTATTTCCAGTGGAAGCTGGTCCTCTGGGGCAAATGGGATACTGCTCCAGCAACTTCAACCTGCCATCATCTGCCTTCCTTTCTACTAACAACAGCAGGTGACCCTGGCTATCTGATTTCTCCTTCTCACTCTGCTGTTGCCTGTTGTAAAACTCAGCAGGGAAGAGGTTGGGGACAAAAGTGCAATTAGTTGCCTCTGCCTGTCTTTGTGACTCTCACTCTGCTTGCTGTTGGTCTCCCTACTTTCTGCCTTGATACTCCCAATGGCCACCAGACCTGGCTGCTTGCTTCTGAGAAAATACGCAATCAGAAATGAAAGTTTGATTAGATGGTGGTGGCAAGGGAGAGACCAACTTTTATCCCTGGATAATCTCAAGTGTGGCATAGTTAAATGCGAAAGTAATTTTAGTGGCCCAGCAATAAAACTGCTAGCCTATTTGCAAAGCTAAGCAGGGTCTTTGATGGTTTCAAACTGGGCAGAATGTTGAGATTCCTGCATTGCAGGGGGTTGGACTAGATGACCCTGGTCCAAAATCGTAGAGTTGGAAGGCACCCCAAAGTTCACCTAGTTCAACCCTCTGCAATGCAGGAATCTCAACACACGGTCTTCCATCCAATTTGAAACCATTCCGGACCCTGCTTTTACTTTGCAAATGTGCTAGTGGTTTTATTGCTCCACCATTAGCCATTGTCATGCAACTTTCAATCTCTAAAGGGTATCTAATAGAATGCCTTTAATGCTTGCTTACTTTAGAGGTGGTCCCAATACATAGTAGTGCACTATGGTATTGGCTTGGTTACCTCCTCTTGATTTTAAAGTGGCCAGTACTAAGCATGCTTATGAATGAAATTAAGAATGCAGTTGGAGATGGATTATTTTTAGAAGAGTGACTTGGCTTGAAAAAAAGATTACCAACGTTATGCATTCTGAAATAGAAGACTTCAGGAAAGAAGGTCCATGCAAAAACAACTGAAAGACACCACGTGTCAGACCGAAGGAGGAGAATGACATAATAGGAAAGATCTTGATATACATTTGATTTAAAATGCTACTGACAGCACACAGTATTTCTTGCATTCTTTCATTACTGTGAATATGCCAATCCCCAATTTTTTCTTACTGTCGTTTTTGCTGTTGCATTTTCGATGTGTAGTCGCTTTCTATTGAATTTATCTAATGAGCCATACCCAGGAGGATTGAATGCCGTATGAAGGCGCTATTACCTTTCCCATTAATGTAGAGGGAAGTTTCCACTCTTGCCAGGAATCATAACTTTGGTTCATTCTGTTCCCTCTCTATTGTAGGCTTAGGCCCTTTACTTTGCCAGAGAATTGCTTACCCGCGTCCCCAGGACCGAGAAGAGAATAAAAAAATTCCAGGAAAGTTTCTTCTTTGGAGAAAAGAGTTTTATTGCAAATCTGTGCACAGAGACAGTCAGCAGAATATAGTTTCTGAAATCTGACTGTGTTGTTACCATGTTCAGCAAGCATTTTTATACCTGAAAGCATTCACCCTCCTCCCATACCTCCCCCCCAATATTTGCTGGCTAAGGCTGCTAGCTAAGCACTTCCTCTGCTGGTTAAGCATTTTCTCTGCTCAGTAAGCACCCCCTCCCACCTTCTTGTACACGTGTCTTTCTTTTGCTAGCTAAGCATTCCTTCGTATCTCTTCTTATCTTGCATTACTTAAAGCAGAAGTAAAGCAGGAAACATCTTGCTAGTGGTTTTTAGTTGACAGCAGTTTTTGGCTAGGCAGGAAACGACCTTCTGACCTGTAGCTAGCATCAGCAGTTTCAGATAGCTGGTTAGACAGGAAACGGTCTCCTGACCTGTCTGATTTAGGCTTTGCAAATAACTGCATTTTTTGAGTTTGAGCCATCCTAGCAGAGTGCCGGAATTTACTATGTGTAGATAATATTAATGATTAACCGTTCCCCTCTCCCTTCACTCCCTCCTCTTCTTCTGAACAACCTAATACTTAGGTTCGTTCTGGGGTATGGGCCTATACTCCCTCATCACAGCGATGACTGTGGGTCCTAGCTTCCGTGACAGGAGTCTTTGCATCATTTGCTGCAAGCATTGCAATAAGCAGGGGATACAGAGGCAAAGAAGCAAAAGGATTAATAGCGGTCCTGCCAATAATACTATAACATTCCTGAGCCAACTGCCATCAGGCAGCCAGGAATACAACCAACCCCATAGATCACCTCCTGTAGTTTTCAGCGGGTTCCTGGCTATCATTGTTTCCATGTGATCAATGGTGACTGAAATATTATCTAGGACATATCTATTTTATTGCTGAAGGGCCCACTGATACTCGTGCTCTATCAGCTGCCTTGCTTTTTGGGAGGTAGTGTCCCACCTCTCTGAGGAGGAGCCTATTATCTTAACCAATTTTCCCACCTGTCCTTGTGGATGCTTAATACTCTCATGATTTCCTCCCAACATACTGTATCCGAAAGGGGCTTCTCCCTCTACATATATTAACATATACCCACAGGAATATATATATCCACCCTTGCAGAGGCCTGACATACGGAGTGACCATATCAAAGAGTTCTGGCCCCAATATCAAAAGTCGTGGCGGCGCCTTAAATTTTGCTGGGGGAAAAAAGTCTCTACGTTGGGGACGCTGCCCGCGGGCGTCCCTCCCATCCACTTGTCCAGTCGTCTGGCGCTCTTCTGGAGATGGTTAGCTTCAGAGGATCATCAGGATTTGGTGTAACTGTCCAATCTAAAATAGCCTTCTTCACTTAAGTGTGGTGGACCCAAGGGGTGAGGTCAGCAATTTTAACAGCAGTGGGCCTGGGTCCACCTGTTAAGACAGAGAGAAAATCTCGGGAGAATTACTGCACATAATTATTAAACTGCACATTTTGACTAGCATGGGGGGGGTTATTGCAAAACTGAGTGGACAAAAGCTGGTCCATTGTCAGATCCTATTGACCTAGGTAGCCCATAGCGGGGAATGATCTCCCTAAGCAGGCACCTGGTTACTTCAAATGCCTTTTCAGTTCTGGTGGGCCAGGCTTCAACCCATTCTGTATACGTGCAGGTCGCCACGAACAGGTAGCGGTATGGTCCACAGCGGGGCAATTCAGTGAAATCCACAACAAGGTCTTCCATGGGTGCAGTTCCACTATGCTGAATCCCCGGGGGAGCCAAGGGTCCGGTTCTAGGATTATTCTTTAGACACAGCAGGCATTTCCTGGAGATCTGGGCTGCCAGTTGATAAAGGTGGGCTATGTAGAAGCACTGCTTCAGCTGTCTGGTTGTGGCATCTGGTCCCATGTGGGTGGACTCATGGTATCTCTGAGTAATCTGCCGAGAAAGGGACTCTGGAATCCATATTCTGTCATCATGAGTAAGGTACCATCCTTCTTTGGACATGGTCAGCCCCTGGGCATCTGCAGTGTCCCTTTCCATTTTGGTGTATATTGGCTTATCAGCGGTGTTCAAGATCCTTCCAGGGACCAGTGCTCCAATAACTGACGCGGGAGCTGGTTCTCGGGCTGCTTCCTTGGCCACCCTGTCTGCTAGTCGGTTTCCTCTGGCCACCTCTCCTAGTCCAGTTTTGTGTCCATAACAATGGATAACTGCCACTGCCTCGGGCTCCCATACAGCATCCAGAAGGTTCAATAAGGCTTGTGGGTGGGCCACCTGGCTTCCTCTGGAGGTAAGCAAACCTCTCTCTTTCCATAAGGCTCCATGGGCGTGTAAGGTCAGGAATGCATACTTAGAATCAGTATAGATGTTTATCTTCTGTCCCATTGCCAGGCTCAGGGCTCTGGTAAGCGCAGTTAGTTCTGCCAGCTGGGCCGATGTTCCAGGCGGGAGTGACTTTGCTTCGACCACCTGGTCGTCCAGGGCTACCACTGCATAGCCTGCTTTTCGCTGCCCAGCCTCGACAAAGCTGCTTCCATCCACAAACCATGAAAGCCAGTGGGGGTCTGCTTCATCTTTGAGGTCAGGCCTGCTAAAATATTCTTCATCATCTTTGCTTGGGAGAGGAAATAGGTACCCTTCATCCTCTTCCTCTTCGCTCTCTAATTCATCAACCTTGGAGGGTTCAGGCTGAGGGCCGGCTCCTCCCTGGTCCTGGGGCCCTGGGCCTGGGGGATTCGCTAGAGGGGCAGCTGGTGGAGCATAGGGTGGTGGCGGTTTGATGACTTCCCCCTCTTCTCCTTCTGGCTCTGGTATCACCGGGGGCTTTTCTGCCTTCCCTGCCGGTCGAACTGTACAGATTGTATTTCGTGGGGCGTCGCCTTGGCAGGCTTTCAACCACGGTGGATTCTTTTCTACATTGGTTTTCCAAGTAGAAATATAAGGGATCTGGTCTGGGTGGACGTTCAAGATATTTTGATATAGTGGGCTGATTAGTTGCAAATCAAAGCTCCCCTCCGAGGGCCAGTTAGTTTGTTGGGGCCAATCAACTTCACACAATGTCCTCATCCTCTGTCTTCTCAATTTGAACCCCCAATCATCATGCTTTGTGGCCGCTTTCCAGTTCTTTAAAAAACATTCCAGAGGACTACATTGGCTTGCCCCAGACCCCATTTTTTTTTTTTTCAGATACCCCGCACCTAATGGGCTGTAAATTCTTTCACACTCCACGCACTACAGATTGTGACCTGCCGAGGTCGCCCTGGCAGAAAATGCACAACCCTGCAATCGCTCGGCCAAGGGGACGCTAAGCCCCGACCCACACTTGACAACAATTCAGTCACTGGGGTATCCGACATGCAACATATAACATACAAATCACACCATTATAATTTCAACATGCAACACACAAAACACACCAATACAATTTCCCCTCTGTTTCCCTTTTACCCAACCTTACTGGCGGCACTCTACTGCAATCGGCCAGTTCCCTTCCTGGCGGCCCTCTGCACAACCAGGTGAGGCTTGATCAGACCTCGCCCCCCTTTTCCTTGGGGCCCACGCCCTTTCCCTTGGGCTTACCTGTTCCGCTGCGGATTCCCTCCTTCGGCCGTCCTCTTTTCTCTCCCGACTGGGTGTCTCGGCTCAGGCACAGCGTGGCGATCTCCCCCTACGAACTGGCAGGGTGCGCGCTGGAGATTGCGAGCGCTGGTCCTGGTTGCTCACCCGGTCGAGTCTGGCCCCTCGGTCCACCTTTCGTGGGGTGGGGACCCATCCCGGACACGAGCCCCCAAAACTGAAGCCTTAGATTAGCAGTACCCGGAGGTCCAGCGGTCCGCCAACCCCGTGGCCAGAGGGGAAAAACAATTCCAGAGACTTCTTGGTCAGAGAAAAGAGATTTATTGCAAATCTGTGCACAGAGACAGTCAGCAGAATATAGTTTCTGAAATCTGACTGTGTTGTTACCATGTTCAGCAAGCATTTTTATACCTGAAAGCATTCACCCTCCTCCCATACCTCCCCCCCAATATTTGCTGGCTAAGGCTGCTAGCTAAGCACTTCCTCTGCTGGTTAAGCATTTTCTCTGCTCAGTAAGCACCCCCTCCCACCTTCTTGTACACGTGTCTTTCTTTTGCTAGCTAAGCATTCCTTCGTATCTCTTCTTATCTTGCATTACTTAAAGCAGAAGTAAAGCAGGAAACATCTTGCTAGTGGTTTTTAGTTGACAGCAGTTTTTGGCTAGGCAGGAAACGACCTTCTGACCTGTAGCTAGCATCAGCAGTTTCAGATAGCTGGTTAGACAGGAAACGGTCTCCTGACCTGTCTGATTTAGGCTTTGCAAATAACTGCATTTTTTGAGTTTGAGCCATCCTAGCAGAGTGCCGGAATTTACTATGTGTAGATAATATTAATGATTAACCGTTCCCCTCTCCCTTCACTATTAGTAAACAAGTTGCAGTTAGAAGCGGCATAACAGTCAACTTCTTGAATATGATTTCAAAATGCAGTTAAATTGAGGATCCACTATTGCATACATTTGTTGTATGGGAACGGAAAATCAAAATAGTGTCGCTACGGTTTGAAAAACAGCCTCCCAAGGACTAAGTGATTCTGCCCTCTGTGGTGCAGCTAGGTAACTTCATACCTTCGACTCAATGACCTTCCAGGCTAGAGGTCTTCAGGCGGCCAGGTGTAGTACTTCCGCCGTGCATTGCACAATTTAAATTTATTTTCTCTCCACTGTCCCTACCACTGTTCTATGGAGCAGGTTTGTTTTCTTCTGCTCTGGAGCGTAGGACCTGAACAAATGGCTTCAAGTTACAAGAAAGGAGATTCCGACTAAATATCAGGAAAAACTTTTTGACAGTAAGAGCTGTTCGACAGTGGAACAGACTCTCTTGGAAGGTAGGGGACTCTCCTTCCTTGGAGGTTTATAAGCAGAGGTTGGATGGCCACCTGTCATGGATGCTTAAGTTGAGATTTCTGGATTTCTAGGGGTTGGATTAGAAAATTATATGATTCTATATTATGTGTGAATGCTAAAACTCCTGTTCATATCTGCTTAGAGCCACCTTGATATCAAAGTTATAAAAACTTCAGTGTGGTAACTATCTGCCTTCAACTGCGTACTTTAAGTGGCAGGTGACAACTTTTTTGTGTGGGAAATAAGACTTTCGCATTGGGCTAGAACCATGTTCAACTTCATTTTTGGCTTACCGACCGCTTGAGCTTAACAGACTCCCAAAGCTGTTGTTCAGAGAGCTTTCTGGAAGCTTATAGAGTTGGCAGCCAGCTTTATTTAGAAAACAGAAAAGTGAGAGAGAATGAGAATGTGCCACTAATATTTTAAACAACATAACAAAAGGCCTTTGTAGGCAATGCAGTAGAAAATGAGAACTTGCATTATTTTGGATTGTGTATGGCATCGTTATAACCAAAGCTCACTTTAAAAGTGTGGTGTTGCCTGGGGATCCAGTCTGGGTTGCCTGTTTAATTGCACATGTGTTTATTTCTCCCTTTCTATTTGTTTTGAAGGCTGGTGTGAGTTAACATAGCTGTTAAGTAAGTTAAATAACCACAATACAGCTGTGTATGTTAGAGGAGGTAATAATGGCCTCAGCAATGATTGAATTCAAGCCATTCAGTTGCTGTCCAAACATTCTGCCAGCTTAGCTACTTGACCACCTGCTTATGTTTTTTCTCTTCTGCTTTCAGTTGCAGGCACAACCAGGCTTTCTTGCCCGCCCCCCTTCCCAAAATAGGTTGTTGTGTGTAGAAGTTGCATTTGCCTTCCATTTTCTTAGGAGGTACTTTGGTTACAAGTCTGTATATTATTTTTTCCCCCGTACCATATAATGTCATTGTTCAGTGGTTTTCAAAGGGTGTGGCGCGCCACACTGGTGTGGCGCGCCACACTGGTGTGGCTGGAGAGGATGGCAAGTATGATGGGAAGTTCCAAGGACAAAGAAACATTTCAGTGTAGTATGGTATAGTTGTACAGTGTAGTAAAGTATTGTATAGGATCAAAATAACTTTTTTGGGATATACAGCTAGAAACAGTAGCCCCACATCTCTTCAAGAGCATGGGCTATTCTTCTACAGTTTTCCACGACGTATTGTTGTGAACCGGGATTTTCAACTTTGACAAATATGAACGACCAGAAAAGAGAGGCTTCTTTGTGTTGATGAGGGGATGAGAGTTTGTGTACTGAACCCCTGGCCTACCTGATGGCTAGCCAGTATGTCAAGTCCAAAGTTCAAAGACCACTGGTCAGTCCATGCAAGCAAAGTCCAAAGGTCAGGAAATGCAGTTTGGGATCAATCCAAGTGGGCCAGGTCTGAAGTCCAGCAGTCAGGATACAGTCCAGAGTCAATCCACAGTCCTGTAGAGGTTCAGGAACATCCAAGCCAAGGTCCATAAACATGGGCAGTTGAGCAGACGCAACACCTCACTTCTGCTGCCCGTTTGTACTTTGCCTGCTGAAGGCAGCATTTGGGCTTGACAAGGCATGTGACCCTCACCTGTTTCAGCAAGCCCCACCTGGCCAGCTAGGGAGCTGGGCTGTGGGCCCTTACCTGCCTAAGCCTCCTAGAGCACCCCTCCTGCTGCTCCCTACGCCTCAGAGCTCACTGACTTTGTGGACACAGAGGCCCTTCTGGCTCTGGTGATTGGCCCTGTTGCTCTGAGAGAGTTACCTGTGTGCTGTGAAAGTGACTAAGGACTTGGCCTAATGAGGAAGATAAATTCATCAGCCACTAGGTGAGGTAATATCAATGTGCTTTTTGGACTTTCTTCTTACACACCCACACACCCCAGTCACCAAGATCTCAATGACAAAAATAGTTTTTTAAAAAACTTGTCAGTTTTAATCTGGACCATTCCCAAACTTACTTTTCAGGAACCATGTTACAGAGGTTTTAATGGCATTGGAATACAAAATCATACTTGTGATTTAAAATAACACATTGATACAATTTTTAAAAAGAAAGAAAATGTAGGTCTATGTTAATTAAGAATTAATGAAGGCACTTTGGGGTCAAATTTCTGTTTGCAATGCTTACGACATATCTCTTGTGCTGAGTACAGTTCCATATATTTGTTAAATACCATCTCCCTGACATGGAGGGTGAAGGAAAACAAGTTAACTGTAAGGAAATCCCTTCAACAATAAGCAGCAGGCACTGGTATAGAACTAATGCACAATTTTATCAATTGATCTGGCTCACGGGAATTAAAGGTTGCAACTGGCTTTCAGTATATCCTAGGGAAGTCAACAAACTCAGACAGCCAGAAAGATACCCTAATCCTAAGCCTGCTGTCATAATCCTTTGGATATTGAAGGATAGATGAAAATAGATGTGGAATAGTGTCATTCAGTACATTAAAGAACTCTGCTATGGTGAAATGTTTGAAAGATTTCTTGCATACTGAATTGTCAAGTATAGGAAATAACCCACAAGCTCTCCTACATACATAATTTACCAGATGTTGTTAATAAACAACAGTATTTCCTAAACTACAAATGTTTCATTGGATTACCCAAGTATTTAATAGCTAAGCAAGTCAGTTAATATAGTGGTAGTTGATGTCTGGCTCTACCAAATAATGTCATACATGACCGTATGGCCAGTGTGTATTGCTGTATACACAGACTGCATGAGAGAAGTGTTTTCTGTCCTTGTGCACCAAAGGAACTGGAATAAAAAGTGATATTCAGCATTAGCTGTCACTTCTGTTTCCACTTGGTGTACCTTATTCACCTTGTGTGAATTATTCACCTTGTGTACCTTATTCAATTTTGCACCTTGACTTGATTGTATGTGCTATGTCATGCCTCCCTTTTTATTGATTTTATGGCTCACCAAGAGGCTAAAATTCTGAATTTGGGTCAGATACCTTCTGGATCAGATCTGGCCTCTCTGCCTCAAGGGGAATGACAACCCACAGTCTCCAATATGCGACAGAAATACTTTTTATTGCCTTGAGGATCCTGCTGAGACTGTGACAATATTCAATACAATTCTTTCAAGAAATAAAGTACTGTAACTATAGAGCTGTTGTAAAGATTACCAAGATGATATATGTCTTATCACTTTGAACATATGAAATGCATTATGGAACCACGCAAAGCCTATTACAGATAGTTAAAAGCATTCATGTCGGTATTCTACGAAAGAGTCTCTGTATGTTTTAGAGGCAGAGGGCATGTTCTAGGCTGGGTGGAGACCTTCTTCTGTCCAAAGGACACCTTCCCTCCTGGAGCTGCATTCCAGGAACAGGGAATGTCATAAGGAAAAGTGGGTGGAGCAACAAATGTGCCTCCATCTTTTGCACGGTAGGCTCTATTCCGGCCACATTAATTTTGGAGGTTTCTACCCTGAACAACCTGCCCAGCTGCATCTCTCCATTCACACAAGCAAGAGGCACTGTGACAATTCAAGGACATATGCCAGGCAAAAGTACTTGAAGGATGCTGAGCTGGGCCAGTGATGAGTTGTGACCTGGGAGAGTTGCAAGGTTGAGACAGAGAGATCTGGAGGATGCTATTCAAGCCTGAGATTCCCTACCTCTATACTAAGCTGTGCATTCACGATGAGTCTCTCTGTCACCCAACATGAACTGAATGTACATCCTGGAACTTAACCCATATGTCTCAGCAGCTGTATGTGCCTGAACATCATTGGTAGCAGTGGACCGGTGGATGTTTCATTCTTACTGACAAATGCCTGGCAACTTTGCAAGGAAGTCCAGTGTTTCCAGAACACAGTTGGAAAAACCACTGTTTTTGCATGAATAGTTACCCTGCCTTTACGTGTGGTGGCGGTGAATTGTAAACAGTGAGGTTAGAAGGAAATGCAATGCAGAAAAGCACTACTTTCAACCCTTGTCCAAATGAAATCATGTGTCTATAGGACTATAACTCTGGATAACACTTCATGCATCTGATGGAGTGAACTGAAGTCCACAAAAGTGCATGCCGGTGTTAGCTGATGTTGTGTTTTTTCACTTGTTACTGCATTACACCTTCCATCATCCCTGACCATTGGCCACACAGGCTGGGGCGATGGGATGAGGCATGTTGGCTACCCCTGGCTTATGGCACAGTATAGGGTTGCCATATTTCAAAAAATGAAAATCCGGAAAGAAAAGTTGTTGCGCTGTTGTTGTTTTTAGTTGTTGAGTTGTTGAGCTATTTTAAAGGAAATTCTCATCTACACTTCCAACCTGGGTTGCCATACGTCCGTATTTTTCCCAGAGATTTAAGTGATTTCTGTCTGGGCACTGGTACAGAAGGCTGAATCCTAGCTATGTCCGGGAAATTCCGGACGTATGGCAACCTACCATAGTAAATGAGCTATTCAGTAAGGTGCCAGAAGACTGTTATTTTTGATCCCGAAGACTAACGCAGCTACCTCTTTGGAACTATCACAATTTTAAGAGTGGGTTATACATTGGTACGTTCTTATTTGCATCCTTCAAAACTCTGGGTGATGTGAGTGTCATTACTTCCAAGCTAGTCATATAAAAACCTCAGCCAACTTGCTATCTGAAATGTCCATCGGATGCCCAAGAACTTGGGCAGGTAAACTGCCTTTAAGATGAGAACTTAAAATGTTTGCAGCAACCTCTGACTCTTTATTGTGGTTCCCACTGAAGGAACACTGCAAACTGCCACATCCACCACCTGTACTTCAAGTTATAAGCTGTCAGTATCCCTTAGATTTCATCTAGCCTTTTATCTGTCTGCTCCAGATTTTTGCAAGTGGGCAGTAGCAGGGACCTAGCGTAAATCATTGCTGCTTGGGCTGGAACTAAAGAAACAGTTTAATCCGCAATTAATTGAACATTTTGTATCCTATATGAAAATCTGTTTACATACCTTGACTTTCCATTGTTTTGATATTGCTTTATACAATAAACCATGCTTCTTGCTGATTTACTAGAAATTAAACCAGAGACCCTCTGCATATAAAGCATAAACTCTGCTGCCAAGCAATGGCCTCTCCTCTGAAAATATTTTTGTTGGTTTTTTAAACCCCAACAACTTGAGTTACATGATTCCATACCACCTTCCCATATCACATGTTGAATTTGCGGATGGAAGCGTATTGAAAAGTAAAATGTTCTCCAAATTAACGAAACCCACAACTTGACTCTGCCCCATGCCATTGCTTTTAACCAAGCTTGAACCCTTTTGGTGAGGCATGCTTTATATCAAAATTGGCATGTAAACTGACCTTCCTAAACAGTGAATATGTGCTGCTCCATTTTCCAGCTTCTGCAGCATTTGACCTAATGTTGTGGTGCAAGTTTTGTATAGCATCAAAAGCCCGGAGCTTTCTTTTACACAGGGGATTTTGTTTCAGGTGGTGAATAAATTATAACTTGGAAAGTTTGCTAAAGAAGTCTGCTGCAAAAAGATTGCTTTCATTACAGTTTCTTGAAAAGATACAGGAGTGCATTTCGGGGTGAGAATATTATCGCTAATTATCTTCTCCATCTTGTCAAATATTTCAGGTACAACCAAGATTAATGTTTTGTGTGGCATTATTTTTGGGCCAATTATTCCTTGGGAAAGAATAGTTCTTGCTTAAGGCTCTGGAAATTTACTTTGCTATGCTGATTTAACTAGGATGTGGAAATGTCACAAAATGAACTATTGATATTGTTTAAGTAGTCCTGATGGAAAAGTCTCCGTTCACAAGCTGTTCTGCCCAGGGGAGTGTAACGTCCATTTATGAATAAATCATTGCACATTGACACCTTTTATTGTGTGCTACTGAATAGCAAATTTTTACTGTGAATTTTTTTAAAAGATTTTTTTTGTATCAAGCCATTTTTTGTTTACACCTCTCAAGTTTGCAACTAAATACTAATTTTGAAAAGGTCACTTAATGTACCAATCCCCTATATATTGAGCACCAATATCTATATAGAACTTAGTCTGTTAATTAAATTGCTGGCCTTTGGGCAGATACGTTACTAGGGCAAAACACCGCACACATATGCATCTCTCAGGTGATTGTTGTGCCAAATGAAAAAGATCCAGTTTGATTCATTCCTGTTGTTGAAAGGCAGCCCTTTGCCAGAATGCAACCCTTTGTGAAGAGTTGTTGCTGTTCAAAACTGCAAGGTGTAAAGTGCTGCTTAGTTAAGAGCAGGAGTCAGCAACCTTTTTCAGCCATGGGCCGGTCCACTGTCCCTCAGACCATGTGGTGGGCCGGACTATATTTTTTGGGGGGGAGGGGAATGAACAAATTCCTATGCTCCACAAATAACCTAGAGATGCATTTTAAATAAAAGCACACATTCTACTCATGTAAAAACACCAGGCAGGCCCTACAAATAACCCAGAGATGCATTTTCAATAAAAGGACACATTCTACTCATGTAAAAACATGCTGCGGGCCGGATTGAGAAGGTGATTGGACCGCATCCGGCCCCCAGGTCTTAGGTTGCCTACCCCTGGTTAAGAAGCTTTAGGTGGTCCAAAGCATAAAATAGAAACCATTCAGGTGATGCACAATGAATGAACGGAATTTAAAGTTAGACCCTCTTATGGATCACTGCATATAATTGGCTCGCTTCTGTGAAAAAGTGTCTTTTTTTCCAACCAACAATCATTCTCGGGGTGATGGTGGTAGTGCTAAAGATGCATGTTACTTACTTGACAGGCTTCACTAAAGTTGACATAGTTGAAATTTGGGTGGATTTGATTGCATGCCATCACAGAGCTTTGAATCAGAAGGCCTCAAAGGAAGAGGAGGCTAAATGAGCCATTTGTATAAATACCATAGTATAGTGTTCGACTATAGTTCAGCTTTCGTCACCCAGTGAGTTTCATGGCTGAGTGATGATTTGAACCCTGGTCTCATAGGACTTAGTCCAATGATCCAAGTTCTAATCACAGCACCACACCTGTCATGGATTAGATTAGATTATATATCTGAGTTTCTAACACTACTGCTCAGTAGTGGTCTGACACAGATAAAATGGGGGAGGGGGGGAGACAGACTGATGAGGCAAAGTATGAGAGAATTGTGGCACTTAACTTAACGATAACATTTTAAAGCTATATGTAGATGACAGATTTAAGGAGGAGGGCCCTGGAGCAGTGGTGGACCATCTCCTTTGGAAGCAGAAGGTCCCAGGTTCCATCCCTGCCATTTCCAGGTAGGGAACGTCCCCTGGCTGAAACTCCAGACAGCCGATGGCAATCCGTGTAAACCACATTGTTAAACTGATGGACCAGCCCTCTCTATGAAGCCGCTTCCTATATACAGTGGTACCTTGGGTTACATACGCTTCAGGTGACATACGCTTCAGGTTACAGACTCCGCTAACCCAGAAATATTACCTCAGCTTAAGAACTTTGCTTCAGGATAAGAACAGAAATTGTGCTCTGGCGGTGCGGCGGCAGCAGGAGGCCCCATTAGCTAAAGTGGTGCTTCAGGTTAAGAACAGTTTCAGGTTAAGAATGCACCTTCGGAACGATTTAAGTACTTAACCCAAGGTACCACTGTACATATTAATACTTTATTTTAAAAGAATAACTCTATCTCACAGTGTAAGCAATGCCTTCTCTTCCTGTCAGCAACATACATACAGCGCTGCTGTGATATGTTACGTAGCCCGCGGGGAATGAAGCGCTCAACAAGATGAAGCACGCTCTTTGTCTCCAACACAGGAGCTCTAATACAGATCAGCTGTGCTAGAAATCTTCCCTTTGTGGATGTATTCAGCCTGTGCCAATATCCCCGTGAGGTATGAGGGAGCCTTTATCTTTTTTTTTTAAGGGGTGGGGGGAGGGGGAAATAAATACCAGCCTTTTTGCCTCTCTGCAGATCCATCGCCAGCAAAGCCTTTGTCTTCGCCATTAAAATAGAGAAGTTTTTTTTCTCTCCTTATGGGGTGTCACCTTTGAACTTGACTGGTAGATTACAGATAGGGATTGGCATATAATGGTAATTGCCTTCCTCCTTGATCTTTCAGCGTGTATAAAAGTGTGTCTTTTGCAGCGGTCAAATTGTACATGTAGAAATGCAACACCTTTTACGGGAAAATGTTAGCACGTACTGCTTCTTGAATTAAGCGTAGAATTAATCTTCTGTCTATATACTTTACAGGATATTTATTTTGGCTATTTATATCCTGTCGGCCCATCCCGAAAGCTCAGGAAACTGGGGTTAGGATTATAGTTGAACAGAAACTATCCATCTTAAGCAGAACTATCGGCAAACTATTATTGCCGTACCAGCTTAACCCTGTCTGCCAAAACAAAGCACGAGAGAGCTGTGCAACTTTTCTATAAGCAGCTCATTTCCAGTCGCTCTGCAGGGAAACATACCCTAATGTTTGAGGGGGAAACAATCAAGGAATTTTTCTCTCAGAGATTTGAAGTCTAGGCAGGTGGGGGGAAGAAACCATTTCTCTCCTTCCACTGTGGTCATTTTTTGAGCAGGGGGGTGCTCCCATCTCTAGTCCTTCTGCCCCACGCTAGTCAGTAGGGGCTCCCTGAGACTGCTTTGGTTTTACGTTGGGAGTCATTATGGGGACACAGCGAAAGCTGCATAGCAGGAAGCAGGTGGAGGTTGTAGGAATACAGGGAGCTGCCTTTTACTGACTTAGCCCATTGGCCCATCTCTCTCAGTACAGTGGTACCTCAGGTTAAGTACTTAATTCGTTCCGGAGGTCCGTTCTTAACCTGAAACTGTTCTTAACCTGAAGCACCACTTTAGCTAATGGGGTCTCCTGCTGCTGCCGCGCCGCCGGAGCACGATTTCTGTTCTTATCCTGAAGCAAAGTTCTTAACCTGAAGCACTATTTCTGGGTTAGCGGAGTCTGTAACCTGAAGCGTATGTAACCTGAAGCGCATGTAACCCGAGGTACCACTGTATTGCCCATACTGACTGGCTGCAGTTCTCCAGAGGGAACATGCTAGAGCCTATGGCGATTGAATCTGGAATAAGGTGCGTGGAAATCAGATGCTCTGTCATGGAGGCCCTTCCTCTATAGCAAAGTTTCCCATAGTTTGATCTCCAGCTGTTTTTAGACTACAACTCCCATCATCCCTATCTAGCAGGACCAGTGGTCAGGGATGATGGGAATTGTAAACAGCTGGAGACCCAAGTTTGGGAAACACTATAGGATGAAGGATTATGTTTATATGATTATAACTGAGGCAATTTGTGTGTGCGTGTGTCGAGTTCTACATTCGTTTTGTGAGGTGACAGCCTTTTAATAGAACCATGGTCAAGTGTTTGTTAAACAGTGATATTCTCATTCTTTCTACTTCTCCAGTGTTTGTTAAACAGTGATAATCTCTTTCTCTCTTTCTCATTCTTTCTCTCTCCCTTTCTCTTATAACTCCTCTGCCCCCACCCCCAGCTGTTTGTGTGTGATCTGATCTAGGTTTATACAGCTATATCCAGGGAAGATCCTCCTTCTGGTCCATGGCTGGGGGAGGTTAGAAGGATGTTGGGCACAAATAAATGGTCTTGGCTGCTAAGAGGGAGGTGTTTTGCTCTTGGTGACAGTTGTGTCTTTAATGTAATATAGATCTGGCCTTCAGTGAATTTAGAAAATCCCTTCAGTAACTGGTTGCAAACCACTGAGCGTTCTGTATAGGCCCATGTTATATGATACTAGTCTTGGTATGTACTTTTTAAAAACATGTTGTAGTTGTGGGTGGGGTTTCCTTTTTTGGGTGGGAGTTATTTAGCTCTGCTTTCCCCCCTGCTCAAACAAGACACCAAAATACATAAATAGTACATACATTGCATTCCCAACCACACAATAATTTTACGTATACAATATTTGCATTCAGTGGGATGCTAATAGAAGTCTGTTTCAACTCTGGGTCTTTTTGAAGTTCATATAAATCCATCTTCCTCTATGGAACTAGTTTCCTCTATAGGGGAGGGGGAAAAAATATCAGTCAGATTCCAGCTTGAGTTGTTGCCAAGCCTAAGTCCTCCCACTCGTTTGGTGGTAAGTGTAATTACCTCACTTTGGAAGCTCAACCTGCAAAAATGCTTCCACCTAAATTGCAGACACGTTCCTGTGTTACTGTCAAGCCATCTGCACAGTTTCCCTTTTGCTTAAATGAATGGATTTACAACACAGCTTGCTTTAGAAGCCAGTGCATGCCAGGCTTAATGGATGGGGTATTCGGGATAGGATTGACTGTGGGCCAAGCGGTGCATGGGCGAGGAGTGTCCACAGTACTTTCTCTATTTGGATTACCTTAAACTTGATTGCATTTGCAACCCATTTCTCCCAGCACATGAGCTGAGGCAGATAATGAAGCTAAGCAGGTCTGGGAGACCACTTGGGAACCTCATGTGCTCCACCTGGCATTCCATAATAGAAGAAGAGCAGGATATAAATGTCCTAAATATAGAACCTTGTTTCTTCCTGATCTCATGATGTTTGAGAGAAAAAACAATAAATCACTTATGCCTTTGCTGAATGCTGTAAATTTCCTTAGGAACGATAATAAAAACACAGTGCTGGCCATGCAGTTCAGTTTCAAGGTAACCAGCTTTAGAAATGAATATGAATTGCTTGTACAATTTTATTCCACTTATTGAATAGAATAGTTTAGGTAACCCATGAACCTGGCACCTTTGCTAGCTTGTGAGTCAACTTTGGGCAACTTTGCCCTGCTTCTAAATTTGGTCTTGATCTTAGTATGTGGAAAGGGGTGTTGCAAATATTTCACAAACCCTATTTTTGTCTGTGAAATGTTGCATGCAGAGCCTAAACAGCTTCCTGTGGGCACTTTCAAAGCATCATAGGTGTGAAACATTGTTCTGGACCCAGTAACCAGCTTCCTTCTCTCTCAAAGAAGCCTGCTACGGAACAGCAGCATGTTTCTTCACTTACCCTTGGACATGATCTGCAGGAAACAAAGCCATTAAAATATGTAAATAACTTTAACACAATACTCGGTCTTTAATATCTAGAAAGGCATGAAAGATGACTATTCCTTTGATTTCAATGCTGCTTTGGGTTTTGCAGGCACATTACAGTGAGAGTGATGTTTCCCTGTATTGGCATTTAATAACAAAAGTACCCATTCAATGTTTTGCAATAATTAGGTACAGCGCATTTCAATTTTGGGATAAAATGCAAAGTAATATAATGGCACACTTACTTTATTAGTATTTTTTTCTGGAAACTGGTGACACAAACAGACAGACAGCAGAACAGCTTTGCAATTATGGATCCTAATGTTTTTCAGCCAGTTTGGAAATTAATAATGTAATGGAAAGTTTGGAGTGAAATATCTTACTGAGTTCTAAGTAAGAAATGGTGGCTGTTATCTAATGATCCCATGGAGAGGACCTCTGTTAAAGAACATGCAGATTTCTATTAGTTATTTGCCATAGAAAAGGGAGTATCTAATGATCAGACAAAGAATGCAGTAAAAGCCAGCCATGGGTAGAAGAGACATTTACTTCATATCTTTGAGAAACAGGATTCTGATCAGGCCTGTTTTAAGGGCGCTCCAGAGTGGCTCATGACAGCCGGGTCACAAAAAGTACTAATCCATATTCAGGGCTAGGAAGCTGATGGTGTTAGGACAAGGATGGAGAACCTCAGACCAGGCACCAGATGTGGCTTTTTAAAGCCTCTCTATCTTGCCCTGGCGACTGTCTACTACTTTTCACCCTCCTTCAGCACAAACACTGAGGTCCAGCTCTGAGGGCCTTCTGGCATTTCCCTCATTGCGACAAGTGAGGTTACAGCGGATCAGGCAGAGGGCCTTCTCAGTAGTGGCACCCATCCTCCCATCAGATGTCAAGGAAATAAACAACTATCTGACTTTTAGAAGACATCTGAAGGCAGCCCTCTTTAGGGAAGTTTTCAAAGTGTGATGTTTTACTGTGGTTCTGTAGTTTGCTGGAAGCCACCCAGTCACATGGGCGGCATATAAGTAATAAAGAACAAGAACAAGAACAAGAACAACAAGAACAAGAACAAGAACAAGAACAAGAACAAGAACAACAACAACAACAACAACAACAACAACAGTAAAATTATTGAAGTCTTTGCCTGGCTGGGATGTGTTACTGAATTCTGATAATGCCTGGATGGAGGCTAAAGTGTGCGAGTACATTAGCCTTCTGTAAAGGTAAAATTTTACATACTTTGCTGTCTTCACTTTTGCCTCTGGCTCCACCCTCCACTGGCATGTAGCCCCCAGAAGACTGGCAAAAACAGAATGCAGCCCTCTGGCTGAAAAGTGACTTGCTAATTGTTGCTCCTGTACTTCAGACGTTTAATTTCCAAGAATCAGTTATGGCTACATTAAGGATCGATCCCTAAGATATCTATACTCTGGGATCTATACTGAGCTATAGGGCAACTTAAGCTTTGCAATGAACAGGTCGGGGGGGGGCGCTGAAAGATTTCTAGGATGTCTTGAAAAGGTGGTAGAGCAGTCTGAAACCTTGTGGAAATTTTGTGTAAGTAGGATAAAGAAAACCCCTCACATCAAGCATATCCTCAGGGTTTTGTGATGCTCCCTTGGTGTTCCTTCCCTTTTTGAAAATGTTATCAGAAGGCAATCCCAGTTCTCCATTCTGCCAGACCTTCTGCAGCCATTCATTCATGATTTACAGTGTCATAAAACCGGAGGAGAGGAGGGAATTCACATTGACAAAAAGGTATGGCTTTAGGAAAGGAGAGATATTTCCTGAAGGTTCCCCCCCCCACATGTACCTGATATTCTCTCTCGCTTCTGGCATGCACATGTAGGCATAACCCCACACCCCACTTTATGGCAAAATAGTCACCCAAACATCCATATGTGAGCTTATACTTTTCCTTGTATTATTCATGTAAAACATGTATATCCCACCTCTGCTGGCTTACGTGGCAACTTACAGCAGACAAATTAAAATGAGTTGATCGCCAAATATGTTGCCTTGGATCCAAATACCAGTTTGCCCAAATTGAAGCTTCTTGGCTTTTCCTTGAGGGAGTACTTTCAAATTTCCCTTTTGCCCTCTGGAATTGCAGCTTTGTGGGAATTGAGAGTGGGGAACAAAAATTCCTCCTTCTACTAAAATAGATATTTGGACCAAAGCCACTACTATCACAATTAAACCACGCTAGAATAGAAATAAACCAGCACAAAGAGCAGCCTCTCCAAAATATATCACTAACAAATCAAAGAAACAAAACAGTGTACCTTTTAGAGCTCACCCCCATAGCAATCCTTTTGTGCTTCAGAAACCTCTGGGTTTGCAACTTCTTCCATTTTCAGATGCGAGTGATATCTCTGTGGAACATTTGAATTGTGTTCTGGTCAGGGGAAAAGCATTGCATTGCTGGTTGATGGATTAACACAAACAGCTGTTAGTATGGGGGGGAAACCTTCTACTCTGTCAAACAGCTACGAAAAGCAAGATTTGAACGAAAGCAGCTTATGAGCCCCTTGTATAACAGTCGCTACTTGCATCCTCAAGCATATGATGAAAGCAAGTATCTCTTAAACACTTGTCTAAAACAGACAGCTAACCATTTAGATCACCAAGCAAATGACATCCTGGAATTGGAAGTAGGCTGTTCTCGTCTGCTTACATTTCTGTATTTTTAAACTGCATCAGTCCTTTGAAAGCTTTGTCTCATCTTAGGTTTGTTGCCAGAAAGTTTGCTGGCCACAATAAATGGTCACAATACTCCAGGCACAGTACCTGATGATAACCGGTAGCTTCCTGTGTTGCTAACAATATAGAAAAGGTTTCATTTGGTAGAGGAAATATGGGTGCTGTTTAAACAATGATTTCAGTGGCTGTCTGAAATTCGGGCTTCAAATGGGAGGAATTTTTTGTCCTTGTTTTCTTTAAGCCTTATGTTGGTAAATAAAAATTCTTATGAAAGTTTCACCTGGACTGCAAGTACCTCTCTTTGGTTGCTCATTACTGTTTTAATTAACGCAACTGTAGTTCACATTAATTACTTTTCAATGATCAGAATTAGGGTCAAATTATGTGTCTGATTAGATTTACTATAAATGCTGGCAGCAAATGTAGAAAACAGACTGTTAACCCTTGCACAACTACAGGAACTGTCAGAATCACCCTCTAAACTCTTACAGCAAATTGTCTACAAAACCAAGCCCATATAGTGTGAGATTCAAAATATTAACAACTGTAACTAATTTGTAGCACTCAGCATAGAATTATAGAGTTGGAAAAGGATCACAAGGGTCACCTATTCCAACCCTCTACATTGCAGAAATCTTTTGCCCAGTGTGCGGCTCAAACCCACAACCCTGAGAGTAAGAGTCTCATGCCCTACCGATTGAGCGGGGCTATTGCCAAATGGAAGGGTTGCAGCTTAGATGCTGAGCTAAAGTTTAAGGTTTTGTCCCTGGTGGGGCTGAGAGATGAAACAATGGTCTGATTTGATGTAAGTCAGCTTCCTATGTTCTGAAGCACCAAAGGACCAGCAGCAGGACCTGCTGCAAAAGGTACCAATCAATCTTTAGGGCTAGGAAGCAACATCTGCTTCACCAACTGGCTCACTCAGATCTGAACAGTAAGAAAATGGCTTTTAACCACATAGGGTTCTAACCTTAGGCGATTCCTGCAATGCTATGGTGCTTATCTTAATGGAACATGCCCGTCCTATATTTCACTAAGGGGAGCAAGTTTTAAACAATAAAAAACGTGAACGAAAGAGCTGAACATTTGTTTTTCAATATTAGCACAGGAATATAAAAGCATGTGCTTAATAACAAATAATTGAAGTGTTGCTTTTAAGTCTTTTCAGAGTGTCTCAAAAGTGATAACTAGCAATTACGTTTAATAGCATTTTGTAGTACATTCGCACACACACTTCATGTCTTTTGAAACCCAAATAACAGAGGCTTCATGTGATCTTCAAAAGATGGTAGGGTTAAGTAGTGCTTTAAACATGTTCAGCTGCTAGCAATCTACTGTGACTCTTGCACACATGTACATGTAATGTTTTTTATGAAGAAATGTGCTTATATTTTGTTTCATTCCACATTACGTCTTGGCTGGTGGTTTCAGAAAAGCATAGTTGTTTGGCAGTTCAGAAATGTTGTTGGTATTTTTACGCAACGCAGCTGAGCCAAGCACTTCTTGGCAGAACGAATTACATGTAACTTGATTTGACTGACCGAAATAAAGGGAAAGGAAATGTTTCTGAACTACAAATACTGGATGTTGAGTAATCAGAGGAAGCTTTCATGATAAAGAGAAGTTCTGATTTGAAGTTGGCTGGGGTTTTTTTTTTGGCCTCAAATTGTGTAAGAATTGCAGCTTAGTGTTGTGGAATGTGATGATGTCTTTCACTCTTCTGAGAAGAAAAAAAAATGAATAGAAAAAAAAACAGAGATGGCGTCGATTGGGCTATTTGGGTTAGTGCCCATTTGAGCTATACATTTCACTTTTCTGACATGCCTCATGCGTACCCTCATAAACATCAGGAGATGTGTTGGCACAGAGTGTGTTGATGCTGCAGGGCAGAACAGTTTAAACCGCCAATCTGTCGTGCTGGAGGGGGTTTGGATGAGGTGGAGATGTTCTCCCTCCCAGACCTGCCTGGTTCCTCTGACTCCCAGCTTTGCAGGAGGGAGCTCCTTCATTCAGGAACACTTTGAACATGCCTGCTCAAATGGCAGGTGGGTAACAGCCAGTGGAAATCCTCCGAGGGGGAGAAATTCAGGGGAGAGGCAATGTGATGGATCCTTAGCAGGCCCTGCGGCCATCATGTTACAGCAACAGACTCAATGTGGGCCAGTCTGGGAGCTGATGCAGTGAAACAGCATTTCCCCCATGTCTTCCCATCTTCCACCCTGGCCAGTGCTAGCGGCAGGGCTGAAGATGTGGTGTTGGCTATGCTTCTCCACTGCCGGCCCAGGGATTTGGCTTACCCTCTAAATGGGTGGAATGAACACGCATCCATATCTCACAAAACAGTGTGATTAAAACTTTTACCCCAAGTCTGTATGTATTTTAAAATTTAATTTCCACCAACCAAGTATTAAAAACAAGCACAAACATAAAACGAATGTAAAGGTAAAGGTAAAGGGACCCCTGACCATTAGGTCCAGTTGTGACCGACTCTGGGGTTGCGGCGCTCATCTCGCTTTACTGGCCGAGGGAGCCGGGTCATGTGGCCAGCATGACTAAGCCGCTTCTGGTGAACCAGAGCAACGCACGGAAACGCCGTTTACCTTCCTGCTGGAGTGGTACCTATTTATCTACTTGCACTTTGACATGCTTTCGAACTGCTAGGTTGGCAGGAGCAGGGACCGAGCAACAGGAGCTCACCCATTACGGGGATTCGAACCACCGACCTTCTGATTGGCAAGTCCTAGGCTCTGTGGTTTAACCCACAGCGCCACCCGCAATTAAAACAAGTCACCCCAAACAACCCAGACGGTAAAAGCAGCACTGAAGAACCAAAGAGTAGCAAGGCAGAGCTGACAATACACACATACATAAAGCAACAACAAAAGCAAAGGCTTGTTTAAAAAGAAATGTGTTCAAGCGCAGTGGAACATCAATGGACTGTCACCCACCTACCCATCACCCTTAAGGGGTGATGCAGCAGAGAAAACCAGGGCTGAGCCTAATATATTTTGTTGCCTGAGGCAAAGGACAAGATGGTGCTCTACCTGTGCCCTTTGCTGTATGCTCAGTGGACTAGCAGGCAGCGTTTGAAATTTACCAGGCGCATTTTGAACCTGGCTATTGGCCACTTGCAACCAAGTGAAGATGCCCAGGCTCCATCCAGAGGTGCATGCCTGGGGATCCTTGGACCTTGACTGTTTTCACACACTAGGAACACATCCAGCAGGATTCTATCTGTTATCGTTTATCTGCACAATCAGTATGAATTTCAGGAACCAAAAAGTCATATTGCAAAATATGACATTCTAGCTGTCCGTCCCAAAATGGGCAACTAGGCATTCTGTTTTGGTGACTGTATCTCTGGTTTAAGAAGCCGTTCTAACACTGATGGCAGGTGACTCTTGCTACAACACTGGTGATGGGATAGCATAGGGTTGCCATACATCTGGAATTTCCTGGACATATCCGGAATACTTCAGTCGGAAGCAGTGTCCAGGCGAAAATCGAATAAAATGTCTGGGAAAATCTGGAGTTATGGCAATCCATGTTTTGGGCAATTTTTCTTAAAAATAGCTCGAAAACTACTTCTTTTTGCAAATTTGCCAAAAAAGTTCAACAACTTTTCAGTCTGGATTTTCGCTGATTGAAATATGGCAACTCTAGGATAGCATCCTCCATTGTTCCTGGGGCAGCAAGCAAGCTGGAGGGTGGCACAGGTCAAGCCACGTGGGACACCCAGCTCTGCCCTCCATCAGAGGGAAATGGCAGGGCTGCTCAGGTGGGTCCTCAGTTGTGCAGAGGAGGCTGCTTGAGTTCAAGCAGACATGAGTGGAAGCCCCCTGCAGACCTCCCCCATGCAGCACGGGAAATGTTGCGGGACTGAGGGAGGAGCATGTGATGTGCTGGAAGGATACAAAGCTACACGCGGTGCAAAGTGTGTGGGATTTTTATGCAAATTTGTGCCGTCCTTTGTGAGTGGGGTGGATGGCCAAGTCGGCATGCAGTGCACTGGGTGCAAAAAAATCCTGGCAGCGGCAACCCTGTGTGTGGTTGCTGCTGGCACCCTTCAGCTTTTATTGGTAGAACTCTGCTTATATGGGAGGCAGGGGGCCTGCCGTTCTTTTGATTGTGACTTCAATTCTGGCATGTAAATACGACTGCAGGGATGTGGCAAATGCCATCCAGATAGAGAAACAAAATAAAAAAATTCCTTCCAGTAGCACCTTAGAGACCAACTAAGTTTGTTATTGGTATGAGCTTTCGTGTGCATGCACACTTCTTCAGATAGAGAGATATTATTCCAGCTATGTGGCTATTCAGATTAGTGTATAATTTCAGATAATTTGAGATGCACACAGAAGTTGTTCTATGGATCTGTAGAAAGTCTCTCTCTCTCTCTCTCTCTCTCTCTCTCTCTCTCTCTCTCTCTGTGTGTGTGTGTGTGTGTAAAGTGCCGATGACAGTTTCTCCAGTATGTAAATGTTGGCAATCCCTGCTTTCTGACTGTAGCTTCTGAAACTGAATCAACTGCTCTAGATGAGGATTTACCAGAACTGGGTAGAAGTGTGCTGTGACTTCTCACATTGTGCATTGACAACGTGTCGTTTTCCTGCAAACTGACACTGATTCATGTTTTATTTGCTGGAATGCCAATGTCTGCATTGCAGTGATTGTTCTATGCATTATAAAATTGCTTTCCTGCAAAGAATGGAATACATCTGAATTCCTGGAAATTAATAAGACAAAACAAAACCGAACATTTCTAGCCTCAAGGTTGTAAAGCAATTTAAAACCGGAAGTTACTGGTTCTGATCATATAATCTGAGATAGGAGGAGTAGGAGAATTGTGCTTTGTGGAAAATGACATTTGCAACTACCAGTCCCTATTTCCATGCCTCTGTCTATATCCCATAAGTCTCCTGTCCAAATGAGCACCCAGGTACAGCTGTACAGAGATATGAGTCTTCCCAGCTCTCACCTGGGATAGCTTCCACCTTTTTCAGCCTCTCACCCTGAGAAAAAAACACTTTAACCTGTCTCCCGCACAGGTCCCTTCTTCTTCTGTCCATCTTCTCTCCTTATGTATCTTCTTTGGTCCCAAATATAAATCTTTATTTTATTTTATTTAGAATGAAATAGTATACTATTTTCTTCCTGATGAACTATTTGTTTTTAAGTGATTTCGTAGTAGTACGGAATTAAAAATGGAAGTCAACCTGCTCTTGTGCATGCCAAACTAATTAACGAGGCCTTTAACAGGAGATGCTTTGCCGTTATTTTTGGAGAGGAGCCCAGAGAGTTACAACTGTGTTAATGTTATTTTTATATTGTTTCAAATAATATAAATTGCAATTGCAATCCCAGTTGCAATCTCAACCAATATGCCATGGCTGACCAGAGGTTTGCTTTTTTTTAGATGAAGGAATGCATTCTTTTGAAGAAAAAGAAAATGATGTGAACCAACCATACTAAGTTATGGATGACATCTATAGTGTTGTTTCTTTCAAGATTGTTGAAGGTTGATGTGACAGTATGTAGTGTAATTTATTTTGTCTACCTATAGTCAAGTGTATGTGTGTTTTCCTAAATATTTTTGGGTCTTCCTCCGAAACATACTAATCACTTTAACGACATTGTAGTATAATCCTATGCATATATTTGAAAGTACTGTAATGCCCCCTATATTCAATGAGACTTACTCCCTTGTAAGTTTATCTAGGGCTTGCCATTTTTGGCACAAAAAGCAGGTAACATAGGTTGGATCATTTTAGCAGACCTTGCTAGGCTGTTTTCTCCACGGGTTGAGAATGTAACTGTAAAGGATACAATAGTAGAAACATATTGAATGGATGACCTTCAGATGCACCTAGTCATTCCAGGAAATGAAGGTTTGCCATTGACACCAGCCATTCAGTTTTTGGACATCAAATGAATTTGGTTTCAGGCAACATAGTTTTCTCATCTGATAATAGCAACTATAACTGCAGCAGAAGCTTCCAACAGCTGAACTGTCGCAGATCAGTTTTCCACATCAAGCTGACAGTCATTTACATCTGACCTACTTTGCACCGGTTCTATATGAAGGTGGCGATCAATACCATGCAAAACTATATCACTCTTTGTTTGTTTGCCTTAATTGGCAACACAGTCACTGTACACAGCGAAAAGGAGATACATGTAAAAATGAAGGGGGCAAGTTGAAAGATTAAGAATGCAATAGGAAGGGTTAGTAACTGTTAGTAACTCAATGACAGTTGAGGACTTGCAAGATCTATTGTTTTCTCCAATGAGCACATGCTGTGCCAGAATGGGGAGTTTTATCATGCCACTGGTCCATTTTGGGTTGTATCCTTTCCCCCATAAGTGATGGATGGACACACACATTCTTTGATGAATTCTAACCATGTGTGAGGGACGCGGGTGGCGCTGTGGTCTAAACCACTGAGCCTAGGACTTGCCGATCAGAAGGTTGGCGGTTCGAATCCACGCAACAGGGTGAGCTCCCGTTGCTCGGTCCCTGCTCCTGCCAACCTAGCAGTTCAAAAGCACATCAAAGTGCAAGTAGATAAATAGGTACCGCTCCGGTGGGAAGGTAAATGACGTTTCCGTGTGCGGCTCTGGTTCACCAGAAGCGGCTTAGTCATGCTGGCCACATGACCTGGAAGGTGTATGCCGGCTCCCTCGGCCAGTAAAGTGAGATGAGCACCGCAACCCCAGAGTCAGTCACGACTGGACCTAATGGTCAGGGGTCCCTTTACCTTTACTTTTAGCCATGTGTGAAGAAGCATGCATTAGAAGCCAAGTTCTGGAGTCAAAGTTGATTGAATCCTAAGTTAGCTGTACTTTGTTGCTGCTGAAATCCACAAGACCATTTAGTCAGGACTTAAGCCCTACAGGTTTCAATGGGAACCAAGTGCAACAAACTTAGTCTAGATCCAACCCAATGAATCCATACCTCTTGTCTCTGTTATAAGTGGATATAGTATAGTTGTTATAATACAAGTTGATTAGCATTCAGACAAAAGCCCAACTCCCAATTTTTCACCTTCCCCCCTTTTTACATTGGAAACAGTTCTTTTTCAAACAACCGAATCCTTTTCTCACTTTTTAAAGGGTTTCTTCCCCACAACCTCTGCTTTAATCCATTCAAGTTACAAGCATGGACCTAAACCGCATAATCTCATCCACATGCCGATCTGATTCCTTAGTTTACTTCTTGGTCTCCTGAATGTACCTCTTCCTCTCTGCCCCACTTTGAAGTTTAAAAATGCTAAATGCAGTCAAGAGCAGTACAATTTTGAGCATCTACAAGAAAAGGATTTATATAGTTATTTTGCAATTTGTACTCCCTAGACCAGTGGTTCCCAATTTGGGGTCCACGTAACACCCCTAGGGGGCCTGTGGCACCATTCACATAACAAAAGCTACTACAGAGGTATCAAAATTTTCAAAGTAGGGGGTCCATGGCTTGGCTTTTGAAAAACTGGGGGTCCTCAGTACTTAGCTAATTGGGAAAGACAGTTCTCAGCTACTCACTTTTTCTGCTAATCACCCCTGGAATGCCACCCAGGCCGGAATTTTTCCTGACCCCTCCTTACCAAAGGAACCGGAAATATCCCTGCATTACAGTTGTACCTTGTTTTGCGACAGGGATCCGTTCCGGAGTTGCGGCTGCTAGCTGAAAAGGATACAGGGCAAAGTGCTGCGCCTGCGCACATGCACAGAGCGGTTTGTGCTTCTGCGCAAGCATGAAGCGTGATTTAGCGCTTCTGCACATGTGTGAGTGGCAAACCCAGAAGTAACCTGTTCCGGTACTTCTGGGTTATCAGCGTATGTTCGCCGGAATGGACGCTAGACGAGGCGGACATTCGTGGAGGTATTACTGTAGTGGATTTCTGTTCTTACAGCCTTTTGATCCAGTCCATAGAAATGATGAACATATATTGTTTTAGTTGCAATGCAATGAATTTCGTTAGTATCTTAATTTGTATGCTATGCAATTGTGAATTGTATGCTATGCAATTTACAAAAGAGAATTGTGAAAATCTGAGCAATACCTTTATTAGGCTGAGCAAGATAATGCAAAATAGTTACAAAGACATCACTTATTGTTACAGAATTTTGGTTGGCCTAATAAAGGTTTTGCCCCAATATGGACTTTGGATCCCCACCCTCCATAGGCAAGTACCTTTTGTATTGCTGCATCTGATTTCTTTCAAAGACTTATTAATGCCACCCAAAAGCCGCGCTACTTCCTGGTTTTAGATTCCATTCACATATATGTTTGATTGTGGCTACCAGCTGGACCTAAGCTCACTTGTAGTGTTAATACATCACTTCTTCTTTTAATTGCATAATCATTGTTAATTCAGTCACTACAGCAGATCGATGACAATGAGCTATGAAGTACATGACTTCTAGTGAGCTGCAAGCACATGGAGTGTACTAGCTTATTCAATTAGCATTTTATTGAAAGGAAGAGGAATCAGTTGGCCGAAAGAATTAATTGCAGGCTTGAAGTGTAAATGTGTGTGAAAGAGAATGAGAGGGACCATATAAGGGCAGCTTGTTTATATATGCCTATAAGGCAAGCTCATGTTCTGGTAGCCTTTGAGCCACAGAAGACTAGGATGATAGGAAGATGCAGGCGCATATATTGCCAAGAGCGCTTTCCAGGCGATTATTTCATTTCATTTACTATTTCGTGTATACCCCACCCTTCAAAGGTGCATGCATGGTTCTCTCCCCACATCTTATCCTCACCTCAACCCTGTGAGGTAGGTTAGGCTGAGTAAGAGAGACTACCCTTGTGGCTTCATGGCTGCTAAGGGGATTCAAACCCTAGCCTCCCAGGTTTTAGTCCGTCACTGCAGTTGCATAGTGGATCTCTTTTTACATATACAGGTTGTAATGTAATGCATATCATTCAGGGGGAGTGTGTCCCTGTTAATTCTGCTTGAATGCTCAGTGACTTTTGATACCTTTCACAGGGACATTCTTTGGGGGCTTGCCCACATTTTTCTATTGGGCCCAGTGCCCAATGCCTCTAAAACTGCCCAGAGACCCTTCTGCATGTGCCTCTCCACAAGAGATTCTGACGGTGGCAACATGAGAATGAGGCTTTTCAGCAGCTGCTCCTTGCTTGTGGAATGCTCTCTCCAGGGAGGCACACCTGGCGCCATCTCCATCTATTCTTAGGCACCAGGCAAAGCATTTCCCTTTTACCTGGGCTTTTAGCCCTTAATTTGAACGTTGGCAGGTACAGTGGTACCTTGGTACTCGAACGGCTTGGCTCCTGAACAAACTGGCTCCTGAACGCAGCAAACTCGGAAGTAAATGTTTTTTGGAAGCCAAACGTCCGACGCGGCTTCCGATTGAGTACAGGAAGTTCCTGCAGCCAATCAGAAGCCACACCTTGGTTTTAGAACGGTTTCGGGAGTTGAACAGACTCCCAGAATGGGTTAAGTTTGAGAACCAAGGTACCACTGTATTTGTGGCTTCTTTGAGTGAGACAGGTTCTCTAAGGCCTGTCTTTTACCAATATAGTAGGCTTTTAATGGTTGTGTTTGTTATAATTGGTTTTAGTGTTTATACTAATTTTGTTAAGTTACTTTGGGTCACTTTTGTGAGGAAAGCTGTTAAATAATAATGATGGCAATGGCAACAATGCTCTACTTTTAAAAGCCTGATACAAGGCAAGAAAGAGATATATCATTAAAAAAATTAACATAAGTTTAATTTACACCCATCCCACCCCCTCTGATTGTCAGTTTGGCTCATCTTGCTCAGAGAGTAGTTATTTCTTCTTCAAAGAGTTCTCCATGCCTCCGCCTTAGAATATCTTAGTATGTTGTTACAGTTTATCCTAGGTGCATCTCTCAGGAGAAGAGGCTATGATTAATTGTTTTTATGTAGACAACATAAAAGTCTGAAGTACGCTTTACAGGTTTTCAGTTTTTCAGTTGATGTGATTAAGAGCAAACTGTAATTAGGGCTCCAGTGTCTAAGAGCTCGATCTGAGGCAAGTTAATTTGTAAGTGAATCCTACTGCGTTCAGCAGGGCTTACTCCCAACACAGCCTGTGCAGGATTGCAACCATAGTCAAATGATCAATTGGGTTAATTGACTGAAAACCTTTTGATCAATTAAAAAGGTGCTCTCAATAACTTGAGCAGAGGGTGATATGAATTTTAAAATAAATTATTTTAATACACCAATGTAAACCAGAAGTGGTAGGCACTATCTTGGGGGCAGCGCTTGAAATTAGCCAGGCACCAGGCACATTTTGCACCTGGCTGTTGGCCACTTGCGACCAGGTGAAGATGCCTGGATGCCAGGACATTGTTTGACATCTCCACCATCTGGCTGGCTGTCTCACAGCAGCATTTGTTTGTTTTTTGCTGCCGTGTTATAGCGTGAGTCAGATCTTAGCTGGAGCTGACAATATACACCATTTATTTTCAGGTTTGTAAACTTGTAAACTTGTCCCTGGCCAAAAGGGAACGTATACCTCTTACGTTCTTTAAAAGGTTTCCTACCCTTGCAGTAAACCATAGCTACGATTGACCACAGTTCAGGGTTTGCATGTAACATTAAACTGTGGTTAACTGCAAATGGAATCAAAACCTTCCAATCTCTTTGCTGTCATATTGGAGAGAAGGGTGTATGTGCATGAGGTGTTGTTAATCACCTTAGTTTTGTTACTGTTTGTCTGAACGCCATCACAATGGTAGAGTTTCTATTGCTTTCAGTTCCACCACATGTTCAGAAAAACATGACGTTTGCCTGTAATGTAATAGACATGAAATTGCTGTGGTTCTAACCATTACAAATTGCTAGTAGGAATCTCTCAATAAAATAAAGTTACCCTGAACCAGCCTTAAAAGTCATCTCTTTCTTGTTTCCATGGGTATCTGTTAGTCATGAAGGCAAAGGCATGCTTGTTTACATGAAAGCCCATGCTATAGAACAAAGTACTGTGAAATACATCTTGCACTGAAAGGTGCTTTGGAAATGATTTTGATGGTGGGAAATGGTCCAAGGCTATAAGTTGCATAAGCTTTTGAACATGAAGATAAGGTACATTTAGCCTAAATGTATAAGAGAAGGAGTCAAATTCATGTTTAGAAATGCTCTTGGGGATTTCATGATCCGAGTGATACTCTAAATTCAAGTGGTGAGGGAAATGGAAGCTCTGTATTACACTGCTTTTGAACATAATAAAAAAAAATATTGTTCTGAATATTCTGCTGTTTATGCTCATAAACAAGGGTGCTGTTTTTCTTGGGCCCAGTGTCTTATGATTCCAGCTGCCCCTGACATCCATGGAAGTCAATAAGAGCCCAAAGTGCTTGGCACTTTGGATCTTTTGAGCTTGGAGAAAACTTCTGTGCCATGATGATAATTGAACCATTGGATCAAGAGTTTGGTCCAGTTGTGATAAGTCACAGCCACCTCCCTCCCCACACCAATAAATGCAAGCTTGATATATCGAACGACTGCCGTCAAGTAGCTTTCTGAAGCTTCTCAATTTAGCAGTCTGTTTAACATTCACTGCCCGTTCTGTCTTGAATTTCACATGCAGACAGAGATGGTTGTGCACCGAGCAAACTGTAGTGAAGCAATGTGATAATGGCAGCAGTTGCTTTAAAGAGTGGTATGGCAGCGTAGCAAGCAAAGTACTTACTCCCTGTCTGTTGCTATGTGGGTGGAATATCTAAACATGGCTGGGCAATCACTGCTCTTTTCTCTCTCCCCTCCCCCTGCAACACCTCCCCTCTCCCAGACTTGGAAAACTGACCTCTATCAAATTCCCCACCCCCCAACCCAAAGGTAATGATATCTGGGTGCCTCTGTATCTTTCCGTCCTGATATATGCCAAGTTTTTGATGTACATACAAGCAATATTGTAAACTGTATTCCCTTGTAAGGTTTTTAACAGTTAGTCAAGAAGAAAGCTTTCTGTGCTGCTGCTTTCTACATGATGTAGGGCAAAATTCAGAAAGTCACCGAAACACATGACATTTGCTGGCTCCTTTGCTGCAAAACTGTGTTTGTTCTTGGAAACCTGGAGTTAGGCATGGAAATCCCCAAGTGCTCCATTAAACCCAGCAAAACAAGTCTTTGATTATTGTCTTTGACATATGGGGTAATTAATATAAATGAGCAAATGAGCAAATGTGTGTTTGTCTGTAGCTCAACCAGAGCAAGGGGGCTAAGAACCAAGGACAGTAGTGCAGAAGATGCCTGGAGGTCTGTGAGGACTTAAGCCCCACCCTCTGAATCTAGGAATCATCACTTTTCTAACTCTCAGTGTCGTTGAAGGGTAGAAAGGCAAATTTTAAGCAAAAACATGCATATCCTCTCAATTCCATTTGATAGTTCATACTCCTTGATGCCAGAGTGGTTCTGAACAACCATACTCCTCCCTGCCCCATTAATATGACTATTCAAGGTGGAGGTAAGCTTTCAAGAAGCTTTCATCATGTTTTCTCCCCACTCCTCTTTCTCGATTAGGAAAAACTCTGAATGGGATTAAAGTGAGGGAAGAGATTTGGGACACAACTAGTTTTGTGGTGTGGATTCTCTCCTGGAAAAGAGACAACAAAGTGGGATAGGGTTCAGGACAGAACTAAGATAAGATTAGGTGCTTGAGAGCTAGGGCACCAAGCCGGAAGGCAAGGTTTGAAACTGGAATTTGGAAAGGCTGGGAAAGGCTCACAGACGAGCTAGTGGGAAGCAAAGAAGCTTAGGACACCCTGAAGATAAGTGATAAAATTCCCTACCCCTCCCATGTTTGTTTGGGATACTGGCAGTCCATCTGGGAAATGGTGTTGGAGAAGAAAAGCCCCTTTTCAGTGTCATACCTGGCAGCTAGTTTTTAAACTTTCCCAGGGTCTTTAGGCAGAGACTGAGCTCCTTGCTGTAGGCTGAACATTTCTCTTGCACACTGGGGTGCATGTCATCCAATGCACAGGGTGTGTGTGTGTGTGTGAGAGAGAGAGAGAGAGAGAGAGAGCTATTATGATTATATCACCTGCATTGTAGGGCTTTCCAAATACCCTTTAGTGTGCACACAGTGCCATTTTTATAGGAAAAGAGGTGCCAGAACTCACCACAAATGCCTCTCTGGTTCTCTTATAATGGCATTGGCACCCACCTGAGAAATGCTGGAACTGAGTTCTGGTGAGTTCTGGTTGAAAAGAAAAGTTCTGTGTATACTAGATATTGTGGTAGCACCTTATGCCATCAAGGGTAAAATGTGAAAAGGAGTATGGGTACCTGGATAAGAGCTAAAGCATTTGACTGCTTTTGACTGTGACCTATTTCCATACTGAAAACAGGACAGAGTTCAGTGCTGCTCATTTTGCTCACTCCCCTATTGACTCATTTTTACACATATTTGGCTTTTTTCATTCAATAAAGCCAGGCATTCTCCCTGCCCTTCTTTTTAGACGTAGAATATACTTTGCCACTTGCACTGAAAACTTGCGGTTGCATGTTTATTAGCAGCAGATAAGGCATACCGGTAATTATCTACTCATACTCATTTTTCTACATAATGGATTTCTAACTAACTAAATAGTGGTGGGATTTTTAAGCATGCAGATTCCTTATAATGAGTTTAACTAAAGCTCAGTATACTAAGATGAGTATGCATACCAGTGTGATAAACAGCCCAAGCCAAACATCTTTAAACCATTTGAAGATGGAGGAACTTAGAAAGCTACCTTCAATGAAGTCTGCCTCTTCTTGCCTGCCTATTGTTTGAACCCTTTGGCTAGATGCTTTTGAGTAGCCCCATTGCAGAATGGACCCAAGGTCTGCTTAGACTTGTCCTGGATGGACAATTTCCCCCCTTGTGCCTGATCCTGCAAGGACAACTGGTTCTGCCTTGCAGCCTAATAAGGATGCAATATGTTTTTGGAAACTGAAATACCAAAGGGTAGGAAGAGGCATCTGTGCATTATAATTTTTTAAAAATAATTTTTATTTGATTTTACAAGTAAAAAGTTATCACATTATCAAGTACATAACCATATATAGAGATTTCTCTTAATCCCTCAACTTCCGACCTTCCCCTCCATGGGTCCTATTGTGAACATTTTCACCTGCATATTATTACCTAATTCATATTTTGTATCTTTCCATATTATCCAATGTATGTGTTACATTACAAGTGTTATTAAAATCCTGCTAATGTTTTCATCTGCTTGCAGTGGTCTCCTAAATAAATTATAAATTTCCCCCATCCTTTCTTGAAGTTGTTGTCTTCAGTTTTTTTTAAAATTGTAAGAATATAGATGCAGTGGAGGATTTATTTGGAGAGGATGGTTTGCAGGGTATGTCTCTGGTTAGTACAGAAAGTCTCTGAAGGGGCAACATTGTGGGATTGTTTGCACATTGCCTAGGCCAGATATAGGAGATCTGTGACCCTCCAGCTATTGTTGGATTCCCACACAAAGCCAGAGGTAGCTGGTGTTGACCCATAAGGGGGGAAAAAACCCCAAATCTGCATTAGCGTTTTATTAGGCCAGCCAAAATATCACAGAAAAGTGTGCAAGTATTCAAGTTCTCCAAACAACATCAGGAAATGGGTGTTAGAAACAGCATTTGGGGTTGTAGACTCCTTCCCTTTATCAGTGGAGCTGTTTGGGTTGATGGAAGCATGTGTTGCCCTTAAGCCATACTAACAGCAGCCACAATACTCTGTTTGTTTCTCTTTTACACCTATTGGGAACCTACTGAGCTACTAAAGTGAATTTAGGATGTTCAGGAAACTCAGTACACAATTCTATGAGGCTCAGTTCACAGGAGCCCAGAAATGTGCCTTTTCCACTAGCCTGTCTTGGGTTATTTATGTCTCTGCCTGGGCTTGACTGGTGAACTGATCATCGGAGAAGACTCCCTCCAGCACAGATAAGCATACAGTGGTCAGTGATGTTTCTTGACTTCAAGTGCAGAGATCGCCAGTGCGTTACAGACACAGTTAATCTAAGCTGACAAAAACGGACAGCAGTTTGCAAAAGACCAGTTCTCGGTGGCATGAATATTTTCCTTGTGTTTACACAGATAATGGGGTTCATTCAAAACCAATCATCTCTCCAGTGTTTAGGAGGTCCTTTTATTTCAGAGATTATGGCTGTGTTTGTGACACATCAAGAACGAGCATTGTGTTGTCTTCCTTCAGTTTGCAGGAGGGGTGACGATCTATCCAAATGTCCTGCCATATTAGAATAGCTCAGTTGTTGTTGTTCTTCCTTGCTCAGAGTTATAGACACCAGTAATAGGACTCAGACTTGTTTCCCGGGTTAGCTGTAGATTTTGCTTAGCATTTTCCATGAGAAGTATATGTGAGCATCAGCTAAGCTAGTGCAACTGTTGGCAGCCTTAGGATCGTGATGGTGCATCATTTTATACTTCATTACCATAAGCAGTGTATTTTCCTACCTCCACCCCACAATTTGAGCTAGAAGAATTTGTAATGAATATGTAGCTTCTATAGTAGCCTTGAAATAAAAACAATCCTATAAAGGTAGGATTTCTGAAACTTTCCTGACATAAATGGGTTTTTGTGTGGCAGTAATGCTGCATGCACAAAGACTTTTTATGAAGAATGCAACCTAATTGCCTATATTATGAAGTGCACCTGAAATCACGTCCTATATAGCAGAGCAAATATGGAGCTTCCTTAATGGTGTGCACAAGACATTTTGTTAATATGTATGTTTACTTGGATTTTAGCTACAGTGGTACCTCTACTTATGGACATGATCCGTTCCGGGGTGCTGTTTGCACCCCATAAAGTCTGTAAGTAGAGCGCCGCTTCTGCGCGTGCATGTGATGCAATAGAGTGCTCCTGTTCATGCGTGAAGCGTGCACTGAAACCCAGAAGTATACACTTCCGGATTTGCTGCATTCGCAACCCGAAAATCCGCGACATGAACCTAACGCAACTAGAGGTATGACTGTATTAGCCTTTTTGAACTGCAGGGGTAGTTTAAAGTTGGCAACCATAGCTTTCTACATTGTAGAGAAATGTCTGCTTTGAAGTTAACATTTGATGGCAAGGGTGGGCCTGGGAGCAAGCCCCATAGAAATCTTCTGCTCCCTTGGCTTGCTTGTTCCCTATACGATTCACTGCTTGCTCACTTTGTGTGTAAAACACGTGTGGTGGGTCATGCTGCAATGATGGGTAAGAATCAGGAATGCTTGCAGTGCTCAGAAAGTCACAGGCAAAATGTGTGAGAAAGTGTGTAGCCATGAAAATCCTGCAGATGTTTAGCATGGCACACCTTGCCCCTGACGCATTGTCTCTGGATTGTTGCTGACTAAACAATTATGAATGTCCATATCAAAGCTAATCTATCTTGGGGCTAATTCAAGTTTTCATTGGCTAGCACAATTGGGCCATATGAGCAATGCAACGCGCAAGGCGAGAATACTGGAGATGAGCAGATGGGGATCACACACCACTTCCCAGCTGAGGGTTGCCAGTTTGTGGCATTGTGCAAGTTCCTTCCTGGTACATTATGCTGCCCATGTGAGCAGACCACTTAGTTTATCCTTTAAATATACATGTCAGTCACTGAACAACACAATGCAAATTCACTTCCACAGCCTCTCTCTGCTGTAAGCCAGCTAGCCTCCCAGTGAAGGAAAGTGGGAAAATGTAAATTTTCCTGGTCAGCACCTGTGTAGAAATCTAGCTATGCCACAGGGCGCAGTGTGTGCAGATTCCTAAAACAGCTATCCATGGATGAAGGGTGGATCAGTATAGGGTCAACACTCCTTTAGATATGGACCGTAGGAATCTGATATGCTGTACAATTCTAAGACAGTATGGTTTCATGTTTATGCAAACCAGCTACGATAACTGGATTTGCATAGCTTCAAATTGCCATATTAACATAAATTTCTGTCAGATCAGCAGATTATTTGAAAGGCAAGCATTATAATTGAATTCTTCGTTTTTTCCTTTTGGATCCAAATGGCAACAATAGGCTAAACTATGGGCACATGCAGAGTTTTGCTTGCTTCCTTATTGAGTGGACGTTGCTTTTGTTTTTCCAGAACTCTCCTGAATTAAAATGTGCGCCAGAAACTGGGGAAGGGGAAGTATGAGCGTGTGGACTTCTTATGTTGGCTGTGGGGACAGTAATTACTATGCAGAAACCTTGCTCTGGTCGAAGTCTAAGGCACCCCTTGCAGGAAAGTGAAGCAATATCGGATCTAGAGGCAGTGCTATGCGTGTTTCAGCTCGATATCCTCATGAATCTCCTCCCTTGTCTAACTCTGTGCAAAATTCAGGGTTACGAGGGAGATGCAGCCTTCAAATAATTACAGAGTAGCTGGATCAAATGTTGTTTTTTGCCCGTTAGGAGGGAATTGGTAATGTCTGAATGGACCTTCCTGACTTTAGATAGGGGTTGGGGTTTTCATAAAATCACAGAATTGTAGAGTTGGAAGGGACCACAAGGATCATCTCCACCCTCTGCAATGCAGGAATCTTTCACCCAAAGTGGGGCTCAAACCCACAACCCTGCTCTACCAACTGAGCTAGTTTTGTTTTTCAGCAAAGGCAATGATGGCTGATCACGAGAATATTCCCCTCCCTCAAGTTCATAAGCTGGCAAGCAAGTTAAATGCTTTTGTAATGAATTTAACAACAATTCTGTATCTTATTCGATTCTTCTTATATGCTTACAGCTTATTTAACTAGATGGGTCACGTTGGATGTGTATTCACAAACTATCCAAATCTAGGATTTGATCTCATGGGCCTATATTTGGAGGAGGAAAATAAATCTGTGGTTTACGTGCTAGATTCAGTTGCCAGAATTCCTCCCTTGAAAGTACAGAAAACCCCAGGCACCCTTTCTACCTTTTCAGAGCTCCTTCTCAAGCATTTTGTTTCTTTTCATTCACAGCGTGACTTTCCCGTAACAGTCCCTCTTTTCATCTGCTGTTTCTAGCTGTTGTGGCTGCTGTGTAAAATGGCTTCTGGGAGCTGCTTTGGAGGGTCTTGGCCGGGAACCCAGCTAAATGTGTGAGGAGTTGGTTAGGTTTTGGGTGAACATGCAGAACGTTGCCAAATTTGTCAATGTCATTTGGGATTCAGGAAGGGTGGCGACAATTCCTCGTACTGTTACTGTGAAAAGGAAGGGGCTTGCCAAGAGGTCCAAGTTATGATAGATAACTAAATGAAGGATTGCTACTAAGTTGATCAATTCTCATGGCTGGGTTTTTTTTTGGTGTATGTGTGGTGGTGGGGAAAGATAAATAAACTGTCCTAACTTTATATCTTAACTATGTGAAGGGATATCTTAAGTCGGTAGAGCATGCGACTCTTGATCTCAGGGTAGTGGGTTTAACCCCTATCCTGGGCAAAAGATTCCTGCGTTGCAGCGGTTGCACTGAATGATCCTTGTGGTCCCTTCCAACTGTACAATTTTATGATTCACAAGGTTCTCCAAACATAGGGCAGCATCTATTCCAGGCATCCCCAAACTCGGCCCTCCAACTGTTTTGGGACTACAACTCCCATCATCCCTAGCTAACAGGACCAGTGGTCAGGGATGATGGGGATTGTAGTCCCAAAACAGCTGGAGGGCCGAGTTTGGGGATGCCTGATCTATTCTAACAATATATGTAGTAAGTTGCTTAATGGCACGTTTGTTTGCTGTGTGAATTAAAAATGAAAATAGTTATGTTCTCACATTATACCTTGTCAAATCCTTTTAGTTGTGTTTTTTGTTCATATTGCAAGTTGAATGAACTGGAGAAGAAGGTCTCATTTTTCATTCCTGGCCAGGTGACAGAAACTTTCAATTCCATTCTTTCCTGAAAGGAGACAGAGCAGAGAAAAAAATATGTGTTGTACTCAGGTCTGTGCTTTGCCTTCACAGTGTGCTGACACTTGGTAAAAAAATGAATGCAGCTGTACTAAAGTAGCGTCTAAAGGGTACTTGAGGTCATAAAAGAGCCCTGGGCCGTATCGTAGCTAGTCATTTGGAGGACAGCAAACACGCTGGAATGTGTTTTACTGATAGACAACAGAATTCAGCCAGGACACTTCCATCACCATCTGAGATAGAGATTGCGATGCTCTGTGCTAAGGAAGCAAAGTGGAATTCAGGCCGGGTTCAGGCTGGGCACCTAGCAGACTGAGGTAAGCCTGGGTATAGGATGGTTAAATGCAGAGCGGGGCTCAGATTGTGTTCTACAGCCAAAGCTCTTACGCTGCTTCAGCAGGGAAAAAATGGAGCCTTAACCCTCTATAGCAGCAGGACAGCTGCCTCCTAATTGTTATTTCCACCCATACTGGAAGACGTTACTATACTTAAAAGGGGTCTGGTGCTCTCCATTATTCTCTTGCTGTGGCAGAGTTGGGGAGTCCCTGGCCACACCGCCCCCCTTCCAAGTTTGAGGATGACAGTGTCACATCCTCTGCCTCTGGGGAGACACTGGTCTTTTGCAGGCTCCTTGGGTAGCACTTCTTTTGGGTTGTGCCTTGCATGCCTTCCCCTCTTTTGCTTTGAACTCTAACTCCTGGTCCCTGCCAGATTTCTTGTTTTATGCAAGTAATCCAAAGAGTTTTGCTTGAAATACTCACCATGAGAGATAGAAAAGTTATGAAGGTGTTGGAGTAAATGTCTCGTGTGCAAGGTTGTAGAAAGCCTTAAAGTATTTGGCTCCTGCTCTGCATTTGGGCTTCCTTTAGGCATCTGTGAAAACAGGGTGTTCAGCTAGTTGGGCTCTTACTCTTCTCCAGCAAGGTCCTTACTTGGGAATTTCCTCATCTCTTCCCAGTTTCCTTTTGGCTTACACTTCTTACCATGTAGTTGCACTTTGTTTGACTATATATCCCTCCTACCTAGCCAATGTGTGGCTATTTTTCCTCCTGCTTTTCTTCTACAAGATTGCAGAGAGGGAAAAGGAAACATTGGACTACAAATAGCATGGAAAGGGAACTGAGGAGATTAGCTAAGTTCCAGTGCTGTAAATAGAAAACATTCATTGCATTATGAAGCTTACTATAAATAGCAGGTATGAAAATTTTTGGTAGTATTTATGGGTTTATTTTGTGCTTTTCCTTAGGTGGTGGGAGTCAGCATGCATGCAGGAAACAAAAGTATTTGAAATTCTGAGCTGTCAGCTGGTTCTTTTCCTCTTGGGTGGTGATAGTTGTGGGCCTCAGTAGTGCTATCCAAACTATTTCATTTATTACATGAGAAGCACCACGAGCTGTGCAGGGGAATTCCAGTTTAAAGCAAACTGTAGAAATCCTCCTCTTTGCATGATGCCTTATGGTCATGACAGTGCTTCACTTGTGCAGAAGGGACTATTTTCAAATTTACTTTTTTGGTGCAGGCAAACATTAATCCTTTCCAGAGCAGCATCTATAGAGGTAAAATATCTCTTTAGCACCCTAGCAGTCCTTCATAAAGTAAATAGAACAGAGGTCATTCTGAGTGTAAGAATGTCTATCTCCTCCAGAGATGAAGATGGAACTGGGGGTGGAAGAAAGGAAGTTAAAATGAGATATTGAAATAATATTATTCAGATTCTGATGAGGTATAACAGTTCTTGCCCCTGAGCCCCTTCTACTTGTGCTTCTGGATCTGTGAGTGTGACATCACTACTGTTAATACTTATGTATATATATTGGGGAATGCTTCTGTAATCAGGTAAAAAGAGGAGAGGGAGGGAGGAAGAAAGAAAGAAAGAAAGAAAGAAAGGAATGTTTGCTGCAGGGTACACTATCGGAACACTGGTATTTCTAGCAGCAATTGTATCACGTAGTGCTGCTACCACTGAAATTATGGGGGAAAGGCAGGGACTTTCCCCAAATATCCCCATCTGTGCTCCTCAAATAAGGAACTGCTGAGACTAAACACACGTCTGCAGTGTGCAGCACTAGAAACTGGGCTTTCTGTGTTGTAGTTCCAGTCCTCTGAAATCAGTCACCAGCTGGAAATTAGAGAAGTTCCTAGCTTCTTGATATTTAGGTGGTTATTGAAGATACTTTTGTTTTTAAAAAGGCCCCCCCCCCGAAGTATGACCTAGTCGTTTTATGGAATATTCATTGTAGAATTGTAGAAATGATTTTGCTGCTTTAAATTTAATGTGCCTGCAACCTTTTGTGTGCTATGTTATTTTTTATCTAATTGGCCACTGCTTCGGTAGCTTCTGGCTCCGGAGCGGTTTATAAACCTGCTCATAAATAGCAAATCATGAGAGACGCACTCTCCCTCCAGTTTAAGAACATAAAAAGAGCTCTGCTAGATGAGGCCAAATGCCTTCCTAGCACCTAGGAAGCTGGACAGCTCAGTTGGTAGAGCTTGAGACTGTGGGTTCAAGCCCCATGTTGGGTGAAAGGTTGCTTCATTGCAGGGGATTGGACTGGATGACCCTTGCAGCCCTTTCCAACTCTACTTTTCTATTATTCGTATCCTGATCCACAATCAGGATACAATTGCAATGTTAATCTTCTACAGTTGCTTCTCAGAATCATGTTATCTCTGTTCCTCGAGAGAGTGTGGTGCCATACCACCTCTTAACTCCCCAGCCTGCTAAAAATAGCAGTTAAGAAGGCCATCACAAAAGGTGAGAGGACCTGTCATTAAAACACTGGGTTTTGCCCTGAAAGGCATTTTAATCTGAACAGCTTCAGACAACCTATTTGTTGAGCATTCGGTCTGATTTTTTGTTGTTGTTGCAGGGAGACCAGATGACACTGGCTATTTAATTGTTTGTATGGAGGTTATAAGACATTGTACCAAAGCAAGTTTTATCCCACACTTTCCAGTTCATTTTCTTGCCACTTCCCTTATTGCAAAAAGTCCAATCTTAGGGGAGGGTAGATTTGTTGTGCAAAACTTCCCAATCAACCACAACTGTGCAACCTGAATTTTCTGCTTTGTGATTTTTGTAAATAAACAGCAATGTATCATAGTGAAAGATTTTGTTGTATTCGTTGGCCTTCTTTAATCTACTATCTTTTCCAACGTTTTTCACTTGCATGACAACATACTGTCTAAAGGTCACTCCTCACTCAGATGAGCTACCCTTCTGCTGATGGGATTTGAGTATGACTTGTGAGAGAACTGCAATCCAACACTCCACTTCTCTCCCTGTGCTGCTTTGTCCAGTGTGTGATAAACACTCGCTGGGGAGAACACATCATTGAATCCTTTATTAATCTAAAATATGTCCAAGACTGAAGTTTGAGATTTTGACTTGTAGAAAATTAAGTTATCCGATGTGGGTTGGGAGCAGAAAGGTAATGGATGTGTTCAGGTATACTGATGGCTTTGTACGAAGAATTAAGGGCTATTAAACATAGTTAACTTCTTAGAGGGAGGCTTCCTCTAATGCCTCCCTCTGGCCAGAGCTAAACACTGCAGGGGTAATGTCCAGAACAGTTTAGTACATGGGTGGGCAAACTGAGGCCCGGGGGCAGGATCTGGCCCAATCGCCTTCTGAATCCAGCCCGTGGACAGTCCAGGAATCGGCGTGTTTTTACATGAGTAGAATGTGTGCTTTTATTTAAAATGCATCTCTGGGTTATTTGTGGGGCATAGGAATGCGTTCATTCCCCCCCTCCAAAATATAGTCTGGCCCCCCACAAGGTCTGAGGACAGTGGACCTGCCCCCTGCTGAAAAAGTTTGCTGACCCCTGGGTATGAGGATTGCTGTCATCATGGGAATAGTTTGTATGCCACTTGAGCACCAGGAATATCAGGCAGAGATGCTTTACATGATGGTGAGAATGAATGTTGGTAGTCGAGTAGGCCACTGTAAATAATAGAATAACAGAATCATAGCGTTGGAAGGTATCAAGGGCCATCTAGTCCAACCCCCTGCAATGCAGGAATCTCAGCTAAAGCATCCATGACAGATGGCCACCCAACCTCTGCTCAAAATCCTCCAGTGAAGGAGAACCCACAACCTCCTGAGAGATCCTGTTCCTCTGTCCAAAAGTCCTTGCTGTCAGAAAGTTCTTTCTGATGTTTTATTGGAATCTCCTTTATTGTAACTTGAAGCCGTTGGTTTGAATCCTAGCCTCCAGAGCAGAAGGGTAGCTGTTGTGTTGTAGTTGTGACAAAAAAGAAACAACAGCACATGATAGCACATGAAGACTCATTTGCGACTGGGCTGAACTTTAAAGGTTTTTGTGTAGCCCGGCAAGGCCAAAATTGTTGATTTTTTCAAATGTCAAACCTTCATAACTCAAAAATGGGATGAGATGAAAAATTAAAAGTTTAGATTTAAACTTAGTTTTGATCATTCAACAAGCATACACAATATTAAGAAAATTGGATGATGTGAGGTAAAAAGGTTGGATCACTTGATATAGTAAAGGTAAAGGTACCCCTGCCCGTACGGGCCAGTCGTGTCCGACTCTAGGGTTGTGCGCCCATCTCACTTAAGAGGCCGAGGGCCAGCGCTGTCCGGAGACACTTCCAGGTCACATGGCCAGCATGACGAAGCTGCTCTGGCGAGCCGGCACCAGCGCAGCACACGGAAACGCCGTTTACCTTCCCGCTATAAAGCGGTACCTATTTATCTACTTGCACTTAGGGGTGCTTTTGAACTGCTAGGTGGGCAGGAGCTGGGACCGAAAGACAGGAGCTCACCCCGCCGCGGGGATTTGAACCGCTGACCATGCGATCGGCAAGCCCTAGGCGCTGAGGTTTTACCCACAGCGCCACCCGCGTCCCTGTGATCACTTGATATGGAATTGCCCAAATGAATAAATGAGCAGACGAATTAGTTTTAAATCAATCTCTTCTTTCCTTATGTAGTAACTTTTTTGGGGCAGTGGAATTTACGTGAAAAGTTCAAATGGGCCAAATTATCATAGGATGAGATGACATTAGTACCTATAGATGAACTGTTTCTATATGGCTAGTATACATACATGCTGATAATCCAGAAAACTGGAGCCACGTCTCTCATTTTAATTGATCAAATAGTAGTACCAGAGGTGAAGACAGGAATGGGGTGGGGAGCAGTTAATTTCAGATGAGCAGTGCTACAGTTCAGACTATAAGCAAAATTGAAAAGGATGTCTCTGTTCATCCTTAAGTGCTTGAGTAGAATTAGTTGTCCATGTTTCAGATACCTTGCGCGTGCTGTCTCTGTCAGATGAAAACAGAGTTGGCTAGGTAGCTTATTCACAAAAGATTCTGAAAACTAATAAGAGCTGGCAGGCAGCCGCTAATTTGCATAGTTTTATTGACACAATATGCATAAAAATTGAATGAATGTTGTGGGCCCAAGGCCATTATTAGGGACGCTGTTCTTGATATTTCCAGTGCAAGACTAAAGGTGGCAGTTGTTAAGATGTTTTGGAAACGGTAATTGAAATGTCAATACATGCTCTTTTAGAAAAGCAAATGCTTTCCCAGGTATGTACATTTTGCTAAAGAGAACGTAAAAAACACACATTAATGTTGCATGAAATTCACGTATTGCAGCCTACCTCTGTATCAGTAGAATTACAGGGGTGTGAAATTCTTAATGTTTTATTCAGCATCATTTTGCTTCTCCTAGGGTTGCCATATTTCCCAAAGTAAAAAGCAGGACACCCCCCCCAAAGTTGTTGAACTTTTTTTCGACCAAGCGCCGCCTTTCAGAAATTCCCCCCCAGATGTCAATTCTGACTTTGACATCCCAGTAATGTCCAGGAAAATCCAGACGTGTGGCAGCCCTAGCACATGAACCACATATATCTATCTTCTAGTTCTGGCATGTCTGGCAATGTGACAATTCTGTATTCCCAGTCAAGTCTTGTTTTTTCCAGCACCCATGGTGGACAAAGGTTCCTAGTTCTGCTCAAACTAGGTGTTCAGAGGAGAAAAAACATAATGAGGGAGAATTTTGCTGGTTGACCTCACAATTATGTAAATGATTCCCTATGGAGGTTTACTGAAGTCTGAGACTGAGGATCTTCTGCAAAGTAAGAACTGGTTGTTAGATTCAATCTGCTATACAAAAGGTGCTTTAAAATGCTCCAAATGACATGCAGTTACTACACACATGCAACTGCATGCATGGTGAACTGAGTGTTGTTTTCCCTATTAGCACATCTAATCAACAAGGCATGCATGCATGCATGCAAAAGGAAATGTACTGATGTGCCTAGTGAGCTGCTGCACTTAAACAAATCATAATGGAATCAGAGCTGCCATATGGAGCAAGTTTAAGTGGATACTCCCCCTTCCTCGCTTATCATCATAATCCTATATATTATTAGCTTTTTGTTGCAGGTCCCACCTGTGATTCATATTTATAACCCCCCCCAAGTCCTCAAAATTCTTCTACACACTCTCAGCAATCTTTAAAACAACCCTGAAAGGTAGGGCACATGATTTTGTCAAAGATGAATGGAGGGAATGAGGTGTGAGAGAGTCACTTACCCAAGATTACCGAGTAGGTTCACAGGCTAAGCTGAGAACTCAACCCAACTAATAGCTCATGCATGTAACCATCATGCTAAATCAGGTATCCTAGGTTACTGTTCCAGAGGCAAATTTAGGGCAGTGTGACCAGTTCCCTCACACTGGGCGCCAAGTCCCGGGGATGCAAAAACCACCCCATAATTCTGTAAAGGAACATGTCAGGAAGACAAAGTTTTCATGTGTGAGTAGGGTGGGTGGGTGTTTTGGATCAGGTTAGCCATATTGATTCGTATGCTTGGTGATGGATTTTTGTCGTTGTCTTGTTGGGCTATGTATGTGATAAAGGGGAGCCATAACGGGGTGAAGGTGTCTTCTTCTATTTGTCCCCGTGTCAGTTTCAGTTTATTGGTTAATTTTTCTAGTAGGGCTGTTTCCCATACTATTTGGTACCATTGGTCCATGCTTACTCCTGACAGGTCTCTCCAGTGTCTGGCTATGATGCTTCTGAAAATAGGTGTGTTATGAGTTCTTTGTGGTGTAAGTGGGCATTATTGTCTTGGAAGATGTTTAGTAAGGTCAATTCTGGGGTGATTTCTAATACTTGCTTGGTTATTTTATTTATTTCTCGTATGGTTGTGGTCCAGAATAGTTGAATTTTGGGGCACTCCCACCACATGTGTGAGCTTGTCCTCCAAAGCTTCCTCCAGCCTGGGCAGACTGCTGAGAAATTGCCGGGGTGACTGGGCTCCAAGAGCTGCAATCACATCAGTGTTCAGCCCCAAATTGTGGCCTCTGCCATCTCTGGTTCAGAGTCAGGTCTGCAGTGCCCCCCCTCCATCCACCACCACGCCATGCTGCTCTGCTTGCACCTGCCTGTTCCTGGCAGTGCCAGCAGCTCCTCCTGCTCCTCCTTCTCTGCACCGGCCACTGGACACCTCACTTGCAAAAGTGGCGGGAAGGAAGTGCCTTTCTCACCACTTCTTTCCTTCCATCAGCTGGAGGTGGGCACCAAAATGTAGCCTCACACAGGGCCCCATATTATTAAAGTCTGCCCCTGGCAATTCCTTTTTAGGGACCCCAAATCAAACCCACACCTCTCTCTCCATGCTTATCGTCATTCCAACCAGTGGAAGCAAGCAGAAATGTAGCATCACAGGTATTTTACTTATTGATTCTTTTAAATGTATTTGTCAGGTATGTTTTTCCCTCCCACTTTTTTTAGCAAGACTCTCAGTGGCTGAGGATAAAAAGTTAATTGCAAATAAAATGCCAAGCTTTCAGTGAAACAGTGTAGTAAGATATCCTGGCAAGAGGACCAGGTATACACTGTTATCCACATAACACTGGGCTAACATACGTTTGGATTTTATGCGCTCCGCCCATCACCGATTCAGCAAGAAGTTTGCAAAGCAAAATGAAGCAAGATCTTCCAGCTTTCATTTCTCCAGTCTTTATTCTCCTTGTGGTTTGAGGAAGTTGTTGATCATTTTTGACGGCTGCAGGAAACATGTTCTGTGCACACTTCCTCTTGTTGTACTGGATCGTGGGTAGAAAATGCATGCTTGCAAAAAAGAAAAGGGGAAAAAAAGACTCCAGGAAATGTAAACCAGATAGAGACTGTGAGGAAGAGAGCATAGCCTGTTCTAAGGAAGATAGTGATTACTGTTGGCATAATCTATTCAACCGGCGGCACTTAATCGTGGTAAATGTTGGCTGCTTTGGGTTCATGTTGACATTTGTAGGTATTCTCCAAATGGTATGATATGAGGTTGAGCTGCATCTCAGTGGTAGAATATGTGCTTTGTATGCAGAAGGTTGCAACTTCAATCCCTGGTGTCTCCAGGTAGGGCTGGAGAAAACCCCTGTCTGAAATCCTGGAAAGCCAACCAAGACCAGGGGTTTGAAACCTGTGGCATCTCCAGAGGTTGTTGGACTACAAATCCCATCATTCTTCCCAACCGTTAGCTATGAGTGCAGGCAGCACTGAGCCAGGCTGACCAATAGTCTCTGTATAAGGTCGCTTTGCACAATCCTATGTCTAATCTGGCCATATATTCCAGATTGTAACAACATCCCTCCCCCCCAACAAATAAATGTTGGCTGGACAATTTGTGTTGCCTTTCAATGGGTGGGGAGAAGGTGTGACTTGAGCTGAAGTTTGACTTGAGTCTGTCTTTGTGTCTTTCCTCCCCAACACTCATAAGCTCTGACTGGAAAGGCACCTTCTAATTTGCTACCAACCAATCTATTCCCGCATTGGGTGAAAGATTCCGACATAGCAGAGCGGTTGGAGGGGGAAGAACCTCGTGATCTCTTCTAGTTCTATGATTCTCCGATACTTAAAGGTAAAGGGACCCCTGACCATTAGGTCCAGTCGTGGCCAACTCTGGGGTTGCGGCGCTTATCTCGCTTTACTGGCCAAGGGAGCTGGTGTACAGCTTCCGGGTCATGTGGCCAGCATGACTAAGCCGCTTCTGGTGAACTAGAGCAGCACATGGAAACGCCGTTTACCTTCCCACCAAAGCAGTACCTATTTATCTACTTGCACTTTGATGTTCTTTCAAACTGCTAGGTGGATAGGAGCTGGGACCGAGCAACGGGAGCTCACCCCATCGCGGGGATTCGAACTGCCGGCCTTCTGATCGGCAAGTCCTAGGCTCTGTGGTTTAACCCACAGCGCCACCCGCATCCCTATGCATATCACCAATACATATTTGTCACTTATTTGGGAAACTCAGTCCTCTTTTACCAATTGCTATCAGAGAAGCCATTCTTTGCTTATTCCATACTCTTCTGCATTAAATAAGGGAAGGTGGATCCCGAGAAGAATTGGCAGCGGAAGCATTTGCTTCTCCATTCTGATCCAGTAGCGAAGCCATGGCCAACCTGGTGCTTTCCAGATTCTTTGGGCTGCAGCTGCCATCAGCCCTCGACAACACATGCAAAAGATAGAACTATTGTTCCCTGAATACCTGGACAGAGATAGTCTGATAGTCCATGTGTTGGTAACCTCTAGGCTGGATTACTGCAATGTGTTCTGTGTGGAGCTGCCCTGCTGGGCTTGGCAGCATCTTGCTGATGTGGGTAGTTAGCTGACACCATTGTTAAAACATCTGCACTGTCTACCCATCTGCTGCCGAGTCAGTTTCAAAGTTCATGATTCCAGCCCGGACTTGTAGTGTGCTCTTCTAACAGTGATTCAGCAGGCGTATTTAGGATTCATTTTTAAAAGTTTGCTGAAAACTTCTCTATGCTGCCAGGCTTACGCAGACAATTATTACTATTTATTTAACCACTTTGTTAGCCAACCTGTGATTTTGGGTTTTATGTTGTTTTCATTGTGCATGTATATTTGTTGTACACTGTGCCACTTTTTAAAACATGGAATTCTAGTGTATAAGTTTTTTAAAAAAATTAATTTAATTTTGGTGCTTGAAATGGATTGGCTGGGAATAACGCCTTAGGATGCTATGGTTGGGGATTTAAAAACTTTAAACTTGGGTTGCTGAAGGGATATTGGACATAAATACTCCTTAAAACTACAACTAAAATTATGCCCTTTGTATTGTTGAATTTGTTGGTTTTGTGTGTGTGTGTGTGTGTGTGTGTGTGTGAGAGAGAGAGAGAGAGAGAGAGAGAGAAAGGTGACAGACCTTAAAAAAAAGAATGGCTTAGCTGCATCTGTAAACATTTTTAGCAAATTTACCTCACATTTTCTTTTATCTTGGCAAGTATCCAGATGATAGAAGGAAAATATTTTGGCTTAACAAATCTAAATCAATTTAATACTGATAACTTAAAAAAAAGGAACTCTTGAGCATTTTGCTTGGCAGGTATCTACTTTACAGTCTTAATTTTACTCCCACCCCCTTTTTATTTCTGTTCTCTCTTTTCTTTTTTCTAGTTAGGTTAGCTGTATTTTTAAATCTGATATGTAGTCTATTGTAATAACACACTTAATGATTCTTTCCAGCATTAGACAGTTCATTCACATTGGATTGTTTTTTTGAGATGCGTGGAACTTTTAAAAGTCTCTGCCAGTTTGAATGTTTGCCGAGTTATGAGTAACTTGAGGGTTTGTTTTTGTTTCTTGGAAGTGCAGCTTAAAGTCAAGAGACATCCTGTAGCTGTACTTTCAAAGATGCTGATGTTTAGAAATTGCTCTGGTGTTTTTATTGGTTTGTAAGGGACCAGATAAATCTTTCTCATTATTTCCTTTAAAAGAATTTGGGATCCATCTGTTCTATACTTGGTAGAACTACTACTTTGTAGTTTCCAGGAGAGTTATATATGAAAAGACTGCTTAACACTAAGGCTGTTACCCAATTAAAGAGAACGTCATTGATTTAATAATTTAGTTAATTGATTTATTAATTAATTACATCTGCAAACATCAGGCTCTATTTTAGAATAAATGCAGAGCCTGTCACCTGTAGATTTTGTATTTGTATTTAAAGTGATTGCCTACCACCCCAATCTGCTGCCTCAAGAAATTGGAGACAACTTCTTAAGCAATTAGAATTAAAATAAATCTGTTAATGCAGAGGTAGGCAGTTGGGTGCACTCCAAATGTTGTTGGACCACAACTCCCATCAGTCTTGGCTCAGCATTGGCAAAAATCAGGGATGATGGAAATTATAGTCACAATGGCTTCGGCTTCGGCTGGGGAGGGTGGGATATAAATAAAATTTATTATTATTATTATTATTATTATTATTAATAATAATAATAATAATAATAATAATAATAATAATATTAACAACTGGAGAGTTGTTTAACTGATTTACTAAACACCCAAAATCCTAGGAAATATATCTTTCCAAATAAACAAATTATATTGAAATCACAAAATTTTGTCTCCTAAAAATGGGTAATGTATGCTGGGTATCAGGATGGCAATGAGTCACAGTGATAGTTGGGTTTACAAACACACCCCTCCTCTGTTGACGCAGCTTTCTAAACTTTCACTTTAGATTTTAACTACAGTGTAGTGCTTTCTCCAAAACCATGAATTGTGGTTTATCTTAAGTATGACTTGTTGAAGCAAGTCAGCTTCATAACTTCAGTGGTTTGAGCTTGGCTTGTTTCAAAGAAACTATTGTTAAGGTTAACTACAGTTTTTTTTGGGGGGGGGGCGGTTTCAGGGAAAACAACAAGCTGCAGTTAATCTAAACTGGAAGTCTAAGCTTCCCAACTCCTCTCATGGTCGTGCTAGAGAAAGAGAAGGGAATGGGATTTGCGTGAGCTTGAGGCTGATGTGGTTTGTTCCTGTGATGATAAACCGTGGTTTATTCTGATATCTGAATGTAGTCCCTGCAGTTGTGAGCTTGGCCATGAAACGGAATGCGACTTGTGTAAGTGAGAAGGTGCTCATTTGATAATGTGTACAGCTTTTGTACAGATGGGGTGTACTGTACATGCCCATTTCTCTATTCTTTTGTCCCAATTTCCCAACTATCTACAAATTTTCAACTCAGTTTTTCCAGTACCCGCCATAGCCTTTCAAAAAGAGTAAATAAAAAGCTTCATTACAAAAGGCCAGGATCCTGTAACTTGCACCCTAAGTGAGAAGATACAGGTGTAGCAACTTTGAAGAAAGAGAGGAAGATGGGAGAAACTAAAAACTTAACATGGAACATACCTTTGCTATGTTATTGTAAAATTGTTTTCGTAGTGTTTGTTTGAAATGCGTCCCTGCTTCTTTGTTGTAAGCTGCTTTGAGCGTGATTTCTCTCTGTGTGTAAAAGTGGAATACAAATAAAATGAATGAATGAGGCCAAGATTCGTAATATTCAGTTACTCTTGAGAAATGGGAGTAGCCTGAAGATTTATAGACTGTCTTTCAGCTGTAATGGCTCCTGAGGCAGGTTACAAAAAAAATTCAATTATAAAAAGGTTCACTTACTGTGGCTAACTACTAGCAGCAGCAGAACAATAAAAAGATGAACCAAATAAAGTAAATATCAAAAAACAACTTGCTAACTCCTATTGCTGAAGCAAGTGGCTATAGGGGGGAAAGGGGAGGGATTGCCCAGGAAAATAGGCTGCCATGAAGAAAGCCCAGCCTGCTAATTCCTGGTTGAGGACAGCTCAGTGCCCACAACTGGAGCTTACTGGGGATGAGAGACCCTTATACAATGTGTATCTGCCTTTCTCTGTAGAGCCGCCACCTGACTCCAATGATAATTAGGCTCTCTTGGTTCTTACAGGAGTTTCATGCATAGCCTGTTGAAGTCTTGTCTCCTCCTGCTCACTCCTAGCAGGCGTGAGGGCAACTCTATTCTCTGCCGAGGCTATACCACACCGAACGTTTTCCTGCTGCTTAGCAGTCTGAAACCAGCTAATCCAGCACTTTCATTTCCCAGCCTCTCTGTCTTTTGACCTTTTCTCCGCAGGTCTTGCTGCCAGAATTGTCTGTCAGGCTGTGCGTGGGAAAGGTGAGCTGAACGCAAAGCATCCTGCTGAATGAAAAGACTGGGAAGGATCGGCGGAGGCTGCCTCACTCCCGGCTGCCGTTCTCCCCAGCGTTTCTTTGCTTTCAAAGCTGGGAACAGCAGGCTGTCAAGCAGCCTTCCTCCACATAAATTCCAATATTTGAGAGAAAGAGAGACAGGCTAGAAAAAAAGGGGGAAAGCACTTTGGCAACATCTGTTTGAAAAGCCTGAGCCAAATTTATATTTGTGCTTCTGCGAATGTCATCACCGGCGGAGCAAAACAGAGCAGCAACCCGATGACAGGAGGATAGATAGAACAAGATCTCGCTCCCATGCGACAGATGTGCAGCTCGCTGAGCTAAACCAGTCTGTGATGTTCACAGGGTATTTCTGCAATCTGATACATGCAAACCCAAACAGAAGATTTAAAGCCTGAATTGACTTAATAAGGCTGCTACTGTTGCGGGAAGAGAAACAGTTTCTAGAAGTGAGGGGTGTGTGTGTGTGTGTTTAAAAAAATAGACACGTGCTTTCCTCTCTTTTAAAGCCAGTGATAGAATCTAGTAGCTCCTTGGTTGATGCAAATGAATCTCGATGGATAGATTGCATTGTTCTACTACTGTGCGATCCACTTGTTGAAAAGGGCTGCTTCCCTATCTCACCCCCTTAATGAGCTCTGTTACCATAGCAACACCCACTGGCAAACAGGGAGATTACAGTACCACTGTTGTCCGGCCTATAACGTTTCTCTGCTCCTCTTGGCACACTGACCTAGAATATTGTCCTGCATCCTAGCACAGGGTTTCCTTTTAATTTTCTCCTTCTGGTAAACCCTGGAAAGATGCAAAAGTTGATTGCTTAGTGCATTGTGGATAGGGGAAATTCCTTATCATTAGCTTTCAGGCAAGTACGGTTAACTTCTGCGTTCATGGTTTTTGACTACTGCTTTGTTTCACCAGCCAGTTGTGCACAGGTGTGGCTGTTTCCCCCCTATAGGGTCGTATTAGGTACTTTTTCCATTTATGACTTCGTTCAATTATTAATAGCATCAAGCCAGCGTGTTTCTGTTATTTTCCACTTGGCTGATGTATCTGAGTCAGCTGTGCTGCGAAGTCAGAGGTCAGCTTGCATAAAAACACTCCACACATGAGCGGTCTACTCGTGTGGGGCAGTATACGTGCACAAAGCAAGCTTACACAAGGTTATCTGTACCCTTCCATAAACAAGGCAATTGCAACTGATTATCCCCTCCCCCCAGCTCACAGAAGGGTGAATGGGACCTTCTGTGAGTTTTCCCACTTCCTTGTATGCTGCTCATAAGAGCTCAGGAAGCTACCTTATACTGAGGCAGACAATTGTCCCATCCATCTCAGCCTCTGTCCCCTGAATGACCATGGATCTCTGATGTTTCAGGCAGAAATCACCCTCAGGCCTTCTTGGAGATTAACCAGTGACTTTATGAATACAAAACATGTGGTCAACCGCATCCATTGTCTTCAGAGAACCACCCCTCTCTCTGTTGCAGCATTCCTTGTTTATTTAAGGACTCATTCAGATATCTGGATAAAGAAGCCCAGGGTCGCTTTCTTGTATAGTTCTGCCAAAAATAATTCACTGTCACGGTGGTCTCTGTGTGGCTGTCATAATAGTATGAAAGCCTTCATCTCTATATCAGCTGCCGCATTTGGTAAAGACGTATCAGGTGTTAAGCCAGCCTATGGAAGTAATTTTGGGCAGCTTCCATAGGACAGATTGTTTAAATTAGCTCTCCAAAGTTCAGTGTAGTGTATGAACAGTCAGGAACGAGTAGATTGATCATTCCCCCATACATGTTCATTGGGGTGCCAATAAAATATTGGGGTGGTCACATGACACAGCACCCCCCATTTGAATGGCAATGCCCATCAACTTTTTTGGGGGTCAGCATGCTCAAATATTTGGGGGGGGGCTGAAGGGACTTCGGCCCCTAGGAGTTGTGTTTGGATGTTCTTTGGGATCAAATAGGAGATTGCAGCCCTGTCTTTGGGGAGGGTCATGAAGCCCATATTTTGTCAGTTCAGATGTAAGAGAAAATGATTTCAACATAAGTGGAAGTAACTCGTTAAAGTGATGTGCATTGTGGGAGGGAGGACATGAGTACAGCTCATAGTTCAGTGTTGTTTGTGATACTGGATGGATTTTCCAGAAGGCAGGCATTAGCTGTAGTTCCTCTTTGTGGTTCCCCTTTTAGATTGACTCTGTCTATTGTGTGATGGATGGCACCTACCTACGTTCTATATTCTGTGTTTTCCCCTTTCCAGAAATATTTAAAATGCAGCTGACTTTCTGAATTCAGTTATTTTGACCTTGCTTATGATCATTCATAAGTGACAGCCTTGACCTAGATAGGCAACGAAGTTTGCTATCCTTCTGCACAAGAGAGAAACCTGAAGCCTTTCAAAGGTGTAACAACCCACCCCCCGACTTCTAAAATTAAGCTCTATGAATAAAGAAATACTCCTTACTCTTTGGAAATACTAAATTAAATGCTCTTTAGATATAAGAACTGAAAGCATAATGTGTGTGAACTGATTCAAAAAGAACTGAATAATAGCTAAGAACTTGATTTTCTGTGAAGGTGATCTTTTGAGAAGAAAATCCATATGAGAATAAATGTTTCTGTGCTATGTAAAATTCTTTGCTTTTTAATTCACTGAATTTAATAGGGCATAATTTCTGCACTTGGAATTAGAAACCATGTGCTATTTTGTACAATGTACTTCTATATTAGCCAAGAGTTGCTGGTGGGAGCCATGGAGCAGCCTTAGGGTTTGCACTGAAGACAGCTACTTCGCTGCCAGAATGTCACCTTCCACCTTTATGCAATTTCCACCATCAGAAAATGCCTGCAAAAATCTCTTCAACAAACGTAAATAGGGCATGACCTTCACAGTCAAAAGGACTCCCCGTCTTGGAACCCTCTGGAGTAAGTTTCCACTTGTATCTCTTACTTTTGCGTCTGTTAATAATAATCTCCCACTTCTAGAGTGTTGGCTTCCTTCTCAAATTGAAGTTTGGGCCAAGTCAGGAGAGGAAAAAATACTAACTTTTCTAGCAAGGTGATTTGCATGACATTAACCATCATTCTTTGCTTACTGTCAAAATTCTTTAAGCTTGCAGTGACCTACTTAAGGGTCTTATGACAAGATTAAAAATGCCAGGGAATTTCATGCAGCAAAGTGTGCTTGCCTTTTAAGCATTCCTTATGTATATTTTTCACTTTTGTTTCTATGGAGATAATGGTCAGAATTTTGCAAGCTTGTGAGTAACTCTTCTTAGCAATTTCCTTTCTCACTGGACTCCTCAAAAGAGAAGTTGGTTTTTAGTGGATTTGTGTTTTTTTGTTTTTTTATTTAACATGCTTGCATGAAGAATATTCAGGAGCAGACTCACTTTGGCTGTAATTCCAGCTTGTCGGCGTTTGTTATAAACACCTATTTTCAGGGGCTAAGTCAATTATACCTATTTGCTTAGACCCACAGCTAGGCAAACTCCCTTTTGCCATGGACTGTTTCTCTCAAATTCAGGCTAACTCACCAGTGCATTAAGAGCCTTTTTAGGGGCTTATAAAACTTGGAAATGTTATTTACAATTGCAAAATAACAATGGAAATGAAGTAGATCAAGAGTAGTATACATCTGAGACACATGTTCTTGTTCAAACCTTGACCTCTACTACATGATTAAACATGAGTGTTGATAATATTAAATGGGTAACTCGTGTATTCAGTGAACTAAGCCATTTTATATAATCATTAAATAGAAATCTAATTTCTCTGAATATGTGTTATCCGTTTAATATTATGGCCACTCATGCAAATAAAATACATTGCATAGATATTGATGCCCTTTGATAACGGCTGCATTGAATGTAACACTAAATTATGGATGCGGGTGGTGCTGTGGTCTAAACCACTGAGCCTCTTGGGCTTGCCGATCAGAAGGTCGTGGTTTGAATCCCCACGGCAGGGTGAGCTCCCATTGCTCAGTCCCAGCTCCTGCCAACCTGGCATTTTGAAAGCATGCCAAAAAGTGCAAGTAGATACATTTACCTTCCGGCAGGAAGGTAAACGGCATTTCCGAGCGCTGCTCTGGTTTCAGTGTTCCGTTGCTCCAGAAGCGGCTTAGTCATGCTGGCCACATGACCTGGAAAAACTGTCTGCGGACAAATACCAGCTCCCTCAGCCTGTAAAGCGAGATGAGCACCGCAACCCCAGAGTCATCTGCGACAGGACTTAACTGTCAGGGGTCCTTTACCTTTACCTTTACCTTTAATATGTTAATAAGTTTTGGGCTTATGAGCAATCCCCTTCCCTTCTCTAGCATAATCATGACATGGTGGGTGGGAATTAACTAAGCTAAATTTTCAACTAACACTTAACATATTACAACCAAAACTGGATAAACTGCGGTTAGGGCAGGGGTTCTCAACATGGAGTTCTCCAAATGGTGCTGGACTCCAACTCCCATCAGCCCAAGCCAGCATAGCCATTGTGTTTAGGAAAGATGGGAATTGTAGTGCAACAACAACTGGAAAATCATGCTTTATGAAGTAATATTGTTTCCCTAAACTAGAGGTAGCTAACTTTTTTGGGGGGGCTTAAACTATGGTAAGGGTTAATCACAATTCTGGGTTCAAACATAATAATAAAGCACAGATAACTGCCTTCTTGGACAAGGAGGATCACAGAACTTGGAGACTATGAAGTATGAAAATGTATCTTTTCATACTTCCTATAACTTTTCTTCTCAGGAGATCAGAAGGATGCTGTGTCTTGATTTTATTAGGCAAGGGTGCTTTGTTTACAAATTGCAGCTATTGTGGTCTTTCTACATAGGGCAACTGCAATACCCCTGGAAAATTAGCCATATAGAAAAATAACCCAAAAAGTGACTGGGAAAGCTTTTGTATATTGCAGAATGGGGAAAATGTGCAAGATCATTAAATGTACTCACATTATTTCTGCATTCTGGTTACACATTGAAGAAGTGGCTTGGTTGTTTAACAATCACATACAAAACAATTACAAAGTCAAATGTTTGAGTTGCCCCTTGGTCAAGTTTTCTAGGAGTTTGTTGGTTAAGGCTGGTATCTGTGGCTGTGATTTGGGATTTTTAAAGAACTAACTCCTATGCTAGAAATGGAGAAGTTTAAGCAAAGCAAAATACTGCAGGGGTGTGTTTTGTACCTTCAGCTGTCAGAGCTCAACGATATCGGAAAGGGCTATGTAGTTCATGTGTGATGATTTCAGGGTGACTTCGCTTGTCCCCATGTGGATGCTAACACAGCAGCCACGTCCTTTGTATAGCGGGGATTAAATTGATCCAAAGATCTGCAGGAATGCAGCCTAGCATTCAATACCATTTTTTTACACCTCATTTGACTAGTCTCCATGTGCCAGATGTTGCATTCTTCCCTTGCGTAGCTAGCAATCCTGCCAAGTTCTAACGGTGGTAAATCTGATCTGCGTGAAATCTTGAGATCTCCATAAAAGCTTCGTGAAATTTGGACAAGCGCTAAGTTTGAAAGAACAGCAGATTTTAGTTGACAAAGCTGTTGGCTGCATTTTGAAGTGGTTCTTTGTGACCCACAAAGGATCAGAAGTGTGTGCTATAATGTAGTAAACGATCTCCTTTCCCTTTTTCTGCTTTCAAGCAACCCCATACAACTCAACGTATGGGGATGCTTGGGGTGTCGAATCAGTCAGAGGCAATGCTCTTGGATCACTTTGCCTTTGGCTCATGGGAAATGATGCAGATAACTGATGGGTCTTATCATGTGTTACTTAAATAGCCTTCCACTCTCTACCTGGCATAACACCGGTGGTAAAACAGCAGTCTCGCTTGGAGTTTTGAAGGGACATTGGAAAGCTCCACCTGCTCTCCTGTGGGGCTCCTAATGCCTGAAATTCTTTCCCATTCAAATCCCACTTCAAAATCCACATTTTCTGCAAAAACCTCTTTCTTAAACTCCCTTTACTTCATCCCTGTGTGAAAGGAAGGTGAAGTTGATTGGCCATTAAGTTTAGTGAACGTTGCTTACATTCGCCTGCTAGCTTCCCTTATCTCAAATATCTGGTGACTGCAAGCTCTTTGAGTGTCTCCCCATCATCATCATCACCAGCACCACCTTGGGTGTCGCAGTGCTGCCAGGCTCCTTTCGCTTCAATCCTCTTCTGATCCTGGGAGACAGTGGAGCATGAGAGGTGTGCAGGAGGAGGAGGCACGGAAGCTCTTCATTTTACCCCAGCCTGACCTGTTACCCTACAGAACCTGCCCTTGTTGAAATACGTCTTCTCTGCAGTTGTCTAAAGGTGCAGGAGCTTTATCCACGGTTGCAGATTATTGCCCTGTTTCTCACCGTTGATTGCCAGCTGTTCGCAAGAACCTTCTGAGATGAATCTAAAAGTTTTGGTCTCTGGTGTTGCTGCTCCAACAGGATACGTGGAGATGCACCAACGGCTCCAAAAGTGACCGAGTTCATACCTGTGTGGTGAATGTGAAAGAATAGCCTGTGAATCACTTGTAAATGTGAACATTTTAGAAGAAAGTCCTCCGGGTGTCTGAAGACTCTAGAGGGGAGATGGCAAGTTGAGCTGGCAGCTTTTCAACTGCAGAATTGGATCTCTCGGGCTGATAGCCTGGACCCTTCTTTTTATTTCATTACTACAAGTTTTGCACCAGTGCACAGTGATTGTGCTGGCTTCATTGGCATCACATCAGTGTAAAGGAGAATAATTTGATCTTCTTTGTCTTCTTCCTCCTCCTGCTGTGAGTCTAGAAATGCCATTTCTTCTCTGCTCTCTATTTTAACTATAATCGCTCTGTTTTTTCTAGGAGGGGGGAATCTTTTGGCATCCTTTTCATGGCAGTGTCAATGTCGGTGGTCTTCTAAGTAAGCTAAGAGCCTGTTATCTCGGGTAGAGGTGGAGAGTTCACATAAACAAATATCCAGCTTCTTCACTAGCAGATAAAGAGGAGTCTCTTATTATGGTAAGGACAGAGTTGAAGTGTCAGCAATGCTATTTTCTAGCGGAGAACTGTATGAGTTGTTTCCTGTGTCTAATGCAGTTGGAACAGAAGGCTGCAGACGTTGCAGGGTACATTTGAATAGGATTAGCTGAACTTGACATACTCGGAGATCTTCTGTACTTTTTCAAATGCAGGTCTAAATGTATGTTGATTTCCCTACTTACATTCATATAAACATGATGTACATAGCTTAGAAGGTATGTTTCAGTCCACTGATCTTTGCTCTTCAATACTCCTTCCACCAGCAGTTAACACATATGCTTTAAGAGATTAGGCAGGATTATGCTGGCCATATAATAGCATCTCTCTCTTTGTCTCCACCACCACAAGCATGGAAGCCACCCAATAAGCACAATTATCACATCTGTTTGTTGGGACTAATGAATTGCAATGGCTGTCCAGAGAATGACAGCAGGCTGACCTTTTGGATAATCCTAATGAAATGGGAAGTGATTCTTTTCTTCTTCTTAACACTGGGATAGTATATATGGTAAAATATTTGAAATACTGTGTAAAGGTTAATTTTCAATGAGGGATGCTATTCCTCCTTCCTCTTTTATTTATTTTGGCATTGTTCATGTACGTTCTACAGTCTCAGTTAGCATTTTTTCCTATGTGTTACACCAAATATATTATTTAATTGAGAAAGCAATAAGGAAACTGGCAATTTACAGCATCAACTGAGCTGTATTGTGCTAGGTAATGGCTCTTGAGAGTATGTCTGCATATTCTCTCCCACTTTTATTTAACGGGGTGAAGTATTTGATCCTATTATTTAAATGATTTCTATGGGATCGAAGCTGGAAAACTGATGAAAGAAAACCAGAACGAGGGAATTCGGATTACAATTTTGCTGTTGGGATTTTGTTTAGGTTCACTTTTTAATGGCGTTGACTGAGGGGCAATCCATATGACTGTTGTGCTGAGCTCCCTATTTGGGAAGATCTGTACCATACATTTAAAAGACACCCAACACACATTTAAAGATTCATGTGCTCTAAATGTGCATTGAATGCACTTTAAATTTATAGAGTTGGTCTCTCTCTTTGTCTCTTCCCTCTTGTGGTGATTTAGTCATCTGGGTGATTCATCATCAGCCCAGAAAGGCTGCTGCCAGCCTTTCCCAATTGTGATATGTGAATATGAGGAACTGGTTAGTCACCAGCACACTTGAATTATTGCAGAAAATATAAGATTACATCGTTGCTGCAGGAGTAAGACTCTGCGTGAAACTCTTACCGTTCATGCCAGTCTGTGGATCACAGATACATCAAAGGGCATGTGAGACCTTACAATACACTGGGTGGTCATAGAATCATTGTTGTTGTTTAGTCGTTTAGTCGTGTCTGACTCTTCGTGACCCCATGGACCAGAGCATGCCCGGCACCCCTGTCTTCCACTGCCTCCTGCAGTTTGGTCAAACTCAAGAAGATAGAAACTCATGTTCGGAGCTTCGAGAACACCGTTGAACCATCTCTTCCTCTGTCGTCCCCTTCTCCTTGTGCCCTCCATCTTTCCCAACATCAGGGTCTTTTCCAGGGAGTCTTCTCTTCTCATGAGGTGGCCAAAGTATTGGAGCCTCAGCTTCAGGAGACTCATACAACTGTAGAGTTGGAAGGAACCACAAGGATCATTTAGTCCATGGGTAGGCAAACTAAGGCCTGGGGGCCAGATCCAGCCCAATCGCCTTCTAAATCCAGCCCATGGACAGTCCGGGAATCAGCGTGTTTTTACATGAGTAGAATGTGTCCTTTTATTTAAAATGCATCTCTGGGTTATTTGTGGGGCATAGGAATGCATTCATTATTTTTTTCCAAAATATAGTCTGGCCCCCCACAGGGTCTGAGGGACAGTGGACCGGCCCCCTGCTGAAAAAGTTTGCTGACCCCTGATTTTAGTCCAACCCCCTGCAATGCAGGAATTTGTGTTGCCCAACGTGGGGCTCGAACCCATGACCCTGAGATTAAGAGTCTCACGCTCTAGCTACTGAGCTATCACAGCGGGTGCAAGGTGGATTGCCATGCACTTTCTACCTTTTTCTTTCTTCCAAAGTATCATTGGGTTGTGAAATATATGCTCATAATCCTGGCAATGCATATTAATTGTGTGTGTGCATTATCACATATACACGTGTAATGTCCTACCACGCAAGTGAGAGATTCCTAGGTGGGTAAATGTGCTTTTGGGGGGATGTGTTGTTGTTTGTTTTAAAAAAAACTTTAGATATCATCAGAGGAGTTTTGCACTCCATTATTGGAGCATGCAGCAGTGGAACATTTATAAACATACACTTTTAAAAAAATGGCACCAAGAAAATTGTGGACCATTTTAGTAGTGCTAACTTTTTAAAGGCAGCATTTGTGGGTTCATAGTGGATGACCCTTTTTAAAAACAAAGAAAACAAAACAAAGTACAGTCCATATAACAGTCATATAGTGCTGCTTACCTACATAAGGTGTCAAAATTGCTGTATGTACAGCCGAGATCTGCAATCTCTAAGAAGTCTCAGTCTTCGTTTTATTGGAGGAGAAAGGACTTGATGCATATGGGAGAAAAATGTCGCCACAGTATATTTTAGATAAACTCTTCCTTTGACAATGCTGCAGGGAGAATGGAAATGGGCTTCACTTGAAAATTTTGCCCCCTTCCGACATACCCGGGAAAGTTTGGAACTTAAAAATGCAAAGGGCTGGTGTATGTGTTTTCAAAGAGATAAGCCTAAAATAGCTAGCGGGTGAGATTAAAGTGAACAAAACGCAACAACAGGCAAAGCTGGAAAAATATTGTCACTCAGAGGTGTACGAAGTGCTGATTTCTGGCCATTAGTATTCCAGTGAGACGTTGCCAAGTCCAAAATGAAACCCTGCCCTTCAAATGGAAGAGATAAGAAAAGCAGTCAAGTTGGATGCTGTTTCCTTTCCTTTTATTTATTTATTTACAGAGGATATAAGGTCATTTGAGCGACATGTATGATACAAAGTTTTTTGTTTTGCCCAAAGTACATAATGTATAGTGTTTTCACCCTACCTTACAGGGCTGTATCTGAGGCACTTTTGAGTTCCTTGGATGACTGGGTAGGATACAAACATAACAAAATGAATATTGTGCTTCTATCTCAAAGCATCATACATACTCTGAGGAATAGTTTACGATGTCTATAGTGGTAAGTAGAATCTTGCGGAGCTGGAAAAGGTTCACAAAAAGGCAATCAAAATGACCAGGGGTTGGAGCAACCCTCATATAGGGACAGGTTACAACACTTAGGGGCTTTTCAGTTGAGAAAAATTTTAAGAGATGACATGATATAGGTATATGAAATGGTGTATCGTGTTAAGAAAGCAGATATAGAAGTTTTTCTCCTTCGTAATACTAGAACTCATAGACATTCAGCGAACCTGAGTGCAGAAACAAAAGAAAGAACTTCTTCACATTGTGCATAGTTAAACCATGCACCCATAAGATATAGTGGCCAGTGGCTTGAATTTAATTAATTTTATAATGAATGATTTTAGAGTGTTGTTTGTGTTGTACTTTTGTATTGTTTTATTGTTGTTAGCCGCCCTGAGCCCGGCTTCGGCTGGGGAGGGCGGGATATAAATAAAATTTATTATTTATTATTATTATTAGTAATGTCCACCAACTTCAAATTCATAGGCATTAAGGCCATCCAGGGCTACAATTCATGAAAAAAAGTGTTCTTCCTTCACTGTCGAAGACTGTACACCCTCTGGAGGGCCACAGGATTCCCTCATCCCACACACAGATTCTGACATATGGCCCTATTCGCTTTTTTGCCAATGGGCAAATGTGTGCTTCATGGCTGCTTTTTTCTGTTGAAACTTTGGTTTCTTATAAACTTTGTCCTGGTGTGTTTGGCACAGACTACATGGAGATGAGACTGAAGATTTATTTGTCATTTTTCTAGTCTGTATAAAGCAGTGTTTCCTCTTTCCAAAATTAGTATGTGTGAATATACAGATTCCCTTAGACAAGGGGAACTTGAAAACAATCTAAATATATCCCCTGAGTGAGTCTTTGCCTTTAGAAATGATGCAACACTGAGGACTCCTGCTCTAAAGCTTTTCAGCAGTATCCCAGCATATAGTTTTGTTCCTCTCCATACTCGTGCAGCTAATATGTCCCCACAGTGGGGAAGGGGTCAGCAGACTGTTCACATACAATTCACTAGAATTATCTTCCCAGATTTTTTTTGTAGTAGTTATGTAGATGTTATTGTTGTTTAGTCGTTTAGTCGTGTCCGACTCTTCGTGACCCCATGGACCAGAGCACGCCAGGCACTCCTGTCTTCCACTGCCTCCCACAGTTTAGTCAAACTCATGCTGGTAGCTTCGAGAACACTATCCAGCCATCTCGTCCTCTGTCGTCCCCTTCTCCTTGTGCCCTCCATCTTTCCCAGCATCAGGGTCTTTTCCAGGGAGTCTTCTCTTCTCATGAGGTGGCCAAAGTATTGGAGCCTCAACTTCACGATCTGTCCTTCCAGTGAGCACTCAGGGCTGATTTCCTTCAGAATGGAGAGGTTTGATCTTCTTGCAGTCCATGGGACTCTCAAGAGTCTCCTCCAGCACCATAATTCAAAAGCATCAATTCTTTGGCGATCAGCCTTCTTTATGGTCCAGCTCTCACTTCTCACTTATGTAGATACTTAAAGCAAACAAAGATATTACCCTCCTAGTGCAACAACCGAGGGATGCAGTTTTAATACAATGTGCAAACTATTGGATAATCTTCTAGGAACAGGTAAAAGGATATTAGCAATGTCCAGCATATGCCTGCTTCTTCTGCTAAAGTTCTGAAAGACTCATTTGGGCAAGCTGTGTAATGAATCCTGCTGTTTTTGATGGAACGGATCCCAGGAAGACTTTCTCATTGATGAGCTTCATCAACATGCCTACAGGCTCCAGAGCCTCCTTGATTGTTGAGGCCTGCAAGGAAAGTTGTTATTATCCCGATTGCTAGAACAAATATAAAACACGACATTTGCCTTTCACAGTCTCAGCGGGACAAAATGCTGAGTTAATCAGCAGCCTTTAAGAGTGAAACTGAAGAGAGGGTCCCCCCCCCCCCGGCCCACTTTTTAAACAAAGTAATATGCCAGCTAGGGTGAGAACTGTGATTAGCAAAATTTCACACTTTGGGAAGCTGGAGCATTGCTGCAGCATGTCTGATGACTCCAGCTTGCAGCTATTGCTTTGGGATCGCAATAGATGCTGGAACAGATGTAAAATGAAATTTAGGGCTTAATGCCACTTCACACATTATTATAGTCTTACAGCTCATAATTCCTGTCTGGGAATACCTGGTTTTAGGTTGTGTACACATTATTAGCTTTATGCACAGCTAGATTGTCCTCTCTCTCTTCCCCCCCACCCCACGTGTGGATCAAAGCTGTTCTGGGGAAAGATGCACCAAAATGTTGTATTTCATAAGAAATGACAAGATAGATGTGGACTGTGGTAAAGTCATTTGTAGACTGCATCCCAAAACAGCAGTGGAGGCATGCTGGTTACAGAGTAAATGGGAGTGTGTGCATGGACTTAGATGCAGAGTTGGGGTGTGGATAGCTTTGAAGGTAAAAGGCAAGGTAAAGGACCCCTGGACGGTTAAGTCCGATCAAAGGTGACTACGGGGTTGCAGCACTCATCTCACTTTCAGGCCAAGGGAGCCAGCATTTGTCCACAGACAGCTTTCCGGGTCATGTGGCCAGCATGACTAAACCGCTTCTGGCGCAATGGAGCACCGTGATGGAAACCAGAGCACATGGAAACACCGTTTACCTTCCTGCCGCAGTGGTACATATTTATCTACTTGCACTGGCATGCTTTAGAACTGCTAGGTTGGCAGGAGCTGGGACAGAGCAATGGGAGCTCACTTTGTCGTGGGGATTTGAACCACCGACCAAGTCCAAGAGGCTCAGTGGTTTGGACCACAATGCCACCTGGTTTGTAGGAGACATTTTCTGAGAAGAAAAAGAGGTTCTAGAACTATACTGTATAATGATGACTCTGAGGCTGGTTTCTCTGCAGGTTGAGATATATTTTTTGCACAAATACGTTTTTAACACCTTCCTTTGATGCAAGGAAGGGGAGAATGTACAAGTGAGGCAGGTTTTTGTGTGGTGGTGGACCTGGCGACAGCACACTGCATCTTTGAGCAGCTATTGAGGTTCCCAGAGCCCTGACAGGGACCAGTCCTGCACTAACACAACCCAGCTCCAAATTAATATTTTAGATATCCCACAATGTCCTGGAAATATGCCACCTTAGAGGCATTATGGGAAATTTAAATGTAGAGGACCTACCAAAGGCTACCTACTGAGGGAGTCCCCTCAAACCAGAGGCAGGCATGTTGGGTATGGAAGCAGTATATACTAATTCCACTCCTGAAACTTGTTAAATGATACATGAACTTTGCAAAAATCATGATGTATCTTCTCACCCCATTTAGGGAAAGTACTGGTTATCAACATGGTGCTATGTCCTTCCCAGGGAAACCTTGGCTTTCTATAACTTCAGCCACCAAACTAGAACTAACCTTATTTTGCTTGCTTGCTTGCTTGCTGTTGCCTTTATAGTGCTTTGGATTTTTAGTGAGGAAGTCTTATGCTCTATATTTTTGTTTCAGTTGTCTTACTGTTGTTTTATTCATTGACTGTTAGCTGCTATGGGTTCCCTTGGCAAGAAAAACCAGATATAAATTCCTAAAATAAATGTCGATAATGAAAGCTCCTTTTCTCCATTTTTTCCAATTCCTGCGCAGTCTCCCTTTTCTGTTGTTGTCAGTTAGAGGCTAATAGCAAAACCCCACACATAAACTTATTTATTTATTTATTTGGGAAATGAATGTGACCTGTTGCTGATGTAATACTGCTGAGGAGTGGACCACTGTGTTCACTGTTTACTTCTCCAGAGAGAATATATATAAAAGCTTATTCGAGCTAGAAGTTTTTGTTGCATTTATTATGTCTCTTGGAAAGTTATCTTCTGTCAGATTCTTGGCTAATGACCTTGCTGAATTAACGGAATGAAATGGAATGGGCAGAGAAAATGGGTTTGTCTCAGCTGGGGTGGTAGAGGAGGGGAAGAGAGAATGTGCTGCTTTTACCACTGTACTCATCTTTATGGATAGTTAGTGTTGAATGGAGGGTGAAGATCTGTCAGCTCAGGCAAGTAAAAGACACTTTTAGAAATAATAACACACAAACGCAAATAACACGCAAATACATGGATATATATATTTCTGACAGTTGATGTACCGTTATTCAGCCTGGGAGTTACCTACTCAATAAACTCTTGAGTTGTTGTTGTTTTTTTTTTTAAAAAAAAGACAGGTGGAGAATTTCTATTGCTTTTTAAATGTCCATTTGGAGCCAGATCATGGAAACCTTTGTCATAACCTTAGCACAGAGGCAACTAGCAGGGCTCATGAACCTGGTTGTATAACGTTTGCTTGTTTGTTTATTATTAAATTCGTATGCCTCCTTTCGTCCCTGGAGGCAGGAACAGGACCACTGAAGCACAATGCCGCCGCCACCACCCCAATGCCAAACTCCCTCAAGGATACTGTGGTCAATGGTATCAAAAATGGCCAAGAGGTCAAGAAGAACAAGCAGATTTGCACTCCCTCAATCTGGTTTCCCGACAAATATCATTAGCCAGGGTGACCCAGGAAATTTCAGTGCCATGACCAAGCCTGAAACTACAGTCGTACCTTGGTAGTTGAACACCTTAGTTGTTGAACAAATCAGCTCCCGAACGCCGCAAACCCGGAAGTGAGTATTCCAGTTTGCGAACATTTTTTGGAAGCCAAACATCCGACGTGATTTCCGATTGGCTGCAGGAAGCTCCTGCAGCCAATCGGAAGCCGCGCCTTGGCTTCCGAACCATTTCGGGAGTCGAATGGACTCCTGGAATGGATTAAATTCGAGAAGCAAGGTAAGACTGTACACAGTAACGGGTGCAGATATTTAGTCTCCTCCAAGTATGCCTTCCTGAATCTAGACTTCCACCACCCTCTTGACAACCTTTCTCAGATAGGGGTTATAAAATTATTTTTAGTGTAAAATAATTTTTAGTGTGGCCCCAACGTTGCCAATAACTGTAAAAAGTGGGTGCTTTTGTGCAGCTGATCATTTGTACTTGAATTACTAAAGAGAGGCTTCCATTGTGTCAGTTTGATTGTTGTTCCACCCCCCCCCCTTTTAACCAAAAAGTAGTATAATTCCATTTGTAGCATTAGACTGCTTCTTTTCTTGCCCAGTCTTGAATTATCTGGATAGCCTTGGGCAATTTATTCTATCTTCGTCTCATTTCCTAGTCTGTAAAATGGAATTATTAATGACCTACCTCACAGAGGTGTTGTGAGGTGGAATGAGAAAGTTGCTTTACAGAATGCTGTACTCTTAAAAGCAAGGTAGGAATCAATAATATAAGATTGTGATTGCCCAATTGTGTCTCAAAAAGCAGACATGATACGAAATCAATAAGGACTATCCTGATGCTGTAGTATTAAGTGTAATTTAGAGCTGAAATGAGTATTGGCAACAGTGTGAAAGTTTGCACAATTTTCATTTTGACACATCCAGATTTTGCCTGTGAAATTTTAAATGTAAAATTTGAATTTTCAGTAACAACTTATTATCTTGAAATTCAAATTGTCTCTTTACTACTTTGATTTTTTCAGGCGTCAACCGTTGCCAAAAAAACATAAGTAGCATTGCTTGCCGTCCATCGCATACTAAATAGTGTTCTATTTCAATGAAGTGCAACATTTCTATACTTTTTTTTTTAAAAGGTTCTCTCGTCAACACATGCCACATATTAAATATTACCAAAAACAATTAGATTTCAAATGGCAGTATGAAGCATTTGGTCAATATCTGACAGCTAGGCAATGTACAGAAGTCAATTTTAGAAGATTTTTTTTGGGGGGGGGACAAACTAGTTCGCTTTCATTTATTCTATAAAGAAAGTTTATTAAAAAATAAATGGGAGTTGTGCTTTTCATGGGTAAAACCTAGAACCAATCCCCACCACCCAAAAGATGCTCAGAAGGCAACATATGTTATGTCAGATTTCCATTGCAGTATTGTCATGCACACACAGTGTGATCGTTGTCGTCTTGCTGCAATGAAAGGCAGTTAAACCTTAGAAAGATTATGAATGCTGAGGAAAGCGTCATTAACTTTTATTATATCCAGAAGCTAGCAGTCTTTAACTTTGTTCTATTATGAAGGAAGGAAACGTGCGCACTGTTAACTTGGACATTTGCTATGGGGCTTTCTCTCACAACGCATATGAGATTTATCAGCTGGGCTCATGCTGTTTAATGAGAACAGACTTCTGCAGCTATCCTGTTCATTGATAGAATACTATAGCGCTCTGTGACAAAGGTACTTGGTGTTAGGCTTATGCTACTTCGCATAGATTTGTTAATTTGCGTGCGTGGTGGGGTAGTATTTTCAGGTCGCACAAGACTTTATTGCTCTCTGTACGTGCATGAATATATACTGGAGATAGCACTCACTTTTTCAAAGTGGTATTAAACAGACCCCGGCACCCTGATTGTTCCAGCTGTCTTCTGTATGGTATGTAATTAAAGGGTCATTCTTTTTATATTACTCTGAAATAAACTCCATAATTAGATCATTGCGCAAGTGAAGTTTAAGTGCCTCATTTCTCATTGGGGAACAATAAAATAAATCCAATTGCCGTTAATGTTCTCTCGCCCCTCACAAACATACCTCTTAAATAAATTATTACACTATTGACCAATATTTAGTGGGTTGTTTTTTTAAAAATCCTTCGTTCTCCACCTTGTTTTCTCTCCCCACCCACAACCCATTTTAAAATGAGACAAAAATGTTTTCATGTACTGTAATTAAATCTATGGCTGCTTGAGAATAATTCTTTTGGAGATTCATGAGCCTTCCTTCATTGCGCCAAGTTGGACAGAACCTTCACTTGCTCACTGCTGATCTACCTATAAGAACCGAGTATATAAATTTGAAATGTGAAGAACTTCCATTGTGAACATCATCTATTGTGAGCTGTGTGCAAATGCGGGTGGATTTGGTATTGTCATCCAAAGTTGTGTCTCCAGATTAAGTCAGGGTTAAGATTGGCTCATAGGAAACTGTCAGGAACCAGGAGTGCTGCAAGGGAACCCTTCCTTATTGGGCACCAATAAACATAATTAGTATAGCATTTTTGGAAGCCTATCTTCCCTCCCATAAATCCTGGTGTAATTGGTATTGAGCTAGCCATTATTTGTAGCCGCCAATGAACCTTGCATCGTCTGGCAAGCCGTACCTTTCTCCCAAGCTTGCAATTTATGCTCTCACCTTGACAGCTTCTGGAAAGCTTCCCACTGCTTGAAAAGTGCAGTAGAAAACAGGTTATCTAGGATAAGGATCCATGCAGTTCTGGGTGTCTTGTTTGCCAGGAGGCTGCCAACTGGATTTGTGGCTATCTGGTCTACTTTCACAGTTGCCTGATGCCACCTTTGCTGTCTGCTATGCCCTTCTGCCTTCTTTTGAATAATTCTGCCAAGCACATGGGCTTAGCTGTATTGAAACTGACCTTGGCACAAGGCCTCTCTTAGAATTCTATCTGTATTTTGCAGCAAAGTTCGTGAATGTGCTGGATCAAATAACAAGACTCTTATTTCATTCTTTGTTGTATCACTTTTGACAGGGTGCCTCTTTCTGCAAATGTGCCTACGCTCTTTTGTTGCCTGTGTTTTGGGAAGTTTTGTAGCTTTCTTCCACCTCATTTTTGTGTTAAACCATTCTGGACCATAGCACTTCTCCCCTTTTAACTTGGCGGGTTACATACAATATAAATGAAGTTTAACCTCATTCCCTTTTTCTCATATATGCTCATGCGCCATCAGGAAACCTACGGCTCAATCTTAAGCATGGCCACTCAGGAAGAAGTACCATTGTGTTCAATGGGACTTAAAAAGGTAAAGGGACCCCTGACCATAGGTCCAGTCGCGGATGACTCTGGGGTTGCGGCGCTCATCTCGCTTTATTGGCCGAGGGAGCCGGCGTACAGCTTCCGGGTCATGTGGCCAGCATGACTGAGCCGCTTCTGGCGAACCAGAGCATAGCACAAAAACGCCGTTTACCTTCCTGCCGGAGCGGTGCCTATTTATCTACTTGCACTTTGACGTGCTGTCAAACTGCTAGGTTGGCAGGAGATGGGACTGAGCAACGGGAGCTCACCCCGTCGCGGGGATTCGAACCGCCGACCTTCTGATTGGCAAGTCCTAGGCCCTGTGGTTTAACCCACAGCGCCACCCGCGTCCCAAGTAAATGGATATAGGATTGCAGCCCATGAGATAATCTAGGGTAAAACGTGCACCGCCAACAAATACATGACACTCCATTAAATGTGACAACATGTTGGTCTTGTAGACAGGCATCCCAGTAGACATAGGGCTGCCATATGTCCGGATTTCCCCAAACATTACCGGGACTTCAAAGGCAGAATTGATGTCTGGGGGGAATTTCCGAAAGGTGGTGCTTTGGGTTTTTCCTTCTTGAACTATGGCAACCCAACCCAGTACAGATGTTCAGGATTAGTCTTGACAGATGGACAGGGTCATTCACAGCAGTAGAATAAGAAGAATAAAATTGGAAGTATTTTTGAAGCATGCAACAGTGTCCAGCAGTATTTGCAAATCCAAACACTAACAGAAGGTTGGATGGGGAGGGAGAAGGGTAGAAGAGTAAGTTTCTCAGCGAGGGGTGACCTCTGCCCATAGCTGGCATAATTCCAGCTTTTATGTTAAATCAACATAAAGCTCTGTGTTTTGATTTATCCGCTTTAAAAACAAAACAAAAACAAAAAGCCCAAATCGTCTTCATGTTGGATGAAGCCATAGGGCACTATGGATAGAGATAAAATGGGTTACTTGCTTAGCGACAAGTTGGCTTTTTTCTATAAGCAAAGAGAATAAGTGGAGCCCGAAACATTCAGTGCTTGTTTATATAATAAAAATGTATGGAAGGGTAAGTGTAGCTAATTATGTTCCAACTGCTCACTTTCTTACATTTTAAATAAATAAATAAATCAGAATTCACTTTCAAAGGGAGGGGCAAAGCCCAGAGTTTTTATTTCCTTCTTATTGCACTATTGCGACATTAGAATACTTTTCCGTGTTTCATGAAGGAATTTTAGTAATGATAAATTAAATTGATAGCACAATCCTTTACATGTCTATTCAGGACTGACACCCAATGATTCCTATGGGACTTGTTCTCGGGTAAGCATAAATAGGATTGCAGCTTAAGTTAGCGAACAAGTGCATTTATTTAGTTAATTATTTTCCCCCAATGCTTCCTCCTGAAAGGTAGCTCAGGGCAGTGAACATAAAATAACACCATTAATCACAACACATTTAAACAATCAATCAAAACCTCATTCAGGTTGCAGCAGTTAATGCCTTCATAGAATCATAGAACTGGAGAGATGGAAGGGACCACAAGAATCATTTAGTCCAACCCCCTGCGATGCCCAACATGGGACTCAAATGCATGACCCCTGAGATTAGGAGTCTCATGCTCGACCAACTGAGCTATTCAGGAAGAGCAGCTATGCTCCAAAGGCCTGGATAAGCATTGTTAACAAATACACGTGCATATCTCATGGTCATTACAAAGTTAACAAACTTGCAATCCCCCAAGTGTAAGACCACGGGAATCTTCTGATCTTCTGGGATGCATTATTTCAGCCCTGTTTAGGGAAGTTTTTAATGACTGATGCTTTAATGTTGTTTTAATCTTTTGTTGGAAGCTGCCCAGAGTGGCTGGGGAAGAAATAATAAATAATAATAATGCCAACCATTATTATTATTATTAGGTTTGTAAGTGTGAAGAGGTATTCTGCAACACACAAATAATAGCATTTTACTTTGCTGTTTCACTCCTTCTAAAGCAGAAGTGAGGAAGTTGTGGCCCTGGCCTAGTTTCAAAACCCTGTCCATTTCACAAACTCAATCCACTTTACCCTGGTTCCTCACACACCTCCATCACGCAGTCCTGATAGGTTAACCATGTGGAAATGTGGTCCTTGACAGGTGTGGGGCAGAGAGAAGAGAGATTCTCCAGTCCTGTTCAAGAGGGACATGTGCAGAGCTATGATGAACTGTTTATGTTAGAAGCCTGTGCTGGTATTGACATCTGTCGTGTTTGCTGCCACTGAGGACAGACCCCTAAGTGAAAGATACAAATGTCTATTTGGTCATTAATAGTGCCACATGCTTTGACTCCCCTATTTGGTCTTGTTCATCAGGAGCATATAAAGTACAGTAAGCCCACAATTTATGCACATCCAGCTTTACATGCTTGGCAAATAAATAAAAAAAGGGGGGGACGGGCATCCGGGGAAAAATATGTTGGCAGTTGCAACCGCTATGGAACCCAATGTGTTTTGACTTTACATGATTTTGGCATTAGATGCCATTCCTGGAATGTAACCCCCACAAAATTTGCAGGTTTACTATGCTGAATATGACTAGGATAGCTCAGCTGGTAAAGCATTAGACTCTTGAGCTCAATGTTGTGGGTTCGAGCCCCACATCGGGCAAAAATAAAATAAAATCCTGCATTGCAGGGGGTTGGACTAGATGACCCTTGGGGTCGCTTCCAAATCAACAACTCTACTATTTCCATGAACCAGTTCACCCCACCCCCATCCCCTGAGTGTATCTAAACTCAGTGGGGTGAGAGAGTGAACCGTGCCCACTCACAGAATATGAGGCATGAAATAAGCCTATTTGTACATATGGAGATTCCTCTTCACAAGCTCTGTCAACTGCAAAATAAAAATATAAAATAATGGATTAATCTCATTGGTAGGGCCTAAATCCAAGTATGCTGATTAAACACAGTGTGGATGGGGAGGTGTAACAGATCAAGACTGACTCCAGCGCCCCACTGAATGTAGAATGTGGTTCTGGGCCTGCTTAGGTTGTTTCTTCTACGTTTAAGACCACATGAGATTATTCCTCTGGATCTCTCAACAACTTAACTGTTTCGACGTACAGTGGTACCATGGTTTACAACCATAAGCCGTTCCGGAGGTCCGGTTGTAAACCAAAACAGGTTGTAACCGAAGGCACACTTTCGCCAATGGGGCTTCCCCACCCCAATTTGGTTGCAATCCAAAAAAAGGGGACACGCACTTCCGGGTTTGACGTGGTTGTAATCCAAAATGCTTGTAATCTAAAGCGGTTGCAAACCAAGGTACCACTGTACTATTATTGTGAACAATTAAGTGGACAGAATGCATGGAATGCGTACTGAATTCATGCTGAACCCTTGAATCCCTTTGTTTTCCAAGTAATCCTAATTGTAATAGGCTATTGTGTTGACAGTTCTGCGTTGATAACCGCACAACAATTGAAGTTACGAAGGGTACAAAGGACAACCCCCAAATGTTCCTAAAATAGTCTGGTTTCGATTGTAATATTAAATGATTGGGAAGAGATTTCTGGAAGGCAAGTTTCCCTTCTGCTCTGCTGCCCAGTGTGCTTGTTCCCACATTGTCCAGGAGAGCCCTCTGACCCACACTCCCGGGAGAAATTTCCGAATAGGTAACTTCCCTTCTGTAAACGTCCTTCCATTCACTTACAATAGACCTCAAGCCTGTATTTCTCCAGTTTGACACTGAAGAGCGAGTCCTTAAACAAACCTTCCCCTCTGCTACCACTGCTGCTGTGGGAATTTGAAATGGTGCCCCTTTGTGTCATGGGTCCGTACGCACTGTACGGATTGCCATTATCCATAACAAGACACATAACAATGACAATCGCTTTAATGCTGGCAATGCCTAGGAAAGTTAGCTTCCAGCCATTATAAGTTTCTGCTGAGACAGCTCTTGCTTCTGCTGAGACGGGATGATTTCCGCCTTTAGAAAGGCTATTTTGTAAAGATAGTTGTTTTGTGCAGCTCACAACCGGGAGGCTGAAGAGGAAGTGTCTTCAGGATTACTGTTTAAGGGCGCCATTGACCTTGTGCGCTGTCCTCCTTCCTCCCCTCCTTCCTATTGTGGGACTTAACTCACAAGCAGTGTCTTTGAGAGAGCAGCTGGTACTTTAAAGGCAATTTGTCATGTAGCTGGGACTTGAGAGATCATTGCAGTTCCTTGATTGGGCTGATAAGTAATTCTCCGTGCACATCTGCAATTCCACAGCTGCTTCCTCCTTACTGGAGTCTTGCTTTCTCAGCCAGTCTGATGGATTTCCTTTCATTCTTGTTGCACCCTTAGTTTTGTCTATTGAGCTTCTTACAGTTACTGATTTCAGTTGTGGGATTATGGAGGAGAGTGCGAGTTTTGGCCCAAATTGATATTTCTTTACCAGTATTACTATACCCATTGGTTAACATCAAAAAGGATAAATGGATTACCAGTGTCTAACATATTTATCTTTCCCCTTCTCCACCCGCACGTTTGTTTTTGCCCACATTTTAGAAAACAAAACTAAAGTGCAGGTAAAGTCCCTTTGAAACATTCATGTAAATAGAGATTCCTTTCTTCTCAGAGCATGTATCTGATCTTTTGCAGGGAACTTAAATGCTCTAGCAGTCCCTTTCAGCATCTGTACTCCTCAACTTAGGAATGACCCTGGAAAGTCACTACTACTTTTTTTTAGTTTAGCCTTTACAAAGTTCTATGAGACTTGTAAGATTGCTACAACCACATTTAAACCCCATGCAAGTCCATTAAAAATAGAGCTGCCGTATGTCCAGAACTTTTTGGACATATCCCGGATTCGTTCTCCGAAAACAACAGCCAGGCGGATTTTTCAGAAATCGGTTAAAATGTCCGGGAAATTCCGGGTACATGGCAGCCCATATTGGAAGTGTATATTTTTGGGTGAATTTCCCAAAAACCCCTCAAAAACTTAGTGTTTGGGGAGATTTTGCAGAAAGCAAAAAAGCAAAAAAGCTCATAAACCTTGGCCAAGGGAAGTGGATCAGAATAAAAATTAACACAGAAAATAGCAAGGCTAATTGCAACCATGAGTTGGGGCATCCTAAAATATTGTGGCAATTGAGATCCTTAGTGGGGGTGCAAGGGGAAAAAAATCCCCTTTTCACTTAACCCCCCCCCTGATTTCTATACCTTTTCTCACCTGAAAATCAGCCAAATAAAAAAATAAATCCCCAAAAGAGAAATACAAAATAAAACACATTCCTTCTCATACTCAGTATGTTTTGTCATTATCTGATTGCTACAGGTTTTATCTAGATTTATAATAAAGGGACCATTAAGTATCTAAGCACAGCCCTAGATTTTACTATGAATTTGTCTGCATATTTTTGCAGCTCTATTCATAGTGATATGAAGAGACTCCCCCCCGCCCTTATACTAGAAACTGCTCATGTTTCTGTTACTTATTGTTAAGGGAACGCCTTTTTCTTTTATTGGGTAAAAGTAAGAAAAAAGAAGCTCTTGCCACCTACCCACTAAAACCATAATCTGATATTTTTTAGTAGATACATCCATGGGTGTAGCTAGGATTTTTGTGAGGGAGGGGGCAGGGCTTTTGTATGGGGAGGCAGAACCTCAGTTAGCTATGTATTTTTATTTATTTTTATTGAGGGGGGCAGCTGCCCCTCCCTGCCCCCCTGGCTATGCCCATGAATACATCTTATATCACTGTGTGTTTTAGAAAAATTAGTTCATTAATGGCCATGCTTTTCCTTATAGTGAAAGCTTAATGGCAAACATGTGACTTGTTAAAAATATATATATATGTTTAATTGGAATTTAATATCTCTTTCAGTAATTGCAAGTTTTCGAGGAGCAGTTCCCCATGGCTTATCACTGGAGATTGGAGACACTGTTCAAATACTGGAGAAATGTGATGGTAAGTGTTGACATTAGTACAGGACTGTTTGGTGGGAAGGTTGCCCAAGGTCATTTCACCTCATTACACTGAGACAGGATCAGTGTGTTTACTCTAGATGAGTGCCTATTTAATGGGGGGAAAACCAACTTTAATCTTCGATGAGAAAAGGCAACAGAGTTTGGACATTGTAACAGAAAATCGCCTGCAAAATTAAATGTTTCTAACCCAAAATATATCAAAATTAGTCCAGTCACCCAGAAAGCAACCATGGTCAGTGGAGAAATAATTACAGTGGTACCTTGTATTAAGTACTTAATTCGTTCTGGAGGTCCGTTCTTAACCTGAAACTGTTCTTAACCTGAAGCACCACTTTAGCTAATGGGGCCTTCTGTTGCTGCTGCGCCGCCAGAGTACGATTTCTGTTCTTACCCTGAAGCAAAGTACTTAACCTGAAGCATATGTAACCTGAAGCGTATGTAACTCGAGGTACCACTGTATTTTATGTACCGTAGGCATTTTCAGTAGCCATGAAAGCAAAATCTAGACACTGCTCCAAATTATAAACAAGTACAGTGGACGCTCAGGTTGCAAATCTGATCCGTGAGGGATGCACGTTTGCAACCCGCAGCGGCGTGTCTGCGCATGCGCAACCGCTGAAACCCGGAAGTAACCCGGGTTTTGGCGGGTCTGTAACCCAAAAAAATGCACCCTGAAGCATCTATAACCCGAGGTATGACTGTACATTGTCAGTCACCTCCTGCAGAGGTAAGAAAAAATAACTCCCAAAATCTTTGGGAAAAGCATCTAGTACCGCTCATGTGATACTGGATGCTAAACTGTATTATTCCAAAAATGTGTGCTTGTCGGGAAAAAGGTGTAGCTTTAGAAATGCCATGAGCAGTGCTATTTTTCTAGAAAAAAGGTGCTAGACATCACAAGGAACTAGGGTTGCCATATGTTTGGAACTTCCTGGACATAGCTGGAATTCAAGCAACCACAAATAGTGTCTGGGTGAAAATCACTGTAATCCAGACCTATGGCAACCCATTAAAAAAGCTCAACAACTTTGCCAAAAGCCGGATTTTCTCTTTTTGAAATGTGGCAACCCTACCATGAACACTTTCCTTGTTCTCTTATAATGGCAATGGCTCCCACCTGAGAGGTGCCGAAACTGAATTCCTGTGAGTTCTGGCTGAATAAAAGCCCTGGCCATGAGACCAGAGTTCTTTTCTCTCTTGATGTAATGGGTTAAATTTCTGTCTGTTAGACAAAAAAAATATAAATGCATACCCTCTGCTATGTTTCAGATTCTCCTTTTCATACCAGTGCTGAAAGGATATCTATTTATTTATGTGCTGTTGTTTACAACTCTCTGATTTTTTTTAATGGGTGTTAGTTTGTGCTAGTTAAAAACGAGTGGGGGTGGGTGGGTGGAAACTTCAATTGTGAACGTTTTTCTTTCTGCACAAGACCCATTAAAGGGTATGAGATTTGTGTTATGTGTCGCTGCTGACACAATAGCACGCTATGAATCCATCTGCCACTTTTTATTATTGTAGATGACATATGTCAGAGAGTTTTTCAGATAAAATGTAAGTTTACATATCAATTGTTATTATTTTTCGACAGGCTGGTACAGAGGATTTGCCTTAAAAAACCCCAACCTCAAGGTAAAACTACTTTTGTTTCTCACCTGAAATGCATGTAAAATCACGCTGAAATACTCATACGAATTATAAAGCTGCCACACAAAAACCAAGCTATTTGGCATAACCAAGTAGCAGTAACGTTTAAGGCATAAAAAGGTGGCTGTAGCCTGTGGTAGGCTGATGATAGTAGCACTAGAAAAAAGAATACACACACACCCCTCTGTGTATACCTGAAGGAGCGTCTCCACTCCCATCATTCTGCCCAGACCCTGAGGTCCAGCTTTGAAGGCCTTCTGGCAGTTCCCTCATTGAGGTTACAGGGAACCAGGCAGAGGGCCTTCTTGGTAGTGGCACCCACCCTGTGGAACGCCCTACCATCAGATGTCAAGGAAATAAACAACTACCTGACTTTTAGAAAACATCTGAAGGCAGCCCTGTTTGGTGAAGTTTTTAATGTTTGATATTTTATTGTGTTTTTATCGTGGTTTTTAATATTGTATTGAGAGCACCCAGATGGGCAGGGTATAAATTATTATTATTATTATTATTATTATTATTATTAAGAGGTTTGAAGAACGAGGAGGGAACAAAGGCTCTGAAGGGATAGGATCTGTCTCACATGAAGTAGTTTATCAGGAGGAAGTGGAATTGCAGATAATTAATTCAGCAGCTTAGCTACTCACCAGTCACTTTGTGTAGTTCAGGGACATAATAACATAAGAAAAGCCCAGCTGAATCAGACCCAAGACATCCCTGTTCTTACAGTTATTCTCTATTAAACACCCTTCCTAACACACACACACTCTGAAATGTCAGTGAGGGACAATGGTGGCAGATGCAAAGAGATGAGCAATGTTATGGTGATAGCAGATGCCTCTCAACCACTGCCCCTGATTCGTAAGCGGACCTGTGAATTTTTCTGACACCTCAGTCCTCACTCTTTACCTGAGTTGCCGGGACCCAACAATAATGCTCTCTTGGACCATTTGAATGCATAAAGTTCTACTGTACTGTATTGCCTTCCAACAAGTTTTGCAATAATAATGCAAACGTCTTCCATAGTATGGACCCAGTTTTTCTCTTCAATAATGCATTCATTCTTCCCTCTCCTTCTCTTTGGTGGTCTGTTGCACTTATTTAGCTCTTTTTCTCTTTCAGGGTATCTTCCCATCCAGCTATATTCACTTGAAAAATGCATGTGTTAAGAACAAAGGGTAGGTGGAGATTTTGGGATTTTCTGAAATTTTGGCAAAGGCTATAAAACAGCAGTGGAGAAAGGAGAAGGCTGTTGTAAAAATTGTGTTGAAAACAGATAAATCTTTCAAAGTGAAGCCCATGGCACCTTAAAGGCCTGGTGTAGATGGGTGGAAAATTGGGAGTGCCCTATGGGTTTGTGTAGCCACCATCCTTTTTAACTATGGCGCAGCATCACTTTATTTAAACTAGCCATGCAATCAGAGATATGGGTTTGAAAACTGCGTCAGAGTAACTACGATTAGGGAAAAGAGCAGGGCAAGTGTAATTTTGCAGCACAGTTAGTTTCCAAAATGAAAGGGAGGTAGAATTTCACATGAATGAGCGGAAGGAGTCTGCAATCTGTTGAGGCACTGTTGGTCTCTTAACCATGATTAGGAGTCATGTTAACCTTTAAACTATCACGGGACTCTTTTATTTCCTTGCACCAGATGTAATGGAGCTTATTTTGGAGTGCAGATATTATTGGTGGTTAACAATATCAGTCACTGAAAGACTCCAAATATCATTTTAATTGTGCAGTCATATGATTTGTGCTCATGATGGTATCAATATGGTTCTGCATAATCTTCTGTTTTTGGTCCTGCAAAAATTTTCAGGCCAGATATACTGTTTTGTTTCCAATCAGTGCATATCCCATGTCTTCCTAGTGAAATCCTATAACGTTTCTAACCACAAATGTTATGGGTTATTTATTTGTTTATTTATTTGGACAACTTAAATACCACTTATATTTAAGCATAGCTCTAAGCAGTTTGCAACATAGATTAAAAAGTTTAAATAATGAGCAAATGTTATATATATATATATATATATATATATATATATATATATATATATACACACACACACACACACACATACATATATATATATATACATATACATACACATACACACATATTCCACAAAACACAACAAACAACTTCTTTAGTATCCAAAACAAACATGACACATAAAAAATCAGCTACAAAATTGCGCAGGAAATTCATAGTAAACATAGTAAACTATTATCTGAGCACCAGAAAGTAACATATTACAAAGGCCAAGAGACTGAACCCTATAAATTCCACCCTTTTAAGTAACATGGTTGATGTGGTTTTGACCTACTTTAGTTGCAATATAGTGCGACAGTATCCCTCTAGATGCCAATAAGACAATAACACTGGGGAAGCACAACAGAACACCTAATAAAGTGGAATTATGTGTGGATGGTCCAGAATCAATCAATCAATCAATCAATCAATCAATCAATCACTAAAGCACTATTATTGCATCAGTGACCCACTCTAGAATACACCTGCCAAAAACAAAACCATTCTGGAAGAATAACAATAATTAAAACTTCTTAGCAGAGCCTGCATACTGGAAAGTCTCTTGGTTATGATATATTTCCACACTGTGGTGCAGACCAAGCAGAATGCTTGATGGTCCATTGCAATGATACTTTGCTGTAGAATTATCACAGAACAGCTTGTTAGAGCCAGTTTCTCGGTGTCCATTAATGTTCAGAAGTTCTTAGGGATTATAAGCTGAAGGATACAGATTTGGTATTCCAGCCTGTTTTTGTGATCTTAAACTGTTTAGTAAAAGTAATGCCATTTTAATGCTGGGTATTGTATTTCTTTTGATGGCAACAGGCAGTTTGAAATGGTTGTTCCCACAGAAGATTCGGTTATCACAGAGATGACGTCAACTTTAAGAGACTGGGGAACGATGTGGAAACAACTTTATGTGGTAAATGCACCATGTGCCTATTCTGGAAACAATTTTAGGAATAATGCTTATTTTTCTAAAGCAATAAAGTAGTTTTATTTTATTTTATTATTCAAAAAACAAATCTAAGCTTTGATAATGTTGGGGTGGGACAGTGAAAGAGGGTAGCTGGATGAAGTTCTCTGATTTTCCCCAAACTGATGATTGTTGCTGCCAGGCAAAGTGTGGAGATAATCTGTTGGGTTCTCCAGGCATAGTCATAGTTCAGCAGCCAGAATTGTAAACATAATACTAGTGTGAGAATTTAGTTGTGGGTAAACCACAGAGCCTAGGACTTGCCGATCAGAAGGTCGGCGGTTCGAATCCCCGCAATGGGGTGAGCTCCCGTTGCTTGGTCCCTGCTCCTGCCCACCTAGCAGTTCGAAAGCATGTCAAAGTGCAAGTAGATAAATAGTTACCGCTTCAGCGGGAAGGTAAACGGCGTTTCCGTGCACTGCTCTGGTTCGCCAGAAGCGGCTTAGTCATGCTGGCCACATGACCCGGAAGTTGTACGCCGGCTCCCTTGGCCAATAAAGCGAGATGAGCGCCGCAACCCCAGAGTTGGTCACGACTGGACCTAATGGTCAGGGGTCCCTTTACCTTTACCTACCATGCAAATCACATCCTTTTATGTATATAATGCTTGTTCCACAAGGAGACATTCGCACGACAGTTGCTTTCTTGCAAATAGCCCAAATCTTGTTCCATAAGGTGGCCTAACTGTGTAAGTTGCCTCCATAAAAATTGCCTTCGTGGTTTAAAGCAGACACACACACTCACCAAAAATAGAACATGGAAATGTCTGTTTCAGCTGAATATGTAGGTAGCTAAATAAGAATAAGAAGTTAAAATTGAAGTCAGTTGGATTAATTTTAGGAGTGAAGGTGAAGACTAGATAATAAAATGTTAGAAGTAAACCTGACCTTTTTTAAAAAAAGTATCTTGCATGTTTGCACTTTGAATTGAGATAAAGCAGATGTTTTTTTACAAAGAAAGAAGCCTGCTTTGATGCACAAAAGTAGCAGAAAGACTGACCTTGAATTCTTGAAAATAACAGCCTAAACAGTACTTGCACAAAGCTAATCTAACAGATTTAAAGTGAAATCCAATGTACTACCAACATTAAAACGACACAGTGCCGTTGATGACTTTAAAATATTTATTCCAATCCATATGAGAGTCCTTAGACTATAATCCTTCTATTCAGTAAAGTTTATTGGAATGACTAGAGACCATTTCAGACATTTGCCTTGCTTCCTGATAACAGCCTATAAGCAGCAGAAGATATGGGACTGTTGTGTGTCCTTACTGTACATAGAAAAATATCACAAGTAACCAAGACATATGGGGTGCAGAGAATGGGAACCACCCAGTTTTCATCATCCTTATTCGTGCTATAAAGGGTAGAAGGAAGGTAGTAAGTGGGCAGCTGGCACTTTGGGGTCAAGTTCCTTTCTCTGCATGATGGTAGACATACATGTGGACATGACCAAGCCAAGCCATTGCTGAGACAGAAGTGCGAACATGCTGGGAATGTGGCCTTGGAGCCACAGCAACCATCCAACAGCTTGACCTCCCCCCCTGAACAAAAGTTTTATATGTCAAGATAAGGAGGCAATTTGGGAGTGCGAAGGAGTTTGAGGTGTAGGCATCAAGCCTATTACAAGACTATACTTTTATGCAGTTACAGAGCAAGATATACAGTCATATCTTGGATCCCGATCACCGCAAACCCAGAATGTTCTGGTTTGTGAACATTCTTTGGAAGCCGAACGTCCAACAGGGCTTCTGTGGCTTCTGATTGGCTGCAGGAGCTTCCTGCAGCCAATCAAAAGCCGTGCTTTGGTTTCCGAACGTTTTGGAAGTCAAACCGACTTCCGGAATGCATTCCGTTCGACTTCCAAGGTATGACTGTATATGTATAAGTTTCTGCAAACCGAGGAACAGAATACCCTAGAGAAGCAAAGGTGTTCTTTGTTTTATTTTGCATTTCTTAATCTCTGTACCAAACTTCAGAAGCCTAAGAATTTGGTTTTATATATATATTTGACAGAGAAATGAAGGGGATCTCTTTCACCGACTATGGCATATAATGAATGAAATCCTAGACCTCCGACGGCAGGTGCTCGTCGGCCATCTCACCCATGATAGGATGAAGGATGTCAAACGGCACATCACTGCTCGCTTGGACTGGGGCAACGAGTGAGTAAGAGATGATATATAAAACCAATTGCGTTTTCCTCCATTCGTTGCATTTATTTATTACAAGGCAATTAAAAGGAAGCAACATGAAGAGTGGGCAGCTTTTACATAGGAAGATTTAAAGGGGGGATGGGTCCATCACCATTACTGATGCTCGTGAAAAATGTATGTCCTTTTAGCTGCCTTGGGAAAAGAAATGGCCAGTCTCCGGGAAGCCTCTTGTTTAAGTGAAAGGCATGTCTGCACACAAGAGAGAATCTCTCATCCTGTCCCTTCCACCTGCAGCTTTATGCCTTTCATTTCATCTCCATCCCTGACAGCAGTGGCTTTTCTGCAGTGGAAAACAGAAGATGGGAAACAGTCACACCTTGACTGGAACTTCACTCAAGGGTTTTTCTATCTTTAGCTTCTGCTTGTTGTCTACGATTTTGTTTATTTATTCTGGCAATTTATACGCTGCTTATTTACAGCCTTCTAAGTGTTGTACAGGCAACTTAACAATGCAATGATGATGATGATGATGATGATGATGATAATAATAATAATAATAATAATAATAATAATAATAATGAAGTGCTGCCTGCTCACCCTGCTGTCATACTTCATCCAGTTAGATGTGTGCTCTCACGTCACTGGAGAGTGCAAATATTCCGTGCAACGGAGGAGGATTGCATAAGGCTTTCCCACCATTTGGTACCTGCCCAGGAGGTTTTGAAAGACCTTCACAACTGTCTCTGTATGTGTATTTACACACATCCCCTAGCAGCATGCAATTCCAGCAAGGCAAGAGACTCCAGCTCCCCTGGATTAGTGTATGATGGGGCTTCCATAGTGGTAGTGTCTTCAAGCATTATTGTGTATTTACATTTGCAATATTTTTTATTAAAATGCAACAGAAATTCCTTTTTTTATTATAAGATATTTATTAAGATTTTTTAAGATATTACAATAAAATAAAAGAAGAGAAAAAACAGATAAATAACAAAAATACAGAATAAAGAAAATTTAAAAACACATAAATTTTCAATTGCTTATTTTCCTTTAACTTATTTCCCGGACCTCCTCATACCTCCCTTTTTTGTATTCCACCACAAATTGTTAGTTCAGCAAATCCTTACCATTATATTATTACCTATTTATAATCCTTTTTTTCATATTCTCTTAAAGCATTACAGCTGGAAACCACTTAATTTCAATCCAACATCATTCTAACATTCATTGATTTTACAATATTTCTGTAGATAGTCTTTAAATTTCTTCCAATCTTCTTCTACCGACTCTTTTCCCTGGTCTCGGATTCTGCCGGTCATTTCTGCCAATCCCATATAGTCCATCACCTTCATCTGCCATTCTTCCAAAGTGGGTAGATCTTGTGTCTAAAATGCAACAGAAATTCCTGTTCCTCCTCTTCTACTGCTGCCTCCACCCCCACCCCCAATACCATAAAAATAAGCTCTGAAGGGTTAGAGGAGCCTCTGGAGCAGATTTTGGGGGGTTGTGAGGGAGGAGAGGAAACAGAAGCCTATTGCACAAGTGGAACTCCAACTGTACAACCCAATCTCATTAATGCTTCTTCTTGACTGAGATCACAAAACAGCTGAGTGTCTTGCACCAGAATTCAGTTTCATTTGGCCATGGGCACAGCCAGATTGCTTTCTATCTGTACAGACAATCTCAATTTATAAAGGGCAAAATAAAATTCCACAAAGGCAGAAGGAATTCAGAAAACCTTTGCCTTTTGCTCTCATCTGAATATTTGCTTGCAGACATACAGTAAATCAACATGCCGTGTTAAAGTTTTTATAGCAAACAAGCCTTTGTGTTTCTGTGCTTGCTAAACCCGTGCCATATCAAAGCCTTTCACTTCGCTTTTACTAAATGCATAATACCGTCACCTATTTCGGAAATGAAAAATTCATACTGTTATGTGTTGACGCTGAATGTGATCTGAATGTTGCCAGGTAAGACTCCCACTGATCTTGACAGCACCTTGCAGGGTTTGAAAAAACTAACCAGCTCATCTCTATTCTAGACACGATGCTGTAGGAAAAAATAAACACAGTGGGCTTCTCTCATCTCAAAATTATTTGGGACAATGGCAACAGAGGCTGAAAGCACCCAGGCAGTTGCATTAAAGTTCAGGATTATGTTCTTTCAGGGAACTGATAGGACTAAAGTTTCTTAGGGAAGTTTTTAATGTTTGATATTTTACTGTGATTGAGGTTTTAATTTGTTGGACGCTGCCCAGAGTGGCTGGGGCAACCCAGTCAAATGGGAAGCATCTAAGTATACGATGGTAATGATGACTATGAGAGGTGCCCACTATCGGGAACCTGTTTTGTGCTTTCTTTGCAAATGAATGGGTGCTTAAGCTGTAAAACAACCGTAAAAGCAACTGGCTCATCCATTCTAAAGATCCAACAAAAAATAAAATATTAAAAAACCAAACGTACCCCCGGCCGGACCCATTGTTTCTATGCCATTGCTGTAAGCACTTCTGTATTATCTCCTTCCTGTGTTGTCATCTATGAGGATTGCTTTACTAGGGTTTGTTGCCTTTGTCTAAGCACATAACACGTAAGGGGCTTGCATGAGAATCGATCATTTACTGCAGTGCACATTAAGCTAGAGAGCAGGCAGAGAGTGAATAGAATATGGAATAGCATATGGGTGGCAGCAGAGTATATGCGGTCGTATTTCACAGGTGCCGAGACTGGAGATAAATCCAGATAATAAACCATGCATAGGGATGCTCCTATATGAAAGCAGAAAGTTTTGCGCAGATTTTGCCTCCTCCTAAAAGCGGTTTGCTCACCAGTTGCTTTAGAGGCAAGGCGGCAGGCATCTGTACATATTCCTGGGAGAGCTTTAATCTTCTAAATTAAAGGAGCTGCTTGTGCAATTTGCAAACCAAAGATACTTAAGTGTTTCTGATGCATCGCAAGATTAGGCAGGTGAGTTATTCAGATTTATGCCATCTGCTACCTGATTATTTCTTCCTCGGCATTTGTTGCACCAGTTGCAGAAGGGAGCCTGGATAAAATAACTGCCACATTCAGAGGCCTTGCAGCCTCCTTTCTCAGTGCAGCCCCTTAGACAGCCTCCCAAATTGGGCCCCTCTAGGAACCTTTTCACGGAGGGCTGTAGCTGGGGAGTAATCCCCTGTGTACTGGAAGACAGAGCTCTCCCCTCATGCAATAAGCACATTGTATCCAAGTTTTAGAAACGAGAGCAGAAAAAAGATACAGGACAAACAGGGACTGCCTATATCCTGCAGGGTTGCAAACAGCTGATAAAGCTTTGAATCTGAATCCAACACCAAAAGCTAAAAAATGTTTCCAAAATGTATATTGTTATGATTTCCGCCCTGGCAGCTATGACCTGATACTCTCCTCCGTTACATATTGTGCAACTTTCTTATAATAGAAGGATAGACTTGTTGAGTTGGAAGGGATCCCAAGGGTCATCTAGTTCAACCAGGGATTTCAACTATTAATGTCTAATGTTATTATTTGACATCTAATGTCCTTGTTTTGACATTTGCAAACCAGTATTTTACATCCAAAATAAGTGTGCTAGATTAGAAAATAATTAAGTGTACGACTGCATGCAAATACTTTGAACATTAGGGTGGGGTATTGTTTAGAGCTGTTTGTTTTTTTTGCTGGGTCAATATTTAGTTTTGAATATGCATTTATTATCTGATTTAACGTTGCTGTATTTTGTTGTCAGACTGTTGTTTAACTCTGTTGGATATTTGTTACTATGAAATGTTTTCGTTAGTGCATCGCTTATATGACTACTTAAATTTTCTTAGGTCTTGTAATGGTTGCAGAATTGTGTGAAACGTTTTGATGTTGTGAATCACCTTGATCATGGTTTCCTGTGGGAAATTGGCATTCAAATAAATGATGCTGACCAACCATTAAAAGCTCTATATTGTTTCTAATAATATTGCACTGGATGCATGTTTTGCAATCATGTGGAACAAAGTGCTTATTTATTTATTTATTCATTTCATTTCATTATTTCATTTCATTTCTATACTGCCCGCCTCTTTTGCAGCTGTCAGTGGATAAAAAGAATAAGAGATCCTAACTATGCTTTTAGAAGGTTCTAGCCAATGTCCTTTACCAACCAGACTTTCCATATTCCCTTGCAGACAACTAGGACTTGACTTGGTACCAAGAAAGGAATATGCTATGGTGGATCCAGAGGAGATCAGTATTACAGAGCTGTATAGGCTGGTAAGTAAATTTCCACTTTCCTCCAGTTCTCTAAGTTTGCAATCCTATACACCAGGGATGGGGACCAAATAGAAGTCTCTATGCCTCCTTAACTGACCCTCTGGAATTTTTCAACGCTACACCCATTTCCCCAGGCCAGCCACTTTTCAGTCCTTCTTCACACCCTCCATGAGTGTTTTTGCCTGGTTGGGAGGCTTCCAACCAACTCTCATAATGCCTCTTGCTTTCTTGTAAGCTACCATGTGTTCACTGGAGTAAGGATGGGATATAAAGTAAAAAGGGAGTGAATAAGCTGAACCTCACTATTTACTAGATGCAGTGATTGGCGAACAAGCTCAGCCAAAATATTTCAATCTCTTTCCAGTATTACCTAATGAAAAATCAGATGTGCATTACTGATGACTGAGGTTAAAAATAAGATCTGGTGGAGAAAAATTATGTTTCAGGCAAGAGAAAGGTAAAAGTAAAGGGACCCCTGACCATTAGGTCCATTCATGGCCGACTCTGGGGTTGTGGCGCTCATCTCGCTTTATTGGCCGAGGGAGCCGGCGTATAGCTTCTGGGTCATGTGGCCAGCATGACTAAGCCACTTCTGGCGAACCAGAGCAGCACACAGAAATGCCGTTTACCTTCCCGCTGGAGCGGTACCCATTTATCTACTTGCACTTTGACGTGCTTTCGAACTGCTAAGTTGGCAGGACAGGCACGGGAACGTAGCCTTATTTTCAGCATTAGTCTATGGTATGCTGAATTTTATAAAGTACAAAATTGCAACCTGACTATGCATTTCTGTTGATGGCCATATGTAGATGGAGCACCGTCATCGCAAGAAAGACACGCCTGTCCCAGCAAGCAGCCACCACCTCTTTGTTCAGATGAAGAGTTTGATGTGTTCCAACTTGGGAGAGGAACTAGAAGTCATCTTCTCACTCTTTGATAGCAAAGAGAACCGACCAATCAGGTAGATTCATTAAAGAAAGCAAAAATGTTCCTTCATGCATTCTTGTCTTCATTTGGAGAACAAAGAAATTTTGCCTTGCATTTGTTGACTCTTGGGTCTTAGGGAACCCATAAATGTAATCCCGAATTTGTATTTTAATTGTTGTTGTCTAACTTTTTGAATTGGAGTCTGAGCCACTGAACACATTGATCCAGTTGGTATATGAACATAGGTGGCTACTTGTTTTCCTTATTTGAAACAACCAATGATGGATACATGGGGTGATCAACACATGGGTGTTCAGCTCCAATTTTTAACGTGGTTCTATTTCATCTTATTTATCTAGATATTTCTATATCACCATTTGCCATTGTTGCCTCTGGCTACTGTTGATTTGCCCTCTAGTTTTCCTTTGCTGCTGCTGCTTCTCCTCCCTTAATCAGTTGCATAATTGATCCCAACAAAGTTGGGAGTTGCATAGCAAGTAAGGTGTCTTTGTGATGTTGTGCAGTTCAATCAGGCTGAATAAATGTCACTACGGGCAAATGAGTGACAGCACTGATTCCAGGTTAGTCATCGAGGTGATTGCGACAGGTCAGAGCTCAAAGTGAACAGGATGACATAACAAATGCTAAATACCAATCAGATTTTGCCCTGATGTCACAGAGGGCAGGTGAATTCAGTGTTGGGTTAGAGCAAGTCGGTGATGAATTGTTGTCAAGGCAAGCGATTTTTCAGTGCTGCTGATTTTCATGAATTGCTTTCAGCACAGCCCTGTGCTCAGTTTCACTGACATAAATGGAATGTCCTTCTGAAAATATTGTTAGGATTAGCCTTTATTTAGCCACATTTGAATCCAACCGTTACCAGACATACAGTTTCACTATCTAATCACTCAATGATACAAAGTTTTGTGTTGACAGGGGCTGATTAATTCATTGCAAGCTGTTTACTTTGTATGGCAAGTGCTGCTTAGTTTTATTTAAAACTCACCTGTACATTAATACATCAAAATTTGCTAGATCAGAATTCCTGGAAATAGCAGTTTTGAATAGCTAGCTAACCAAAGTGACTGTTTTCCAGACACTATAAAAACCTGTGAAAATGTCTCTTTCCTTCCTGCCTAGCTATACTTTTCAAAGGTGAAGAAATGTATCACCATTATATGTTATGAAGAGAGAAGAAAAGAGACCAGATTATATGGCACAGAGGTTATTTCCAGAGTGCAGGGCAGTCTATGCTGGCTGGGACTGTTGTGGAAAGCTACTGAGGGACACCAGGTTGGCAAAAGCTCGTGTTGGGAAATCCATAATTCTTGCCAAGCTCTGCTTCCTCTGCATTAAAAGCCATTAGTGGAATTTACGCTGCATTACAGCCACTACCTGCTGAGATTCCCCCCCCCAACCCACCCCCAGATTTGTTTATAATGGATATGTGCTTGTGTGATTTTTGGAAGTAAGACAGAGTCTTTGAGTTGTAAATAAATAAATCACTGGCTGTCTGAAGACAGAATGCCCATTATTAACATATTAGACTAAGCCTCCGTCTCTTATCCATTGTTGCACTCAAAACTACTCAGGATTTAGAACCACGAGGTCTATAAAATAGAATCAAAACCACAGGCATGCTGCCCTAATCCGTTCTTTGTCAAAGCAGTGGCAGTAAGCTTGTTCAGCTTTCTTGTTAACAGCAAACTTTGCCGTTGTATCTTGTTCACTAATCATCCTCCAAACTATTGTAAGGAAACATATTTTACATTTTTAAAAAAATTGTCAGCTTCGTTTATATATATATATATATATATATATATATATATATATATATATTCAAAAAAGAAGTCACAGAATATTTGTAGGAACAAAGCCTAGACTCCAAAAAGCTGCATGGCTGCTCCCAGTTGGATTGTTGATTATTTTCCTTTGAACAGCAGGCTCCAAGACCATATCGCAAACTGCTTTTGAAACTCCCTTAAGCTTCAAAAGGAATTTGCCGTGCAGCAGGGAGGATGCCATTTGAGAAATACAAGACATTAGCTTGGGCATGTGGAACTATTTGTGCTTTTGTTTTGGACTGTGCTCCTCTCACACACAATTCCCAGATAGATTTTTTAACTTCTTAAAAGTGCACCCCAAATTCTGATTTCCCCAGCATGTTAATTTGGTCTGGTTTTTGGAGATATTTCAGGGTGGCTACCTGCGGCAGGCCTCTGAGCTGAACCAGATGAGTTGATGGCAATAATAATAATAATAATAATAATAATAATAATAATAATATTTCCAGGGTAAGAATCAGTACTTCAGACTTCACTCCTATGCCTACCCACTTCACTGGGCAGATTGACAGATTGTGCCCTCCTTGACTAGGATATTTGGGGATACTGTGGTCTGTTGTGATTAATAATTCTTAATACAAAAAGTATAAGGAGGCTGTTGAAATTTTAGCCCTCCGTTTTTAATTTAAAAAACAACAAACCTTGCTGACTACACTATTTGTAAGCATTTTCTTTCTTTGGATAATGTTCTTTAAACAATCTGGAAATGCTTTATTGCATGGGTAGGCAAACTAAGGCCTAGGGGGTGGATCCAGCCCAATCACCTTCTAAATCCGGTCTGCAGACGGTCTGGGAACCAGTATGTAGAATGTGCCATTTTATTTAAAAGGCATCTCTGGGTTATTTGTGGGCCCTGCCTGGTGTTTTTACATGAACAGAATGTGTGTTTTTATTTAAAACACATCTCTGGGTTATTTGTGGGGCATAGGAATTTGTTCATTTTTTCCCTTCAAAATATTGTCCGGCCCCTCACAAGGTCTGAGGGACAGTGGGCCGGCCCCCTGCTGAAAAAGTTTGCTGACCCCTGCTTTATTGTTTTGAGAATTGAGGGAGGAAGCATGCAAAAAAAAATTTTTTATATAAAAAGGAAAACAACCTTCACTAATATTGAAAGGAAAAGGTGGCTTAATATATGGTTTCCAAAAGAGACACGAAGCCGTCTAGCCCCAGGCTGTAGTGAAAACCTGTAATTTCATCAGACTGTATTGTGGTATGCATGGAGACACTTAGCAGCTGGGTCCCTCTGACTGCAGAAAAAGAAAGCAGAGAGACAGATTGTGATTCATGTGAGAACAGCAAATGGGGCTGTTGCCTTCTCCTGTTTAAAGATGCAGGCATATATCACACGGACACAATTTATGGTTTAGTCTTTGACCTACGAAAGAGGGAGTGAAATACTTTCTTCTACCACTGGCACAAGTGTAATGGAGCAAATGAAACGCCTCAGCCAGGCCAGTAATGTGCCAGGGAGCTGACAGAAAGCAAATCAAGTGTGTGACGAGCCAGCAAGGATGTGTTGCCACGTGGAAGCCTCTTTCCTTTTTTTGCTGAAGTCACACTGTATTTACAAAGTATTCAGAGAACCCTCGATTAAAGGGGGCAGTTCAAACTTTCGGCAATATTTAATGATGACTTTCTTATTTGAGGAAGCTCGAGTACACGTTGTAGATTCTTTCATTTTAAATTCTCAGGCAGAAACGCTGATTGTATTCGAAGGCATTTGTGCCTCTTCCCAAGTTTGATGGTACAGGGGGGGAAAGATAGCTCAAAGTGATATACTTAGTAAAAAAAAGTTTCTGAAGTGAGGAAATGTGTATATCAAAAGATTAGAAGAGAGGATTTTATGTATCACTCTGTATACAGTGGTACCTTGGTTGTTGAATGGCTTGGCTCCCGAACAAATCGGCTCCCGAACGCCGCAAACCCGGAAGTGAGTGTTCCAGTTTGCTAACTTTTTTCGGAAGCTGAACATTCGACGTGGCTTCCAATTGAGTGTAGGAAGCTACTGCAGCCAATCGGAAGCTACGCCTTGGTTTAAGAGTGGTCGAACGGACCCCCCAGAACAAATTAAGTTCAACAACCAAGGCACCACTGTATCTGCTTCTTCTTAAAGCAACATAGAAAGTGGGTCTGGAGGGATGTAGCATGCTTGTTTTATCCTGCTATGGAGGTTAGGACCCAAACCAATGGGTTCAAGTTACAAGAAAGGTGATTCCGTCTAAACATCAGAAAGAGCTTTCTGACCGCACTGTTCAACAGTGGAACAGACTCCCATGAGAGGTGATGGACTCTCCTCCCTTGGAGGTTTTTAAGCATAGGTTGGATGGCCACCTGTCATGTATGAGCTAGTAGAGATTCCTGCTTTGCGGTGGTTGGATCTGATGACCCTCAGGGTCCCTTCGAACTCTACAACTCTATGATTCCATGTGTCTTAGGCTGGATTATTGTTTGCACTACAGCAGGAGCAGAGAGCCTGTGATCCTCCCAATGTTGCTAGACTACAACTCCCATCAATCCCACATGGACAGGGACTGATGGGAGGTGGAACCCAACAACATCTGAAGGATCTGAGGTTCTCCACCTGGGAGTTACACGTAGATGCTGCAGAAATATCATGCAGTGTAGATGGTAGCATGAATTTTGTGGTAATAGGTAGGCATCTGCCCTCAAAACACTCCTGCCATGAGAGTAGAAAGGCAGATGCAGAGGCAATTCATGAAGATGGACAATGGACCATGGACCAGTTTGGGATGAACACTTTCGGCATGACAACCGCAAAGTAGTGCCACTCAGTACTGATGGGGGCACTGCCACTTATGCAAACCAATGCTTGCTAATTATTAAAATAAATGTCTACCTCCTTTGGTGTTAACATTCTTACTAAACACATTTAGCATTTAATGTAACTGCAGTGGTAATTACAATGTAGGTTTATGTGGAACATAACAGTTGCTAATTAATGAGGCTTTTTTACAAGAAAGAAATATTATGCTAATCTTAATATCTACTGCCAAGTCTTTATGCTCCTTAAATCTTGAACACTGCAATCATTTGTAGTGTACACGTGAGGACCATGAGACCACGGCTGTTTTCAAAGTCCTTTTGATCATAGTGGGAAGAGAGCTAAGCATGTGTTGTATGTTGCAGCTGAAATGAATGTGACCCAAATGAACTAGGACTGAATCATGTCCTAAGACAGAGATAGTTCTGCTCATTAGTTCAAATCACACATGAAGATCCAAAGGATATTACCCTCTTTTAAGCTCCACAACTGCTAAGAATAATGGATTCTTCAGATTATCCCACTGAAGTCTGAAGGATGCAGCAGTGCTTCTGTTTTTCTGTTACAGAGAGTGTTGGTTTAATTGAAATGTACATAGTTCATACCCCGCAAGTGTCCCAGAAAAACTGGGATATCTTGTTTTTTATTGTGAGAGAACAGTGGTCATTTGGGTTGCTGTGATCTCTCAGGATTTCATGATACAATTGATACAATTCCTCCCCCCGTCCTTTTCAGGGCCACAATTTTGTGTAGTGCCATGCCCGAAAAAGTGCTGGGGGGGGGGGAACCATGGTGCGAAATCACGGCAGTCAAAATGGCTGCCATTCCCTTGCAACAAAAAACAAGAAGATAGTATCCTGGATTTTGACTTCAAAGTTTTGAAGGATATGCATAGCCATAAATACATACAGCCCATTGCCCTTCTGGTGGAATTATCTATCAATTAATTTAAAAACCTTCTGTTGTTTTAAATGTGCACCTGCAATGATGTAAGCAAATTATGTGGTCTATGGATTTTTGTGACATTTAGTTCCAACATTTATTGGAATAAACATCTACTATAAAATCCTATGTAGTTCTGAAATACACACATTTTCCTTAGGTAATGTAGATGTTGCCTTTAATAAATTGCTGATATATAAAACATAATCTGACACCAGAACCTATTTTACCATCTGCAATACATTGAGGTAGTTTGACCCCAGCCTTGCTTGAGGGCCCAATTACTGCATTTCTCAGATAAGACTGATTCTTTAATCAAACCTGCATTGATTTTTTTTTATCAGATCTTCAACAAATTCTGCTTATCTCTGTGCATTTTCAGAAACCCCACAAGAGGCAAAGTCAAGATTACATGGCCATGGAAAGAATAAAAGTCATTTACCATCTGCAATACATTGTATTTAAAATTATGATTTATTATCTACAATGCATTTTTTAGCATTGCAAGTAGTACAGTCTTTGTATACCATCAACCTTTGCTTCTATTTCAGTTGTATAGGGAGCAGAGCAGACACACAATAAGAAAATGATGTATTTGGGGTCAATTGCTGACTGTGGATGAAATGGAAATTGAACTTAGATTTTTCGGATGCAGATATTATCGACTAGTAGAGCTTTCATGTTAAAGCATTAAGAATAACATATAATTCTTGTCCAATTTTATTTTATTCTTTGGTAGATTTACAAAAGAAAAATAAAACAACAACAACACACCTATAAAGAAATTTTAGAAAGAGGCAGGATAAGATGCAGACACACAAAAAAAGACTCCTTGCACTTGGTGGTTGAGGCCTGATGAGCCTGCTGAGTTCTACTCAGTTGCAGCGAGTGGAACATAAGAGCCAGAGGAGAGAAAACTGTCATAAGAATATACATCTAGAAGCAATAACTCAGTGATGAGACCTAGGATTTTAGCTAGTAAATGAATCTGCATAGATTGGGTCTCCCCCCCTTCCAATTGTTAATGCATTCAATGCAACAACTAGCAACCCATTAAACTCTAAAGGCCTGACTTAAAAGGCTTGATGTTAGCCATCGCTTCTGGAAATTTGCTGTACTGTAGTATGGGCAAGGGGTTTCTTGCCTTTTCAAGCAAAATTTTGCTCCCGAGTACTAAAAAATAATTTATGTAATTTCTCCCAAGTAACATGAATAACTAGCTTGGAAATTCCTGGGCACTGACTGTGAAAGATGCTGCCGTGATAAGATTTTCTGCTCTATGTGTGTATTCCAGGTCTGTGTCAATATGATATCAGAGTTCTATTACAGCTGACTGACGGTTCCTGGCTCCTTCAATGTCAGGTTAATCTGCTGCTCTCTGTCAACTTAAACACTGTTTCTTTCATATATCACCTTGCCCGCAAATGCACACAGATATATCATCCATATAGACAGAGAACAAGATTTATTACGGGTGCATCAATGCATTTTCTTCTGTCTCAAAGAACTAACTTTGTTGTTTTAATATCTTCCTCTTAATACCTTTTTCGAGCTCTTGCTACTTAAAATTAAAACTTGATTTTTCTTCTCCTAGCTTTATTCTTTTGTTTTGTTTTAGATTAAGCTATTCTGATGCTTAAGGGACGCGGGTGGCACTGTGGGTTAAACTACAGAGCCTAGGACTTGCTGATCAGAAGGTTGGCGGTTCGAATCTCCGCGACGGGGTGAGCTCCCGTTGCTTGGTCCCTGCTCCTGCCAACCTAGCAGTTCGAAAGGACGTCAAAGTGCAAGTAGATAAATAGGTACCGCTCCGGCGGGAAGGTAAACGGCGTTTCCGTGCACTGCTCTGGTTCGCCAGAAGCGGCTTAGTCATGCTGCCCACATGACCCGGAAGCTGGATGCTGGCTCCCTCGGCCAATAAAGCGAGATGAGCGCTGCAACCCCAGAGTCGGCCACGACTGGACCTAATGGTCAGGGGTCCCCTTGCCTTTACCTTATTCTGATGCTAGCCCTTCTGTTCATTTATCAGATGAACCACATGGGCTGAGGTATGTCAAGAAGCAGAGTCAAGGGTAGGTCAGCAATAAAAAGTACAGTGTCAGTGAAGGTAACTCTTTATTCAAAGAAGCTAAAACAGTGCAGGCCTAGTAATCCTAACAGCTCTTCCTAGTAGGTCTTGCTCCAATGAGGCAGTTGCGAGGACTGTCAAACAGCTCTTACTGTCAGAAGGTTTTTCCTGAAGTTTAGTCGGAATCTTCTTTCTTGTAACTTGGGGCTGAAGCCCAGAGCCTCGCAGTCTGGTCCTCATCTCCACTGACCACTGAGGGAATGGCAGGTGTGGTCATCTGGGTGACATGGACCTGCTGGTTACCACAGCAACCATTCTTATTTAAAATAGGTTTTTTAGCTGGAGGAGGACTGGCCTGGCGTGTGCCTGGCCACAGATGCTCATTTTATTATTATTTACTTTAAAGTACCTTACAGTTTTGTAATAACAAAATGGTGCTTATTCCTTAACATGTTTATAGTCAGGACAGAGGAAGCAAATCCGTTTTCCTCCTGTGTCCGTGATGATGCTATAATTGATGAGAGTTTAAAGTTGCATATGCTCAAAGTGTTTCTTTCATTAGGGTTGGCATGCTGTGTGCTTTTGTTGTTGTTGTTTTGCTCTAACATAGCAGGAATGTAAAAGCATTTGTAAAAGCATGAAATGGTGGAGGGTGGGGAGAGAAAGAGAAATGCTAAAAGTTTGTCTCACAGCGGAAGTAAGATCTCCATAAGAGCATTAAGTCCAGGGTCTACAGTAAAATTACCTATCTGCACAAGAGGCATTCAGTTTATTCAGCACTGCTTTGAATAGAGGGAGGAACAGGGAATTCCCACAGGCTGCTTAACGTTGTTTCAGTAGGCCCAAGCCTAATTGCCTGATGGCTCGGAGGTCTGGGCAGGGTACTATTCCTTCAAGGAAGCAGTTCCCCAGCAAAAGTGGCACATGGTGTGAGGTAAAAGTGGGTCTTGGCTGGAAAATGCCAACACCCTTCCTTGCATGCTTTTCTACTCCTCTTGGTAGGTAATGTTTTGTGAACTTCTGTAGGCAAACCTTTGGTGAGATACCCACGCATGCATTCAGCATGAGCGGTAAATAGGTTTAGAGCTGTAAATATGCTTAGAAAAACATATTTAGGGGGAAAAAGAAAGGCAAGTAGTTTCTTGAGCAGCAAGCTCAGTCTCACAGAATGTGTTGCTGGGGAAATGGCTCTCTGTGCCGCGGTGGCAAAGAAACAGCAATCAATTTCGAAGGTGGCATTTTCTCAGCCTTAGCTCTGAAGTTTAGTTTATTAAATTTATTAATTGCTTCCCACAGGCAGTGTAAGCCCTGAAGTGATTTACAGAAATGAAGTAAAATACAGAGAATGTAATGTGTAATATGCTGCAATCTTCCTGATTGGCCCGTGCCTAGGATTTTGTTGTTTTGTTTTTCAAATCCCTGACATGGCAGTGAGCCACACAATTAGCATAATGTATAGTTAGGCCACTGGGACGTGGGTGGCACGGTGGGCTAAACCACAGAGCCTAGGGCTTGCCGATCAGAAGGTCGGCAGTTCGAATCCCCGTAATGGGTGAGCTCCCGTTGCTCGGTCCCTGCTCCTGCCAGCCTAGCAGTTCAAAAGCACAAAGTGCGAGTAGATAAATAGGTATCGCTCCGGCGGGAGCATAAAGAAGGAAGAGAAGAAAATGGTGATAAACTGTTTGTACATGCTTCATCTATTGTGTAACAGCACTTAACCGCCAGGTCGGCTGCCCTTCTGGGATGGTGACACTCCCCCTGGATCCAGTGGTCATACTGGAGGTGAAGGGTTTCCTTCAGGCCCAGGAAGTAGATTGCAGCTTTCCTGCCTGTTTGGCCAATGGCAGGCAGGCTGCAGCGCTGGCCCTGCCCCTGGAACTGTGCGGACTGAGTTCACTCTGGTCATACTAGATTTCCGGAGGGGGGGCAGTGGTGAGTATTTTTTTTCCTCCTGAAAACAGGATGGTAGACCAATTACCGTATTTTTCGCCCTATAGGACGCACCGGCCCATAGGACGCACCTAGATTTTTTTTGGGGGGGGGAAATAAAGGAAATTTTTTTATCCCCCCCCCAGCCCCCAAAATGGGTCCCAGAGCACACAGCTTCGGCATCGCTCTGGGAGCTTGTGGGGCTGGGGGAGGGGGAAGCCCGAGCTTCCCCCGACCCCAGCCCCCAGAACGGGTCCCAGAGCGATGCCGAAGCTGCGCGCCTCTGGGAGCTTGTGGGGCTGGGGGAGGGGGAAGCCCGCCGCCAGCCTCCAAACCACGTCGGGAGACAGCGGGATGGCGTGCTGCGCCTCCCCGCTGTCCCCCGAGCTTGTGGGGCTGGCGGGGGGAGAAGCACGCTTCTCCCCGCCGCCAGCCTCCAAACCACGTCGGGAGACGGCGGGATGGCACGCTGTGCCTCCCCGCTGTCCCCCGAGCTTGCGGGGCTGGCGGCAGGGAGAAGCATGCTTCTCCCCGCTGCCAGCCTCCAAACCACGTCGGGAGACAGCGGGATGGCGCGCTGCACCGACCCCTCTCGCTCTCCAGGCTTCAGCGAAAGCCTGCATTCGCCCCATACGACGCACACACATTTCCACTTCATTTTTGGAGGGGGAAAAGTGCGTCCTATAGGGCGAAAAATACGGTAAGTTTCAGAACCTCTGATCTATAGTGTGCATGATGAACAAGCACAAATACATCTTTAAACATCTGTACACATGAAATCTTGCTCATTCAGGGTTCCCCTAGACCAGTATTTCTCAACCTTTTTCTGACTGTGGCCCCCTTCCAACCTTATTTCTTTCCTCCCCTGTCCTACCAGTGGAAAGGTAGCTATTTTGTTTGTAAATAGAACATGTTTTATTTATAATTTTTATAATTATATAACTTATATAATTTCACCTGTGGCCCCCTTGGAATATCCTGGGGGGCAGTGACAGATTTACATATAACCCAAACAAGCTATAGCTTAGGGCCCCACTCTCTTGGGGGTCCCCAAAAAAATTAAAGGGAAAAAACCTGGATGTACATTTCCAGAATATAAGATAAAAAACAAATAAAATAAAACCTACACACAGCAACCGTGTTTTGTGTTGTGTAGGCTCCTATGATGTAAGTAATGGGCCCCGCCTGCTAGCTTGCTCCCTAAAATATCACTGGTTTGCTCATTTCTATATATAGGGTGCCTACCTTCCTAATGGACTGGTTGCATGGCAACATGTGCAAATGGCTTTAGATACCTATTAGGTCCATAAATTACAATATAGCATATATTCAGCACAAAAAACAGTGACAATTTGTTGTTGACAAAGGAAAGCTGGACCAGTAGCTTAGGGCCTCATCAAACCTAAATCCGGCCTGATGGGGGGTCCCAAGGAGCCATATTCCCCCCCCCCCCAGTTGAGAAACACTGCCATAAACATATATACAATTTAAAGATAGCTATCTGTTTGTTATTCCTACTTCACATGTTTGCTGAGGAAAGCAGCAACGCACACATAGCAAACATGTTTGCTGGCTAAAATGTTTCAGTGCCATCCATCAGGCCCTCTTGCCCAAGACGTAGCTGCATATGTCAGGGCTGAGCTTAATTAAACTGATTGGGGAAACTTGTTTGGAAGCTTCTGTTTTGTTTTACTAACTGCAGGTAAGCTATTTCTGGCAGCTCCTCTTGGTAGTTGTCAGCATCTGTAGTGTAAGCAGACATGATTTATAGAGCGTGAAAGAGGAGCTAGGTGGATATGCGATATTCTTTGTCTCAGCTGCTTAGTCAAAAACCTCCTGGTACTTCCTGTCTTTTCTCCCCAAACCACAAAATTGTATTCTGATGCTCTTGTTGGACAGAAAGGGCTCATTCGTTTGGTTTTGACCTGCGGGCAGTGGACCTTTTTCGTAGTGAATTTTTGCAGGGAATTTGCAGAAATTTGAATATTCTGTTGCATGGGGAAGATGCCTTTCACAAAGGAGATGAAATACAGACCTTAATTGAGATTCATGGAGAAGGGGGAAATATTACAGCTCAAAGCAGTGACCCATATTTTTCATGCCTGATTTATGCTCCAGCAAATTGCAAAGTAGCCTACACCTGCTTTCCTGTTTGCAGTTGACACTTTGAATCCCCTAGTGCGAGGAAGAGTAGCGTGGCATGCTTATCCTTTACATCATAGAACCCCTTTATCACCTGATGTTATATACAATGCATAGGGATGGGGACTGTGTCATAGCCTACCAGCAACCTCAAAACATTTACTGGCCTCACTCTCCTGGCCTCCATGGGTTCAGCATAAAGTGACAACAGTCTGTATATGTAGAGAGTCTGTCATTCCCTACCAACATGGAGATGTTGGAGCCTGGACCAGCAGGCATATTAGATAGTGTCACTGAGAAGCTCTGGTGATATTTACTATTCCGAATTTCAGTTTCTGCTTCATTCATTTCATATTCTCCAAAGCAGACACTGGCACCCCAATTCATTCATTAGAAATCATTTAAACAGTAGCCAAAGCAGAAGTGCATTTTTTTGGTGCCAAGTAACAGTTACAAAGGGACGCAGGTGGCGCTGTGGGTTAAACCACAGAGCCTAGGACTTGCCGATCAGAAGGTCGGCGGTTTGAATCCCTGCGACGGGGTGAGCTCCCGTTGCTCGGTCCCTGCTCCTGCCAACTTAGCAGTTCGAAAGCACGTCAAAGTGCAAGTAGATAAATAGGTACTGCTCCGGCGGGAAGGTAAACGGCGTTTCCGTGCACTGCTCTGGTTTGCCCCAGAAGCAGCTTAGTCATGCTGGCCACATGACCTGGAAGCTGTACGCCGGCTCCCTCGGCCAGTAAAGCGAGATGAGCGCTGCAACCCCAGAGTCGGCCACGACTGGACCTAATGGTCAGGGGTCCCTTTACCTTACTAACAGTTACAAAGTAAAAAGATATTTATTTTTTTTTGCACCAAAGCATATTGGAAAGAAGTATTTCTTTGTTGCATTATGCCATTGTGTAACCTGAGCCCTTTCCCTCTTGGTGGTTTAGTGTTATGTCAAACCCCAGTTTGCTGTGGTTTATTTGAAACACCTTCAAACTATTGGTTATGTTACAACAAGCCATTGGTAAGATTAACCATAGCTTTGGGTTGGGAGGTAATGCTAAACCATGGTTAGTAAAAAAAAAACATTCCCATCATGATAAGTCATAATTTGTCTGAGTCCAGTCCCAAGGTAATGTCTTTCCCTGGGGTCATATCCATTGTGAATGCCACTTGTAGAACAGGGCTTCAGTTTGTTTTCCTCCCTTTGCACCACACAAAATATGCTCTGGGGTGTCTGTCCTGACTTCCACTCATGGGTATAATACTTGGACTCTCAGCTTGATTATTACCAAGAGGGGTACAAAATTCTGCATTCATAATTGTGTGATGGATCTGCAGTTTATTGGATCTGCTGTATGCCAGCCTAGAAGGACCACGCCCATGACCTATTTAGGGTTTATAGGACTGAATCCAGCCCCTTTACCTTCTTTTCATGCAAATGAATTGGCATAGTTCCAAAACCAGTCAAAATACTGCAAGATTTTCTTTGTTGGCTAAGAGCAAAGGCCCATCTGGTCTATCAGTCAGTGCTCTGTACTAGCCAATCAGAGGTCTATGGAAAGATCTGACAGGTTATGAGGAAGGTAACTAAAACCCAAGCATCTGAAAATCACTTCTTTTTATCATGTGCTGCTCCCTGATACAAATTGTTCCTATTTATTCTAATATCCATTAATATTTCTATTGTCATTCAATCTGTACATTCCTCTTTAGTTGCAAAGCAATAAATTACAGAAGTTAGTCATGCAGTGCATGAAAAAAAAGTTTTCTTCTCTGTGTTGTGAACCTATTGCAAATGTCATTTGATGACCCTGAGATCTACTACTTTGAGATGGAAAATATTTTCTCCTTTGTCCTCCAGACTGTTAATTTTATGAGCTTTTATAAAGCTATGCTCCATCTTCATGACCCATAAACGTAATCTTTCTGTGCTTGAGCAACCCAAACTGCACATCGTACTGAAAACTTAGGTACATTAGATGTGCTACTTGGATTTGTAAGTGAAGATTGGATGGATATTTGTAACATAGAGAGAGAATAAAAATGGCAATGGGATTTATTCATTCTGCTTAGTCTGAATATAATTACTGAATTGTTGCCGGGACTGTAGGAGCTTAATTACAAATTGAAAAATAAATTGCATAAACCTGCTCACAGCAGGTTTCGTTATAAAGAGTGAATGAGGTCAAACATGATAGGGCTGGTTAGATGAAGAATTAGAGCTTCTTAAAGATGCTTCTCCGTGATAATATCCCACAGAGCTATGTTACTCAGACAACATAACCACATGTGGACGCGGGATTGCACAGGTCTCTTGGTTCCGTGGGATTTTACTTTTATTTTGAAACAGAGTTTAAAAATACAGGCAACAATACACACATACACGCACTAATGTGAGATTGTGAAAGGAGGTGATGCACATCTAAACAATTCCTCTAGCATAAGGACGTTTAGCTGCACAATGAAGATAAGAATGTGAGAAGAGCCACTGGCCCCATCTAGTCCAATATCTTGCTCTCCCAGTGGCCGACTGGATGCTTACGGGGTTCCCACAAGCAGGACCTAAGTGCAACACCGCTCTTCCCTCCTGCGGTTTCCAGCAGCTGGTATTTAGAGGGACATTGCTCCAACAGTGGAGGTAGGACATAGCCTTCATGGTTAGTAGAATCTGTCCAGTTCTCTCTTGTTCTTAAGCCTTTCTCCTGGAAGGAATAAGGAATCCTTTTGTTGACCAGCTTGCATTCATTTCTTCAGGGTTTCTCCCTTCCCTGCCCCACCACCACCTTTCTTCTTCTGAGTTGGACTGTGTATACCATATTTCACCTGTCACTTGTTTAGGAGCCTAAAGTGACATCGGATGACATTATTGCAAAGGAAATAATTTGTTCTTCCTGCAAATATCTGATTGGGAAAGGAATGGGTGATTCACTTTGGGCAGCTATAGGGAAAACCTGATTTGCTTTGCTTTTGAAGTTTTTTTCGGGGTTAGTATTGTGAGTGCCACATTCGTTAAGAAAGACCTCTTAAGGTTGCAGTCCTGTTCTTGTTTACCTTGGATCAATCTACTGTAAACTCAACAGGCTTTAAGTCTGAGCAGACTTGCATAGGATTGTAGTATTTCTTTCAAACAAAATAGGTTTAGAAACTTACCTGCTTAACCATAAGGTTAGCCTGTATAAACAATTCTGTTGTACGTGAAATTTCCTATTATTTCAGTTACATGTTATCAAAACTTTATTTTTGGCCTGCTTTAAAAAATAAAAATAGAAAGAGGGACAAGTAGTCATTTTTGCATGATTTGGGATTTTGTTTCTCTGCTGCATTTTTCAGTTGTGGAAACTGAACATCCTGTTTCTTCTCCTACGATCTTACTGCATTCAAAATAGAAATGAAGGTCTTAGCACTGCAGCACTAGTGAACAGAGAGCTATAAATAATGCTTTGCAGCATTTTAGTATTTTTTACTCTGAATTATGTTTGCTTAGCCTGGCTGTGGGTGGTTTAGAGGAAAAGAAATCATGCTTGCTTGTAGCAACCATATTTGCAAGTGAGAAATTTGATCAGGAAAGGGTTGATATGAGAACCTTACTGCACTGGATTTCCTCTCTCCACTATGCACACACACTTGTTGAAGTGCTGGCTGGTGGAAACATTTCCTGTTGCATTTTGTTGCCGTATAGATTTTCTGTATTGCTGATGCTATTCTTAAAATTATATTGTAACATTAGGCTTTATTAGGCTTCTGTAATTTTATTGCCTCCCCGAATTGTACTGTTGGTTTTTAATGTTGCATCGTGCCTCAGCTGCCTTCAGGCAGAGAGGCTGTCAATTAAATTCCTTAAATGAAAAAAAGGAAGCGGCAAAAGGGGGGAAAGAGGTATTGGAAGCAAAGCAAAGGTGTTACTAAATTCGACATGGGCTCCGTTCAGAGGTCAAAACATCTTTTGGTAGCATAGAAGCCAACTCCTAGAGGCTATGGGGGCTTTGGCTCCCACAATAAAATATTTGAGGGGGCTGAGCCCCCACAAAGTTGATAAGCATTCCCATTCAAATGGTGCATGTGCACTGCATCATGTGATCAGTTATGTGGGGCAGGGCTTTCCTGGGTCCCCACAATATTTTATTCAAGTTGGCACCCCTGTTGGGTAGCCTTGTCTTCATGCTGCAACTTTGAAACATAACATGGTGCCAAGAATAAACTGAAGCATTTTTGCCCACACACTCGCCCACCAAAACACACAGCTTAGAACTGGTGAAGGCTAACAGAAGCATGCATGCTTACTCTTTCTCCATGCCCTCCTGGGGGGTTGAATCTCTGATCAGGCTGTGGCCACAAAGATGATCAAGTGCACTTCTGTTGTCTTCTCCTACCTTAGAACCATGAACAGGTGCTGGGTGCATGAAAGCTTGCCTCTGCTACTGGCTAGGGGTTGTCATCATCATCATCATCATCAATAATAATAATAATAATAATAATAATTTTATTATTTATATATCACCCATCTGACTGGGTTGCCCCAGCCACGCTGGGCGGCTTCCAACAAATACAAAAGCATAATAAAAAATTCCTGAAACAGGGCTGCCTTCAGATGTTTTCTAAAGGTTGTGTAGTTACATATTTGCTGTGCAGGAAACACTGATGAAATGTCGGTGTTTCCCTTGGCAGTTGTAATGTATGGAGCTGCCTTCAGCAGCCGCAAGTTGGCATGGAAGTCTGTTAACTGATGTTATTTCTGGAGCTGATTCTACTTCTGCGCCTTATCACAACCCCCTTAAGCTGTTCTGTTATCCAGCCATAACTCTCTCCTCAGCATTCTTTTCATCCTCTGTGTCTTGTAATTGGTGTTAATTTGGTGATGTAATCAAGGTTCACATTTGCACTTTAGCAGCCCAGCGGGTCAGGGAGCAAGGCAGAACCAGCGATAAAAGACTCAAGGTTGTAACTGAAGCAAATCAATCATTGATGATAGACAGTGCTTTTCAGAGAACAATATTCATACAGAGTATTATTAGCTTTGCAAAAAAGAAAAGCAATGTAAAGGGGGAGATGTACTGTAGCAATGAAGTGCTTAGCTAATAATGTAGATTAAGAGTGGTGCAAGATTAGCACCAATCAGTCAGAGTTTAGTATTGCTTGCTCCTATCCTAACCAAAGATTTGGCCTCTTCAGTCCACCTAATTATGAAACATAATTTCTAGGTTTTGCACCATATACTAATTTGCACGTTTTCTAACACAGCTGGCTCATTCATTTGTATCCCAGCTTTCCATAGTAAACCATGCTCAAGGCGACTCACAACAATAACAAAATGTAGCAATATGAGTCATGAACAATAGAGCAATGAAAATACCTCATATTAATTAATATACCATATAAATAAACAATCCACTGGTAATTCATAATAAGGTCTAACAATAAACACACCATGTCACTCAGAAAGAAGCAAAAGTAATGCATATCCACAACTAAAACTTGACGCCAGCATCAAACCTCCCACTTTCCCGAGCAAGAGATGCAGCCTTTGTAGCTGGAGTCTGCCCTTTCAAGCCAGGTGACTAAACAAAAACAAGACACACTAAAATTTTGGAATAAATGGTTGCCAAGCCAGAGCAGTAGGTCACAGATATTGTTGTCCTCAGCTGGGTGAGAGTGCAAGAAGAAGGCAGAAGAGAGCAATGAAAGGAGGCTCTGAATGAACATCCTTTATTCCAATCGGGAACAGAACCAGCATTTTCCCTCCTTTACAACCCTTTCATTACTTACATTCTCTCTTGAGATACAGAAGGCACTCCCTATCCACAGGTGCACCAATTCCTAGAGGCCGAGCCCCCTCAATATGTGCATGACATCTCACGCATGACATTGCATGGCGTCACATATGGGCCTTGTCAATCGTCTTATGAAGATGGCACCTCTGCCTATCCATACTTCATTGAAATAACTGAAGGTATTTTTGTTTTGACAGACTTTCCCAGCTGAATGAAAATGTATTAGCCCCAGCATTGGTACTGTTTTTTAAACCTATCTTTTGGTGCCTGTTTTCAGTAGCATTTAAAAAATAATTTTAGCCTTTTTTGTATGTTTGTAAATCTCCTTGAGAGGAATGTAAAAGGCGATCCATAAATAAATAATAAAAATTCTATTTTCTCTGATGATGTTATGGTTCCACAGTTGCTCAGATGCCATTGTCATTATCTTTAGCATCTTCACACCTAATGATGTTTGCTTTAACCCCATCAGGTTCTCATCCCCCAAGATGCCAATTTCTCACATAACTACTGTGTCTGTGATCCAGCAACAGTTCCAAGCAGCTTGCCCAAAAAGACTTGTCTTTTTCCAGCATTGTCATCCATTTCAGCCCATCATCACTGCTCTCACATTTGCTGAAATTGGCTAAAATTGATGGTTCCTTAGGCCTAGGAAGGACAAGCTTAACAGTTGGTTTTGATTTTCTCTTTAAAATGAGTGGTAAAAAAAAATCAAAACATGTTGTTTAGACAGGAGGTGCCAAGTAGATGCATCGTTATTGCTGTTGCCGAGGAATAAAAGGACAGATTGTGAAGTGAGAGAGAGAGAGAGAAAGAAAGAAAGAGGGAAAGAGTGCTGTGCTGTCTTGCTGCTAAAACTTATCTTTAACTTTGACATGTTTTGGCCATGAACTATGAATGCTGACTTAAAGGAAATCAAAGCCAGTAAGGGATGCCATACCTATCCCACCCATCTGGTTAGTAAAGGAAACAGTTTTTGAATCATAAAATAGTAGAGCTGGAAAGGACCACAAAGTTCATTTTGTCCAACGCACTGCAATGCAGGAATCTTTTGCCCAAAGTGGGGCTTGAACACACATCTCTGAGATTAAAAGTCTCATGGTCTACCGACTGAGCTATCCATCTAGCTTGCTTACTTACTTGCTTGCTTTCTCTCTGTTGTCCAACCTTCACAAAAAGGCCACAAAGCCCCAGGGCTTCTTCTCCACATGCCCTTGACAGGATTTCACACAGAGTCCTTCCTAGCCTAAACTGGAGATGCCCAAGACTAAACACCGGACCACCGCTGTGTGTTCCACCAGAGAACTACACCCCTCAAAAGTTATCTGTTTGTTATACATAATCGACTATCCCATGTGCAGTTTCTGCTGCTGAACTGCACCACTTCAGACTGCAAGTGAGGAATGAAAGGTTCAGAAATTTCCCTTGTATAAAATGTTTCCGCCCGCATGCCAAAATCTGCATGGCAAGGAGATGTGTTCTGGTATATCCTTCTCCCTCCCTAGTATGCTAGTTTTTGTTTGCACGTCATGCAGAGTTGTTTCCTCCTTTGCCCCAACATGCCAGGGCATTCAGAAGTTGGATTTCCCACAGGCAGTCTGAAGTGGTGCAGTTCAGTAACAGATAAATCACATTTTGTGTCTCTAAACTTTCTCACATTTGTGGAATTGGAGTACATAATAATATGGCAGGTGTGCATAGTTACTCTCCCTTTCCCACAAGATGTGAAACTCCTGTTTAGCGGTTAAGCATACTTCTGTAACATTCTAAGCCCTTTATTTTCCCGATATTTGCCCAAATAATTGAGTTTCTCATTCCACCTGTACATTGATTTGGAAGACAATTGGGAGAGAGAGAGAGAGAGAACAGGGGTCAGTAACCTAAGGCCCATGGGCCGGAAGCAGCCCGCGGAGGTTGTTTGGCCGGCCCACGAGCTGCCCCCAAACCGAGCCGCCTGCTTGCATGCTGTGCTAAATTGCATCCTGTGTTGTGGGTTGGGTACAACTGGTAAGCCACAACACCCGATTGGTAGGTCCCTCGAAGCTGGGTACAATCTGGCCAATGGGACACAGTTCAAATGGTTTGAGGGACCTATTTATGCCCATGCCCATGACCCAGAGCTTCCTCTTTCGGTGCGTGCATTTGGAACACCCGCCCACCTCTCCCTGCTTTTAGGGCTTGTTGTGCTTGACCTTGCTATGCCGTTGTGTGTCATCTGTCATTGGGACAGGGGCATGGCAGGAATTTTCCCCACTTGGCTGATTGGCTGTTGCCATTTGGGTTTTGCCTGCCATGTAGCAAATCGTCACAACTTGTAAGGTTGCGGATAGGCTCTGGTTCAGGTGATAGGGATGGGAGAACGCTCGCGCCATCCCTATGTGTAGGGTATTCCATTAAAGGAATCCAGGGACTTGATGGTTTGGTCAACCCCTGTGAGGGGGTTGTGCCCGTGCCTGAGTCCAGGGGGACATTTGGGTGGTAGAGTTAGCCCGTTCCCGGCTTTCCACTTATCCAGGTGTTCACCTTTGGCTGACCTATGCTGGTGCCCTGGGTCAGCGCTACCTGCAACGGTGCAGGGAGCTAGTCGAACCAGAGCCTATGCAACCACTCACTTTCTGTAATCAATAAAGTTGTGGCCTAAATTCTGCCGAAAACCAAACCAAAAATTTGAGTCAAGTGTGAATTTATTTAGGGGGGAGGTTTATGGGTCTGAACACGCAAACCGGCACAGCGTGGCACAGGGACTCGCTTCCGCGGCGCCGGAAATTGCATCTGCGCATTCGCAGATGCCAAAAATCACACCTGCACAGACATAGACGCCAAAAATCGCAGGCACGCGTGCTCACGCGCACACGCAATCCGGCCCACAGAGGAATCTCTGTGGGACCGATCCGGCCCAGGCAAGATAAACCTTGCCGACCCCTGCTCTAGAAGGTGAGAGAGATGAACAATGAACATGGATCGGGTGATAATAAGCTAGAAGTTTGTGATGGGAGATGCAACTTACTACAGGAGGGTTTTCAACAAGTTTTTTCTTTTAAACACACTTTAAAGCAAGCTTGCTAAGTAGGTGGCAGACAATCAGCTAAATATATATTTAAGTGCATGTTTTTAATTTCTTCAACTTGCAGAGGCCTGGGTTTTGTCAGGTGAGGGGGGTTACTGGTGACAGTCTAGAAATGTGCTAGCTGAGATATTTTTAGTACTGTGGCTGATCAGAGTAGAGCTTACATTTGAGAATGTTCAATTAATTTTACAACGCACATGCATAAATTCATAGAAACACATTGCGAAGTAGAGCGCATCATAGGCATTCACAATAACTGTTCTTGATTTTGGTGACAGAGTTGGACAGATGAACATAAAAAGGAAAACACGTCAGGCAAATATCCTAAAAAGTGCTGTTCTTCTAGCCATCAGCTTTTAATCCAGGAGTGTGATTAATGCTAGCATGCATCTCATGGTGTATTGGTCACTATCTTTTCAGCATCTCACCCTGCAGAGCCACAAGTTAGATCAGGGGTCAGCAACCTTTTTCAGCCGTGGCCAGTCCACTGTCCCTCAGACCATGTGGTGGGCCAGACTATATTTTGGAAAAAAAAAATATGAACAAATTCCTATGCCCCACAAATAACCCAGAGATGCATTTTAAATGAAAGGACACATTCTGCTCATGTAAAAACATGCTAATTCCCAGATTATCGGCAGGCCAGATTTAGAAGGCGATTGGTCCGCATCTGGCCCCCAGGCCTTAGGTTGCGTACCCCTGAGTTAGATGGAAAATTTGCTTGTTATGTATGGATAAAGGCAACATTTACATAATCTTATTTGTTCAAAGTCCCGTTTCAAAGTGCTAGTTTTGACACTAGGCCCATTTCCATGTGCCATCTCCAAAGAAGGCCCAGAGGATAGAAGTGACAGAACAGGCCCTCTATGGAATGCTTTCCTGAGGGAAGCCCACCAGAGACCAACATTGTCATTGTTTCTGTGTCAAGCAGCACTGCTGTAATTCCTGAGGAGCATTTATGCAGGGAGGGGGGGAGTTACTAAACTGTGTTCCCCAACAGTCAAGATTTAGTGCCTTTCCTTCTGGGCCACCAGCATGTGACTGTGGATTTCTTCAAGCTTTGGAGACTAAGCTCTTCCATGGTTCCAGCTTGGCTGCAGTGCCAACCCTGCCACCTGACAGAGTGAGATCACCCCAAGGACCAGCCTCTCTATACCCAAGATGGTTACCAGGCACCCTTGGGCCTGGTACTCCAGCAGAAGTGGCCAATGTCCTTGGTGCCCCCCCTCCATTCTTCCCTCACCCTGGCCTCGTGATCTGAGCAGCACCAGGGAGCTGAATCTAGCTACTGTTTTAATGCTGGTGTTGTAGCATAGTTTTGAGGAATCGTGTGCTGTTTGCCCTCTCGAACCTGGAACCAGTTCTGACTCCTGGCCCTCAGGCTGAGCAACATTTCCCCCGTGAGAGGATCCTGCCGATATAAGATCCTGTTCTTCTATTCCTCCCACATTCTTGCTAAAGGAATTTGGCCTGCATGCCCTGGACTACACTTCCTGCTTCTGATCTTTGGCTGCTGCTTAGAGAAGTTGACCCTTGCTTGTCCTGGACAGTGTTGTTCACCTCTTGGCCCCTTCAGACTGATGGTCACCTCTCCACAAACTTGGAAACCCAACCACTTGGGGCCTGATTTCCTGCCTGATGTCGGCAGTTGCCCCCTCAGCAACAGGAGAATTGAGCTGCATCCGTTTCAGCTTGTTTTAAAGTGAACCACAGCAGCCAAAGTACCCCTGATGCCTGCAAATTTCCTAGTTGGAATATGAGCTGGTGAAATTAAACCTGCAGAACGCAGCCTGTGAGAGTGTGATCTTCCTGAATTGCTGCTGGTTCAGCCTTGGAGAATTATATACTTGTACTATTAGTCCTTCTATTGTGCTTGCATAGATGTTCTCGTTGCTATTTTTGTCATTGCATATGGAAGACAGCATATGTGTGGCAGTCGCTCAGCCTTGGCAGAAGCCAAGGAAACAGCTGAAAAAGCTATAGTTAAAAAGGAATGTATGGAGTGATCTCTTATGTATGATGGGATTTGATGGTAAGATGATTGGAAGGTACAGCAAGTGAAAAAGAAAAGCCTTGTGTGGGGAGCCTGCTTTTTCTCAGTCTTAATTATTTGATCCTACTGACATTTGTTTTCTGTGGTAGCGGCTAAAATTAGATGTCAGTTTCTTAAAATTGATGCTGTTTATGGCAAAGGTGATGAACAACTGCTGGGCCACGCTAATGCGATGCAGTCTTGTGTGTGGTTTGTCTCTGTTCATTTTGTTTTACAAAGTGTACCAGGGCAAGCTTCAAGCTAAAGCAGAGGAAAGGGGCACCACTCATTTTTCCCCTTTAAAAATTGTATGTGGGTGTGTGTCTCTGTGTGCCCCCTGCCTCAACTGTTTTTGCCCTTCAAGGAAAACCTAAGGAAACTCATATCTTTTCCTATGCAGGATGTGAAACAGATGGGGGCTTTTTAAGCTGAAAACAGGATGAGGGGAGCTGATTAAAAATCTCCTTCCTCACACCACTCTTTTGTGGGCTTGGCCTTGCCATGAGGCAGTGAAGCAATTGCCTCAGGTTGGCATATTGGGGGATGAGCAGCTGCAGCTGGGAGATTGGGAATTATGTGTGCCAGAGAACCTGTCTTACAACCACTAACCTAGCTTGCTGCTGTCAAGTACAGAGTAGGTTGCTAACCAATGCTGAAGTAAAATTTTGTGCCAGTACATGGAATGGTGAGGAGGGGGAATCTCCATCCTTACATGTTCCTGAGATAGCCATTTTTGGAGAGACAGTCCCCTGCTCTTTAATTTGTAGCACCCACAGCTTCATTTTGTAAGATGTAATTTCACAGAACATCACAGGTGATATTTTGGCTTCTAGAATGACGTTAATGTCTCTCTCTCTCTCTCTCTCTCTCTCTCTCTCTCTCTCTCTCTCTCACACACACACACACACACACACACACACACACACACACACTATTTTGGATGACCAGTAATGTTTTTCTTACAAACTTTGTGATTATGGCCCTTCTGATTGACCTAATATCCTATATGTGCTCATAACTTCTGAAACATTAGCTCTGATGTGTTTCCCATTTGCTAATTTAATTAAAGTACTTTAAAGTGTCTTTAAAGATCACATCTGGCTTCAATTTAAAGTCAACATTTCTTGAAACCATTGCACCATTTCCGTGGAATTCTAGATTTTCACTTCAAATAAGCTCTCTTTTGCCACACAGCAAGAAGGTTTAACTTCTTTGCAGCATCAGCTATGAATATTGGAAATGTGTGCTGTGGAAACAGTGACAAAAACATGTTTACTCAGATGTGTTAGATGTATTTTCTCCTTCCCCAATATGTCTAAATTGTTTTTAATATTGCCCATTATATTACATTGCTTCTTTTCTTTTACAGCGAGAGATTTTTCTTAAAATTGAATCGGAATGGTTTGCCAAAATGTCCAGAGAAGCCAGAAAGACATTGTTCTCTTTTTGTGGTGAGTGGGTGTTTATTTTTGTCTGCATTTGGTAATTGCAAAAATAAATAAATCAAGACTTCGTTAATGGGGTTGCCTCCTTGCTGGTAACCCAGTTGTAGAAATAGAAAGCATACTACAAAGCACAAAAGAGTGGGCATAATTGTGCAGACTTATCATACATTTTGTCCAGCATCCTTCCACTGGGTACCAGCAACTGTGCCAAATAGGTATGACAGCCACCTTGATAACTTGAATGTGTGTTTCCTTTCTGTATCTTACTTGCCAAATCAAAGAAATCTCTTGCAACCTAAGGTTACACAAGTTCAATGGGGCTTCTTTCTGGGAAGCAGACTTAAAACCACATTTTAAGAAGTAAACCTCATTTGATTTCTGCAGAACTTGAGAGCCAGTCCAGTTTAACAGAGCGGGTTACAGGAAATGGGTTATATTGATTGCAAGATGAATATACTCATTCCAGATTTCTTGGGCAGTCCTTTATTGACTTCCGCTTACCCCATCACCAATGGTATTCCTTGTCTTCAAGGCAGTAGAACTTCACATGTTACAGCCCTTTTGATATTTCACAATACACTTGCCATCTTGAAATACTGTGTCAGGTTCTGAGTGCCACAATTTAGGAAGGATATTGACAAGTTGGAATGTGTGCAGAGGAGGACAACCAAGGTGATCAAGGGTCTGAAAGCCAAACCTTATGAGGAATGGTTGAGGGAGCTGGGTATGTTTAGCCTGGAAAAGAGGAGACAGAGAGGAGATACAATAGGTAAAGGTAAAGGTAAAGGGACCCCTGACCATTAGGTCCAGTCGTAGATGACTCTGGGGTTGCGGCGCTCATCTTACTTTATTGGCCGAGGGAGCTGGCGTACAGCTTCTGGGTCATGTGGCCAGCATGACTAAGCCCCTTCTGGCAAACCAGAGCAGTGCACGGAAACACCATTTACCTTCCCGCTGGAGCGGTACCTATTTATCTGCTTGCACTTTGACATCCTTTCAAACTGCTAGGTTGGCAGGAGCAGGGACCGAGCAACGGGAGCTCACCCCATCACGGGGATTCGAACCATCAACCTTCTGATTGGCAGGTCCTAGGCTCTGTGGTTTAACACACAGCGCCACCCGCGCCAAACCTTATGAGGAACAGTTGAGGGAGCTGGGTATGTTTAGTCTGGAAAAGAGGAGACAGAGAGGAGACACAGTAGCCATCTTCAAATAGGGCTGTGACATGGAGAATGGAGCAAGCTTATTTTCTCCTGCTCCGGAGACTAGGACCCAAACCAATGGATTCAAGTTGCAAGAAAGGAGATTCTGGCTAAACATCAGGAGGAACTTTCTGATAGCAAGAGCTGTTCCCACAAGAGGTGGTGCACTCTCTTTCCATTTCCAAACAGAGGTTGGATTGCCATCTGCTATGTGTGATCTAGTTGCAATTTCTGCATTGCTGTGGGTTGGACAAGATAACCCTCGGGGTCACTACCAACTCTACAATTCTATGATCATGCATATGTGATGGATGGGACACACACTAGTTTCAAAATCCTGCATGGTACTAGCCACAGTTCAGCAATGTTCTGATGTAAGTATGGTATACACCATTGGTGCTTTTAGGTTTAAATCTTAAACACACACTAGTTCCAGTGACACAATGGGACTTATTTCTGAACAAACATTTCTGTGAGTCAATCAAATATATTGAAGCTATCACCTCCTTGTTTCTTTATTTCTTAGACACAAGTAAACTTAGAAAAAGTATACAGTAATAACACAACAAAAATTAATAATTGTAGACTGTTCTGATTCTCTACAGGACTTGGGAAGCAGTGAGCTCAGGAAAGACATCTACATCACTGTGCACATTATACGGATTGGTATGTACACTTGTTTCCCCAAAACCTTTACGTAAGAAGATGTTAGATAATGTGATAATTTCAGGCCGCGTGTTTTCCCTGTGCAATGATGGTTATCCTTATTGTCACTGCTGCTGGGCCACCACTTAGCACTCGGGATGCCCTACATTGAAATATTAATAATACTTTCAGAAAGGATTCTTCTCATGTAATAATGCTCAACTGTGGTTTAGGGCCATGGTTCTTTAGCATTACAAGAATGAGCTGCAATGAGCTTTGCATATGACTTCTCCCTTCCTCCCCGCTCCTCCTCCAGTGAGGCCACAGTAAAGAGATAAGAAGCTTCCACTTTCATTTTATAGCTCACCCTTAGTTTAATATGTCTTACAAGCAGTGCTTTTTTTCTGGGGGGACGCAGGAGTACACATACCCCTAAACATTTTGTGACTCTAAGTTCGGCCTCATTGAGGGGCAGTAGTTCAATATGAGTAGAAAAATGAGAGTACCCCTAAACATTTTTTGAAAGAAAAAAAGCACTGCATACAAGCCTTAGCCTATGCTTAAGTTTCAACTAATTTCAACTAACTATGGTTATTTGAAACACAATGAACTACAAGTTGGTTTGTTTCTACTAACCCTAGTTAAGATTTACCACAGTTTGTTGGGGCTGGAAAAACCAGGGTTAGCTAGCCCAGAAACAACCTCCAAGCTACTTTAGGTCTGATCTAGATAAGTATTTTGTGGTAATATTGAGAGTAGAGAGAGAAATTGATATATTTATTTTAGATATTTCTACAGTGGCTTTTGGTTTTAAAAGCTCTTTAAAAGCAAAAAAAAAAAGACAATAAATGTAACAAACAAAAAATCATCAGGAAAAAAGCTACATATCTGGGAGGAAGGTTCTAATTTACGCTTCTCTCTGACATGCCATTTTTCTGTGTGAAGGGATCTTTTTTCATGAGAACACTAAAGAAAAAAATATATCCTGCTTGCCATCTGAAGTGATGGATCCACAAGATAAATTATTTATCTAGACTAGGTTTTGGAAGTAGGAGGAGGGAAAAGACACACTGATCGAAATTAACAATGGATCTCATAAAATTGCTTGGGAAATGGCCACCAAGCAGCCAGCCTTATTTGGTCTTCTGCCCACACAAAATCATTTTCCTATGCTTCACAGATAATTTTCCTTAAGAAAAAAGGCACATTACACCATGTACCAACTGTAATGTGTGGGAAATGTACAGTGGTACCTCGGGTTACAAACACTTTGGGTTATAGACTCCGCTAACCTGGAAGTAGTACCTCAGGATGAGAACAGAAATCGTGTGGCGGTGGCGCAGCAGCAGCCGGAGGCCCCATTAGCTAAAGTGGTACCTCAGGTTAAGAACGGTTTCAGGTTAAGAATGGACCTCCGGAACAAATTAAGTTCATAACCAGAGGTACCACTGTATTTTGTCTCACACATATGTATATGCTGGCAGTTCTGTGACTGAACTTATCAGTATGACATATTTTTTGCTGCCTGATACCTGGACCTTGTTTTATTTTTATTTTATTTTAAAAGCACTGGGCCATAGTATGTGATGATTTTTAAATAGCTGCCACCAGCTGCCACTGGTGAACTTCTGAGAGAGAGAGAGAGAGAGAGAGAGAGAGAGAGAGAGAGAGAGAGGAGGAGGAGGAGGAGGAGGAGGAGAATAATGGAATCAGGCTTATTAACAGGCATGGGGAGTCTGGATCTCTCAACTCCTCCTATGCCAGCTATTGTTACCTTTCTTGTGCCCTCCTTGGTTCCTGAAATTGCCTTTTTTCTTGTAACACCAGTCTATCTTGCATATGTGGGTGTGTGCATGAATAAAAACATTTATTTCCTTCTTAGAACAGTTTATCATATGGTTAACATTATTCTAGACAAATCTGATTTAATCCAAATACAATGTTAAGGTAGTGTAGAAGAGAAGAGTGGTTAATCTCCTTATTTAAAGAAGCTGTCATATGGATTTCATTGAGCTAACTCCAGTAATCTTCACCTATCATCCACAGTGGCTGCTTTCACCTCCTCCTCCTCCTCCTCCTCCTCCTCACCTCTAGCCAATTCGGCATTTTATGCCTTCCATTTTGAAATGCTGAATGTATCTTTATCTATTCTTGACTGCTGTTGAGCATACTATATCTGGGGCAATGCATATGTCGAAAATTGTCTGACTTTGGTGAATGATAGAGTATTAGAGTTCCATTATTGAACCTTGCAAATGTCATGCAATAAGACAGGTGCAAATAATCCAGGAGGAACCCCAACTCACTAATGTGTTACTAGCTGCTGTTATTTGTGCCACTACTGTCCCAGTTGCATGCCCCTTCCTATACTGCTGAATATGTGTCTACATATGTAGAAACATTAGAGAGCTAGTGTGGAATAGAGGTCAGAGTGCTCAACTTTGGTCAAGGAGAAGCTGAAATGCCCATTCAGCCACAAAGCTTGCTGGGTGTCCTTGGGTCTCTCTCTCTCTCTCTCTCTCTCTCTCTCTCTCTCTTCAGCCTAGCACACCTAATATAGAGTGGTTGGGAGGATAAAGGAGGGGACTATGTATGCCACCCTTTGAAAAAATGGTAGGATAAAAATAAATGTTGAATGATTAGATAGAAAATAATGGGGGAAAAGAGAGTCATGCCTTCAACTAGTGGCAGCAGTGGCAATATTTTGAATTGAAAGTAGAATAAATTCAGATAGCCACTTTCCCGATCACAAGCTCAATTCTCCATAGGTAGCTTGCTGTGGAAACTCATCTGGATCCTGATATTTTGAATGCTTCAGGTTGGAGTGTGATTGGGCTCCAACATGCATCAAACAACAGGAATCAAATATTTAGTCTATTGAACCAGTATAAGCCAATGATTGAACCGCTTACTATTCCCCCCAAAAAACAGATTATCATGGATGCTCTGCTAGAAGGGCTTCAGGAAGTAAACTTGTTGTACAAAATAACCTGTTCGAATCCAAAATAACCTAGCGCAAATATCATCCGTCTGCCAAGGAGATAAGGGCTGTTCGGTTGTTTATGCGATCTGTTATTAGCCAACTTGAGAATGATTTGATCAAAAGCAGGATATAAATCTAAACAAACACACATATTTAAGATTTTAGAAATGCTGCCTATGAATGTTAAACCAAAGACTTAGTATTCTCCTCACTGCATTTTCTGTTTAAGCTGCATCTGCTCAGCCACTGATGGCTTCTGATCTTGCAAAGCCTAGAATAGACTGCTGTGTGTTTTTCATTTCACCGCAGTCAGGCCCCAGTGCAGGTTTTTAAGGGCAGGCAGCACAGCTTATTTTAACACAAAGAAGAAGTGACAGGCAGAAGAAGCAAGCAACAGTGTAGATTGTTGGGAATAATGTGCCTTTTGTCACCACATAAATTAAACATATAGCTCATGTGGATTTATGAGAGAGCGGGAGAGAGAGCAATCACATAAACTGTTGAAAATTTGTCAAAACAGTAGTAATCCAGATTGAAGTGCAACTTTTGTGAACACGTGGTTGAAAGTCAGTATTTGTCTCCATATGCTCTTTAACAATTAAATAGTTTTTGCTTAAATCTTCATTTGTAGTCCTGGTAATCTTTCTTCTTTTTATCCATTATCATCATTGTCTTCCACATTCTCATGTTCCAGCTGGGGCAGAAACTTGTGGGTACCAGGTAGGCTTCAGAAAGTCAGCTAGGCTGACAGCGAGAACATGCAACAATAGGTAATAAATTCAGATTCTGGCTAGCCAGGTTGAAGTAGGAAGTGGAACAGTGTAGTACTCTCTGTGATAAACTGTGCAGCACCATGGATAGCTCCATGTCTGCCAGAAACTTTGCTCTGACGAAGCCCAACTCCTAGACTGAGTCAAACTATTCCTTGCCCTATGTAGCACAGCTATGCCTCTTATTTTTCTTAGATTAAGTACAGCTACAAGGAGAGCCCAGTTATCAGAATCACAGCATGTAGATGGTGAAAATCTGTCCCTTATCTCGCTCTCTGTGAGCTCCCTTAATATGACCACCCTCACATGACTATGATATAGCTAAAAAATTGGTTCCAGTTGGGACTCATCCTCCCCCAGCCTTTATATTTGGTTGGTCATGGCTAGGGGAAGAAAGGGATATATTTTGCTTCTCCACACACTGTGATCCAAATAAAAATTGCCCCCACCCCTGCAGCGGGAGCTATTTTAACAAAAGCCAAAGACATAGCTGTTTTGGGCTATGCATTAAGCATAACATTTAGTTAAACTGTCAGATGATCCTGACTAGGCCTGAAGTGTCTGGACAAACTCTGCTCAAGTGGAGTTGCAAGGAGTCCAAAGGAAGGTGTGTTGACATCATTATATATATATTTGCACCCTCAGATTTGTTCTTCTAGGAGATAGGTGAGATATCAAAGCCAGACTGGGCGTCCAAGTTTTGAACCTCTGGCATGGATTCCTTTACTCTGATGCCATTATTAGACAATTCTTTGGGGACTGCATTGTGAGTGCTTCTTGAATAAGACAAGTGGAACTTAGAGTGCTCTGCCAACCTAAGGTTTAATGATAGCAGTTTGAATATTTACCACCCTTTCAATGCAGTTGGTATTTGGGGGTGGGAAGGTTTGCCCGGCTGTAATCCAATAACTTTATTAAATTAAATGCTGATGTTGGCAGATATATCCTCCTCCTTCTCCTGTTCACGTTTGGAAAGATGCTATTTTGTGGCTCATACGTCTTGTTTTATGTTTTGTTTGACAGGCCGAATGGGAGCTGGTGAAAAGAAAAATGCTTGCAATGTACAGTACCGACGACCTTTTGGTTGTGCAGTCCTCAGCATAGCGGATCTGTTGGCAGGAGACACAAAAGATGATCTTATTCTGAAAGTATACATGTAAGGAAATGTAAATCTGAAGTACATTAAAATAGTCCATGGGAAGAAATTGTTAGGTCAAATTTTGTCATAGAAATTTAATCTGATGTTTTCCCTCCAAAATGGTTTGACTTCCAAGTTATATGTGCAGATCCACATTTCATTGTACATTCAGATTAAGCCATTATAGCCTATTGCGCGCAGTTATTGTATAACTCTAGGTATGATACATTATCTGAATCTTAATATCAGTCAGTTATTAATGGCTATTTTCAGCCTCAACTCCATTGTTTGACCTGATCAAAAAATCTAGCACACAGTCTATTGCAGTTAATACAATAAAGAATTCTGTGAAAATTTAAAGAACAATAATATCATGCAAAGGAGAATGTTGCCTTATGAAAACTTGCTCTCTGAGTAAAGGTGTGGATTTAAGATGACACAAGAATCTTTTTTGCAGCAGCAGACTTTTTGATTTATAGAATTGTAGAATTGGAAGAGCCATCCAAGCCCAAGCCCCTAAAAAGCTTGGAGCTATTCTTCATACTGCTTCTGCTAACCGTTTATAAGTCAAAACATCAAAATAGAATATCCTTGACGGAGCATATGTTCCTACACATCACTTGAAGGGCTCTCCCAATCTTTTGCCACCTGTATTCCTGGTAGTTGACTACTTTAGTTGCTACTATATTATAATATTTTTTGAGCAAATTAACAGGATACTGAGTAGCCATGAGAATTTGATCAGGTCTAACAAGACGCACATCAAGAGAGTAAGAAAGCAGACTATGTGGGTTGTTGACCTCTACCAGACTCCAGTCCTTGGTTAGCCATTCTCTGGGCAGGGCAGGTTGTTGCTAGCGCTTAACCATGGAACAAGGCTTCACAGAAACACCTATCAGATGTTTGCATGGGCAGATGTTTGTTATGGTTGAAACCGCTAGTCCAAAATTGCTTCTTCTTCACTGACCAACAGATTATTTTCCAGCAATTTTGGACTAGCGGTTTCAACCATAAAGCAACATTATATTTTGATGCAGTGGTGCCTAACAACACAGTACTGTTGTTAGATTCACACACAGTCTGTCAAGGCTAGTGGCTGCAAGAAGCCAGACATTTTAACAAAGCGAGTAGCTCAGCAGCAGGGCACACAGGCTGCATGCAGAAGATCCAAGATTTCATCTCTGCTTGTCCAGCAACAGCCAGAAATGTTCCTTTGGAAACTCTGGAAAGCCCATGGCCACTACAGCAAACGGCGCTGAGCAAGATGTACCAATGCGTCCTTCCAATATGCCTCCATGTCTTTGTGTCCATAACATGCAGATTTTAAAATATATATATATATTATTAAAGCATCTATTCAAAAGTTACAATACAGCTTTGTCCACTGCTATAATATCGCAGAATGATCACTCCAATCCCATTGGAGCTGTTTAGTAAATAAAGTGTAAGTTGTATTTTTGACCCAGTGGTATTATTTAGTTTCTTGGAAGCAGTGAAAAAGTATGTTTCACTCTCCTCTGACTTTGGACTTGAAAGTGTGAAATAATATTTTGGGAAATAATATGAGGGCACAGACTGCGATGTTATCAGCTGTACTCACTGGGGACTTCTGCTACTTTCAGGGTTAGTTCTTGGATTATGAATCGCCTCAGTGGCTCAAGGTCAATCCTTCACTGGACTCTTTCCCCCCATATTATAGCTGCTGGAAGCAATGGTTGTGAGAGCAATTTAGTGTGATGGAGCAATGGCAGAATAGCTTTTATTTTACTTTAATTTTCTGACAGTTCAGCCGAAAGTGTTCTCTGCTGGATTCCTCAGCAGTAGGCAGGTTGACTTGCCAATTTTGTTCTCCTTTGAGAATAGGACTGTTTATGTGTGTGTTTTAAAAATGCAGGACAACACATAAAAAAAAAGGATTCTGGCTTCCTTTAAATAACAAATACATCTTAAAATAATTGCTGAATTATGGGATTTGAGCATTTTGTTTCTGCTGCTGCTATTGAAAATGTTTCTTGCGTGGAATTGGTACTCATGGCTCCCTCTCTAGTGGCTTCCCATTTTGAGTGTGGCCACTTCAAAGAAATTGCTTTGTGGTATAATTTTCTTTGACCTTTAGTTTCAAACAATCTAAACACAGTGGCCAGTCTCAATTATCTGTAAGTCATCTAGGGGGAAAGCCAGCTTGGGTGGTTTACCCCCTAGACGACTTGAGTAAGAGGCTCACAGTTTAGAGCTCATGGTCTCTTAACTGCTCAGCAGGTATTCCTAAGGTGCCATTATCTGTGCATTAGAATGTGAGCAGGCTGCCATATGTAATTCTCCATAGTGGCCCAGTGGGCACTATTGCTCATTAAAATGATGGGCACCCAGTCACCACAGGTCATGCTGTTTCATGCCACTGCTGGTAAGCCTATTGGGGTGTGCACTGACTGATGTTGGGGAGCTGCTAATGTTGGAAAGAACCCATCGGATGGTACTTGGCTGGGGTGATGGTGTCAAACCTGGAGCTATCCCTAGATGCGTTACTTAGAGTTCTGTGTATATAGCACTCATTTTGAGCAATTCTCAGAAAGCTCCAGATACGGTCCTGGCCCACCCCAGCTAAGGAAGGCACATATCTGATAGTTAAGTCTTTACTGACCAAAAAGAAGCACTTACAGCAACTCCTAGATGCCCGATGTCAGGAACTGGCTGAACGAAGAGGAGTGGTGGGAGGCACCAGCCTGGAAACCCCCAGGGGAAATCCCAGAGGAAGAAGACTCAGATTCAGGGGATTGTGGTGGGACACTGAGGAGAGGTCAGAGGGAGGAGATTGGGAGGAGGAGGAGGAGGAGCTGGATTCTGATGGGGCAACAGGGTTTAGTGAGCAGGGAGAGCCCGTGACAGGCAGCAGTTCAGACTCTGAGGCTGAAGCAGAGGAGGCCGCTTCAGACTCCAAGGACTCTCTCTCACCTCCTGGTCTCCAAGAATGTGCAGAGTAATGAGAAGAGCAGACCAGAGATGCACAGATGCATTTTGAGACTGCTTGGGAAGCATCCTTTTTTTAAGGAGAAGCCTTAGACAGGGTGGAAGGCAGGGACTTTCAGTCCTGGCAACTGCTTTATAAGGGCAAGACCTACTGGGAAGGGTTGCTGAGTTGTATGCCGTTTCCTTGAATAAAAAATTAACTTCATTGATGCTACCTCTTTGTGCTGACCTGCATCTGACTCCAGCCCCCCTCCCCACGCTTCTAGCCACTAGACAGCTGTCCCTCAGACCTGCGCTCTGTGGGTCAGTTGCAGCAACAGTGAGACCCTGCTTCTATACCTTCCCTTGATGTGTTGCCCACCTGCAACCTGAGACTCCTCCTGCATGGAGGTTGCTACTACTCTTCCTGCCTTTAGCCTCTCCTGGTTCTAGGAGACAGCAGGGCAGGGGAAGGTGGGGAGATTACTGATCTGCCTGTTGCCAGAACAGCCTTACCTCCCGCCACATCCTGAGTGCCTCCCTCCTTCCCCTGCCTTAGCTCTTGACTTGTGGGCTGTGCCACACCCCATACATTGCTGGTCCCCTCTCCTGGGTCACTCCCCTGATCCCCTGCCTCCCTGCCCCCAACACTCTTCAGAGCCCATAACAGATAAGCATTGAAGTTGTTTCATTTCACAGTTGGTAGCATTCGATGAGAGATACAATCCTGCCTTGGGAGATAGACCCTCTGAATTCGTTAACTAGGGAAAACATGTCTCCTATTGGAATTTTAAAACACTACTCCTTTTACAGGTGTAACACGGAGAGTGACTGGTTTCAGATCCATGAGAACATCATCAAGAAGCTAAACGCTCGTTATAACCTTACAGGATCTAATGCTGGTAAGTCATCTAGCTGATTTTCTTCTGCAAAATTTGAAGAGTCAGTATGGTGTAGCAGGTAGTATTTTAGCTTTCAGCGCAGCAGAAAACCTGGTATCAATTCCTGCTTAACTTCTAAGCTTTCTTGGTAGCCTTTTGGTCCAGTCCTGAGACCCAGGGCGTTTAATTGATTCCTGCCCCCCCCCAAATGTGGATAGGCTTGCCATCTTAAGCTGGTCACCATCTTTCAGTTGACGTTGCCCATACATTAGCAAACAATTTTGTTTTTGCAACCATGAGGTCTGAAAATTTGCTTTTTATTTTAAAAACCGAAGGCAGAGCTTTTCAGAGAAAATTCTTCCTCTCATGAAACCGCATCATTCTCATAGCCTTCCATACAATTTTTGCCTGTGAATATATAAGGTATATAAGAAGTCGTGCTAATTTAAATGCAACTAATCACAAAGAAACAGTTTAAGAAAAGAGACTCAACTAGCGCCATCAATCATATGCAATTTTTGATGTGTGTTTTCAGCAGTGTCTCACAGCATTAGCGGTCTTATCTCTGCGCATGGCATTTTGATGGGCTTTGTGATAACGGTGATTTGCTGCAGAGCACATTTTAATGTAAGGTGAATTTGCCATTTTAAATTCATGATGCAGCGAAACCCTGGTGACATGGGAGATTTGAAAGAGTTAATGTAATGGGAAAGTCAGCATGCTACAGTCTTAATTAAAAAGTGGTAGGGTCATGGTGTTTGCATTGCATTTAAACTTTAGTGTGTTATATTGCCCTGGCAATGCTAAGAGTACTTCTTAGTCTTAATTATCCAAAAGTCATAGAGGCTGTTGTTGCATATGTTTGGGCAAGATATGTGAATTTTTTCATGCTGCTGACTTGCACATGAGTAAGCACAAGTTCAGTGAATGAGGTTTAGATACTTTTACAGATATATTTAGAGATGCAGTTATTACACTTAAGAAACCATGCATGTGTGTGTATTCGCCCATGAGACAAAGGATGCTTAATTTAAGCCAGAATGTTGTCTTATCCTGGTTTATGTAGTAGCTGTAATGTTAGTGAATTACAAGCTTTAAGTAATTCCATACCCAAGTGATCAATTGGGGGCTTTTTGCTAGAAATTTGAAGCATTTGAAGATTTTTTAAAAACAACAACAACACAATTCATTTTGGAAAATGCTGCATCAGAGATCCACGGACAACTAATTTACAACTTATATCCGTCATGCAAACTTCTATGAGCGCATGATGCAGCCCAGAGGAATTTCTGAATCAGTTTTAATTTATTTATTCCATTATGATGGTGATTGTTATTATTAATTAGTTAAATTTGTATACCACCCTTTATTCAGATATCACAGGGCAGTTCACAACATAAAAATACAAAATGAAAATGCAGAATACATAACAAAGCAAAAGCAAAACAAACCAATAAACCCTCTCCCACAGACACATTTAAAAGGTCATAGAATGTTAATCTGCCAAACGCCTGGTTGAAGAGAAATGTTTTCGCCTGGCACCTTAAGATATGTAATGAAGGCGCCAGGCGAACTTCCCTGGGAAGAGCATTCCAGAAACAGAGCCACTGCAGAAACGGCCCATTCCTGTATTGCCATCTTCCAGGGGAGGCACCTGAAGAAGGGCCTCAGATGATGATTGCAGGGTCCAGGTTAGTTCATGGTCCTTGAGGTATTGTGATCCTGAGCTGTTTATTCTGCCTTTCTTCCATGATGGACCACAACCTGCCAGGGCTCCCAGACAATCTTCCACCTAGCTCCAGAAGCTACATATTTTCAGCAAGATTGAATTGCCTTCAAATGATGCCCTGAGACAGCATTAATGTCAGAGTCCTAAATACATTTACTGGCAGTGTAAGCCCCAACACAGCATGTCTTAGTTCCAAGCAGATGTATATAAGATTGTCCTGTAGGTGACATATTAGTCCATTTCCGTATTGATGTTTGTTCTTGTAGGGTGACAATATCGAAATCTTACAGACACCCTTTTCTCAATTCTGTGTGTGTGCATTGAGACTTTTCATTTCATTGAACAGACTTTCTCTGAACCTGTATGGTATTAAATACAGAAAGGTAAAGGACCCCTGACAGTTAAGTCTAGCCGCGAACAACTCTGGGGTTGCGGTGCTCATCTCGCTTTACAGGCTGAGGGAGCTGGTGTTTGTCCGCTCCGCAGTTTTTCCGGGTCATGTGGCCAGCATGACTAAGCTGCTTCTGGCGCAACGGAACACCGAACACCAGAGCAGTGCACGGAAACAGCGTTTACCTTCCCGCCAGAGCAGTACCTATTTATTTACTTGCACTTTTTGGGGTACTTTTGAACTGCTAGGTTGGCAGGAGTTGGGACCGAGCAATGGGAGCTGACCCCATCACGGGGATTTGAACTGCCTACCTTCTGATCGGCAAGCCCAAGAGGCTTAGTGGTTTAGACCACAGCACCACTCGTGCCCCTATTAAATTCATACCCTCACTCAAATAGTAAAAATGTGCCTACAACTTGGGCTCATCATTTGCAGCTGAGGTCTGCTGGTTGATTGTCAGCTCTTTATAGTAAATTATGTGGAAATTGTATTATAGATCTTTTGGTGCAAGGCGAAGCTGCACCATATCATCTAGAAAATGTTCTGTTCTGGCCTCTTTCCAGTGCTGTTTTTCTAGAAAAAAAGAGGTGCCGAAATTCACCATGAACATCTCCTCCCTTGATCTCTTCACATGGCAATGGTTTCCACCAGCAATGGTGCCAGAACCCGCCTAAGAGGAGCTTCCACTGAGATGGCTGACAAAAATCCCTGCCTCTTTCTATAGAATACATTTGTTACCATATTGATAATGAGCATCTTCCTGCTCCCATCAAGGAGGAAAGGAACTTATGTCTTCAACCTTCTTGAATTTGGCTCTCTTCCAAGTGTTTTGGACTCAGTTCCCATTGATAAGAAGATAAGAAGAGCCCCACTGGATCTAGTCCAGCATCCTATTTTCAAGGACGATTTGCCTAGGCCTGATGGGAACTGCAGTCCAAAACGTGTAGTGGGCACCAAGTTAGGAAACGCTTATTTAGTGACATGTGACCGATCATGCTTTTCTATGTAATCATCCCAAGCTATCTTTTGCTAGGTCTCTGATTCAGCTTGCTCTCGAATATGCCTCTGCTTAGTTCAGAAATACATCAACAGCACTTGAAGAGTTGTGTTTTATACTCACTCTCCCTGGCACCCATACGATAGAGTGCTTTTGTATAATTGCTTTTGCACTCTTGTGACAGGATATTAATCTGCCATTTTAATCCTTCATTACACTTCTGAGGCAAGGAGATTATGTACATTAGATTTTGATGTGTTTAAACATCAATTGTCACCGAAGGCTGCTGTTAGAAAGAAATTCAAGGCAGGAATGATGCTGAGATCTTTGTGATTCAACATAAATACACACAGCATGGAAGCATTTCACTTTGTTCTCAATAAAAGGAAAGCCAAGGCAAATGAACTTTGGATATTTTTTTGCTTGGTAATTATTGCTCAATTAGCTTTAATTATGACTTGACAGTAGAAGAGAAGTATTTTAAGATAAGATAAGAGATAAGATAAATTTATTGTCATTGTCCATATATACACAGTATACACAACAACGAAAATCAAACACCCACCCAAAGACCGGGTTCACATACACATTTGCACGTATCTCCAACATTCTCATCCTATTCAGACATAATCTATAAAACATAACATAATCCAGAATTTTGAGATTTTTGACTAAAATAAAATAAAATCTATGCACATATATCTAGTTCCTGGATGATGATGATTTTTTTAGATTATTCTTTTAAAGATTTAGAAACATGGGGCCCTGTTTAGAATTTAGAAAGATGGGGATTCTCTGAATAACACTATTTCTTAAGGGGTAGGAGATAGCAAAGCAAATGAAACAATAGGCGTAATTTCATTGGCCATTTGCACCATCAGTCAGTGGCTTGATTTCAACATAACACTTAACTATGGTTTAGTGTTACTCATGCGCTCTCCCTTCTTTGTCCTTTTTTGATGCAACCACGAGGAAGAGATAAGAAGCTTTCATTTCTGTTTTCAACTAAGTTCAGGTGCCATTATGTAAACAGTGGTATATCAAGTCAGGATCCGAAACTGTTTGTCTGGATTTGCACATAAGGGCAAGCCATGGTTACTTGAAAATGGAATTCCCATGCAATGTTCATGTTTTGAAATTAATGGTCAGCTAAGGCACTCGAGTATTGACTAGAAATCAAGATACTGGAAATAATACATTTTGCTTCTCACAGCATGAGAGAGAGAGCACACTCTGATCTTCAAGATGAGCAACGCTTCGCCTCCTAGTTTATTTTGACAGCATTCAGACACAGATAGACTGTAGCTTAGCATTACGGGAACAAGCTTCGAGCTTGTTGTGAGTTTTCTGCTCCCTTCTCCTCTTCGGACCAGAAAGTTTTGCTTACAGTTTATATATCTTCATGACTCAAATCTCAGGAAGCCAGGCGCGAAAAGATGATTTAAAATACAACCATGACTTCTGAGCCAATATAATTATTGAGGTGAGCACTGACTCATGATGAGCAGTAAGTAGTTAGTCATAGCAGGTGGTGATAGGACACAGCATGGTTTCCATGAGTTGGTTTTGACCTCTCACGTTTGACAAGCACTGCTTGGGGGGGGGGATTTAGGATAACTGAAAGATAAAGTTCTCTGTGACATAGAACCGGCTGATGGAAATGTCTTATGGGGCCATTCTGGCAGCCTTATCTGGTTCCTTGCCCATCTTATGCACGTTTAGCAGAAGCCTCACAGTTACAAGAGAGGGGACAATCTGCCATCCATAATATAAAAACCAGCTCCCAACTCCAGTGTGACTAAGGAACAGAAACCAGGGCTGGGCCTTGCAGAAGAAGGGGCGAACCTATGACGATGGAACTGGCTCCGTTTCCTAAGACACCCATTGAAGTCTCTAGTACCTAGTACAGTAATTAGACTGCAGTTTGGGACACAGCTGCTGCTGGATGGTGGAAGTGGTGGATTCCAGGCCCTTCCTCAGATCATGTGCTTCTAATAAGCAAGTTTAGCCTCTGATCCTTGAGAAGGGGTGGGGAACCACATGACCAGGGGACCAATGTGGCCCTCCACAGGCCTTTCAACTCGGCCCTCAGAACTCTCCCCAGACCATGCCCTGTTTTTGCTGGGCTGGAGTGTGTGCTTGTGTAATTCTTGCTTTTCTGGATGGAAGACAGAGGGGTGTGGGGGTGTAAACTAGCTTATAGATAGGTAAAATGTACTTTCATTGCTCCTCCCACTTTTCCCTTTGGCCCTGCCCACTGCTGACATGTAGCTTACTGACAATATTGCCTAGAAGGGTTCCCAGGTTTAACCCTTCACTCCCTCCTAAATACATAAATGGCTATCACTCACGCCTGAAGGTAAAAGTAGCAAGATGTCATGTTATCTTTTTCTCCCTCCCACATCTTCCATTCCTTGACTTTTCTTGCATCTCATGAGTGTGTCACTCTTCTAATTATGCTTGAAGACGTGAATTTATCTTTGGTTCCTTGCTCTGTGGCCCATTGTGAACTTCATGCCATGATTTCCTGTAGAACATAGCAAAGCTAAGGCATTTTTTCCCTTCAAATTGTACATTGTAAGCTCCTCAAGGCAAGGACTTGACTTGTTACTCTGTAAAGCGCCATGGTGGCACTATATTATGAAATAATAATAATTATGATATGGAGGTAATATCTGTCCCCTCCCTACAACCTTACGTTTCATAGCTCTGCTTTGCCCAAAGGAGCCCCATTTAGTGGTTCTGGAGTGGACAACATGATGGTCTTCATCCGTTGTTGTCCTCCAGCCTCCATCAGCCCTGACCAGCATGGTCAATGTTCATGGATAATAGACATTGTAGTCCAGCAATGTGTAGAAGGCACCTCGTTGGCTACACCTGTGAAGTGGTAATACATTTGCATGCACAGAGCTGCCTGAAATCGATGCAATGTCTTCCCACCCATTCTGCATATCGTAATGATGAGCATGAGTCTTGCTGCACACAAATTGCGCCGGTTCTGCTCGATCCGCACTGCTCATTTATCGGTCAGAAAATTTCCACCCTCATTATTTTCACTGACTGCAATGCAATCTATTGTATTTCCCCTCTCATTACTTGCACTGGCTATAATAATCTAACACAGCCAAGTGTTCGAGCTGCTATGTGTGCAGCTGGATGCTCAAGCCATGATTATCTTCCTACGCCAGCTTATACTTTGTTTACATTTTAATGCTATTAAAATTCTGCTAGATTGGAAAGGTGTTTCGTTATATTGTTATAGCAATCTAAACAAGAAGATAATGTTCTATTGACTAAGCTCACTTTGAACGCCCTTGCAGCAATGGCTTAAAGTAATTGACAGCTCCAGTTTTATTAAAGAATTCTATTATATAGGACATTCAGTAGCTGCCTTGTACCAATAAACTATTGTTAGCATCTCAGGCTATCATTCATCCTGTTTCAGTGGTACCTGAATTGTGCAACTTCAAAAAAAGTAGTTCTATTATGAAGCATAAAGACTCCACATAAAATTTGCTTGTAGAAAGCCTGGAAGGCAGTTGTAACCCTAGTTAAACTTGACACCTTTTCAGATATATGTGCTATACCTTGTACTTGGTACAATATATACAGTATATATAAAATGTTTCTCAACAATGGAGCAAACCTTGCATGAAAGTGAGTACTGGTCTCATGTGGCTTCAGTATATTTAAAAGGTAATACAGTGCCTGTCTGGTCCCAGTGGTCTTGGAATTTGCTCAGGGCTTATTAACACTTTATGTGCAAATGAGCTGGCCCACACTTTCGTTTAGTAGGCTCGCAAACATGGGTTACTTCTGATTCTTTGCACTCCGAGGAATAGCAGGGTGCAGCAGTATTCAGGAATGCTTTTTCACCAACTGGAAAGAGGGTTGCAATGCTTTTTATCAGGACCCAAATCAAGATGCTGGTACTTACCTTTTAAAGTTGTACATGACTTGGGACCTCAACACCTGAACAAGTAAGTGCCTATTTCACATAAACTTCAACATTTCTCCAAAGGAAATAGGGACACCCCAAATAACAACAACAACAACAACTTTATATATACCCCACTTATCTGACTGGGTTGTCCAGTCACTCTGGGTGGCTTCCAACACATATAAAAGCATAACAAAACATTGAGCATTTTAAAACTTCCCTATACAGGGCTGCCTTCAGCTGTCTTCTAAAGGATCAAATCAGAAACCGGGATAGCTTCTGTAAATCTGGGAATGTCCCTGGAAAATAGGGACACTTGGAGAGCCTGTTTCCATACCAATCTAGCCTGTGTTTTGTTGCTCGGTCCCTGCTCCTGCCAACCTAGCAGTTCGAGAACACGTCAAAGTGCAAGTAGATAAATAGGTACCACTCCGGCGGAAAAGTAAATGGCGTTTCCGTGCGCTGCTTTGGTTTGCCAGAAACAGCTTAGTCATGCTGGTCACAGGACCCAGAGAAACTGTCTGCGGACAAACGCCGGCTCCCTCGGCCAGTAAAGCGAGATGAGCGCTGCAACCCCAGAGTTGTCTGCTACTGGACTTAATGGTCAGGGATCCCTTTACCTTTACCTTTGCTGAATATTCTTCTTTAGTTGCCTACTTTTTTGGAGATATAATACTGATGCCCTGGGTTTGCAACATCACATGATAAACAGAAGCATGGTGAGTTGTGGCAGGGATCAAACTCTCTTCCTATTTGCAGTATTTGAATACTGGGAAAGATCCATCTCATACTCAGCTGCATGTACTGTGTGTTTGCAGGAGAGGGTGAAGACTACAATCCACATGCACCTATGCAATGTACATTGAAAGTGGTATTTGAGCAAGTGAAAAGGGCCTTAATCTAACATCCTTGACAGCTCCTTCAAGTCCTGGGTTAAAAGCTGCTTTTGTGGTTGATATTCTCCTGCTTCCTGGGTGAAATACAATTCTCCGAAGGAAGTCTGAGGCAGATGAAAGAAGTGGTTGAAGAAATCTTTAAATGCTAATTAGATTTAAGGTCTTGAACTTTAAAGTGTTTAGGAAGAATAACAGGATTACACAGCACCAGGCAGTGCAGAATATCTTATTATTTTAGCAGACTACTTCTTTGAAGTAATTGTAGTCTGTATCAAATGTGTCTTTGTCTCTAAGAAGGCAATAAAAAAAATATCACTCAGTTAAATAAATGTTTTAAGCAGAGTTATTTGTTAAACGGTAATAAATAATATGGCCAGTGCTTAAAAAGTCCCCATTATAGTTGTGTTCACATGTGCATTTACACACACACATACGGGATGAGTTGAAAATTGAATTATCACATCTCTAATGTTAGAACATGTCATCTGTGGTCCCTTTTATCACGGGCAAAATATCCATGAAAATCAGAATAGAAGGTGCTGTGGATAATATTTCTGGACCAATAGACATCAAAAGGTGTAGCCATGTTGAATATGTTTTGGAAAATTTGAGACTGTATAATAGGCATGGTGAGCCTCAGATGTGGAGGCCAAATGCAGTCCTCCAGGAGTCTATCTGACCACTGGATCCTCAGCCACAACAATCACCAGACCACTACTGCATTTAGGTTTCGTATTCTGGTATTTGGAGGTGAACTACTGCTTGTGCAAACTAGTTTCTCCTGCACAGACACTACTGCAGACTACAGGAAGGGAGAGAGGCAATTGGAACATGCAAGTGGGAGGGAGTGGATGAACCCAACAGCCAAGCCATGCTTTTGTGAAGCGAGCCAATGTCTCTTTGGATTTTGCATGCAGCGTCCCAACTCCGCCTATAATTTTTAACTGTGAAGCCCTTATTTCTGAATGGTGCCCATTTTATTATGGAACCTGATGATCTCTGAAGTCAGTTTGCATGGGAAAATGGATTTCCAATCTTAGAACACTTTATGGTCCCCAAGAATTGGTGGTCTATACAGTACCTGTTATTGGCCCTGTGGATTTATGTGCTGCTTGTCTAGATTCTTTTGACAGATGGCCCCTGGTTCTTCTCTGGAAAAGTGAGTAATGACTGATTCTTGACTGTTTCCTTTTCCTTTTATAGGTCTAGCTGTGTCTCTGCAGCTGCTACATGGAGACATTGAACAAATCAGGAGGGACTACACATCCATGTTTACCCATGGAGTATCGATAACAAGAAAGCTGGGCTTTTCCAACATTATCATGCCAGGTGGGTTAAAGACTCAATATAAGAAAAATCCTATCCTAAAATGGGAATTAAGGTCCGAGGTGGTTGAAAAGACACTTGTCAGCTGGATCAGGAAGCAGATAGATAGCTAGTGCAGCAAATTGTACAGCAGACTATATATGTTCCTATCAACCCTACTTCTGCAAAGAGGTGGGCCATGGGATTTTATACCAGCTGGTTCTTCTAAATTACCTCTAAGGGAAGCTATAGCTAAAGGGCATTGCAGCAGCTACTCCATGAGGTTACAAAGGATGATAATGGAAAGTTAACTTATTTTTCCTTGATGATTTTTGTAAAGCTTAGATTTTGCATCTTCCATGATTAAGCATGCTTGCAGGGAAATAAATTGTGCAGAAAGCAGTAGGATCTAATTCCAAGTAAATCTTTGTACTTCTGGTCCAAGCCTTTGTGATCAAAGACCTGATTAGCTGTCTCTGCAATGGAATTTCTGAATGACTGGTAAATCATACCATGGCAAAAAAAGTTTGTGTGTCTGTGTGTGTGTGTTTTAGGGCAAGCAAAACAGACATCAGGGAAGAGCAGTCTAGACTTGAGCATGTCCAGGTAGGCATGATTGACAATGGAATGAAGAAAGCAGGAGTAAAGTTAGGATGATAGGAAGTGGAGAAGTTAGGGTGTCAAAGCAGTTGATTTAGGTGCTTAGGCAGCAGCTGGCTTGCGTAGACAGGAGTGTGTAGCAAGAATTTCTGGGAGCTTTAGCTCTGAGAATCAAATGGAGTGTAGCTATAAATCATCCAGTCCCAGACACAGCAAGTATTGGCAGAGAACCACGAGTTCCTGTTGTTAAATGTTTGAGACTATTGCACACTTAATTGTTGAAAGCTAATCTCAGAGCTTTTAAACAGATAATTCTCATTTTTGCTTGGTCTGCATTTTTGCATGGTGTACAGAAGCCAGGAAGAACCCATTTTGGATACTACGTAGGTCCTTCCTCCCTTTTATTTCCTGTTCAGCTTTATGTTGATTGCAGGGGTGAAAGGTTAATCTTCTGCCACGTCCTGATTCTGTCCAGAATACCATGCAGATGATTCAAAGAATCTTCTCCCCAAAATACATCATAAATAACTGCTTGAAGTTCAGTGGTTTCTACTTGCAGTCCAGCTTTCCTTACCTTTTTCTGTGGTGTTGTAGTTTGGTAATTTGAGAAAATGTCATCAAGCACCCTGGAAGCTGGTGTAACTGATGCTAATGAGTAACAGCTTTTACCGAGCACCAGGCATCCCTATTAACTCTATTCCATTCTTTGCTAGCGGTGCATGATATAGCGGCTCTCTGCTGTGCGTTGTCACATTTTCCTCTGGCTGCTATAAATAATTTTTCTTCTTTTGACTTCCCATTGTGAGACACAGTGATGTTCTGTGCCACTATGAAAATGCACATTACAGCGGAGCAGTGTGTGGCCAGCCGCTGGTAGACTTCAGCGGCTATGTATAAGCTGTGCTACTGTAGCTGTGATGGACTTTGCTTAAAAATATAGATTTTGACATCAGCTTGGTAATTGGCTCAATTCTTTTGTGAGCCTACTGAACCACTTTTGTGAGGATACGGCACATGCTGTAAAGGATATTTTTTTATTTGAATAGTGATCATCGTATCTTAATAAGAATGAATGTTTGTTTTGCTAATTGTAGGCAGACAATATGGAAAATGAAAAGCAGAAGGTTATCCTTTTTGTCTGTATCTCCTACAGTGTAGGATAGACTTTGTTCCATGAGTAACACACAGCTTTAATCAGATGGGATGGGCAACCCACGGGACACATGCAGCAGTGGTCAGGAGAGTCACAAGCGACTTTAAATGAATTCAAATCTCCAGGGCCTGGTGAGCTGCACCCAAGAGTACTAAAGAAGTTTACCAATGTAATCTCAGAACCTTTGTCTATAATCTTTGAGAAGGGGGAAAGGAAGACCCAGATAACTACCGACTGGTCAGCTTGATGTTGATACCAAGAAAGGTCCTAGAACAAATAATTAAATGGTCCATCTCTGAGCACTTAGAAAAGGATGCTGTGATTACTAAGACCCAGCATGAGTTTCTCAAAAATAAGTCATGCCAGACAAATATCTCTCTCTCTCTCTCTCTCTCTCTCTCTCTCTCTCTCTCTCTCTCTTTTTTTGGATGAGGTTACAAGGGGAATGCTGTGGACATAGTGTATCTTGATTTCAGTAAGGCTTTTGACAAAGTCCCCCATGATATTCTTGCAGAGAAGCTGGTAAAATATGGGCTGAACAAAGTAGCTGTTAGGTGGATTTTTATTTTTTTTTAAATAATATTTATTAAGATTTTCAGAGATACAGAAAGAAAAAGAATAGAATACATTCAAAGCCTTCTTTTCAAACACCCTCTTTCCGGGACTCCCTCCTTCCCCCACCCCTACCATATTCCCCTATCATATTGTTGGCTCCACAAGTTCTCAGTTCTAATTAAAACTTAATTTGTTTAAACCATTATTCAAATTTAAATTTAAAATTATTCAGTCCTCACCAGTACCCTTAATAAAAGACAAGAGTTCTCTCCCCAGGGCCCACCCCCTTTCCATTCCACAATTTCCCCTTTTTTTTAGTGATAAAGACACCTCACACAATAAAGAAATAAGAAACAAGAAATAAAAAGTATAGTAAATGAAAAAAAGCCAATTCAAAAAATAGTTGACAAGCCTTTGGATTCTAGTACTCCCCCCCCCCGTCCCCGGTTTAAATTCCCCCTGACCACTAATCCATATTGTCTGCCTGGAATTCTTAAAGACCATAAATCACATTTTCCCCCCGATTCCTTGCTGGCTTTTTTCTTTTTATAATTATTTTTAAAGTTATTTTTAAACCATTTAATTTCCAATCTTTAATAAAGCTCCCCCCATTGTTCTTTCCAAGTTGTAGTCCAGTTTCCTCTTGTTCCGCTGCCAAAACGTTCTAATTCAGAAGTTTAGTAGGTCTGCAGGGATTATTGTTATTCAGGAACAAAAACATACGTTCAGTCCCTTCCTTTCTTCAATAGAAAATTCTATTGTTTAGCTAAACACCCTGTAGACACAATATTGTTTCCGTTTCGCAGCTTTCCCAGAAGATAACCAGTCCTGTAGAATTCCAATGGTATTTTTCCACTTACGACCTTCTTTGTAATGTCCCGAAACTCCTCTAGGGGGATTGTTGTAACTTTGTTTTCTCTAGTCCAAAAGTCCGATTGTTATCCATGTTTTCGCCATTTTATATCCAAGTTTTGACAAATTGTAACAAATTGTAGCAAAATTAACCAGCAAAGTCCTCATAATCAAGTCCTCTTTAAATTTCGGACTTTGACAGCTACTTTGGCAGCTGTCAAAATCTCCTTCGCTTTTCGCCAGGCTCTCTCCTCAATCACCCCGGTTCCCAGGGGGGGGGGTTACGTTTTTCTTCTCCCTCAATTCTTCCTCCAGCACAGTTCTTGTAGTTTCCCATCGTGGAATTCTTAGTTCTTATCAGCAATTCAATTCTTTTTGGACCTTGGTTTCCCAGTCCTTGTTTTGGAAGGTTTACAGTAGGGAGGGGGACTGACTTCCTTTTTGGATCCCCCCCCCGCTCGTATCAAATCCGAAAAAAAAATTCTTTTTTTCTCCTTTTAAACCCGGTTTCCAAATTACTCACGGGTTGTTGTTACAAATCCGAATTCTCAATGGAAGAAGTCAGCGCTCTCCGCCGGATGGCATGCGGCTTCGCTCGGCAGGGATAGCAGAGGACTCAAAGCACCACGCTTCTCCCCGGCACCCGATCCGTAGCCTTTAAAAAGGCTCCTTCACGAGTCGGGAGGGCGCTAGCAGTGCCAGCCGAGTCTCCATGTCCACGGCCTCCGTGGCCGTGGTTTTTAAGGGTCCCCGCGTCGCCGATGCGGTAGGACCCAGCCCCTGCCGAGCAGGCTCCCTCCGGAGCTCGGAGGGAGTCCGCCATTCGGCGATGGCGCCAACCCGGAAGTCTGTTAGGTGGATTTTTAGCTGCTTTACCTGGCTTACTGGTAGTACATGTGAAAAGGATATATGAGTACAGTGTGATGCAGCAGCAAAAAATGCTGAACCTATTCTAGCCTTCATCAACAGAAGCATAGTGTCCAGATCAAGGGAAGTCATAGTACTGCTCTATTCTGTCTTGGTCAGACCACACCTGGAGTACTGTGTCCAATTCTTGGCACCACAATTTAAGAAGGAGATTGAGAATCTGGAATGTGTGGTGGAGGGTGACCAATATGATCAAGAATCTGGAAACCAAGCCTGATGAGGAATGGTTGAAGGAGTTGGGTATGTTTAGCCTGGAAAAGAGGAGACAGAGGAGATATGATAGCCATCTTCAAATGTTGCACTGATGATTTGCTTGTGTGCTTCCCATCGGCATTTGGTTGTTCACTGTGGGAAACAAGTACCGGACTAAATACAACTTTGATCTGATCCAAAAGAGCTCTTACGTTCTTAAACAGGACTATTGTTCCTATATATCATGAGCAAATATAGTTTGCTGGGAAGAGGAAGAAGTGTCAAAGACTCAGCCATAGGCTTCAAAGTGCAGATAGATTTATAATCAGCATCCCAGAGAATATTGTGTTGAAATCATTCTATTATGTTGAATTCACAAATTATCTGATTTTGTATATGACCCTTGAAAGTGTCTCAGATATCAAGGAATTAAACCTTAAAGCTTCTGGTGTTAGTATTTCCTAATCAATTTCCAGCTCTTTTTAGACCCATCCTAGACCCCATTGATACAGTGGGGGGAAAGCCCCCGGAAAATCCTCTTCTCCTACAACAGCAGTAAATATTATTTTCTGCTTAGGGGCCTTTGTAATTAATGAACACTACAGAGCTCAGATGCTGGGTGTGAGCACCATCTACAGGGAAGTATTTTCATCAGATAAAATTCTCCTTGAGGAATTGTGTTATTTGAATCTGTTTCTGTCCTCTCTGTACTCACTGACTCTGTTATAAATCAAGAAGACAAAAAGAAGGTGTTGGATTTGTACAACTGGAATGCAGTTATTTGTTTTAAAGGGCTTACCATTATGAGATTACGCCAAAACTTGGAATGCAAGAGCTGTGCCTTAGATTTTTAACTGTGTTAAGAATTTAATTTCCTGCTCTTTCAGGTATTTGCTGTACATTTGTCTCCTGTTTGTTCACTGTGACTTAATGAGTGTACCTGTACAAATGGGGTTCTGGGAGTACTGTCTCACATTAATTTTTATTGTTGTTACAGTATTCCAGTATTTATATACCACTTTTGAACAAAATAATGTTTCTGAAACAGTTAAACCTGTTTGGTTTTGGGTTTTTAATGAAAATATAAAACAATTCAGGTTGACTCCCCAAAAGGTTTTATACGTCTCAAAAGGAGCATAAATTAACCTCTTGAGGAAGAGGAGAACATTCCACACCTTCACAGCCAGAAAAGCTAACAGAAATGCTACTCCAGAAGGGAGGGTCCCTGGAGCAGAACTGCAAAAACCTGGCATGCTTATACGGGATAAGAGCCTTAAAGGTTAAAACAGCTCTACAGGTGTTCTAGGACAGCTGTGATCAAATTGCTGGATTCCACTTATTCCAGCGTGCTTCCAGGGAGTCACGATATCTAACTGAAAACTCCAAGGGTGCAAAACTCTGGAAAGGACTGCATCCTTGTGCTATGGATGCAGTCTCTGTCCCAAAATTATAAATAAAACCAGGCTGAAAAGGACCAAGAGATGGCCAGAATCATCCGAAAGCAGACTCATTAGTCTCATGAAAGAGAATAATGTTTCACATGTTCTCAGTTCCTTAAGCAAGAGGAACTTCTAAATGTGGCCTTTTACTAGATCAGTTTTCTGGTGACTCTGCATGGATTGGAGAGTCAGTGGTGTTTCATAATACAGTGGTACTTTGGTTGTTGAACAGCTTGGCTCCCGAACAAATTGGCTCCCGAAGTTTGCAAAACCTGGAAGTGAGTGTTCTGGCTTGCGAGTGTTTTTTGGAAGCTGAATGTCCGATGCAGCTTCCGATTGAGTGCAAGAAGCTCTTGCAATCAATTGGAAGCCGCGCCTTGGTTTTCAAAGGGTTTCAGGAGTTGAACGGAACAGAATAAGTTCGACAACCAGGGTACCACTGTACCTGTCTGATTACAAACATACAAACATTCAGCATAGGGGGCAGCCCAGATCTAATCTGTAAAGCATTGTCTGTTTCCAAAAGTAACAACAGGCAGTTGTAAGCTCGCCCTGCAAGGCATCTTCCTGCTACCCAGCAATAAAACTCACCTTTCTTTCTCCTTAGTTGGTTACACTGAAAACTGCCGTATTTTCTCTTCTGCGACACACATACAACAGGCAGAACCCTGTCTCAGCCTCTTCCCTGCCAGGCAGGTTTGCCACAAATTTCAGTAACAAGTACCCACCAGCCTTCGAGGTCATTATGCAAGCAATCAAGCTGTGCGGAAGCCCCAAGAGAGTCATCTCTTCGCTTGACGCAACCCAATATTATTCCCATAATAGTAATATTCTTCCATTCTTGCAGTCAGTAACTTCTTGCTGATTGCAAAGTCTATAAAATTCAATTGGGAACCCCCCCCTTTTACCAGAGTCCTTTGTCACAAAGTTTTTTCTGATTGTGTTAGCTATCGAAAAATAAGTTTAAAGCAATACAGTTAAGTAAATAGGGCTTGAACTATAACCATCCATAAAACTGTTATGATCTGTGGGGAATGTAGCCTGTATTTCAGATGCTGTTTAATTTTTTTTTATATGAATGAAAGTGAGGACGATGCCTCATGTCTGCCAATGAATTTCGGTTTTCCCAAATAAAATCAGCAAATGAACAGGTAGACACTGGTCACACTCGGTTCAATAAGTTCAATAAATGCACAATTACTTTTATCGCAGCCACTCCACTCTTTATTTCTTTTTCCTCCCGTGACCTTGATTTATTGGATTCACTGTGTGTTTTGTCAATAAAGGGTTGAGCTTGGAGTGACAGGGAGAACAATGTGCTCATAATGCAACTGTGTTTGATTTCCATTTTGCTGCTCTGGCAGGAACGCAACCAGCACCGGGGATTTAATGTGGGGTAGCTGTCAGGAATAACTGTTTCACTTTTGCTCTACAGGAGAAGGAAACCTCTGCCCCTTCAAAATATTTTATGGGATTCCAACTTTCATCAGCCCCACCCAGCATGACTAAATGTCAGGAATGATAAGAGTTGTAGTCCAGAAACTTTGCTAACCAGTCATAGTCTGCCAAGAAAGTAGTATGTGTAGTTTAGAATATTCTTTAGAAAACAAAACAAAAGAATCCTAACATTTTACTTTGGAAGACTGTTCCCAAGTCCAGGGAAGATGTCTTTAAAATTTCTGGAGTACAGTGGTACCTCAGGTTAAGAACTTAATTCATTCTGGAGGTCCGTTCTCAACCTGAAACTGTTCTTAACCTGAGGTACCACTTTAGCTAATGGGGCCCGCCGCACCACCGTCGTGCGATTTCTGTTCTCATCCTGAAGGAAAGTTCTTAACCCAAGGTAATATTTCTGGGTTAGCGGAGTCTGTAACCTGAAGCGTATGTAACCTGAAGCGTATGTAGTCCAAGGTACCACTGTATTTAGCTTCTTAGATATTTTATCTTAGGACTTCATTTTTTCAGCGATTGTTGATGATCTTTCTTTTTAAAAAAGGTGGCTATGAACATAATTCAAGTAAAACGAAATAATTTGGTAACTGACAAAAAGTGTCCAATTATCTAAGTTTCCCAACTCTCTTTAAAGGATTGGGGCTCACTTCAAGTAGACCACTGCTTTCTGTGGGGACAAGCTTCTGCCATCACATAACTCCAAGAAGCTTGCACTGACTGCCCATATTCTACCAGGCTTGGTTCAAGGTTCTTGTATTAACTTACAAGGCCCTTAACAACCTGGACCCAGGATATCTTAAGGACCACCTGAATCCTTACATCCCTGTTCAGTCACTGAAGTTACTTTTTTTTGGGGGGGGGTAGGGAGAAGTCACCATTAATCCCCGCACTCAAAGCTCATATCCATCAGGAGCAGTGCATTCAGTACTGCCGCCCCAATTCTGTGGAACTCTCTCCTATCTGAGATAATAGTAATAATATTATCAACAACAACAAGAATAATTTTATTATTTATATGCCACCCATCTGACTGCGTTGCCCCAGCCACTTTGGGCAGCTCCCAACAAAATATTAAAAACACAGTAAAACATCAACCATTAAAAACTTCCCCGAATGGGGCTGCCTTCAGATGTCTTCTAAAAATCAAATTGTTGTTTTATCATCTCATGGAAGGGTGTTCCACAGGGTGGGAGCGACTACTGAGAAGGTCCTCTACCCCTATAACTTCACTTCTCGCACTGAGGGAACCGCCTGAAGGCCCTCAGAATTTCACCTCAGTTGTTTGGGCTGAACGATGTATGCACTCCTTCAGGTATGTAGGGTCAAGGCTATTTAGGGCTTTGAAGGTCAACACCATCGCTTTGGCAGGCTTAGTTGAACTTCTGGTGCCTGATGAAGACTTATTTTATGTCAGCAAGCATTTTAAGTAATGTTTTTTATTATTCTTTCTAATTAATTTTAAACCAGTTTTATCTCTGTTTTACCTTTTGTGATCCTGTATGCTGCTCAGAGACTGCAGTGTTAAGTGGTTTGTGAACAGCTGAAATATGTGAATGCACATTGATCCATGTACATGGTGTGTATATGTTCTGGGACCATGGAATACCAATTCTACATGGACTGCCAATCTGTGTGACAAATTATTCACGTTTCCAATTACATCCTAAAGCATATTGAATCATCAGTAATTACCTTACCAGAGGGTGGAGGCATTTCAAGATGGCCTACATTTGTAATATAGGGTTGAATCCAACACAGCCACTGTGTGAGTGCAACATAGTTCTGCTCTCACAGCGTGACTTTCCCTTCCTCTCCTCTCTGCTACCCTCCCAGTAGCCTGTCACATCTCCTCAAAATTTGCCCCACTGGGTTGGGTAAGCCTCTAGAGCATAATTTGGGGAGTACGTGGGGACTGCAGGTGGGGAGGAGAGGGATGGGAAGCCCCATTGTATGACTGAAACACCACTTGCACAATATTGGAGCCCATAGTTTTTGATGTTGAAGTATTTTGTGATAGGGTACAATGGGAAGGGGGTGTTCATTGTATTAATGATAACGTCTTGTGCATACAACATACATTGGATGGCTGGGCACCATAACAAATTGGGGGTGTTTGTTTGCCTACCATTTGCGCCTATATCTTGGGATATGAACCTGGTTGTTCCTAACTGCTGCAGACAAGAGAGAGGTGCCACCATTCTTTGTTGCTATGTGAGCACATACAAAGTCTTCTTACCAAGCTTCTCCACACAGGCAGGCAGTAGCTATGTTACATCCTTCTCTCCAGCTGTTTGGAGTCCTATGTATTGACCTCTCTCTTTCAGCTTTTTCAAGCCTTTTTCAAATATTCTGTGTCTGCTCTTATTAGGTATTCTATTGGGAACTCCTCCTTTATATATCTACACTCACTAATTGCCAAATGGCTTTTTTTGAATTGAGATTTGGGCTTTGTATTGGTATATACATCTCTGGGCAAATGCATGCATGCTTTGTTTAAGATCTAGTATGGCTATAACAGATTTACACGAGGAATGGATTATGAAGTTATTTCCAGCTTGAATGAGTCTTGATTGTTTTGTGTCTTTAAGCATAGTATTCCCAGTCACTTTAATATTATCTGCAGCATTAATTAAAATGCTTCCGGCTGTGGAATGATGATTCTCCCCCTTAAAATAATACATACAAAATTAGCAACCGGCTTCTAAGACACATACTGCTCTTGTCCTTTGTTCTGTTATAGAGCAATTATTGAAACACAGTTCGCTGCATAGTAGAATTTATTTTGTTCATAGTGCCTGTCGTAATATATTTTTATGTATTAAACAGGATTGTAACCTGGTTAAAGAAAAGTTACTTGAAAGGACCTCAGCTGATTGCATGCTCGCTCCTTCCTCACTCCACCATACAAACTGCTTCATGCAGAAATAGTTGGCTTAACTAATACCTTCAGCTCCCCTCACCCATCTTTCCCCCTTTTCTTTTTTTTAAGATGGGTGTGTGTGCTTTTTTCAGCCCAAGGACCAGATCAAGAACTGGCTCACTATCCACAGGCCATTTAGGGCAGATGGGTAGTGCTCTCAGCTGATAGGCATTGGCAGTGGGAACCTTTGAAGTTGTCCATTTGCAAAGTGCATTTGCAAATGAATGTTTCACCTTTGTGGACCAGCAAAGAAGAAGAAGAAGAGGAGTTTGGATTTGATATCCCGCTTTATCACTACCCCAAGGAGTCTCAAAGCGGCTAACATTCTCCTTTCCCTTCCTCTCTCACAACAAACACTCTGTGAGGTGAATGGGGCTGAGAGACTTCAGAGAAGTGTGACTGGCCCAAGGTCTGTGGAAGAGCAGGGACACGAACCCGGTTTACCAGATTACGAGTCTACCGCTCTTAACCACTACACCAAAGCTCCCTGCAAAGGAACGATATTGCTTTGCAGACGCGGTTTGATTTCAAAGCTCATCTGCAAATGGACAACTTCCTGGGGCTCACTGACGGACACCATCAGCAAATCCCTCTTGGCAAGGAACAATTGGGAGTGCACCTCCCACCCACCCCATTTCCAGAAGAGATGCCATCTGTATGTTCAGCTGACGTGGAAAAGAGCTCTGTGTGCATACAGACGGGTGTGTGTAGTGCAGAGGGACCCTGACTGAGCCAAAGGCCTCCCTCACATACATTGGTATTCATAGTTTTCTACCTTGCACCAATGGAGTCCTATTGCTGCAAGAGTGTTGTTACACCAGCATGGTTTTGCCAGCTTAATGTACAAGGGGTTTAGGATGAACCTTACCCTGTCCGGTGGGCATGTGCCTGAGAGGGGGTCATGCTCTGATTATACAATTCTTGCAGAACGGATCCATCTCATCATTACTATTAACACTCTCTCTCTCTCTCTCTCTCTCTCTCTCTCACACACACACACACACACACACACACACACACGGTGTGATTCCAGAGTAAATTTTATCTAGCACTCCTTCCTCCTGGGCTTATTACCCAATTTTGTATTACTTTATTTTGCTATTTAAAGCTAAGATCAAGGCTGTGTTGTTTCTGCTTGGGTTAATCTTCAACTGTTTCTTTCCCTCTCCTGCAGGTGAAATGAGGAATGACTTATATATCACAATAGAAAGAGGAGAGTTTGAGAAGGGAGGAAAAAGTGTGGCTAGGAATGTAGAAGTGACAATGTACATTGTGGACTGTGGTGGTCAAATCTTAAAGGTATTTTTCTTCTTCAAGCTTTCTCCTTAACCTTTCCTATTGTGTATTTTATTCTAAATGGTAACCTTCTGCAATCAATGACAACCCATAGATTTTATAACAATGTACACAGTCCAGCTATCCAATAGAGAGAAATATGTACACTAGGTATTCATGGGGTCATAATCACAGCAATCAAGCACACAAATTGCAACTTCTAGTTAGGCCTACGCAGCTTGTGTGACCAAGCTAAATGCAGCCCATGAATTATACCATGGCCTCCTGGACCTTCATAACCTTGCTTCTTTTGCAGTCCCAGGCAGGCCAAAAAATAAATAAATGAGGGAACCTTATTGAGCCTTTGCTCGAGACTGTCAACTTTGCTTGAGAAGGTCAATGAAGGGTTGGCAATGTTCCGTAGATGCTTTTGACGTCTTTTTTCCAGAGTCCGTGTTAATTTTGGCTCTAAAGTAATGCCTTTAACCTGCTTTCTTTCTCTCTTCATCAGGATTTTATCTCTTTTGGCTCTGGAGAGCCACCAGCCACTGAATTTCACTCCTTTGTGCTTTACCACAACAACAGTCCCAGGTGGGCTGAGCTGCTGAAACTTCCTATTCCTGTGGATAAATTCAGGGGAGCTCATCTTCGCTTTGAATTCCGACACTGTTCCAGTAAGACCTATTCATAAGTTGTAGCGCTTTGGAGTTGCACTAGGCAGTCTCGGAGCTTTTCAAATGCTTTTCGTGCGCACTGACTTAAGACAGATTTTCTACTCTTTGCAGCTTACTGGGAGAGGGAATCACATTTGAAAACCAGCTATCCACTGGCATTAACAGCTTTGCCTTAGCACTATCCTGCAGAAAGGGATGGGTTTTCTTCCATAACTATAGAGTGTATGAAACTCTTTACCAGGCTACAGGTATTTGTAGCTGTAAAGGTTTTCCTCAATATCTCTGCCATTATTATTTGCCTTTCTGATAGTATTTGTTTTACCTAAATACTTTTCACCCCTATGAGGGTTGGATGTAAATGACAATTCTATCAAACACAGTTGAGAAAAAGTATCTGAAATTCTGTAAGCTAAAAGCTTCCTGCCTACACAGACTGCTAGGGGATATAATTGAAGGTTCTAGAGCAGGGGTGTGTTCCTCCAGATGTTGTTCGACTCCCAATTCCCATATTCTCCACAGGCTCCCCCAGCTTTGTTCTAGAGCAGGGGTTCCCCAGCTGTGGTCTGCAGACCACTATTGGTCCACAAGCTTTATTCAGGTGCTCCATGGCATGTCTGTAAAAATACAATTAAAAATCATACAGCACCTAGCATAGCACATTACAAGCAGAAATAGCATTATGTGGTCCACCATGACCTCTGGCAATTTCCAAGTGGTCTGTGTGGGGAAAACTTTGGGAACCACTGTTCCAGAGAGTTGCAAGGGTTGTGGGCTCAAATAATAGAATTATTAGGGAAGTGACATGTTTATTCCATGAGGTAAAACAAGAGCACAGAAATAGGAGCAAGTAGGTGATTTTTCCCCTAGAACATTTTACATTTTTCTTTTCTTCAAAGCAATGTAAGGTGATATTGAAGGAGAGCCACAATTTACAGTTTTAGAAGTCTTTGCCTTCTCTTCTTCAGATCTCTTACATTTGTATGTGGTGAACAAAATGGTCTGAGAATACAGCTTGCTTCTCCTTATCTCTTGCATTCTTGACTGTTGTGGAAAGGGATTGTTTAAAGATCTCTGCAGGTATTAGCTAGCTAGGATTTATTCAACTCTTTTAGTGACCTCAAGATCTGACTTTAGATTAGTTTCTAGTTTGGCTAGGATATAGATGTCTTTCATCAACTTTTCTTAAAAAAAACATCACAAATAGTGATGTAAGTACAGAGTATTGCTCTTATGTTCCTAGCAAGCTGGCGCTTTTAAGCACGCTTACTTGAAAGTAAGTTGTTTTGAATTTGAATTTTCTTGCATTTTAAATATATCCAGAATCAGGGTAAGTATTTTCAAAATAGTTGGTATAATTCTGTAATTTGGATGAGTCAGGGATTGTGCTCAGTAAAGAAAGATGAATTGGAATGACACGTTATTAATTATTTTAGAACCGATGCTGCCATAAGGAAGTAGCTGCCTACAGTATTTTTGGGAATGATTCCGATCCTGGCCATGAACTATTTTCTGCATAGATTTATGCCATCATGTTGGCCTAGTTCACACATCATGAGAAGCTATACTTCGTCTTCAGCCATGGCTTAACTGTGAATGTACCTCCCCCTGCTGCATAGGTCCCTCTCCACCTTACACACCCACACAGCCATACTCACACCCTGTGCCTGTACAACACAAACAAGCCATTGTATGATATCACATTGTCCAAACCTGGACCACAGTTTGTTTTAAACAAACTAACCATGAACACTAAGCCAGAAATCAAGTTCTTGGTTTATTTCTGACTTAACACTCACATAGTTTCAGTGTGGACAGCATGGCAAGCTGTACTGTGTATTGTTTGAGCTGCCCAGGCGCCATGCATGCTGGGAGAAAAGCCGCCTGCGGGAGCTACGCAACGGGGCAATGTACATGTAAGACTAAGACATACTGGCTTATCACAACATGGAGATGAGGCCATTGTAAGTTTCCTCCTTCACACTCCCATGCTCCTGGCAGCCTTTGTTAGTCTCAGTTTTAATTGAAGCATGTCCAAATGTGTCCTATCACATTGCTTTCTGTATGAGTTGTGGCTGTTTGCTGGATTGTGTCCTATTAGTAGTTTTGTAGGTTATGGATTTCTCACTATGGCAGAGGGCCTTCTCTGTAGTGGCGCCCACCCTGTGGAACGCCCTCCCATCAGATGTCAAGGAGATGACCTTTAGAAGACACCTGAAGGTGTCTTCCCTGTATAGGAAGCAGTTTAATGTTTTATTATGTTTTTATGTATGTTGGAAGCCACCCAGAGTGGCTGGGGAAACCCAGTCAGATGAGCGGGGTACAAATTATTATTATTATTATTATTATTATTATTATTATTATTATTATTTTCATTTCTGACTTTTGGTTGTGGATGAGTGCCAAGTTATATATGCAACTCTGCTTTCGCTGAATCTATGCATTCTCATTTCCAGCCTGGAATATGGTGGATTTTTAATTTATATATGTGTTTCAGCAAAAGAAAAGGGGGAGAAGAAGTTGTTTGGTTTTTCTTTCGTCCCTCTGATGCAGGAAAATGGAAGGACACTGCCAGATGGCACTCACGAGCTCATTGTGCATAAGGTAATTTCCACTGGAAAGCAGAGGGAAATGTGATTTATTCAAGAGAAATACTCCAAATGCCTAGGGCTGCCCTTAGATTTAGGCAGATTGAATCAGCTGCCAAAAGAATGCTAGGCTTGTCATTGTGCAAAATATCCTCTCATTTTATCCTTTCAAGCTTATGTTATTGGCTCTTTAAATCTTGTTATGCATTTCAATGCAGTACCTCGTACTGTGAAATTTCCTTATTAAATACTGCTCCTGTTTTGCTAACGTGTTGCATCTAGGTTGGCCAAATTCCCAACATTATCTAGAAAGTTACTCTCTCTCTCTCTCTCTCTCTCTCTCTCTCTCTCTCTCTCTCTCACACACACACACACACACCCTTTTAGCCACACTGAAATTTCTGTGCATTTGCACGCACGAAAATGTTGCCTGTGTATCTTCTCCCTGATAACACCGCATGTGCTTAGCAACGGTGTGTGTGTTTTTCCCAGTTGGTCAGAGCAATGAAAGTTGTATGATTTAGGCAGTTGATATGGGCTAGAGCTGAGGACACCAAGGGCTTCTCCCTCTTGTCCTGCTGTTTTCCCTCTGGGAAAATCACTCTTTTGCGCTCAATCGGAGCAAACAGCAATTGGGTGTATTCCGATTTAGAGCTAAAGAGTGGGCTTTCCCAAGGGAAAGGATCGTGGCAAGGGGGAAACCACTCAGACCCATGCCTAGAAAGTGTGGGTCAAGTGGAAAACCACTCAGACCCATGCTTTCTAGGCATAGGGCAAGCGAAAGTGTGTACGAGCCCCCAATATGAAATAATGTAAGGCCGGAGAGAAGAAGATAGCAGTAATCAAGATGAAAGCTTACCAAGGTGTGGACTACAGGGGGCAGACAGGAAGGACCACTTGCCTGTAACTGGACTGAATATAGGAGACAAAGGGAAGAAGACTCAAAGAAAAGCCATAGCTATGTACCTGTTAATAGGATGGATGGTGATGTTAGCAGATAATCAGAGTCAATAGACAGAGGGTGAAGTGAGAAGAAAGGTGTCCTATGTCTTCAGTTTATTCATCATGAGTCAACAACAAAGCATTTGAGTAGAAATATCAGAGGGGCACTTTAGAGTTGTGGGGCTGGGATGAAGAGAGATAGCAGAACTGGGTACTGAAAGTGTGTGGTATTGAATGACGCGGGATGTAATGAAGTCACCTTGGGACAGTGTTTAGAGAGAATATACAGTACTAGAGGGTTAGGAACAGATCATGAAGGAAACCCATTGGGAAGAGGTAATTAGCACATTATGCCATTCTCCAAAGAAAAACAGTTTTACGTGACAGCTTTGTGCTACGTTTTTATCTCATTTTTATATAGCAAGTTGAAATGCAAACTTAACTTAATTATTCCCCCAGTGTGAAGAAAATGTAAGCCTTCAGGATTCTAGTCGCTACCTCAAATTCCCCTTTTCAAAGGGGCATCTCCTTTCAAATAACCACCAAGCAGTAAAAACCACTAAGGAATCATTCTGGATAACATCTTTCCTGTGTTCGACTAAGCTTACACAGAACGGTAAAGTAAAATGTTGGTTATTAAAACAGTGTAACAGCCAGTTAATGTAACAGGTGAGGTTCTTGAAATCGGGATATGCTTCTAACATGTCATTTTAATCTTTGCAAGATAGACACAAATGATATTGAATAAACCATTGGTTTTATCAACACACTATTAAAGGAATTTGTGGGACTATTTGAGAGCAAAGTAAAAGCTGACATAGGTTGAATGTAGTGAACCTGGAATCAAAAAGTACTGTTAGATTTGCCTATTAATTGTTCTCTTGCTTTTTAAAAGCAATATCCTTATAATTAATGTTAATTAATTGCATTAACAGCTTGTTTTAGGGATAGGTAAACATCCTAGTAGGGATCAGGATACAGTCACGACTTTGGTGTGGTTATCTGTTAGGGCTAGTAATCTTGTCTATGCATTAAGCATAGCACACCAACAGATCTACTGAAATACAGCAAGCCCACAATTTACATACATTTAACTTGTGCGCGTTAATCTTTACATACTTGGCAAATAAAAATAATAAATAAATAAAAGGGGGGGAGAGGACATCTAGGAAAAAGACTTCAGCAATCCCAGTCGCTTTTGCACCCAATGTGTTTTGTGTATATGCAATTTTGGCTATGGGCATGATTACCCGAACGTAACCTCCGCATAAGTTGCAGACGTACTGTACGTGGAATTTTTTTAAAAAGACAAACGTTTGCCAGTGTGATCTATTCATAAGTATGTTTCATTAGGTTCAGTGGGATTTAGCTGCTGATAAGTGCTGTTGATGACACTTTGACACGCCTAACTTTTGCTGGGTTGTGTCTGTTGCCTTTTCGCTCCCCTACTCCCACATCATGTAGATAAATCACACATTTGTTGCATCTCTAGCTATACACTGTCTCTGTTGCTCTGTGTCTTTGCTTTGTAGGAGACATGCTTGACCTTCTTAAGTGGCGAGCCCACCCAGAAAAAATTGCCGGCTGCCTCTCAAAATTGAAAGAAATTGATGGGTCAGAAATAGTAAAGGTAAAGACTCTTTTCACTGTTTGTTTTGCATTCGTAGAGAAATGTAATTTCCCCAACAGGTTATATAATAAAGAAAGCTTATTAAATATGTATTTCTTAAATTTCTCTTTCATCAAGTTTCTCCAAGATACACTGGACACTTTATTTGGAATTTTAGATGAAAATTCTCAAAAGTATGGCTCCCAAGTATTTGATTGTTTGGTAAGGTATACTTAATTATTCCATACAGTCTTATTTTAATTTTGGAAGTTGACTTCCAAAAGCACTAATAAACACCACTGTTGTTATTCTTAGGTTCACATAATTAATTTGCTGCAGGACAGCAAGTTTCACCATTTTAAGCCAGTTATGGACACCTACATTGAAAGCCACTTTGCAGGAGCACTTGCATACAGGTAAAGGTATATACACCCACCCCACTTCTGTGATTGTGATCTGTTTTATCAGTTTAGAATTTACAATTGTTAATTGTTGTAAGCTGCCATGGGACCTGCTGGTGAAGGGCAGGCAGTATGTGTAACAGTAGCACAACTAAATGGTTGCACATTGTACAATGACTGGTCATCTAATTGACTGAAGGTAGATTAAATTAACTGATCTAAATAAAAGGGCAGTAGATCAAAATAAAAGTCCAATGAGCTGATAAATTGATTGAGAATATATATATGAGAGAGAGAGACTATCAGCTTGAAATCAGTTCAGTTCTACTATTTCCATTGCCATTAAATGGTTTTCTACTTTTTGCCATAATGCTGTGTAATGCATATGTGACCCTTAAAACAAACCCTAACCGTGTCCTAACACCTAGAAATACCATATTTTTCGCTCTATAAGACGCACCAGACCACAAGATGCACCTAGTTTTTGGAGGAGGAAAACAAGGAAAAAAATAATATTCTGAATCTCAGAAGCCAGAAGAGCAAGAGGGATCGCTGCACAGTGAAAGCAGCGATCCCTCTTGCTGTTCTGGCTTCTGAGATAGCTGTGCAGCCTGCATTTGCTCCATAAGACGCACACACATTTCCCCTTACTTTTTAGGAGGGAAAAAGTGAGTCTTATAGAGCAAAAAATACGGTACTGAATTGTAAAACGTAAGAGGAAATATTTAACTGTAAAACGTAATTGTAAAACAACCAGGTCTAGATTCTGATTTGTGGTGCATTTTAAAACCAGTTTCCTGGTTTGGATGTTGTGGTAGTGAAACTGGCTTAACAAACCCTGGGCATCTTCAGTGAAGTTGGGTGCTCAAGGACAAGAGGGGAAAAGACAAGGAGGAAGTGCAAAGATACATGGCTCATTCTCTTCCCTAGTTACAGGAAGGGAGGCTGTGCGCAGAACAGAATTTGTCCAGTCAGTTTCTAGGTGGCAGATACATTTCCGGTCTCAAGTTAGGAGGCCCCAATGGGAGGATTTCCCATGGCTAAACAGTGGTATTTGTAAATGCCTTTTGGGGCAGTCCTAAAGCTGTGCCCCTCTTGGTTTCTGGAGCACATAACCAGATCAAGGCTATTTCAAAAAGAAACAATTAGCAGATCAAAGGAGATAGTTGAAGGAATGCCTTCCTATTGTTCTGGGCGGGAGATACATATCTACGTTAGACAGATACATCCTGCTTCTCTGTTGCCTTGGGGCTACACGTAAATTTACCACTTAACATACACGCTGTGGACACGAAGCTTAGATTGGAGTCTCATGTAAAAGGAGAAATGCATTAAACTTTACAGCCCTTGATCAAAATCGGCTCCCAAGGAAGAGATATTTATATCTAAGGACGCGCTTTTTGTCACAGAGTGTAAATTTAACTGTAGGCTTTCTGGATAGTTGCCAGTATTTTGTTTGTTAAATTTCCCTTGCTAGGGATGTTTGCAAATTTTCATAGCTAGCCAAGCGCATTGACCATAGGGACCTAAGACGCTATCTTGCAATGAGTCAGATCATTGGCTCATCTAGTTTGGTGTTGTCTACACTTAGATCAATCTTGCCTTTGCTGACTGCAGGAGGTCTTCAGGGTTTCAGCCAGGAGCATTTCCCAGCCATATCAGGAGATGCCAGGAATAGAATCTGGGACATTCTGCATGCAATATGTATTCTCTTTCACTGACCTAGAGTCCTGCGTCTAAAGCAAGGTTTCTAAAACTTGGGCCCCTAGCTAGCAGGACCAGTGGTTGGGGATGATGGGAATAGTAGTCCAAAAACAACTGGAGACCCAATTTGGGAAACTCTGCTCTCAAGACACTCCTGTGAAATGAAACTGTAAACAACAAAATCATATTTTTTTTCTAAGTATCCAAAAATATAATGGGATCTTCTTTTGTATTTGCTCTTTAGTGGCATTACTTTGAGATTCCAACCTAAGCTTGCCATCTAATATTCATTTACCTGGGACATGGCGCCACTGAATGAAATTTAGTTTACAGTAGATACCGCTAGGACTGCACTATAAATTACTTACATTATTTTGATCTGCTTTAGACGTCGTGTAATCCAGTGTGTTATTTAAGTCTTTCACACTTCAGCCTGGAAATAAATTTTGTGTTATACTCTAGAGACCTCATAAAGGTGTTGAAGTGGCATGTTGATCGGATAACAGAAGTGGAAAGGCAAGCACACAACCAAGAAGTATTAAAGGTAACACAGTTTGTCAGGGGAGTGTGTAATCTTGCTTGTATCTCTCTATATCCACATGAATTTATGCCAGCTGAAGTTACTAAGACATGGAACGAAGATAGTATAAGGTTGTGTCTGCTTGTGCAAGGGCACTTGTCCACTTTTCCTTTTAGTTGTAGGCTCCGTGCATCCTTCAAATTTGTCTTTGAAGCATCAGATTCCCTCTGGAGTAACTTTTAGGAGAAGGATGCAGCTGGCAGAAGGATAATGGGACCCATCCTGCTGCGAGTGTGTGCATGGAAATGCTTTGTGCGTTGGTTGGGTGGTGGTGGTTTGAAGTCAAACAACTGGTGTGCACATAATACTAAACCATGGGTGAGCACTATGTGGACAGTCCTTAATAACTAACCATGGTTAGTTAAACAAGCTAGCCTCATAACCCATGGTTTGAAGTTGTTTTGTTTCACAACTAAGTATTCTTTGCTGTAAACCAAGATTCCTGCTTTGTGCATAATGCTAAACTGAGATTCTCTGAAATGGAAATGAAACCTGGCAGAATTCCTCCTCTTGACTGTACAGGCAGAGTAGGCAGGCAAGTGGAGTTGATAAGCCCAACCCTTTGCCTGAGCTCATTGAAGCTCATTTGCATAGCAACAAACCATGGTTAATTGCTCTTAACATGTGAAACTAAGTACAAACTCAGCTCACTCACAGAATGACACAACCCTTTTTGGAAATCTGGCATGCATGTAGAAAGTAATAGATGATATTCACGTGAATTTTTGTCCATTTGTATTTGTTTGTTTCCATGTTAATAATGCAAGCCAATTTATGGAGTTTTAGACTTAGCTAAAACCTGCGTTAGATGTCCTTCAATGACTGATATACCCAAAATACGTAGCTCTCATAATTCCATCAGTGATGCAATATAATAGCAATAGAACAAGAAGAAGCTACTAAAGTTCCATAGATGTATGGATAAGAGCATAAACCAGCGCTTGATGCTGTCAATTAATTGTAGGACATAAATTTTAAAATACAGGAGCAAATTGGCTAACATTTTGTATTTGAAAACTGAAAGTAAACAATTTTGCCATCATTTCAAGGGATTTGCATTTATTTTCCTGGTGAAAAGATTGTGAATAAAAGAAAATTGCTTAATAGCTTTATAGACACAAACTGTTCAGCTCAGAGGATTTTTTAAAGGTTTCATTATGATAAAGAGATCATATAACAAGTACAATAACATTATAAAACACTCCAGTAAAAATTAGCTCTGATGATTTTAAAAGTTTTTGGTTTTCCCCCCCAAATTACTTCATACTAGAAACCAAAAAATTAGTCACAGAATGTGAAAGTACAGAATGAACTGGGTATTTATGGGTCACAGCCTATAGCAATGATTGGAGAAAATTCTTCATGGCCATGATTCGGGGCCATAATGAAGCAGATTTTTGTCCAATAAAAAATCATTCACTGAAATAACATGAGGTTCTGTTCAGGGATGTGGGTGTGGGGGCCGACTGCTGGTTCCCTTCAGCTTGCTATTCCTTTTTCATATTAGTTTTTCTTCTCACTGCAGAGAGTTCTGTTCCTGGTATAAACTATTGCATTGCCTGGTTTATTCTTTGCTTAAACAGCGACCATTCAGTTATCTCTGAAACCAAGTTTTTATTTATTTATTATTAAGAACCAACAATGCAGACTTGTGTATTTCTCATTCGACATGTGTAGGCACAAGAATATATATTTAAGTATATCATCCAGTCTCGGAAGCTGTTCTCTCTTGCTACTGGAGGGCAAAACGAGGAGGAATTCTGCTGCTGTATTCAAGAGCTTTTGATGTCTGTGCGATTCTTCCTTTCCCAAGAAACCAAAGGGGCTAGCGCTTTATCTCAAGCCCAAGTAAGTTAACAAGCACTTGCACTACACTGTTGCCGCTGTTCACGCTGCCTGGTCACAGATATGGGGGGAAAGCAGCCTTGTTCCTTATGCGATAAATTTACTGTTTCTTGCTGCTTTGACTTATAATGTGCTTCATTTTGTTGTTGACATATTGATAGCAGAAGTTGGGTTCAGACATCTGGCTGCATATTCCCCCCCCCATAGCAAGTTTTTGGCCCAAGCTAGCAGAGCTATGAGATCATTTTGTTCCACACTCACTTCCAATAATATTGTCAGACTACCTGATCATATTTTCTGCAAGTAGCTATGGATATTTTAAGCACTGTTCCCCTTATTCATCTTCACCATAGCCCCATTTGCTTTCTGGTCTTCAGTTTAGGACTGCAGTTAATTAACGATAACGCAATTTGCAATATCACTCATTTTAGAAAAATAAAATAAAAGCAATTCCCTCCAACCCCAAGCCGAGTTCTTCTGGCAAAGGAGATAATTTATGAAAGTTTTAACAATAGTTTAAAGTCAGATCCCGTCCTTATGCTCAGATTTCTTACCTGTCCCAATTTCTTTAATCTCAGGTTCATAGTGTATTTTGATTTCTCCCCTCTTTTCACTAGGCGGTCTTTCTTGTCTCCTTCCCTGCTGTGTACTCAGAGCTGCTGAAGCTATTTGAAGTGAGAGAGGTTGCAAATTTGGTGCGTGATACTCTAGGAAGCTTACCAACCATCACAAATGCAGATGAATCCCTTCAAGCTGTCAAACTCCAGTGCATTGGAAAAACAGTAGAGAGCCAACTGTACACGAACCCAGGTAGGATGGCAAGCACACAATTCATCAGTAGTTAAAGCAGCCTCTTGCCTTTGCTGATTATCTGACTCTTGGCCTGACTGGGAAAAAAAGCCCTGTTTATAGGTCACTTGGTCCCATGGCCAATGTTATGTCCATTGGAGATCTTTCCAGTGTAGTTGAAAGCACTATTTGGTTCCTGTAATTGTTTTTTTTGGGGGGGGTCTATCCCCATTTCAGGGATGCGGGTGGCGTTGTGGGTTAAACCACAGAGCCTAGGATTTGCCGATCAGAAGGTCGGCAGTTCGAATCCCTGCGACAGGGTGAGCTCCTATTTCTTGGTCCCTGCTCCTGCCAACCTAGCAGTTCGAAAGCACATCAAAGTGCAAGTAGATAAATATGTACCGCTCCAGCGGGAAGGTAAACGGCATTTCCGTGCGCTGCTCTGGTACGCCAGAAGCGGCTTAGTCATGCTGGCCACATGATCCGGAAGCTGTATGCCGGCTCCCTCGCCAATAAAGTGAGATGAGTGCCGCAACCCCAGAGTCGGCCACGACTGGACCTAATGGTCAGGGGTCCCTTTACCTTTACCTTTATCCCCATTTCTTCACTGCCTTTTTTCTGTGTCCCCCCCCCCATTCCCCTCAGTCCCAACCGGAGGAGAATCCTTTTTCCACCCCTGCCCTGCTTTAAATAAAACTTAAAAATGCTTTCAGTTGTCTAAAGTACGCTGGTCTGGAAAAATAAAGCATGAAGTCCTGGGGTAAAGCTGAGACTCGCTGTGATCTGATGTGTAATTAAACTCCCCTGTCTCAGGGGGTGAAAATGAACTCTTTACAATATTGCAACGATATTTGCTATTGAGTGCGGAAAAATGGCATGGTAAGGGAAGAATTCGTAGGCTGTACAAACAGATTGTTCAAACTTCTAAGACAAAAGAAGCTTTCTGTGGTGAATAGCTTTCTGTTCTAAAGCCAGATTTACCTGCTAATCAGATTTGTATAACACTGAGGGGGGTTTCGTGTTTTCTTCTGCAGAAGTGGAGACAAGTAGTGCCATTGGGTATAGCATTCAGTTTTCTGTGGCATAGCACAAGGTTGGCTCTGCAATGTAGCAGAGTTTATTTATGACTCCTGACTCTTCATTAGTTTAGACTAGATATATTATCCCCTCCTCTCAATTCAGATGTTCATAAATCTTCCTTTGGAGATATTGGCAATTGTGATGAAGCGTGATAAAGCTGAGAGATTAAACCCAATCGTCAAGTAGTTGTTTTTGTTTTTAATGCAACACATTGGGGATGTTTTCATCCAGAGAATGTGAGCTATAGAAGGAGAGGCTGTAGGTTTTGACATAGGAAATGCTTCTTCTTGTGGGAACACTTTTAATCAAATAATTCCGTATGTGGAAACTGAAGTAATATAGTGTGGTGTTCTGCATAGTCCCATCCACTGAAAGGACGGGATGATGAAATTGCTTCTTAATTACTTTAAAGGATAGGAATGGAGTGGAGCTGGGATGCCACAAAAGAAGAGTGTTGACTAGTTTTCTTCTTTCCTTCCAGAGTCTCGATATATTCTACTACCGGTTGTTTTGCACCACCTCTATGTACACCTGCAGGAACAAAAGGATCTGATCACGTGTGCACACATCCTAAGCAACATCTTTTGCCTCATAAAGAAAAATAGTTCTGTAAGTAGAAGCTACATCATATGGAATTGACTTTTAAGAGTAAAAGGAAAAATCAGTTGTCGGGGGGGGAGTGAAATGATATTTGTTTCATGAATATGCCACATTGTTCTGCATTTAGTTATGATTTCTCTTGGCTATACATTTGGAAGAACCAGTAGAAAAAGTGTATTGAATTAGAGCTCAGTTAAGGTTGTGTTCAATCTAGGTGAATATTGGCTTTTAAAATCTTTTTTAGCTCCTCTTTTCTCCCAACCTGGTGCCATTCAGATGATCCTGAACCCCCATTGGCCCGAGTCAGCATGGCTGATGGTCAGGGGTGATGGAAGTTTTACTTCTTTTAACTATTTCCTGTTTATTTGCTTCAGAATAGTAGTTTAGTTTGTTAACATTTGGCTAAGAAAATAATGTATCTGCTTTTTATTAATACTGACCCGAACAGTCCATTTCTTCTTCTTTCTTTTTAAACAAACTAAAGGAAAAGTCAGTTTTGGAAGAAATAGATGTAATTGTGAACAGCCTGCTAGATGTGCTGCTCAGAACCATCTTGGAGATCACAAGCCGCCCTCAAACAGCAGGGTCCGCGACGAGGCTTCAGTTTCAAGATGTTACTGTAAGTGTTGCAGTAGAAATAACTGGATCGAATATTTGATTTATGGCTTCCCCTAATTTGTATCTGTGTATAAAAATGGTAAGAAAAGGGTTCTAGCCCCTGTGTGTTGTGTTCATGTGTGCTTCAAAGAGAAAATGGCCATCCGCTTGTACAAAGGCTTCCCATTGAATTTCAATATTGAGGAATTTGATTGGTCATGTACACCGCCATGACATCTTTTGAAATGAGTTGGAGGTTTAGAAATAGTCTAATCAATAAATAATAAAATAAAATGTGAATTCCCCCTTCTCTCCCTCATCTAGCTTTAAAAATTCTTATGGCTGGCCTCAGTCCTTGTGGCTGGCCCAAAAACTAGCCCGTGTTCCCTCTGTAGGATTTGCTAAACACGTGGGAGTTGGTCCTACAAATGAGCATTTGAGGATCAGGTCTAGTGCTTAACATTATGAACATAAAGAGAGCCTGCTGGATCAGACAAAGGGTTCATCTAGTCTATATCCATCAGGGGCCAGCCAAATACCTTGAAACATATATAGAAAACCTGCAAGAAACATCCCTCCTGCATTGCTTGTTCCCTGGATCTGGTACTTGGTAGCATATTTACATAAGTTTGTTTACTAGTCTTTTGATAGACTTGTGCTTCATGAAATTGCCCAATCCTATTTTAAAAACCATCTAAGTCAGTGGCAGCCATCTCATCTTATGGCAGTTAATTCCACAGGTTAATTCTGTGCTGTGTGAAGAAGTACTTTATTTCACTTGTGCTAAATCCACCATTCCATCAATCAAATCAGGGAACTTTTTGTTCTGATCTAGTGTTGCGAAGGAAAGCAAAAACTTCTCTTGAGTATGAGTGCCAAATTAGAAAATTCATGGGAGATGTACAACAAAAAAGCAGCATCCCAAGTGGCAAGTAGGAACGTGGGAGAGGCTGCTCAAGTTTTCCACTTCTTGCTGTTATCCTGTTCCAATTGCCTCTGCCCCATCCAGAGCGGAAAAGATATGGACTTACGTTTTTCCTATGAGGAGAGAAAAAGCAGGGTGATTAGTCAGGGCAATAGCCAATAGTGGAAGGAGAACGGGATTAAGCAATCCCTTCCTCTGCTGTTTGTTTTGAAACTGGAAGCTTTCCTCACCTGCTTTTCTATTTTTTTAAAAAAGGAGATATACCTCTCTCATATCTGGGTCACTTGTAAGTAAAAAAAAAAAGCCTATGTCCTACTTTGTTCAATGATACGGAGAGGTTAATGTGAGTTAGGCTGTTCAAATCCTATTTCTCAGAGAACAATACAAAAGCTATGTAAGTGAAATAATGTCAGGTTGTACTCTGCTTTTGTCAAAATGGGAGGTATCTTACACAGTGGGAGGCACAGAAGAACTCTTAAAAGAGCAGCTGACCTATTTTTGCAAAGGTTTCAGGGAAATATTTAGCACACCCATTCTTTGAAATCCAGCCTTATTAGTCTCCCCCACTTAAAAAAATATTCCTGATAGAAAAATGTTTCTAGCAGTGTATTCTAAATGCTACTTTGTTCTGAGGGGAGAAATTAAGAGGTAATCTAATAAAAAATGTGAGAACTTTATTTTTCACTCCTCTCTATTGCCCCCCAAATTGAAGTACTGTTGACAGAGTTAATACGTGCCTTTCTTGCTATTATTTATTAAATCTATATATCGCCCTTCATCCGAAGATTTTAGGGAAGTTCACAACATAAGAATATAAAATGAGAGCACAAAACACATAATAAAATAAGAACAAAAACAAACCATTAAGCCCTGTCTCACAAACACAGTTAAAAGGCCGTAGAATGTACAGTCAGCCAAAGGCCTGATTCTGTGTATTGAGGCATTTTTGCCTGGTGCCAAAGAAGGCACCAGGCAAGCCTCCCTGGAGAGAGCATTCCACAAACAGGGAGCCACCACAGGAAAGGCTTGTTCTCGTGTTGCCACCCTCCAGGCCTCTTGTGGAGGGGTCACATGCAGAAGGGCCTCAGATGATGATCACAGGGTCCATGTTGGTTCATATGGGAGATATGGCCCTTGAGGTATTGTGGTCCTGCGGCATTTAAAGCTTTATAGGTCAAAACCAGCACTTTGAATTGGTCCTGGAAACTAACTGACGACCAGTGCAGCCAGGCCAGGATCGGTGTAATATGCTCAAACCCAGAGAGTAGCAATGCCATACGTCCAGATTTTCCCAGACATTACTGGGATTTCAAAGGCAGAATTGATGGGTGGGTGGGGAGTGGTGCTCTGTCCTGGATCCTAGACAAGTCAATTAAAAAATCGTGTGTTTTTTGGCTCAGCAACTTTCGGGGTATCCTGGTTTTTACTTTTTGAAATATGGCAATGCTACCAGTGAGCATCCTGGCTTCTGAATTCTGCGCTAGCTGAAGTTTCTGAACCGTCTTCAGAGGCAGCCCCACATATAACATGTTGCAGTAACCTAGAGGCTATCAGAGCATTGACAACAGTAGTTAGTCTGTCCAGGCTTAGCTGGGCCACCAGCCTAAGCTGATGGAAGGCACTCTGCACCACTGAGGCCACTTGAGCCTCAAGCAACAGCAAAGGACCCTGAAGGACCCACAAGCTACATGTGTGCTCCTTCAGAGAGAGTGTGTCCTCTTCATAGGCAGGCAACCTTCATCCATCCGGTTTAGGGAAATAGCAACTAACAGTGTCTCAGTCTTATCTGGACTGAGTTTCAGTTTGCTGGCTCTCATCCAGTCCATCACCGAGGCAAGAGACTGGTCCAGCACTTGCACTACCACACCTGCAGATGTTAGCAGCAAGCTGTAGTTCTGGCAGGATGTACTGATAAGATTTCAGGATTCTTTACATTTTAGTTTTGAAAAGTCATAACACTGCTAAATTGTACAATAGATTCCCCCCCCCATGTTGTTGAAGGCTTGCTGAATATAAGTCCATTGACTTTTGTTTAACAATTCGCATACGCAAATGTTGCTAAATAAGGCTTGTGGGATAAGTATAGCCTTAAGTTTGAGCAAGTTTTATATTAATAGGTTTCCTTTGGAGAAAGAGGTGGCTTCCCTTTCCACAAAGCTGTATGGCAGTATTTTTCACACAGTCTCAAAGAATAGGCTCTTGGGGTCCTTGCACCATATCGTGTAAGCCGGGGAAGTTTCAAGTGCCACATCAAGCACTTAATTTTTAAGTGACTCACCGCACAGCATAAGGCAATTATATACTGTTATGTAGCAAGTTCATGCAGAACTGTACTTGCTTATGGCAACCTACTGAGCCAAATGCTCTTGAGATATTTGCGAAGAAAGACACCACCCAGTTTGAGTGTAGGTGGCAGGTTTGGTCCCCATGTGTTGTCAGGAACCCATTCTATGCTTATCAAAATGATAAATGAGCACATTTTATGACATGTAGGTGGACTTGCACAGAAATACCAGACTCGGCTTTCCATCCCAAATTCAGAAGCTAGAGTTGTCTTGATATAGAAACAAGCTTAAGGAAAAATGGCATTTCCATCAACCTTGACTGCACAGTGTTTCACTAGTTCTGTGTGTCAGGGACTTAAAGGAGTGCACATGGTGACTTATAGCAGCCATAGGCAAACTCGGCCCTCCAGGTGTTTTGGGACTACAACTCCCATCATCCCTGACCACTGGTCCTGTTAGCTAGGGGTGATGGGAGTTGTAGTCCCAAAACACCTGGAGGGCCGAGTTTGCCTATGCCTGGCTTATAGGGTAAACCTGTGCATGTTTACACACAAGCAAGTCCCACTATGTTCAATAGTGCTTACTCCCTGGCTGAGTATGTGTAGGACTGAAGCCCTGAAACATGTACTAAATGCATTCTTGTCACCGAGACAAGACAAGCAAAGGGCACCAAACACTGTGATTTCTTCCTACACGAGCTCCTATTTATTTCAGCTGATCTCGAGTAGAAGACATGCCCATTTATGTTGCATATATGCTCAGTTGCTTCATTGGTTTTCAAGCCAAAAGATAACTAATCTGCATGTATACAGATAGAATGGAAAGAGATCTATTATCAGAGAAGTAGCTTAATTCACTTAGACCAGATTTTTAACCATATAAACTGTTCTTCCTTCCATATGGTGTGAGGCCTGCTTCCATTTCCACATTGGTACTGGTATAGATGTCGTGCTAGCATTGTTTTGAAAGGCCCCAAACATGGAAATTGTGTTTAATGAACATAAGCCATCCTTATTCTTGGAATATTAACAGCACTGTCCATGTTGACTGGTGGCAAAATCTATACATTATGCAAAATTCATAGTATTTAGCTCCATTTCTTTAATTATTTACAGATGCAGGGGCCCCGCAGAATGTGCGGTGGAGAGGTCTATCCTTTGGGTCTCCAGTCATGATTTGGGCAGAAATCCATATCCACCAAATGGGAGCTTTTTATTAAGCCTTATAGCCATGCAGAACAGGGTGGGGTGGGGAGTGTTTCTTTCTGGACCGTTGCTAGGAAGGGAGGGATGAAATATCTGATGGAAACGTATCTCCTCACCCCACTGCTAATTAAAGAAAGAAACCAGTGATGAAGTTGCATGTAATGCCTTGAGCGTAATGCGGCCTTCAGAAGTAAGTGCCAAAGTGCTCACTTGGACTTCTTTTCTAATAAGCGAGTTCTATACTGCAGGAATGTGGGTGGCGCTGTGGGTTAAATCACAGAGCCTAGGACTTGCCAATCAGAAGGTCAGCGGTTCGAATCCCCGCAACGGGGTGAGCTCCTGATGCTCGGTCCCAGCTCCTGCCAACCTAGCAGTTTGAAAGGACGTCAAAGTGCAAGTAGATAAATAGGTCGTTCGAACCTAGCAGTTCGAAAGCACATCAAAGTGCAAGTAGATAAATAGGTACCGCTCCAGGTAAACGGTGTTTCCGTGTGCTGCTCTGGTTCGCCAGAAGTGGCTTAGTCATGCTGGCCACATGACCCGGAAGCTGTACACCGGCTCCCTCAGCCAATAAAGCGAGATGAGCGCCGCAACCCCAGAGTCGGTCACGACTGGACCTAATGGTCAGGGGTCCCTTTACCTTTACCTTTTTATACTGCAGGCTCAGGAAATGTGATTCAGTTGTTAAACACTGAGGAAAGAACTGCAGTGTTGGGTTTAAGATACATCTTTGCAAAGGGGCTTTCTTTGTTGAATGCTCTTCCCAGGGAGGTTTGGCTGACACTTTAATTATACACCTTTAGGCACCAGGCAAAAAACATTCCTCTTCGACATCTTTGGCTGATTGACAAACAATGTCCTTTTAAAATGTTTTTTGGGGGATTAGTGGGTTGTTCTTGTTCTTATTATGTGTTTTGTGTTTTTATTTTGTGGTTTTATGTTTTGAACTGCCCTAAACTAAGGCCTGCAGGTATAGAGCAGGTATACAAACTTAATAAATGATGATGAAGATGATGATGATGATAATAATAATAATAATGCTTGTCCTCTTACCTCCATAATCAATAGAAAACACATACTTTTTTAAAAAACAACAACAACCGTGTTTACTTTGTAATGCCTTTCCTTTCCTTTTAAAACCATTTCTTTCAGGGAGAGTTTGTTTCATGTCTTTTGTCATTATTGCGCCAAATGACTGACAGACATTACCAGCAGCTCCTTGACAGATTCAAGACGAGGGACGAGCTGAGGGTAAGTAGCAAGTCTTGTGCTTTAGCATCTACAAATGTTCTCATCAACTTCTCCCCCTTCCAGTCTATTCATGATTGTCCTGTTTTACTTAAGCGACCGTTGATATTCGCTTGTGAGACACAATCCAAAGCCAGTTGAATGAGCTCACTGATCCCAGTGGGAATCGAGCATGACCTAACTTTCTTAGGTTATTGTTTTAGGGTTAGTGCTAATGTAAGGTTTCTCATATATACGGATCAGTGTGATAAAGTGGATTGTCTGCCGAGCTCAGTTGTTGAAGATTTGGGTTCAAATCCTTGCTTTGCGACAAAATGACTCTGGGGATGAGATAACAGTTCACCGTTCGCCTCAGAGTAGGTCCTGAGTTAGTCATGCTCATTAATTTCAGTGGGTCAATTTTGAGGTATGTGCACAGGGCAGGATGGGGGACAGAAGCCCTGTTGCACAAGCAGAAGTGCTGCTGCCAGGGCTGCTTAGGCAAATTCCACCCAATATAATTAAAAATATTCCAAGAACAGTTTAAAACCACCACATTCTCTCAGCTAATGATTTCAGAGTTGCCAGGAACAGTATCTTTTAGCCATCAAATGCCTGGGTAAACAGGAATGTTTTTACATTCCTCCTGCAAGTCAGTAATGAGGGAGACAGATGCATCTTACCAGAGCCAGCTGTGTACTATTGAAAATGCATGAATTTGTGTATATATAGAACCCAAGAACAACATGTCATGCGCTAAAAGCCTGGAAGTGCACATGGGTGGATATTATCTGAGCAGCTTCCAGCATGACTGCTACAGACTTCACCCCACCAGACCTAGAACACAGATCATTACGTCCATTATGAAGCTGTGATTTTATTACAGGCTATAATAATATTGACTTGCTGCCTCCAGGAATCAGGCTGTTTCAGTTGTTGTCGTTGTGCTAGTTTGGGAGTTTCAGGCAGGGAAATTGATGTTCAGGCAATAGATATCCATCTCTTTGCCAGTCCATGTTTTTCAAAAGTACCTATCCCTAGGATACCAGATCTAGTCCAGCAGAAGTTTCACAGCAAAGTCTGAAGACTTGCAGCTAGGTTGACACACTTCTACACATCTTGACAACTTCATCCCTCTTTGCAGGTTGAAGACTAGCATTAGGGTTACATCACAACAGAGCAGGGAATAGTATTGTTCATCATTAATTGTCTAAGGGATTCCCTTAACCCTCATAGAATTGTAGAGTTGGAAGGGACCACAAGAGTCATCTAGGCTGACCCCCTGCAGTCTTTTGCCCAACGTGGGGCTCAATCCCACAACCCTGAAATTAAGAGTCTCATGCTCTACCAGCTGAGCTATCCAGTCCCTCATGTAGGCATTCTAGGTAGCAATCCAAATTGCTATGGCCCCACTAGCTGACTGTGCACTTCAGGTGCTGCAGGCAATCAGAATAATTTGATTTGTCAGTAACAGAATGTTGAGGGTAAACATCTGGATGATACACATCCAGCCTTCAATCATGTGAGTCCCCCACCAGCAGCCCAATCCGGTAGAAATTGTTTTCACATACAGTCTACACCCTTTATTTTCGAAAAGTAAAGCCGAAGTTTGCAAATTTCAAGAATCACGTGTGTTACTATTTTAAAGGTTGAAAATGTCTGCGTGGTATAAAGATTAACTTTACATTTTATTTGTATCGCAGAAGTAATGCATTATTCAGCAGCCTTTGACAACACAATCTCATGTCTGCATCTCACTTAAAAGCACGTCATTAAATCGTTTCATAATCCCTGTGAAGTTTCCTTGGAGGGGAAAAAAGTAGCTGCTTTTTAGCCCCCCCCCAACCTATTAGAATCTTGTTTCCTTCTTAATTGCAAGTTTTGTAATGTCAAATGCTAAAACGATTCGCTGCACATTTCTTTCTCTTACCTATGGAATATTTCTCCTCTGCTCTAGGATTTCTTATTACAGATATTTACAGTCTTTCGAATATTAATACGGCCAGAGATGTTTCCAAAGGACTGGACAGTGATGCGTTTAGTTGCTAACAAGTAAGACTGCTTAAATATAACAGTAACAATAGAACTGGTGTTAATGGGAATAGGACTGGGAACAATACTAATAATTTAAGAACCAGTTCTGTGGCCCCTGGGAGGTCATCTGAGCGGCCAGAGAATATTTCAAAGCTCCCTCTTCACAAGCAGAGAAGGAGTTCCATCCCCAGAGACGCCTTTGTTTTGGCTCTGGGAATATCAACAGCCATCTGACCTTGGGCATGTGCAGGAGAGACTCTGAATCTGTAGAATTCAAATTCCTCCAATTTCTCCAACACACTAATGGCAAGAAAGGGAAAATGAATAGCAGCTCTGGTGCTGACAAACAGTGGTACCTCGGGTTACATACGCTTCAGGTTACATACGCTTCAGGTTACAGACTCTGCTAACCCAGAAATGTTGCTTCAGGTTAAGAACTTTGCTTCAGGATGAGAACAGAAATTGTGCTCCGGTGGTGCGGCGGCAACGGGAGGCCCCATTAGCTAAAGTGGTGCTTCAGGTTAAGAACAGTTTCAGGTTAAGAACGGACCTCCAGAACGAATTAAGTACTTAACCCGAGGTACCACTGTACTTGTTTCCCCACCCCAGTTCTCCCTTTCCCCCTTTCACACTTGCCAGCGCAGGACCTGTAAGGTTCTGGATTTCATGGTTCTTTTGTCAAGGATTCCCCTTCCCTCCAGCCACATTAGGTTGCTCTGCCTGCTTGCAAATTGCATGTCTCCTGGCAGCGCATTGCAGACTAAAGACCTAAGTAATGTGAAATATCTTTTAAGCATTTATGCATGCACATTTGGATGAATACAAGATAAAGTTGACGACTGCAAAGTCTTCCTATGCTGCTGTCTGCTAAAATAACATATAACAACTAGTTTTCCAGAAACACGAATGTCATTCTACTCTTACTATTGTTCCTGTAGAAATAAAATCATTCATTTTCAGTGGCCTAGGGACAAATGGTTACGAATTTAAGCTAAATGTTGGTTCTTCAAATGTTTTGGTTCCTAATGAGAAATTAAACTTTTTAAAGAGTTTTTTTAGCCCTGTAGTTTTTCTAAGTGTATCTTTGAATTGCTGTTTTGAGAGGCAAGTTTGTGGTATGGCGAAGCGGCAGAGTTTCCTTCTCTCTTCAGCCAGAAAGCTTTTATGAAGGATGAGCATTATCTTGTAGGGAATGTGGTCTGATAGGGGTCTCTACTGGTCCTGTTTGTTGCCTTTATAGTCTGCCACTTCTGGCTTGATCCTAACAAGCCATTAAGGTTTATAGTTTATAGGTAGTATGGAATGCCTATGGTTTTCACATTAAATAGGTCAAAGAAACAAGCACGTGTCTTAGATAGACCAGTGGTGAAATGAAATCAGACAGGAAGACTCTGGAGAAAGGAAAGCAATTCAAAAATTGACAAACACAAAGAACGGTGAAATCTTTAGCAGCTTACAGCTTTTGTCCCACAAAAGATTATATATATATATTATTATATTATATTATATATATGCCCAGCAGTTCATTGCTAACCATGGTACTGTTTGGTGTAATTTAAAATTGAAAACGAGAAAAGATGGCGATGTTGTCGGTTGTGAAGCCAGAGAACTACCGTTGATTTCAAGTCAGGAACATATTGCATGCCAACAAATAGAATTCCAACATCAATGACTAGGTTGGTAAAGCGAAGTAAGCATAAGGATGATTGCAAAGAACTGGCAGTATTTGATGCAAGTTAAATCCTTCATCAGCTGAGGAGGCCCAGAATGCACAGAGTATTTAAACACACAGTACTGGAAAAACACCAATAGCCTCATTTGAAAACTTAGTCCTTGGTACTAGGCATAAAACAAGTAATCATGTGAGGTCTTTGTACTTACTTATTTAGAAGTAAATTATTTATGTAGGATGCAGCCCTGTGCACAATGACACGTGTGAAAGTTCTGCTAGTTTTCATGGCATTGGGTGAGTTGGAGTGAGGCCTCTTAAGTGTGACAGATTCTCAGCTATGGTACACCAGCTAAGCACTGGATCAGCTAGAACCTTGTTTGCAAGACAAAAATTGCATTATTCGCAACATGTTTAAACAGGATGTGACAGTTTGTCAAGTACATTACAAACTTGGATGTTATGCATTCCTTTAAATAGGGATGAGCAGTGCTTCTTTTTTCTAAAAAAATATGTTTAGGGGTGCTCTCATTTTCCTACTCATTGAAATACTGTCCCTCAATAAGGCTAAACTTAGATTCACAAAATGTTTAGGGGTATGCATACCCCCAGAAAAAAAAAGCACTGGGGATGAGAAAACATCCAAATAAGTAATATAACTTTAGTTGCCTAACTGAATCTAGGATTTCAAAAGATCAATTATTTTATTCTCACAACAACTCTGTCAGACTGATTAGGCATAGGTATGCAACTACACTTTACTCAGAGTGGAGCCTTTTAAATCAATTAACCTATTTTAGTAACATTCATTCATTTCACTGGGTCTGCTCTGAACAAAATATCACCCAGTGAGCTTCATGTTTCTGGGGAGATTTGAATCTGGGTTCCCCTGGTCCTCAGCCCAATACAATGACCACTTCACCACATTGGCTCTCGATGATTAGTTGAACAAAATTGTGGCCAATGGTGGTTTTCACTGGTGTTTTGAAGGATGGAAGAATGTAGTCTGCATAGTTTATGGAAGCTTTATTAATCCTTCTGATGTCCTATGAGCAAACAAAATGTATGGTCTTAGGGAAAGTGTTTGGGGTTTTTTGGTTGGGGGGTTGGTTTTTCTTTTTTTAGTAGTTTCTGGATCTTAAAATCTCTGGAATAAACCAATGGGACTTTTGTTTGTATTGTGTATTCAAAACATGAATATCCCACAGAATGTTAACAGTCTTGCTTAGGGCTGAGGGAAGAGGCAATAAGTCAGGAGGTGATTGGTGGAGGAAAGGGTCCATCAGAAATAGATTTAAAACAGTGTATCAGTGATGGAATATATTTGAGAGGAGATTGGTGTCTTTTCAAAGCTTTCAGCTTTGCCAGCTATACTTCAGCCCTGATGACATTGATTGTACTTGGCAAATCTGAGCTAAGGATGATGGTTCTATATTAAAGCCTACAAGTAATTAGTCCTAGATACATAAATTTTAGAAATGGACATATTAACTTTTAGGAAAAGAAATTGGTTGTGCCAGAACAAATAAACAAAGCTAGTAATACACAAAAGTATATTTATAGCTTTCCCCCATAAATTCTGTGAGTTGAAGAGATGTATTAATCAGAATATTTCATATCTCACATCAACATAACTAGATGCGAAATACATATTCCAGTAGCTTATAGACTCCTATTTCACAAGTTATTAAGATTTTATTATGCATCATTTATCTTGTAGTCTGCAGTTGGTTTTGTTGCCTTAATAAAAGAAAATAGATCATATATATATAATTTAGCCAGGATCATTACTAAAATATGTAATATTTTCTTCTTTTTCTAGTGTTATTATTACAACAGTATTATATCTTTCGGATGCCCTTCGTAAAAACTTCTTAAATGAAAGCTTTGATTACAAGGTAAGCTAGCGATTGGCTTCCGTAATAACGATCTTTTCCTCCTAAATGTCTGTTGGTATCTTCCATTCCACTCTGTTGCTATGCTGGGCTTCCAGTGCAATGAGCTCTCCTGAATTTCATTCCCTTCCTGTAGTCTCTGGGTAAGCAATAGTACTGCCACAGATTTAGGCTGATCAATGATTAGAGGATCGCAATCCTGTGCTGAAAGTCTTTCAGAATATGACTTTGTAGGACTTCTATTTTAGTTCATTTGGAAGTTTTAGAATGATCTGCATTTTAGGTTATCCAGCTGCCCGTACCTTTTCTTAGTTATTCTAATTTTTAAAGAGTTTTTTAGTTTTGTTCGTGGACATATGTGTTGTATTTACTGACCTGCTCGTGGTGTTAAAATGTGTTTCATTGGAACTTTTGATCTTAACAAACATTTTCCTTCCCAGCATCCCCCTGCACCAATTTATTTATTTGTTTGTTTGTTTGTTTGTTTGTTTATAAACATGTCCCACTTACTTTTTTTTAAAAAAAGCACTCATGGCAGCATACATCTAAATCATGGTCACCATAGTGTTGCTCAGCTAGGGTTGCCATATGTCCTCTTTTTCCAGGACATATCCTCCTTTTCATGGGTAGAGTTGTCAAAGCAATCTATAGTTATAAGTGGAAGTTGGCAAATGTGTCCAATTTTTTGCTCCTCAAAATATAGCAACCCTAGCTGTAGTATCTCTTAATAGGAGGGAAACAACCACACTTTGTGTTTGCGGCCACCAAGACCATATAACACCGGTTCTGAAAGACCTACATTGGCTCCCAATACATTTCCGAGCACAATTCAAAGTGTTGGTGATGACCTTTAAAGCCCTAAACAGCCTCAGCCCAGTATACCTGAAGGAGCATCTCCACCTCCATTGTCCAGCCTGGACACTGAGGTCCAGCTCCAAGGGCCTTCTGTCGATTCCCTCACTGCATGAAGTGAAGTTGCAGGGAACCAGGCAGAGGGTCTTCTCGGTAGTGGTGCCCTCCTTGTGGAACACCCTCCCATCAGATGTCAAGGAAATAAACAACTATCTGACTTTTAGAAGACATCTGAAGGCAGCCCTGTTTAGGGAAGTTTTTAATGTTTGATGTTTTACTGTGTTTTTAATATTCTGTTGGGAGCTGCCTGGAGTGACTGGGGAAACCCAGCCAGATGGGCAGGATATGAATAACAAACTTCTTCTTCTTCTTCTTCTTCTTCTTCCTCTTCTTCTTCTTCTTCTTCTTCTTCTTCTTCTTCTTCTTCTTCTTCTTCTTCTTCTTCTTTACTTCCAGATATGGGATTCCTACTTTTACCTGGCTGTCATTTTTATAAACCAGTTATGCCTGCAGTTAGAGATGTTTACCCCATCCAAGAAGAAAAAGGTGTTAGAAAAGTAAGTATCACTATCACTATTGAACTAGAGAGCACCCAATATTTCTGTTACTCTTTATAATGCAAAGTAAGGTAGTGGTCTTTGGGGGAAACTATCCTGTGATGTAACTTTTTTAAAAAAAGAAAAGAAAAACCCATGTTGCTGGATTTAAGATGCTTTTTTTAAAACAACAACAGACAGGGCAATCATCACAATAGGCAATTCTTAACAGCTGAATTTATTGCTGACATAACTTAGAATGCTTTCATATGCTTGAATGACCCTTGCCAGGAAAAGAAAAGGAATACTTTGGGTATTCTGTATGGACCATCCAACCCCTTGGATGAAACCTGCCTGGTCCATCTTAATTCTAAGTTATGTAGTTCCTGTTTAATGGAAGGAATGGGGTCAATGTGCAGAAGAAGTACACGTCAGGAATCAAAGAAAGGAGGTCTGCCTGTGAGAATAACTATATGTATAGCTCAAATTTTTCCTCACTGTTTTGTTGCAGTGATCCCCACTGCTGAAGACACATGCTGCTTTTTAAACTGAAGGCCTCATTACCTCTTTAGCAGTAGGAACTGTTATGGCAGGGAGGAAGACATCAGTTATGACTGCAGTTTTCTTCCACAAAAGCACACCCTTTGGAATTCCAGCTATCGTGTCTGTGTAATCTTGTGAGAACTTTATATTACATTGCAACCTAATAGCTGGGCCACACTCTGAAAATAATTCCAATTAAAAAACACATCTAGAAGCAGTTTCGGTTAAAAACATCCCCAAAGCAATTACAGTTAAAAATATTATTCTGTCCTATGATCAGGAGGTTGACAGGAGCAGGATTGTTCAGCCACATATTCTACAAGTACTCAAATTCCAGGAGCAAAATGCACAGAAGTTGCCCTTCTTTGGTTTATGATACAGTGAAATGATACAGTGGTTTATGATACAGTGAAATGATCTGCCAAATAATCTTTGGTTTTTAAAAATATATCACAGATACGGCGATATGCGGGTGACAATGGGATGTGAAATCTTCAGCATGTGGCAAAATTTAGGTAAGCTTTTTGGTTTTTCTTAAGATCCCGATCCATATATATGTATAAAAACTGGAGTTGCTTTACTTAGAAAACTGTGCAAAAGCGTGACCTACAGTATGTAAGCCTTAACAAATGAAGATTCAGAAGTGAAACAGATCTTATGTGTGTATCCTGAAAGCTTGCACTTGCTTCCATATCCTTAAATTTGGAGGCAATACTTATTAATACACTGTTTTGAAGGATTGTGGTAAACCATTGACTACTAACATCTAGTGAATGCAGTTTCGTGGCACATCTGCAGAAGGTGCTTCAGATCTTGAAGTTGATCATTCTAATCAATATATTGCTTGTTATCAACCATCACTCCTCCTCCTCCTCCGCTCTAGACTACAAAGTCACAAGCAATGTTAATTCCAAACACCCAAATAGCCGGATGGAGTCAGGAACTGCAGTGAGAGCCTTCCTCTGTCAGTTGCCACTCTCACTTCCTACAGGATTGTACAATCCCAGCTCTTCTAAGAAACACATGGGTGGAAATCGAGGCTGGAGGAGGAGGAAGAATGCGGATTCCCTTTCCCTGTATCTTTCTTAGCCATTGCAAATAACAGTGTGGAGCTGAGAATTTTGGCAAGGGTCTTATGTCAGTTTCTGCTTTACCAGGGCTAGATGGTCCCAGTTTCTTGAAGGCTGGGTGGTCCTGCAGATGCTGGACTACAACTGCCATGGTCCCTGCCCACTGGCCATGTTGGCTGAGGGTGCTGGGAGTTGTAGTCCAACAGGATCTGGGGAACCACAGTACCCCACCCCTGCTTTCAGAAATAGCTCAGACCATAGAGGTTGAGACTATCTCAGGGTTTGAACCCCACATTGGGCAAAAGATTCCTGTATTGCAGGATGTTGAGTTAGATGACCCTTGTGATGCTTTTCAACTCTACAATTCTATGATTCTGTAATACTCTAAAGAGGACAGATGGCAACAGTGTGATTAGACCACCCCTTCTAACACTGCCAAGGCGTTTAAGCATCTCCAGCTTTGCCAAAAGATGTGGAAGATGTTTGGTTCAGAAACCTTGCTTGCAAGATGCTGAAGTCTAAAGATGCAAATGGTAATAATGAGTCAATAAAATCCTGTTTGTTACAAAGCTAATTGACTTGGTGGTGCAGCTGACAGTTTAAGAGACTAATATGCTGTAGCATTGGATAAGTATCTCTAGACTAAACGATTTATTGCAGAGTAATTTCTTCCTCCCCTAAGTATAAAAGACTGCTTACCACTTAACAACAAGCCAGTTACCTAGATGACTAATTGGAGTCAATAAAAGGCTGCTAATCTCTTAACTAATTGCCCCACTGATTAACCATCAAATTGATTAACTGATTCAGAGGGCAATCCTATGGCAAGATGTGCTGGGATGAGGGCACATCTCCATCTCAAATACCTGGCTCAGCTGGCATTAAGTTGCCAACTCTGGCTCAGCCAAATATACGCTGGCATAACTTTCCTATCCTGGCTCAGCCAGGAGCAAAGCTGGCTGAGTCAAGGCTGCTGGAATTCCCCAAAAAAGTAGTGTGCAAGGGGGTGTGGTGTTCTGGACCCAGAGAGGAGGGACTTAGGCTCAATCCCAAGCTTGTTCAGCTCAGTCACATGACCTGGGAACCCAGCACAGAGCACTGTTTTAAAGGCTTTCTTTCTTTCTGCCAGGCTTAAGTAGAGCAGCAGCAATTTCTCTGCTGAACAGGTTTGGATCTGGCATAACGTTATACCAGCTTAATTTACACTGGCTTGCTTCACACCAGCTTCTCAGGCATAGGATTGCTCCCTACACAATTATCTATTCACTGTTCTTTAATAGCAACAAGGACACCTTTTTTGAGGATATTCTGTTGTCACATCTAAATGATTCATCTCAGTTCTTTGGATATTTGGTTAATGCACTTTGGTTACGTGCTAAAGAAGCTAACCTTTAATGACTATATTTAGCAGGGTCATTAATGAAGGACCGCCTTATTTAACTCATTAATGAATGGCTTCATTTTGGATAAGGTTATTTTACCCTAACGCTGAATGAATCACAACTTATTGTTGAATGAATTACAATATCAATGAATTAATGATGGTTCTAGCTAGTTGTCTTTTACTATTTTAATTTTGGATTAAGATACACATTTTACTGAAGCTTATGAAAGGGGTTAATTATTAGCTTATTCCATGTCACCACGAAATGATTTTATTCATTTGAATTTGTTTATGATTGCTTGTAAATAGTATAGTCTTTGATTAAGGTTTATGAATTTGATAAGAAATTTTGGTAAGCAACTTATGATTAAGTGGCAAAAGGAGAAAATTGAGTATTGGATACTTCACCTCAGTTTACTTTTTAGGATTATTATTATTATTAAATTTATTACCCGCCCCGCACCCTAAGGTCCCAGAGTGAGTGACAACATTAAAACGCAGCATTACAACACAATATTAAAAACAGTTTACAGCAACTTACAATTACAGAAATAAGTACACCAGAAGTGTCAAAAGCCAGGGCAAAAAGGAGAGTCTTCAGGATTCTCCAGAAACTGTATAATGAAGGTGCCAGATACACCTCCTAGAGGCGTAGAGACTCAGTTCTACAACTTGAGTTAATTTTGAATGCTTGTTTGCTGATCAGACTATTGACAAACAAGGTTTATATGGTCTATAATGAAATATTAGCTTAATAAAATGCAGAACTCACATGCTTTATGAATCACAGGGGGTGGGATGGAATGCAGATCCACGTGGAAGTATTGTTTTGCTTCTTCCTTGACAGATGCTGGAAAATAATGATGATGATATATATGCCCCAAATGATGGGCAGGCAATGTTCTATAAAATGTGTGTATGGTGGGTTTAGTTTAGTTTTTGTTTTTAAAAAAAACTGTTAATAGAATTTACTGAATTTTTATTGTAGTAGACACAAATGGTATGTTAAATCCAGAGGGAAAATAATTGTACTTTGCCAAAAATAGTCCAATGAAATAAAAGGGCACATTATACTGAAAGATAAAAAGGTAAAGGACCCCTGACAGTTAAGTCCAGTTGTAGACGACTCTGGGGTTGTGGCGCTCATCTCGCTTTACTGGCCAAGGGAGCCAACGTTTGTCTGCAGACAGTTTTTCCGGGTCATGTGGCCAGCATGGCGAAACCAGAGCAGCGCACGGAAATGCCATTTACCTTCCCGCTGGAGCTATACCTATTTATCTACTTGCACTTTGATGGGCTTTTGAACTGCTAGGTTGGCAGGAGCAGGGACCGAGCAGCGGGAGCTCACCCCGTCGCGGGGATTCAAACTGCCGACCTTCTGATCGGCAAGCCCAAGAGGCTCAGTGGTTTAGACCAGGGGTAGGCAACCTAAGTCCCGTGGGCTGGATGCGGCCCAATCGCCTTCTAAATCCAGTCCACGGACGGTCCGGGAATCAGCGTGTTTTTACATGAGTAGAATGAGTGCATTTATTTTAAATGCATCTCTAGGTTATTTGTGGGTCATAGGAATTTGTTCATTATTATTATTTTCAAAAGGAGGCTGTGTCACCTGTGCTGGCCCTTGCTGGCTTGGGGGCTGTGGTTGCTGCCCCCCCATAATCTGGGTGGGGGATATGCTTTGGATTTGTGAGTTACTGTCATTCAGCTCCAAGGTCCAGGCCTAGCTCTTATCACGGGATCCTTAGGAATATCATCATTTGCGTGTTCATTATACATTGTTTGTAGTGGCATACAGTATTATATTATATTCTACTGGAACTGCCAGTGTTGTTTGGAATGCAGATAAGCTCTTGTAACCTTCCCCCACCTAGAAAAAAAGAGAGTAATGTATTGATCTTCTGTATTTTGAAAACACATACATTATAGAGAACTTGAAAATACTCCCACGAGCGAATTTGCTGTCAAGTTTCGTAATGGAAAATAACAAGACTCTGAAGGGTGCCAAACCAATTATATGTGAATATAATGTGAAGGGTTATACTGAAGCAACACAATGCATATTGTGTGCCACAACCCATGCCTGGGTCTCTCTATCTGTTGGTGCTATTAGCAGGGATTACTTCATCTGTTTGCTGCCATATCCATGCAGATTAGAAAACATTGCTAATCTGATGGGTAATACTAGTTTGTTGCCAGAGAGAACATTATGTTACTTCAGCCAACGTATTTCAGTAACTTCTTCATGGACCATTGGGCGGTTCTCAAATTAATAAAACTTCTTTAATTCCAATTAAAGAAACACTCTTAATGGGCAACTTTCACCCTTAAGTTGTTTTGTTTTTGTTTGTAAAGGGATTCGTCCCCCCCCCAAAAAAAAGCTAAGTGCCAGCTTCCTTTTCTACAGGTGAAATTTGCACTTCCATTGTTGTGACTACAAAATGGAGGGTGGGTGCACTTTTTTGCCTGATGTGCATATACATTCAGGTGGGTACTCAACACTTGCCCCAGTCTCTGAAGATCCAGGTACAAGAATGCCAGAACAGCTTGTTACCTCTAACACAAAAATGACCTTTTAGAAAACATGTACTATGCAATCTTTGCTTGTAGTCCTGTTTGATCATTGTTTCTTGAGGATTTTATTTATTTATTTCGTAGTCCCATTTGATTCATGTTGCATTCTAGTTAACAAGTTTGTCTGTGCAAATTGGTTTGGTAGAGAGACCCATTTCTTAGGAAAACACTTCAAGAAGGCCGAGCTATTTTTCTCCACATCCCTGTCTCAAAATCTCTGTGAGACATGAGCAGTCTCATCCATGTGTAAGATTAGGCCTATCTTTATCTTGTCCTTGGTTTCTTTCTCTTATATCTATTCATAAAATGATCCACGCTGAAAACGTTATTGGACAAAACGTACTGTAGATCTTTATGACGTCACATAACTCAATCCATCTTACAGTTATATCATTTCTGTTTTGCAGTACTTTATCCCTGAATGTAGTTCAAGTCAATCTGGCTTCGTTTTTGTTTTAGGGGAACACAAAGTCCACTTCATCCCAGCACTGATTGGCCCGTTCTTAGAAGTGACACTGATACCTCAACCGGATCTTCGAAATGTAATGATTCCTATTTTCCATGACATGATGGACTGGGAGCAAAGGCGCAGTGGCAACTTTAAACAGGTATTTTTATTTTTTATTTTGGTCAACTGGTTAAGAGAAGAGAAATAATTCCCTGACCCCAATGGGTAGCCCTCTCGCTATGCTATATTTTGATCCTGGTTTGCTTTAAGAGCCAGTGTGGTGTAGTGGTTAAGAGCGGTAGACTTGTAATCTGGGGAACCGGGTTTGCTTCCCCGCTCCTCCACATGCAGCTGCTGGGTGACCTTGGGTTAGTCACACTTCTTTGAAGTCTCTCAGCCCCACTCACCTCACAGATGTGTTTGTTGTGGGGGAGGAAGGGAAAGGAGAATGCTAGCCGCTTTGAGACTCCTTCGGGTAGTGATAAAGCGGGATATCAAATCCAAACTCTTCTTCTTTAACTAACTCCAGTTGGAACAAACCAGTTTCCTGAGTTCATATATAAGGGGGTTTATTCCAAAGTGAAAACAGACATCATCCTCTCTCTCTTTTCATGTGTGAAGAAGGGATGTTGTCAGAGATTGGACTCAAGGGGATGAGATGGAAGAGGGATGGTGGAGATCACCCACCCCGTTCTCCTGACCCTGCAGGAGAAGAGGAATGCAGCATTGATTACTTGAGGGGTTTGAGGAAGGTCATGACTCAGAGACAGACAAACAGAAGAGTTGGGAAGTGTTAGAAGAAGGGCGGGGGAGACAGAGGCAGAGCAGCCAGCTGACATGTTATCTGTGCTGGTCCCATGGGTTAACTGTGAGGCGAGGTCCGAGTCCAGTCCGAGGTCGAAGGTGCAGTATGGAGGCAGTCCATCAAAGTTGAAGCTGGGTGCAGGGCAGGGAGTCGGGTGAGGTCAGGAGCTCTGGCAGGAAAGCAGGACATGGTGCAGGCAGGAACTGGCTACCAACAATGTTGCTCCTGCAACTTGGGACTGGGACTGGCTGGCTTTTATCTACCCCGAGGCATAGGGCGGCCCCGGTCCACAGGTGACTCACCTCTCCTGGCCTGGAGGCGAGCAATCCTCTTGCGGGAACTTAGTTCCCTCCACCTCTCTACCCTGAGCCTCTGCAGCTCAGGAGAGGCTGGAGGGTTACCGGACCCAGAGGCAACCTCAGCTTCCCCTGACGGGGCTGAGAGTGGAGCACCTGCAGGCAATGGGTCCTCCATCATCTCAGGAGCCAGAATAGACTCAGCTGGTGCCTGTACCTGAGGATCCAGCACAGGTGAGGACCCTTCAGGCTCAAGCCCCAGCCCCGGCTCTGCTGGTTCTGGAGGCAGGAAATCCTGTGCAGGCTGGGATTCCTCAGGTTCAGCATCCAAGTCCGAATCCCAGGCCATCACATTATCACTGGAAGGTATTTCTGACCCCCCTTCTCCCAGAACTCTGCATTCATTAAGAGTGCAGGAACAAAGGACTCAGAGACAATTGGCCATGAGTGGCCAACCTAAGGGGAGATACTTTCAAGAGGTGCTAATATGTCTATTCCTATTGCTTGTTTGTCTAAAAATTTATGTACTACTACTTCAGAAAAAAATCAGAGCTGTTTACAGCAAAAGTACATAAAACCAACAATAAAAACCATACGGTAAAAAATTAACTTATTGAAAGTTAAACGCAGACATCAACTATTCTGGGAAGATGTGTTGTTCTTAATTACCTGCATAGCCCTGGTGGAACAGAAATGTTCCCAGCAGGCATTTAAAATTTGGCACAGAATGCACCTGATAAAACTCTATTGGCAGAATATTCCACAGGACAAGGCTGAGGACACTAAAGACTTGGGTAGAATCTACACACATATAAGAAAAAATTGTGAAAATGCTTTTTTCTTACATTTTGAAAAATAAATTGAATTTTGCATAGCTCACTGTCGCCATCTAGTGTCACATTTGTATATTGCGCATTACAACAAATTTAAAGTGTTTTATTTACAGCTGTGTAGCTGAGTCCTTGGTTTCTTATTGTTGTCCAATGAGCCTTGCCAACTCGAGGAATGACCAGCGATGCTCCTGCAGATGATCTTGGTGATCGAGCTGGGATATAAGGGTTCAGGTGATCCCCAAGGCTGACCCTGGGCCTAAGGTGTTCAGGGCTTTGTAAGTTAATATGACAACCTTGGACATGGCTCGGTAAATGGATAGGAAACTTTCTTGTGGGAATATTGGGTGATTGCAGGTGTGGGAGGTGCCTCTGTACCCAAAAGCAGTTGGCAAGTGCTGCTATCACAGGTGCACATGAGTGTTGAAGGGAATATGGCCGGAAAACCGAAATGCCTTGGTGCCAAGATATGATGGACAGGGCAAAGAGAAAGGGGATTTGGTTTGCTAAAAACGAGTAGCAGAGGATTAAATAGCAGCGGAAATAACTGCATTTTGAGGAGGAATTTGAAGGTGAAGTTTGCTTCATAAATGGAGAAGTTGCAAGCATAGAGGGAAATGGTAGCTAGAGCAAGGTTGGCGTGATAAAAGGAAGTAGGACAGATAGCAAATTAATGTTTAAAGAGAGCAGCAATGGCAAGAAAGCGGATGAGAGTAGTGCATTGCATTTGGTGGGTAGGATTTCAGATTTGATCATAAGAAACTTGAGTCAAACCATTCTTCCATCTAGTTCCTTTTGAAATGAACTTTAGTTAATGGAATGGCTGGCTGATGCCACTCACTGCAGGCAAGAACAGTAGTTGCCTGTGGCATGTAGTCATGTTCCAGGCAGCGGTTGAAATCCTAAGGCACTGCAGCAGGAGAAAAAACTGGAAAGAAAGTGTCTGGCCTCCTATGCAACAGATAACGGCTGCACTTTTATTGCTTGAAAAAATGATTGTGTGGAAAGGTCCTGTTACAGGAAGTGCTTGTGTCAGTATATGTGCTATGGACTGAACTGGGGTGGGTGGGACTATAGTAGTGAATGCAAGGTTCTATCTATCTACTGTGATTTGTCACTAACATGCCTCAGTGTTCACACTTCCAAAGACTTGACCCTCGTGACTTGTCAAGCCGTGTCACAATCCAATTCCTTTTTTTGCTACTTAAACAGTCTAAAAGATGCCAACTAAGGAAGTACTAACTGTGCCATCTGCTCTTGCAGTTTGTATCCTGCTCCTTGATGTATCTTCAGACCATTTCTCTCTGTTCCCTTTCCTGCTGCTTCAAATGAAGCAAAGCCACAGCGTCTGAATTTGGGAAGTGAAGTGGCAAAATAACTGGAGAGGAGTTTGCACAGATATCTTGCGGGGGGGGGGAGAGATTAAGGAATGAAAGTGGAGTGCAGTGAATGCAATATAAGCAGGCTATGATAAACTGTCAGTTACTCTATCAGGGATAACAATTTTCATATAAACAGGGTACAAGCATTCATATTTATCTGTGCATTATTCATTATCACGAAAGATGCCGGCTATCATTCATTCCTTAATAATTCTACAGCTAGCCTTTTCTCTGGGTTTTTCGTTCACTAATTGTCTTTATTACTGTACAGGAGGCAATTTACAGATGCAATATTAACTGCAAAGAGCCACCTTGCTACATTTTCTTGATAACAAACACAGCCGTGTGTGTATTTAAGCAATGGTCCTTAGCTACCAAACTCATATTCCCCTAACTGCTCTTGTTTGCTGGGTTGAAAATTAAGAGCATCTTTCACTCGTCCAAGCACTATTGGAGGAAGGGTAGGTTTCCGTAGCAGTAGATTTCTGTTTCCCACCCAGCGCTGAAAGAGGCAGGCAGGTTATGATAATGTTAATCTAGGGATTTACAAAAGGGGAATGGGGAAGAAAAAAGAGAGAGGCTTTTATGCTGATATACATATAGTTGCCTTTCATTTGCAGCCTGGGGTGGAATTTTGAGATGGGGAGTTACGTTGTCTGGTGCATTTGTTTGGCTCCATAAATAGCTGCCTTAGCAGCACAAACGCCTGTAGTTTAAAGTCATGTTGCTCCTCTTAAATTGCTGCATATGTGCCATACATGAGAAGGCTCCAGTGAGATAATTTCAGCTCTACAAAGAATGGGAACAATGTAGGAATCTTACTTAAATGTTTAATTCTTCATGTGAGGACAGACAGCCCTTTGTGGAAAACAAAAACCCTTTAAATAGTTTAGCCAACAATGTATATACCCTCATTTTACATGCAGACATATGTCACTTACAGGTGGAAGCAAAACTGATTGACAAATTGGATAGCTTGATGTCAGAAGGCAAAGGTGATGAAACATACCGAGAGCTCTTCAATAGTATGTGAGTAATAAATGTCCTAACTTTACGGGTTGTTTTGTGATGGAGCGCAACTCCAGTACTGAAGGGGGGATTTTTGTCTTATTGAAATCTCTTTAATTTACCTAAACGAGTAAACAAGTCTTGTCCTTGTGTCTAATTACTAAGATTGTGGGGTTTTCCTGTTCGTTTTGAGAGCTAATTCTTTTCTCATTCATTTAATTGTTAAAACTGGAAGAGCTGGAAATACTAAGAGCTCAAACAATATGTAGTATTTTGAAAAGCAAGACTTTTAAGAAGGTATTTATTAAACATTTCACAATACGTTGGAAACTATATTGGTTTCTATTCTGTCTCGGTCTCTCTTTTGCTAAATTTTCTCACATAAAAACCCTATATTAAAAGTAAATAAGTTTCCCGCAGTGAATAAATATTATACTGCTATAATGTGCAATGTAGTGCTAAAATTTTAAATATTTAGTGTACAATGTGAAGTAAAAAGTTTATTTTTCTAGAGAACATTCATTGAGCTAATATAGTTATTAATTCTATGTATAACTTAAAGAAGATGGGGTACAAACCAATTTTTAAGCAACATTGATTTCAATGGAAGTGATAAGCGAATACTTGCATATTTGCCACTGAAATCATTGGCATGAATGTGGCACAAATTTAAATGGATTATTCCCATATTTTTTGTATTTTCAAAAATAATGGTTTCACAATTCCCATCTTTTCATTTGAAAGAAGTCAATGATACAGCTAGAATCATAGACAGCTGGGTCTTGCATCTTTTACCCTCAAAATATTAGTCTGGGGGGGGGAATAAAGTACTTTGAGAAAGCTTATGAAGTAAAACAGAAAAATTAGCACATTTTGATGCAGTAGGTATGAAGCTTAATTTTTCATCATGTCTCCATTTTACCAAAAATCTGACAATTGCTACTTACGATGACTTCCAATAGTTCAAGAAAGTATAATAGAACAAACAGATGTTTTGACTCTAAATGCCAATTAGACAAGAGAGGGTTAGAAACATAGCTAATTGGATGTAATAGCTGCCGTCCAAATATCTTTATAGACAGACTATTGACTGCCAAGGCAGGAATCAGCTCCGCTAATTGGGCCCTTCTCCAATGTAGGCAGAACTATTACCTCACATGCTCTGAGCGTGAGGGACAGCAACTCAATTTTTGTCTCTGCACAAAAACTGTGAAATGCTTAAATATCAAGATAGCTTTCAAGTCTCCAAAGATTGAATATCTATTATAAAAGTATCTTTCCCCCCTCTCCTTTCTGATTGATTGTGAGACCACTTACAAAGAAAGAAGGATCACCTTTCTTCCTGGAACATACATCATCCCTTTTAAGGTGAATTGGCACAATGAGAACACCTGTGGCTGCTCTCTGCCTTGGTCTAGATTCTAGCTTATAGAAAGTTTACTCGTGGTTCATATGCAGTCTCGCACAACGTCCTGCCTGTGTCCAAAAAGAATATTCAGCTCAGTGTGTGTCCTCACCTGTTCTATTTGAAGTTCGGAAGAGCATTGCTGATAAGCTGAAAATTGTATTTTAAGTGTATGTTATATTAGAGTCAAACAGCCATACACATTTCATCTCTGTAGTATATGCAGTAGGGTACTTTGGAATGGGAACTTACTGTGTGTCAAACCCCATTGGTAGTGACTTCCGGGTTGGCGCCATTGTTTAATGGCGGATTCCCTCCGAGCTCCGGAGGGAATCGGCTCCGTAGCGTCTGGGTCTGGCCGCTGCGGCGAAGCGGGGACCCTTAAAATCACAGGCGCGGATGCCTGTGAACACAGAGACTCGGCGGGCACCATTTGCGCCCCCCCAATCCGCGACGGAGCCTTTTTAAAGGCTCCGGAACGGAGGCAGGGTGAGGCGTGGTGCTGAGAGTACTCCCTCGCCTACGGAGTGAAGCCGCAAGCCATTGACAGAGAGCGCCAACTTCTTTCAAGACCGACGGGACTCTAAAATATAAACCCGTGAGTAATAAGGAGATTGGAACGTTAAAAAATTTTAATTTTGGATCTGGAACGAGCGGGAAGGGGCTAAAAAGGAAGTCACCCCCCCCCTCTTTGTAAACAATTTAAAGCAAAGGACTGGGCAACTAAGGTCGAGAGAACCTGTTTTTTAGTGAAAAGATCTTGATTTCACGGTTTTGACACTATAAGGATTTACTGGAGGATAAAAAGAATTTGGGAACTGGAATTTCACCCCCCCCCCCGAGACCCGGGAACGCCCCAAGAGAAAGTCTGTTTCATGGAAGATTTTGACAGCTGTCAAGAGAGCTGCTAGTCAGCTAGTTGCCAGCTGGAAAAAGAGAACATTGTTTCTGCTGTTTTTGCTGGTTCAATCGGTACAACTTTGTTGAAAACAACGAGGGCTGATACAAAATAACTGGACTTTTGGTTTTGAGCTGAAAGGAACATCAAGGAACTAAAGTCCCCCTAGAGGGGTAATAGGGATACTACATTACAAAAATGACTGAAGTACGTAAATTCCAAGCACAATTGGACAGAACACTCGCTCTCTTGGGAAACTTGAAAGATGAATACAATGTTATGTCTACAAAGGTATCACTACTACACTGGTCAGTAAACAACAGTTTTGAGCCTGATAAGGACTTGAAACAGGAAGCCTATTTAACTGAACAAATAAATGAAACTGAAAGTGCAGAAATGATGGAGCAAGGTGCTGTTTTTGAAGAAAATGAAGGAGAAGCAGGAGATGTGCAGGAGTTAAAGGAAAGTTACAATATGAGGCCTGACATGATGATAAAAAAGGACAATAAAAATGGGATGTGGAAAGCCTGGTCTGAATGGGAGCCTGGAAAATGGAGAGATCTCCCTTGGAGGAGATCTGAAGACCTGAGGATTACAAATCTGCGGAAGGTGAAAGCTGGAGCCTTGGGGACATCTGGATCTGTAAGAAATTTGAAACAAGAGTTGGAGCCCCCCACAGGCTTTGCTTTTAAGTATGGAAGATTGGCTGGAAGCAACAAGGATTCTGCTGGGCCGGAGCCCCTCCGAGACTTGGGGTTTAACATTAAGGACCATCAAAGAGACCGGCAGAAAGGAACTGAGAGAGATAAAAGGGCCTCAGATGTGAGGTCTCCAGGCTAAATAAATAACATAAAGACTGATGGACATTGGTCGGGGACTGGAACCGGGAAAAGGGTGGGTGGAGGTTGGGAATCCAAAGGGCACATAAGGATAATTTGTTTTCCTTTTTTTTATTTTTAATTAGTGGTAAGGAAATTGGGTAAATCGTGGAAGGGAAATTTTGGTCGACTTTAGGAAAAAGGTTTAAGAACAACTAATGAGGTATAAGTATTGATGTGTGTTTTTTAATAAGGTAAAATTGGTTTCTTCTTTTTTAAATTAATTGAAAATAAGATTGTTAAAAATAAATGGAGGAAATGGAAAAAAGAAGCAAAGTAAAAAAATGGTATGTTAGAATAAATGTATAAGTTAAGGTAAAGAAATAAGTTAAGGACTTGCTGAACTGACAATTTAAATTGGAATACAAGAAGGGGAGGTGTGAGGAGGTCTGAGAAATAAGGTTAGGAACAATAAGTATTAGTAACTTTATGTGTTTTTTCTATTTTTCTTTTGTTGTTTAATTTTGTTATGTATTTTTGTATTTTTCTTTTGTTCTGTTTATTTTTTGTCCTTGTTTGTTTTTTGAAAATGCTAATAAATATTTAATTTAAAAAAAAAGGAAAAAAACAAAACAAACCCCATTGGTAGTGTTGATATAAGAGAGGATTGGTTAATGTCTGATGAGCTTGACAATTGCAATAATAATAACAATAATAATAATAATATTTATACCTCACTCATCTGGCTGGGTTGCCCAAGCCACTCTGGGCATCTTCCAACACATATAACAATATAAAAAACTGTCAAACTTTTTAAACTTCCCGATACAGGGTTGCCTTCAGATGTCTTCTAAAAGTCAGATACTTGCTTATCTCCTCGACATCTGATGGGAGGGTGCCAGAGGGTGGGTGCCACTACCAAGAAGGCCCTCTGGCTTGTTCCCTGCAACCTCACTTCTCACAGTGAGGGAACCACCTGAAGGCTCTTGGAGCCGGACCTCAGTGTCTGGGCTGAACGATGGCGGTGGAAACACTCCTTCAGGTATACTGGGCCGAGGCAATTTAGGGCTTTAAATCAACACTTTGAATTGTGCTCGGAAACATACAAGCATATGCAAGGATCTGAAAGTGAGGCCAAAGTTGTAATATCATTAAGAAAAGGGAATTTTTTTAAAAAAGTCCAGGAGTCTGTGTTATACTTTGTGTTCAAAATCATTTTGTTCACCCATTATTTAAACAAAATATTTCCATCGTGTTCCATTGGGAACCAGTGCTTGAAATTAAAGCTTCGGTCCCACTTGTTTGAAAGGGGAAGTCCCATAAATAAAAATTTATTATTATTATTATTGAATGCAGTGAGTGGTATTCAACTAAGTTTTACTCAGAGTAGACACCACCCTTAGGGATTTGCTTCCAAGTCATTATACATGAATTGGGCTGTAAACTGAGGTAATACTAGAAGCATGTACACTGTAGTTAAAGCTTCACAAAGTTCTAAGGTAATCTTCAACTGGTTTTCACTTTTTAAAGCTTGGAGCAACAGATTTAAAAAGTAGCTTCTAGTGACCCCCCCCCCCCGTTGTAAAGAGGGCACAGATAGACTTTATTATGATAATGTGTTTTTATTTTTAACTGAACTTGCCCGGCAGTTCTTGAATTATAGAACAAATCATAAAGCATTAAAATAAATAAATCCCTAGGACAATTCTGTTTAAAACATTCAGGTATTTATTGATTTCAGAAACAAATCACCCACGTCACCTTCATTTAAAAAAAAAATTGTTGGGAGACCAGTGCTACTTAAAACTCTGTTATAATGAAATATCCTGCCAAATTGTAGCTATCAGTCTTCTAGCTGGTTTCAACTGGGGAGCTCTGAAAAGTCACAGATATGGCTGACTTGGAACTAAGAGGTGTACTAAAAATGGAGGAGAGAATGGTTTATGGCTCTGACTCTCCAGTTATCCTGTCCTGCTTCACTTTATCATGAAATCATGGAAATTTCAAAGCAATAATGCCCTAAGGTTTTGTTTTTTTTAAAAAAATGTTAGAACACGGCTCTTTTGAAGCATAGACTTTAACAGTTACTTATTCCCATCAGAAACCTTTTAATGATTGAAACATTTGTTATTTATTTCCATTTATTTTTTGAGTATTGCACATTTATTTTCACATATCAAGCGTGAAAAGCCAAGCTCTGTAGAAATTTCTACAACCTTGAAAACTGACTGGTTAAGATTTATATAAACTCTTTCCTCACCAAAATGTAGACATTGCATATAGATAACTTTTCACTTATTAAAAGCAGAAAAGCAAGTGGCACATGACACCAAGTTCAAATGTCATGATAAATTGGTGTGCAAAATAGAAGAAAAATACCTGCTCTCAAGAGAGGCTTCCAACGTTTGTAAGGTAAAGGGACCCCTGCCTGTTAGGTCCAGTTGTGGACGACTCTGGGGTTGCAGTGCTCATCTCGCTTTACTGGCTGAGGGAGCCAACGTTTGTCTGCAGACAGTTTTTCTGGGTCACATGGCCAGCATGACTAAGCCGCTTCTGGCGAACCAGAGCAACACACGGAAATGCCGTTTACCTTCCTGCCGGAGTGGTACCTATTTATCTACTTGCACTTTGACGTGCTTTCAAACTGCTAGGTTGGCAGGAGCAGGGGCCGAGCAACAGGAGCTCACCCCATCGTGGGGATTCGAACTGCTGACCTTCTGATCGGCAAGCCCTAGGCACTGTGGTTTAGACCACAGCGCCACCCGCGTTAAACAGAACACCCTAAAGAATCTTTACGGATAAACTTCCTGAACTAAATAGCTGACTGGATACATTCCAGTTACAATGGTGTTTGGGTGCACTTCCTTTTTATATGAAGAAAAAGACAGAGATATAAATTCCGACAAAATGGAGATTAGATGATGTTGTGATACTTTTTTTTTTAATTAGAGAATCACTCCTGAAATTTTGTTGCAATTTCGTTAATTTTAAATCAGTATGTGTGTTGCTCACATTTCATTAGGCATTTCTGTGGTACAGCCTTAACACGGCACTTTTTGTATGCATAGATACCAATCTTCAACACTATGGTGCAATGTCTGACTTACGTTAAATGAAAATTGTCTCTGGTTGAAGAAGTACTTCATTATACTTGCAACATCTCAAGCTTAGCTGTTGTGGTGATAAACCACAAGAGTGAAGTTTCTGATAGACAATTTTAGTCCAGGCGCTCTTGTGACAATCTCAAGCATAGCAAATTTCATAGAGAATTTTTCTATTATCAATGGTTTCACATTGTGACACCTCTCCATCCTGCACACAGTGTTGTTGTTGCTTGAGGTGAGGCTTTTCCATGTGGCCCAGAGTCTTGCAGAAAAATGGAACTTTAGATCTAAGTAACAGCATAATTACAAAGTGGTGTTGTTGTTTTTATTATTAATTAAATTTGTATACTGCCCTTCATCCGCAAATCACAGGGTGGACTACGCAAATCATATACAAAATGAGAACACCAAATACATAATCAATCAATTAGTTAATCAATCAAACAATCAAACAAACAAACAAACAAACAAACAAACCATTAACCCACCTATCATGAACCCACCTATCACGAACACATAGAATGTTAATCAGCCAAAGACCTGGTTATAGAGAAATGTTGGCTAAACCATATCACTTCTGAGAGATTATAGCAGCTCTCATTTTGAGATGTTTCCTCACCTTCAGCAAGTGTTTTTGAGAGGCTCTTTTGTCAGGAACATTTGCTTTGTACATTATCTTTGAAAGGTCAGCAAGGCAAGCGGTAAACCAGCAGAGTCTCTAATCTGTCCCAATTGCCCAGTGCCAGGAACTCACACTCAAGCCACCCCCCCAAAAAAAAATCCTGGACAGAGAGCTTGGAGAAAGAGAGAGAGTGAGTCTGCATAGACCACAGCAATTTACCCTCCCCAACACTCTCTTTTTTTAAATAAAATATTTATTAGGGTTTTACAAAAAGCAGAAATTTACAGAATAAAGAGAAAACAAGAGAAGAAAGAAAAATACAAAAAATACAGAAATACATAGAAAAAGTAAGAAAATACAAAACACAAAAAAGAAAAAAAGAAAAAACAAAAAAGTGGAAAAAATTAAAAACAAATCCATTTTTTTCATATCTTTAAACTCGTTTGCTTGTTTCCTTGACCTCCTCACACCTCCCTTTTTTGTATTCCCGTTCACATAGTCAGTTCAGCAAATCCTTACCCTCTTTCATTTATCTTAACTCTATATCTTAACATATTATGACTATATATTTTCATCCATTATCAATCCATTTTTTACATATTCTTATTGGCCTTGTTTTAAAAAGTAGAGACATCACCTTACCAACAAAGGTCCGTATAGTTAAAGCTATGGTTTTCCCAGTAGTGATGTATGGAAGTGAGAGCTGGACCATAAAGAAGGCTGATCGCCGAAGAATTGATGCTTTTGAATTATGGTGCTGGAGGAGACTCTTGAGAGTCCCATGGACTGCAAGAAGATCAAACCTCTCCATTCTGAAGGAAATCAGCCCTGAGTGCTCACTGGAAGGACAGATCCTGAAGTTGAGGCTCCAATACTTTGGCCACCTCATGAGAAGAGAAGACTCCCTGGAAAAGACCCTGATGTTGGGAAAGATGGAGGGAGGGCACAAGGAGAAGGGGATGACAGAGGACGAGATGGTTGGATAGTGTCTTCGAAGCTACAAACATGAGTCTGAACAAACTGCAGGAGGCAGTGGAAGACAGGAGTGCCTGGCGTGCTCTGGTCCATGGGGTCATGAAGAGTCGGACACAACTAAACGACTAAACAACAACAAATTGGCCTTGTTGCTAATGCCACTTAATTTCAATCCAGCATCATTTTAACATTCATTAATTTTACAATATTTCTGCAAATAGTCTTTAAATTTCTTCCAATCTTCTTCCACTGACTCTTCTCCCTGGTCTCGGATTCTGCCAGTCATTTCCGCCAGTTCCATATAGTCCATCACCTTCATCTGCCGCTCTTCCAGGGTGGGTAAATCTTGTGTCTTCCAATACTTTGCAATAAGTTACCCTCCCCAACTCTCAATTATGCCCTGATTCTGCACCTAGTACAGTGGTACCTCGGGTTAAGAACTTAATTTGTTCTGGAGGTCCGTTCTTAACCTGAAACTGTTCTTAACCTGAGGTACCACTTTAGCTAATGGTGCTTCCCGCTGCTGCCGCGCCACTGCTGCGCGATTTCTGTTCTCATCCTGAGGTAAAGTTCCTAACCCAAGGTACTATTTCTGGGTTAGCGGAGTCTGTAACCTGAAGTTTCTGTAACCTGAAGCGTCTGTAACCCGAGGTACAACTGTACCCAAGTGCCATGGGCACAGCTGGGTGAGACCAACTCCACCCTGTTCCACCACCCAAGCCTCAGGGTTACAGAGTGATTCGTAATCAAATCATGGATGAGGGAGGTCTTACTCACAGCCGACTTGGCATTCAGCGACAGCAGCCATTGTTGCTTGTTCAGATTTAGCACAGGTACCCCACAAACAGCCCATAAGCAAGCACATTTCCTATTATTATTATTATTATGCACCCACTACAGCTGACATGGTTTCTGTTGCCTCAATCGTAGAATTGTAGAATCTTAGAGTTGGAAGGGACCCTAAGGGTCATCTAGTCCAACCCCCTTCAGTGCAGGAATCTCAGCTAAAGCATCCATGACAGATGGCCATCCAACCACTACAATACAGGCACAAGGAACCACTCTTGCTTTAAATTTTTTTACATAACTCTATACCAGTGTCAAGCAAGGATTGTTGCTGAATGCTGGCAATCTAGCTGCAGGTTAAAGAAGCACCATTCTGGGTGTTTGGAAAGCAAACAGGCCTCTGGAGAAGGATCAAAGGAAGATGGAATAAAAGATTACAGTAAAGCATGCAGAAGAGTTTCTGCTTCGCGGTGTGCAGGAGAGAACACCAGCTTAGCTGGAATACCCTTCTTCTTACTTCCTATCGAGATATTGCCCGAGGAAGCGGAGGCTTGTTTTTGAGAGGCTCTCTTGTCAGCAATGTTTGCTTTGTGCATTATCTTTGAAAGGTCTGCGATGCAAAGGGTTTGCACGAATTCCTGGTGGGTGGGTGGGAGGGAGGCAGGACCTACCCACATGATATACTGGATGCAAAAAATATAAACTGAAAGTAAGCCTGTATTTAAATTGGCTAATCCATATCACTTCTGAGGGATTATAGCCGCTCTCATTTTGAGATGTTTCCTCACCTTCAGCAAGTCTTTGATATTTGGCAGGGGAGAAACCTCCAGGCGAGAGAGCATTTTCCTTCGGCACAATTTCCTAATCCCCTCAGCACTTCTGCAGGAATCCAGTTCGTTTTCCTGAATACGTTAAAATAGATGAAGCCCAATCTTTCGGTACCCTAATTTATGTCACTGAAAGCAGTGGCGGAACTTCATGCTCTGGCACTGGGGGGTGGAGAGCAGATGGGGGCGTGGCTGGTGCGCGTCCCGGGGGCGTGGCGTGCGCCCTGGGGGTGGGGCATACCGCCTGCAGGGGCGTGGCGCCCAGGGCAGGTGGGGGAACAGCCAAGATGGCACCCCACCGGGATCGCGCTGCTGGGGGCGGTGCACTCCTCCCACACACCTCTTCCTCCGCCAGTGACTCAAGGGCTATTTCAGGCTTTGTGCGGATGTGTTTCCTGGAAGCCTCCAGGCGAACCCTGTTCTGTCTGAAGGGGAAACATATGCCTCTAAACCCACAGGGATGTATGGCAGGAAGCTGGCATTGGCTTCAGCTTTCCAGGACATGGGCATATCCCTCAAATGTATGGCATACAGGAGTGGAACTGGCCATCACTTGATTATGGGATGAAGAGCTGTGTGTAAGCAAGCTGAAGTGTGACCTAAAAATAATTTGGACTACAACAACATGAACAATGTTTTCCTTTCCTCAGTGAAGACATGTCGGGGCAGTATAGATCAAGCTGTTGCATAGGATGTGCATGCTTGACTATTAGGTTGGCCATATGTCCTACTTTACAGGGAATAGTTCTCTATCTGTAAAGCTGCCAGAGGAATGTCCTCTATTTGAAGGACTATCCGGGTCAAGTACAGTTCAAGTACAGTTTTTGACTACTGCAATGCGCTCTACGTGGGGCTACCTTTGAAGGTGACCCGGAAACTACAAGTAATCCAGAATGCGGCAGCTAGACTGGTGACTGGAAGTGGCCGCCGAGACCATATAACACTGGTTCTGAAAGACCTTCATTGGCTCCCAGTATGTTTCTGAGCACAATTCACAGTGTTGGTGCTGACCTTTAAAGCTGTAAATGGCCTCGGCCCAGTATACCTGAAGGAGCATCTCCACCCCCATCGTTCAGCCCGGACACGGACACTGAGGTCCAGCTCCAAGGGCCTTCTGGTGGTTCCCTCACTGAGGTTACAGGGAACCAGGCAGAGGGCCTTCTTGGTAGTGGCGCCCACCCTGTGGAATGCCCTCCCATCAGATGTCAAGGAAATAAACAACTATTTGACTTTTAGAAGAAATCTGAAGGAAGCCCTGCTTAGGGAAGTTTTTAATGTTTGATGTTTTATCGTGTTTTTTATATTCTGTTGGGAGCCACCCAGAGTGGCTGGCGAAACCCAGCCAGATGGGAGGGGTATAAATAATAAGTTGTTGTTGTTGTTGTTGGCAACTGGCTAGTGTGTGTCTCATACAAAATGTGAAGGAACATAAACTTTTTTTCTCCCATCCCAGGAATACAATTCTGTGCTTATCTTTCTGTTAGCTGCAGGAAGTGGAAGGAGAAACTCACAGCTCAGCAGTCAAATACCTCATACATCTCCTTAGCATACTATTCTGAATTCTGCCTAAAGGAGAACTTTACCCTGTATATTTCTGTCCAGCATATTTGCTCCTCCAATGGAGGAGTACTTAGTTGGCGCTAGCAATTGGGCCTTTAGTGTTGTAGCTCCAGCCCTCTGGAATGAATTCCCAGCTGAAATTAGACAGGCACCTAACAACATGGTATTTAGGTGCCTATTGTATATATTTCTCTTCAATAATGTATTTATTAGTTTTAGCATTCAGTCACAGCAGTAAAAACAAAATAAAAATAAGAGTAACAGAGAGAATCAAGGTTATGAAGCTACAAAGAATAAGCCACAGACGCATCAAAGTCCAGACCAGATCATTTCCATATATAATGACATTTATTATTATTATTATTATTCAAGAAGGCTTTCCTTGAGGGGAAATTGGGCTTGGTGTTTTATCCTGCTTTTATATTGTACACTACTTCAATGGTCTCAAACCATTATGCAGTTTATAAATCTGTGAAATAATTACTCATTGTGAGTCTTGGGACCAGACTTTTGAGGAATGCTAGACTGGTCCAAACTGCCAATTGCTGACATTGTAGAGTCATTAAGCGCAAAGGGTAGCCCAACATAGCTTTGGGTTATCCAAGGGCTATTTAAAAGCCCTTGGGTATGTGGCAGTTGTGGGGAGCATGTTTGAAAAGTTTGCACATGGTAGCTCCCAACCCATGGTGAGCCAGTCGTTGCCAGAGAATTAGCATTTTTCAATGGGTGGTGGAAGTCAAATTCTACCCTTGGTATATACAACTGGCTTTGCATATGCTGGTGGATGCCTCCACTGTGCTCTCAGATGGTTGTGTGAATAGCTCTTAGGTATGTTTGGTTCTCCTTTCCATAAGTTTCTGGTGTTGGTTGTAGTGCTTTGACCTAAGTAACATAAAAGGGTACTTCAGTGCTGTTGCTTTGGAATGGCTTAACCATCCCCATGTCTGTTTCCCTTTCTAACACGAGCATGACAATGGACTGTCTCACCTTCCCCAATGTGTCCAACATCCCCACTTTTACAAAATACATACCAGAGTAACTGTACAGATCCTCAGGATTGAATCAAAGGCAGGGGAACTGGAATGGGGGAGGAACTAGTTTTTCACAAAGAGAGAGAGAGAGAGCGCACAGGAGAGGGAGGGAGAGGTCTACAAATGCCCAAAACACCTTAAAAAACCCAGAATCCTTGTTTATGATTTGTGGGAGGGGGACTCGTCCCTGGAGGATACCTGTGTTATCAACATAGAAACGTTTCAAAGCTTCTCCCAAGACACTTCTACAAAAGGCATAGTTGTGATGGGGTCTTGAGCACTTGTAGAATCACCTTTGGGCAGCCCTAGGATTCTAGGGCTCAGACTTGGAATGTGAGAGGCAATCCTGAAGGACAAAGTCTCTGTGAGCATATGTCATGTGCCCTTCTGAGGCTTGCAGGCTTCTAGATTTGGGGAAAGGACTTCCGGAACAACCCCCAGCCCCTCTCATTTTTAGAAACTAAGCAAATGCTAGTCGTTGCTCATTGGTATTATTGTCAGTGGTTCTATTTCTGTATTTTCATATTACTGCTGGGCTCAGAACCTTTCAATTCTAACTGACCTGGTGCATTTGGCTAAGATTTGCCACCAAGAAGCTACCAATTATTTAACAGTTAAATGAATGAGATTGAAATGCATAAATAACACCAAGCGAAAGGAAAGTGTTTGGGTTAAAAAAGAAAAAAAAATTCTCCTCAGGAAAAGGCTTTTCCTGTGGCAGTTACAATGCAGTAAATTGTGTGGGTGCAGAACTACTGTCGACTAAAGTACGGAGGGGGAAAAAATCCTACATTGAGAAGATTTGAAATCTCATCGAAAGGGAAGCAGTGAGATGGGAAATGCTCTCTTCTAGGTAACAAAATCTTCAGTTTCTTTTCTTGATGTTGAAATACAGGTCTAATGAATAGCACAAAGGTGTGAGCATGCAATAAATCCAGAATCTTCTGTGTGTAAAGGTTGTGAGATGTCTAGATATATTTGGAAAATAGGATGCTTTCTCTGTGTGTGTGTGTTGTCTTGAAGTTGGCTAACCTAAAAAAAAATTCAATTTGCCTTGTCAATGCTTCCTGGAGTAGAATTCCACTCTTTGGTCCTTATCCCAGGTAAGAGAATATTTGCAATTGTGCTTAGTTTGAAGGAAATAATAATAATAATAATAAAATCTGTGAATGAGCAGATACTGCTAAGGCATTTTTGGGTACCTTTGAGTATAAATTGGTTGTTATGGAGACCGGTAAAAATAAATGCTGATATTTTGCCCTGGGTTCATTCCTTCCAGCTTGCTGAAGAAAATTGAACGCGAAACATGGAGAGAAAGTGGCGTTTCATTAATCGCCACTGTAACCCGTCTTATGGAGAGACTGCTGGACTACAGGTGAGCAATTGCTGCATGATTTATAGCAAGAAATATGCCATGGTCTGAAAGTCTGGTGCCAGCATTCCTTCGAGAAAATTATCATTAGCTAGAATATGAAAGCACACACACAACATCAGATATCAAGTTTTCGGCAGTTCATAATTCAATGTAGGGTACAAGGGGCTAAGCCACATGTTCGATTGCCTCCCCCACCCCACCCCACCCACACAAAATTCTCCTTGCCTGTCGAAAGTTTATGTGCCAGGAAGAAGAGTTGTCACCACCTTCCTGATACGATAGTTTTCTATGTAAAAGGTTCTTCCCCCAAAAAATAAATAAATCACAGAACATTAGTAGAACGCCGTGGTTCTTCATATGTAGATCAGCTCTAAGAATGACTCTTATGCTTGTGCAAATCAGTTTCATGTTGCACTAATATGCACCTCAGCTGTGCACTAGGTCTGATGGTATAACATCAGGCATATTGCCAGTGTCAGGTTGGGTCTTACTGTGCATCTTCTGATGGGTCCTGTACGGAATGCATTGCAAGCCCCTCCTCACTTTTGACATCTGTAGGAGCTGTGGCAACAGACACAGCCAAGAATCGAGGACGAATTGTCTTAGGTTCTGCACATTTGGCATAGAGAGAGGCCATCTGTGGCCTGAAAACACGATGGCAACTAGACAGAGCAGACGAAAGATGTAGGAGGCAGGTAGCGCTAGTCTAAATTTTTCATGTAAGCCGCAGATAACTTGAATCCAAAGAAAGGAAGAGTCCACATCTGTCCAGCTTTTCCTTTGGTGGTACCAGTCTTGCAGGTGGTCTGTTTAGTTTGATAGCAGTTCCAGGCATTGGGTGAGTGGTGAATAGCATATTGCAGCTCATCTTGCTTTGCAGGGCCTGCTCTCAAAGAAATGCAAAAGAGCTCTGGCTGTGCATTTGTTCTTTATATAGTTGTAATCTTTGCAGTGGCCCTGTGCATCACATCCTTGCTGCAGTTTGAGGGGTGGGGTGGGCAGGAATCAGGCTTGCCTAAGGCCCCCTTGAGGGTATATGGCAAAGGCAAGAATCAAATCGCTACCCTGCACCATAACTCCTTTCTACTGCGGGGACCGAGCACAGAAAGATTGGCTGCATTCTTCCTACCTATAACATTCACTTGTGAGCGAGCATTGTTCAGCTCAGTGGGACTTACTTCCATGCCAACATGCTTAGGGCTGGGTTGCATGTGTTTTTAGATTAGGCCATGCATGAAATCTTCATTGCCAGAACCTAAACACAGGATCATTTTAAATTCCAGTCCCCTTTCTAATTCTAGACTGTGGGCAGTCTCACTCCATATCCCCCCCCCTTTTTGGTTTTGCATTTTTATAACAATATTTTTTATTGATTTTCATTAAATAATACACAAAAGGAGATACAGATACATTGAGTTTCCCCTTTTCTCCAAACTTCTTCCCTCCCTCCCACAGCTCACTCCATATCCTTGAAAAAGAACAATCTGAACCATATTTGTTGTCCTTGCTTTCAATTGCATAAGATAGCCAGCTTATTAAAGATTTACAGTGTAGATCCAGAAAGATGCTAGGGTATATATGGTGGGATTTATATTATTATTATTAAACAAACAAACAAAGCTAGTGCATGTATATGATGCTTTACAGAGGAGGAGAGGATCTGTTCTTACCACTTAGGTCTTCCAGTTGACAGGAGTGGAACAAACTTTTGCCCATGGACCCATTGTTTAGTATCATAGCTCCACTAGCTTGGACAAAAAGAGAGATGATTTAGGATGGAAGCTGCAGTGTATCCTTCTGGGGCTGGATTTCCCAAACGTGGGTATCCGGATGTTTTTGGACTACAACTTCCATCATCCTTAGCTAGCAGGACCAGTGTTCAGGGATGATGGGAATTGTAGTCCAAAAGCAGCTGGAAACCCAAGTTTGGAAAACCCTGTTGTAAGGCATGGGTGGGGAATCTTTCTTAGCCCAATGGATGAATTCTTGTTTCAGCAACCTTACGGACAACATGTGCCAGTGGTGGCCAGAGTCAGAGGCAAAAAGTATGTGGAGCAACAAATGTCGAATTTACTTTCGTACAGTAGGTTAGACAAGCGGATTGGCAAGGCATCTACAGCAATGGCTGAGATAATGTCGTGCTAAAGACCACTACCAAGATGAAGGTCTACCGGGCTTGTGTGTTGAGCACACTGCTTTATGGAACTTGCACTGGGCAGGATCAACACTTCATTGCCTTCCGTATGTTCTGTGTCAGGAAGATCTTGGGCATCACATGGCAAGTCAGTTTCTCAAACAAAGATGTGCTCTTCAAAGCCCACATTCTCAGCATGTTTACACTTCTGTCTCAGCGACATCTACGCTGGCTTGGTCATGTACACAGAGTGTAAGATGGCAGGATCCCCAAAGTTGTGCTTTACACAGAGCTGGCTTCAGGCACCAAACTCATTGGCAGACCAACTCTGTGTTATAAAGATGTCTGCAGACATGACATGAAGGCTGGCGACATTAGCCCCACAGTGTGGGAATCCCTTGCAGAAGATCACAGTGCCTGGAGACCGTCATTCATGCATCCACAGCAGTGACCAGAGGAGAAATGACTGCTGCGAGGAGCGCAGTGAGAAGAAACACCGTAGTGTATCTGTAACAGTGAAACCAGACGCCTTTGTCTTCCCCCGGCTGCAATGAAACATGTTTCTATCATATTGGACTCTACAACCACAGCAGGTGCTGAAACTCTCCAATGGTTTGACCCCAGTGGTTCATTCTTCTATTGTCTCTCAAGACAGATGAACAGCAGCAACAACAACAACAACACACACACCCCTCATTGTCTTTTACCCTGGAATGCAATAAACATGATCAGAGTTCCAGGACACATTCCAGTCAGCCAAAGCACTCATGAAAAGTGTGATTCATGGTCAGTGAGGGTTATGGCCTGTGTTAAAGGTAAAAAGGTAAAGGACCCCTGGGCGGTTAAGTCCAGTAAAAGGTGACTATGGGGTTGTGGTGCTCATCTTGCTTTCAGGCCGAGGGAGCTGGCGTTTGTCCACAGACAGCTTTCTGGGTCATGTGGCCAGCATGACTAAACCGTTTTTGGCGCAATGGGACACCGCGATGGAAACCAGAGCGCACTGAAACGCCATTTACCTTCCCACCACAACGTTGCCTGTTTATCTACTTGCACTGTGTGCTTTCGAACCCCTAGGTTGGCAGGAGCTGGGACAGAGCAATGGGAGTTCCATCGCGGGGATTCGAACCACCAACCTTCCAGTCGGCAAGCCCAAGAGGTTCAGTGGTTTAGACCACAGCACCACCCTCATCCTGTGGAGATGCATTGTGGCTAGGGAAGCATGTGTCTTGGAAAAGATCCCAAGAGAGGCATGGAGAGCCCCAAACTTGAGGTTCCCTACCTCTGCTCCACAGCAACCAATTGGCATTCCCCTGTTTCATCCAGTTCTGGACTCCTGCAGTTCTACCAGAACTCCATCCTTTTAATTCCTTTGCTCTATTCATTGGCTGTGGAGGAGCAGCCTGGAGTGCTGGGCGTGCAAACACTGCCCTGGGTCACTGTGTCATCTCCTCACACTGATTGTGGAGCAGCTCAGGCTCGGAGCCTGAATCTCTGGGCTGGCCAGAGCCATTGGACTCAGATAGGGAATGACTCCAGGAGTTCTTCTGCCAATAACTGAACTCATTTACTCTTCACATTTAGGTTACTGTCTCACCTGGTTGTAGTGGGAGACTCTCAAAGGCACTCTGAATTTTATTGCTTCACGTGTTTTAGAGCTCAAATCTGGCATCGAAAAACAATTTTGGAACGAAACTTGCAGGTTCTAGGGTTGAACACACTAGAGCTTTGGCTCACATTAATCCACAAACCTGCAATTGTTTGTTCTCTGTGGGTCATTGGCCCTTGATAGGAAAAAAAAAGTGTCCCACTCCTGATCCATACAACAGAAGAAGGGCAGATAATCAAGGCAGAAACGGACAAGGGATGGATGTGCAATTTTTGCAGTTATTGCATTTACAATTTAAGGTTGATTTACCCTGAACTATGCTTTGGTCCTCAGAGATCTTATCTTGCATTAGGTTTCATAGTGAGAGTACTAGCTGACATATATTCTTGAATCAAATAGTGTATTTGAGTCAGTTAATAAAAGAATTTATTTTGGATACATCGTTTTATCTAACATGCATAATTAATTCTTCTGCGCATGATTTGCTCTGTTTTTTAAAACAATATTTTTTTAACCCCTCCAGGGACTGCATGAAAATGGGTGAAGTGGATGGCAAAAAGATTGGCTGCACTGTCAGCTTGCTGGTGCGTATCTCTTTCTTTTGAGAGATCTTAACTATGTCACTTTAAGGATCCGAATGTTTAGATAAGGAGCGTGTTTTTAATAGCTTACTTTCCAAACTGGGATTTAAAAGTACGCTTTCCACTGCATAATTAATGAATTCAAAACCCATTACAGAATCATAAAGTATTCATGTTGCATTTGAATATATATTGATAAGCCTGCAAAAATATAGTCGTCCTGCCCAGTTTGGGTTGTGGGTGGGTGTCTCTAATTATATGAGCTGGCAGGTGGGAAAGTAGCAAGAGAAGTGGGAATCTTCTGAGCACATATCCTACTTTGCTGGCAGTGAGGAAAAGAAGCAGGGATACTTCTTCCAACAGCCTTGCTTCTTCTTATTCAGGACAGAAACCTTTCTGGTTTTTACAGTTGATGGGGAATTGTGTAACTTTTTCCAACTACTGTACAGGTAAAATAATATTTTTCAAAGGGTGATTTTATCTCTGAGAAATGAGTGGGAGATATCCCCCCCCTTTTTTTTTACTTTCTGCATGATTTAGGGGAACTATATTATTTCAAGGTTAGTTGGATGACTATTTTATTTGTATGGATTTATGTATGTAATTGTAAGATTTTTCGCCCAACCATTAATCCCATGAGACCACAGAGTGGCTTATGATAATATAGCACATTTGCAACCTAGCCTTCTTCAGAGGGCATCAGGTCAGAGGATGTGGTCGCTGTCTCCTCTGTTAACATTTTTGTCTCACCAAAAGCAGCCAATAATAGCGGGGGCTAACAGATATAAAAACATTTTTCTACTTAATGCAGATTTCTACCAACCCTTGTAATCTGCTCAGGGGTGGAGGGAGGGGGGTGCAGTGGGGGCAGACCTCCCCGGGTGCCTTCGCTGAGGAGGTGACATTTGGCGCACCGCCCACCTGCGACTCCCAAGCCTACCCTGAGCCGTTGGGGGAAAGGGGGAGCTGCGCCGCTTTGCCGGTGGCATTCGCCCCTTCCCCCTTCATTTTGACAGCTGGGGGAGGTTTCAGAGTCACGGGTGGGCGGTGCGCCGAATGTCCGCCATTGGCGGCTCGCTCTGCCCCCGGCTGCAGGACATTTGCACTGCTCCGTGCACCCGAATGGCTATCCCGCTCCTAGGAGGGCACCCTCTGTGCCCAGCCCCCCTCAGGAGCGTGCCCGCCCTGGGCAGTGCAGGAATATGCTCCACCGCTGAATCTGCTAGTGCCTTGGAACTATGCAGGGCAGCTTACAATGATTTAAAATCATAATGCCATAAAATATGATTAAAAACACCACAATGAAGTACATTGAATTCAAGGCATTAAAATGCATTGAAAATAAAATAAAGGCAGACACCACAGAAATAAAATGGCATTTACCGCGGATACTTAGTGTAACAATATTTTTACCAATCGGCACAGAGCAAGAGACGAGACGCTTTGTGCTTTGTAAAGTCAAGCCTTCCACAATACTGGGTGCACCCCTGGAAAGGTGGTATCTCTCCTTGCGTATACACTTACCTGAGTGAACTCAATGAGGCTTACTTCTGAGTAGACCTGTGTGATTGCTCTGCCATTAATTAATTTTATTTCCTCAAACTTACACACTGCTTGGCTGTAAAAAAAAACAAAACAAAAGACCACCTTAAAGATAAAGCAATAAAACCAAGACAAATTCAAAACATTCAAAAATTAAAATACTAAAAGAGATTCAAATTGCCTCAACTTTTTAAGCACAGTTAATATAACAAACGTCAGCAAAACCATATCAGCCCGTACCACGTGCACATTTCAACCTGCCAAAAGCTCAATGAAAATGGGCTGCAAACCATTTTTCCACCAATGGTGGACCAGTAAACTTTGGAGCTTGAGTAGGGATTTTTTTTTGTCTGAGGTTCCAAATCCAGACCTACCACTGCTGCTTTACCAATTGCGGAAATAGATGGTGGCCCCTTCCAATCACCAAGTCATTATTTGCATCCTAATGTCCACAGAAATACATATCTTTCATCCAAAAGGAATTTCTTTGCCACGAGTACAGGAACTGGAGTAAAGGAACTCAGTGGAGACTGTTACTGAGAAGCCTGAACTTTTGCCTTTTATATGAAGAGCCAAATAGGCTCTTAACCATTTTCTTAACAGCAAGAGCTTGTCAGGTTGAGAAAAGTGTCACCTTGGTGACACTTTAATTGCAAGTTGTTGTTTCTTTTTTATTTATCCATGGGTTCAGGCTGCTCTGTTCTTTTCATCTCTCTGTCTCGAAAACCATCAATGTGGACTATACTTTACCATTCACAATACTTAACGAAAATGTCTCCACATGCCTCAGATTAGATTCCCCTGATGTGCATGTAGGCATGGCTTTACAATCCAGCAAATCCCTTTTGAATACACCTGTGGTATTGCACTTCAGCAGAGTCCTTGACCTCTGCAGTTCTGTTTCACTCAGACATGGTGCTGCGTAGCTTCTTCCCACCAATGCTGCTTTCGATGCTTTGCATTGCTGTTTGTGTCTGACGTAGATCCTATGTGAAAGGAAAATTTCTGTTAATATCACCAGATGGAGTGATAAGTCATTGATCTTTCAAAGCATTCAGTTTTGGGAGGAAGGATGAAAGAATCTGTCTTTTGAATGACTGCAGAGACAAATAGCATTTAAATAACTAGGATGGCCATATGCAAATTGCCAAAAAGGAGGAAATGTATCATTGCAAAAGAGGACACACATTTGCATGAAATTTGCAAATGCTTATTTATAGATAAGTCTTCAAATAAAGGTCTAGCAGCACACATGACCACTCTATTCAACACATTTTAGTGTTCGGTAATTTAAAGACCCGTACTTTGAATGTATTTCTACACCCCCCTTCCCTTTCCTCTAGGCAAGGTGGTCCATGAAGAGTTTGCTATGGGATTTTCATATGTTATGATTTTGCCCAGACTAGCGCTATTGACTACTGTGTCTACAAAGAAAACAACTGCATTCTCTGTAATGGGATTGGACCAAATGAGCTGAGGTGCTGTGCTTTGATTCTTGCAGAGTTAGAACTAGCTGTGTCTAACATATACAATCTCTGAGAAAATATGCTTGTTTTTTCTGTGAAGGCTGATTCATACATGCAAGTCTTTGATCCAATTTGTACATCACATTAAACTACAGCTAAAAACAAACTCTGGCTTGTTTTCTGATTGTGTTGACAGGAGCAGGGAAGAAGTGGAACAATACCTTTTTAGCAATGTTCATCAGCACCCTGCACATTCACATTAAAATATTGGTACAGTTTATTTGCCTACCATAGAGGAATATTCATGTAAAAGCAAACTCACTGTACAAAATCTGAAAAACCCATGACCCTATTTGAACAAATCCCTATGCAAAAAGTGGATATTCCTGATGTGGGACAAGGCACATTTGCCTATTTTTGTTTTCTTTCAAACGTTCTTGTCTGGATATAACAGTTAGGTATAAATTCCAATATACATATGTCCCACTTGGCACAGCTATGTGATTTGAGTCTACTATGTATGCTGCTTTCAGCCTCAAGGAACCATTATTTTTTCTAATCCTTGAAAATCCAGTGTGTCCAAAGGTAGTACAAACTCATTCAAACCAGACCCATACAGATTTTGTATTCCAACTTAGCTGAGACTCAGATGCCATTTTAAACTATCTGTATTCAAAATGGCTTCATCTCCAGATTAGGTGTTTAATATTGTTTCCCTGAACACCTCTTTTCTTGAGGGGTATCTGATTATTAAAATGTATGCACATTTGTTAAATACAAAACTATACAAATACATTTATTTTAAAACGTATACTCCATCACCCCAGCTTCATTGATTTCTCACAGTGACTAAGAACACAATATAAAGAGTAGAAGAAGAAAAAAGCAAGTATCAGTTTGAAATTCACAGATAATTGTTTAAAATGTAATGCCTCCTGTGAAATATTTTGTCACAGATTAGGAATAGTGAATCATAATTAAGTTTTTCCATTTTCAAGGTTGGAGCACTAGCGATGACTAAATGAACTATCTTTATCTTTCTGAGTCTCTCTATTTACAACATTGTACTAATATCAATGTGTAATGAGGTACCAATTGGCAGTTATTCTGGCATTGTATGTAATAAAAAGCAGCAGGGATATGTATAGCAGATGTCCCACACTATGGATAACAGAAGCTAGATTTTACCCAGTGCACAGAGGTAAACAAACCCGTGGAAAATAATTACCTATAAGAATCAATGCAGATTTCTGAAAACATACCGTACATTTTGCAGCATCATTGCACCCCATTCCCAACTCCTTACTCATATGTTTTAATTTATTTTGTTACCGATATAACCTATCACACATTTTCATCTTTTTTTTACATTTTCCTCTTTTTTTAAAGTAACACCTTTTTTTGTTTTAAAAGACTAAAATGACTGCTTGAGATTCATCACAACATTTCACAAAAACGCTTCTTTTTCTGATTCCAAAGCTTTTCTGGTATCTGATAAGGAACGGCTTTCAAGAGAGAGAGAAAGATCAGAGATAGGATAAAAGGCATAGATAATGTTGCTACCTTGTCTTTTATAACTATCTTGCACTGCAATGTGTTTGTATTCCAGAATTTTTACAAGACAGAATTGAATAAGGAGGAGATGTATATTCGATATATACATAAACTGTATGATCTGCACCTTAAAGCACAAAACTTTACAGGTAAACAATTCACCAAATAATCCTGGTAACAGTATATGTTTTGAGACATGGATGCAGATTAGTGGAATAAATAGGTGCAGGAATTCCTTCTGTGTCTCAAGCTGGCACCTATGTTTTCTGGAAAAAGCTGGATATAGCAAGGCAGAGTCGTGGACGCCTTCATGGGAACTGATCTTACCTTCTCAGATAAGCCTTCAAGTTGGTAGTATCTCCAAAGCTCTATAGATTTCAATCCCTAGTTTGGATGCAAAATATGGTTTGACTGCAGAGGTAGTAGCAGGAGCAAGCCCCCAAAATATTAGGCTTGAGGCAGAGCAACAAATCGTGCCTGCTCTTCCTTCATGCAAGTTGAGGTACTTTGTATACAAGGTCAGTTAACTTGTGGGGGGGAAATTCCACAAGCGCCTCCACCCTTCCTGGCAGTAAAAAAATACAATATTAAATAGCTCAACCATTTTCTGCCTTTTTATGATATCCAAAGCCAGCTGCCTAGGGTGGCCTCCTCAATGGATGGGCCTGCCTTGAGTAAGAACAACCTTTAGTTTCCTCAGGACCAAACGGGAGGGAACTCTTGGCACCTTCCAACTCTAGTGTGAAGCGTTGAGAATCTTGCATCTGACCACCTAAGGCACCAACCTGTAACATAAGAAGCTAACAGGACCATTAAGGCCTGTGTAATAGGAGCCTCTCTGTAGGTGAGACATGTAATCACTTGTACCTGTACTGCAGCAGGTCTTCATTTGGAAAGTGAGTAACCTTTTCCTGGCAGACTTAGCTGCCAGGTCTTTCTTTGCTTAAAAAAAAAAAAATGGAAATGGAGTAGAAATGATCCCACTTCAGGCTTTGTTTATCAGCATCCCTTGATATTGAGAACGTGCTCCCTGGAATCAAAGTGATTTACTTTTACCATTAAGTGTACCATCCCAGTACATTTCCGGGCACTATTCAGAGTGTTGGTGCTGTCCTTTAAAGCCCTAAACGGCCTCGGTCCAGTATACCTGAAGGAGCGTCTCCACCCCCATCGTTCAGCCCGGACACTGAGGTCCAACTCCAAGGGCCTTCTGACAGTTCCCTCATTGCAAGAAGTGAGGTTACAGGGAACCAGACAGAGGGCCTTCTCGGTAGTGGCACCCGCCCTGTGGAACACCCTCCCTTCAGATGTCAAGGCAATAAGCAACTATTTTACTTTTTAAAGACATCTGAAGGCAGCCCTGTATTGGGAAGTTTAAAATGTTTGATGCTGTATTGTTTTTAATATTCGGTTGGAAGCTGCCCAGAGTGGGTGGGGAAACCCAGCCAGATGGGCTGGGTATAAATAAATTATTATTATTAGTATTAGTATTAGTATTAGTATATCAAGATTATTAGTGATCTTTGTTGGAGAGAAATGATGTAATTGGAATCCATAGATGCTGCTAGTTTTGCATGATTGTATCTGTTTTTTCTCTCTCCCCTGGCCAGTGTTACGTGCCAATAATTCTTGGCAAAGCCCACTCCTTTTTAATGTCAAGTTTAAATCTTCCCTCGAACAGCTGGCAGCCAATGCTGCTCCTTGGTGACAATTGCAAATTGGGTTGCTAAGCATCATAGATGTGTTTTCAAGAGACCATGTCTGCAGCTGATGCTTAAACAGCAGCAGGGCTTGATACATTTAACCTAGAGTGTGCTGGTGTGCTCCCTTCTGAGAACTGATATTTATCGATTTGCAGTCTTTATTTCTTATAAACTTTCTGACCTTCTACCAAGAGAACGTTGTTTTTCACAGCATGATTTCCTCCGGTTAGGTTTCCTTGGGATTTATTTTCCTGTATGGGGATTTGTATAACTGTCAGTTGTTTCTTTAGTATGAGTAATATTCAAAACAGAAATCTGGTGGGTTGAGAAATCTGCTGATCTGCATATCAGTGTATGGCCTGCAGTCCCCCTGAAGAGTCAGGTGGAGTATATACAAGTATATACTCCAGACTGTTGGGTATCAGGGGCAGTTGTGTTTTTTACTTTTTTTTCCTGTGGTGGCTTCTTATCTGTGGAACTCTATCTCCCTGGAAACCCATGTAGCTACAGCATTACTGATTTGTTTAAAAACAAACTCCCATGACATTTTTATTTCAACCTGTGTTTTATAGGTAAATCTGCTATGGATTAATTGGTACTACTAATTTTTAAGGTGTAAAATGTTTTTTTTCCCAAATTGAATGAGTTTATTTACTATTGTTATCATTCTGAATTTTTGAACATTGCCATGAAAGAGAAATGGTTCTCTGAAAGGTTCTTGCATAACTTGCTTGTTACAGCACACGAGAGGCTTGCAGATTTCTTTTTTCATTTTTAGTATGCATGCCAGAGACTGTATGGGAGATTGCTGTGGCATCTCTTCATTGCCCATGCATGTGTATGTCTCTGGTTAGATGATAGATAGATAGATAGATAGATAGATAGATAGATAGATGATAGATAGATAGATAGATAGATAGATAGATAGATAGATAGATGATAGATATAGATAGATAGCCCTAAATACAAAACAGTTAATTAATTGATACCATTTAATTTATCAATATTATTCTCCAGAGGTTCCAAGATAGGGCAGTCTTGAATGATCAAGTATCTCCTCTGATAGCAAGGCAGCATGGTTTTCAAGAAAATGACACCACGTGGGAAGTCCGCATGCAACCACAGATAAGGGTACCTAGCTGTTGGAGGGCTCTCTGGGAAATGCAAACTGTTGGTAGCTCCTGGCTACCTGCCCAGACATTCCAGGTGTTTGGGCTTCTCATCAAGAAGAACCTACTGATTAACATGGACAACATGTTAAAAGCTTGCAAGATCAACGTCTCTGCAAAGGGTAGCCCACAAGATCTTCATGCGGGCAGAACAGCACCTGGTATCTTTGAAAGTGGTGCATACTGTGGGCTTGTTCAGTCCAGCAATCAGTGAGCAAGATGGAGGGAAAGCTTTATCCAGATCTATTCTAGTGAATCTGCAGCAGATTTGAGGACACCCACCCATACCCTGCCAGTTGATCTGTGTGCCTCAAAGGTGAATCAGGCACCTTGGTTCTATTTATACTTCCGTTGTCCAACAGCCTTTGGCATGCATGCCCTAAGCAAGCTGACCCATGAAACCGTTATATATATTTCCTCCAGTGTGTCTGTTTTCCGGGCAAGAGCTTGCCTGTGCCATTTGTCATGAAAATATGCGCCCACTAAATTTTCTTCCTGTTTACTTCTAACACCCAACAGAAGCTGCATACACGCTCTTGCTGTATGATGAGCTGTTGGAATGGTCGGAACGGCCGCTGAGAGAGTTTCTGAACTATCCCATGCAGACCGAGTGGCAGCGCAAAGAATACCTTCATCTCACTATCATCCAGAACTTTGACAGGGGAAAAGTAAGTGGGTTTTTTGGTGGTGGTGTTTTCTGTTTGTTTTCTTATTAAACCAAACTGATTCTTAATCATGGTTTGCAGTCGATATATTTTGCTGTTGATTTATTATATAGCACTTTTCTATACAACGTGACTTGTCCTTTAAAAAATATTTCTCATATAAAATCTGAGGTTGGACATTGCTATGCCTTTTAAATGCCTTTTCTGGAGATATTTAAGCAGGGGCCAGTGGTTTCATCCTCCATTAAGGAGACTGCATTGAACAAGGAGTTGGGCTAGTTGACATCCACCATCCTTTCCAGTGTTACGATTCTACAAGAATTAATCAATTATATAGAACATTTCTAGTTTTTAATCTCATTTAAGTGATGCAACCATATGCTTAAACCGACTGTTTTTTAAATATTTATATTTGATTGAAGTGATTTCAATTAAAAGAAATAAATTGATATAGAAAAAAGAAGGAAAGGTGAGGGGGGAGAAAACAACAACAAAGATACTTTTTTTTTATTTGTGTGTGTGTGTATATGCAAAAATGCAATATATGATGTTCCCATACATTTTTATATAAATTGGTATAGTGTTATTATCTTAATACTCATGCAAATGTTAACAGCCTACTACATTTTGTATAAAGTCCATACAGTGGTATCTCAGTTTAAGAACAGTCCTGTTTATGAACTATTCGGTTTATGAACTCCACAAAACCAGAATTTGTGTCCTGGTTTGCGAACTTTACCTCAGTCTAAGAATGGTGGAAGGGCACCAGTGGCGGGAAGCCTCATTAGGGAAAGCATGCCTCAGTTTAAGAATGGTTTCAGTTTAAGAATGGACTTCCAGAATGGATTAAGTTCACAAACCGAGGTACCACTGTATACTTATATTATCCTATTTATCCAAGCAGAGTCTGCGCCTGTAAGCAGTCCATTCATAGCTTGCTTAAACCGACTGTTTGCACATTAGCAAGCATCTTGGCCAGTTTGAAAACTAGCTGAAAACTGGTACAGGTTTAAACTTTGTGTATTCCCCACGGCATGGATAGATTTTTGAATATATATATTTGATTTAATGACCATATTTCGATTGGATATTTAGTTTTTGTTGTGTCGTTTTCAAAGGAGAGCAATGCTGCAGGTTTCAAATGGCCATGAAGCCTTGGGCAGTCTGTTTCTTGATGAGCACATCCCATGTGCTATCAAGATGGCTCCTAGCCATGATGGCTGTGCTCTGCCTCAACTGTTGGAGGCAGTAATACTTCTGAATACCAGTTGCTGGAATCCACAGGAGGGGCGAGGGCTCTTGCAGTTGGTCCCTTACCTTTCTCTGCCCAATCTGGCCACAGTGATCCATGCGATGGTCACCTCCAGGCTTGATTACTGTAATTCGCTCTACGCAGGGATGCCCTTGAAGCTGACTCAGAAACTCCAGTGAGTGCAGAATGCCGTGGCGAGGCTCCTTACGGGGTCCTTGCCGCGGGACCACATTCATCCAGTGCTTTACCAGCTGCACTGACTCCCAGTGGAGTACTGGGTCAGGTTTAAGGTGCTGGTTTTGACCTTTAAAGCCCTATGTGGCCTAGGACCCTCATACCTACGGGACTGCCCCTCCTGGTATGCCCCGCAGAGGACCTTAAGGTCTATAAATAACAACACTTTGGAAGTCCCCAGCCCCAAGGAGGTTAGATTGCCCTCAACCAGGGCCAGGGCCTTTTTAGCTCTGGCCCTGGCCTGGTGGAACGCTCTGTCTCAAGAGACTAGGGCCCTGTGGGATTTGACATCTTTCTACAGGGCCTGCAAGACGGAGCTGTTCTGCCTGGCCTTTGGGCTGGACTCATTCTAACCCTCCCCCCATTAATTTTTCTGATAGAACCCCTTATATGGGATTTTGTATATAAATTTTCCCTTGGCTCTTTTTGCTGGCCCATGTAGGACCAGCATGGATAGATGGCCCCGGTGAATATTTGACATTTTCTCCCCTTCTGGCTTTGATCTATAGGCTACTACTAAAACGAGGCTGCATTTTAAGCTGCATTTTAAACTGTATTCTAACTTATATTTTAATCAACTGTTTGTTGGGGGGTTTCTTGGGGTTTTTTATGTTTTTACTGTATTTATATTTGGTGTTAGCCACCCTGAGCCTGGTCTTGGCTGGGGAGGGTGGGGTATAAATAAAAAAAAATATTATTATATTATATATTATTGCACTTTCCCATAGGCATCTGACTGGCCATTGTGACAGCATGATGCTCAACTTGATTGGCCATGGTTTGTTTGGAGAGAAGCCTTGGTTCACACATTGCTCTGGCTTGTTTCCTTCCCGGCACAGCAGCCAGGAGTAAGATAGGACAAAAGCAGTTTTGTAAGTTAAACCATAGTTTATTTTAAGCTATGGTTTAATGTAGTGCGTGAACCAAGCCATTGGCTGAATAGTAATGTATGTACTCACAGTTCTCTCCCACAACTAGCACTGGCAGTAATTGCGGAACTCAAGTTTAACAGACCTAGATTTTAAGAACCCTAAAAGTTCTTATTTGAATAATAGTGCTGTGGAATTGAAACCGAAAAAGAACCTAACCCCCCAAAAAAGTTCCTATTCTAGGAACAGTGCTATGGAATTTATTCTTGACTGCTGTTGTCATGTGACCAGACGCTTCTTTTGCCATGCATTTTGATGCATGGTAGACATACAGGGATGATTCAGGTTTATTTTGTACGACAAGTGCTCTCAGTACCTGTGAGTGCAGTTCACCTATCCCAAAAAGGAAGAAGCTTTATAATACCATATTGTCAGTTCTCATAAGCAGCTGTTTTCTGCCTGTTGGTTAATGTTCTCTGAAAGCGCTGGTTAATGCTAGATTGTACTGCCAACTGGGACACTTGAAACTCTGTTTGAAACAACTAAAAAGCGTTTAAGAGCCTTCTCTTTGCTGAACATTCCTTTTTTCTTGCTTGTCTACAGTGCTGGGAGAATGGCATTATCTTATGCAGGAAGATCGCTGAGCAGTATGAAAGCTATTACGACTACAGAAACCTCAGCAAGATGCGGGTAATGGAGATAGATATATTTGGCCATTAAGAATCAGTATAAAACTGGCTTTTGTTTAGTCAGCAAGGCAGCAATTTAATTTTTCCCATTGAAACTTTCATGCTGAAACTGTGATGCTCATGTTTTGTTTTGTTTTTACTTAATCTTTTTTTTACAACAGGTTCTTACAACCTAGCAATCCCTGTTCTAGGAAGGGCTATACCTCGAAAGAGCAAATAAATGGAAAAGCTACATTTGTTATTCTAACATACATGTTTGCTTGGGTCAGATTGTTGCAAAAAAGGAAAGCAGAGACCCTCACACTTCTATGTTATTTTAAAGCCATTTACAAATGGTTCAAATGCTCTGTTGTTTTTGTGAATGCTATGCAATTGCAGTGTAGTTCCTGTAGTATATTGAGACTGCAAACCTATATATACTTACCTGAGACCTTCTAAACTCAATGGGACTTATTTCGCCGTAGGCTTAGAATAGTACTACTAACCATCTATATACATTAATAAATTTCATCTGGGAAGCCAAACAATAGTCACTATGCTAGTTGTGTATAAATAACATGTGGCAATGCATTTCTTTTCCCATTTCTACTGAGAGCCAGTGTGGTGTAGTGGTTAAGAGCGGTAGACTCGTAATCTGGGGAGCCGGGTTCACGTCTCCGCTCCTCCACATGCAGCTGCTGGGTGACCTTGGGCTAGTCACACTTCTCTGAAGTCTCTCAGCCCCACTCACCTCACAGAGTGTTTGTTGTGGGGGAGGAAGGGAAAGGAGAATGTTAGCCGCTTTCAGACTCCTTCGGGTAGTGATAAAGTGGGATATCAAATCCAAACTCCTCCTCCTCCTCCTTCTTCTTCTCCTTCTAAAATCAACATTTTCAACAGCAGATTGATCAACAGACCTATTCCATATCACGTAGGGTGGGGGAGTAAAAAAATGCTACTGGCCATGCCCAAACTCTTAAGTACTTAAAATCCTGGCAAGAGAACACACGAATCAGGCCAATTCAAGCCAAGAAACATTGTGCCAGGTTGAGGCAGGATTGCACTTTGCATTTGCCAAGCACCATTGACTTCAATACTGGTCTCTATTTCTACTCTAATTTATTTTTTAAACCGCAGTACCATGCTGCCTTCCACATTGATTATATTTAGACTGATGAATCTCTGAACACTAAACCACAATCGTTAAGTAACACTTTCGTTAATTCTACAAACACTGTGCTACCCCTCATGTTCAATTTGTCCTCCTGTCTATACAAATCCAGTTGTATATTGAGCAAATGCGGATAAGCATAAGTTAAAAGATACATTCAAGTATCTTTATGTGGGCTGGGGAACTCTCGTTTACCTTGCTTGCATTTTAGCTATTGATATTGCTTATCTGATTTGTTTATTTTCAATCTGATCTGACTCAGGTGATGGAAGCTTCTTTGTATGATAAAATTATGGATCAACAACGTTTGGAGCCAGAGTTTTTCCGAGTTGGATTCTATGGGAAAAAGTTTCCCTTTTTCTTACGAGTGAGTATATAATGTATCTACTTACATTGCACTCTTTCATTCATGACTGAGCTAGCCCAAAATCTTTTGCCGCCTGAAGCAGAGCACTAAATAATGCTCTTTTCCCCAGCTATAAGGTCTCTCTCTCTCTCTCTCTCTCTCTCTCTCTCTCTCTCTCTCATACACACACACACACACACACACACACACACACACACACAGAGCTATAAGGCCATCGTGCTTCACCATGCAGACATAAATTCCTGATTTCATCAATACCACTAATTCCCACTGCTTAGCAGCTTGGGAAACTACCTTATAGAGAGTCAGACCATTGGTCCACCTACCTCAGTATCGCCAATGGTGACTTGGCAGTAGCGCTCTGAACGCTACCTAGAGATGCTGGGGACTGAATCTGGGACCTTTTGCATGCAAAACAGATGCTCTAGCACTGAGCTACAGCCCTTCCTCCAAACATATAGAAAACAGGCTTACAGCAGCTCAGACTATCTAGGAGCTTGAAGGTGTGTGACAGGGTCAACTGTGATTCATGAAGCCTCCCCATTTTAAATGAATAGGAGAGGAACACTCCCCTGTGGTCATTCAGGTCATTGGCATGAACTTCAAGATCAAAGAAGTTCCAACAACCTTTTGTTTCACTGAGGCTATGCCTTCCCTCCATTTTTTCCTCTTTGATTCTGATATATAGCTTTTATGAGGGGAAAGTGAGCATGCAATAATCTTCCCACCTACCTAGTTTATGTAGGCTGCTCTCTCAGTTCTCTCACCATATCACATATGAAAGTTGGGGGTCCCCACATTGCTGTGTGAGTTCAATGGAATATGCAGACAGACAGACAGACAGACAGACAGACAGACAGACAGACAGATACAGACACCCACACACACACTTACTAAAAGTAACATGACACATCATAATCTCTTAGGCGTTGTCTTAGAAGTCATTTGATTTTGTTGCCGTGTTTGCCTTCTGTAGTTCCATTAGTCAGTTCATAAACAACAACAGAAGTATTAAATAATTTGAGTTACTTGAGATGGTAAGCCAGTTAGACGCTCAAATGTGACTAAAGAAGCATAATCCTGCATCCAGATTGCTAATGGGGCCCAGATGGTTGGAAATCATAACACTGGTTCTGGCATGACTGCACTGCCTTTCAGTACATTTCTGGGCACAATTGGAAGTGCTGGGTTTGTCCTTCGAAGCCTTCCACGGCTCAAGGCCTCATTACTTTCCAGAATGTCTCTCTCCAGATGAACCCTCCTTTACCCTCGGGTCATCATCAGAGGCCCTCCTCTCAGTGGCCCCTGCGGCAAAAGTACAGAGGGTGGTGACTGGACAAAGGAACTTGTCATAGTGGTCCACCAGCTGTGAACTGCTCTCTCCAGGATAGCCTGTCTGGTGTAAGCATGGTCATCTTTTTGGTCCCGTGCCAAGGCTTTGCTTTACTCCCAGGCATTTGATGGTTGATGCCTTTTCTGTTGCTGAAATTTCATTGTTATTCTTTAGCTGGTTGTCTTAATGGTGGAGCATAGTGTAAGTAGCCTAGAAACCGGAGATTTTAATGTTTGGATTTTCATGCACAATTAATAATTTTGTGTCTTATTGTACGTGTTTCCCTACGTTCCGTTTTATTGGTGTAAGTTGCCTCGTGACCCTTGAGGTATATGAGGCAGTGGACTAATGAAAGAAGAAGAATAGTGATAAAGAGAACAATAGTAATAATCTTGCCGAGTGATTACGTCTGCAGCAATTTACAGGGCCCCTCAAACGTAAACGTTTAGATCAATGCCAATTTCTGAATCCTTTTGTAAACCATTCCAGGAATACAAGGTTTACTCAAGGTGTGGTATTTTTATCTCCTTCAAGGAATCTTTTCGGCTCCCATAGCAACGTGAAGTGGTTCGATTGTAAATAATAAGAATTCTACGCGGTTCATGCTCCTATAGTTGTCAAGTTGGTAATTGTTTGTGTCTGGTGGTTTTCAAGATAATTGTATCATCAAATCCTAGAGAACCACCATAAAGGTGTATGGGGAAAAACCCAGTGAGTGAATTGCTTTGCTACAAGAAAAAAAATATATAAAAGGAAGTGCCAAAGGCATATATTATTTACAACACACTGAACGTAGGGGAATTATGTCATATATAGAATTAGTGAGGTTCTTGTGCAAGTGGAGCATTACTGATCTGAGATACAGGGAACTGGAGTGGAAAGAGATCTTTTAGTATCAGTAGCACAACTATTGAGCCATTCATGAGCCTTCCAGATCCTAGCGCCAGCAGTGGCTGCTGATCTGGCACAATGGCTAGAAAGGCATTAGAAAAGGCTGTCGCCAGCAAGTGGCAACTGAAGGAAAAGACTCTTAACAGCAGAGTCATGGGTCCATGGTAGAAGCAAGGGGATTGCTGCATTTAGCACTGCAGATGCACAGCCACTGACTACCTAGGAAAACCCATTGTGGACTTAGCACTATCTCCTGCCTTTGGTGCCTCCACTGCTGCCCCATATGTTTTGCCTTCAAAGACATGGGGAGCTTCCCCCCGTAACTTCAGATCACTGCTCAGTAGTGGTGACCTCTTCCTATCCTTAAAACCCAGTGCACTGTCTTACTGTCAAGGAGATGAGTAACTATATAACCTTTAGAAGACATCTGAAGGCAGCCCGCTATAGGGAAGCTTTTTAATGTTTCATGTCTTATTTTGTTTTTATATATGTCGGAAGCTGCCCAGAGTAGCTGGTGCAACCCAGTCAGATGGGTGGAGTAAAAATAATTGTTGCTGTTGCTATTGTTGTTTACTTTGTGCAGTTTTTGCACTTTGAGTAAAGGCCCTGATAAAGAAAAATAAGATACATTTCCCATAAGGGATATACAACTGGTCTGGCTTGCCTTTATAGTTTAGAAACATGAACAGCAGTCTACAATGAAAACGAGATAAAATAGCCACAGTGCTCTAAGAGGTTATTTTTAGTCTTGAAAACTAACCCAGATGCATTCCTATCTTCTTACGGCTCTTTCTCGAGGGGTTTGCAATACCTACAAAACAGAGTTTCTTTGTTTTGCTTCATTGCGATGGTAAAGAGATGGGAAACAATTGAAAAGAGGGAAAGCAAGTTAGGCTTGGGAGGAGTTCGAAAATCAAGGCACTCTTGAGAAATAAGCTGCAAATGCACTGAGATCATTCCAAGAACAAGAGTCCTCTGAGGAATATATGGAGCTGCCGTATACCGAATCAGCCCATTGGTCAGAATTGACTATACTGAGCTGCAGCAGCTGTCCAGGATTTCAGACATGGAACATTCCCTGCCCTACCTTGAGTTGTGGGGGTTGAACCCTGGGACGTTCTGCATGCAGAACAGATGCTTTGCCAGTGAGCTACATTCCTTCCCCAGTTCTACAGCACCGCTGGATATTTTCATCTTTATAGTTTGTTGCGGGTTTTTATGCTTTCTTTTGCAAATTATGTGTTTGGAAATAAGATCACTCTCTTCTTAAAACCATCTGTATTTTTAAGAACTGTTCTCTTATGCAATGATCACGAAGAATATCACATGGTGCAAAAGGTGTCATTACATGTAATAACTAAAACTACACACAGTCTGACAAAAAGGGAATGGAATAAGGGGAATTACAAAGCTTCTTGACTATGGCAGTGAAAATGCTTTCAGTGTTTTTTATTTCTAATTTGGAGTGGGGCTGGGGTGGGGAGGAAACACCTTTGTGAATTATCTTACTGGCTAACGGTAGCCTCTTTTTTGTTGTTGCTGTTTTCACGTAACTCACTTTGCTTTTATTCCTCCCAGAACAAAGAATTTGTTTGCCGAGGGCACGACTACGAGCGTTTGGAGGCTTTTCAACAGCGGATGCTGAACGAGTTTCCACATGCCATTGCTATGCAACATGCCAATCAACCCGATGAAACCATCTTTCAAGCAGAAGCACAGTGTATCCACTCGGTTGACAGTACACTTTGCCTGCCTTAATGCACACAGTTTCACCTGTAGCATGGTTGAAATGAATGAAATCCCTCCAAAAGCCCACATCAGCAGTGCCGGTGCAAAGGATGGCTTTTTCTGACAAAAGTATGGAAATAATGAAATCACATATACTAGCAGTGAGATCACCTGTTCATTATTAGCATGCATGCTCCCCCTACCCCTTGGTGTAATCAAAGGAAAACCACTGTTAGCATTGGTGAAGATGAAATGAACATTTTTTCTATTAGTTATGATGACCATGTTGCCAAGACAGAGCAAGACAGAGAAACAAGAGAGAGGTATTTAGGAGGGCAAAACTAAGGGGGCAGCCCTCCCATAGCCTGATGGGACCAAACATGCTCAGTGGCCGCATAATTATATTTTGGGGAAGGGAAATGGAATAGCATATCCTGAAAGAAGTTGTGTCTGGTTGACTGAGACGCTGGAGAGAAGCACTCCACATGGCACCATTTTGTTGTCCCAGTTGTGGTGTTATATTTAAAAATCCATGGTGCCACTGTTTGTGGACCCTATCTAAGCTTTTGCAAACTAGAATACTCACAGCTATGAATATCTGTTATTTCATTATGTTGCTTGTGCACTAGACTGCGAAGAATCGTGGGATTCCTATAATTCTTTATTAACAGGAAGTCACACTTGATTCCACTGATATCATTACCCATTTCATGAATCTGGGTGGGGTTTTAAACAAAAACCATGGGAACTATATTTCCTGTGCTACCTGCTGACCACAAAACACTAGGATTCATTGCAAACGTTTCCATTGTGAGCATTCTCCACTGTCATTAGGTAAATTTTGGAATGGAAAGTGGGTGAGGGCTTGTGGTGGAAGCTTCTGATATCATAATAAGGGCTCAACGTTTATATTTTGTTTTCAAATGGCAAATACGTATCGTTTGTACGAACCTTCGTTTGTACTATAGAGCCCTTCCTTCTAGTGAAAAGGGTCATCTGTTTAGCTTTGCTGGTTGGAAAGTTAGCTTTGACCTTAACACGTTACACATAGACCTGCAAATTTATGCCGTGACACCAATTCCAGAAAGCCAGGAAGTGCTGCAAAGAGAAGGCATTCCAGATAACATCAAAAGTTTTTATAAAGTGAATCACATCTGGAGATTCCGATATGATAGGCCATTCCACAAAGGGACCAAAGACAAGGACAATGAATTCAAGGTATGATGTTTCCTCAGTTCTGGTTGATTTTAATTGGTTGGGCATGCTCAGGTTGTTTTTAATTCCTACCGCCTTTCTGGAATGAAGCGTTGGCCCCAATTCTCATGGCGCTACATAGGCCATTTCATACTCTGCCCACGTACTTCCAGAGTACATACCACAGATATGAGGCTAAACAAATATCAGAAAGATTGGTTAGTACTGTGCAGCAATTGTCACCAGATAATTATTCCTGCTGTTCTGGAAGGCAGTGAGGCCTGGAGATTTATGTCTAATTGACATAGCTGCAAACGAGAGAATAACCTATTTAGAAACTCTGGAAAAGTTTCAAAATATTTGGCAGGGATTCCTTGAGCTATTTCAAGTTTATCAAAACCGTTAGTTTATTGGAAAATGTACAACAATTGATTTCATCTTTGTATGGCTGGGGTTCCATTTGTTTTATTTCCTCCTTCTGCTCTTTCCTCTTTTTCTTTCTTTTCATTTTGGTCTGTGGATTTCTGGTTGTTATTATTATCCAATTTTCCCTGAAATTTGATGTTCCATTGGCAGGGATGGGTTGGCTATTAGGAGAAAAGCAGTGGTGGAGGGACGAGGATGACTCGTAGGTTGATTGTGGATGAAAGAAAAAATTATACGTAGTTGTGGGCTTTTCTGAAATTAATGTTTATGGACATCTTGCATGTGGCTTTTAAAAACCCCAACAGCTGCCTTTTGAAATGCCCCCTATGTGTGTGTGTGTGTGTTCAAATTCAAAGCCTCCTTGGTATACAGAACTTTTCCCCCCCTGCATTGTATCCGGTGTGAGATTTTTCACTCATAAATATAAGCTTCCCATTATATTTTTTGGTTTGCATCAATTACTGATGTGAATCCAAGGATAACTTTCTATAAACTGCTTTGAGGGTTCTTTTTTGTTTACTGTTTACAGTCAAACAATATATAAAATTTTATGAAATAAATAAATTCAGGCCAGATAACATTGGCTGAATATTTTCTCTTCCTACATACTTCTGGGGGGGAAAAACCTATTATCAATTTATTTATCTATTATCAATTACCTATTATCAGTTACCTCTGTCCTTGCAATGCCTATTATCAATGACCTATTATTATTATTAAAATTACCTATTATCAATTTATTCTGGGGCGGAAAAACCTATTATCAATTTGTTTTTGCATTTATATTCTAACTTTTCTCCAAGGAGCTTGAGGTGGTGTATATGGCTGCCCACTTCAGCTCCATTTCAATCCTGTGAGGAAGGTTGGTGACTGGCCTAAGATCACCCAGTTAGCTTCATGGCCATATGAGGATTTTGACTCCTGACCAATTTCCAGGGCTGAGTGGGGATTTAACCCCTGTTTTCCCAGGCTCTAGTTCAATACTCTTCACGTCCTCCTCCTCTTAGTATAAGAAGCAAGAGCCTTGTTTTATACCCCTTTCCTATACCATGTCTCAGCAAAGCTCCTGTTGCAATATTTGCCTAGATAAACTTGAAAAGAGCCGTGCACATTCTTCCAATTGTCTGATGGTTGGACCTAAATTCTAGAGGACTTTAGGGTGTTAGTTTCTCTATGTATGTCGCTTGACCTGTGGATGGGAAACTAATATGCTGCATAGTGGCAACAAATTCAGTAAAAGGAGACCCACCCCTGAATGGGATTAGTGCTGCTAATGGAAGCAGTCTGATTAATAAGAGAATAACCCAATCCCCTGGCTAGCGGTGACAGAGTTTAATGGAGTCACTGATGTAAAGTAAAGGTAAAGGGACCCCTGACCATTAGGTCCAGTTGTGACTGACTCTGGGGTTGCAGCGCTCATCTCGCCTGAGGGAGCCGGTGTACATCTTCCAGGTCATGTGGCCAGCATGACCAAGCTGCTTCTGGCGAACCAGAGCAGCGCATGGAAACGCCGTTTACCTTCCCGCCGAAGCGGTACCTATTTATCTACTTGCACTTTGACATGCTTTCAAACTGCTAGGTTGGCAGGAGCAGGGACTGAGCAATGGGAGCTCACCCCATCGTGGGGATTCGAACCGCCAACCTTCTGATCGGCAAGTCCTAGGCTCTGTGGTTTAACCCACAGCACCACCCGCGTCCTTTTCTATTCATGCTGCACAGGTAGAAAGGAAGGGCCAAGGGGGAAATGCTATGTCACCTTCCAGACTGGGTGTAATAGAGAGGTCTGAATCAGGCCCACTGCCATCATGTGCTGTGGTAGCAGATCTACTTGAGGATCCAGCATATCCTGTGCTGGCCCAGCCCTGTACTTCCCCAACCCATTTTTGGGGGTGGGGTGGAGGGTTCTGCTGGCTGTTTCTGGCAGGGGAACCACCCGTGGTCTCTTCTGCCCACCACTTGGGCTGATGCTTTGGAGTGCCCCTTGTTGGCGGGGCTCCTCTGCTGGCAGCAGAGACCAGCAGATTTAGGTCCAGGCTGGGTAGCGTAGCACCTGTCCTCCACCCACACCCACTCCAGAATAGCGGGTAAGGAATTTGGGCTGCTGTGTAATTAACGTTCCTTTGTTTCAGAGTTTGTGGGTGGAGAGAACCACACTGATCTTGGTGCAGAGCTTGCCTGGGATTTCACGTTGGTTTGAAGTAGAGAAACGCGAAGTAGTGAGTATGGATTGAAGTTACCCTCGTCATTTTGGGTCCTGACCATAGTGATAGATGTATCAGTCTGTAGCCCCTCCATGCGAATTTTGTACGTGTTAATTCTGTCCGGTTTCTATATTCATCTGTGATTTATTTATTATTTAAAAAACAAGTTACTTTCATCGGTATTGATGATCTCCTTCTACCGGGCCACAATAGAAAGTGTCCTTTCATACTGTATAACAGTGTGGTATGCTGGTTTGACAGCCACGGACAGGAAGTCCTTACAGAGGGTGGTGAATACAGCACATGACATCATGGGCTGTCCTCTGAGTTTGCTAGATGGCAGCGCGGGAGACCGCTCCCTCAGGAGAGCGAGGAAAATTCTTAGGGATGACTCACACCCTGGCCAGCATTTCTTTAATCTCCTACCTTCAGGCAGGAGATACAGAAGTATAGTCAGCCGCACCAACAGGTTAAAGAACAGTTTTTATCCGTGGCTGTTAGGCTGCTGAATGGGAAAAAATAGTGGTGTAATTGACTTCTGACAAGCACACAGAGCGGAAACAAGACTGAATGTATTGGGGGGGGGGCTCGTTTAATTTCACTGCACACAGGTGGTGTAGTGACAATAAAGGTTTATTATTATTATTATTATTATTATTATTATTATTATTATTATTGTTCCTCACAGGATAAGTGTTTAGATGCGTATTTTATATCAGTGCAAATGCGTTTTATCTCAAAGAAAATATGCTTTAGGCACATTTGTGAGCAAAGAACTATGTGACAACAATTCAAAGAGGAAAATCTGAAGAACAATTACCGTATTTTTCCGTGTATAAGACGCCCCCATGTATATGACACCCCCTATATTTGGGAACTCAAATTTAAGAAAATGGGGGGGAGGGAGGCCTCAGAGTTGTTGAGATTTTGGGGGGATTGCACAGGGTTGTTGAGCTTTTTTGGATTCCCCCCCCAAAATCGCTCTCCTGCATGCGGTGCTAAATTCGCTTCTCTGACCCCTTGCCACCAGAAGCTGCAAATTGCCCACCCAATTGCCACAACATCAGCCAATCAATACCAGCCTTTGATGCAGGATCCAATACAACACCCAATAGTCGCTGACTGCCATGGTAGCAACCAATTAAATGTCTACCCTATGCACTATCCATGTATAAGACAACCCCCACTTTTTAGCATAATTTTAAAAGAAAAAAACCAAGTCTTACAAACAGAAAAGTACTTTCCAGTCTGTGTATTAGTCCACTTAGTGCAAATTAGATTGGTTTATTTGCTGGCCAAATAAAATTATCCCTCCTATCTAGTTGACCATCCCCCTCTGGCACTGTTGTAAATTAAATTAGTTAGATAATAACAAATAGCAAATGAAATGGTATGGTATGGTATGGTATTTGGGGGTGGGGAGTGAACGAACTCAGTGCAGAAATTATTTCTATTCTTCCATTTATATTCCACTCCTCTTCACCCATCAAACCCAAAATGACATAAATGTGGTCCCCAGAAGGTCTCCCATGTAGGCACTGATCAGATCTGCTTAATTTAAGCAAAATGGTGGTCATATCTGCCTTGGGTACACAATGCTCTGGGACCATATCCTGGGAACTGCTAAAACTGGATAGAAGCTCATCCCATGAAAGAGACAGAGAGAGGGAGAAATAAAGAGATTGTTATATAATTATTTCTGAATGTGAATAAACATTAACCAAGTGCATTTAACAGAAATGTAAATATAGAAATCTTATAGCTATAGTCATTGCATATAAAGATTTAGTTCTAAACCACTATGACAAATACATGGCATGTATAGTTATGATATGTCTTCCATGCTGCTTTTAGCTGAGGTGCAGGGCTAAATAAATAGCACTATATAGTAGCTTTAACACCTCTTGTAAGTTTGGTCACAGATTTCACCCGACACTCCACATATCCTCAAGCTTTCCAGAACATCACTTGGAAGTGGGGTGGTGCTTAATTTCTCTTCAGTCAGAATAGCACATCAGAGATGAGGTTGTCAAAGCTGTCGGCAGTTGCAAAGGAGCTGCTAAGTCTGTGTCAAATAAGCAGATGCATTGCTGTTGATGGTTTTCAGGTGGAAATGAGCCCCTTGGAGAATGCTATTGAAGTGCTGGAAAATAAAAACCAACAGCTGAGGACACTGATCAGTCAGTGTCAGACTCGACAGATGCAGAACATCAACCCCCTCACAATGTGTTTGAATGGGGTCATTGATGCAGCGGTGAACGGTGGAGTCACCAGGTACCAAGAGGTACGTCCTTCTTACCTAAAGTGCTGGGGGTTAAGGTGTATTCTTATTTAAAACTCCTATCTGTCACACTAATTGGGACTGTTTAGAAATCTGATTGACTAATTAGGCTGAGATAGCATTTATCACCTTTTTATCCAGCCCTTCTTCCCAGATACAATCCCAGTACTTGGGGACTATATCTAGATCAGGGGTCAACAACTTTTCCAGCTGTGGGCCGGTCCACCATCCCTAAGACCATGTGGTGAGCCAGACTATATTTTTTTTGGGGGGGGGGAATTGAATGAATTCCTATGCCCCACAAATAACCCAGAGATGCATTTTATATTTTTTGGGGGGGAAATATGAATGAATTCCTATGCCCCACAAATAACCCAGAGATGCATTTTAAATAAAAGGACACATTCTACTCTAGCCAGTGTGGTGTAGTGGTTAAGAGCGGTGGACTTGTAATCTGGGGAACCGGGTTCGCGTCTCCGCTCCTCCACATGCAGCTACTGGGTGACCTTGGGCTAGTCACACTTCTTTGAAGTCTCTCAGCCTCACTCACCTCACAGAGTGTTTGTTGTGGGGGAGGAAGGGAAAGGAGAATGTTAGCCGCTTTGAGACTCCTTTGGGTAGTGATAAAGCAGGATATCAAATCCAAACACTTCTTCTTCTTCTTCTTCTCATGTAAAAACAGGCTGATTTCCAGACCGTCCGTGGGCCGGATTGAGAAGGTGATTGGGCCGTATCCGGCCCACGGGCCTTAGGTTGCCTACCCCTGATCTAGATAAACAGTCATACTCAGAGAAGTCTTATTGAAATAAATAGATACATCAAGACCATTAAATTCAATGTGCCTGCTCTAAGAAAAACTCAGTTGGATGCAACCCATATGACAGTCACCAGCAATTTATTAAAACCACAAAACCTTGTGCCATAATAAATGTGTTGAACTCTAAAGTGCTGCAGGACCCTACCTTGGTTTTGCAGACATGCTGATTAACACGGAATCGAAATTGACACATTTTATTAAGGCAATGTTCATCAGAGAACCTTGGTTTAAGGTGACAGGCAGCTGCTTATGCACCGTTAGATGTAGAAGTGAGTGAGTCACAGCACGGTAACAATAATACCTTGCAAACATGTATTACTGTTGAAATGAACTGACCGTGAACCTGCATTGCTCTTTTGAGCTGAAATGCAGTTTAAGGAGATGGCAGGCTGCCGTCAGGAGGACTGGGTTTGGATGGAAACTCTTGTAAACACGATGTACTTTGAACTAACATGTAGACCCTGTGCTACAATTATATTCTGCTCAGGCATTCTTTGTGAAGGAATATATCTTGAACCACCCAGAGGATGGAGAGAAGATTGCATGCTTGAGGGAACTTATGCTTGAGCAGGTAAAGGGGAACCCAAGCAAGCCATGTGCTGTCTGTTGAAATTGACATGAACCCAGGAAAAAGCACAACAAGGCAACATTCTGCTTTTCAGAGGGCTCTGGGATTTGTAGAACTGATGTTCAGATGGCAATGCTAAGGGCGAGTGAGCAAGCTAAGTGTTGTTAACATCATCCCTCTGATCTTTTAAAACTGCTATTTCTCTTGTTTTCGGCAGAGCAGCCTAAACTGAAGAGTGGGTGACAGGCAGAACTTTGCCACGTGACTGTCTGCATATATTTTAATAATATGCTGCTTGAAATGTACTGTAGGAAGGATTCCATCTGGTTTAAAACAGGGAATGAAGGGGATCAGAAACAAGGGTGGTTTTTTTTAAATCTTAAGATTACTTTGCGGTATTAATTCTGAGTCTCCTTAAAACTGGAGATGAATTATGCAGTCTAGCAGCTATGTCTTTTGCAGTTCACTGCCCTTTAAATGTCCATATTTCCAGCGGGATTTAATTTCTTGGAATAGCTTTTGAAATGTATGCCGTATGCTTACAGCTGGCTCCAGCAGCCCACAAGGATTGCTCTTCATGTAGTGGCAAATATCTATGTATGCAGAACTATGTTATTCCGTATCCAACAGCGTGCTGTTTTGGGCATAAGCCATATTTTATTGTGATGGGAGCAAGTCACAGTGACTTCCTCCAGCGTAGTCATGAGAAGGAAACAGGAGTTTTTGCTTCTCTTTTTGATTAACTACAGTTTGGGATTTTATCTGAATCCAGCAGTGAGTTATGAAGCTGGCTTGTTTCAACAAACCATAGTTAAAATTAGTCATAGTTTATGGTGGTTAATAAAACTATGCTTCATTAAAAAAGTGGAAGCAAAATCTTCCAGTTTCTTCATAGCTATAAGGATGGAGAAATGAGAAGGGAGAGCTCACTGTGGTTCACCCAAGTCACCATAAATAATGGTCACCTTACATAATATCATGGCATCTGAACTTCCTCAGCTTCATAGTTGCCTGAATGATAGTTAATTTTTGACAGTAGCAATTTTGGAGTTTGGAGAGGGGAAAGTATTTGATCCCCTGCTAAATTTGCCCGTTTGCCCTCTGACAAAGAAATGACCAGTCCATAGTTTTAATGGTAGGTTTATTGTAGCTGCGAGAGACAGAATAACAACAGGAAAACCCCCAGAAACCCAGAAGACAAAAGTCAGCGATTGATGTGCATTATAATGAGTGAAATAAGTATTTGATCCCTTTGCAAAAGATGACTTAGTACTTGGTGGCAAAACCCTTGTTGGCAATTACAGAGAAAGACGTTTCTTGTAGGTGGCCACCAGGTTTGCACACATCTCAGGAGGAATTTTGTCCCACTCCTCTTTGCAGATCCTCTCCAAGTCAGTAAGATTTCGAGGTTGATGTGTAGCTACTCGAACCTTCAGCTCCCTCCACAGATTTTCAATGGGATTAAGGTCTGGAGACTGGCTAGGCCACTCCAGGACCTTAATATGCTTCTTCTTGAGCCACTCCTTTGTTGCCTTGGCTGTGTGTTTTGGGTCATTGTCATGCTGGAATACTCATCCTCGACCCATTTTCAATGCCCTGGCTGAGGGAAGGAGGTGCTCACCCAAGATTTGACGATACTGTGCATGATTAGAAATTGCTGTCATAGCAAAGATACATATGAAGACAAATACTAATAATCATTCTCCCTTTGTTGTGTGAAGGCCCAGATTCTGGAATTTGGCTTAGCTGTGCATGAGAAGTTTGTCCCTCAAGATATGAGACCTTTACATAAAAAACTAGTGGATCAGTTCTTTGTGATGAAATCAAGTTTGGGAATACAGGTATGTGCAATTCATGATGAAAGGCCCTTAGGTTGTACATAGTCAGTATATTTATTAAGCAACAGACAGTGACATCTTCTGGTTGTAGGCCTATATTGCATCACTGTGATTTATATCTTACTGTTTCAAAGAAAAATGCATACTGTGGAGGGGGGGTATTAAAAAAGAAAAATCTAATTTCCTTAGTTTATAGTTTATATATTCTTTTTTTACAAGATACTTGCCATATATAAAAGTTGTCTTCAAAACAGCAAAGTATGCCCTTAAAAAAAATTATCCTGGTCCCTAATATTTTAAATTTAAATGTATACTTAGGAATTTGCTGCATGCATCCAGGCCAGTCCAATTCACTTTCCGAACGGAAGCCCCCGCATCTCTAGAAATTCAATCCCAGTTTCTATGAGTCCAGACGGTGTCAGAGTGATTCCCAGACGCAGGTAAGTGGAAAAAGTGAAGTTCCGTGTTTCCAATATTTGTACATATTTATACAAGCGGACCAATTCTCACCAAAGTTGGACAACCCTGAAATAGAAAAAAATAATAACACCAGCTGCCAAGGGAGGTTATAGTGATTCCTTCATTTAAAGGTATTCCTAAAAATAAAGTTGGGCAGGCATTTGTAATGGAGGGCAGAATGCTTGAAGTAAGGGAGAAACTGTTTTAGGGCACAAATTGGTTAATCCCATTAGTCTTATAGCTTTGCAACACTCTAGGGCAGGGTTTCCGGCTGTTTTTGGACTACAACCCTCATTATCCCTAGCTGGCAGGACCAGTGGTCAGGGGTGATGGGAGTTGTAGTCTAAAAACAGCTGGAGACCTAAGTTTGATAAACCCTGCTCTATGATACAGATGGGGAACCTGAAGGCCTCTCAGGTCCTCTTGGAGTCCACCAGGCCCAGGCAGGATTGCCAGTGGCTAGGGATTATGGGAACTGTAGCCCAACAACACCTGGAGAGCCAGTGTGGTGTAGTGGTTAAGAGCGGTGGACTCATAATCTGGGGAACCGGGTTCGATTCCCCTCTCCTCCACATGCAGCTGCTGGGTGACCTTGGGCCAGTCACACTTCTTTGAAGTCTCTCAGCCCCACTCACCTCACAGAGTGTTTGTTGTGGGGGAGGAAGGGAAAGGAGAATGTTAGCCGCTTTGAGACTCCTGAAGGGGAGTGATAAAGCAGGATATCAAATCCAAACTCCTCCTAGGTTCCCTCCTTTCTCTGCTGTAGGATGAGCTGCTGTTATTGACCCACAACATTCTCATGGTCAGTTGTGGTTTTTTGTGTTTTTAAATAACCATCCTAAAGAATACACTGGTACCTCGGGTTAAGTACTTAATTCATTCCGGAGGTCTGTTCTTAACCTGAAACTGTTCTTAACCTGAGGTACCACTTTAGCTAATGGGGCCTCCCGCTGCCGCTGTGCGATTTCTGTTCTCATCCTGAAGCAAAGTTCTTAACCCGAGGTACTATTTCTGGGTTAGTGGAGTCTGTAACCTGAAGCATATGTAACCCGAGGTACCACTGTATGTGGATCCGCATTAAAGTCCAATACCAACATGCGGAAAAGCAGTCTTGAGTGCTGACACATTGGCTGAGTACACACCGTACGTTTAAAGCAGATGGCTTCCCTCAAAGTATCATGCGAGTTGCAGTTCACCCCTCACAGAGCTGAATTCCTAGCACCTTTAACAAACTACAGTTTCCAGGATTTTTTTGGGGGGGGGAGGTCGTGTGGCTTAGTTGTATGATATGTGTGTGTATATGACAAACTGATAAAGGATCAGAGTGGATGAAAACTTGTTTTCTTCTTTGTAATAGCCCCTTAAGTTACCCAGCTGTCAACAGATACTCTTCCTCATCACTGTCCTCTCAAGCCTCTGCAGAGGTCAGCAATATAACTGGACAGTCTGAAAGCTCCGATGAAGTTTTCAACATGCAGGTACAAAATGTTCCCTTCGTCTACAACTGGATCAGTTTATATCTTTCTGAGGACTTTTCTAGTTTTGGGAGGTTGGGGGTACTATTTTGAAGGGGTACGGAGGGAAACAGCAGGTGCTGAGGATGCTACAAGATTTATTTCATTATTTTTATTTGCACTTCTAGCACATCCAAATAATCAGCTCAGGATTAGAAATAAAGCTTGAAACTATCAATCCCCGTTGCAATATAAATATTGATTTATTGATTTAAAATACCCTTTTTATTTTATAATCCTGACAAACAAAGACTAATCATTCAGTAAGTGCTGGGGGGGAAGCTCTAGCTCTGCCTTTGGCAAATCTCCAGAGAAAAGCTGTTCTTCACTTAAGGGTGAAGCCCACAAGGTTCAGTCTCCAACTGCCCTTTGTCATGCAGACTCCATATTCAAGAAGAGGATCTTAAATATATTTAGCATCAAGGTTTGGTCTTACTGTATTCTCTTCATTGTGGGATGCGGGTGGCGCTGTGGGTTAAACCACAGAGCCTAGGGCTTGCCGATCAGAAGGTTGCGGTTCGAATCCCCGCAACAGGGTGAGCTCCCATTACTCAGTCCCTGATCCTGCCAACCTAACAGTTCGAAAGCACGTCAAAGTGCAAGTAGATAAATCGGTACTACTCCAGCGGGAAGGTAAACGGCTTAAGAAGCGGCTTAGTCATGCTGGCCACATGACCCGGAAGCTGTACGCTGGCTCCCTTGGCCAATAAAGCGAGATGAGCACCGCAACCCCAGAGTCGGTCACGACTGGACCTAATGGTCAGGGGTCCCTTTACCTTTACTCTCTTCATTGGGAGTGGGGTGATAAGCCATGTTAATCCCTGGCAACAAACTGCAGAGCCATTTAAAATATTTTCACACATAGTTCCGGGTCTCTTTGGAGATTATTTGCCCTCATATTCCACTTTTAAGAGAAGATATTCTTATAGGTTTCCTATCAGATTTCTGTGATTATTCTGAGGCAATACCTGGACAGAGTCCTGGAGCTGACAAAGGAGTGTTGATAGCTCAGGATATTCTAGTGATGTATTTCAGCAGGATCTATTTTTTTAGCCATTAGTTCTTGATACAGATAAATGTATTAAGATAAATGCAAAGCTGGCACAGACACAATCCATTACATCAACACCCCTTCCCAAAACACGGAGACTGGAGAACCTTGGTTAACAATTCCTTCAAAATAGATCAGTCACAAAACAGGTCGTATCCCTCTCTCCACCCTGGCGTTTTTTTTGTACAGTAAATATGGGGAGAGACGTTTCAGTTTTTAGAGGAACGTTGTTCATCTTTTTAAAAAAATAAATAAATAAATCTGACTCTCCAAAGTACTTCAAAGATCCCCACTTTGGTTCAGGGATCTCTCTCTCACTTGGGCAATCCTCAAATCTTTCTGAAGTAACCCCACTTCAGTTCATGATTCAGAGTCCATCCACAACTTTTGCACACCCCTAGTTTATGGATCCTGTAACCTAGCAACATTTTGGTGTGCCAGCTGCTTTTTCTGGATATCTGATGTGGAAGTAGTGAACGTTCGGGTGTTTGAGTGTTGAAGCTGTGCATCACTTGTACTCAACCTGTGTACAGTATTTGGTAAATAAATTCAAATATTTAACTAGGCCACGAGTCTCCAGTGAACTTCCAAAGGAAACTAAAGCCGGGTAAGGGCTGTACCCCTTGGAGAAGTGGCATGGGCATAAGAAAACAAAGGGATCATAGAGTTGGAAAGGATCCCAAGGGTCATCAGTTTAGCAACCAGAAATAATTTTCTATGGATAACATTCAAAAACACATTTTTTCATTTTTAGTATTTTATCATGAACCAATTTGCTAGTTTTATTTAGGGTGGCAAGTGCAAGATGAGAATATTTTTTCTGTAAATAAAATATTCTTTAAAGGTTGAGTACATTTGTTAATGTTTCTGATTGTTTGCTGCCTTTTCATGTTCCTTCCTATCACACATAAAAGGCTCGCTGTTAATCCTGACACACAAAGTTACTAGATTTACTGTATGGTTTGTAAAGGCAATAAACGGTGCAAAAAGATGAGGTTATGGTTTTGGGGTGAGAAGTGAATTTCAGCTGCAACCAAGTACATTTGGGTACATCCCTTTGAAACCTTCTCAGTAAACATGCACAGGATTGCACCATCAGTCACCAGCTTAACACCCAATCATATATTTGCTGCAATTTATCATTTGTTAAATAAGTCAAGCCTTGGATCCTGTATGTTGAGCCTCTCCATAACCTACCATACCATGAATCAGATCATGTTGTTGTTCACCTGTTTATCATCATGTCACATGATGAGGACATTGAGATATTGTGACTCTTGTATTTCCAGCCAAGTCCATCTACCTCAAGCCTGAGTTCCACTCATTCAGCTTCACCTAATGTGACCAGCTCTGCTCCATCCAGTGCCAGAGGTTAGTGCTTCATTACCTAAAGTTTCTTCCGGAAGCTTTCTGGGCACTACTAAATGATTTTAATGCAACCCATTTCTCGATCACACCATTTGCAGTTCTGCAGTGCGAGGCAAGACACTGTAGAGTCTCTGTCCATTGTGGCCTCACCAGAATAATACACCAAACTGAAGGTCAGGAGAACTGTACTGATTCTGCAGGTTTCTCTTTTGTTCCAGGCTCGCCTCTGTTGTCTGACAAGCTTAAACATTCCAGAGAAAATTCTTGTTTGTCTCCAAGGGAGAGGCCTTGTAGTGCCATTTACCCAAATCCTGCTGAGTCTTCACAGGTAGGCATTGCTAAAGATGACTTTGAGAGGGCAGTTGTCTCTCAAGTGAGCTTCTGCGGGGCAGAAATGGTATTGACCTACCTACCGAATTCAAACAGGTTACTTTTTGTGCATGTAAAAGATACAGTAGATCTTTTGAGCATTGTTGGTCTTCCTCATCAGATGATAGTGCTTAGATGTTTACTTTTAGGGTAAGTAATAATTCAGCTCCTAAATTTCTTAGCTTGATTCATTATGGCAGTTTCTTGAAGAATAGCAGAGAAGTGTTGTGAATGAAGAAAGCCCAGGATTTTTGTTTTTGTTTTCTCCTTTAGTGTCACTGTTTTATCATTTAAAGCAGGGCAGACTCCTTTACATAGGAAGTTCTTGTAACATAAGGTCAAAGTACCTACCGTTTTCCATTTACATAATGCTATTTATAATTGACAGCCATTCTTTTTAACGATCACATTTACCCTTGGCATATTTCTTGAAAACCTCTGTAGACCATTCCATCACCACACCATGCTATTAACAATGTAGTTCTCATGCTGAGACTTGGGGAAACCTTGGAGCAGGTTTCCTATGATTTGTGGAGTTTTGGCTCTGTTGGTAGAACATTATTGCAGTTTCAAAGGATCTTCAGAAACGAACGTCCCTTGGGTCTTTATAATTCATTTTCTCCGATAGGAAGCTCTTGCTTAATAGTTCCTCTGTCGTTCTATAATGTGATCTCCTCTAGTCTTGTTATGACTTGCTGGTTGCCATTGTAGCTGACATTTACTCAGCGACAGCAAACATTATTTTTGAATCAGCCTAAACTTTTCTATCATCCACTGGAGCAGCCAGGGCAGGAAATGGGCCCCTGGAGGAATGTTCTTGTGTTAAAGTGGCTTTTGGTGCATGCCACAAAGAAAGAACTGTACCATTTTTGCTCCCAGCCTGCAAACCCTTGCTTTGCCAAGTGGAATGAGGCCTCTATTCCGCGATGCATCCGAGATTCACCAAAGGAGCCTGAGGAGCACATATGCCCAGTATCTGCTCACCCAGAGGCTTACCTGACAGGGAAGTCTCACAATCTGTCAACAACCTGTGTAGCCCCCGACAGGGTAAGTAGAAAAAAACCCCACCTATTTCTCATGCAAACATTATGCAGATAACGACTCAAGCAGTTCTTTTTCTCTGTCACCTCTTTAAACTAAATCAAAGAGAAGGACATTTTCTTGTGGTGGCCCTGTGCTATAGAACATCACCATAGAAGGGACTTCTGGGCTATCGCTAGAGACATGGATATGGGGTGGGAGAAATGGCCTACTGCTTTGTCACAGTTCACCAAGTCATTGCTGGAGGCAATAGCAGTTCCCCTGTAGCCTCACATTAGAATTGGGTCCACCTACCCACATAAGAAGGGACGCGGGTGGCGCTGTGGGTTAAACCACAGAGCCTAGGACTTGCCAATCAGAAGGTCGGCGGTTCGAATCCCCACGACGGGGTGAGCTCCCGTTGCTCGCTCCCTGCTCCTGCCAACCTAGCAGTTCGAAAGCACGTCAAAGTGCAAGTAGATAAATAGGTACCGCTCCGGCGGGAAGGTAAACGGCGTTTCAGTGCGCTGCTCTGGTTTACCAGAAGCAGCTTAGTCATGCTGGCCACATTATCTGGAAGCTGTACGCCGGCTCCCATGGCCAATAAAGCGAGATGAGCGCCGCAACCCCAGAGTCGGCCACGACTGTACCTAATGGTCAGGGGTCTCTTTACCTTTTTTACCCACATAAGAGAAAGCACTGGATATTGAGATCAAAGTGGTCATTTGCCTCAGGAGAATAAAAACAACAGACCTGGAAGTTTCAGTAATTTATTTCAGACCATAGAAACCTCACTAAGAGCACTTGACAGCGGTGACCAGACTTGGGCGACAAGTCTATCATTCTAGCTTTCTTCATGCTCAGGGTGGCTGATCAGGAATCTGCCCATTTGTATGGTTCCTTTCCATGCTGCTTGCCTTTTGCTGTACTTCCCTATGTCACAACCCCAGGACAAAATCATTATTTGGTAACGACGTGCCTCGTTTTTGTAAGGGGTGAATTTAGTAAATATGGGACGCGATGGTGGTACAACATGGGCTATAGTCAAACTATTTCCATATTTTACCGCCGCTACTCAGATTTGCCCATTTTTAACAAATTCACAGGCTGGCCTGTTAGACCGAGTTGCTGACACATTTGGCTGGTCAGAAAGGCGGTCTGATCGTTTCCTGTTCTGAGAACATGGCTGCTGGCTGCGCTGTCATGACCTGTCATGCTTATTCTCCATCTTCTAATGGACGTGTCTGCATGTCGATGTTTCTAGTGATAAAGCTTTGCATACTCTTACTGTCTGCTCCAGCTTCATTGTAGTTGCCACACTTTTTTCCCTTTTCTTTCTTCGCAAGTACCCCACAATTCCCTGTTCTCGTGAATGTATTGTTTGCCTTGGATATCTGGCAGTTCTTGTCTTATGAGTTTGCTTCTGCTAATCTATCAGTGACTTTGGTTCCTTGACTGGTCCCTGTATACTCTCCCACAAAAAAGATCCGAAGTTCTTGCAAATGTTGCATTTGCTAACCTTGATTTTGACCCGTTTGCTTAACCAGTATTTAGGCTCTTGCATTGTAAATTGGAAATTACTGGTAGTTTAGCATTCACATCCAATGACCTTATGGGTGCTTTCTTCCTTTTCACTAGCTCTTTCAGGACCTGCTAATGTTATTTCTATATAAACATCTAAATCTACTTTATAGTCTTCAATTTAAGTGCATACCTTCACTCAGACTTCATTTGTACATCTTTGCCTCACTTCTTGTATATAATCAGTAATTGCCCCTGGAGGGAGATGTGGGAACTGCCTTGGGGTTTTTTTATATAGGTACCATTGACTAAATGATGTTACTTTATATTCTAGAATAAACTCTGTTTTGTTGCCTTCACAAACTTGGTCTAAATGGTTTATCTGATGATTGTATCTGCATTATTATCAAACTATCATTTTCAAAGGAGATTGTAAAATTCATCCAGTTGACTTTTGCTAACAGGTTCTTAATGACATATATAAATTATTATATAATATATTCTTTACTAACTGTCCTTAAGAAAATCCCAGTATCATTGGGTGGTTAGAAAAATGGTGTATTACACGTGAGTCAAGTGTGGTTGTATGAATAGGATTTGCCCAGATTATATCAGATATATATTTTATTAAGTAGAGGCAGGACCCTCCCCCCCAAAATCAGGAAGCTCTTTTCATATTTTTTAAGATCTCAAGAGTTTCTGCAGTTGAATTTGAATGTTATCTGAAGCATTTTAGCTTCCACTGGTTTAAAAAAAGCAAGCCTTGGGAATGCCTTATTTTTTCACTGTTCAATTCATAGCCCTTCTGCAGATTAATTATCCCTCGTTTTTCAATACAGAAAGAGCTGACCTTTGTTTTTGTACATCGTATTTAAATTAAATTACTCTGTTTAGCTGTCCTCTTAGGACTCATAATTAAAGAAAATCCATATCAATCATGCTTTAGTCTGGGTTTTTTTTAAAAGATAATTTATTCCCAAATTTAATTTTATATTTGCAAACATATAAAGGTTTAATAAAAAACATGTAAAGGTTTAATAAAAATGCTGTCATAAAAATGTTGTGATTTTTTAGAGAATTTTGTTCAATCACATTGGAGATGGTGCTTTGCCCCGAAGCGATCCTAATTTGTCTGGTCCTGAGAAAGGTAAGCATTTTAATTATTTTGACGTTCATATCTCACCTTTCTGTAAAATATCTGTGGTGGCTCTCATAAGAAAAAAGTAAAGCAATGCACAATAATAAAAAGTTGTCAAGCAGAAATAATATTCAATGTAGTGTTACAGTGTAATATAATATATATAATGGGTGACACCCCATTTAGTCATCTTCATAGGAGACCCATTGAAATAAAGGACTTACTGTAACTTAGTCATGATTATAAGCTAATGGATTGATTTTTATTGATTTAGTAAGTATGATTTATTCAGATAATACACAATTGTAATCAATTTTGCATTCAGTACTATATATATTGCAGTTAAATACCACAGTGGTGTTCAGTTAAGACAAAATAGTGAGTCTGAATAAAATGTAGAACAATGGCTTCCTCAGTAGATTCAGGCAGAAGAGAGGCCGAAACCTCTGTCCTTGAACGATAACCCTTAACCTGGAGGCTACAGAGACTAGTTAAGTAACTTCGCTTGTGAGGCTTGAATCGAGAATTTGTAGCCAACTTTTAAAAACTGAAAAAATGAACCTATGCTGCCAATTCTCATAGTAGACTAGTATGAAGTAAGCAGCACGTAAGCGGCACACAAAACACTACCAAACCATTCTACCTTCTAAATCTTATATTAATAATCCAAAAATTGAGAGAACAAGGTACAAGAAGCTACAAAAGCCACAAACAGAAAACTCATTCAAATAGTGTCCAAAAGGAAGATTCAGTCTTTAAAATTCCTTTAGCCAGGGTCCTGTAGATATCAACAAAGGTAAGCTTGCTCAAACAAAGTGTCGGCGATGTTACGCTCAAGGGTTAGATATCAACGAAGATAAGTTCGATCAAACGAAGTGTTGGTGATGTTACGCATGAGAGTTAGACAGGGTGCCGGCGTTTGTCACCTATTTCGCCCATCAAGCGTCTCGGGCTTCTTCAGTAAATTCTCTCTCATGGTTTTGATATATTTATAAACATTCACTGGTGGCCCCAACCAAAACTTATTAGTATTAAAAACTGGCTTATATGTCGTTTAACTTTCGATAGCTTAGAATACCAATGCTGATTTTTGTCATCTTTATCCAGCTGTAAACAGCACTCCCAGCAGCTGGAGCCTGGACAGCGGGAAGGAAGCCAGGAACATGTCAGAGAGTGCAAAGCTCATGTCTCCTCCTGTGCCCCCACGCCCCACGCAAACTGGTACGTGGATACATCGCAACCGTTCTTTTCTAGTCCCAGGCAAGGGAATGGTCTGCCACAGGCTGAATTCAGCTCAGGTTTCTTCTGAGAAACCAGAATGGGTAGATCCAGGAGCTACATGGCTAGGAGACCCGCCATAAGAGATCATGGTGGCCAGCAGCCAAATGTTCCCAGCCCAGTAGAGCAATAGATGGCTTGAAGAGGGACAAGGCAAGCAGACTGGGAAGAGGTTATTTTCCAAGGACCTGGAAGGGACTAGGAAGGTGGGAAACAGGCAACAGGGCACAGGGGTGTTGCCAGAGGGCCTGCAGGCTAGTTTTCTGTTTTTGTTTTCGCAATGGGTCCCCAATTTCTTGCTGCTGCCTGCTCTTTTTCAACTACCTGTTTGTCCACACACGCACACACAATTGTGTTGCTTATGTTGCGTTGCTATTGGAGATAGCCTGGAGAGATATTTTATGAGTCCTCAGTGCAACTGGAGAGGGGGAAATAAGAGGAAGTGTTTTCCTCCGTTCTTCGAGGGCTTTTGCAGATAAAAGAAGCCCCTGGGTTGAAAAGTTCTATCAGTGCTCTCTGTCTGGAGCTGCAAAGGCGAAAAGCAAGAACTGTGGGGTGATGACTTTTATGGTAATGGAGGCGGGGGGCAAGATCCTTTCATTGTGGAGTTGCTTCCATGGGGGCCTGGGGACAAAGCCTAGGTTTGTTTTTAAAGGAAAGTAAATGGTGAACGGGGACTATAATGACTGGCCATCATAATGTTATTATCAAGCAACACTTACACATAAATAGATACATACTATATAATTCTGTCAGTAACGTAAAAGCTGCTACAAAAAGGGGGGGGGGGGAAGCACGAAATGAGGAAAATAGGGGAGTAAAAAACACCACCCCCACAAACACTGTCATAATTCACCAAATTTTTATCTTAGTGTCCATGCGCGTGTGTAAGCTTTGATATAATGTCCATTTTAAGCTTCATTATTATTCTCATTACAATAGAATTCTCAAATCTGTTAAATTCTCCCTTTTTTTTTTAGCAGCATCACCTCGACACCTAACCTCAGTTTCCCCTTCTCCTGCTGGAAGATCTCCAATGAAGGTAGTGGCTAAAGGGAATTTGAACGATTTTGTGTTTCTTCATGTTTACAATACGATGCTTTTCTTTTCTCCTTGTAATATTGACACATATTCTGGCATGCATATTGCCTTCAGAATCTTAATGTTTTGAGGGTAACTCATATCATAAAAGCTTAGCCCTTGAAACCAGCACATTCGTGTTTCCTTTTTATTAAAACAGCTTAGAGAGGTTAGGTTACAAGGCAATAAATAAAAAAATAAGCATATAGTTTATTTATTGTTATGACTGTGCCAGTGTCTGTAGCAGCAAGTTGGTCCTATGCTTTCAGAAGACAGCGGCCATAAGCTGGAGTGAACACAGAACAACTCATGTGTTTTTATTTTATACCCAATGCCTACAAATACTGTTACTTCTCTTGAAAGATATATGCAGTGGCAATTGTTATACAGAATTGCTTCTCCTATCTTGTATTGCCACTGCCTGTTTCTGAGATCTGAAAAGTCAAAAGGTTTAATTCTGGGAAGCAGATTCAGCATTACAGTCTGCAGATTTGTCGTGAAAGTACTCATATCTGGCATTAGAGGGCACAGTGCTACCATTAATCCTAGAGGCGTTTATAGCATTGCTAGCAAATGGGCACGTAGTGATAAACAAGAGCTCTGCTCAGCTTCTGGTTTTGAAGGTGCAAAATGAGAAAACTGCCCTGTGTTTCTGGTAGCTGCAGAATTTCAGTGCACCGTATCACATGGAACCCAGTACTTGTTGCGAAGGAACATTTATCCATAATTTAGCATGTTTTCTTCAGAGAAATACTTTCCTCCTCTACCTCCTCTTTTTTTCGGTGGTGGTGGTGGGGGACTAATTCCTTTTCTTTTTACCCAGGGTTCAATACAATCGTTTACTCCATCTCCTGTGGACTACCATTCCTCGGGACTCATTTCCAACTCCCCAGTCTTGTCTGGAAGTTACAGCAGTGGCATCTCCTCCCTCAGTCGGTGTAGCACGTCTGAGACGTCCGGCTTTGAAACTCAAGTCATGGAGCACCCAGTACCTATTTCTAACTGCAACATGTCCGAAGAGCCCGTGAGAAAAGAGAGCAAGACTCCGCCACCTTACAGCGTTTATGAGCGGACACTGAGGCGCCCTGTCCCGCTACCTCACAGTCTTTCCATCCCCATCCCTACAGATCCACCAGCTCTGCCACCCAAACCCCTACTGGTCCGACCAAACAATCTGGAAAACAGTAGCAAGAGAACTGAACAGGTCCCTCGGCCCAGGCCTCTTCCGCGGAAAGTGTCTCAGTTATAACTTTTTAAAGAGAGGGTCATTTTTTTTGTAATGACTTAAGTGGAAAAAAACAACCCCACACACATCTAACATAGGCACTTTAATATTTTTCACAAATATTCTTTCCAGTCGTTTTCTTTTTTCTTTTTTTTAACTGCTTAATATTATGTTGCGTATTTTTGGCAGATGAAAAGTACTAACCTAGAATGCCAGATAATTGCAAGAAACAGGACTGAAATGATTTCGTTAATATTAGGTACAGCAGGTATGAATGCATACCAGTTTGAATCTGAAGTTCATTTCTCCCCCAAAATACTTTAAGTGAAACTATAATTCCCCTCCACAACTTCCTTTAACGTAATTCCCTGTACTTCTTAGAGCATGCGGAATAATATGATTTAAACTTAATATATAAAACCAAGGCATGTTCCTGTAACAAGATAGTTTCATTTCTACTTTTTGTGAACATTTTGGAGACTGTTCCCTTACCACTTTTGAACCTGTTTATTAATACATGTACGTGAACAAAAGTGATTATGGGTCAAGTGCTTATAACTGCATTGGAAACTCATGAGGATATTGTTGTTGCTGAGTTCATGAAACAAAACACTTTGTTTGGGGTTACTTTCTTTTGGCACATTTTGTAAAGCATATGTATATACATTTTCATACTTTTTAAAAAATGACATTTTCAGCACTTTGGCAATGATCTGTGAACATGGCCTACATTTTCCAATTTACTTCATAATTCCATATATCTGCTGATAAAAAAAATTCCCATGGACAGCTGGTTGTAGAATTTTCGCCTGCACATTAAAAATTGTGTGTTTTCAGAGGAGGGAACTAACCTTTGAAGTGTTCTAGTATCTCAAATGACTGTGTCCTTTTCATTGTGATCTGAAATGGCCATTGTCAGCGCTGTAAAATTAGTAAATGCAAAGAAAACAACTGGGTGCAAATAAGTGTTCCTGAAAAATAATTGCAGGGGGGAATTAACTGTGGGTGAAACATCAGAACTATAAATCAGGATTCAGGCTTTAATAGTGAATTTTTTCTTTTTTCCTTTCTTTCTCCCAATCAACCATCTTGCCCATTTGGCAGCCTTTAAGCCTCCAGACTGCATACCGCACTGTACAACAGAAAGCTTAGGAAATATCTGGGTAAAGGCGGGTACCTTTCCCTACAAGTCCCTCACCCCTTGCTCAGTTCCTGACAACCAGCTGTGTAGACTCCTCCATAGCTCATGTTCATTCCAGACAGGGCAGCTTTTCATGCCACAATCTGTCCTCTTGTAAAGAGAGGACAAAATTGGTGACATGCCACATTGTTTGAAAAGGCATTCAAAATGCACAGAGGCGGGAGACTCGACATTTCCCTGCTTCTGCGTATTTTATATATGAAAAAGGAAGCAGCCGCAAGCGATTGCAAACGTGCGCCATTTAAAATCATCGCGGTATCTCTACCCAAGTGCAACTTGCGAAATTGCCTTTGGAAATCTGTCCTGACAAGCAAAGGACGCTGCTCAGAGTGGAGACACTTTGCGCAAGGTCTGCATTCCCCCAAAAGCACGGCACATTCCAGTCTCCCCAAAGCTGGGCCGCCTTTCCGTTCTGCTGCTGTACATTCCACTCCCAAAACATGAAGGGAGCCTCAGGAGGGTGAGGAACTGTGGTCTGAAAAAAGGAAAACGGACCCCTCAGTGAGTAAAACAGAAACACTTGTCTGCAAATAGACATTCCGGATCGCAGCCCAAGTCCCTGCAGAACATTCTGTGTTGAAGTGCCCTTACTCTTGCCAGATGACGTTCTAGGTGGCATTTCACTCGAAAGCTCCTGTAGATCTGTTTGAAATTTCGTACTCAGTTCTAGGACCACAGATTAAATCACCTTGTATAAGCAATTTTTCTATCTCTTCTCCACTCCCCATCCCATTTTATGTACTGTTTGCAACATCTGTTTGACAACCGATACGTATGATCTGTATTTTTCAATCATACCGTTCAAAAGTTATCTCCCTGTTTTGTTGGGAAGTGTGTTGTGTGTGTTGATTTAACAGTTTGCTTTGTTGATAGCTTAACTCTGCAACATGGTGACCACTTTTTATATTCCCTCAACGAAACCTTCAGCAGGTATATGCTGCTAATGGTAGCTATAGAGGTTTTCTATAATAAATGTTCGAGTATTTTTGTACATAACTGGTTAATTTTAATAAGGAGTACAACTATGTGAAAAAGAAAAACCAGACAGTTGTGTATGCAGTAAGATTGTTATAATTATGCCAAATACTTTATGTAAGGGGGGGCACGGGGAAAAATATTTGTACATATGTGCTTTTAACAATAATTCTGCCATATTGACTCTACAACTTTGAATGTCAGAAAAATATATTAATATATGTTGAAATATCTATGTTTAGCAAAAGTGTTTATAACTGGAAAAGGAGCATATGAATTTTAGCTTTGTACGTTGCTGATTTTGAAGTCCTGAGATTTCTTGAACTAGCTCTCGCTTATCATAACATTTTCATGTCTGCATAACCAGAATTTTGAAGCTGTTAGCTTACATATTTATGCTGTTTTTTTAAAAAAAGGAAAAGGTATTGTAATTTAAATAAAGTGTCACAAACTGGATAACAGACCTACTTTTATCCCTCTCCCATCTTATACATAGAGCTGAATCAGTGTGTTGCCTGGTCCTTCAGCATAGCCTGAATCAGTGTTATTTGCTCCTCAAGTCCGTTTTTAAAACCTATTTGGCAGTAAGCAAAATTTTTACTCATGTGCACGTATTACTGACGTCTGCTTGACAGCAAAACTTTTAATGTAGTTTCTGTTTACAGATGGTTATACTGGTTGCTGAAGAACCGTAAATACACAATAAAATTGATTGATCTTTATTGTACAATTTGTTTTCTGCTGAGTGCTGAGTTTGTAAATTAGTTTGCCATGGAATTAAAGTTTCAGATCCTGTATTCGATCTAACTTCATTTTTGGTTTTAAAGGAGAGAGAAAAATGAACCAATCTCTTTGCTGATCATGTCTCCTTTGTCTGCCCTGCCCCTGCCGACTCAACTCTATAATAGCTTTCACACATTTGCCGGGAGCTTTTAAAGAATATAATTTGATTGGCTATTAAATGCATAGTTGCTCTAGGGAACAAAAGATCTTTATCCTAGCAGGTGTGTCTGTTGTGGGCAGATCATACTTTTCTATCCATCTCATCATCGTATTTCATCGCTAGACTGCAGGCCACAGCATATCCTGCCATAGCATGTCTTTTCTAATAGCAGGGAGGCATGTGGCAAAAATGTCAGTATGAAAAGCAGGGGTGTTGTGGTGGGTTTCCGGTAGCAAAGTGCAGGAACTCATCATGACAGCTCTCGCAGCCAGGTTCTCAAGGACAGCCCTAAAGCACCAGCAGCTTTTCGGATTTCACTGGGGAGACAGACCAGTTGTGTCTCTGATTAGTCGCATGGCATGACTGCAAGAATCCTCTGCATAGTTAAATGGATAAGCTCCATTGAACTCAGTGGTGCTTTTACTACGTAGGTTAATTTTGCTAAACACATGGAGCCTTAACTATTAATTTCCATCTGTGTTTGCAGCCATCTGCAATCCAGCCTTTAGCTTTATTTACTTTTTCTTTTTTTAATGTGAACACTCTTGCAAAAGAAGCATTTTCATTTAAACTCCTAACATGAAGTATAGTCCCCTTCAAGAAAAGAATGAGTCAGCTTCCAGTAATTATTTTGTCCCAAATCTCTGTCTTCCTCTGTGCTAATATGTCACGAACAATAGTAATACTTGAAAGACTTGTTATTGTCAAATTCTGTTGCCAGAGCAAGGGGAAGATCTATCAATTATCCTTCTCTTTCAGCAGATAGTATCACTCCTGCTCTGTGATTCATGCACTCTGTTCTTCTTGCACAACACCACTGATAAAAGTATATATCTTGCTAATGCTGGTGAGAAGCGACAGAATTCTCCTCGTATCATTTTTTTTACCCTTTTTGACCTTTTTGTTAGATTTTCAAGAAGTGACTATACAGTAAACAACACCTATGTTTAACCAAGTGTCTAAAATCTGGCGAATGCTGTCACAACACATAGGACTCAGCTACACAGGTCAATTACAGTACAGTATAACATTAAAGTGTGTTATAAAATTTACACCAGGGGACGCTGTCCATGGAAATATGCATTAATAGCTATATAATTTTTTTCTTAGTGTTCTTTAAATCTGTGTAGATCCAACCCTAATGAGTGTTGCGCATCAAACGTAAGTTTACAGTTTCATTTATAAAGGGGTTGAAGGTGATCCTTTTTAAAAAACAACAACCAACAACTAGAAATATTAAAGGCAGCTTGCTCCTAATTTCCCTAACTTGTTCAGTTCACTACAGACCAAGCATTTTATAGTTAAGAGCTTTTTAGGTGGCAAAGAAGTGTTTGTACATATTGAGTTTAGTTGTTTTTTTAAGAACAAATTAAAGCTTTTATTTGTGCTTCTGGGAAACAGTGCAGTCTCTTGCAGAATTATGTGTGCAGGAGGACTTTAAAATCCCTGCTCCCGTGTGAGCATCTTGTCATTTTGTAAATTTTGCTTAGTTTTACCACCTCCTCTGGTTTCCCCTTATTTAGTTCCTCACAGACTGTTTTCCTCTTCACCTGTGGGACGGACACACACACACACACACACACACACACAAGGCAGAAAGGAGAGCACCTTTCATTAACCAAATAAATGAACAAACCAACTACAGAAGCGCTGCTCATATACGTCCACCAGCAGTGGTGCAGCTAGGTAATTTTGAACTCTGGACTTAATGGTCTTGATGGGGGCTCTAGATGGTCACAGAATCATAGAATTGTAGTGTTGGAAAGGGATCTGAGGATCATCTAGTCCAACCCCCTACGATGCAGGAATATACAGTTGCCCCATTTGGGGATCAAACTTAAAACCTTGGCATTATCAGCCCCACGCTCTAAGCAACTGAGCTATCCAGGCATGCTGTTACTTCAGATGGAAGCACAGGCCCACACTGAGAACATCAGGCAATTAAAAAATAATCCTCAAAATGTCAAAGCCACACCCCTTTTTATACTGCCTTGAATTTACAGAGGCATGTGTGTCAATCTCCTGTCCTCTGGCCATCAGCTCTTGGACGTAGCTTTACTACTGTGTTAGGACCAGCTTTGCAGTGCTAAGCCCCCAAGCCAAAAGAGCCGGTGACTGATTGGGCAGCTGGTAGGTAAAGTCTGTTGTTATGAAGGAGCTGCTACAACAGATGCTGGGGGCATCAAAAACAGCCCTGTGGGGTAACACAGACCTATCAGAATCAATGCATTGGTTCTGAGCATGTTCAGAGCAGCAACAGGAAGTGTTTCCTACTCTGAGGAGCTTTTGTGTGTGTTTGGTTTAGTTTGGCGACCTTGCTAGACAGAGAAAGAGAAAACAAACAAGCAAGAGCAATCCTCTTTCTGTAATAAATACCTATTTTTTAAACTTTGTCATTTTGCTTAAAAAAAGAGAAAGAAATGGGAAATTGGGAGGAGAGGTAATGGAAGCGTTGCAACAAACTCTTTAGCAACCATTTCACTCATTAAAAGTTGCACCCGCTGCTTGGTTGGGCAAGGCCAATAAGGCAGATTTGAGCCATGTAGCGTCCTAGAGTATTATTTCCAGAAAAGGTGTGTGGAACAAGCCCTTCCCCTAAAAGAGGATACAGCTTGAATGGAGGAAAACGCTGTCGCTGCTGTTTTGACCTTGCTCTAAAATGAAAAGTTTGGCTGCTGTGACATTGAAGATATCCTAAGTTTTCACCTCATTAGGTATAACTGACATCACTTGGATTCTTGTTTGTATAGCCGCGACAACAGACGTGCACTGAAAGACTGAAGTACTGAAGCAAGTTATTATTCAGACTTGTTTTTTTAAAAAAGTGTGTTTTTAAATGTATTGTGTATGCAACACCACCCTCAGATTGAAAGGCTTGTATTTGAATGGTGTGCGGTGTATTCCTTACACATGCAGCTTCACAAACTACCTGGTGACTTTCAAGCATTTTTAGAGACTTTCAAGCATTTTATCCATGGAATGTATTAGAATATTTAGGCTTTCATTTCATTTCATATTGTTAAATGTCAGCAACAATAATTAAATACCAGCCAGTTTGTCTTTGAGTATGCTAACTGCTGTAACATCTGGAATAGTCAAATAACGAAGAGTTGTTGTTTTTTAAAAAAGAAAAACAAATTAGAAGATAAATAACCGTAACTTTTAATGACTTCTGTGATACAGTTCGTGAACTATGGAAGTATCTGTTGTCAACTTAAGTACATGTTTTGCTTCATAGGATTTACTGTTAGGATTGGCACCATTAGTGTGCATTTCATGTGTTCTGTTTATCCGAAAATGATTTGGCGGGGTGGGGTGAGGAATGACAATATTTTGCTGCACTCTGCTGATACGTTAGTGGCACTGTCATTACTAAGTTGGTCTTTCATGTAACTTGCTTTGGAGTTGTTTATATGCAAGTGAAGGGAACCTTCAAACTGGCTCAGACCCCCGAGTTGAGATTTTTCACTAGTAAGAGGCACCGCTCCATACCGAGGCCGCAACATTCTGCTCTCCATTTTGATCAACCTTTTTTATTCACAATTATTTAAACCAAACAGGACTCCAGCCAACGCTACCAGCACTTCTATCCAAAGGTTAACAGGTAGCAGGCATAGGGGCTGTCAGTTTTTAACTTCAAATCTCCTGTGCAATTTTCCAATAGGTCGCAGGATAAGGGGGACAAAGAAAGCTGTTAGTAGCAGATTCTGAAGATCATTCTGAGAACTGCATAACTTCCTTTGCAGAGAGAGCCAATATCTATTGGAAACATTTACAGTCAAACTTCCTTGGCTTTGTTGTTGAGGCTGCTGATTCTGCAAACCACAACGCCTGACTCCAACACTACTCTCCCCTCTTGAGGTATCTAGAGACTAGTATTCAGAAGCATGCTGTCTCCAATTGTAGACAGTGCTTTTCCCCCTAGAAAAATAGGAGCCGGTACTGTTACATTAAGTGTCACACTTTTTAACCAAAATGAGAGAGGTGCACTGCACTACTCACCACAAAGTGGCTACAGTAAGTGTCACATTTTTAAATTACAACAAAAATAGGTGCTGGTACTGCGGACCCTTGAGTACTTCTGGGGGAAAAGCACTGAACATAGTCATCAGGGTGAGTAGTCACCGTGCTGAGAATTTGTGGCTTTCACTGTCCCATGTGGGAGCAAACGCCAAACACTGCCATTTACCTGGTCGTAAATAGATCTGAACTCTCCAAAAGCCCTTAAATAAGCAAGCCCTCTGCATTCCCAAAGGAAGCCCTATAGCCCTGAGTAAGCGAAGCAAGACAATCCCTTCCTTAGCCCATTTTAGTCATGCTAGTAGCTCTGCTGCGTTCCTGGTTGTTGACTTTGAAATAATTATATTTGTTCCCTCAATGCTGTTCGCTCGGAGAAATGTTTTGATTAACCAGCATTGTGTTATTGTGCTGAAAAGGAATTGTTTTATTTATGAATGCAGATAATAATGGTCCTGCATATGCTTCTGCTGCTTAGAGAGATGGTGGCGAAGGCAGAAGAAGAGAAACGGTTGCTATCGTCCTCTCCCATGGTGTGCCTGCTTTTAGGACAAATGTCCATCCAGGAAATTTTGCAGGAGTCTAATCACACTGGCGCTCTATAATTACACAGCTTAATTGTTTCTGGATGGTTTGAGAAATGCTTTGGTGCCATTTGTCCTTTCAGAATCTCACCCAGACGCTTATTACTGTGCTTATACATCCCAATGTACCTCTTACTAATTTTTCCCTGTTTGCCTCTTTCCAAACAAAGCAACCTTTTACATTTGCATTCATAAAACCGTTGCACCTCCCCTGTTCTGTTTTCCTGCTGGCAATTCTAGCCCTGCTTCTGTATCCCCGTTTTACCTCCAGTAATCTCTGAAATCATACCCATGCTCCTCTGCAGTGGCGTAGCGTGGGTTGTCAGCACCCGGGGCAAGGCAAGTAATTTGCACCCCCTAACCCATGGATTTGCGCCCCGTAACCCGTGGATTTGCGCCCCCTAACCCTAACCCCCAGATGTTGCGCCCGGTGCGGCCGGCCCCCCCTGCACCCCCCACGCTACGCCACTGCTCCTCTGACTTAATGCAGTGGGCAAACAGGTGCTCTTCATTTCCAGGTGGGAGAGGGGGAAAAAAGCTTAACTTTTTGTAATACCCAATTTTCCCAGGCCACGTTCCATTAAGTTAAAACGCTGGAATAACCCGTATAAAAACTGAATTCTACTCTGCGGCTAAACATATTGAAGCACAATGAAATGTTTTGGGCCACTTTTGAAAAGCAGATCGCTGTATTTGCAGTATAAAAAAACAACTTTAACTACGGAAGACTGGAAATAAAAGAGTCTACATGGTTTTACACAACAATAGCAGCTTATTTCTAATTTTTTAACTGGCCTTGAGAGGGGATCTACATGGGCATTGAGACCCACTTGAGAGTGCAAAACCCTAGCTGTTTAGAAACCATGAATTTGAAGCAATGACCTCCCCGCAATAATCTTGGGAAACATAGTTTACCCTTCACAGAGCGACAGTTCCCACCCCCTTGACAAACTACTGTTCCTAGGATTGTGTTTTCAATACATGGTTTGCATATATTGTAGCACAAGCGATTGACATTATGCGCCCACTATTCTTGAATATTTGTTGGGGTAAAGGTCTGAAGAGCAGAGTCTGCCCTCTTCAGGCTCTCTATATGATTGAGAACTCTGAGAACATGCATAGGGGAAGCTTCCATCTTCAGAATACTTTTGCTTCCCATTCCACCCATGACCATTCTCAACTGCAGAATTTTGAGAGATTACGAGGTGACATTTTGCATAACACAATAACATGGCTCTGGCCACCGTGACAGATGTGTTTCACAGAAAAGCAAGCCGCACATATTTTCTCTCTCCCTCCCCCCCCCTTCTAATGTAAGCTGAGAAGTGGTACCAAATGTTCAGCGGACAGCATGGTCAGAGGCTATTCAATTTAGGCAATATTTGTCAAAAGTGGTGTCCTGCATTTTAGCACCTATTATCTTTTGATTATGACCCCCTGGATACTTGGTTTGAATGAGATCGGAAGAATTAAAAATGGCCTCACAAATCACTTCTTAATCTGGTGAAGTAAGCCTCTGCTGTCATTTCGGTGAGTTGTAGGGACAAAAAAAATGTAAATAAAGGAAAATAAATCACTGGTTGGTTCACACTTCATCAGCTGCCTAACAACTTGTAGCCAGTTAATTATACACCCTTAAAATACATGTATAAGGGGAAATGATTCAGAACTCTTTTAATGGGATGCAGGATAAATACATTCCTTCTAAGCGTGTAACCCTTCGTGTGCTTTTGTAAAATAGGTTCTCATGACAATGGAATGGTTTGGGCCCATACCTAGAAACAAAAAACAATTGCGTGCATTCAAAAAACACAGTAAATAGTTAACAGTACTGTAGGACATAGCAGGAGCTGGTGCAAGGTGCTGGCTACAAGGATGTCAGGAATCCCTAATGAATACACTAGGACTGGGTGGCCCCTAGCCAAGCTCTTATCCCGAGCCTCGGTCTTCTCCATCTGTAAGGTGGGCACAATTATATCAGTCTACCTAACAGGGCTGTGGTGGAGTGTTGTCAGGAGAGCCAAGGTATGCCACCATTTTACATCATGTTCCCAGCCAAACTCCTTGGCTCTAGATCCTTTTCTTGTTGCCTAAAATCCTAGGCGAGGCCAAAGTTGTTTTAAATTTTGGTTTTATTTAATGTTGTGACCCATCCTAGGACCTTATGGTGAAGTGGAGGTAGCAAATAGATGAAGTTACAGTAATGATAAATAACAATGGCTGAGTTCCTTGTCCGCGCTTGTCTGCAGTGGCTCAGAGTGTACACAATGGCTCTAAAAATGAGTATGGGATCGCAGCCTTATTAAACGTTATCAAATTTAATTTGTATAGCGCCCTTCATCAGAAAACCTCAGGGTGGTTAGCAGAATAAAATGCAAGATAAAACGCAAGTAAATGATTACACCAAGTAAATAGTTGTGTTTGTGTGAGTGCTTAAAAGTATCGTCGCACTTTGAATTATAGCAACCAGATGAAGCACCTGCTGTGCCTTTAGGGGCTTTCCTAATGCTGCACAGCAGGCGCCCAGTTCCCCAACTACGAAGCGCTTCTCTGGCTGACGAGAGAGAGGAGCTCCCGGCTATTTTGACGCGGCGCTGGCGCGAGGCATCCACACGACCTCGCACCCATTCGGCCACCTGCACTAGCGCCCCCGTTCCAACGCTTCGCTCTCATTCGCCGCCCAGGAGGGCTCGCGAAGCAACCCGATTGGCTGCCCTCAGCCCACGCCGAGCTCTGCCAGGTGGCTGCTGAGGTAAAGTGGTGGGAGGGAGAGAGCGCGCGCTCCTCTTAAACCAGCTCGCGAGGCTCCTCCCCTCCGTTCGGCGAGAAGGAGGGATCGCGCGCGCGCGCGCGCTCAAACACCCACTTGCCTACCCGCCCCTCCTTCGCAACTCTCTCTTCCGTGCCGAAAGAGCGCACGCGCGGCTCGCCTCCTTTTTCTTTCTCTCCGCCCCCTTGGCGTGGTGGCGTCAGCGCCGAAAAGCGGTGAGTCGGGGCGGCGCAGTCGCGAGCGGCGTTTCTGTGTCTGAAGGGAAAACGGGAAGAAGGCGCTGGAGTTGCGGGGAGCTCTACGGGGGCCGGCGGGGCTCAAGCAGCCGAAGGCGTTTGGAAATGTGGGGGTGGTGGGGGGCGCGAAACAGTTTCGCGTTTTCGCCGTGATGGGAAATAGAGAGAACCAATTGAGGGTGGGATTATTTATTGTTATTCGTTTTGTGACGGTGTTCCAGTTAGCCCCTTGTTGTGGCGAAATGCAGCTCTGCGAGGCAGGCTTAAGACGTGCTGGAGCCCCCGCTCTAGGGCAGGTCGACCGTGGGGCTGTGCCTCTGAGGGGAGATTTCCCCGGTCAGAGGGGAGAAACTGGGAAGACGCGACCGGTCAAAAAGACTCTTCCTCCGGTCAGCGCAGTGAGGAGGAAAGTCCAAGTTGCCGAGGAAGGGAGAATATGACCTGCTTGTGGTGCTTGCTTGCCTTCATTCAGACAGGAGGGAAAAAAGGCGCTAGTCCTCATCTTGCCAAGGGTATTGGGGGGAACGCCGGGCGTGCAAGCAGCTGCTGCAAAGAACAGCCTCGCCCCCCCGCCTCGCCTCGAAAGGCGGCGATGTCTGCTGCATGGGGGGTGCAGCACCTTCCCTTGCCCTGAGGTAAATCAGGGAGTGAAGGGGGCTGCGGTGGATGCTCCTGGTCAAGTGTTGGAGGTAAAAGGTCTTCACCACTATGGCCATAATAAGCCTGTGTGCACTTGGAAGTGAACATGCAATAGGTTTGACTGCGTTGCCTCCAGATCATCGGTTTAAAAATCCACCACACGTGTTGCGAAGGGGCTTCTCGTTCTGCAGCTGGCTTAGTGGGATGAATTTCCTTAGTCGGTGCACACACACACCCCCATCAGGTATTCCACCTATATGTGGATTTATATCACTTACTTAGGAAACACCCAAGTCCAGCAACACTTCTTCTTGGTCGCCTGTATGAGTTCATTTGTCTTTGCTGCTCAAATGACAATAAGGACCAGAGGACCAGGAAGGAATCATTTCCTCTTAAAGAGGGGTTATATAGAGCAGGGGTCAGCAAACTTTTTCAGCAGGGGGCCGGTCCACTATCCCTCAGACCTTGTGGGGGGCTGGACTATATATATATATATATATATATATATATATATATTTGGGGGTGTGTGAACAAATTGCTATTCACCACAAATAACCCAGAGATGCATTTTAAATAAAAGGACACATTCTACTCATGTAAAAACACACTGATTCCTGGGCCGGATTTAGAGGGTGATTGGGCTGGATTTGGCCCCCGGGCTTGCCTACCCATGATATAGAGACATAAACTGAAGTGTGAAGTGGAGAGCTTTTATGAATAAAACCATAATCTTCAGGAACTTTTTAGGTTCACATGTATGACTTTCTGAAGCTACCCCAAGTGTAATTGTTTAATATTGAAAATTGGTGTTGGTATAGAACCAAATAACCTGCATCACAACATCCCACTTGTGCTGTTACTTAGGTTAACCCACCTGACTGGTGCAAGAAATGGGGATAATAAAATCATAGAATTGTAGAGTTGGAAGGGACAACAAGGATCATCTAGTCCAACCCCCTGTAATGATGGGATCTTTTTGCCCAACGTGGGGCTTGAACCCGCATCCCTGCTTGTGAATCCTTTCCTATATAAGAAAAAGCTTTGCCAGTTAAACTTTCCTGTGGAGGCTGTTGTAAAAGCCACCAGAGCAAGGCCAGGTAAAGCAAAACAGCAAGAGGAAACACTGTTACTATTTAAGTAGGCAAGATTACACACTTGCATTCAATGTTACTTAATCTAAAATATTTGCCACTTCTTGGCTCATGGTCATTACCTTTGATTAAAATCACCACATACCATAAGCATGCATTAAAAGGACAGTAAACCCACTTTATCCCCTACTCTTTGACAACCCTTCATTAATTGTAGTATTGAAAAGGTAACAGATAACAGATCTAAGCAACACTTCGAGTTCGTCTTCTATATGTAAATTTACCCAATTGCCACAATTTCAGCAGCTAGTCTTAAGTTCCATCATGGTCAAAGAGTTGTGGCATTTCTTCAAGATGAACTTATTTTCTGCAACCGTTATTCTAGTGATGGTGTTTAGATTTGGAGCCCTATTTGTAAAAATATTTATATTTTATAGTGAAAAGGTAAATTCTCCACACACCGCATATATTGCATTGTTTACATTTCCTTTACTTTGGGCTATAGATGTGTTTGTTTTATTTATGATATTTACATTGTGTGTCTGTGTGTTTTAAAACAAAATGTAGCATATATCACAAAAGTATCCAGTTCAGCAGGAATTTATTAGGAAACACTATTTTCAGCAGGCTGCATAAGGAATAGTTGAGCACAATACTGTGATACCTCGGGTTACAGACGCTTCAGGTTACAGATGCTTCAGGTTACAGACTCCGCTAACACAGAAATAGTACCTCGGGTTAAGAACTTTGCTTCAGGATGAGAACAGAAATCGTGCTCTGGCGGCGCGGCGGCAGCAAGAGGCCCCATTAGCTAAAGTGGTGCTTCAGGTTAAGAACAGTTTCAGGTTACGAACAGACCTCCAGAACGAATTAAATTCTTAACCCGAGGTATCATTGTATTTATTTAATACATTATTAGGAGAAATCATTTTAAATTTGGGATACTGTGAAGCTAAATGAAGGGTACCATATTATTGCTTGCAAGCTATTGGAAACGATGCCACCATTTGATCAAACAAAAATCTACATATATTTACTTTTTACAATTGAGACAGACTTCATGCTTTAAATTATCTCTGCAAAATATTTAATCATACTGCAGAATAATACTTATTCAAGCAAGATGAACTTGATTTTACAGAATGTGGAGGTCAGTAACTCGGTATACTTTTTGACTCCAGAGTGTAAGCCTAAGTTTTTGGAGAGAAAAATTACTAAGATCCGGAGATTTGGGAAATGTAAACATAATTCAATCCTATTAAGGATGACTCACTGAATTCTTTTATTGCTGGTTTTAATGGGGTGGTTCTTTATAGAAGTTCTCTACACTATAGTTCTAGAATTAATATGTGCCATATCAGTGCAACACCAAAGGATTCCTCAAATAGGTTTTCACTGTCCTGCGGATTTAATTCAAGTTGTAATAATGTGCCAAAGGATCAGGCTAGGATGCTTTGAGGTTACGCTGAGAACACTGAGGGCATTTTGTGCACTTCAAAGCACTGTACCAAAGACTCAAACACATGTGCCTCGAAGAAAAGGAATAGTAATAAAATCAGAAACACAGAAAAAACCAATTTTCCTCATGCTGTTACAAAAAAAGGCTCACACAATAAAATTAAACTGAGTGACAGAACAGTCCATCTACTAGGACTTTGTAGTGAGCCATTGGATGTCACTTTGTAATGCTGATAGTTAGAGCTGAGATTTCTTTTTTTTTTTTTTATAATATTTTTTATTACATTTCTTTCCAACTTTTATACATTGCAAGCAAATAAGGAATTTACAAGAAACCATTTTTTTTTTTTTTAACAAAAATCCCAATTTGGACTTCCCCACCCCTTCCGATTCTGCGTTCTTTATATTAACAATGTCAGCAATTTGTTACCTTATGTCATACCTTATTGTAACTTTTACATGTTATGTATCTAAATTCAATATATTGTGTCACAGTTTTTATACCTTTAAAATAAACGTAACATGTTCAATTCATATTATCTCCTTTTCTCTTTTATCACTTAGTTTACTATTTACTTAATCATAATTGCTAAAGCGTATCATTTCGAAATCATGCACAATCTTAAGATTCATACAGTTTATAATACTTTTGCAAGTAGTCTTTAAACTTTTTCCAGTCCGCCTCAGTTGTTTCTACATCCAAATCTCGGATTCTGCCGGTCAGTTCAGCTATCTCCATGTAGTCCATCAACTGCGTCTGCCATTCCTCCAGCGTGGGTAAATCTTGTGTCTTCCAGTTCTTTGCGATAAGTATTCTTGCTGCTGTACTGGCATACATAAACAAAGTTCTGTCCTTCTTTGACACTTTCTGGTCTACCATGCCCAACAGGAAGGCCTCTGGTTTCTTGGGAAAGGTATACCTAAATATCTTTTTCAACTCATTATAAATCATTTCCCAGAAAGCCTTAACCCTTGGGCATGTCCACCAGAGGTGAAAGAAAGTCCCCTCTGCTTCCTTACACTTCCAACATTTATTGTCAGGCAGGTGGTGTATCTTAGCTAACTTGACTGGGGTCATGTACCACCGGTATATCATTTTCATAATGTTTTCCTTCAAGGCCGTACTTGCCGTGAATTTCATTCCGGTGTTCCATAACCTTTCCCAGTCTTCAAACATAATGTTGTGTCCAACATCCTGTGCCCATTTAATCATAGCAGATTTAACTGTCTAGAGCTGAGATTTCTAACAAGACCAAAAGGAGGGGAAACCCATAAATGTGAAGTCCTGCTTGACAAAGAACCTTATATAGGCCAGGGACCCAGTGGTGTAGCTGGGTAATTTAAGACCCTGGACATAATAGCCTTACAGTGGCAAGGGCTTTAGACAGCTATATGTACTACTTCAGCTGTGAAGCACACAAGCGACATTTTTTCCAGCCCCACTGGCATTCCATGCTTAACAACAGCTTCTGCATATCTGATAATGTTGGCGCAAACAAAAAACAGTCTGCCAACCCTGAATAATATTAATACTTTGAGTATGCACATTTACTCATTTTAATTTCACTTAAATCAGCACCATTATGATAGCAGGAATAAAATGGACTTTACCCATATTCCAAACAAGTTTAACATTTGAGTAGCTGCACACTTAGCAAGTTCAAACTTAACTATCGTTTGGAATATGTGTGGACCAGGACAATAGTTTAAGGAACTTGACGGTGGATTGTGGCCACTGAGCCTTAATTTGGAGACATGCCTTTCTACATCTGGATTTGTAAAAGGGTTTCCTTAGAAACAAATGCCTTCACTGTCATGTTCAGTATATGAGTATCCAATAAATAATAGAATCATGTGTTTGCTTCTGTTTATTAAAGAACCTTGCATGTATGCCACAATGCTGGGAAAAGCTACAACATTCAGCTGATAAACATAATTCAGTAATTAGTTGTGTTAATGCACAATGAATGGTATTGGTAGAATTCCCCCCTGCTCAACACACTGACATTGCCTAAAGCTTTCCCTTAGAGTTTATTAGCAATTTGACATAATTTCTTGAACTGTACGCTTTTTGCTATTTTTGCAAATTCTCCCTGAAGCTGAATTGACGGGACAAATCTGGATGATCTTAAACTAGGAAACATGTCCAGCTGGTGACTCAGTAGAACGTGCTTTTTCTGACAATTTTACAAAGCAATTGGGACACTTAACCCATTTCCAGTGATAAGATAATAGGAACATGGTTGCAAACTGCTGAACTGAATGCACTTCTTAAATGGCAAAAGGAACAAATCAAGTTGTTTGAAATAAGCTGCTGCGTGCCATTGCCATTCCGTGCCTCTTGCCTCTCCTTATGAAAAGCCTATCAGGGGTCATCTCCCCACCCCACCCCAATTTGCTTTGAGGAAGGTTGCTGTGATTTTACTGCTGTTTATCTTGTAATACATCAGTGGGTAATTTTTAAGTGCTTAGACTTGCAAATTTGTGAGTTGAGGCTTTCGGTGTATTACTTGATGAGTTTTGGCAGGCGGCTTGACAAACTGTGTCTTCTAATGTGCAAACGAGTGTAGGAAATAAAAATAAACATTTAAATGTAGAGAGCAATCTAAATAGCATCTCTGCTCCATATGTTGTAGTACCTGCTGGAGACCCATTATAGTCCCTGGACTTTTTGTACACTAACACTTCAGTCCAGATAGCGCTGTGCTCCATCTGCTGTAATCTCTAAGCTGCACAGTATGGGCTTCCTTGGATTTTGACCTGTTATTTGCTGGTTCTTTTGATCTTTGCTAGGCAGGCAATTTGCCATTCTCATTCCCCACCCTTTTTGTTGTTGCTGTAAACTACAGGACAGTGCAATTTTATTGTTTATATCTAAGGCAAATACAAATGTGTGGACCCTAATGGTACTTACAAGTAAAAGGGCATAGACCTTTTGTTGTTTTCTGTTTCTAGCTTTTCTTGCTGTAGGATCTTCGCATAGTGTGACCTTTTTAAAGGCAACATGGGTGGATCTCAGTCTAAGAGTATAGGTTGCTGCAGAAAATTGTTCCCAATCGCAACTCCCCCTCCCCCCAAGAATGACTATTCTAAGGAATGAACACCTGGCTTTGGTCATTGACACATCATTTAGGTTGGATCCCTGTTGTCATAAAGCCTAAAATGACTTGCGGGGCTCTGGAGTTGCATAATTTCTCTTTCAATAACTTTGAGAAGTGAAGGTTTGAAATAAAAAAAAGATCAAAGAAGGCGCTTGATATTTGAATGCTTCCAAGTATTTCAGTATGCTAATATTTCAGTTTTTCATACCTGGATTCAGTTTTGTTACCTGTATTTGAGTGGTGAGGTTAAACACAGCATTTCCTTGTTTCCATCTTGTTAGGTTCAGTGTTTTTACTTAAAAAAACAAACAAACCCTGGCTCTACTCAATGATCTAGTGCTTTGGAAGCATTTTCTTCTGTTCAATTTTGCATATTAAGCAGCATATTTGTCTGTTTGCACAGCAAATATTCTTTTCCATTGCAGAACAGCAGAGATTACAAAACATACAGCTAATAATTCATCTGAAAGTATCTGCTATTAGACAATTGTGTAGTAATTTTATCTGGGTAAATGGCTGCTTCATCCATTCACAGTTGTGGTGTATTTTTGATTTCCACAGTATAGGGGGACCAGTGGCAGAGACCTGATGATGGTGTAGTATTTGCAGTAGGTGGGGTGGATTGGCAGAAGCAGATACACATTATCATAGTGCATGCTCAGTGTGTATTTTCCTTATTTTGGTTGGATGGGATTGAATCTTGGTTTAAAGATGTACAACCATGACTGATGTGCTTACTTCTTACCTGCAGCCAAGCATTCTCACATTGCAGAATAGTATTGTTTTACTTGCATTGCAAATGCTGTAACCCCAACTTCTGCAGACCACATTTCTGAGTCTTCCTGGACAGTTTCACACATGCAACTGAGCCTGGATAGCTCAGTTGGTTAGAGTGTGGTGCTGATAACTCCAAGGCTGCAGGTTCGATCCACGTATGGGGCAGCTGCATATTCTTGCATTGCAGAGGGTTATACTATATTAGGGTTACCAGACGTTCCCAGGGACAGTCCCCGGATTTGCAAATCTGTCTCCGGACAAATTCTGTCCCCGGAATGTACCCAGATTTGCAAATCTGTCCCCGGGAATAGTGGCAGTGGCAGCCTCAGCAGCCCGGAGCCAGCCTGGTAGCGCCGTTGGCTCTGGCTGGCTTCAGGAGCTGCTCACTGCTCCTGCCACTGCTGAAGGGGAACCAGGGATGTCCGGTGGTACAGATCTCCTGACCCTTCCCCCTTTGTTTTGACAGATTGGGGGAGGCTCGGGAGTCACGCGCAGGCAGGCGTTGCCCAGGAGGGGCGCGAGGTGCTTGGTTTCTCTGCCAGGCAAGGTGCAAAGCCCTTCTTTTGCACCCTGGGAACAGATTTTTTTAAAAAAAACTGGGCAACAGCCACCTGCCCTAATCAGTCAAAACAAAGGAGGAAGGGGCAGGAGATCGGGGGAGGCTCAGGAGTCACGGGCATGCGGCGTGCTGTTGCCCAGTTTTTAAAAAACTGCACATTTATGTTTCACAGGGTGCAAAGAAGGGCTTTGCACCTTTATACAATATGCATGTGTGCTTGGGCCCAGGGTCTTTTGCCTCACTATCACCACTACTGATTCCCTGTTGCTACTCAGCTTCAAAAAAAGGGTCCCCAGATTCATTGAAAAAAATCTGGTAACCATATACTATATGATCCTCAGGGTCCCTTCCCACTCTACAGTTCTATGATTCCATGTAATCAAGTGATGATTGCCAAAGATACGACTAAGCTGTTGGGTTTTCATGGAGTAGTAGTTTGTTTACCTATTATTAGATATTTACATTTATATCTCACATCTTTCTCCAAAGGAGCCATGGGCAGCAAACATATCAATACTAAAACAATATAATTTTGTAAAAGGTGAAAAACAACGTTCTAAAAAACATTTTAAAACTCCTAAAACCTATCACGTACTTTCAAATTAATACTTTCAGTTTTGCCAGGGACAGAATTTTCAGTCATCAGATGCCTGGGTAAAAATAACATCCTTAGAATTCTCCTAAAATTTAATCGTGAAGGAGACTGACACACCTTTCTAGGGATGCAGATGGGAGACTACTACTGAGAAGACCCTTCCATCAGTGACTGCTAACTAGGCATCTTCCTGTGGTGGAACTACCAACAGCCCCTCTCCTACAAGTTTATCTCTAACTCCAGATGGGCAGATTTACATTCCATTATTTTAAGTTCCCAAATGAAAATAACCAAGATAACATTAATAAACTAATATAAATAATAGTTTAAAAACTGGTTGCCCTTAGTCAAGCCTTTCTCAATCTTGGATCCCCAGATGTTGCTGGACTACAACTCCCATCTTCCCTAGCTAGCAGGACCCAACGTTAAGAAAGGCTGCAGTAGGCCAACCTAGTCCTCTGTGTGATGCTTTTTCCTGGAAAGAATGAGAAAGAAAGGACAACAACAACGCCCATCATCTTTGCCTATTGGCTACGCTGGCTAAGACTGATCAGCTGTTGCTGATTGTAATTCAGCAATATCTGGAGAGCACCGTGTTGACTGTTTAAAGAGTATATGAAAAACAGGCAGCCATGCTGATCCACAAGGGGGGAAAACTCTCAAGTCCACAGATGGGCCATACCTTTATTTGGATCTAGCTAAAAACAACAACAACAACACATATAAAAACATCATAAAACATCAAACATTAAAAGCTTCCAGATACAGTGGTGCCTTCAGATATCTACAAAAAGTTGTTTAGTTCTTTATCTCCTTGACATCTGATGGGAGGGCATTCCAGAGGGAGGGTGTCACTTCCAAGAAGGCCCTCTGCCTGGTTCCCTGTAACCTCACAGTGAGGGAACTGCCAGAAGACCCTTGGAGCTGGAACTGAGTGTCCGGGCTGAACAATGGGGGTGGGGATGCTCCTTCAGGTATATAGGGCTGCGGCCGTTTAGGGCTTTAAAGGTCAGCACCAGCACCTTGAATTGTGCTCGGAAATGTACTGGGAGCCAGTGTAAGTCTTTCAGGACTGGTGTTACATGGTCTCGGTGGCTGCTCCCTGTCACCAGTCTAGCTGCCGCATTTTGGATTAGTTGTAGTTTTTGAGTCACCTTTAAAGTAGCTCCACACAGTATTCCAAACCGGTGATTACCAGGGCATGTACAGTTCTGGTGAGATAGTGCACGGGCAGGTAGGGTCTCAGCCAGCGTACCACATGAAGATGGTAGACATCTGCCTGGACAGAGAATAATTGGGAATAGGTAATTAAGCTCTCCAGAAACCTTCATTGGGTTAAATGTTACGCAAATCAGGAAGTGAGAGGATGAGGGAACACCCCTCCCATACAAAGTTTACGATGAATGTTGAAGCCATATGATCTCTTGTGGCCCAAACTATTGGAGATTACAGTCTGACTGGGCTATGCCTAGGATTCTGGGACAAAACAACAACAACGGCGATCCCTGTTTGCTTTTTGTTGACAAATTGTATTTCATTACAACTAATGTTTTGCTTAAATGCTATTGAAATGACTTTGTTCCAAATTCTTGCTTTTACAGTGGCTCTACTTTTCTTCCATCTTTTAGATTATGGCACAGACCCTAGGCTTTGGGCGGAAGTACATCAAAGCCTTTTTGAAAGGCTTCTTTGTTGCTGTTCCAGTGACGGTGACTTTCCTTGACAGAGTGGCTTGCATAGCAAGAGTGGAAGGAGCTTCAATGCAGGTAACAATGCAGCTGCTTTTCCCCCAGTTCATTTTCACCTGCGTGGAGGCCTCAATTATAAATTGACAATCCAGTTTCAAAAGCAGGAGAAAAATGCAATTTTCAGCATTTTATGTAAAAGGCCTTTTCATTACAGAGAGGGCAGTTTCCACTGTGTTTGGTCAGGCAGGAGTTTCTTGTGTTTGGGGAGTGCAGAACTTAGCAGGGGTTCCCCCCCTCCTTTTTTGAGACCTATACTTCTATTTCTTTGAGAGGCTTAAGAAATTTAAAGTATTCTATCTGGCTAATTTAGAATTAAGAGAAGTATTACCTGTTCTGTCAATCATGCCTGGGTAGAATGTGGTGTTGGCAGGAGAGTTGATAAAAAGATGGCATAGCCGTGCGCTGAAGCAGAAGTTGCATTGGGAAAGATGCTATGTTTGAATTGAATTGTATTTTTTTAATAACCTAAGATGGATCTTGGATTTTTAAAAATAATTTCCCTTTCAAAACCAACTTTTCAAAGAGAGATGTTTCCATGACCACTTTATTTCCTTTTTGGGGGAAGGGAGGAGAGTTTCTTCTGGAAACTTGATTCCTCCTGATCTTCTTTAATTTTTTGAAGTCCTTTATTTCAGTTACACACATGGCTTGCTTTATTTGTTTTACATCATGATTTGGAACAACCATCAGCCTCTCCCTCTTGCTTTTTCACAGGTATAATAATCCTCTCTGTTTGTACTTTTTAAACTGCAAGTTGTGTAACTATACTCATTGAGTAAGATGTGCAAAAAAGGATTTATGCACTTGTATCCACTTAACACAGGGACGCGGGTGGTGCTGTGGTCTAAACCACTGAGCCTTGGGCTTGCCAATTGGAAGGTCGGTGGTTCGAATCCCCGCAATGGGGTGAGCTCTTGTTTTCAGTACCAGCTCCTGCCAACCTAGCAATTCGAAAGCACATCAAAGTGCAAGCAGATAAATAGGTACCGCTCTGGTGGGAAGGTAAATGGCATTTCTGTGTGCTGCTCTGGTTTCACCAGAAGTGGCTTAGTCATGTTGGCCAAATGACCTGGAAAAACTGTCTGCAGACAAATGTTGTTTCCCTCAGCCAGTAAAGTGAGATGAGCGCCGCAACCCCAGAGTTGTTCATGACTGGACTTAACTGTCAGGGTTCCTTTACCTTTTTTATCCACTTAACATAATCATTCATAATCAAACATAATCAAATTAAAATGTGTTACATAAGCATAGAATTTTATTGTTGTGGTCGGATGGTTCAGGTGTATATATTAATTTCAATATTAAAATGCTGTAAGTTTCCTTTATTTTAACTAACCTGAATTTAATTGTGTCTGATTTTAGTTAAGGCTTCCTTATCTGGAGTGTTTATAGCGTCAGAACCTCAAGGGAAAATGTTCATTTCCTGATTAAGAGACTTCTGTAGTTAAGGTAAACTTATAGTGATGGAGGGCGTGATGACCAGGACTGGAGTGCCTATGCTTTTAGTCCAGCTGGGTGCAGATCTTGAAGGTTTTGACACTGATGGCCTTTATGAGAGACATGTTTCTGCCTGTCCCAAATGTCACTATATACCAGTTTTATGAGGTGCTACGGTGGGAAACGTGCCTCGTTTCTGGATCAGCACAATTGGAGACTGTTTTGACAATTATCCAGCTCATATGTAACACAAAACCAAACCATGATTTCACATGAATGAGCAGGTGTGCTGGTTTCTGAACAGGAGATTATGGCTGGTGTGCTCATTCCCAGGTCCTGCAGCTGCTGTGCTCTTCAGAACTAAGCTATGGTTTGACTTAATGTTACATCTGAACCTGAGTTAGGGTTAGCACCACTCCATGCATTGTAATCAAGGTTTGTTCTTGAGTTTGAAGTTTTCTGGGTGAGTGGAACTGCATAGTCACTAGGAATGCATGACACAGCTCTTGGTGGTTTGCATCTTTTCAGACTGAATGTGATTGATCTCATGTTCGAATGCTCCTCCAAAATTTGTATAATTTGTATATATCCATGCAGATGACAGGTTAGCAGGTTAGGGAAAAACCTAAACTAGAACCCTTCTTCCCAGTACAGGTGCACTTATGTAAACTGAAGTTAGTGTGTACTGTACATTATGTGAACTTTGAACCTATGGAGTAAAATGAGGAACTAGCACTTGGTGTTTGAACACATCCAAAATTATTATTATTATTATTATTATTATTATTATTATTATTATTTAAAAGAAGTTATGGGATTGAATTGATAAGGATATATTCAACGTCCAACTGACAGCGCTTCTGTAGGTACATGTTTTCTTTCTCTTGTTTTGCCTGAGGAAGGAAAACATGACAAATCATCTTCTTTTTCTTTATCTCACACTCCAGAGAGTGAATTATGTTGAATGTGTTTGAAAGCTATAGGATGTGATGGAAAGTGAAGTTTAGTCAGCATGACGCCTTTCACTCATCAATAACACACTTGCATCAGATATATGATTGTCTTGACTCTAAGCTTTCACCGTGCAATCCACAACGATTGGATTTGTAATAGACCTTTTAGACTCCTAGCTGGTTTTGTGCACTCATTATCCTATCTCATGCTGTGATTGAAATTAAAAGTTCTTTCAAAAAAGGAAGGAAATATGGCTTACTCTTCTCTTTTCAAATTTCCTTTTTTGTTTTTGTATTCTGAAGTCGGGTAAATGTAGTGCAGCCCTGCAATTATGGGATAATGCTGCCGTGTTAAAATAACAAACAATTTATTCCAAATCAATTAAAATACATATCATTGTTCATTTTGTGCTGATTTTGCAATTGTTCAGTGCCAGAAGCCACATAGTTAAAACTTTTAAACCTGAGTGCAATTTACCTTATCGTGATCTCAGTTTTACATGAACTAGTATCTGATTAATGCACACCTTATTGTATCACGGTTGGATCATAATTTTCTAACCAGATTAATTTCTCAGATTATTACTGTTCTCTTGGAGCTAAGCCTTGATGCGCTCACCCAAAAAGTTATTAACATATTTCAATATTAGCATATTTACTTAATGACTTGAACATATGTGAGACAGAATGCAGCTGGTGGGATAATTTAGTTGTTTGTTGCTATGGATTTTGTATCTTCTTTTTGTAAAGTTTGCGGGCTGGATCAGGGTTTCATGCAAATGAAACTTCTTTTTTTGTTCCATTAATTTTTATGTGTAAGCACAAACATCACAGTACAGTGGTACCTTGGGATGCGAACGGAATCCGTTCCAGAGCCCCGTTTGCATCCTGAAGCGAATGCAACTCGCATCTGCGCATGCGCGGGTTGTGTTTTGCCACTTCCGCGCATGCGCATGACGTCATTTTGACCATCTGTGCATGCGCACACGGCAAAACCCGGAAGTAACACGCTCCATTACTTCTGGGTCACCGTGGAGTGCAACCCAAAAATACTTAACTTGAAGCACATTTATCCCGAGGTGTGACTGTACTCTTAATATAAACTGGGAGTGGAAAGTCAGAGGTCATTGCACATGCTGAGACATGCAGGAAGTACTAGCAGTGACAGAACATGATTCATGAGCAGGGGTGCCATCTTGAATAAAATATTGGCCGGCAAGTAAGCCCCACTCCACATAACACGGCCTACACACACACACCGTGTGAACAGCAGTGCCCATCAACTTTGGGGGAGTCCTCTCAAATATTTTATCGGGGCAGCGACAAAGGGACCTCAGCCCCTAGGAGTTGGCTCCTATGTTCATGAGTTTCAGAAGCCAAAGGTAATGTGTCTTCCCCATCAGAGACCCTTTTTAATACTTGAGAGGTTTAGTTCTGTTGGCTTGAGGTCACAAAACTGAAAGGTGGACCTGTCATTTGACAGGATTTTTCAACTGCTCAGTTAAGAAGAAAGGAAGATAGGATGACCTAGTCCTATCTAATGTATATTATAAATATACTTAAGTTCATTTATCCTGTAAATGCCCATTGCCAACTGCAGTTATACAGTAAAACACAATAAGCTTTACCTATTTAGCAAAAATGAAAATTCAGCTTTCTATTTATAAGTATGATGCCTTTTGTGAAACAAAACAAAACAAGGCACGTGAAATGAATGTGTGTGGTGGTTTCTCTGACAGCGGAACAATTCAAATGCATGGCTTCCATTCTGAGTAATTTGAATGATTTTGCTCTCAGTATATTCCCTTTTAAAATAGCTTTTATTTTCAAAGGCCAGTACAAGTCTTATTCAGTCTCTGTTTTGCTCTGAGAATGAGGAATGATACAAATTACTGCTTGATTAATAAAGCAGTTTTGTGGGGAAAACCTAATTGGTAGGTAGGTGTGGAATAATAGTGAAACGTTGCAATTAACTGAGTGAGAACTGCGTAACTATCCATCAGTTATGGATGGTTTTCTTTTGCATAACAACATAATATATGAATACTGAATTAGAATATAAAAAGTCTGAGGTAGAATGCTAGGAATGTTGCACCTGGCCAGAATTCCTCTAAATCTTGAATTTCGGCCTTGAAATGTATTGTTATCAGTCATCAGACATATCAGCCTGTCTTGGATCACTTCAGAGACTTTTAACAGTTCGTAGTCTGATATAAAACCAACTTCTGTAGCAATGAGAACTGTTAGAAGGAGTAGTGAGAATTCTTCCCTCTGATTGACAGATGCTTATGCTGATATGCTTCTAGAGTTTTCTAGAGGTTGGTAGAAAGCTATGTCTTATTCAAACCCCCAACTCAGATAGCTGTATAAAGAGAACCCTGTTACATGTTCCTTGAGGTTTGGACATTACTTGACTTTTCTGTGGGGTACAGTGAGTACAGTGGTACCTCGGGTTACATATGCTTCAGGTTACAGACTCCGCTAACCCAGAAATAGTACCTTGGGTTAAGAACTTTGCTTCAGGATGAGAACAGAAATCGTGCTCCGGTGGCGCGGCAGCAGCGGGAGGCCCCATTATCTAAAGTGGTGCTTCAGGTTAAGAACAGTTTCAGGTTAAGGACGGACCTCTGGAACGAATTAAGTACTTAACCCGAGGTACCACTGTATTATATTCTGCATTTAAAGGACTTTACCCCCTGGGCAGGCTGCCTCAAGGTATGGCAAAGAGAGATTTCAAAATTCATATGGGAAGGGAAGAGACCCAGAATTAAACATTTGATCTTAATAGATTTAAAGGACAGAGGAGGCTTCTCCCCACCCAATCTGAAATTATACTGTGAGGCAGCCTGCATCACATGGTTGAAGGACTGGTGTAAACTGCAGGACCTGGACCTCCTGGATTTGGAGGGCTTCGACAATCGTTGGAGATGGCATGCTTACCTTATATACGGAAAAGCCAAAATCCATAAAAACTTCACAAACCACATAATTAGAAAGTCACTTTTCGCAGTCTGAGAGAAATACAAAGAACTGTTGGGGCCCAAAGTTCTGTGGTGGACCTCCCCAATTGAAGCTTCCATGGTGAAAAGGAAAAATACTCAGGAAATCTGGCCAACATATAAAACTCTTTTAAAGGAAGAAGATAACCAATTAAAATTTAAAAGTTTTGAGGAATCAAGAGAGTACGTCTCAGATTGGTTCCAATACCATCAGGTATATGAAAAATTTAAATCTGACCAACAAAAGGGTTTCATAACAGAAATCTCTCGATTCGAATCCCAGATAGTAAACTCTAAAAGAAAAACCCTCTCCAAAGCACATCAACTCCTCCTTGACTGGGATCACAGATTTGGATATCCCACAAAAAATGAAGAGTATATTTTTATATGCCACAGTGGCAGCATGAATTCTTATCACTACAAAGTGGAAGAGTGATGAAATCCCTTCTATTCATGAATGGCTCCGAAAGTTAACAGATTATGCGGAGTTAGATAGTTTATCATAAAAAATAAAGAACAAACCAAAACAGGAATTCATCTCAAAACGGGAAGTCTTTAAAGTTTATTTGAAAAACAATTACAGTAGTTTAAACTCTGTCGCAGCGTTTGAATAACTTTAGTAGTAAATTTAAGAAAGATCTGAAACCTTAGATAAATCAATAATTAGTAAATTAGTTAATTTAAGACAAAAACGTGTACTGGCAACAAATAATAGATAATTGAAATAAGGAATGGACGGGAGGTCAGGTCTATAGTCCAAGGACCACTTTTTGTTTTATTGATTTGTAATTAATATTGTCCATATCATGGTTGGGTTTGTATTTCTTGTCTTATTTTTTCTATTTCTTTTTTGGTGTATCAAAAAAAAAGGGGGGGAGGACTTCACCTCCCTGGGAGGGCATACCCCGTTTTCTCTTGAGACATACAGATGCCAACAGTCTAGAAGGAAGGGAAAAATAAAGTATGTTGCCCTGTGCTTGCCAGTTGCTGAGGAGTAGGCTGTCGGTCCATGCTGTGCATATCCTTTGCGTGCTGTGCCTGCCTGCCTGCCTGCTGCATAGCCTCATATGATAATTAAACTGCAAGCTTAACTTTCCAACAGTGACCCAGATTACCATCTGTCCAATAGGACAAGTACAGGTGTTTCCCTGCGGGAGCCCCTCCTGTCATGGGACTTAGACTGCCCTGGTTGCCCTAACAGATGATCTCCGCAGGCAGCTGGGTTGAGGTGGGTTGGGGCTGCTGATTCTTTTAGACCTGTCAGCTGCCTTTGACATGGCCGATCATGAACTTCTGGACCACCGCCTTGCTGATGTGGGGATCTAGGGTACAGTCCTTCAATGGCTGCACACGTTTCTCTCTGGTCGGGGACAGAGGGTGGCGCTTGGGGGTGGGAACTGTCGTCGTGCCACTCCTTGGTGTGTGGAGTGCCGCAGGGTGCAATACTCTCCCTGATGCTTTTCAACATCTTTATGCGCCCCCTCGCCCAGCTTGTCTGGAGGTTTGGTTTGGGCTGCCATCAGTATGCTGATGACACCCAACTCTATCTGTTGATGGATGGCCATCCTGACTCGGCTCCAGACACACTGATCAGATGTTTGGAAGCTGTGGCTGGATGGTTACGTGGGAGCCGGTTGAAGCTAAATCCCTCGAAGACAAAGGTCCTTTGGCTGGGTTGGGACAATATGAGATTGGGGGGCCAACTCCCATCTCTTGTGGTGGCGCAATTAGTGCCAGCGCCGTCTGTTAAGAATTTGGGTGTAATCTTCGACATCTCCCTTTCTATGGAGGCGCAGGCTGCGGCCATAACAAAGGTGGCATTTTTTCATCTCCGCCAAGCTAAGCAGTTGGCTCTTTAGCTCTCTCACCCTGACATAGCCACTGTGATCCACACGACGGTCACCTCCAGGCTTGATTACTGTAACTCACTCTACGTGGGGCTGCCCTTGAGATTGACTCAGAAACTCCAGCAGGTGCAGAATGCCGTGGCGAGACTCCTTACGGGGTCTGCCGTGGGATCACATTCACCCGGTGCTATACCAGCTGCACTGGCTCCCAGTGGAGTACAGGGTCAGGTTTAAGGTGCTGGTTTTAACCTTTAAAGCCCCATACAGCCTAGGATCCTCATACCTGCAGGACCGCCTTTCCTGGTATGTCCCATGGAGGACCTTATGGTCTTCAAATAAAAACATCTTGGAGATCCCGGGCCACAAGGAGGTTAGGCTGGCCTTGACCAGAGCCAGGGCTTTTTCGGCCGTGGCCCTGATCTGGTGGAACGCTCTGTCACAAGAGACTAGGGCCCTGTGGGACTTGACATCTTTCCGCAGGGTCTGCAAGATGGAGCTGTTCCACCTGGCCTTTGGCCAAGGCACAGTCTGACCCCCCTCTCCTTTTGTAATTCTCATAGAACTCTAGCCCAATGGTTGCCATTAATTTGATTCTAAATTGATTTAAGAATGCATTTTAATTAATTGATTGTGTGGTTTTATGTACACTGTTCTATTTTTACTTGTTAGCCGCTCTGAGTCTGGCTTTGGCCGGGGGGGCAGGACGGGATATAAATTTTTAAAAAATTATTTATTATTATTTTCATACATCCGGCTTGAAGATTGTGTGGCTGTTTTATTCCATCATATGTTGAGTGTGAAAAGAAAGGGGATCAGAAAGGGGACAGCGGATCATCATTTTTATTGATTTCTAGTCCCAGCTTACCACTGCCAATCAGGTAGGCAGATCCATATCAGGGGGAACTCTGAAAATGCACAAAATAGCAGTATACTAGTTAGTTAGTAGAGCTGAACTGAAATGTCCCCTTTTAACAATTGATGAAATTGAAGGATAAGCATTTTAGTGGGGAGGTGAATGGGGGGGGCTATAGCAGTGGCACTTCTCTCTCCTCCTCCCCTTTACCAAACAAAAGCAAAGAAAAAGCCCTTGCAACGATGCTATGTCACAATGCAGTCTTATTCCAGAAGAAATGGGGGGCAGGAGATGGAGCCACCAGCTTTAACATCTGGGGAAACTGGAAGTAAAATACAATGGTACCTCAGGTTACATACGCTTCAGGTTACAGACTCCGCTAACCCAGAAATAGTACCTCGGGTTAAGAATTTGGCTTCAGGATGAGAACAGAAATTGTGCAGCGGCAGCGGGAGGCCCTATTAGCTAAAGTGGTACCTCAGGTTAAGAACAGTTTCAGGTTAAAAACGGACCTCCTGAATGAATTAAGTTCTTAACCCGAGGTTCCACTGTACACAGTTTGATCTCAGTTGGTTACAGCCGCAGGAATTGATTCAACTCAGTTTTTTATCAAGCTATAAGGAGATCACGATAACTTTGGTACATATTTGACAGAGACTCCTTTCGAATGAAAGACACAAATAAGAGTCTGTTGGCTTGTTAAAAACACATTTATTATACTTGGTTAGAAATCCTAATTGGGAAGCTGGAGCTTATCATTTGAGCTATGTAGGCAGGAAACATAAGAAAGTCAGTCCTTTGTGTAGTATTGAACAAGGGAATTGTGCTTGTGGAATGACTTCGACTTGGGCAACAAAGCTTTTCTTCCCTCCCTCCCCTTACACATTCCTGCTCCTCCTCCTAATCTGACCTGAGTTTCCCCACAACCCTCCAGAGCAGATTTGGATGGAGTGTGGCAAGAGGAGAGATGGGGAGTTCCATTGCATGAACAGAGGTAATTCAAGGGGTACAATTACTCCATTGATACAACCCTTTGCTTTCTCTGTTTTTTTAATTTTTTAAAAAACCTGTTAATCAAACACAAGATCAGTAGCATCAGCAGAAGAAGCTAATACTGCAAGTGAAGAGCATAATTAAACGTTGTTTAGATTTTATGGCCTATAGCTGCTAAAATGAAGGAGAATATGAATAAACATCACTATTGACAAAATTGCATGTTACGCCTGATTACTTAATTACTCTCAGTGTGTATCGTTACATGGAAGCAAAAAAAAAAAAAAAAGCAATTGTGGTACACTGGTAGTGTCTTATTAAATCAGTAAGTAATCTACTGAATATTGAAATGTTTGGTTCACTGGGTAGATCATCTCTCCCTGTATCATTCACTTGTTCCAATGACGGATGCTGCATTTTAATTTGGCTACATTCCTTTTTTTAATAATCTGTACAACTGATTTAGGTCTGTGTATTTTCCCGGACAACACCATTTGCACATCTTCTTCCTGCCCACAATCTGATCAGTTCTCCATCAAGATTTGAGATATGGAGCTGGTGCATGGCCAGATGTGTTTCTTTTTTGGATCCTTATTCGGATCTCCACTAATGCAAATTATCACCTGTCTTAGGAAAGAGCTGTATGGCAGGAACAACCCAGGCCTCTTGCTGTGGACATTCTCACCTGCTCTGCTCCCAGAACTAATAGAGGGGAAATTTTTTTCATATGGAGAGGTTGCTCTCCTAGACAGCTAGAATCAGTGTAGACAGAATTATGAAACTGTACTTATAAGAACTTATACGTATAGGAACCAAGCATTTTTTAAACTCTGCCTCTATCCAGGACACCTGATCTCATCTTAGTCATCAATTCCAGCCTGGAAAAGTACATGAAGGAGGAATTTTTTTTTGGGGGGGGGTGACTCTTGCAGCATCTTCAACTCTCTGTACTTTCTTTCCCGCTTCCTCATCTCTACCTTGCTGACCTCAGTCTGGAAAAGTGGGCAGAGGGCCACTGGGGAGCAGAGATGGATTTAGGGTAGCACAACTGTTTCCATTGCACTGGGAAGACATTGCAGGGCATCACAATGGTGGCATTGTAAATTGAACAGAACAAGGTGGGGGGGAGAGAGCTGAATTTTGGACTTGCACAGCACTGCTGAAATTTGAAAGACCAAAGTTTACCCCTGCTGGGGAAGAAACCCTGAGAGCCACAGGTAGCCCACAGATTGCCCATTTATGTGTTAGCTTGTGCTACTTTTAAATCTTCTGGAATAACTCCCAATAGGTCTAATTGACAGCAGGGAATTCTATCTTGTAGGGGCCTTGGTTGAAACAAATGTACCCCTTTTCTGTTGTTCAATGTCAGACCTTGTGGACCCTTATGTAATGCGTCCTCATTGGGTCTCATGCACTTCATGTCTTTATGTGTGCACACACAAACCAAGCATTTTTGAAAACTCTGCCTCTGAAATTTTTGGAGATGGCTGTTTCTGTTGAGGAGGCGGGCCCTTCACCATATTGGACTCCTAACAAATACCCGACAATAACCTCTACTGCTATTTATTTCCTGCATTAGACTAATGCTATGGAGAAAAAATATCCCAGTTTACTTTGTAGGAAGATGTTTTTGTTTCTGTTTTTGAAACTCATTAATGAGCAGCAAAGTGGAATACACTTTCAGTATAGAAATGTTATTTGTTGGACTGGGAACACTTCCTTCACATTAGGAGCAGTATTTTTAATCTCATGGTTTCCTGTATTCATTTGTTGTGTCTTATTTTTGTCATTGTCAGGGCAAAATGAAACTGCTCTTTCATTTCTTAACAAGTCATAAATCATTTTTACTATGGGGGTATTCACTATTTTCATACTGATGAGTTGTTTATAGTCTGATGAGTATGCGCATAGTCTACCCCCTCCCCTGCATTTTGCTATGGAAGCGCACCTTCTTGCAATTGGTTTTGTGTTAGTCGTAGATCAACAAAACCTATCATATAGAACATCTGAAACCCTTTCGTATAATGGGTGTTTCAACAACCTTTGCATAATGTTATCAATATACATCTCATTGCATATTCCATTCTCTATACTTGATTTCACTTTGGTCAACAGTAACATTCCCCGTGACCTTAAGGGTGAATTTTGTGATATTGCGAGATGTATCTGTGGCACAGAAGTTACTTCTCAGCCTCCTTCCTGTCAGTTTTCCCTGTGAAGCAACAAAACTCTCTTTTGTAGCCTGAGCTTATAGAGCAGCTTGATGGGGTTGAAATAGAGTGGTATCTTGGGAAATTCCATTTTAAAGGAATGACAGGCAGATGCATGTGTAAGTTTCCTAACTGGGTTGCATCAGTAGCCCAGGTGTTCTTTAAAATAAATGAACATTATCTTAAAATGCAGTCTGAGATGATCAGGGGTGGCGGTCCTCCTTATAGATAATATATTCCATGGACTATACATATTAATCTTAGTTGATTGAATTTTGCTTTTCATACAACAGAACTCTCATCTCTCTCTGTCTCTTTTTATCTTCTTCTCAGCCTTCTTTGAATCCTGGAGGAAGACAGGAATCTGATGTAGTTCTTTTAAACCACTGGAGTATTAGAAATTATGAAGTGCAACGTGGAGACATAGTTTCACTGGTGTAAGTAACTAAACTAAACTTCAATATATCTGCATTCTTCTTTGGTCCATTAATGTTCTTCAAAGGTTTTCATGTGAAATGCTGTTACGCAGTTATGGCTGCAGACAAGAACATGACAGATTCGTTGCATGAGTAACAAATTCAATTATTACTGTTGAATTCCAGATCTTCAAAGCATTTATCATCATGCATTTGAAAGCGCAATGCCAGTATATGTGGCAATACATACTTGTGAATAAGAAATGCAAATGTAAGCAGCCTGCAGTGATGCAGCATTAATAATGATAATTATATGAATAATAAGACCACAGTGAAAGATGGTAGAAAAATATGTTGAATTGGTTGGATTAAAGATTTAGATATGTTGCCTCCTAATCAGATTCCTCTTAGTGTGGAACGCAATACTTGATCTGCTTTGATGTAGATGTTGGCATTGCTCCATTTCAGGAAGAAGTATGATGTGGAAGTTGGACCAAAATTGGTCATTCCTGAAACATTCCTGAATCAGTTGTTGACTTATTCATGGAGTGAGTAGCCATTAGGTGGCACTGTTTCTCTGTTCAATGCTTCCCTCCATTTAGATAATGTAAACTGTCCTGCTCTTAATGCAATGTAGAAATGGAATGTCGAATTGTGCAGAACAGACACAATGACATTAAGCGAATTGATGGTACATGCTCTAATGACAAAATTTATTTTTTAGCTTTATAATCAATGCATGCACTGAACAGACAGCTATGAGAGTTGTCTTTGGTTTTCCCCTGCTGAAAGTTGTCCACACTGGAACTGGTTGTTGGGAAAGGTATATTTTTTATGTATACTGTTAGAAATTCTCAGAGTACACAAGTAGCGTTTATTGGTTGTTTCTGTATTAGCAGCTTGCTGTTGCATTTTGCAATAACGCTATTATGACTTTTTTTTGGTGATGATCTTCCAGCGGTAATGTTGTGAAGCTCATTCTTATTTATGTGCTTATTATATGCATAGTTTCTGCTTATGTCTGATAAGGCTCCAAAAACAGGATGCAACAAACCCACTCATAAGTAAGATTAATGCACAAATACCCATTTTCAACGACCTTGTGTTGGAGGAACTGTAATTACTTTGTGGAGGAGCAAGAAAACAAAGCACTCAGGCACAAGCACTGTCAAGGGGAAATCTACCATATTTGGCCTTTGTTGCCTCCTTTGACCTTCCATGTCCTTCACTGGCTACTTTGGACTTCCACGTGCTACAGGATAAAGCTTTCTTCCTCCCCCGAAAAAATAACATTCAGGATTGCATGGCCAAAGTTGTCCTAATTTGTCTTAGTTCTTTCTCCTCTTAATGTCAAGAGAAACCTCACCAGTAATGTGTATGGGAAAGGGGTAGCCTTTCTTGAAAGTTTCCTGGGCCCCTTGGCTCTGTAAGGGTTTGGCTTGGTTTGGCAGCCTCAGACAGTTGAGAAGAAGTAGGAGGAAGGTGAAGTGGTGGTGGTTGAAGGCTGGTACCCAGGGATGGAGAACTGCGGTTCCTTCCCTTCTGACTCCAGGGTGCCCAGAGGGGGAAACTGACCTGCTGGTTCTCCCTGATGCACTGCCCACATAGCTCAGAGCCTCATTTTGGAGGGAGAAAACTGCAGCCAGCTGGTGCGGGTAGCTGAGCAGGAGACAGAGGTGGCTGAACTGGAGTCAGAGGGGCAGAGGCTCTTGTTCCCAAGATCCAGGTGCTATCTTTTTAGGTGGGAACAGACAAAGTGTGCATCTGCACACATGGAATTTCCATAAGGCAAGGGAGTCTTGCAAGTGAACTTGTCATACCCTGTTGTTAAAAGCTGGGCGGGAGAGCCATGCCAATGGATGAGACATCTTCATTGCTTCTGTCCAGTTCTGAATCTCATGCCTTGACCTTGGAATAATGACTAATGGACCCTTGGTGTGCTGCTGAGCCTTTGCTGTTACTTGCCTGTATAAATATCTCTTTCTTATGTTAAGGTGCATGGTAAGATTCTATACACTACTGTGTTTCCCAAACACTTGGTTTCAAAGGATGGTTGTGGTTATGGTGGAAGTGATGCCCTAGTGGTGTACATCAATCAAAGGTTACAATAAAGACTATAACATTGTACGAACCCTTCTGAATAAATGGAAATTTGGAAACCTGAATCTGATAATGCTTCGTTTTTATGGAATTTCATTACTTTATGTTATATTTCAATAAACTTCTCCCTGCCACCTCTTCCCAAAAGATTATGATCTGCTGAGAAGTTCAACAATGTGTTGTGAATTCTTTGGGTACCTTATTTCCTGTTATGCCCCATTTTCTGCCATTAAAAGTGGCACCTGAAGTGGTGTACAAGCACAATAAAATAATAATAGAACATAATTGAAGCAAAAACCCAGAAACAAAGTAAATTAATAACTAGCACAGTCAGATTAAAATTCTATGCAGAGGAAACCAAATGGATGCAGCTTTTTGGTAGTCATAAATACTAGGCAGTGAAATGTAGTGTAAGTTATTGATGGTTTGAAATAAAGCATGCAGTGTCAGTACATCCATAAATAATAGCCTCTTTAGTAAATTATTAGCTGAAAATGTTGGTGTTAAATCTGCTGCATCTGATCATTATTGTTTTTGAAATACAACAGACTGTAATCAGCAGCTGCTCTTTCCAAAGACATACAGCGCTTACTGATTGGAATTGTTGTGGTGGAATTATCCTGAATTAAGCTTCCCCACCCCTCGCCTGATTTCATTCCACCACACTACCTAGGCACATCTTATTTTAGTTTAGGTTTGTTTGTACCTCAGAGATGGCAGACATTAATCTTTGGGTTTCAGTATACTGTAGACAAAATGAAGACATAGTAGAATTGGTTAAACTGAGGGGGAAAAAGAATAATTTAAGAACATTGTCAAAACTGCAAGAGAAATTTGAGGAGGTATCCCAGGATACAGTTCTTTCCGCTATTTAAAATTTAGTGTGAAATGGTGGTTTATTAACAAAAATAAACCACAGTTCCGTAATGCAACAGGTACTGTAGTGTAAAAGGAATGTTTGAAATTGAGAAAGAAGCACTAGCATTATAACCAGTAAAACTAATGCAATAATCTCATGTTTGAATGCAACCTTGGTGCCGTTAAGCAAGCTTGGGTAATAAAGAACTTTTAATGGCTCAGACCAAATAGAAATAGATTCTTGGTTCTAAATGTTTTCTGAATGCTTTAAAGGCTATATTTGCACCACAAAATTACAAAGAAATTTAGTTTCCTTTGATATTTTCTAGTGTCTCATAGTTTGAGCCTCTTTTGTAACTCAGCTGGTACTCAAACCAAATGTTCTCTAAAACCATTATAGTTAATATCCATTGATAATCTTATTCATTCTGATAGTCTCAAGTATTGTCTGTTGTAATTATGCAGCACTGTCCACATCATCTAAGGTTTGTGATTAGAGTAAGTGAATCCTAAGAGCATTAAATACATCAGTAAACCTTTGGAGTGCTCTTCTGATCTATGATAAGCAGCTTTCCCAAACTAAGGAATAGAAAGGAATAGGAGACCAAAAAAGAAAAGAAAAAAAAAGTTAAGAGATTTGTAGCTTGAAAGAGACCAATTTAAAAATTTAAAAACATAAATTAAGCAAATCTAAACACCCACCCTAATCTTTCTCTCAAGGGTTTGCCAGTATTTTCTCTGCAATTGCTTTCTTCTGTGTTAAAATGATGCATATGGCTCTTTAGGAATTCTTAAAGTTGCATCAAGACGGGAAATCACCAGCATAAATATCCCATTTAGTATAGAAAAGCACAGCTGTTACTATATTTTAATTGGAAGCCTTGGTGCTGCCCGACTACCAAGCGAGATACAGATTCCCCTTTACAGATACATGCATTGGCATGGTTACAATGGCTTCGCCAGCCGAATAACATGTAAGGATTTGCACCCATGCAGTTCTTCTGAATCACCTTTTCATGAAACCAGTGAGCAGATGGCAAAACAGTTACGATACAGAAAGCAACTGTCACACTCCTGCTGCATCCATTCTTTTCTCTTTCTCTCATAATACTAGAACTCAGGTCATCCAATTAAACTGATTGACAGAATATTCAGGACAGACAAAATGAAGTACCTCACACCATCATATAATCAATTTGCTGCCACAAGATGATGTGATGGCTACTAACACTAGCAAATCCATAGATGAAACATCTGTATCAATACTATTAGTTATATGCAACCTCCAGGCTCAGAGTCAGTATGTCCTTAAGTACCAGTTGATGGGAGGAACAACTCCCCAAATCTTGCCCTCTTGCCTCCTTGTGGCCTTCTAGAAGCATCTTTCACCACTGTGGGAAATAGGATTTTGTCTGATCCAACATCATTCCCAGATGTTCACATATTACAGTGGTACCTCTACTTATGAACGCGATCCGTTTCAGGGTGCCGTTCACACCCCCAAAAGTCCGTAAGTAGAGCGCCGCTAATGCGCATGCGTGAAACGCGATAGAGCATTTCTGCGCATGTGTGAAGCACGCAGATCGCAGGCTGAACCCAGAAGTAAACACTTCTGGGATTTGCTGCGTTTGTAACCTGAAAAGACGCAACGTGAAGCAAACGTAACATGAGGTATGACTGTACTTATTGACATGATGGATTTCAAAACTGTCTTTCTGGATAAATTCTCCTCTGAAGGCAGTTTATGATGGTCCAAAATAAACATAATAATTTGCACAAAAACAATGAGAAGAGCAAACAAATGAATAAAGCAATTCACCAGCAAATAAAACAACTTTAAAATTGTAGTGGCAGTGGCAGATATAACAGGTATGAATATATAGAGCCGTAAATCATACAAAATCCAACATGAATGAAAAAGTCTTTAGGGTCCTCACAAATGCCAGTCTGAGAGGGGAGGCAGGAGGAGTGAATGAATTTCCCTGTGAGAATATTCTAGAGATGCATGGTCATCACAGAAAAGGTAGTTGCTAGCCTAGCAGCCCCTACAAGTGGACCAGGAAGCAGAATCTCAAATGCTGAAATTGAGACCTTGGTGGTTCATACAAGTTCAGGTAGTTTTTCAGTAGCCTGGTCTTAGACCATTTAGAGTTTTACAGGTTAATGCCAGCACGTCAAATTGGGCTTGGAAACAAATAGGCAGCCAGAGAAAATGCTGCAATGTGATTAGGGCTGGGTGATAATATTGTCCTAAGCCGGTTTGAAGTCCATATTGTGATATTGGTTTCATAATTTTTGACCTGGAAATATATCACGAATAAGGATGTGTGTTTGTGTGTGTGTTATGCAAAAATAACAATGCAGGAAAAACAACAACCATGAAGCCAGCCATTGCCTCTACATAGCTCCATCCTTATTTTAGACATTGTAATATATCAGTATATCACTCGGCTATGAGTGATCGTCAAAGAAGAAGAATATCACAATGTTTATTGATCTGGTGATATATCATGATGTTGAAAACCAGATATTGCCCAGCCCTACTGCTCACCTCTACATAGTTCCATCCTTATTTCAGGCATTGTGATATATTGGTATATCACTATGCTTTGCCCAGCCCTAAATGTGATCAGAATGCCTAGCTTCTACAAATGTTCTTGCTGCCACATTTTGCAAGAACGGAAGCTTCCAAACCATTTTTTAAACAGAATCCATTAGGGTCATGTTTTTGTTTTTTTAAAATATATTAAGAGGTTTTTTTATTATTTTGTCTTAATTTTGTCCTGTATAGCAAGCATTTAATCTCTCTCTCTCTCTCTCTCTCTCTCTCTCTCTCTCACTCACACACACACACACACACACTTGTAAGGATACAGAATTGGGGTCCTAATTTCACATTAAAGAGTTTAGCAGCAATGCCAAGCCTTTTGAACTTGGAGGTTGTGTGGATTAATGCAAATATGTCCGTCCCCCCCGTCCCCCGTTTTTGTTTTTAAAAGCCAGCCTTTAGTTGTCAATATCCTCTAGCAGGGAAGAACACTGTAGGAGTGCATGATCATGCATTTAAATACGTTTCCACAGCATCTCGGCTGTAAGGTCATATCCAACAGCAAGTTAAAAATAGACTGTGTTGAGTGTAAAGGGGAAGTTAAGCAGACACAAACAATGCAGCAGGCCTTCTGGGTATACAGGATGCCATTATCCTTTGCTTGCTAGTATTATATTTTCTCTCTTTGCAGTAGAGGCCACATTTCCCTTGCTACAGCTGTTATAGAGCTTGTTACAGCATAGATACTGTTTCTAATTTTATTGGTTTTCTCTAAGCAACACATGCGACACGACACAAGTAATATGTTTACAGTGTATTGTTTTTGAAAGGCATGGCTTTGAAAAATGTGCCCAGTGTATCACTGCAAGTTTACAAAGAGTACTGAACCACACAACTGAAGTCTGGGAGTTATGCACAGTTTGGCCAAATATTTATTCAACAACCAAAATCCCTTCTTAGCCAGTCATTGTTGACGATATTGGGCTAGATGGTCTTAGATATAATACAACTTTTAATATTACATTGTTTTTTTGCTTTATTTCCCATGTTCCGCCCGTGATGGATGTTGAAGAATATGTAAGAATACATATCTTGAAGATCAGGCAGTTTTGATATAGAGGACTACCTTATTTCCAAGGTCTAGTGAAACTGCTTTCCATCTCCCTTTCATTTTCTGCTTAGACTTCTGTTTGGGATAAAGCAATGTTAAGTTTACAGTAGTGAATATTTCCCTTTAGAAAGACTTTGCATGCCAGCAAGCTGCTTAGATGCATAAATTTGTAAGATTGGAACTGGGATGTTTTAACCAGCAGCGCATATTGTATGTTTGTATCACATAATAATGGGCTTAATTAATGATCACCTTCTCTTTAACCCTTTCAACTATTCTCCATCAGGTGTTTCTTGGCATCTTGATTGAAACAGCTTGTATTGTGTTGGGGAAATGTTGCCAATTTAATTGGTACCTAAGCTCTTCACCTTGAATTTACCTTTAATGTAGGCACAGTGCATAATGTACTATTATACTATTATTTAGAGGTAACGAACACCAAGGGCGTTTGCCACTCAGGGAAAAATATGTTTCGAAAATGGAGATAAAATCAATAAGTAAAACTTTATAAATTGATGGAAATTGTACCTGTTCCTTCTGGTTTGGTGACAACATAGATATGTGGAGTCAGACTCTCTATGCAGAAATATATGTGAAAGCTTAAGAAGGGCAAGATTTGCTTTGCTTTCAAAGTGAGGCCTCTGTTCACCGAGTTGTGAATTTCATGAGTGTTTTTATTATTATATTTATATCTCACTCTTGCTCCCAGGTGCTCAGCATGTAGTTTTCCCATTTCACAATCTTTCCTCACAACAACCCTGTGACGTAGGTTAGATTGAGATATGTTGATTGGCCCAAGTTCACCCAGTGAGCTTCATGAAGGCTGAGTGGGATCTGGGCTTCTAACCACTATATCTCACTGGGTCAAACTTTTCATTAAATAGTATTCATTAAATAGTTTCCAGCACCCACAGCACACAGTTCTAATACTTAGGAATCCTAGATGATGACCAATTTCATACAGTGTAGATTGCTTGCAATGGCATGAATAATAATAATAATAATAATAATAATAATAATAATAATAATGTATTTATATGCCACCCATCTGACTGGATTGCCCCAGCCATTCTGGGTGGCTTCCAACAAATTAAACAATTAAGCACAGTTAAACTTCAAATATTAAAGAACTTTTCTATACAGGGCTGCCTTCAGATGTCTTCTGAAAGTCAAATAGTTGTTTGTTTCCTTGACATCTGATGGGAGGGCGTTCCACAGGGTGGGTGCGACTACCGAGAAAGCCCTCTGTCTGGTTCCCTGTAATATTCACTATAGGAATCAATGTGAAACTCACGTACAGATTAGAGCATTTGATGACAGATACACACATTCTTCTTCCTGTATTTGAGAGTAGGGAAGGACCTCTGCAGTCCCCCCCCCAAAAAAAGAAAAAGAAGAAAAAAGTCCACAGTTATAATATACAAGGTTGATGTTTGCGTGGGTTTTGTGTTAATTCTTCTATGGAAGTGGTTTGTCCTTTTTTGCTACATGAAAAGCTCAATTATATGCAAAGATGCACATGTCAAAAAACATTCTGTACTACTTATCAGCTCTCATTTTCTTTCAATGACACCATTTAGATTTAAATGCATTTGGTGTGTAAGCAGAATTCATATGCTTGGCTTAAGTATAACTTATTGAAGGGTTCCTAAATGGTACATCCTGCAATTTAATATTTATGATTCTCATAATATTGCTAAGCTGGCCTAAGGGAGTCTTGTTACCAAGCTAAAAGATGTGAGGTCAGCTGCAACTGACTGTAACAGTATTTAAACGATTAAGCCATTTGTGGAAGAATGAATTCTGCAAACAAATATCCTGTACAACAAACTACCCATTCATTGTTTCTCTCATGGCAAAGAGAATAATCCTGTGATTAAAATATTACATTAATTATATACATATGACTTGGAATTATTAATATATTGTTTAAACTAGAAAACAGACGACACAAAATTTCAGCTGTACATAAATGATGTTCAGAGAATCCATTGTTTTCTAATGAAGGCCACCTGAAGTTAATCATTCACTGCTTGAAGCAGATTACTCTGCTTATTTTTCCAAGTTCGTTGAACAAAATGATAAAACTATTGCTTTTTGTTTCTATTTTAATCTATAGGTGGGACTTTTTGTTCGTATCCTAATGTACTTTAGCTTTATCAAAGCTTCTGGAAGGAATTAAGGACCAATAAAGATAAAGAGTTTCTGTAGACTGAGGTTCTCAATTGTTGTTCTATGACACCATCACCAGATAAAGACAGAGTGCAGGGAAAGAAAGGACTAGGTACACAGTGATTGCTAATCCTGATTTATTTCATTTATAAAAAAATATAAATACTGTATAGTAAAATCATAAAAAATTAAAAAGGCTTAAGCAAAAGAGTTAAAACGAACATCAGTAGATCGTGGGGTGTGTGTGTGTGTGTGTGTGTGTACTCTTAATTGCCCACATAGGCCTGGCAGAATAGAAAAGGCATTTAAAAGTTGGTGCAGAAGGTGCCCTCTGAAACTCTGTTGGCAGGCTGCTCCATAGGACAGTGCCGGTTTCTATAAAGATTTGGTTTTTTGTTGTTGACAAACAAGCCTAACCAACTTGGGGAACTTGCAAACAATTAGCAGAGAACAGAAAAACAGTCAAAAAGCAAGGAGCAGCAGCAGGAGGATCCAGTGATTGACAGTGTGTCCCCTGCACCCCAAATTTGGATAGCAATTTCCATAGGGGTAACCATGTTAGCCTATTGCAGAAAAAACAGCAGTCCTTGTAGCATAGTCTTCTTCAGCTTGGGGTCCCCACCAGCTTTGCAGTGGTTTCAGTCTTACCTGGCTGGTCACTTCCAGAGGCTGATGCTTAGGGAATGCTTTTCAGCCCCATGAAACCTTCAATGTGGGGTTTGTCGGGGTTCAGTTTTATCTCCCATGCTGTTTAACAATTACATGAAACCACTGAGTGGGGTCACCTGGAGTACACTGTGAGCAATATGTTGATGACACAAAGATCTACTTCTCCTTGACACCTGCAAGTGTGGCAATGGATACGTTGGACCGTTGTCTTGCCTTGGTAATGGACTGGATGGGAGCCAACAAACTGAAGTTCAGTCCAGACAAGATTGAGACACTGTTAGTGGGTGGATTTCTAGATGGCATGGGTGGGAGGTTGTGTCTCTGAAGGAGCAGGTGTGTAGTTTGGGGATCCTTCTTTATCCATTGCTGTCACTTGAGTCTGGCCTTGGTGGCATGGAATGCCATCCTTCCACTTCATCTGGTAGCCCAGCTGCACCTCATCTGGACAGAGATGGTCTGTCTTCTGTTGTCTGTGCTCTACGTTAGATCACTGCAATGCATTATACCTGGGGCTGCCTCTGAAGATAGATTGGAAACTTAAGCTAGTGCAGAATTCAGTGGCCAGATTGCTCACTGGGGCAAGACGGTTTGAGTATACAAAGCCAATCCTGGCCTGACGGCACTGGCTGCCAAATAGTTTCTGACCTATAGAGCCTTTAACAGCTCAGGACCGTGATACCTCAAGGACGGCCTCTCACCATAGGAGCTGACTTGGAACCTGTTGTCATCATCTGAGGCCTTTCTTCATGTACCTCCTCCACAGGAGCTCCAGAGGGTGGCAACATGAGAAAGAGCTCTTTCTGTGGTGGCTCCCCACTTGTGGAATGTTCTCCCCAGGGAGGCTCGCCTGGCACCTTTGTTAGCTTTGGCTAATTAAACCATCTATGGCCTTTTAAACTGTGTCTGGGGTTGTTTTTGTTTGTTGTTATGGCATATATGTGTGTGTGTGTGTGTGTGTGTGTGTGTGTTTATGTGTTTATATTGTAAAGCCCCTAGTGATCTTCGGATGAAGGGTGTTATAGAACTTTAATAAATTCCCATCATCTCCTGCATAGGGATGATGAGAGTTTCATCAACAGCTATTGTTGGACTATAACGTTGGAAAAAGTAACATCGATTATGTTGTAAGCTTCTGTGGACATCAGCTGAAGTGGACTCCACATAGAGTTCTGCGATAATGAATTGTTGGCCTTAAAAGCTCTTTGATATTTTCCCCCTACTGCAATCTGGGCCTTGGGAGGTATCTGATGAAGTCAACTCCTGACACTTCTTCTGCCCTGTCCGATAAATCATTTAGCGGAAGGGATGTTCAGATCACTTCCCAGATGTATCTCAACAGATTTTTTTTTTTAAAGCAGTGATAATTCTGTTTGTGCGAAATGTATTTTAGTAGAATGGAAAGAGAGTTGGTAATTATATGCACAGCAACTCAGCAGCGTTTTCAGTTCACAGGTTTTGCTAATGCAGCAACAGATAAACCACCGAGGGAAATTTGAAGTTGAAAGACTCTTCATCTCGCCATTTATAAAAGGCCTCCTGGGGCACTGTTCTAGAAATTTCTTATTGACGACCATTTATATTGTAGTGCAGTACTTCCCTTGTGTACTGGGTACCAGGTTCAGCAGTGCAGCACTTGGCTGCACCCCTTGGGGTGCTACATCTTATCCTGAAGATAGTTGCACTCAAAATATGAAAGCTAGTAGTAGGCATGATGCATTTAGTAGACTTAGTTGCTCAAAGTGTCACTTCCAGATGTGCCAAATCTATTAATTCTACTTTAAGTGGCACCTTCTTTTTAGTGTATCTGTTACTATACTGAAATCTACTACTGAATCACTGCTAAGTGATGTGCTCATATACTTGTACAGGTGAGTTCCATGGCTGAGCTCCAAGCTCGGCAGAGCTTTCAGTTTTCTAGAAAGAGGCAAGTACTGACTTCCGCAGTTGATAAATCAATGGAACAGTTGGAAAACAGACTTTTCAGCTGCCTCATGTGACATTTAAACAGCCCAGTTTCTTGCCCCCTTCCCCAAGCAGATAGTTTCTTGGGCTGCAAGTGACGTTGCAAGTCTTTGGCTTTGTGTTGCTGGCTACTGTTTGCAGCCTGAGATCTTGGGTCACTTTTAAGTGCCCATCATACTGAGCTATAAAGAAAGAGCCTGAGAAGCACAGCCAATCCTATGCAGTCTGGGAGACATCCTTCAACCCCTGGGGCTGTACCAGGCTGATTTGCAGTCCCAAGATTGTGGGCACTGACAGCGAAAGAGAGTCCTAGTTGGGATACACCTGGAATGCATTAGATTACTGCGGAATCCAACATTGTTTGTCAGCATCCATGCTGTCAGGCTGCAAATGGCAGACCTGGTCTAGGAGTCCTGGCATGGCTTGCTACTTTGTGGAGCATTTGCACTTTCCATAAACTCCAGCTATAACTGGTGGAGTTGCACACAATCCACAGTGTGAATTCAGCTAAGCTTGAAGGGGCTCGCTTGCATGAAATTGTTTTAATTATTAGAGCAAGGGTGCTCCTATTTTTGAGTTCCCCTACTTTGGAGTTTTGCCCTGCCCCTAGAGTTTTATGTTAGCAACAGTTAACACTTCTGTAGAAGTATCAATATTTAAAAAAATAGGTATTATTTCATTTTTAAAATAATAAATAAATATTTAGAGATTTATCATTAAAGCCACGTTATTAAGTCAAGTGCTGCATGTATTGGGTTGTGTGCAATAAAAAAAAGAGTAGCTGCTACCAGGGGACAGCAAATTTTTTCAGCAGGGGGCCAGTCCACTGTCCCTCAGACCTCTTGGGGGCTGGACTATATTTTGAAAAAAATAATGAACGAATTCCTATGCCCCACAAATAACCTAGAGATGCATTTTAAATAAAAGCACACATTCTACTCGTGTAAAAACACCAGGCAGACCCCACAAATAACCCAGAGATGCATTTAAAATAAAAGGATACATTCTACTCATGTAAAAACATGCTGATTCCCGGACCGTCTGCGGGCCGGACTTAAAAGGTGATTGGGCTGGATCCGGCCCCCGGGTCTTAGTTTGCCTACCCATGTGCTACACTATATGAACCATATATAGCTAATGTAGTATAGCTTATATACAAGAAAGCTACAGGCTAAGTATTATTATTACTATTTATTAAATTTTTATACCTTCCTATACCCGTAGATCTCAGGGTGGTTCACAACACAAAATTTTAATATAAAAAACACACAAAATGCATAATAAAAATAAGAACAAAGATGTATAATGAAGGCGCCAGTCAGTCCTCCTTGTGGAGAGCATTCTACAAACAAGGAGCCACTGCAGAAAAGGCCTGTTCTCATGTTGCCACCCTCTGGACCTCTCGTGGAGGAGGCACACAAAGAAGGGCCTCAAGAGGATGATCTGAGAGTCCGCGCAGGTTCATCTGGAAAGAGGTAGTCCTTGAGGTATTGCGATCCTGAGCCCTTCTCTCTGTTCTTTCAGGAAGTTTTGAAATCCGGTTAGCCATACCTCATTAATTTTTTACTTTAGCAACAAATAAATGCTCTTAATTGGAAACTATCATAATTACTTTTACTGTAAAGGGAGTATGCAGGGAAGTTTTTATGAGATTTATTGATTTGTTCCTTCAAATTTATAACCTGCCTTTTCTCCCCAAAGGGACCACTAGCAATAATAAAACCACATTTGGAAAAAAACGTAAATCAGCTTATGAGCATATTACAGACAGTAAGAGTTCTGTTGAACTCTTGCTCAAGTGAACTCATGCTTTGCATTGTAGCACACAAATGTATTGGGGCTTTTGCTATTATATGACAAAAATGATGGAAAAGAAAATTACAGTATAAAGTTTAAAGGACCATAAAAAGGCCTTGAGAATGAACACCTGCAAAATCTTATGTGAGAGCTTGCAACACCTTATGTGAGAATTTGCAAAAATGGAAGAACTTTTTGGAATTTAGGCTCATTTTTCTTACATAACACTCTTTTGCTTGGTCGTATACAGCCTTTATGTGAGTACAATGTGCTTTCCATTAGTGAATACCTTTGTATCTATCCCAAACTCTTCTGTCAGCTCCATCAAATGAGTTCTTTATGCCACAGAGCAAGCTAGCGAGAGCCCTTATTTTGTGTAGATATCAAAAAATATGATCAGGTGAGTGCTCATAACAACATTTGGTTCCTCAAGCTTGGCTTTACCTTGGTGTGGCTTGAACGTATTTGACAGTATAGTGGATGTTTATGATCCTTGAAAAAAGCTCCTATGAGAACTTCTCCTCAGTTTATGAGCCAAATCTGAACTGGCATAAATTTGAAGTTTCCCTGAAATCACCGAGGCTATGCTAAATTACTCTAGCTGATGACCTTCCCCTCAAAGTTCTCAATTCATTCTGCTGTGTAGCCTTGCTTTTTGCAGAGCATGTTACATTTCATGTAACAGTTTACTGAAATGGAAAATGTCACACACCTGTCTTTTCAGGGAATGAAAATATAGTCATTGGTGACTGTCTTGCAGAACATTCAGGATTAAACTCAGAGGAGCTCTGATCCAGAAAAATGGAAGGGGAGATCTGCATACATGGCTTCTGCTGTCATTTTCAAAACAGCAGTACTGTTTTGTGCTTCATCTCTACCTCCTGCTACTGTTCAGGACAATTATGTCCTGATTATGAGTATATGAGTATGAATATACTCCCTTGAGGGGAGTGAGAAACATTTTCCAGACAGAGGGCTTCATTCCTGTCTGTGCAGCTGTCTGGGGCCACAAGTCAGTAATGAGCAAAACCAGAGGCAAAAAGTGGGTGAACCAACAAGTGGAAAAAAGGGGGGCAGTAGGCTAGTTTCTGCACTCACACATGAGCTTTCTATGCCCCACAGAAGCATCTGAAAGGAATTAGCACAATTCAAGTGCACATTCCAGTCAAGAAAGCCATACACAAGGAGGGTAGGTGTGTTGAGGGGTGTCGCCTGAAGAGAATCACAAAGCCAGATAGAGAGACATAGAGCACCACATTTGGCCTCTGGTTCTGAGCATAGCTGTCAACTTTTCCCTTTTTTAAAAGAGAAATTCCCTTATTCCAAATAGGATTCCTCGCAAGAAAGGGGGAAAGTTGACAGCTATGGTACTGAGGTTCCCCACTCGTGCCTTACTGAATCACACTCATCATTTCCTTATCCACACCTGGTTCAGTTCAGCATAATGTACCTTCCTTCTTGTGATGTCTAGGAGGTCACACTGCCGGCGACCGCACACATATCCTTGGACATCCGTGCCCTGACACAAATGTCTGCACTAACGTCCAGAGACATTGTAGCATGATGATTGCACAAAAGGGGATCATAACTAGATGAATTCCACTGACCAAGACATAGAAGCAATTCTAGGCTTGCTTTTCTGGAAACTTTGGTGAAGCTGCTCGTGCCACATGGACAAGGAGGAGAAGGGGCCTCTACCCCAGTTATACACCACAAACAGAGTCCACAGTGGTAGTACTAGCAGTGATGCTTTAGGCGAGATGTGTCACGTCCATGTCAACACTGTAGTTTACAGTGCCCTTGATGGATACCGCTGCTGATTCCTCTGTATGGGAAAAGTAAAGGAAGCTGGGGGTTTTTCTTCACTCTCTTGCCTAACGTGGAAGCACAACTGACTGAGGTGTTCTCGCACCGATTGCAGCAGTGTCCCAGTTAACACGGCTGCATGGGGGAAACCAATGGGAGGAGGTGCCACTTCATAGTTGGCAAGGATGGTGCATTAAGTGGCTATTTCTGTGGTTATAATTCCCTGCCTTCTGATCTGCTGATTGCCCTAATGCAAATATATAAAAAATAACATGGACCCTACAAAGTGTGGAGATGTGTACTTGGCATATATTATAGCAGCACTGGTCATCCAAATGGATTTTGGGTGAAAGCTATGTTGGGATTCTGAAGTGAGATACCCACGCAACAGAAGTTGCCCCCAGATTCATTCATCACACAGAGGCAACTCAAGGTCCAAAATAATTTACTGCTGCAGAAGATCAGGCTTCAGTAATACAGTTTGTAGGCTTTGCAGATACAGATATATCCAAGTAGAAAGTATTTCTGTTGCTGCAGCAATTCAGGCTATAACACAGACTGCGACTCACTGACTAACTACAGAGCTGATATGCATTGATCACTTATATTCAGTCTGAGCATGCAAAGGGGCAAGTGGGAATGTATGGGGCAAGCCCTGCCCCTTTGAAGATGCTGTGCATGCTGGGAGCAGTCCCCAGCTAATGTGTGATCAGGGTTAATTCCACCCCTGTGTTGGAAGTGTTATGTGCAAGTAAGGCAGTTCCTTCAGAATAATGCTAGTTGCACGTTGACTGGGGAATTTATCTGGTTCATACAGCATCATTGAGGGGCCTTCACTTCCCCACTTCCCCTTTACTCATTCAGACTGAATGACTGAAGAGGGCTTAATTGCACAACGTCTTTCATGTGTTTGCTGCAAAAGGAATTAAGTCTGTTTTGTGCTTCTTGAAAATATCCTAGCATCTTCTGGCATGCTTTTTCTTGTGCCAATATAACGTACCAGTTGAGAGTTGGAGGATGGATGTGTGAGAGAGAGCTTATTAATTCCATCAAAGTTGAGATTTTTGCTGCAATCTGTGCAACATCTTGTTTAACAAGCCACATCTTTCCAAACTCTGCTTTCATTTACTCACTGCAGATGTTTTCTAATTTTTAATATAGGTAATTTCATATTGGTACGGATTCAAAGAACTGTGAGTGGAAGTGGGTGGATGGGAATGTATTGGCTGTGTTCTATGAATAGTAGCACAAGCTGGCTGAACACCTTTTCAGCTGGCGTGCCAAAGTATTGGGGTTTTCATTACCTTTTGAGGAACGCTAAACAAAGGAAGAGCCAGACCATAGATATAAACTGAATGGGGCTATAAAAAGTTTTGCAAAAGAGCATGTACAGTGTGTTTGGGGTCACTGTTCTCATGCCTCGCTCTTCCGATAGATCAGAAACAGACTTTCCACAAGAGCAAAAAAAAGAGTCTTGCTGGATCAGGCCTAATGCCCATCTAGTTCAACATCCTGTTCTCTCAAATGCAACAGTGCTTTTTCCACTTGTGATTGCCAGCATCTGGGGCAGGTAGAACATAACCATCATGGTTGGTAACTGTCAATAGCCTTATCCTTCATGAGTAGATGGTGCCTCTTTGCTAGCAGAAGGGCACCTATGGACCCAAGCCTATGTTTAGAATAAAGTAAACATGACTTGTGAGAATTGTGGCCTCCCCAGTGTGGCAAAATTATTTGACATGTGCTTACGGAATAATGAAGTCAACTGTGGGAAGAATACTAGCATTATAGTCAAGACAAGAGCCACCAGGGAATATAAAACAGCAGTGTGGTTTCGGGACTGACACTTGGGACTGATCTTTCCAAGATGGGAAATAACTAGATTTGATTGAAAGAAAAAAAATGTAGGAACAAATATTGGAGACTAGTATCTGATTCCCAGTCCTGCCAACCGCCACATGAAATTAGTAACAGTAGTGAGCCCTGGTTTCTATTTTAGAGACTTGTGGCTCCGAGCCACTTAGTTTCCTCTTGGTACTATTGATACTGGGACCCATTTGAATGAAGCTGTGTACTAATTGGTTCGATGGGATTTTTCTCCTTTGTGCCAAGCCAACTCTAGGGATGAGGCAGCTTAAAACTGATATTCCACTGTGCCTACGCACTAGTACTATATTTCCATTTTTCTTTTTAAATCCTCCTGCAGAATTTTAGATATTTAAAGACATCCTGAAAATTATTTTTGGCTGTAATTTTCTGACACTTCCAAGTAAGTAGATAAGTGACTTCTCACCTTTATGCTCTTGAAATCCAGATTGCACCCAGAAAAAAATGTGTGATAGTTTTTTTAAAAATCATATGAGATTCTTGCTAAGGGAACTTTTTGTTTGGTGTTCATGATACCTGGCAGCTAATAGTTTGTTTCTTCTTATCCCCTACTAATAATTATACATTTTAGAGCTTCAACGGTGATTTTCAGGTTTTTCCACTCAGTGATAATGGGGGAGCAGGAACCAGCATCAATGACAGGCAGGGCATCAGTGGTTTAGCGTTGCCATATGTCTTTCAACTGTCATTGTAAATGACCGATTTAATGAGAAACGCTTGTACTCTACATGGGTGATTTTTGCCTGTCTTGCATATAGTTCTTGTATTCAGATTAAGGGATTTTGTGTGCCTTAGTAGTGACATTAATCAACCATCTTAGAGGCAGGAATCATAACAGTGAGTAGCCCTTAAAGACAGGGTGCTGACAAAGATAATGAGATTTTTTACTTTTATTGTAACATGAAATTGTAATCATTTTTTTCATAATTTTTATTTTAATAACAGATTGTCTAAATTTCATTTTCTTTCCTTTTCCCTCCCCTCTTAAGTTGTACCCTCTTTTCAGTATTGTTCTCTTTTTTGTATGTAATAATCATGGAAATAAAATTTGAAAAAAAGGAAAAAAAGACAGGGTGCTGACAGAAAGAAACTTCAAAATGTAAAATTAGTAGACTGATATTACCAATGCATTGAACACACAAAAGAGAACATAGCTTATTATGTAGCAAAACTGAGACTTCTTCATGGTTTCACTGTAAACATGACAAAATGTATAGCTGGTGTTTATGGGTATTTATGGAGAGTACCGGATTGCGAAAGCAACCCTATACATGTGGGATCAAGCCCCACATGGGGTGAAAGACACCTCCATTGCAGGGGGTTGTTCTAGAGATGGCCCTTGTGGTCCCTTCCAACTTACAATTCTATGATTCTGTGTCTTATCTGAAGTAACCCCCAGTGAGTTCAATGGTACTTACTCCCCGGTAAGTATGGATAGACTTGCAGACCTAATTTAATTAGCTGCTTGTCAAAAGAGACAATTTAAAGGAAACTATAGGGTGCACTTACGTTTTGAAGTAGCGTTGTAGATTCTGCTTAAGGGGTAGCACAAGTAGGTTTTACTTAAAAGGAGCCCAGAGGATTAGAACGGGTGTTATTGAATAAGTGTTATTTCCTTGGCTGTAGCATTGCCAGCATTTCTCTTGAGTGTGCATTAAGGAAAGTATAGCAGGGAGCTCTGAAATATGCGCTGTGTGAAGTTACTATGAAGCTGCTTTTTTTTAGTGGCCTCGGTGTGTGGGTAAGTTAGGAGCTCTTCAGTGCCAGGAGCTGACTAGAAGTGTCTTCTCAAACCATTTAGGGAACAGACTGATTGTTGGGCTGGATCTGCTTAGAAAAAGAATTCGACCTTGCTTACATTTGTGGCATAATATTGAAATTGTTATTACCACATGTTTTTGCACGGTGAAGTACCACTATTTTTCTATATAATACCTGAAGGAAGATAGAAGTCAAGCAGCAAAAAACTCTTGAGTTTAAACACGTTGAGCATAGTGAGGTGGCTGATAATGAAATATGGTCCTGTGGAGTGGTCATATAAGAATGGAAAATTTGAAACCAGAAAGGACAAGTGATGAGAGAAAGTTTAATGGTTTTATGCAGTGACTGATGGTATAACTTTAGGGAGGTGTCAAAGTTATGCAAGGCCAGTGTTCCATTAAGCCTGGTAATTGCTTTTAATGACAGTGCTATGCGTGGAACTTAAAACTCCTTGACAGATATTTTCCTTGGCATTGCAGTCCGATCAGCAAAAAGAGGCCATTACTTTACAGAAAAGCACACACTTTACCTTTTTACGTTATGGTGAGACGACAAATTGAAAGTCAGGTTTGCAATGTCTGAACAAGTAGCTCAGCGTTGAAATGAATAGTTGTAAAATACTGGCTAAGTGGAAAGTTCAAACTCAGTAACTAAAACTTTTAAAATAGACACTGGTGTTCCTTATGGATCGGCAAGCAATTTAGTATGGACATAGGATATGTATCTGTTGTGATTTAATGGAGTGGCCAGAGGACATTCTTCTGAGGATTGAGATGAAGAGACTATTAGAATTTGGAAATTAAAGGACGGAATACATTAATCAAGGAGGAATTTGGGCTAAGCAATGTTTTGACAAGGATGTGTCTCCTTGGGAAGGCTTTTTCATTGCTGTTAATATATCCTCCCCCTGCACAGGTACTGTGGAGCATTTGCATTGTGAATCAGCCTCTCCTTTTTTATTTTCAATACATTTGTAAATCAGTGTGTATGCAACCTGTTACAAGCCCTTGAGAGTGTGACCTGAAGTATGTCTTCTAAATAAAATACAAATGAAGCCAAAACATCAATCAGAACCCTAGCACAGACATTATTTCTCTGTTATGAATTTCCTGACTTGGTTTCTTCCTCATAAAACAGGGGAAGAACAGCGCCATCCAATCTATGGTGCTGCTTAGATATGATTCCCCCCTCCTACTGATAGCATTATTTTATTCAAATTTTATTCTATAGCGAATTGTGGGAAATGATGGGTTGTAGTTTGAACAGTTGTTTTCAATATCTGTTGAAATTCCTTCTGTGCTGTTCTCAACCATATGTCCCAATATAGGATGTTGCTATCAGAAAGTGAACCATTCATCTTTTGAGTGTGACTTTTTGGCATATTGGTTAGACTACAGATGGCATCAAGTTGTCCTTAATAACAGTGTCGAAAGATGCCTGAAAGTTGTCAGAAGCTCTGGAAGTTAATTTCTGTAGAATCATTTGTTTTTGGGAATCCGACCATTGGGTAAAAATAAATGCTACACAATAAAATGCCTTAACGCTGTTAACTATGGTAATAATACCATGGCATAGTTGCAAAGACAAACCTTCATTTAACACTACCTTTTACAGTAAGTATATTTTGTATTCCTGGTCTCTTCAGAAGCTGCTTGAAATACCAATGAAACCACACTTTTATTTTTGGATAATATAACTGAATACACCTCATGGAGGTAACACACAGGAAGAGATCTTGTAACCTGTTGACAAACTAAATAGCAAAAAGACACTGGTATTGGATAGCCACCACCCCAGAATTTATTCAGAACTTACCGTATTTTTTCGTGCATAAGACGCCCCCACGTGTAAGACGCCCCCTACTATTGGGGATCCCAAATTTAGAAAACGGGCATATGCACTATCCGTGTATAAGACGCCCTCAGATTTTCAACCTTATTTTAAAGTAAAAAAATCTTGTCTTATACATGGAAAAGTACGGTAATTGTGAACGTTCAGGTGTATAACAGAACAATGCTACTTATAATTAAAATTTGCCTTCATAATAGTTAACAAATCCCCCATAAATCTTGGGTTAGGAGACAGAAATTTTAAGGCACAGATTTCTGGCCAATTGGAGCCCGATTTTGTGTACCCCCCCCAAAACATATTAGTAGCTATTTTTACTCAGACTAACTTTGAAAGCCTATAGTTCTCTTAAATGTGTCTGGCACTTGCTTCTTTTCTTAGGTTTAATATTTCATGCAGCATGAAGAAAACAGTGACCAAAAATATGGTAAGATCTGGTCAAATGCCCAGGGGATTGTTCCTTTCAGGTAACATTACAGTGATGGATCTGTGAAGTAAATTGAACCCTGTTGTTTCTTTCAAAAAAGAGGAAAGGAAAATAAGTGACCCCCCCCTTTTAAAAAAGGGTATAATGCTATAGGATGCTTGTACTTTCCACTGGTTGTACAGAATGATTATATAGTAAATAGAAAAGGCACTTCCATTCAAACTCAGGTTTTAATTTTTCAAAAATATAGATGGGGCATGGACTACAACTCCCATCATCCATAGCTTACAGGACCAGTGGTCAGGGATGATGGGAATTGTAGTCCCCAAACATCTGGAGGGCCAAGTTTGGCCATGCCTGTTTTAGGCCACTGACAGTTTACAACTGAGTTTGTGATAGAATTCTTCATGTTCATGATATGCAAATCTTTTCTTAAAAAATTGGACTGGATTTTTTTTAATTTTTAAAAAGAATAAGCAGACACCATTGTAATACTGCATGCTCACTTATGAGAGTCACCTGGTTATACATTATAAAGGAGAACTGTTTGATGTGCTCAGTTATATAGATCTGCAAACTCTTAGCTGTGGGCTGATATCAATATTGAGCAATAAATCTACTGTTGACAAATTGCTTTCTAGGCAGACATCTTAGACTGATCGAATTAAGGGCAGGAATTGATTTCTAAACTTAGAATCAAGGTGCACTGATGTGAGATACAGTGTGTACAAAACGATAAATAAATTATAAACCTGGGATTTGGAAAAAATAATAATTCCTATTTACTCTTCATCTTCAAAGGTGCATAGGCTGTCTGCAGTGCAGCTTGAATAATGATTAATAGGTAGATATGGAGGGGAGGGATGCAGCTGTTAAAAGTTTCAGCATATCAGCCATAATTACGTTACTCATTGGCTTATTACTAAACAGCATCTCATCCAAACTCCCAAACAACTAGCCTGTGTTTTCAGGGGAAATGCTGCCCCTTTCAGCCCAGACTGAACCATTTCTAGAATGGCTATTTCATTGACTATGAGCACCTCTATCAATGAAGGATGTAATTTATACACAGTTACATGGGAATAAGAGTCATTGAGCTCAATGGGGCTTACTGATGATTAGACATTTACGGTATAGGATTGCACTGTTGATATGCTTCCAAGTAAACATGCACAGCTTTGCTTTATAAATGTTACCACCTGTAATGGTTCTAGGGGTTGCTCGTGTGTAAGTTGTCGCCACTCCTGGCTAGGTTACCTGGGTGAACCCTTTCTGTCTGGACAGCCTCTTCCCCGTGGCTGTCTCAATCGCTGGCAGAATCCGTCAGTGGGCGTTTCTTGAACTTCTTCCAGCAAAGAAGTTCTTTGACGCCTAGTCTCCTCCTACTCTCCCTGCGCGGAAGTCTTCTACGCAGGGAGGGTGTGGGCAGTGGAGGACCCGTGCTCTCCCCGCTGGTCTCCGGCGAGGAGTCCTGGAGCCCCCTCGCCGATTCCCCCTTCTGCCCCCTTCTCCACTGGTGCTACACTGATTTCCTTCCCCAGCAGATGGGCTGCCTCTCTCCCTACTGGGACCCTCTCCGGCATCCCTCTGGAGCCTTCCCTCTGCCTCTGGCTCCGATGGCAGTTCCCTGACACCACCCTACTTTGTGTAACTTCTGTTCAGGATCTACTCACCCCTAGTGAAATACAATTTTATTTGGATGCATTTAAACACACACAAACACACACACACACACCCATCAGGCAGTACTATTATTGATATGGAATTCCCCTCCCCCTCTCGCAGCAAGCTGAAGACCATTTCCTGTTTGGTAACTAAAATCAAATTAGAGGATAGGAAAATAAAATAGTTTTCAATGAGAGATATGGTTACATGTCCAGTACATTAAGTTATGTAGACGAACAAAGTACAATTTAGACTGACTGAATTATAGGAAAGTCGCTCACTTAGTTCTATACTGATTTTATTTAATTTTTGCTAAGGAGAAAAAGCATTTACAAAGGTATTACTTTATTACCCTTTCAGGCAATTGAAAGGGCAACAATCTGTATTCATAAAGGGATGATGTGCATCAGAGTGAACGCAGAAAAAATCCAGAGTGAATTTAAACAGTATTTTTAACAGTGTGCCACATTGTTCTGTAACTCTGTTCTGCATTTCAGAACTCATGTACCGATTAAATAATAAATGTAGTGATGACCATGATTATCTTCAGTTTGAGACTCTGCAAACTGGTGTGTTTCCCAGGGGCAGCCCCACCATTTAGAGTAAGGTGGCTGATATTGGGTGTCATATTGTATTTTTATTTCTGGGGAGGAGCTTCTGATATTTTTTCCTTCGGGGGCCAAAATAACTTGACCAGCCTTTGATCCTGTGCGGAGAAAAAGTGGGGCAAGAATGACAATGTGCTTCCTTGCCTCAAGCAGCAAAATAGCTTGAGTCAGTCCAGATGTTTTCCTAAGGGAAGGTTTAGTGCCTTAGTTTAAAATGTTTAGTTGAATGCACTTAGTTTGTAAAGTAATACACTTCAATACACTTAGTTAATACTAAGGGTTTTTTATGGAAAGCAGCAAATACAATACAGTGCTTGATGCACTATTGGCTGTGATTCTATAATTTTCTTCAGGTTTTGTTCTAATTCACTAGTCCCCATTTCATTACATCTCACATGCTCGACAATAAATTTTAACGTAAGTGAAATTGAGCATTTTAATGTTCTTGATGTTGGCATTGCCTTGACACTTCTTATAATTGAAATAAGAGCTAATCTTAGGATAAAACAGAGGTTTGGGCCGTAATTTTACCCAAAGAACTGGCTTCACACATAGCAGTAAGGAAAGCTATAACTTGGTCTGAATGTGTGGGTTCGCTGAGCAAAGCTGCTGCATTGCTGTGACCATGGCGTGTCACTCCTGCAAAGGTTTGTTATTGGGTTTACAGTTTGTGGTTTCTCTTGAGGTGACAATCCATGAGCCCAGGTCCTGATGGTATGTTATGCCAAACCATGGCTTAGTCCATGGTTATGTGGCAGCAGATGGACCAGCCACAGTCTCCATAGCATGCAAGCTAGTGCAGTGTTTTGTTCACAAGTGTTATAATGTTGGTGTGATCATCTTTGTTGAAAATGCAGTAGTTTCTACTTGTCAAGCACCACAGATAATAATAGTTGCTTAACAGCTGTTCTGGAATTACAAATTGGGTTTTCCATAGGCCCCTAATGCTCATCTATGAACGTGTTTCTCCATCTTGCCCTACAAATATCCAGTGTGCGGAGAACAATGCAAGTGATGTTTTTCATAGGCTTGGGGTCATGAAGTTCGCAGACAGGTTGGAGATACCAGCACTGAATTGTAGGCATTCAGTTCCTGCTGTTGGAAGGCGCAGTGCTGAATGTTTATTCCCTCTATATTATGATTTAATTTCTTATTTCAAACAATTCAAATGCCACTATAGCCATATGTGGAATATGCACATGTGGCACATAACCATGTGAAATTTCCACCTGGGGTACTTGCCATTTCACTACCTTTTTTTTAGCACCAATATTTGTTATCCTTGTTGGGACATTTGTCCTTGTACAGTAGCTTTCCCTGAGTTCTGTTCCTGACATTTCCCGAATGTCATTAGACTTGGTGGAACGTTTAAACCAGAGGGAGGGAGTATGGGATAATTGAATGTTAAGCCCTTTCAAAATGGGCATTTCGATCCCCAAAGACCTGCTTAAAGTGAATAAAAGAGTAGATGCAGTTGCCAATTTTCTACTTGGTGACTAAATATAAGCTGCGCAAGCAGAAGTAAGACCCAGTAAACCTGGCTTGCAAAAAAAAAAGTGTAAAATTGCTACAAGCTTTAAATTCCTCATCGGGTCAGGAAGGCAGCTGTTTGAGCATATATTATCTAGAGGGCTTTCTTCCTCCTGGTTCTTGAATTTTAACTATGCCAAGAGCTGCTCTGTGTCTTGATATCATTCGCCACCATCCTTCTTCATGTGTTGTAGGCAGCCCCTCAGCAAAAGATACTTATCAAGCCAGAGGAAACAGCTTAAGCTATTCTTTTGTTAGCTTTTAGAAAGCATAGGAGCTCCAAATGAATCCTGAAGTTCCTGGGCTGCCTGCTTGCAAGCACTGTGCATAAGAAACTCTTATTATTGTAGGTCACTGAATTCATTTTTAAAATGCCAATTGACATCATTCCTTTAGGGAATTGTTAGTTGCAGCCTCATACCGGAGTCTAGCAGAAATGTGGAAAGTTAGGGGGGTTTTTTGTTTTTGTTTTGGAAAGGATCTCACTTCAGTGTGTAGAATAGAATCATAGAATCATAGAGTTGGAAGAGACCACAAGGGCCATCGAGTCCACCCCCCTGCCAAGCAGGAAACACCATCAGAGCACTCCTGACATATGGTTGTCAAGCCTCTGCTTAAAGACCTCCAAAGAAGGAGACTCCACCGCACTCCTTGGCAGCAAATTCCACTGTCGAACAGCTCTTACTGTTCAGTAAGAACAGTAAGAAGTTCAGGTGGCACCTTTCCAGCATTTCAATTTACCTAAATGGACATAGCTGGTTTACTAGAGATTTCCACTGTGGCTGTCTTGTTTTAACATGCTTTGGGAAATTGGCACGATTTCTCCTAGCCTTGGCACGGAGCTTGATGACTCCGGCTGATACTTAGCTCCTGCTTTAGCAGAAATTGATACTGTAGCACCAATAATGGCCACAGCTGCTTAGTTGAAAATGAAAATAGGAATACTAAATGCATGAAGAGAAATGACCAAAGACAAGCTATCTAGAGCTATTTGTGGAAAAGAGTGATTTCTGATTGGGAAGCCCTAGCCAACTTGTTACTCATTATATCCTCCTGACATGTTGCGTACATTTTAATATCTGTCAGGTAGTCAAGTACACTGCATTCTTACCATCATTAAGCAATACAATTTGCTTTTCACTTCATTACAGGGGAGCCCAGTTATACTGCTGCTCAAGTTAAAAAATCTGGCAACTGCTTATTCCAGAGATTTAAAATAGCCACTTAAAAAACAAACCAACAAACCCTGAAGTCTCAGAACTTCAGAATCCACTTTTCAGCCTTGTCAAAAGCTTCATTTGTAAGTCTGGCATTCAACCATTTCAAATAATTCTTACCCTTTGCCCTCTTCTCTAAATTAGAAAATATGATGTGAGATAGAGGCTGTATATTTCATTTGCCACTGAATGAAATGACAGGGTAGTGTATCTGGATAAATGTTAATGAACAGGACTAATGTTAGAAAGCCCTGCATATTATGACTATCACCTAATTCTCTTTTTGTATGACGTCCAAGGAGTTTAACATTCCAGTTGATCAAGATGAATGTGAACCCTCCCGCACTGCCCAATTCTGGATTTAACCCACATACTTATTACAAATAACTGGAGAAGTCTTTGGAAAACAAATGATCATATCTGATACAGTATCTTATTTTATTTACCCTTCCTTTTCATGCTATGAGAAGATCACATTTATCTTCTGGAGTGTTAAGCTGCTTGAAGGCTTTTTCACATGTTATAATGTTCTTCCTTGGAATGGATTCAGCTTAACCATCCTAAGGCTTACTGAATGCCAGCTTTGACCATGTGGCATTTAAACATATTTTAATGTTCATTGGTACCATACTTCTACTTTGCTGAATATTCAAGAGAACACTTATTTCAGTAGCTAAAGGGAGCCAGCACTTGTAGTTAATAGTACTGTAGCTAGTAGCTAGTAGATTAGAATGTTAACCTGGGCTTTCAAAGCCACTTTGAACCCTGCTTATCATGCGAGCATCTGTCAAGATGTAATGCTAAATCAGCAGTAGCCTTCCAGAGGTAGCTGGACCAAATCTCATCATCCCTGGCCAACATGAACAATGGTTAGGGCTGACTGTGTTGTACTACAACAGCATATACAGTATTGGCTACCTCTGAGAGGAATTGGAACTGGTAGGTTCCTGATTTGCAGTCCATGGTTTCGTAGAGACCCAGTGTTATATCTGTACTGAGCCTATGATCAACTCTCATGCTTTCACCTATGGCATTGAAGACTACAAACCATCTACTCAGATAGTATGCCAGAGACAAAGCTGAACAAAAATCTCACTGCGATTTTTTTTTGAGAATTAAAAAGTCCTCTTTCACATTTTTATATATGTTCTTTAAAAATGTGTACTTGTTTCAGATGCCAATGAAATGGATCACTAGAATAGTGCAATATGTTGTTTGGGATCTAGCTAGGTCCACATTTCAGGAGGTTTTGAGTTTGTGTTTCTCAAACAGCAGTTTCCCAAGCCTTGTGGAAAGACGCTTTTGAAACCCAGGAGACTTTTAAAACTAGTTTGTGTTATGGCATAATTGTCCTCTGTGTGCATATTTATAAACACACACACACACACACACACACACACAACATAATATTTTCAGATGTTGCCTTGTTGTTGTCTTGAAAACATTTGCAACTACAAAACTACTAAATGAATATTCTCAGGCAAGAGATGTGAGAGCTGTTGAGTAGTCCTAGTCAGATGAAGACAAATTTTGCATTTCATATGCCTGCAGATCACCTCCTTGTTTATTTATTTCAAACCCTTCCCTTCCCATTAATATGGAACTCAAAATGGATGGGCCCCTGTTAACCTTTCTGAAAATAATGATCTGACTGAGATCATGCTTGGTATATTCCAGCTCAGTAGGCATATTCTTTGGGAAAATTATAAGCAAATGGCAAGGATGGATTATGTCCCAAGAAGCAGCCCCTATAAGACATTTGTATGCATAGTTATGGCTGAAATGCAATTACATAAGTAAACAGTTTGGTTTCTCCAGTTCTCGCTATCATATCAGAAACAGGTTTTAGCCATACATAATTCATCTCCTCATTCCACTACATAAGAGAATGAGAATTTAGGAGTACAAAACTGACTTGTAAGGAGGATTTATTAGGAAGCTCTGACCCACAATTATCTGGGAGAAGATAGTTTTGGCAAGTTGGTTTTTCTCGTGGAGGTCAGTGCTTTCTTTCCATCATTCTAAATTTATTGATTGCAAAGTGTATAGTTTCAAATGGTTTGCCAGGGACACACCAGATGCCTGAATTCTGGACTGGTTTATGGCTAATTTAAAAAGGCTAATTCTTTCCCCCCTCAAACTTACAAGTGTGAATATATTTATTGTCAAAGCAGTCAATAGTTTGACAAGCTAAGTAAGTCCAGGAAAACCTAATTGGGTATTTTCCATTCCACATAGCATTAGTGCTTATTTTTAAGAGAGTCCTGGGAGTAGCTGTTAGTAAAGATATTGATTACTACTCTGCTGTTGATAGTTGGTTGAGTAGGAGGCTAGCACTTCATAGAAGCTAAACCAAAATTTAAAGGGGTGAAAATGTTGTTATTTTCACACATTTCTAAGAGACTTGCTATGCTGTATTCTCTCTGTGTATACAATTGTTTTTTTCTAAAGAGCTGACAGAAACCAAGGGTCATGATCTTTTGTGTGTTGCTAATTTAAATGAAGACTGCACATGAAATGTCTAGGGATTTACTCTGTATGAAATACCTACAGTGATTTGTATCATAGTTTCTGTCTAAAATAATGTATCCACAATAATATAACTAAAAATATGCAATTTTACAAACAAAACTGTCCAGATATATTTGGTGCTTGGTCCCTTAGCTTTGGTATTAAAAGGGGGAAAAAAAGTTTTTATAATGTATCTGACTTACGTCTCCCCATTTAGTTTGTTGAGTGCTAAAATAAGTGTGTTTTTGCCTCTTGGTTTTTGTGAATGCTTAGTCTCAAAGATCTCATTGCAGTATATCAAGAAAGTAATAGATTGTGCCATAGAGCCTGTGATCCCACTATAGAAAGCAACCTCTATAAGAAAATAAATATTTTTAAGGGTGTGTAGTGTGTGAATCTATACATAGCTGAAATGCTACTAGTGGTAGCTTCATGGAAAATGAATACTTTCTTAAAGCAAACACTGCAGTGCTCATGGATAAACATAAATTTTGCATAAAAACCGATGATCTAATTTGAAGTATTGGGATGGCACGGTTTCATTATTAAAATACAAACCTATGTGTTTGGTTTTGCATTGATGACACAATGCATGGTCTATAATGCATACCTTCTGTCAGTATAAGCAAATATGAAAATATGAACAGCAGTTGTATGCACTCCAGTATTCATGTGCTCTGTGTCCTTTCTGGGGTTTAGCAGTTTGGGTTCAGCTTTCATACCAAAAAACTTCATTAAGTTTATGAGTACTGTAGCCCAGATACATCTGAATGCACTTCTTCTACAGGGGTGTGTGTGTATAGAATCAGTATTGTAACCTCACACATGGAGACATATACGGCACATGGGTGCAAAGATCTGCCCCCTCCCCCAGGTTGCTCAGTCCCAAGCGCGCAGGAGGGCGGAACTGGCCGGCCACCTCAGCGTCTCGCTGGCTCGGTCGCCCCCAAACTCGTGGCGCAGAGCCGCCCGCAGAAGAGCCCACTCTGACCAATGGGCGGGCTATTCTCCAGACTCAACTCTTGGGCCTTGGACTCTCGGCCCGGCGCCCCTGAGAGCCCGGTGCCTGGGTGCCCCGCACCCCTAGCACCTATGGGTAAGACGGCCCTGCATGGTCGGATTCAGGACTCCATTGGCTGTCTCAGGAAGAATCAATTTGTCCAATATTTATGCATGTTTGTATCTATGAAAAAGTTAATAAGAACAGTGGGTTGAAGCTAAATATCTGTATTAAATATCTGGTGATCAGGGGAAATTTAGTGATTTATTTTTTTTAAGTCCTAGTCATGTAAGGGCAGAAAGGGTTTGTAGTTGGACAAAAGTTGTAATAATTGTAAGATGAACACAGTGGATCTCAATATTACAGGAATAGAATTTTAGATGCATAAGTGTAGTCGAATGTCCAATGAAACACTCTGAGGATAATCGTGTTAACCTGTCCCTGACATTGTATGAAGTGTGCATATGGAAGAAGGTCATGTAGAATCCATTAGCAAACTTCTTCTCTCCTCAAATTTTAAAAATATAGTCTGCTTTGTCAAAATTAAGCCAGAGCAGTGGTTGAATATTGCTTATTGAAAGCTGGAATCCTGTTGACTTTTACGATTTTTTTTTAAAAACCTGCCAGCATAGCTTTATGTGTTATTTCAGATTTTGATCTGGTTGTGTGTATCTTCTGTTCACATATTTCTTACCTCTCAGGTTGTAGGTTTTTGCATTCCCAGTAACGTTGGGCATTTGCACAAGCAGTTGAGCTGGCTGTCTATATCCACTCACAGCAGCAGTTATTGGGATGTCCATGATTGGAAATAACAGATGGAGGCGATGTGAAGATTATCACAGTCAATGTCATTTGAGGTGGGGAAGAAATCAAAACCAAAATGGAGTTGCTAATGGTTGGGATTGCTGATATTCTGGACATATGCAAATTGTTTATTTATCTTAAAAAAATCTGATAGTGCTGTAGCAAAATAAACATCTGGGCTAAAAGGAAAAACTCCAGCAGCGTTGAGGAATAACAAAAGGGTGGGTTTATTGCTAGCAATAAAGGCTCAGTGGGATCACTCTCCAAAATCTGAGCAAGTCCAAAAGGGTGAGGCCTGCTAATATACATAGCTGTTATCTGTTAAAGCAATAAGGTAAAGGTAAAGGGACCCCTGACCATTAGGTCCAGTCGTGACTGACTCTGGGGTTGCGGCGCTCATCTTGCTTTATTGGCCAAGGGAGCCGGCGTTTGTCCGCAGACAGCTTCTGGGTCATGTGGCCAGCATGACTAAGCCGCTTCTGGCGAACCAGAGCAGCGCATGGAAACGCCGTTTACCTTCCCGCCGGAGTGGTACCTATTTATCTACTTGCACTTTGACGTGCTTTCGAACTGCTAGGTTGGCAGGAGCAGGGACCGAGCAACGGGAGCTCACCCCATCGCGGGGATTTGAACCGCCGACCTTCTGATCGGCAAGCCCTAGGCTCTGTGGTTTAACCCACAGCGCCACCCACGCTACATATACATATATGTATAATACATATGCATAAACTTCCTCCAATCTAAAGTTACAACACAATACCAATTAAACCATGTATGGTCTTTCCTTCATTACCTATTCATTGAGCAAGCGAACAAAGAACTCTCTCTCTAAGCAGCTCCCCCTGCATGTAGGCACATCTCCTTTCATATGTAGACGCTTAGGAATGTGCTTACAACCTTGGGAGTATAGCTGCTCCTAGCACAAGATAAGGCACTTGCAAAGAAACAATAGACACAAGGCCTCTAGTCTGGCTAGTTAGCTGAGCTTATATGTGCATCAGTGCAAGAAGCTGCAACGTAATTGTCAGAATACAGACTATTATTTAAATATAACAGTTGGTTCAGATACCCAAAGCTAGCTGATAGTAGGGCACTAACTGGGGTAGGAACGTTGGAGGGACATGTGAAGAGTAGTCCAGTTTTTCGTAACATATTGCACATAAATGCCTATTTATGCAGGCATATCCTAAGAATTTGCAGTGAATAAGAGCAAAGTATTATGTGAGAAATAATAGTGTGGATTAAATAAGCACCATATGAAAATCTTGTTGTGTGTGTTTAAAAAAGAGAGAGATTAATTGAGAAACTGAATCACTGATGAATCACAACCTGCAGGGAAATGAGCAGAACAACCTGGTATCCTGAGTTAAGCACATCCATTGAGTTTTTATCATATCGTTTTAAGATGGCAGGGTTATATTAGTTGAGTTTGTTATGTCTGTGCACCTCATAGTATATTGAAGAATAAATGATTTCCATTTGCCATGTCATTTTCACTAGGAAAATTGGCTTTCGAGTCAGGCAGAAAAATGGCCTGCAATGTAGATAATCAGTAATACAAAATGCCCCAAGTGCTGGCCGTAAGGGCTCCAGAAGGAAGACTGGAGGTTTTGAGGTTGATGTATATGTCATGATTTATAACACGATCCCTGTTCACTGAGCTCACTAGGTGGCATTTGATGTTTTAAGGGGGGTGTTATGCAGTGCAAAATGTGCACCCAAAAGTGTGTTGCTTTTCTTTGTCAGTCGCTTGAAAATAATACTGTCAGGTGCTGTAGAAATAAAAAGAAGCAGTCATATTCCAATATGTTGGGATGGTTTCTAGCTTTTGAACAGATTTAGCCAAATTTTAATTGGAATATAGGCTATCAATTGTGATTAGCTGTAATAGCTAGGAATGGTGTGCCAGTTCTCTTCTGATTAGCAGTTGCAGGGGAAGAACCAAGATAGGATGGCTGTCTCCATCACGCCTTGTTTTTATAAACTTCCCAGGGGTGTTTGGCTTGCTACTCTGGAACTTTGGTCTAAACAGTTTCTCAAATGGGTCTCCAGCATAGCTGTCAACTTTTCCCTTTTCTTGCGAGGAATCCTATTCAGAAGAAGGGAGTTTCCCTTAAAAAAAAAAAAGGGAAACGTTGACAGCTATGGTCTCCAGCTGTTTTTGGACTATAGTTCCCATCATCCCTGGCCACTGGTCCTGCTAGCTAGGGATGATGGGAGTTGTAGTCCAAAACAGCTGGAGACCCAAGTTTGGGAAACCCTGGTCTTAATACAGCAAGACAGCTCTCATGTTGGTTAGTGCATAAAGTACATACGAACTAGGATTAGTTCAGAGCATGGTTTATGATAATGGTTTGTTAGCAAAAATCAGGAAACCTCCCCTCCCCCCAAGGGCTACATTCCCCCAGGTGAAGTCTATAGGGGCAGAGCCAGTGGTGGGCAGAGAGAGGGAGGTGGCACACTCCATTTTCTCTCTCTCTCTGTCACTCCCTTTTTGCCACTTAGAAGAAATTATGCCAAGAACTGCAGGTTTCTCACACCTGGATTAAAATTATTGGTGTTCTCCCCATTCAAACATGACAGGAGACTCTTTGTTAGTTTAAAAGCAGAAGTAGAGGTCTCCATTCTCTGTATGACCACACTGGAGAAAAGAAGGGAAAGGTTAGTTACATGAAAGGTTAATTACAACTATTTCATTAATCTCAGTAGAACTTAATGCAGGTGAGTTAGTGGGCTGGCAGAGGCAGGGTTGAGCTGCTTGCCCCTCTTCTAAGCCCAGCAGAGAAACCAGGTGGGCTGTGAGAAGAGGAATGTCCCTTCCTCCATGGTCAGTATAGAAATACAGCAGATCTGTTCCCCCACCTGCTGTAACTTTTGTGGACTTGTTTACAAGACTGGATAAACTTGTTGTGGGTCCATCCCATTATGTGTTCTCCCCCTGCTACTGCTCATCAATGTGTGTGTATGTGCGGGGGCCCCAGGGGTGATCCGTTGTCTGAACCTGAAATATTAAATGGTGCCCTCGGTCTTTACTCACAAGCAAACTTGCCAACTGACTGTCAAAGAAACTCACTTCAACTGGCCAATGAGAAACTCTGAAGCAATTTGATCAAGAAAAGTTGTGCTTTGTATTTCATAAGAACAGGGTCTATGCTTCATGGAAATGTGGGGCTTGAGGACAACAACAGTCTGGTTGGAACACACGTCAGTGAGGCTCACAGTGACTCAGTTTGGATGTAATGCTGGCCATAAATCATAATCAGCAAAGTAAGCTTCTCCCTTTTGAGAAACAAAGGACAGAGTGGCAGGCTCAGGGTTACACATCAACAAGCTTTTGTGGTCAGTTTCTCTCAGAACCTTGGTTTTCTCATTGTGATTTATCTGGCAAGAAGCAAACCACGAATGTTGCTTCACATATAACGCTAAGTGAGTTGGCCAATTTTTGTTTTGCCGCTATCCTAAGGGAGGAGCAAAACAGGGCTTGCTTCAGCTGCCTGCACCAGCACAGTTTGCACACAGGTTAATTTCCCTTAAAATGTGAATGAAACAATTGTGGAACTTTACTTTTCAGTACAATGGTACCTCGGGTTAAGTACTTAATTCATTCTGGAGGTCCAGAAACTGTTCTTAACCTGAAGCACCACTTTAGCTAATGGGGCCTCCTGCTGCCGCCGCGCCGCCGGAGCCCGATTTCTGTTCTTATCCTGAAGCAAAGTTCTTAACCTGAAGCACTATTTCTCGGTTAGCGGAGTGTGTAACCTGAAGTGTATATAATCCGAGGTAACACTGTATATAATCCCCCCATTAGATGAAGAACTAGTCAATGAGCACGTAAATAAAGTTGATGTTCATGGGTCTCACTTCAGCATAATCATTTTGAATATACAAACTTGCACGCCAATTAATATATTGTGAAATAACTGGATAGTTCATTGGGGGGCGGGGTTGTTTTCCCTCTCCCCGTTTGTATTTGACACTTGGGTAATATTTGACAGATGGCATCTTCCGTTGCCTGCTTCTCATTGAATTTAGAAAACGGCTGAATGTATACTCCTTAAAAAGTTGTCACTTGCAAAAGCTTGTTTGCTCGAAGCAGCAGAAAGAAATGGCAAACAAATCAAAATGTGTAGCATATGAGAGGCTATTAGATGTGTGGCTGGACAATCTCTGGCAAAAAATTTTTTGTAGACAAGTCTTTTAATTAGCTTAAAACATTTTCCCATTGAGCATGCAGCGCACGTTCATCCCCTTGACGGCACCTTCATTAGAATGTTTTTCACACCCTGATATATCATGCTGTGAACCTGACACACAGCTTTGATAACACTTAATTTTGAGACAACTATTTCACCATTTTATTTGTGAGAACTGCGATTGCTGGCACTTTTTGGTCTCTGTTTCGAGGTGACTGTCAAATGGTGGCAAAGAGCTTGATTTCCTATCAAGTATGTGAGATATTCATGCAATAATACTAGTGCCAGTGGGGCATTAGACACCCACAGTCTTATCGGCTTAACCTCACAGGACAGCTGCGAAGATAAAGGGCAGGGGTTCCTAGGGGTAGTATACAAATTTAAGAAAGAGATACAAAAATAAGGGAAAAAAACTTGGAATAAGTTGCAGTATTGATGAGCTGGTCAGTTCTGATCTTTTGCGTTTGGAGGGTCTCTCTGCAACTGCCCCCTCTAATATGCATATTTTTACACACGGCGTGCGGTGTTAGCACAGCAATTGCTATTTCCTATCACTTTGCTATGATGCTGCTAGTATTATGACTTTGTTTTTAATTTTCCAAAATTCTTACAACTGTTCATTGTTGGGATCCAATTTATCATGCCATCTACAGAAATGCATTTCTGACCATAGCTGAAAATGTTCAGCTTGTCAAGTACTCAAACAGCCATGCTTATTACCACTAAAAGATGAGTTCTGGCTGTCTCTGACACTAGCTATTTTACACTCTCACTGGGGGAAATAGAACTGTTATGAATATATTACATAGTAAAGTGCACCAATCATAATGATGCACAATAAGAAAACCATGCAAAATATATGTCAAAGCCTCAATGAAGTTTCATTGCACGTTCCCCCCATGTATGTTGCATATATTTGTACTGCAGTAGTTTTTAAATGAAAGTCTCGTGCTCTGTTTAAGATTTTGAGGTTGTAAACAAGAAGTGCAAATAAATTTTTGTGTGCTTGAATCATGGAATGCTAGATTATTCTATTTAATGACCAAGCAATGTACAATCAGATGCCAGTTAACACATAACATTGTAGCTAGGATATTAGTAACATGCCTGTTTCTTGAAAAAGTTAATATATTGGAGATGACAGATAATGATGCATTTATCTGCAAAACTATATGGTTTATAATATTTCAGAGCCAAAATGTATAAAAATAATTATACAAAACAAAATAATTGGAATGCAACCAACAAACTGCAGAAATTTGACACTGGGCAAATCAGTCCTGGCTTCAGCAAAGCAATTCAGATTGGAACATTTTACATATAATAATGGTTGGGCTTACCGTAAATCTCAGCCAATTGCAGGAGGAGGAAAATCCAGAATTCGGATGTAGTCTCCAAGAATGCCTCTTCATATTTCTTCAGTAGAAAGCTTGGGGAGCAACAGATTGCTCTTGGTTGGCCTTGTAATTGCCATGGAATAGCAGGAAGTATGAGAAATGCTGCAGAATTTTGTTTATAGAAACATGACAGCCCCCAACTGTATTCGTGCTCCTCACTGTCAACATTTAAAAGTTGGTTAGCCTGTATGTGGACCCAGACCCATCCAGTGTCTCCATAGATTATTTATTGATTTTTATATAAAAATTATTTACATCTTAAGTGTCCTCACTGTGAGCGGGGCCATTATTATGGAAAACAGAGACTGGGGACAATGAATTAGAAATTGTTGTCTCTGTGTTCTACAGTTGCTGCCATAATTTCACTATCTGTTTGGAATGAATAGTTTTCATACTCATTTAATATAAATCACCAAAACATATTTATGTGAATATGAAATTTGGATTGTATACAAGTTAAGGATTTCTTATGTTATTAAATTTATATTTGAAAGAATGATTTGTAATTGCCTATTTATATATTGAAAGAATATATATATATATATATATATATAATTTTTAAATTTGGGCATTTTAACGATGTGTTGTTTGATTCCCCACTTCTGTAATCGGGTACATTTCTAGTTAGTATTTGTTGTTTGTGTAGCAGATTTGGCTGTTAAGTGGCAGAAAATTCAATAGCAGCTTTAGTATGATGGAAAACGAGTAGTTTTATAGGGGTAGTAATGGTATCTGTCACACGCAGGTGGAATAAAGCATTATGAGCAGGGTTGTTGAAAATAAGCATAAAAATCTATTCAGTAGATGAAATATTCATGCTGACTGTTCCAGGTTGGAAGCATGGTCAGTTTCAAATGACTGTGTTTCCCTGTTCATTACTCTTGAAGGTAAAGCCAGGCTACAGCTGTTTAGAATTATGTGAAGCCTGTTTTATTGGCTAAATTTATACTGAGTAAAAATTACAATTAGCGGCTTGCATGAGACTTACTGTTCCATTTGCAAGGAGTGTATTCTAGCAACTAGAATGTTAAATCCAGGTGGAGACTCTTAACAAGTCTGTTCAGTTCAGACTTATTTCACTGCCTACAGAATGGTGACTTGCCACACATAGGGCTACTGATAAGAGAAACGATTGTGGTGTGTTTTGCAAAATTATTAAGAGAAATTGTAATTTTGGAAGTATTTGGGTAAAATAAACAGGGTTACAGATGCATCTTCAGGAAAACATTTTGGTTTAGGCCAGAGCTTTCCAAACTTTTCATGTTGGTGACACTTTTTAGACATGCATCATTTTGCAATACTGTAATTCAGTTTTGGACGCGGGTGGTGCTGTGGGTTAAACCACAGAGCCTAGCACTTGCCGATCAGAAGGTCGGTGGTTCGAATCCCCGTGATGGGGGGAGCTCCCGTTGCTCGGTCCCTGCTCCTGCCAACCTAGCAGTTCGAAAGCACTTCAAAATGCAAGTAGATAAATAGGTACCGCTCCGGCGGGAAGGTAAACAGCGTTTGTGGTGCGAGGACCCGACCCCCGCGTCGAGGAATAACTACACAAGGACACATGATATATGGTTAATGGGCATGAAATGGCCACAACTTTATTGATTACAGCAGTGAAAAGGTATTGGCTTAGGCATTGGATGTTTAACACATGGTGGGTTTATTCAGCAGTAGGTGGAGCCTGTTGATGCAAATCCAACGAAAGCTCACCCCTGATGTCACCGAGGGTCGTGCCATGGCCTCCCGCCAAGCAGGCATCGGACAGAATACACGACCGCCGGATTCCTTTAACGGAATACCCCTAAATTGAAGGCATAGGCGATGGCCACACCTAGCTCTTCGACACAGTACAACACATTAATCCAATGCCTAACCTACCCACCAATACCACAAAAGTTGTGACGATTGCTACGAGGTAGGCGAAAAAAACCAAAAGGCCGAGTGCCAAATGGAAAAAATTCCTACCAGGCCCCCCAGGCAACCGGGGCGACCAACCTAAGGTCCATAGCAAGGCCAAGTGACCTAAGCCCTAACCTAAAGGGAGTGGAGGGTGGGTGACTCGTGACGGTGCGGCGAAGAGTGAGGCTGAGGCGAGGCTGGCGCCGCAGCATTAAGCTGCCAGGCACGCCCCCGGAGGCACCTGATTGGCTACCTGCCGGTGGGCGTGGGCGCCAGCCAGGTAAGTGAGGGATAGCAGGGGGCTCCCGCCCCCTGGGCGGGGCTCGGCTTCCGCCCACAACCACTCCCCTCTCTTCAAGGGAGGAGAGTCCTTCTGTGCGCTGCTCTGGTTCTCCAGAAGTGGCTTAGGCATGCTGGCCACATAACCTGGAAGCTGTATGCTGGCTCCCTCGGCCAATAAAGTAAGATGAGCGCCACAACCCCAGAGTCGGCCATGACTAGTCGGTCAGGGGTACCTTTACCTTTACCTAATTCAGTTTTACAAGCAAACCGGAGGTAAAACTAACCCCTGTCTAGCCCAGAGCAGCAAGGGGAGTGTTCACGTGACATACCCACACACTGCAGCGACACACTAACATGTCACAGCACACACTTTGAAAGCTCTGTTTTAGGTAGTCATTCACTGCCTAAAATTTTAGTTTATGTAGTGGATTATAATACTTAATTTCAAAGCAAATCAGTTGGTCGGCTCCGAGCACGATATCACTCTTCGTCTCTACAGAGATCTTTCTCTCTATTCACAGTAAAGTTTCCCTTTTAAACTGATTCAGTTTTTTAAAAAAGATATGATGTCATCTGTTGATGACTCTTCTTTTTCTCTGACAAAGTACCTTTGGTCTCTCCACCCCTACCTCCCCACTCCTGGCTAGCAGTTTAGTTCCTGGCTACCTTAATTCCTGATATTACAGATTTACAATTTGACATTGCTTTCTCAGCAGCAGCCATAATTCCCTATTAAGACAATGCATGTCTCCCAGGAAATAAAATCTCTCCCCCCCCCCCCGCCAATGCTGGTGCTCTTTGGCCTGATACCTAAAAAGGAGGAGCAGGAGGATATTGCCATGCTCATAAAGAGGTTGCCTGACACTGTCCAGGAACATAGTTTATAATTATCTGCTTTTAGTTGCAGCTGGTCATGGTTGCCCATATTTCCTCTTGGAACATTTCACTGTCAAATCAAATGCATTTCACGGTTGCATGTATTTGATGCCCTGTCTTGTTGCACTGTGTTAGAAATACGATTTCTGATGGGGTAGAAACGAGACTAACCTTTAGTAGCAAATGTTTCTACTCCTTGTGTGTAGGGGCACTAATGCATAAAAGCCAGCCTTGCCATTAAGCTTCATAATGAGCATAACGCTACACATGAATCTCCATTTTAAATGCAACAACAGTGAAGAACCTGTGAACCGCCTGAAGTAACAAGGTAGGCCACAGATTTGCCCTCCCCCGCCTTAAGTTTAGAAGTAAGAAAACAGGGAATTTGTTCTTAACAGCACTTATAGAGATGTGATCCTATGGAATGTCTCCCCCTTTAACACTGCAATCTTATACACATGTCTGTTTAGCAGTAAGACCCTTTGACCTCATTGGGATTTGCTCTCAGACTGGGGTGCCAACTTGAATAAAATATTGGGGACAGCAGGTAAGTCCTGCCCTGAATAATCAGTCACAAGACACGCCATTTGAATGGCAATGCCTATCAATCTTTTTTTGGGGGCGGCCCACTGTAATATTTTTATTGGGGGGACTGAAGGGACCTTGGCCCCTAGGAATTCGCTGCACCTAAATTTCCTGAAGAGTGCTCAAAGTAGCCAACAATTACAGGACTCTGGATAAGGTCCTATTTCAAAGATCTTCTTTAGTTGGTAACGGAGTGGAGGGGGTGGGACTCCCATGAGGAATTGAGAAGCACAAGGCGTCTTTTGGTGTATTTTTCGTGAAAAATAAATGCACCTACGTATGTAAAATGAGAAGTGGCTGTAGATTTAAAGCAAAGTCTAAAGGTTGTATCCAAATTTCATCCTGTGAGTGGACCCATTTAAATTATTTTCACCCATTAATTTACATTGATTCTGAGTAGAACTAAAGTTAGTGACAATCCCTAAGTGTCAAGTCTCTTGACTTGGTGTCCCCTGCATTAAAAGTGAATTATTATTTTTTTGGCAGCCTTTGCAGCTTCTGATGAATGGTATAAAATTTGATAGAAGAGTTTTCTTTAAACGACTCTTAAGCAGCAGTAGAGTGACAAGCAGAACATTAACCATGACAATGACATAAATAGTATGCTTACTTTTTTTTTTTTTACTATTTCTACAGAGATCTGTTCATTGAAGATTAATCAGAGTGGAACTTGTAGCCTTAAGGGGAAACGAAATTGTATTGTTCATGTGGGTGGAAAGTACTTTTAGAGATTTAATTACTGTATTGATGGAAGCAGTTATAAAATTACACAAATAAGAAGTCCAGCGACAGAAAGATTTAAGCAATGTGTATTACTATGTAGCAGCAATACAACATATAGAGAAAAACAGGTTAATTCAGTTGATGCTCTTCCAAATCCAGAAAGAACCAGCTAAACATCTCAACTGAACACACAGTTACTGCTTAAATCTTTATGTTGCTGGACTTCTTATTTGTGTAATTTTATAACTGCTTCCATCAATACAGTAATTAAATCTCCAAAAGTACTTTCCACCCACATGAACAATACAATTTCGTTAAAGCTACACAAATTAAGTGAAAGGGAGAAGAATTTTAATTCTAAACTTTAAGTCTAAACAGGATGCTACTTGCGTGTGTATCACTGTTGTCTTACTATCCCTGTCCTGGAGAGGTCACAACTGGCACAACAGCCTAAGCTAGCTGAAAGCAGTCCAGTGCCACTGTGGACATTCAAGTAGGGATGGCAAATCAATCATCTTTGGTTTTCTCCAGTTTCTTGTTTTCCCAATATGCCTTTTCATGCACAGTTCTCCTAATACACACCTTTCCTACACCCACCCACCCACCCACCCACACACACACACTTCTGTACACATATTTTGCCACATTGCAAAATTTGGAGCTGTGCACATATGGAAGGATAGTTGTGTTTCAGTTCAGTAAGTGCAAATTAGGTTGAGGCATATTAAAATGTGAACTGAACAAACCCTCCATCCCTATCCTAAAGCGATAAACCTTGATCAAAGACTGCTCCCAAACTTTGAACCTCATCTTTCAGAGGAGGTACAAAACAGATTGAGTTATCTGTCTGCAGTGCCTCTGTTTAACCAGGACTGAATTTATGCGGACTATGGGACTTCATAACACAAGGACCATTGGTCTGAACAGTTGGGAGAACAGTTGTTCTCCCAAAGCTCCTCTCTGAATCTAGCCACGTAGAAAGGAGCAGAACCACACTATATCATAGTTCCCCCTCTTCCAGGAGGACATTATGGTTGATTTATCAAAAACTGAAGTTCCAAGAGAATCAACAGGGCTCTACCCCCACCTTGCCAAGAAAAGATAATCCTTATATTGAAATAAAGCAATAGAAAACTCCAGTGTGAAATATGTTCTATATTAAGTATAGGAAAACTGTCATGTTAATATCCATTTGTTGGAATGAAACTTGTGTTGAAGTAGTTGTAACATCATTTTATTTGGATTTGACAGGCTAATCATACTCTAGTTTGTTAATAAATCAAATAGTATATCCTGATGGGTAAAGGAATTCCTTCCTTGAAATGTGATGGGTCTCTGAAATTTAAAGCAGCATGCAATGGATATTAGATGCAGCGCTGACAAAATTTAGAAGCATCTGTCACTCTTTGAGCTCTAAAAATGAGAAGCTGAACCTCTAACACAATACTGAAGGAATTAAAGAATGGCAGGGCCTTGCTGATGCACTTATTCACTACAGTCTTGTACACCTTAATCCTGTATGACTAGCAGTCACTCACTTATATAGTCTTGCGGAGCCTATCTGAATTTACAAGTGCCAGGAAAGATTAAGATTTATTTGGAAGGATTGTGGAAGAAAAGAACATTACTTCAATCATGTCTGACAGGGTGCAAGTTGGAAAATTCCGAAGTGTTTTGTAAATTCAGTGATGTGATATGTTTATGGACACATATCAAGTAATTTAGCCAGTAATGTAAATAAACAACTTATTAACTTAATTTTAAATTAAATCAACTATATTTCTGAAGCTGAAGTGCTGCTTGAATTTTGGGGAGAAAGTCTGGGACCTTAACTAAATTCAAAGGTCTGCCCTTGCCTCATTCATTCCAACTTGTGGCTTCTCCATGGTCTTCTAAAACAGTAATTAAGGAAGACGCCATTAAGGTCTTGTCTGATCACCTCTAATTAGAAGAGCTGTGTGTTGAAGCCTCAGCCAGTACAGTGGTACCTCGGGTTAAGAACTTAATTTGTTCTGGAAGTCCATTCTTAACCCGAAACCGCTCTTAACCTGAGGTACGCTTTTGCTAATGGGGCCTCTCACTGCTGCCGTGCCGCTGCTGCACAATTTCCGTTCTCATTCTGAGGAAAAGTTCTCAACCCAAGATACTACTTTCAGGTTGGTGTAGTTTGTAACCCAAAATGTTTGTAACCCAGGGTGTTTGTAACCTGAGGTACTACTGTATAACCAAACAAAGCTTACACAGTGGCAACAAGAAGCCAGTGAATAATGGTAACAAAGATATAATATGGGAAGGAAGCAACTAGCATGTTTGGTTTGGGGGCTTGAAACTCATAGTGCATACAACTACATACAAATTACAGTATAATATGGAGAATCATATTGTCAAAGCCTACGTGCAATCCTTGTGGGTCTATGTGAAGATGGGGTTTATTTCTGGTAGAAGTGTGTACTGGTGACATTTGTCCACTTCCCAAAACTCAATCACATGAGTTTTTAACCGCTTTCTGGTGCTAAAATGCTCCTCGAATAAACTGGGTACACTTTCTCCTTGAAGAAAATACACACAAAGAGAATTTAATACACAAAGGGAGATTTTTCTTTTCTCTTCTATGAGGGATAATATTATTCCCCTTTATTCTGTGTAATATGTAGATTGGACTTTAGATGATGAAGTTGTGATGGAAAATTGATATAATCTTCAACACAAAAAGTTATGGACATATTAAAACTATTATTTCAGCTGTGTGCTATAAATTTTCATTTCCAGGGAAATTGATCCTATTTCTCTGATAGATTCAAAATTCACATAATTTTAACAAAGTAATAAATCCCAATACAACAAATTAGAATTTGCTAGATTATGTGATGCCTTGAAGAACTTTTGGCAAAACTGAAGTTGTGCTATGTTAAAATATCAGCCTTTGCCAACTCTAGTAGAATACATATGGATAGTGTTAGAAACTCCGATATATATGCTAGGAACCAAATGGTTCCTTAAGCCAAGGCTACAGTCGTCAAACCAGAATGTCTTGTTGCCTTTTTGGGGCCAGGCAACTTGAAAGTCATATTTTTCAATACAACTTTTTGGTTCCTGAAATTTGCTCTGATTGTGCAGATAAAATCGTCTCACAGATAGGATTCTACAGGATTTGTTGCAAGTGTGTGAAAACAGCCGAGATCCAAAGATCCCCACACATGCACCTCCAGATGGTGAAGATATCAGGTGTCATCCTGGTACCCAGACATCTTCGCTTGGTCACAAGTGGTCAATAGCCAGGTCTGAAATGCAGGTGGGGGTTTAAGTCGAAAATATTTGGAGCATACCAGGTTGACAGAGGCTACTATATCAGTATCAAACTTTATTTCGGTCACAAACCAGCATTATATATTATGCTGATGTAGTCTACTACTTTTGGTCATTAAGAAATAATGTCCTGGAAACCCCAGAAGGCTACCTAATATTATCTGTAACACAGAGCTTAATCAGACAGCCGTTTATTGCAGAGCAGCAGACCATGGAATATGCCTCTGGTGCCCAGCTATAAAACGAACTTTTTACATGTTTAAAATGTGTTCCAGTCTTTACGTCTCCCTAAATGAAGTGAAGCCAAAAGATTTTGTTGTAACTATAGGCCTGTCAGCACTTCCTTTGTACACATAAAATTAATTATGTTATCCGTAAAATCCTATCAGCCATGGAAAGGAAATAATTAAATCCCAAAATGATTATTAATTTAAATAACTATTGTGATTGCCTATCAGATATGCAGATATCTGATTTTTGAGTTGACTGATGTTGATGGGTTGACAGGAATGAAAGACTATCTTACGCCATGTAAGAATTGTTTACGGATGGATACAAACAATAATAGGAGAAGCGTGGAGCTAAAAGCTGTGACAATCATTGAATAACGTGGCTATTGCTACAGGGAATTCTGAACTGGTATGCTTTCTTTTAGCTTCTGTGCAAAGTGATGAGTAGTTTATCTTACCATGTCGTAAGCATTATGAGAGATATTTGACTAAGTCATGTTCTGAGTATACCTTTTGAAAGCAATGGACTAACTTTAGTCCATTCACTTCAGTGTGTCTACTCTGAGCATGACTTACTTCGATAACACCTTATATTCCGTTTCCAACATTTGATGCATGTTTTGTTTCTAATGCAAGGTCAATCAGTGGTTCTCTGGAGTAGTGTTTAAGTCATTCTTGTGCATTAGTTTCAAACATGGATGCTGATTAATTCATATAGCCTCCTAAACCAGTACCTTTGTATGCTACATATTCATTTCCAATAATGTTTTTAATGCAAGTCACAGACTTGTGTTAATCATATTTGTTAGGCTGATTCTTGTTATAAAATACATGGAAGTTCTTTCCAATAAATATTGGTGGGCTGTCTTACGGTATGCGTAGCACTGCACATCATGTACAATACCATATATTTATTTAAAACTATCCCGCCTTTCTGCTTGGCTGCAGACCCCAAGGTGGCTGACAATATGGAAAAATTAATAAAGATAATGAGTTCTAAAACTCTGGGAGAGAATGCTTTGAGATGCTCACTCTCCTGGTGTTACATGCCGCTGCTGCTGCTAACTTGCTGATTTTCAGATAGTTCACTGTGAGCACTTTGGAAGGTGGGAAGAACAGCTTCCCAAAGTGTATTACCTAGCAACCAGTCCCTGGGGCATATTGACCTCACTCAGGCAGCTGGAACAATCTACAACTTTGGCCTCTTCCTAGTAGTGGGGTATTGATAAGGGCTTGTGGTGCACAATGTTGGAGAATGACACCTCCCCAGAACTGCTAAAAGTGTGGCTGTTCTGCAGTTCATACTCTGTTGCCCACTTCTCTTTGGGCTTAAATATATGTCTGTTCACATGCAATGCCACTTTACATTTTTGAGGGTGGTTTTACATACCAGCATGACAGTTGGATGGGGTAATATGATGATAGGTCAAGTAACATAGAAAATATTAAGATAACTAGGGGTATACGGAGTGCTGATAAATGGATAAAATAATGATGCATGACAAAAAAACACAGAGAGAAGAACAAATGCTGAAATAAAAGCATGCAGTTGCACGGACGTGAATAGTACTAAGCAACGTGATTCTTGATTAGTTCATAATTATGAGCAGTAGGAAAGGTAGCAGCCTGCTAGACATGATCTCATATCACAAGGAACACTCCACTTGAGGCTTAAAGAATTAGAAGGAAAGGGGCTTTTGAACAGAATTATGTGACAGAGCATGGTATGAAATCATAAGCTTTGAAAACAGTTTTTTTATGTACAAAAAAATCTCAGATTGGAGGGGGGAGAGACTCTTCTAACATTTTAAACCTGTTGCTATTTCCTTTTGCCCTTAACCCAAGAAAATAGTGGCACACACTGAGAACTGATTTTCAAGCTTGTTTCTAAGGCCAGGGAAAGTTCAAGCCGTCAGAGAGGATTTAGAGAAAGGTCACCTAGTTTTCCTTAACTGGCATGAGTAGGATGCCCTGTATTTGATTTTCTAAAATACCCTTTATACCTTTGTGGTCTGTGTACAGACATACTTGACAGTTTTATGACTGTCTTGGGCATCCTTGTCATGCATAAAGCAGCCCACCCCCCTTTATTTGCACATTTTCATATTCTGTAACCCCAACATTTAATATTCTTTTTTTGTTTTAATGCTGCAGACAAAAAAAATGCATATGGTCTCGGAAATGGTGACAAAACGACACTAGGCTAATCAAAGAAGAAACAACCAGTGGTAGCTTCAAAACAGATCTGTGTACAAAAATGATGTGCATATTTGGATAACATAAAATTTCAATGAGCTCATTGAAAACTTGTGGTTTTTTTTTAGGAACAGTGTAGAAGCATGCAAATATAATATGTGCATTATGTTGTTTCTATAAATGCACATGTAATTAAACTGTTATGCGATTTCCTAAAGTTAATGACATGACTTGGGGAGATGCCTGAGCTGATGGAAATGGTATAGAATAATGTGCAAAGTAATTTGATTAATAATTGAACTGAGATTAATAATTCAGATGAGATTAATTTGCATAAAATGATGCATTAATAAGCAAGTGGCTAGCATTCAAGTGTAAGAAATGAGAGAGGGATTTCACACAGTCGAAATGGTTAGTCAGACATTCTGTTGTTCCTTTCACTATCCAAAAACACCGCTTACTCTTAAACAAGACAAGAATACTTATCCGTTGATCTCTTTTAAAGTTTAGCTTAGCTATACCAGCTAACTTGAGAAAATGACTTTCTAGTGCTTGGTTTGCACTTCCTAGTGGAACGGTCATTATGTATGACTTTGCCTACCAACCCTTTCCCATTAATTGTCTGTTTTGAGAACTGCCTAGCCATCTCACAAACATGCCTTGAGGTGGGTGTCATGGTGCACCTTTCTGCACTTTGCTTCGCTTACCCTTAGGCACCAATTCTCAAAGTTAAATCATAGTGCATATTATGACCATCTGGAATGGAAGCAGTAGAGGGAGAGGGAGAGCCAAACAGAGCTGGTCTCTCAGCACAGCTGAGAACATGTGGACAGTGTTACAAGAATGAGCAGAGACAGGACAGGAGGAAGGCAGTAACTGCTCATTTAGCAGAGCCCAACCAAAGGTCATTTCAAAAAGCTACATCCAAGGATTTATGAAGTTTAAAGTCCCACCTCCCTGCAATAGTCGTGGCTGCAAGAACTCTCAGTTTTTCATAGCTTTAAATGCACACTTTACTTTTGGCAAGAAAGAAAAGGAAAAAAATACTAAGTGTAGGACAAATGATAAACACTCACAGAGGTTTAAAAAAAGGCTTTGATTGTCATTGCTTGGAAGGAAATGCAGGATAATGGAGTAGCCGGTTATTTTGTGTGTGGCCTGAACTTCAAGGTCTGGTCAGTGCTGGAGACAGAAAACTGGTCTTGACATACTGTTGCTCTGACCAAGCTTTGACATTCTTATTTTAATATCTGCAGCATCCCAAAATGCTGTTGTTAGTTGCTGCTCGTTAGTCTTAATGATTTCACAAACTGTCTAAGCCATTCAAGATCATCTTGCCAAAAAGCACCTACATAATATATACCAAAACAGAATCCGGACAACATCCTCTTCTGCCCCACATATGCATAATTCTGTCTCCGTTAAAGTACCCTGCAGAAATTGTCATTGATTTCACCTTAGCCATAATGTCACAGACTATGCACATAAAGTTTAAGGAGCCAGAAAGTATTATATGGCAATCATGTTTTATCCCTGTATAATTGTATTTTAATGAATTGCTTTCTACTCCAAATTATTTTCTTTTGCTTGATTTACTTGACAGCATGTATAGAATAGCAGACAGAATTTGACATATGATACAGGATCTGACTACTGTGGAATTCTGAAAAATCTCTTCTTAACATTATAATTAATTAATTAAAATAAGTATGTTTTTTCTACCACGTTGAGGCTTTTTTTCTACTGCCATTCTTCTGAAGGCATCAGGTTGAACCTTGCAACAAGGAAAAGAGCAAAAAGTCCCCATCCAGGCTTGCTATAGTCAGTCCCAGGTCACTCGGCTCTTCCATAGCACAATTTTTTGCTCCGCTCCTCATTTTTTTTCAGGGGTCCCACAACAAAGTTTCTCATGGGAGTAGAAGGAAAGATGATATTTAACAGCCAGCCTTTCCCAAACATCCTTGGTGACTGTAACTGATAGCAGAGAAACATAAAAAGACCCTAGAAGAGGCCCATGGCATAGGTGCTGCAGGCACATGGTTTTGCCAGTGTGAGGAGCTTGCCAAGTGGTAAGCTTTGTGTTGAGCCTCCAGATTTGACACTGTGAAGTCACCTTTGTCAGTAGGCACATTGCATTTTTATTTTGAGGGAGGAATGTGGAGGGGAAGTGCCCCCAAGGAATTTGTAGAATAAGGAATTAATTTGTTGGAATTAGTTGGTGTGTCGTGCAGATACCTTGTGGCTTGCACACATGAGCAGCCACCATGGAACTTTTTTTGGGGGGCCCTTTCATCATAAATATTGAGGGGCTGTGACCCCACCCCAACTTGGCATCTATGGTGTGGGTTACCCCTCAGGACAAAGATGGATCTGGGTAGTGCATTAATTTTTGTCACATTAACCTGGCCCCACAGTCTCAGGGGTAAATGTGCCCGCACTGCAAATAAAAGAGCTTAATTAAAACTAAACTAAAAACCCAAAGCCCAACCACATCCTGTTTTTCTGGTATTTCACATCATGGAGCTCTGCCCTATGACACCGGAAGGCTATGCCCTATAAATCTCAGGCTTTATGATATGGAAAACCTGGTAGGCTTAAATAGAAACAACTAATGCATGTAATAAAAAAAGTTCGCAGTATGGGGGGGAAAACATATTGCTTTATACTATTGAAGTTTTGTTTTGCCATTGTACAGCCTCAAGTCATTGCTGACCTAGCCAGCAGCTAGAGGTGAATGTTGTCGTGTTCTTCAGAAAGAACAGTAAATCAAAATGTTTTACATCTTGTTTTGAAACGATAAATCTGATCTCTTATCATTTTGGGGGAATATATATAGTTACGGGAATACTTCAAGCCTGCTTTTGCTTCGAGCATGGAAGAGAGGGCAAGAAGAAGGGCTATGCGGCCAGACAGGACATTAGTCCTCCCGCCAAGAGAAGAGGCAGACTGGTGGAAACAGCACCTGGTGTCATGATCAGTAGAAGGAGCAGGAGGAGGAAAGGCTGCCAAGTAGTGAAGGTGCTGAGCCTGCCAATAAATTCTAGTTAGGATTCTGCGTGTGCTACTTGCTACTGAATACCAGTTGGTGGGGATCATGAGTGAGAAACTGCTGTTGTGTTCATGGTCATCTTGGAGGCATCTGATTGGCCCATATGAGAAAGAGGATGCTAGACTAGATGGTCTGATTCTGCAGGAGTCTTAGGTTATTATGAGGTATGGTAAGCCTGCACCCACGTCGCCTGCTGTAGTTCAGGTATCCCAAATTCCAGCCAGATAGGGGGGTCAGGAAGAAGAGGAAGGTGTCAGTCTCTATAATCTTGTCAGACCAGAAGTTCAGCATGACCCAAAAGCATAAGTTGGGAATTCTCCTTTTTTTTTAAAAAAAAAGCAGCAATCTCATCTGTCAATAAGCATAACTGGCATCATCCTGTACACACGTAAGTAAATGTGTGACATAGGCTAAAGAGCACGTAGGGCTTATGAATCGGTGAGGAATTAGCCCCAACACCTAGTAAACAATTGGCATGGCCAGCTTAGACACTGTTGAGAGGTGGAGACACAATCTCAACTCCCTATTTGTCTGCTCTTGGTATTGTCAAAGATGCCCTACCAACTGGGGGCTTTGGGAATCTGGTCTGTAGTAGTAAGGAAATATGAACTTTTGCTAATAATACAGAATGCTAATATCTAGATAAGAGTATATATTAAGAGCTAACTTAGGGCATCAACCTTCCTGGTACAAGTACAAGCACTCCACACATGGAAAGAATTTTACGTCACTCCCTGGTGGCTTCCTTCCTACTGCAAGATGTAAACCTTAGCTTTCAAAATATTCCACGAAGTCCAAAAATAATTGGCTACTCCATTTTCCAGCATTTCCTTTCAACCAATGACAATCCAAGTCTGAATTTTTACCTCTGTGAGTTTTCTTGCATTCTGAAAAAGGTACATGTTGCACACACATTCATTTATGTATCCGTTTTTGGGATTTAGTTGTGCCTGTTTTATGGACTCCCAAGTCCTTTTGAGTTAAGCAAGGCAAAACTAAATGTTCAGAAATGGCCTTTGTGACTTCAAGTTAGTGTCTTGTTTGTTTTTGCCTTAAGAGAGAAAGATGACCTTTCCTTGTTTGTCCATGTTTTGGCTGAGCTGTATGTAATAAATAATGAAATTGCACAGGAAAGTTGTCAGGAACATGACCACAGAACGCATGCCCTCAATCTGTTTTCTCCCAGGTAATCTGCTTGTTCGATTGCTAACAGACAAGTAGGGTGGGGGAGGGAAGGTGATTTACCATGGTGTCAAAAGCAAGGTATCAGTGAAGGTCGTTGCCAGGAATTTTGCTTGGTCAGTGATCCAGGGGAATCAATCTTGAGGAAAGGGCAACTAGGCAAATTGAGACGAGAAATGGTAAGGCGCAGCGTGAATCTGTGGCTGTTGTTGTTTTACGGTACTATCAAATTATGAGAATCTGAGACTTGTGAATGCATCAGTAAAGTAGGGTTCTTACCAATGTGTGGTGCCAATGTAGTCAAGGCTTTTTTCTTCTGATGTTCAGGTTAGGGGAAGGGCCATAGTTTAGTAAGAGAGCATAAGGTCTTGTGCAAAAGTTGTGCAATTCTATCCTTTACATCTTCAGGTAGGGCTGGGAAACTTTCCTACAGGAAAGTTTCCTATCAGATAGTTCTGATATCCTGGATAGCTGTTTCCAGCCAATGTGGAGAATAATGAATTAGATGGACCAATTATATAACATGTATAAGGAAGTTCCTAAACCTGCAAATCCCGCAAAGTGCACAATTGACAGTTTTTGTCTGGATTTCAATAATCTAGCTGCCTGCGATAGCTTGGTGAAATCTTTGCTGGGGAAGAACTATCCTTCTTCTTAACAGTGAAATCTGAAACAGCACTAAATTAATCTTATGGCAGCAGAACTGGCTTTTCAAGTGCGCGCGCGCACACACACACACACACAAATATGAAATGTTTTTTTCTTGGGCTATTCGCCTTCTACCGACTCTCCCATAGTCCTCATTTTAGAGCTCCTTAATTGTCTGGCCTTGAGATGTCTGGTAATCTTTTTAAGCACTATCTTTCCAAAATCATATAAGTAAGGGATTTTTAAAGGGTGAAATGGCAAGCAGGCATAATCAAGCAGGCATTATAATAGAAGAGGTAGCACACATGAGCTAAGAAGAGGCAAATTGGTTCACTTGGAACGAAGGATCATATTTCAGGCCTAATTGAATAAAGGTAGAAGAGTGTTTGGAAAGGAAACATCATATTTTATTCTAGTGAAGACAACGGAAAGTAAAATGGAATATAAAATGTGCAGCAAAAGCCAGATACATAGGATTTGTTTCACACAATACAGTTTTTCCCTATTCAAGCGGTTCTGACTCTTGCCATGCTTATCTGGGTAAAAGCAAACAAACAGAAAATTTACCTATATTTAATGGACAGATGACCATAGTATTTCAAATGAATGCAGTGCAGTTTAGACCCTGAATAATACAATCTTTTTCATAAACAGAATACAAAGCAGAAAAAGGTACTATCATAAAAAGTGCAATAGAATAGGAAAACATAAACTAAATGTGTGCTACAGTAACTAATATTTTGCTAATGAAATATAAAAAAACAGCTCAAACACAGTATAAAAAAAGATCAACATTTGAATCCAAAAATGTTATTATGTAATCATGAATTTGACAGTAAAAATCTATTTAGTCTGCATAATATGCTTGTGTGTGAGGTTCACTAGACTCATTCTCCTATAAGATGCCTCTAGCCTCTTGTAAACATTCAATATGGGAATGCATTTTCAAGGAGGAATCAACTTGTTTTCATTGTAAAAGCAAACCATTGTTTTTAAAAAGCCATTAGATTTATAAAGCACTAAACATATTCAGAACTATCCTGTAAGATACTTCTGTGGATTCCTGATTCACCTTGAATTATGATAGTTCATTTTTGTAAAAAATAAACTGGACACAGACACTTCTGTTTTAAGTTTACTGTATTATTGTCAGTTTATTGAACAGTTTGTTGTACCCTTTTTCCTTGAGAGTGGTCTGAACAGATGGGAAGCTGAGCATCACAGCAGTACCTAAAATATGAATTGCAGTTTGAAGGTCTTATTCTAGGACAAAAAATACTGCTATATAAATATGACACATAATAAAGAAATTGCATGCAGGTCTTGGTAATGAGTTTGCAAACGGAAAATAAATGTTTTCAACAGCTGTTTGAACTAATACCTCCACAGTGGAAAGCGGCTTAATTTGCATAATAATCTCTAAAGCAAAAATATTATGTTCCTTGCTGATTGAAGAAAAAAAGTTACGTTTCAATGCCAATTACTGTTTACCTCAGTTTTTAATTACTATTTGGTATCTAATGAAAGAGAGTAAAACACTTGGTGTGGGAGGGAAACTGGTGGTAGCTTAGTCATTGCCTCCAGGTATTAAAAAGCATTCTTATGCTGAAGAAACTGAAGTAGCCTTCTTTTGTTTCTTTAAAAATCTGTTTACATTTTTATATGTTTTTGTTAAAATGTTATTGCTAACCGTTCAATATACAAATGCTTTCATATTGTAGAATTATCTTCATCCATTCTGTCACTTTGACATGCGCTCCCACAAACTTTAAACAGGAGTTAGGCTTCTGGAACCATTATTTGACAGTTTCCTCGAAAAGAACATAATTGCAGGTAGTAATTTACTTCAAAACAGGATAACAAAGCACATAGATAACACACACACCCCACTCCTTTCACAAGAGACAAGTTTATCTTCCTTAGTTCTACAGAGAATCCCTAAAACCAATCGTCTTAGCAGTCTACTTCCAATATACGCTGGATTTACAGGGGGAAAATTACCTTTAGAAGTCTTTCTACCCACCTGGGCACCAAATAATTGAAGGAGCTCCTCTTATTTATTTATATTCATTTAGAGCATTTGTACATTGTACATTCAGCTAAAAGCACTCTCAGAGCGGCTTACATACAGTCAAAACAAGATAGTCTAACTCTAAGACACACAAGGATTGAAGAGGAAACTCAGGCATTGATTCTATGATTCTATAGAACAGGGAATATACAGATCAAAATACAGCATTTGGGTTGACTTTAAAAATAATTTCCCCACTACATCTTTAAGAACATCTTTGGATAAAATCAAAGGCTTCTCTAATCCAGCATCTGTTTTCCCACAGTGTCTGATGCCTATGGACAACTGTTCTCTCCTGCTGTTGTTCATCAGTTCCCATATTGAGAAGCATGCCATCTTTGATGTAGCCTGTAGCGAGATAGGCACCTAGAGTCATATCCGCCATGAATTTGTCCTTTTAACAAAACATACAAATCAAGAGACATCACAATACTCTGCTTTTCTCCCCCACCCCGCTGCAAAACATCAACCCTAGCTGTAGATTGCAGCAGCTTTCTTGTTTCTTGATTACAAGTGGAAGAGAGGAAAGGATCATTCTTGTGTGGTTGTGTTATCATGGAATACACACAAGCCACTCCTAATGCTTCATTGTTGTCTGAAAGCAATAGGAACACTTGTGTAGTTGCTCTTTACCTTGGCCCAATTGTCATAAACCCAGCTGAAGTTTTTAGCTCCACCACCGGAGCCCCAAGTTGGGAGTGCTGCTGCTTTCTCAACTTTATCCTGAAAACTAGCCAGTTTTCAACCAGTTACTAACTGGATTTGGCCAGATAACGATGGAATACTGGTCCAGCAGCTAGGCTGCAAGAGTCAAATCTGTTTCTGAGGTAGGATGGGACTATTCCGTTTGATTAACAAAACTGTGTATTACACTAGATCATAAAAAGCAGGGTAAAATGAAAAATTGCTTGGGAATTTTAGATAGTAGATGGAATTCAAATGTCTGGCAGTTTGTCAGATTCATTAAGATACATGAAAAGCCCTAAGGTGGCGGTAACTAGGTGGCAATGTCTTGGTGTGCAGTAGAGCTGTTTCCCCCTTTCTGTACACTGGAAGCCATCAGTTTAATGCCATTGCTCCTCCAATGCTATTGCTGTCTGTAAACTTTATTTTCAGTGCAGAATTTCACGCTTGTCAGATTCATGGCCTGTGTGATATTGGTGGTTGCATCAAATGGTGTCAACGCTTTCTTGAAATAGCCTATGTTTTGCATACTATTTTACTGCCTCCACCAACTATTTTGTGAAGGAGAAAGTCATCCACGAAGCTCTGAATTTTGGCTGTTTAAGTTTAGGCAGTAGATTGAACATACTAATTGTGCAACTGTCTGTCTGTCTAGCTATAGAGGTATGTGTATGCAGTGCTATGCTTCTAGAAAAGAGGTGCCGGAACTCACATGAATGCCTCCCTTGTTTTCTTATAATGGCAATGGCGCCCAGCTGAGAGGTGACGGAACTGAGTTCCGGTGAGTTCTGGCAGAAAAAAGCCCTGTGTACGTATATGTAAATGGGTGTATATTTCCACTAGCCTATCCGTAGTTGATAAAATCAATGTCCATTTGCTACTGAATAGCATTCTGGGTAATTTCCCTATTAAAAACTTTGCCTCTATTTTAAGAGCTCAATTCATCAGTCTTGTTATGTGCTGAAGTTCTCACCCTGGGTCAGCAGGGGGATACTGTAGATAGTTTTCGCTCTGGTCCACATATGCAAATAAGGGATTGAAAGTGACGTTCAGTGATTGGATAGTTACAGGAAGTTGTTACAGTTGTGTTGTACTAGAGCTCTATATAAGCAGGCTGGCTGAACCCTTCAGTTAATTTCTGTTCTGGCCTGTGAATAAACAAGAGCTGTTTGAAGAACTGCTGTGTCGTCTGATATGTTCACCCACAATTTAACAAGTCTAATGACACAAGTGATCAGACTGAGATTATTTGAGAACCATACCAAGCTGATTTTGCATCCTGTTGTGCGGTAAGCAAAGTAGCTGCACCAACACAATGAGGAACATCAGTATTGCCAAGTTTGGAATGGTCTAATACTTTGTTAGGGTGCTCTAGCACAGAAATGAAATCAGATTATGTTTGGCATGATCAAGACTAGGAATGCTAATCTAGTTTTGATAATCTCTTTTCATTATGAAGTCCCCATGTCAGTGCAAATCTATGCAGGTGACATGTGATGATACTAATCATGTTTTGAAATGACTGGTGGCAAAACAGGATGGGGTCTTGACGCAAGATGCCCCTGCAGATATGCCCACTTTACCATGCCAGTTTGTACCAGGCGGCTAAGCAATAGCATCTCCTAAAAATTGTTTTGCTTTGTTTTTTTATAAATAGATATAAGTAAGTGCCAAGAAGAAATGTACATAGAGAATCGGGTGAACATAATATCATTATGAAGCCTGAGTTCCATGCATATTGATTGATTGGTTCCCGTGAGGCATCCTAAAGCAATTTACACAGAACAATTGCATATATAAACAGCTCAAACATTTGGATAAATAAAAAAAGCTAAAACATTTGCCTATAGACAATTACAAACCATTTTATATATAAACAATTTAAAACCACAACACACATTTCAAAGGAATTCAAATCCAATACAGATACCAGCTGGGGGAAGTCTTCACTTACAAGGCTTGTTGAAAGAGGGACACCTTGAACAGGCACCGGAAGGACAGCAGAGAAGGTGCCTGTCTGATACATAATAGGAAAGAATTTCAAATTGTAGATGCTTATATTTAAGTGCCAACTCCAACATCAGGCCTCTTGGCAAGATATTTTCTGCCAGATGCTGTCTCCTGCAGAATGCAGCGACTATCTTCTATGTGTCCAAGTTTCAAACTGTATAGGGCTTTGTATACCAGCCAATCAGCATCCAGTACAGATGTACATAACATATTTCTGATCTGAGAGTTTTAGTTGCGTAATGGTGCATGCACATACAACCCAGTCAGGTGGGCAGGGGATAAATAATAAATTTGTTATTATTACTAGGGTTTCCTACTTATGACCAATTGTTTTTGAGGTAACTTTGCCATCACAGCTTATCTGTCACCATATGAATTGATAGTTCTACAGGTTCCTTCTAGGTACTGGCTAGAGTCGTGACAGTGTAGGAATAATATTCATTGGCATGTTTGATGCAGAGATCTAAATAGAGACTATTATTTGTGGCGCGGCATCTCTTTTGCTTGTATTTATTTTTTATTCAGCTTTCTCATGGCCAATGGCTAGTACAATAAAGTTGCCGTATTTTTCGCTCTATAACATGCACCTGACCATAACACGCACATAGTTTTTAGAGGAGGAAAACAAGAAAAAAGTATTCTAAATGAAACAGTGGATGTATGATTTTTGTGGTTCATGCTGTGGCCACAGACATGTGATCTGACAGTTTGGAGTAGCCCAAAGCAAAAATCCTGAGGATCCATGTGGATCCATGCTTTGTAACCACATTTTTGTACCACTGCAGCCCCAGGCAACAGTGGGTGTGTGATTTTTTTTGGTGCAAGATGTAGTCATGGACATGCTATGTGATCTGATGGTGAATTTGGGGTGACCCAGTGCAACAATCCTGAGGATCCATGTGGATCCGTGCTTTGTAACCACGTTTTAAGTGGGGAGGGAAGGAAAAGCACTCAAGGGACAAGGAGCATGCGTGGGGTGTGTGGAGAAGGATGCTGCTAATAATGCAGAAGAGGGGTTTAAGGGGAGAAGAAGCACGCGTGGGGTAGGTGGAGAAGGATGCTGCTAATAATGAAGAAGAGGGGTATAAGGGGAGAAGGCTCCTCTCCTCTCCCACTTTGCTCCTTTAAAGCAAGCAGGATCTGCTTTTCTCCCTCCTCCCGCTCACACCCAGCTTAGCGAGCTGAAAAACTTTGCTGCTATGTAGCGAGCCGAGTGGGGAGGAGAGAGGGACAGAGAGTCTGCTTGCTTTAAAGGAGCCAACCGGACAGGAGCCGCTTACACTCGTGTAAGCGACTCCCCTCCTCTCCCACTTTGCTCCTTTAAAGCAAGCAGGCTCTCTGTCCCTCTCTCCTCCCCACTCAGCGGCTCTTCTCCCGCTTTGCTGTTTCAAAGCGAGCCACGGAGGAGGGAAGGAAGGGGAACCATGGATCCTCTGCTCACGACTGCAGCAGATCCCCCCACCATCTGTAGGCATTCCCTCCATAACACACACAGACATTTCCCCTTACTTTCTAGGAGGAAAAAAGTGAGTGTTATGGTGCAAAAAATACGGTATTTGGATTGGATTGGATGTTTACATGTAGACTTTTTCCCATGTAAACTTTTTAAATATTGGTATCAAAATACTCTGGTTGAGGTAAAATTATTGCTATTTATGCTATATGCACCATATATTATAGCTTTTGCCTCCTGTTACCTTAATTTTGTGGTTCCCCCCCCCCTTGTGATCATTATAGTCATTAGTAGGGATTACTCTTTAGAACTCCAAAGGTGAAGGCAACAAATTTTGGAAACAACATGTTTTTTAAAAAGAAGCTTCCTTTCCCCTTTTTCTCTTTCTCATATGAACAAATGCCTTAACTAATCTAGTGTGAAACAGATGCTTTCTCTAGCCTCAAGTGGGCTGTAGAATGAAAGAAAAATTATCCCTCTTAAAAATAAAGACATTCAAAGTTTCAAACTGCCATATAACCCTACTTTTTCTTTCCATTATCTCTGAGTTAGAAGAACAGCGTTTTCTGCTCCAGATATCCCTGGATGACAGATGGCTACTTGGAGCAATTGTTATCAACTGATATTAGTTTAATGCTACTAGTGGTTGTCTAGGGGTTCCAAACTTAAGAATTATTACGGCATGTTTAACTTGCCAGGGCCTTATTAGAGGAGTGATACTTAATGATCCTTTGGTACTTTGGACAAAGTTGATCTAGAAACATTTCCAGGAGATATAAAAGCAGGCTCCATAATAAGAATAATTGCAATTATTTATTGACCACTTGTTACGTAGCTGCAAAATGTTTTGTACTGCGCATATTCAGATCACACAAAGCAATGAGGTTTAGATACAATTATTGAAATATGTAAAATGACTTTGATAATGCTCTGATTAATCTAAAAATATTGTTTTGATATTAAACGTAGGAGAACAGGTTTTATTCCATCTGGTAGACGACTGAATATTATGCCATTCATTTCATTTTTCAGTTATATAGTATTATCATTTAGTATAGAAAATATAGACTACTACTAATAGTATACACTAATATACTAGTATCTTAATGTAGCTTATTGCTTTTATTGCTTATTGTGCTTTACATGGTTGTGTCATGCCCTAAGATGTGATGAGGGGTGAGATATATCTATGCCATAGATAGAAATATAAGCCAGTTAATATGCAAGCGTATTGCATAACCACCAAACTTGTTCCATGGTTGACATCTGCTTCAGATTCTGCTCTGTGAATCTGAAAAGGTGAAGGTGACACCGTACTACCTCATTATATTTTTCCATCCTGCTGAGTGATTTCATACCCTGCAATAGTTCTTCCATTTCTAGAGACTAGCTACAGTTTTTGAATGTGACAAACAACATATATATTTAGTTCCTGGAAACCTTACATCAGATTTCCCTGTTACACTTGAATCAGCTACACAAGGAATGCATTCTGGTGACATGAGTAATGACTTTGCCTAGGCAGCCCTATATTTTAGATATAACTAAATCTGGATTGCAGCGGTACAAAAACCATAAGCTATAAACAAGAGGTCATTAGTCCACACACACACACACACACACACACAGACGGATCGGAGGTACTTTGGATGGGGGCACAGATCTAGTAGGCTACTGGCATAAAAGAAATTACTACTTGTTTCAGATAAGGTGCTATTGGCAAGGATTACCTGTACATTTGTGTGGTTCTTCTACTGTTAATATATTGTTTTTGGAGGCTTGTTTTTAAAGGAAAGAAAATGTACTACAGACTGGGTGGTATGCTTTCTGTGAAATAGAATCTGGTGCATGGAGCAAATCTGGTTAACTGTGTCTGTAACTTTCTAATTCTAGAAAATTTTGTACTCTCCCCATGTACTAAGGAGAACGGTGAGGGCATTTAGGAAGTGCTCCTGAGAAGGTTCAGGGTCTGCATAGCTTTGGAACTGTGTTGTTCCAGAGCTTCCCTAACCCTGAACCAAAAAGCCTGTTAAAAGCAAAGAAAAGTATTCCTTTAAGCATTTGTGTCCAGAAATGCTTTCTATATTACAAATCAACTTACAACCCCTTCTCTCAATAATACAATCAAAAGATATAAGTAAAAAAATAAATAACACAAATCAGAATAATGCTAGTTAAAAGTAGAGTTGCCTTTAACAACATCTAATTGTTAAGCATTAAAAGAGGATTGAAATGGTGTTGTTATTTTTTTAGGGGGGGGGGGGAATCACCAGTGCAAAGCAGAAAGAGGAGGAAGCATGGGTCCAAGTCATTTTCTGCTTCTCCTGTGCCTTCCAGGCATAGGTCTGAGCAGTTTCACCTTTGCCCTGCTACTTTCCCCAGGAAAACCTGCTCTTTAGCGCTAAATCAGAACAAATAGCAATCCATGAAAAACCCAATGGTTGTTTGTTCTGATTCAGCACTAAATCATGGGTTTACCACCCTGTGTCCCAAATGCATCATTTGGCCAAAGGCTAATCTTCCCTCGGTAGAATTATGGATCTGGTGCAGGACACTTAACTATTGGCTTCGCCTACACTCACATCCCCCTGGTCTAATATCCCTAGTGCTGCAAGATTGTCACAAGAGCGCCTGGACTAAAATTGTCTGTCAAAAACTTCACTTTTGTGGCTTATCACCACAACAGTTAGTGGTACCTCGGGTTAAGTACTTAATTCGTTCTGGAGGTCCGTTCTTAACCTGAAACTGTTCTTAACCTGAAGCACCACTTTAGCTAATGGGGCCTCCCGCTGCCGCCACGCCACCACCGTGCGATTTCTGTTCTCATCCTGAAGCAAAGTTCTTAACCCGAGGTACTATTTCTGGGTTAGCGGAGTCTGTAACCTGAAGCGTATGTAACCTGAAGCGTATGTAACCTGAAGCGTATGTAACCTGAGGTACCGCTGTACTCACTTTGGGTTTTAGTAAAGCAAACAGTCTAATTTGTCACCGCCTAAATGATATTGAGCGTCAGAACAACTTGGCCACAATAAGGAAATTTTGCCTATGATGTGACAATTTTCCACCTTCCCATTTTGACACTCTGGCACCCTATCCGCATAATCTAGCAATTCTAAAATATAGACGTGCTTTTACTCTCGCAAGATTGAATGTATTGCCCTTGGCTGTACTTGAGGGACGATTCCAAGAGATTCCACATGAAAAATGCTTACAGTATGTCCCTGTAGAGATGGCAGCACCGAATCGGTGGTGCATGCCATTCTGGCTTGAACGCTTTATAAAGAGTTGAGGAATGAGATTATCACCCCTCTTTTATTGTCCATTCTGGGTCACCCAACCACTGCCACAGTGTCGTTTCTCTTGGCAGATCAAGATGAGCAGGTGAAAGCAAAGGTTGCAAGGTCTTTAGCTGCAGCAATTAGAATAAGATCCACTATTTGACTACTGATTCAAAACCCTAAAATGTATTTTATATAATTGACTTTTTATTTCTATTCTTTGTATATCGTATTGTTGTTTTATTGCTGTGGCCGATGCCTGACGCAAATAAGGATTAATTAATTCATTCATTCATTCATTCATGGGTTTTCCTGGGAGGAGGCAGCGGGGCAAACAGAATTGTGGATGAGCCCTATCTCTCATATTCTTCGCTCTCTTCCTTATACTAATCTGGGACTGGCTTCTATTTGTCATAATTCTTGTGTTCCTCTCTTGGTTCCTCATCATCTCCATTCCCATTGGCAAACTCAGGTTTTGCTTCCAGTGAGCATACTTACAATTTATATACATTGATTAAATAAGTTGAAGTTCTTGGCCTCTATGGTATCAGAACAGCTTATCCAATAGCTAACGTGGGCTCAGGGATTGATCTACTAACAGTCTATATGCCCTGTGTTTTTCAAATTCCTATGATTTCTATTTTTTACAAATTGGCAAAGTTTCTCTGCATGTTCCGTAGTTTCATTTGATCTCTCATATTTTTATAGCCATGATAAATGCTTTTAAAACAGCCCATATGAATTGGAAGCAGAACTAGGAAATTGGATGCCCATAATCCATACATATGTATTGGCCCTAGGGATACTTTGAAGAAGTTGCTTCTGTGAATTTTGATGTGAACTGATCTGTACCTCCCAGACTAATGTGCAGATTAGAACATAATTATCCTTTGGATTTCACATGCGCCTAAATTTTGCCATTCACTACTCTGCTAAAAATAATGTACCCAAATCAGTTATACAGTACACTTTGTTTTTCTTGCTTTTACTGAGTAGAAAGTTCTCAGGAAGCAGTATGGGAAGTGGAGAGGGGCCTATGTGAATGTATTTAATTAGGCTTGGGAAACATCATGTTTTAAGATTAGAATATCACTGCAAGAGAGAGTTGTGCATCTTTGGTGCTATTAAGGGACTCGTGTCACATATGCATGCAGCAGACCTTAGAATGTTTTACTGCTTGATGGGGAAACATTGGTGTCCTTTTTATATCTGTTCATTGTTAGTGCTTCAAACCCCTGTATTTTTAGCCTTTCAATTAGGACCCTGTAAAAGCTTTTCTATTCCTACTTTGTGGGTCTTTATAGATTTATCTATTTGCTTGAAAACTGTTCTTTGAATTAAGGTTTGCAAAACTGGATTGTTCCAAAAACAAACACGGCAGTGTGTTTGAACATCCTGTCCTTTGCTTTCTGTGAATTAACTGCGTTGATGATTTATTTCTGTTTGTTAATTGCTATATAACAGCTATTTTAATTTGGAATGCTTGTTAGTAACAGTTCAATGGTCCTCTGAGGGACACTAGATAACCTTTTGTGTCTTTCTTGGGAATTAGTCAATGCTCCTTGGAGATCTTTATTATTTTAGGATAAATAAGCCTATCATAAATACCAGGAGAGGCTGGGGATTTGGACAAGATGCTTCTGCTGTACTTTTCAACCTGAATTAACAGTAATAAAGCCTCTATTTATTCAATAAGTGTGACTAATTAAACAATAACAACAGGCAGAACTCTTTATAATACATATACAGTGGTACCTCAGGTTACATAGGCTTCAGATTACATACGCTTCAGGTTATATATGCTTCAGGTTACAGACTCTGCTAACCCAGAAATAGTACCTCGGGTTAAGAACTTTAATTCAGGATGAGAACAAAAATCGTGCAGCAGCAGCAGGAGGCCCCATTAGCTAAAGTGGTGCTTCAGGTTAAGTACAGTTTCAGGTTAAGAACGGACCTCCGGAACGAATCAAGTACTTAACCCGAGGTTAAGTGCTGTACTGTACTGTAATATGTATAGTACTGTACTGTAATGTAATATGTATAGTTCTGCACAGTGGTGGTTGGTAAGCATTGGAGCTGGTGGGGCAGTGGGCAAGGCAACTAATGGAAGAAAGAGCCAGCCAGGGGCTCATTGGAGATGGAGTCAACTTTTTCTCGATTTCTCCCCCTCTTCCTCCCTTGCAAAGATACTGTGGTCTGCAGCTGGGCCAGTGAGTCGTGTGGCTTGAGAGTTTCATGATAACATGTTTATACAATATAATAGGTTATTATGTCTTCCTAGCTGTTGATTCAAAGGATTTGTCCACCACTGATACAGCTTTTTCATTTACTACAACTTACTTTTTCAAAACTGCAGATAAAACTCTGGCAGAAGAGATGCACCAAGAAAAAAAATTGAACTATTACAGGCATCTCGTGTGCTAGTCTGTGACCTTCATATTAAAATACATTTCATGTCATGTTGTTGAATGTCAAAATATCTCACACGATGTAACCCAAAGAGCAATTAAAAGCAGTTAATCTCAAAGATCCAGCAGTAGGTTTATTCATAGATTTCTGTTTCATTTACATTTTATTTTTTTCTAGAGGAGCCTCTTGTAAAGCATAATGATGAATACTATGCAGGAAATCTTAGCTGAACAGGAAAAGAAAACAAATCTAGAAAGATTGTGTCAATACAAAACTTGATAAAAACATAATCAGCTGAAAGCTGATTTGCTCTTGCAATCCTTTGAAGGAATGCAGGTATTTTTTACATAAAAAGAGAAGAATTTCTAAGGGTAGTTACGTTCTGAATAGTAAATATGTGGCGCCCAAGGATTTCTCTTAAGTTACAGCAAGTGAACAATAATGATCTTTTCTTTTATGCTGTCTCACACAAACATGGTTTGTTATACAAAACCACATTCTTGGTAATACCTGAAACAGGCCATGTCCTCGTTTTTTCTGCTTCTCTTCTATGCCAGACAGTTACGTTTTAATTAGTGTACTAGGATATCAAACAAAGGTTTTGGAACCTCTAGTCAAAGGACGCTGTGACAGTAATGAAGGCATGGTGAAAAAGGACTTCACATGGATTTTTTGTTGTTGAAAAGATAGAAAGCAGCCTGTGTCAGTAGGAGTGGTACTGCTTGGTTCAGTTAAATCAATTCAGTTCACCTGTCACTAGGAAGCAACCCTATACAAAGCCTGTTTCTCCCACTATTTACCCTACTGTTGTCTACCCTTGACTAGCAGCAGATCTCCAGAGTTTCAAGCAAAGGTCTCAACATTGCTCGCAACCTGATTCCTTTTTTAAATATTAGGGAAATGAATATCCAGCAAAATGCAAACAGGTTAGGGATAAGTAATGTTTTAAACTTGTAATGTATGGCAAAAATATAACTCTGTTCTCATCCCAGGACATAATTTAACGTTAAAGTGCCTGGAATATCTCATTTTATGCCTTAATTGAAACTTCTGCTGTGACATTATAGCATCTCTAACCACCATCATCTTCTGCCACAATCATGCCCTTCCGCCTTGAACAAGACTTCTGTACTATTTCCACATGTCTATTGTACTAATCTGGACACGGGTGGCGCTGTGGGTAAAAGCCTCAGCGCCTAGGGCTTGCCGATCGAAAGGTCGGCGGTTCGAATCCCCGCGGCGGGGTGCGCTCCCGCTGCTCGGTCCCAGCGCCTGCCAACCTAGCAGTTAGAAAGCACCCCCGGGTGCAAGTAGATAAATAGGGACCGCTTACCAGCGGGAAGGTAAACGGCGTTCCGTGTGCTGCGCTGGCTCGCCAGATGCAGCTTGTCACGCTGGCCACGTGACCCGGAAGTGTCTGCGGACAGCGCTGGCCCCCGGCCTCTTGAGTGAGATGGGCGCACAACCCCAGAGTCTGTCAAGACTGGCCCGTACGGGCAGGGGTACCTTTACCTTTACCTTTATTGTACTAATCTAGGATAAACACGTAGACTTTTAACAATGGGGAATGCATGGTCTTGTGCATGTTAAAAAGAATAGCCAGTGACAACATTAAATCACCTTTAAGCTCAAATCTCAAGCTCATTTTAGATAGGTCAGTAAATATGTACGCTCAGACAGCTGTGACTATAATGCAGCATAAAGACTGGGCTGCGTAATGGAAGTTTTGATTTGTTTTTAATAGTAAAACTAGATTTATAGCAGAACAGAGCTGGGTTTGTGACCAGGTCATTAACAAGTTATGAAATGCTATAGAAAAATATCGTTGTTTAAATACTCACACATCTCAGTTACTAGTGGCATGGGAACAGAATCATTTCAGGTAACGTAGTCCAGGGAGATAGACATGTTAGCTTGTTGTAGCAAAAATAACAATGCCATAATAAGTATGCTAGTCTTTACTGTTCTACAATATGCTTTGTTGTTCAGATAACTCAGACTATTTTATATTATTTTTTGAAAAGCTTTTATAAGCTTCTTAATATTTTAAAATCTGTAAGTGGTATGCAAAAACACAATAAAGCAACACTTATACAACATAACAATAAGTAAAACAGTATTATAAAAACAAATATTGAAGACTAACAAGGTGCAATCATAACCAAGGAAGTGTCATCCTGGTATCTGAGCACATGAATACAGCCAGCTTTGCTTTTTCCTAGACTTCCTTGCTTTCCCCCCAGTCTCCTATGTCTGATAATATTTTGAAATTTGGAGTACACCACTATATGTAAAATATAATAGCACAGGACATTTGGTGGTAGAGACATACTCTTTCATTTCAGCTGAATGTCCTTCAGCCTGGCCCTTTAGAAAAGGCCAGAATCTGTATTTGCATGGTATTGTCTCCTGTACACATAATGTTATTGAGGGACACCAGTTTTAGCAGACATTGATGCATCAGTGGATGTAGTAGCTTAGTGTGTATATGATGCATAGCAGTCAACTTACAGATTTGAAAATAAGGGGCCAGCAGCCTCAAAAATAAGGGAACAGCAGCCAAAATAAGGGATTTTCTGGGCACAGGTATGTTCAACTTCTGAGCCCCTCCGAGCCAAAGGCAGAAAGCCCAGCGAGCAGCCAAACGAAGCCTCAAGCGGTGATTCCCACAATGCAGCAACCCGGCAAAGGGGATGCAGCAAGGAAAACCACTGTCACCTCTCCGCTGGGAAGCGCTGAGCAAAGGCAAGTCCCCAGGCAACGCGGCCGATTTGATCGGCACAAGGCATGCAAGCTCCACCCCCCCAGTCATTCTTAGACTCCTTATTGGGTGAGCAACGCAGCCAAGCAACACAGTTGGAGCCTCCCTCCTCCCTGGCCGGCAGGCAGGGAGGGAGGGAGAGGAGCTGCTTCCTTTGAAACCTGGGAAATTTAAGGGACATCATCAATAAGGGAGTTTCCCGCCAAATAAGGGACGGTTGACAGCTACGATATGATGCAGTAGTGGAAAAGTCACCATTAGGGAAGACGGTAGTGAAAAGCTAGGACATCTGCTAATGTATGGTATATCCCTAACTCATTCTGAATTTAATGTGCAGTCCCCAGTAATACTAATACACTACTACAGTGGTACCTCAGGTTACAAACGCTTTGGGTTACAGACTCCTCTAATCTGGAAGTAGTTGCTCCGGGTTGTGAACTTTGCCCCAGGTTGAGAATGGAAATCACGTGTCCGCAGGCCCCATTAGCGAAAGCGCACCTCAGGTTAAGAACGGTTTCGGGTTAAGAACGGACCTCCGGAACGAATTAAGTTCGCAACCCGAGGTACCACTGTATGTCATCATTACTAAGAAATGCTCAAGCAAGTAAACAGCTGAAAATAAAAGCAAGATGAAACCCTGTACTCACAGGGTCTTTTCTATGCAAGCAGCATATAAGAGCAACGTGGGCTTATCTCCACACACTCAGTTCAGTAAAAGGTTAGCCGTCTTATGACTGACAATTGTGAGCAACTCTGGGAGCTCCAAATTTTTTATTTTATTTTTTGGCTGGAGAGCAGGAAAAAAATGATTTAAATAGTAAAGTTCTTCAGTTCTATGGGATTGCATATTATGTGGCTTCTCATAAAACAAGATCCATATGGCATCTTACCTGATACAGCATAATGTGCATTTATTTCATTTCTTAATCATTCCCAGCCCACAAACATGTGGCAGCTAACACAAACATACTAGGTGGGTATAAGACTATCACTGTCTTCTTGGTTGGCTGTGATGGCTGTAAAATATTTGCCCACCCAATCAGAGCATCTCAAAATATTTTAAATTTCTTCTGGAGTGTTGGCTGCTCTATCTGCTGCCCAGACACAAACTTTGCCAAACCTGGGTGAGATAGTGTGAGAATATAGCCCCTAAGCCATATAACGATGCAGAAATCTCCTTTCTGTTCAAACACGCTTGCTACAGTATTGTGATACTATGGAGTGCAGCGTGAAATGCTGGCTAATGAAGCATTGCTAATAATAAGGCAATATGGTAGATAAGATTTGATAAATTGCTCTTTCTAGCAGCACTACAGCTCCACTTCCAAATAACTGCCTCATCCAATCATTTCTCTAAGCAAGTTTCCAGATTGGTGGATAAATGAAGTGTTATGTCTCTTCTCCCTTCTGTTTTCTTTTATACTCTGAGCTGGTCCTATGAAAGGGAGATTCATTTATTGTTTAGTTGAAATGGAATGACTGCAATCCTACAAACAAATTGGGCCTCGGTTAGGTGTGCTTTGTCATAAATAATCGCAGAGGAGATTGGATTTCTCTCCTTGCCAATGTACTTCAGCTGTACATTAAGCTCACAGCACATAGAAGGGACTGAATCATTGCTCACTTGAATGATCACTGAACAACTCACACCTGTCCTTGTTTTGCTGTGCTGTTACCATCTCTATTTCCCTAAAGCATATTCAGCAGAACTTTATAGCAAAAGAAACTACCCTTCCATTTTTCTAGGTTTCTTCCTTGACTCCAGTCATTTCCCCCCTTCATATAAAATTCAATGATGCATGACTCTCTGAGCATTATTCTTCAGGATTGGGGTGGGAGGGGCATCATTGCATAGACTAGTTCATAGCAGTTTCATGGTCAGGTCAGCAGATAACCATATTTCATGTACAGTATTAGGTCACCTGGAAATGTGGAAGCATATATTTCCATCTGTGTTATAAGTCTTGCAAGCAGCTATGTCTTCCTTTACAAAAGCTTGTTTTTAGTTTTGCTCTTTTTCAGACTTTTATAGTCTTCAGTCCTATAGCCTTACTCACATGCATGGCGGTAGCATGAAATGTCCAGCCAGGAAGATTGATGTTCACTTAGTACAAGCCATTGTGTTCTGTCTGTCTGTTTGCTTGTTTGTTTCAGTCATGATATAAATAAACCTGGTAGCAATAAAGGGTTGGATGGAGAAAGGTTATAGTGTACTGTATTTTTCGCTCCATAAGATGCACCTGACCATAAGACGCACCTAGTTTTTAGAGGAGGAAAACAAGAAAAAAAATATTCTGAATGAAACAGTGGATGTATGATTTTTGTGGTTCATGCTGTGGCCACAGACATGATACGTGATTTGATGGTGAGTTTGGGGTAGCCCGATGCAAAAATCCTGAGGATCCATGTGGATCCGTGCTTTGCGCCATTGCGGCCCCACACAACAGTGGGTGCGTGATTTTTTTGGTGCAGGCTGTAGCCATGGACATGCTATGTGATCTGATGGTGAATTTGGGGTGACCCAATGCAAAAATCCTGAGGATCCATGGGCTTTTACCTCTCCCCTCCCAGGCAGCCTCCTTTATCGCTAGCGTCCCTTATCTCCCTCCGATCTCTTGCCGACCAGCTGCTTAGCGGCTTTGTTTCAACACCCACTTCCCTCTTTCTTAAAAAAAGAGAGAGAGCACGATTTGCTTTTCGCCCCTGGGCAATTCGGCTCCAGGGACCACGCATTTGCTCCATAAGACGCACAGACATTTCCCCTTACTTTTTAGGAGGAAAAAAGTGTGTCTTGTGCAGCAAAAAATACGGTATATTCCACTGCCTAAGCCCTATCAGCACACACTGCCGGAAAATGGGGGAGAGGATTTTTGTCTCCCCACTTCCCTTTAACCCTTTTAAAAATTTGCTCCCATTGACACAAATGTGAGGCTGGCATACTTTATTTGACCCTTCTGGATGTGTGTCAGAAGAACCCACCTGGCACGCATCCAGAAAGATCAAAGAAAGCTTTGGATTCAGTGGATCTCAGGCCTCTCTCCAATATGCCTCTGTAACACCCTGTTTTCAGTCTTCCTTCCCACAGAAAACTAGTGGTGGTACAGTGATGGTGGTAGAGCTTTCTCCTGCCATATCAGGGAGGCCTTCTTCAATGATCATGCCTCTCTGCAGCCCCTAGCTGTCCTCTAGCTGCCTAAGATTGTTCCCTAAGTTAGTTGACCTTAAGTCCTATTGATTTAAATAGGATCTAAATTCAGCTAAGATGTGTAACTATGACAGCTGTCACAAGTCATTGCAACTCTTGGTGAGAATACACCATATAAATACCACATGGTTTCTCTAAAGATAAATTCAGCAGGTTCCTCCCCCCCCCTTAAAAATGTTAAATTTGAAAAGGCCACAGTGGAACCTTTCTAAATCTATGCTGTTTTGTGAAAGAGAAATTATGTTTAGTGTTTTGCCAGTGAATTTCATAATGAGTAAGGTCGAAGGGTGTACAGCATATTTAATTTCAGATGGTGACTAACACACACTGAATACAGCAACTTGAGGCCTGCCTAGCCACACTTGGAGCTTCCGGACAAGATGAGGAAATTTTCATTAGACCAGAGCGGACTGTCCTGGAGATGAACCTCTGGAGGAATGTGACACAAAAAAGCAGGACTGCCAGAAGCCATGCTGTGTCTCTGGAGTGTCAAAAATGAAAAATGAACAGTGGTTCCAGACCTCAGAACACACCGTTGGTCTGTGAGAACTCAGAAAAGGATGCAGTGATGACTAAGGTCCAGCATGGGTTTCTTAAAATCAAATCAAGACAAATCTCATTTCTATTTTTGACTAGGGGAATGCTTTGAACATAGCGTATCTTGATTTCAGCAAGGCTTTTAACAAAGTCCCATATGATATTCTTGGAGAGAAGATGGTAAAATGTGGGCTGGATGAGTGAACTGTTAGGTGGATTTGTATCTGCTTGACTGACCACTAATGGTTCCTTATCATCCTTGAAAAAGCGACAAGTGAGGTGCCAAGGGTTTTGTCTTGGAAGCATTGTTTTTCAATATATTTATGAATGATTTGGATGAAGGAATTGAGGGGATGCTCATGAAATTTGCAGTTGACACCAAACTGAGAGGAGTAGCCATTGCCACAGAAGCCAGAATCAGGATTCAAGATCACTTGAACAGATTGGCAAACTGCATTGCAGGGATTGGAATAGATTGGATGGGATCCCTTCCAACTCTACAGTTCTATGATTCTATGAATATACAAGAGAGAGATATAATTCCAGCTGGTATTATTCTTGCTAGTTTTCTAAAAATTAAGTATATAGCACCAAGAAAATAAATGACTGCTTAATCTAAAAAAAAAAAAGGGGAAAAAAGCCATGAGTTATCTGCCTCATGTTTGATGTATAACCAAGTTGGGATGCTTATAATACACAGTATAGCCCTTGCCCGGGCATAGAAATCCTGATCAGATCATAGAATCATAAAATGGTAGAGTTGGAAGGGACCATGAGGGTCATTTGTCCAACCCCCTGCAATGCAGGGATGACCAATGTGGGGCTCAAACACACCACCCTGATATTAAGAGTATCATGTTCTATGAACTGAGCTAGCCCTGTCTCTGAGAATGCTCACTCTAGCTAAGCACTTGTTTATATTGAAATAAGTATTATGGATCATATAATGTCTTAAGAGTTCTGATTTCAAGAAGGCTATTCTTATTCTTGCCTCTTTATTCCTCTAAGGCTAGATGGAGGAGTAAAGACAGCTGAGACATGTTTTAAGGAAAACCTAACAAAGCAGCAGAATTTAGACTTACAGAATAAATGAGAAATTACCCTGATGGCCTCTCATGATGAGATGGCATTGACAACAATAGTGAGAAAGTAAGAGGGTTGGAGAGGGATGTTTATTTTGGAGAGTGTTGTATTCAAGAGGACAAAGAGCTATTTGAGTTGAATTTTTTTCCCAGAGAGAGTCTGTGATTTCAGCTTGTCAAGAATTGACAAGTAGATTTGTAAGTCATCATCACAGAGATGATAGCTGAATCTATTACACTGACTGTGATTTCCCCAAAATAGAGTATAAAAATGAACAAAACTTTTATACGTCACTGTCGTCTCAGAACCATTATCTTTTTGACAGTTGGCCCTTTCCTAATACGTTTCTTGGCTAAAAGTTGCATCTAAATAGCTGTGCAATTGGAGTGAATTCAAGCCACTTAATTCACACCTAGTTCCTATCCCCCCCCCCGCCAACTTTTCAGTGTTCATATTTAGAATTTCAATAAACACACACACACACACGCAAACGGGTTAAACAACTTCAAATGATTTGGGGTAAAATATCTGAATCTACTGAAAGTCCCCTGACAACATTGTCAGTATTAAACTGGCTCCTACATAGTAATAAACTCAAAATGGTTTTTTTCTTGATGATGTCTCATTTGAAGATTTATTAATTTATTTTAGATATTTCTAAGTTGTCTTTCAAGACTATATCCTTTCCAAGGTGGCTAAATTTAGCAAAAACCCTACAGTTTTATTAAAAACAAACATTAAAGCTTACAATTAAAATAACAACATAGCAGACAGTTTGTAAAATGTCCAAAACTATAAAAAATTGAACATAGCACCAAAGAGTTACTGGTATATTCATATTTTATATGAATAACACTGTTTTATCTGCTCTTCATTCAAAACAATTCCAATAAAGGATACAATAAAACATATTTTGTAAATCATTACAATAATAAATACCTTAGAAACTTCTACTTAAGTTGTAAAAGTAAGGATAAACAGTCATTCTTTAAGGTAAAATATAATATAACCACACTGGATGAAAAACTGCCATATGGAAGTTATACCACAGGGACATGTAAAAAAAATAAATCGATCAGTTGAGACATTTTCCTAAAGGTGCAATACTCAACACAAATTCTAAGAGGCACTGGGAATTTTTATTCAGTGAAGTATTCTGGGTTTATTTTTCTTGTAGTGTTAAGTTATAGAGAAGATTGTTTTAATATGACATTTCAGTAGTCCCTTTCATCATGGAGAATATCTAAGATACAGTGGTATCTCAGGTTAAGAACTTAATTTGTTCTGGAGGTCCGTTCTTAACCTGAAACTGTTCTTAACCTGAGGTACCACTTTAGCTAATGGGGCCTCCCGCTGCTGCTGCGCCGCCGCGTGATTTCTGTTCTCATCCTGAAGCAAAGTTCTTAACCCGAGGTACTATTTCTGGGTTAGTGGAGTCGGTAACCTGAAGCGTATGTAACCTGAAGCGTCTGTAACCCAAGGTACCACTGTATGTAATGCAGAAGAGGGCAAATGCTGGAATTGTCAAGAAGCCAAAAGTGACTTTTTCCATTGTAGCAAAGTTGTAGGAAAGGAAGTAATTCCTGGAAAGCTAATGAGATATTTCATTCAAATATCTTCATATCTTGTTGCTGAGTCACTGAGAACCAGTGCTGTTTTTCTAGAAGAAGAGGTGTCAGAATTCACCATTGTTTTACAATGGTGCCCACCTGAGAGGTGCCAGAACTAAGTTCTGGCTGTAAAAAAAAGCCCTGTAGAGAACGTTTATTTTAACAATCACTTGGATTTTCTTTGCTGAAAATTGGAAATTTAATCAAAATCCCAAGGAAACAATTACTCAAGATTTCGAATCACTTATCAATAATTAAACTGATTGCTTTTCCAATCTTCTTGTTTAAGTAGCACATGATCCAAGCCTAGGAACCAAGGCCAGCACACCCAAGAGGCACCTTGAGGCAGTCATTTCAGGTGGCAAGTCGGGGGTCAGCTGTGAAGGGCAGCAGAACTGGGCCCTGAGTCATGCGCCACTTCCTGCCTCCTGCACTTACTGCCCACTGCCATCTCCTCTGATGCCACGCCGCCAGCTCCTCCAGTGCTTCCTGCCACCACAGCCTGCTCCTCAATTGCCCCCACCTCCACGAAGAGGAGGTGGTGGTAGGGGGCATCAGAGGTGCAGGCAGTGGGGGCTGCCATTTCCTGTTTTCCTTCAAGTGGCAAAACGTCCTGGGCCAGCCCTGCTAGGAACCAGTTATACAATAGGATTCATAGCTCTCAGCAGTCTTTTCTGATCTTGGTTTCATATAACCACCAAATCTGTATCTATTCTAGATCAACATCATATTGATGCAAGCATACCCTTGCCTTTGCCTTGTGTGGAACTTTAGCATTATAGATGAATGTAGCACTAATGATGACTATTGCACTTCTTCCAGCACCAGATAAATACCATATTTTTCTGTGTATAAGATTTTTTTTTGCTTTAAAAATGTAAACAATTGGGGGTCGTCTTATAAACGGACAGTTTACCTTCCCACTGCTGCCATGAAGAAGCTGCCAGAACTAGTGTGCACACTTCTGACAACCATTACTGGCTGGCTGCTGGGGGAATTTTTTCATTTTTAAGCAAATGTCCAGGTTTGAGCATGTGTTTGAGGTGATTGGGGGTTGTGGTTTGCCTTCTTGGTTTGAAAAAAAAAAAGTTCAACAACTTTGAGGGTGATTGCTCCCCAAAAGCTCATCAATTTGATTGTCTAGATTTCCACTTGTAAAGATATGGCAACCCTAAAATATTGATTTCTTAATTTGGGGTTCAAAAAAATAGGGGTCATTTTATACATGGGGGTGTCTTATACACAGAAGTATTTTCTTTAGTCTCTGCATAGAAAATATATCCCTTTTCCAACTTGCAGTGACAACCCACATATGCTACCTTTGCGTAAATATTATTACCACTTTGCCATACCACCTTTACTTTTTTCTGAGAAAATGACTGAAATGAACAGGAGGAAACTTAATGTTTTCCATCCAGCACAAGAGTGTTCCCCCAGATACATCCCTAGTCATTGACCAATGGCCAGGGAAGATGGGAGTTGTACTGAAGGGCTACAGATTTTCTGCCCCTGCTGCAATGTGTGGCGGTGGTTATGATTTTTATTCCTCTTTGCTTACTACAAAAACAAATGTTAAAGGCAAAGCGATGTGTGCTGCTTCCATATTAATATGGGATTTTTGAACTCTCAGCATCACATTGTGGGCTTGCTAAACTGAATAGTGGATGCTGAGAATAAGGGGGTTTGAATGTATTTGACTATGTTGAAGGTATTTTAACTTGCAGCTAAATGGGCATGAATCGTGACCACAATATTCTATTTAACGCTGCTCCCGGAGAGGGCAAATGAGCTCTGTTTCTTTAATGCTGTGCTCTTTTCCCACTGAATGACTGCGCCTTGTCATCAATTTTAAATTTTCTATCTTCAGGGAATCATTCCCACATTAATTTATGTGCCAAAGCACACTGCATATTGCAGAGCATCCTGAGGGCGGAGAAGTGTTTTGGAGAGTGCTTTCAGGTCACAAGAGGCTTCTTGGGTCTTGCCATAGCTCTATGTGATTAGAATGTCCTTCTGTTTGGTAAGGAACATCAGATAAGCTTGCAAGCAATCCCACTGTTACATTATAGGGAAGGGAAATGGTTTATTCCTGTGACCATCAATAGCAAAGTGCTTTGTAAGTCTCCAAGGCTCATCTCACTATTTGCTCACTCAGTGGTAGCCACTGTGTGGTCCTTCCTTCCTACGGGTGTTGCTGGACTGCATCTCTCATTATCTCCAACCATTGACCATGCTTTAGAGGCTGATAACCAACTAGATCTACTGTCAGGGACTGTCTGGACACTGAGAAGTAGTGGCTGGATTCTGATGAATGGGCACCGGCAGAAGAGGGGTTGGAGACTGACTTGGAAGAAGGGATCAGTGAAGCCAGGAGACAAATGTCAGAGGCAGGGGAAGCTGCAGGATTGGAGACTGGTGTAGAGACAGAGGCTTCCACAACTCCTCCTCCTGCCCACACCTCTCCTGCTCCACTATCAACCTAGACCACAAGAGGATTGAAGCAGGAGGAGGAGCAGAAGGTTACACACAGGTGGAGCCTGTGTCTGCTTGTGTGCAGCTCATATGGGGAGATACATAAGTCAGGGTCGGGTGCGGGGCTCACTGTTGTGGCAACTGCCTCATTGGGTGCACACCTAGAAGTAGCTGAAAGTTGTAGGGCTGGTGGATTGCTTTTTCCTAACTTGCAAGCATACTTTTGACAATACATTCCTCACTCTGAATATTCTTGCCTGACCGCTCTGTAATATCTGCTGAGCACCGTTTTGGCTACCCTACACTAACACTGTGACTGTCAGTTTACCAGAATGTAAACTCTCTGAAACTGTGTTTTGCCTTAGTTGCAAGGTATTTGCGTAAAAGCAGGCAACTAGTTTTTCTCATTGCAGTTTGGTTTTCAAAGGTCTATTATTATTCAGTGAATGAAATTTCAGCATGAATCAGTATCCTTGTATTGTGGTGATTTTACACTAAGTATGTTGCTTTGTCATTCATCGTCTGTCTTCCCCATGACTATTCTTTCATATACATTCTTTAAAAAGCATTTCATTTTCGTGTTACTATGGAAACAAGACACCATATTACAATCTGAGCATATGTCTCCATGTCAAGATGAGGGATGTTGGGTGCGACAGGATGATTATGAATTCAGTCTCTCCAGTTTGCTCCAGGTCCACAACCCTAGATGTAGAAAAGAAGAGTGTCTGAGGAAACAGAGAAAAACCAAATCCTTTCATTAATGTTAATTGCAATCAAGTGTTTATAACTTGGGATATATTCTGCTGTTGCTTGAGTTTTGGGAAGCATCTGCAGTATGGTTCCTTCCCATGCTTTTTTGTTAATGTGAAGATTTTGGATTTAATTGGTATAACAATGCATAGAATTCATGATAAATGTAAGACTTACATGACAAATATGTGTCCATGTTTTTGCCACCTTGTAGCCAAAATACGAATTCATTTTTAAATAATGATACTTAACACTTCTACAACACTTACAGGTGTTTAAAGTTAAATAAGTTATTAGATTATTTTATTGTTTTATTGCTTGTATGTTTGCTGCCCCGAGTGCCTTTGGGAAGAAAGGTGGAATATCAATTTGATAAATAAAGATAAAATAAACAAACTGCTTCACATGCATTATCTATTTGTGATCCTTACAACAACCCTGAATTGTAAGCCTATTTCATCTGCCTTATTGAATGTGAGGGCAAGACTGGCTTGTTTAAAGTGCTAAATGGCTTTCTATTTACTTCGGACCCATCTCTCTGCCTTTTAAAATAGTTATTCCATACCCTGCAATATTTTTCTGATGAAAATCGGGACATGGTATTCCATACCCTCCAACATTTCTCTAGTAAAAATAGAGATGTCCAATGCTATTTTTCTAGAAAAAGAGGTGGAACTTATCATGAATGCCTCCCTTTTTCTCTTATAAGGGCAATGGCCCCAACTGAGAGGTGCCAAAACTGAGTTCTGGTGAGTTCAGGCTGAAAAAAAAGTCCAGGGCATGGCCTATTCCATGCCCTCCAACATTTCTCTTATGAAAATAGGGGTGTCCTAAAGAAAAGCAGGACAATCTGGGATCCAATCAGAAACCGGTACGGCCTCTGTAAATCCAGGACTGTCCCTGGAAAATAGCGACACTTGGAGGGTCTGTTATTCCTAACTTTTACCAATAAATGCGAAGCGAACTGTGAAACTTCACATGGAAGTTAATAGTTACAGAAGGAGAACTACAGTGGTACCTCGGGTTAAGAACTTAATTCGTTCTGGAGGTCTGTTCTTAATCTGAAACTGTTCTTAACATGAGGTACCACTTTAGCTAATGAGGCCTCCCGCTGCTGCTGCTCCACTGCCGCGCGATTTCTGTTCTGAAGCAAAGTTCTTAACCCGAGGTACTATTTCTGGGTTAGCGGAGTCTGTAACCTGAAGCGTCTGTAACCTGAGGTACCACTGTACCATGATTTAAATGAGAACAGATAGAGCCTAAGTATGCTCTCTTGATCTCCACACCCTCTGCTGGCATAGTTTGTGACACGGTCTGGCACTTGTCAGCTGTAGTAAGAAGACAACTTCTTGCTTAGGGGTGTAGATCTGTGCACTCAGGGGACCACATGGATCATCTGTGAGGCACCTGTTCACCTCTGTTGCCACAGTAGGCTGCCCCGCCACTTCACCCTTCAGAGTATCTAGGATTGCATGCCCAGCAGCCTAGAGACACTAATGGAATGGAGTCGTGTAATGAACACAGCATATTAGATAGATGAAAGTGGTGTGATTTCTGAACAAGTGTTTTTCAAGCAAGCTTGATTTTCCAAATAGAGAGGAGAGATTTGTGTCTTAGTAATGTAATATGTTAGAATGATGGGGAGATTTCTTTATTTTCCGAGCGGACTTTCTTTTATTAAACTGAGGGATAGACAGCAATATTTTTCTTAGAGCCCCATGCTGAATATTTGTAAGTAAACGAGCCCGTTCTGACATTAATACCATTCTTGGATTTACTTAGTGGTATAAAACCATTCTTCTGTTTATGGATATAAAGCTAAATTATATCAACGGTGGCACATTTATGTTGTGTAAATAATTTTCTCATGTTCAGTGATGTGCATTCTTTAATGCGATATGGATTTGTGCCTGGATTCTAGAATGAGTCACCATCCAATAATGTTCAGATTTCTGAAAATGGGGAACTGCAATGTATTGAGCATCTGACAACGTGCAAGGAATGAGACTTCTTAATTTCTTCTAAAATTTAGATTTATCTTTCATTTCTCAAGTGAGAGCAGGCACCAGTGCGAATAAAAACTGGGGGGGAAACAACGACACACCACATGCATTGTTTTAAGCGAAATCTCCTTACCTATGGCCCCTATAGAGCAATTGGAGGAGACGCTTCGCTTATATATATTTTTGTGGAGTTATTTTCATTTTCATTCCCATTCTTTTATTGATTTAAGAATTTAAGAAGTAAGCTTGAAGGCAAATACACTAATCAGATCACTGTAAATTGTAACAGATGGGCAACCTTCATAAGAGATCAAACAAAAAGCTCTCATGTTGCTTCTGGAGAAGTTTCAGGCCCTGGGAAACCTCCAGAGGAAGAGCTTTCCAAAAATTATGAAGCAATATGTCCCTGGCCTTAGCCAGTGTGTTTGTAACACCGTACACATTTGTGACACCACTGTGCCTGGGAACGTGCTATGCCCCTTTGCAGTTCCTTTGTGCTTATTGCTCAGGTGGAACCTGATGAGGACTGCCAGGCCAGCATGTGTGATTCTTCCAAGGGCCTGTTCAATTTACAGGACCATGAGCTAATCTGGATTCTGTCCAACCTAGGATCAGAAGTTGGTAAGCATGCTTCAGTCATTCCCATAAGGCTCAGTTTGTCTTAATTCCTGTTTGAGGTGGTGCACTGAAAATTGTACATTTACCTGAAAAGGGAACTCTAAGCCAACCCCAAGCCCTTGTTTTGGACTTACAGAACAAAAAGAGAAGGACTGCTTTTTATGAGGCGCTTCAGATTGTTTGATGTCTCACATCAGTTACAAAAGAATACACACACATATACACATCTCACCACTTTTTTTTCCAAAATATATGCTTATGGCAACAAAGAAAGGTTTGGAACCTTTCTGCTTTTTTTCAGCAACTCATGGGAACTCAGTTCCGGCACTTCTCAGGTGGGTGCCATTGCCATTGTAAGAGAACAAAGGAAGCGTTCAATGTGAGTTCCAGCACCTCTTTTTCTAGAAGAACATCACTGTTTAGATCCATCCTTGTGCGTATGTGACCTTGCCCCTCTTGGCTGATAAAAACTATCAGGGAGGGGACAGCTGGCTGGGACAGGGACCTGCACCCCTATATGGATAAATGTAAAGGGACCCCTGACCATTAGGTCCAGTCATGACCAACTCTGGGGTTGCAGCGCTCATCTTGCTTTATTGGCCGAGGGAGCCAGCATACAGCTTCTGGGTCATGTGGCCAGCATGACTAAGCCACTTCTGGCGAACCAGAGCAGCGCACGGAAACGCTGTTTACCTTCCCGCCAGAGCGGTACCTATTTATCTACTTGCACTTTGACATGCTTTCGAACTGCTAGGTTGGCAGGAGCAGGGACCGAGCAACGGGAGCTCACTCTGTCGCAGGGATTCAAACCGCCAACCTTCTGATCAGCAAGTCCTAGGCTCTGTGGTTTAACCCACAGTGCCACCCGCGTCCCACCCTGCATGGATAGGTATAGCCTAATTTCTGTTGTCTGTGCTCCAGTAACCTCTAGGTTAGATTACTGCATCATGTTATACATAGGACTGCCTCAGTCTGTAGCTCAGAACAACTTCAAGGCTCCTGTTCTCGTCTTATAGTTCTTCATCTGCATAATGTAGACATGGATCAGAAGGCTCCTTCAAACAGAGGACCATCCTTTGTAAAGTTGGATGCACGGCCACTCTAGCAAGAAACAACCCTGCAAAGACTTACACTAACTCTGAAGAACTTAATCCTTTCTCTGTGCTTTTTCCAATTAGATCATACTGACATGGAGTTACAATACTGTTTCTTGTCCTGCAGTTCCTTTAATTGGAGAGCATAGTTCCAGAACAGTGCTTCGTGTTGGTGTTTTAAGTTCCTTTTGCATCAAAGGGATATACATGTTTACTCTGTCCCTGCTTATGCAGAAGGAAGCCCCTGCTTCCAGGATCCTGTGAACCAAAGAATAATCGAATTGTACAGTTGTAAGAAACTTTGAGGATCATCTACTCCAACCCCCTGCAGTGCAGGAATATGCAGCTGTCCCATACAGAAATCGAACCTGCAACCTTGGTGTTATCAGCACCACGTTCTAACCAACTGAGCTGTCCAGCTGTATCATTTTAGGTTTTAGGTGGAGAAAACTGCTCCTAGTTTTGGATTATAGTATATAAAAACAATTAAACATGGTTCCCCCCCTTCATTGCCAGTATTATACAAATATATATGTGAGGTTTGTTCTGCCAGTAATACATGAATTTCCAGGACACACAGGGCAATTCTATATCTATTTACTGCTCCATGAAATAATTCCTGATATAACATATTCACTTGCCAGATATTGTGCTGCTATGATTGACATGTGTCGGAGGATGGTATGTGCCACACAACAGGTCTAAAACTGAAGGTTACATTTACCAATTTTATATTCTGCTTGATTTATGTACCTTTTTAAAAATAAAAATAATAATTCTCCTGGTCTATCATTATTAAGAGAATGAGTATGCCCTGTTTCCTATTTAGCATGTTCTACTTCTGTATGTAGGTGCTTTTACCTTATGCTGGCTTATGACCCTAAGAAAGATTTGACTTGACTCCAGTATATTATATTTTAGTTGGTTGGAAAAAAATATTTCAGAACTCTTTGCATGCTTGGTTTGCATTAATCCACCCACCCACCACACCCCTTAGCAATATGCCCTGGCATAATTTTAGAAAAACTCTCTTTAACCAAGAGCTGTAATTATAAAAGAACCATGGTTTTAAAGTGAAATAAGACCTTTTACTGTACCAAATGCTCTTTATACATTTCCATTTATGCTAATGTCAGTAGCAGTGAAATCAGTTTTAATCTTCTTTTTATTGAACTTTATTATTTAAGCTGAGATAAGCAAACAATGAAGCATAATGGAATCCTTATTAAAGAAGAAACACGATCAAATATAGAGATTAAAGAAATATCTGCATCTTGCAGAGACTTGCAGAAACTAGATTTTATAATGCCAAGTTTTTTGTGTGTGCATGTATTCTTTTCTTTTCATGTATTGCAGTGGAAGAGAGCAGTATCTTCTTTTTCTTAGTACTTCTTTAATAGAGAATTTCATTGTAGTGATTCTCAGGAAATCATTTCTGAATTGTAAATGCTGTGCGGTGATGGGTTAAACGAAGTGCTCTATAGTCCTTTAAATGACATTGCTTTAAACAATCAAATTGGTGTACTTCAAGGTATGAATGGAAGATTGTATTGCTAGTGATTTGTTCAAGATATATAATTTGACTGGTACGACACATAAATGCCTGCTCTGGGACACAGTATGCCTTTAACAACTGAGACACATCTGTGAGCATCTGTGTACTTGATAGTCGCCTCCCTTCCAACTGTACTGTGGATTCTCAAAAACATTGTGGTGGTTCTTATTCATTTAATATCCTTCTGCTTTTTTGGTAAACCTATAAAAATAGCATCCCAGCCTTTAGAAGTCATGTGCGTATTTTTAGCAGTCATGGATAATTATAGAGGTGGGTGAAGAATTCACAATGAATAATGCATTATGTGAATTTAGCTCTTTTTGTTTGTAAATTATTCATAAATCATTAATGTTTTTTGAAAAAAATGTATTATTCATAGTTCTTTAGCTGTACTAAGAACTGCAGCGCTAACTACATTAGGAACCCCTATTAGTCTTTCTTATCTGGATTGCCTGAGTTACGTGCTTTCACTCTGACCTCTTCTTTTAGCCTTCTAGCAATTTTGTGGGCTGGACCTCAAGAACTCCTGCTGTGCTGATGTTGATATTTGTAGCCCACTTGGGTAATGTCTGTATTACACTTCTTACTGAAATATCTTGAAAAATTCAGTGTCAGGGATCAGCAATCCAAACAGGTTTTCCGCCAGATTTAGAACAAATATGATGATCTATTGAGAACAAAGGTTAGGGAGCCAATCCAGTGACCCTGATTGTATTCAGAGTTGGATGTACAAAATGATGTGTATGAGTGATGATACCAAGGCATGAAAAACTATAGCCAGACTGTCTCTGTGCAGAAGAAGCTGGAGAATCAGCTTTATTTGCCGAAGAGTAATACCACATGCCATTTGGGCATTCAAAGAAATCTTCCCCATCACATTCTTTCATTCATTCATTTATTCTATACAACCCTATACCCGAAGGTCTCAGGGAGGTTCACATAAAATATCAAATATATAAAATCAAATCAAAAACAACCCAATGACCTTCCCCCCAAAAGCCAGCGTTTTAAAAAGGGGTATAGGATGTAGATCAAGTCAGGCATAGGCCTGGTTAAAAAGGAACGTTTTTGCCTGGCGCCTAAAGGTGTATAGTGAAGGCACCAGGTGAACTTACCTTGGGAGAGCATTCCATAGACGGTGAGCCACTGCAGAGAAGGCCTTTTCTCGTGTTGCCACCCTCCTGACCTCTCGAGGAGGAGGCACATGGAGAAGGGCCTCAGAAGATGATCTCAGGGTCCGGGTAGGTTCATATGGGAAGATGCGGTCCTTGAGGTATTGTGGTCCTGAGCCGTTTAAGGCTTTGTAGGTCAAAACCACACTTTGAATTGGGCCCGGAAACTTATCGGTAGCCAGTGCAGCTGGACCAGGATTGGTGTAATATGCTCAGACCATCTTGCTCTGGTGAGCAACCTGGCCGCTGAATTCTGCACCAGCTGAAGTTTCTGAACCATCTTCAAGGGCAGCCCTATGTATAATGCATTGCAGTAATCTAACCTTGAGGTTACCAGAGCATAGACAACAGTAGTTAGGCTATCCCTGTCCAGATAGGGGCGTACCTGGGCCAGCAGTCAAAGCTGATGGAAGGCACTCTGGGCTACTGAGGCGACCTGAGCCTCAAGTGACAGCAAAGGATCCAGAAGTACCCCCAAGCTATGAACCTGCTCCTTCAGGGGCAGCGTGACCCCATCCAGAGCAGACAACCTCCCAGCCATCCGGTCTGAGGAACCACTCACTAACAGTGCCTCAGTCTTATCTGGATTGAGCTTCAGTTTGTTGGTTTTCATCCAGCCCATTACTGAGGCAAGACCCTGGTCCAGCGCTTCCACTGCCTCACCTGCAGATGTAAAGGCGAAATAGAGCTGAGCGTCATCAGCATACTGCTGACAACATAAACCAAACATCCGGATAACACCACCCAGGTTTCATGTAGATGTTAAACAACATGGGGGATAGAATTGGAGGTTCCACAGAGCTGAAAAACACTCGCCAAGTAAACATCCAAGTAGGACTGGAACCACCTAGTTCAGAGACTCGCTCCAGAAGGATACCATGGTCAATGGTATTGGAAGCCGCTGAGAGGTCGAGAAGAATTAACAGGGACATGTTTCCCTTGTCTCTCTTTCGGCAGAGTGCAACCAAGGCCGTTTCTGTGCCAAAACCACATGACTATGAACCTAATCATACAGGAGTGCAGTCTCATCAGGAAAAGCCAAGCTTCACCACCAAGTGCTGATGAACCACCTGCATAATCAGGATTGAACTTCAGTTTAGTGGTCCCTTTCTAGTCACTAACTGATCCCAAGCATCAGTGTACAACCTCTACAGCTTCACCCAAATTTGAGGAAAAGGAAATAGAGCTTGCTGTTACCAGGATGCTGATGGTGCTGCAGACTAACACCTTAGATGACCTGACTCAGTGGCTTTGTTTAAATGTTGAATAGTGTATGTTACACAACAGAGCCCTGTGGGACACCATAGCACAGTTGCCATGGGGCAGTCTCCCCACCGTATCAAAACAGCTGTCCTGCTGGGAGTGGACTGACTAGTGAACACCAGCACCACTTTCCCTTCTGTGCTGCAAAGGACAGCGATCTGCAGCCACACTAGCAGAGACCGGAAGCAAAAATCCCTGCAATTTGTTAGAGACAAGTTGCACTAGGGGATGGAAAATGGAAGGAAGGCCCACATGGCGAGAATGCCCAACCCACCTTAACCTTCCACCTTGCTGCAGAACAGAAGGGGTCAGAGCAGTCCTAAATTGGCCAGCTTTGCTTCCGCATGATTGCCTCATCCCTGTCCACCTTTTCAGAAATTCCTATCAGAGTCTCCTTCAGGTAAGAGGGTGTGGGGCAAATTGATCCCCACCAGTGGCAGTCAGGCAAGGAAGAAGGGCTACCCCTATGCTATCCATATAATCAGTTATCAGTAATCAATATAGATAGATAGATAGATAGATAGATTCTTTATTGTCATTACACACGAGCAACATTGCACAAGTGCAACGAAATTGGATGCCATCCCTTAAAAACAACAAAAGCAAAACAACAACAACAACCAACAAACCACATTCCAGCCACACCCACACCCATCAATCTCCCAGGTCACACTATCGAGTTACAGCATTCAAAAGGGCCACAGCTCTCGGGTAAAAACTGTTTTTCAGTCTATTTGTCCTTGACTTGATGTTTCTATATCTCCTGCCAGAAGGCAGTAGTGCAAACAGACTGTATCCCGGGTGAGATGAATCCTGCAGGATGTTGTTTGCTTTCCTAAGACAACGGGAACCGTACAATTCTTCCAAAGATGGGAGAGGTTGACCAATAATCCTTTGTGCTGTGGTTATGACCTTCTGGAGCACCTTCCTCTCCCTAGCTGTACAACTGGAGAACCAAGCACAAATACAGTATGTAAGAATGCTCTCTATGGAGCCTCGGTAGAAGGACACCAGCAGTCTCTCACTCAGATTGTTCTTCTTTAAAAGTCTGAGGAAATAAATTCTCTGCTGGGCCTTCTTCACCAGAGCAGTGGTATTTGCGCTCCAAGTCATGCCCTGATCGATAGTTACTCCCAAAAACCTGAATTCCGCCACCCTCTCCACCCGTTCCCCATTGATATGCAAGGGCTGAATGTCCGCCTTTTTTTTCCTGTAATCCACCACTAATTCCTTGGTCTTAGCCGTATTAAGAGCCAGATTGTTCTCTCCACACCAAACACAGAGCCGCTCCACCTCGTCCTGATAGGCGGACTCATCCCCTCCTGAAATGAGCCCTACCACCGTAGTGTCATCAGCAAACTTGATGATTTTGTTGCTGGAATAGGTGGCTGTACAGTCATACGTATAGAGAGCATAGAGCAGGGGACTCAACACACAACCCTGTGGTGAGCCGGTGTTAAGGCTAAGGGCTGTGGACATATGTGACCCTACTCTAACCCTCTGAGAACGTTCTGACAAAAAATCCAAAACCCAGAGACAGGTGGAGTTGGAGAGTCCAATCGCCTCTAGCTTGGACACCAGTCTATGGGGGAGGATAGTGTTAAAAGCTGAGCTAAAGTCCACAAACAGCAGCCTCACATAACTCCCCGGCTGCTCCAGATGGGACAGAGCAGCATGGAGAGTGGTGGTGATAGCGTCCTCTGTGGATCTATTTGCCCTGTATGCAAACTGGTAGTTGTCAAAAGTTGATGGAAGACAGGAAATAATATGACGGCGCATCAGTTTCTCAAAACACTTCATGATGATTGGAGTCAGTGCAACTGGTCTGTAGTCGTTCAAACTACTGATTGTGGATTTTTTAGGCAGAGGGACAATAGTTGACGACTTCAGGCAGGGTGGGACAATAGACTGGTGTAAGGACTTGTTGAAGATCTTAGTAAAGACCCTCGCCAGCTGATCCGCACAACCCTTCAACACCTTTCCAGTGATGCCATCAGGTCCAGCCGCCTTCCTCGGATTCACCATCCTCAATACCTTTCTCACCTCATGCTCCTCTACCGTGAATGAGGGGCCCCTATGGGCTGGTGGCTGTAATACCGGCGTCTCAGGTGGCTCCTTCTCGAAGCGAGCAAAGAAGAGGTTAAGCTCCTCCGCCAGCAAAGGGTCACCGTCGACAGCACCAAGGTTAGGTTTGTAGTTGGTAATGTGCTGAATCCCCTGCCACATCTGTCTTGTGTTGTTGCTCCTTAAATTGTCCTCAATCCTCAGCCTATAATCCCGTTTTGCCTGTCGAATACCCCTCTTCAAGTTTGCTCTTGCCACACTGTAAAGCTGCACCTCGCCTGACCTGAAAGCCCTGTTCCTTTCCCGCAACAGGCCCTGGACCTCTCTATTCATCCAGGGTTTCTGATTGGGATAAAACCGGATGGATTTGTTTACTGTGACAGTGTCTGTGCAGTGATTGATATAGCACAGAACTGCCGCCGTGTGCTCCTCCAGGTCTGAACGATCGAAAATATCCCAAATAGTGAGCATATATATTCATATATGCTCACACATAATCAGGGCTTACAGTATTTTATAATCCATTTTGAATCAAAGGGAAGCTGTGCCTTAGCTAACTGCATACTGCTTGAAACAGCAAAATTAGGAGCCGACCTTTCCCCTACAAACATCCGTGTACCCTGGACAAGGGGAAGACGTGAATCAGAGATACTGGTACAAAATCCCCTCAGATACAGGCTAAATTAATCCACAGAACAAGAAGAGCAAAACCACAAAATCTCCAAACTCCCTGTCCTGTCATAACTAGGGGAGAGGTTAGACAGAGCGTCACTGCAAGCAACGGAAAGCAGAACTAGAACTCTGTGCTTGACCAGTGCTTGACCAGGAGCTGGAAGCATGGCAAGAAGCTTGCTAATTGGCTAATTTTCGCTGGCAATATCGTGACTGCCTCATGGTTGTCTCATGATCTATGATTTGCTGTAATCTGCTCAGGTATAAAGACCTCTGGATTTCTGTCAATCGGGGTCCCAGTTCCTTTTGGAAGAGATTCCAAACTGGGTCCTTATTGCCTGGCAATAAACTTCACCTTCTTATTCTCCATTGCTGCGTCTGCCTGATCCTTATTAACGCTAAGTGGGTACTTGCTTACGTTCACGTGCTTCCATTGCCATTGTGTGTTTTTCATTCAGGGCAATGCTATTGACAATAACAAATAGTCCTTTGCGTTGACTCTTCCAATGAAATCCAAACAATTGCCATTGGAGAGTTGGTTTGTTGCTTGTTCCACATTTAGTAACAGGGTATTCAAGCCTTTGCTAGAAAACTTAAATCAGTGACATCATCTTACAACAGATACTCTGCCCATGGACTACAGCTGTTGAATTTCTCCAAACAGAGGGGGATTCATTTCCAGGAGAGATGGAAATGCAATGAATAGACATTTATGCTATAGTCCAATGTCAGGCAATCTGAAATATTTTCTTTTACAATTGTTCTTGAAATTTCAACCTTAAATCTGAGGCAAGTTTAGTGGATTAGCTATAATAGTTCTAGAATATACTATGCCAACTGAAAACAGCTTTAAAGGCAATAAACTATTGTTGGAGATAAAATGCAATGTTTGTATGATGCTTTTAAAATATTGAATGGATTCACTAGTCCTTTGTGGGTATTTTATTTTGCATTACTCACTTGGAACGTATAGCTTTTGTTTCTGCTGAGACAAGTGAAATGTACATCTCTGAAATTCAGGATTTTGGCCAGGAGTTGAATGCAGCAGATTTTTATACACCATCTTGCCCTTGACCCCTTTAAGGAGCCCCAAATGATAGTAGAATCCATCAAGAGAACATTAGTGATGGTTGCCATTGTCAACATGTCATGAGCTGCTGATATAAATAGCTGTATCATTCAGAATAGACTTGATGAAGGGAACAAATGGCACATTTTTATTCACTCATGGAGAAGGATAATAATTTGGGGGATAAAGCCAAACTTATATTTAATGATTTTGTCCTGGTAAATATAATGTACCAATGATCAACCAGAATGTGCTTTTTCCTTTTTAATTAAGAGCCACTAAATAGGAATGGAGCAGAGACAGCAAAATTTACAAAATCAATCAAGAGCATGCCTCATTCCTCTTCTGTTTAATGCACATATAATTTAGAAGAAAATATCCATGTGACGAACTAAAAAAATACTTTAGTGGACCTACATCTCTGTAATATCATTTGCTACTACTGCTTTGCATTCTGCCTAGCCTTGAAGCTGAAGACACTTCCTTTGGAGTAGGAAAGTACATTCCTTATGTCCCCATGTCATCTCCAGCTGGACTTAACCCTGTGAATCTTGTGCCCATTCTTTACTCTACTGACCGTGGTTTGTTTGAGGAAAACAGAGCATGATTCATGGTTTGAACATTAACCGTATTCTGGGGCGTGTGGTTTGTTTTCTCTGCATGTTGACTGGTAAGAGCAAAGAGGCTCTAGTGGATGTGTTCATGTTAAACAGCTGACTATGGTTTGTGACATGCAAAGGAGCACAACATATATCATATTGTTAGTTACAATGATAACTAAATGGTGTATTTAAGACAAAATATGCCATGAAAACTCCATGAGCGTGTATGCCACAGGTTTCTACTGCTTATGTAGGGAATATTCATACATCTAATATGTGGTGACATTTAGATATGAGTGCATTAAATTATTCTGCATATCTCAGCCTCCATTTTGTGACATATAATTAAGACATGCCAACATAGGCCCCTACATTGCTTGTGATATTAGTTTTCTTCGAGAAGAGAGCTCAGAATTTTTATTAACGGTCTGTTTATATACCTGGAGTAAAAATAATCTAATAAAAACAACACCACATAGAAAGTTTATACAAAAATTCTGAGCTTTGCAAGTTATTATGGGATGATAGTAGCTATATTTCATTTTATATATATGAGATCTTTTCCTAGTTTATATTTTTATTAGGTTTTGTATATATAAAAATGCATTCACAAAATGAACAGTAAGCAATTATGTATAACAAGTGTAACTTAAACCACTCGACATTGTGCCTGTAGTATTATTTCTGTTTGTTTCAAAATGTTTCCTACATAAGTTGATGCATATTCTTTGTTTCTACCTGATTTAAACTATGATGCAGAAATCCATTGTTTAAATAACATTATTTGAAACTCTTCTGGATGTTTCCAGAAATATTTTGAGTTCAGGGCCAATTCTCTCTGTCTCTCTGTCCCTGTCTGTCTGTCTGTCTGTCTGTCTGTCTGTCTGTCTCTCTCTCTCTCTCTCTCTCTCTCTCTCTCTCTCTCTCTCACACACACACACACACACACACACACACAGTTGTAGCACTGGTTGTTGTTGTTGTTTCCCCATATGATCTTTTCTGTGTAGAGGATTTTACAGTGACCACCTTTTGTCATAATTGCAGAAAAGGTTCTAGGTCTCCCTGGACTGTGTGGACTGCATTTATCCTCTTCAAAACTGTGGCCCTTATGAAAGGGCATGGCGTAAAAGTTTGTTTTATTTCTTTATAAAAAATAGTTACGTGCGCTCAATATGTACATGCATCACACCGAACCCGGAAGTGACCTGGAAACGTAATAAAGATGAAACTGAAATGTCACTAAAAGGGTGAAAGAGAGCAGGGAGTGGGATGTTTATAGACTTTTCCAATGGGTTTCAGTTGTTCACGATTTCATCGATGTGCTCGGTGCTTCGGAACGTAATCCTCATGTAAACAAGGGGCTGCCTGCATATCACTAGTCATAAAAGATATATTTCGTTTGCAACAAACAAACATAAAATCTCAGAAATCTGCTAAATATTATGAATGTGTTAACTGACTTAGTCATAGAAAATAATGCAAGGGCATACAATATAGCTTCTTGCAAAGCAAATATCATGGCCAGGTTGGTACTGGGGAATATCTTTCTGGCAACTGCATTTGTGGATAAGCACAAATATAAAAGACTCCAACCAGTCCTTGGCTTTCCAGAGAAAAGGACGGACCTTTACTTTAAGTTGGGCACGAGAGACAGATTATGTTCCTTCTTCCAAAATCTTAGGTATAAGTGCTGGGAGACTCGGGGAAAATGTTATCATTCTAGCCTGGCAGACACTGTCAGGTTTAGCTTGTGAGCAGACCAGAACTGAGGCCTGGTTTAGGTAAGCTAAAGATTATAAAGGGCCACTGCTTCTAATTGCTTCAAAAAAATATAAAGCATTTTAGAAACTGTGATTTCACTTTAAGTGAAAGCTTATTAGCCATTAATGGAATGGAAAACCCTAAAGGGCACTAGTTTCAGTTTATCATGTTTTCATGCCACAGTTGTATTTGATTCAACATGATTGCTTCTATTAATAATTATTTCTAATTGGGGTGCTAAGTGGTAATACTCTAATCCATTTCTAGCTATGTTTTGAAAAGCTATTAATGTTTGACCAGCTGCACCGGAATATGAATGGGGATGTACATTCAAATAAACACCTCAGTTGAAAACAATACTGTGCCAATAGACGGCATCTACACTAAAGCAAGCATTCCAGTGTGCATTTAGATCAGCATTTTACATACACACCCACAGTTCCTGGTGCAGCAAGGGACACCTGTTTGAAAGAAGACAGGTAGAAACTGAGTTTAAAATTCATCTAATATTGTAAAGCAACATGAACTTGATTGAAACATTTGACAGGACACACATTTAGTAAGCAAGACTGCAATCCTATGCAGGTCCACTGACTGAAAGGTTATAGGATAGGGTGGAAGTCCTAGTGTGCTTGGCAATGTGCCTAATATGCAGACTGGCATGTGACAAAGGTATTTGAGAGCAGAAACAGTAAAGGAGTCTATAAATGTTGTGAAATGCTGAAAAGCTGCAGAATCATTTAGCATGCTGAATCACTGTGACTCATCTTGAGGATGACTCATTCTCTGTACAGTGGTACCTCGGGTTAAGATCTTAATTTGTTCTGGAGGTCCATTCTTAACCTGAAACCATTCTTAACCTGAGGTACCACTTTAGCTAAGGGGGCCTCCTGCTGCCGCTGTGCCGCCGCCGCGTGATTTCTGTTCTCATCCTGAAGCAAAGTTCTTAACCCGAGATACTATTTCTGAGTTAGTGGAGTCTGTAACCTGAAGCGTCTGTAACCTGAGGTACCACTGTATAAGTATTGTATCTGCTTGCAGGCAGACTCAGTGTCACTCAGTGTCTGTGTGTGTGTGTGTGTGTGTGTGTGTGTGTGTGTGTGTGTCTGTGTGTGGTGGAGCCTGTGCTCTGTGAAGCCTGTGCTCAATGGAGACTCTGTGTGACTCAGTAACTCTGTGTATGCTCTGAAGCTAGTTTGATCTTCTGTTCACTATGCTGTTATTTGCAAACAAGTTTACTTTAACTCAGTAAAGCTTTTATTCTTTTACTGAAGAAGAATGTGTTATTAATTTACGCTGCACATCACAGACCTCCTTACAGAGGCAGTGCTTTATTCATGGTGGGACGCAGGGGTGCACATACCCATAAACATTTTGTGATTCTTTGTACTTTTGTCCATTTATTGTATTTATTTCCCCCGATTTGAACTATAAAATGGTGATTTTCTTGAGTCAAAATGAGAGTACCCCTAAACATTTTTTTTAAAGAAAAAAAGCATTGCCATCAGGCATATATCACTGGTCAAATGGCTCAGTCTAGGAATAGATGGGATGTGGGCGGCACAGAAGTAGAGACAGATTTTTTAAAGACCTAATCAAGCAGAAGTTATAGAAATGATATGAAACAGAGTTCCAAGTGCAAGAAAAAAGCTGGAGGAAAGGGTCATATAGTATAAAGAATGGAATACAGTAGCACAGTTGAGTGAGATGGGGAAAAGTGCACCCCCCTCTCTTTACAGGATGTATGAACACTTTACAGCTGTTAATTAAGGAGAGAGGGGAACTGCCAATTGCAAAAAAAAATTATTCTGCACATCACTTTTTTGTTTTTATTTACTATTTTTTAATTAAATACATAAAATGTATTGACAATAAGATTTATGTATAGACACTATCTTGCAATTTGTTATCGTTTCTTAATTACATTTCTTAATTAAATTGCTACTCCAGGTAACTCATTATCAGTAAGATAACTTTGACACAAGAGCTATATGTGTTCACCTGCACCTTACCAATAAGATACGGGTGATAGCTCTGCATTTTTTCAAGGTGGAGCTATACCTGTTTAGCTGCAGGTAACCTATTCTGTTTAAGTTTAGACCAGTTACATTAAGAAATCTTTCAGATTGCTGTGGGGTTTTTTTTTTATTAAAATGTGGTCTATAGATATTTAAATAAAAAAATAATTCTAATCTTTAACTCCTCTCCAGGAGTCTGAATGTTTACATGGTTTTGCTAGGCCAAGGAATAGCATGCCATTGCATTACATTCAAATGAAGACCGAGCTATCATGTGATAATTGCAATAATAATGCAAATTAATATTGTACATCCTGCTGTAGTGTAATTTAGTGTATAATATAAATGTTCCATAAACATTTAGGTCTATTAAACAATGTTTGGGGCTGGGAGCATAATCAACAATTTGGAACTTAACAATTTCTTATCCTAGAGTGTACTGTTAGGGAATTTTAAAGAACCTAGTATGTGCTCTCCTGAGAGATCTGAATAGCAGGAATCCAGGTTTATTAACATCTGAATGCATTACATAACATGATGTGACCACAGATAACTATTATGAGATTATGAGCTCAGTAACAATAATGTTGAATGAATCGGACTAGAACAGATTTTAATCTTCTGTTCTCCCTGTAATGTTCTAAATTCTCATTCTGTATATCTCTGTGAGAGGAACTTCATTCCTTTATTAAAACCTCAATATCTGCATTTGTATTTGTAATGCTGGAAACACAAAATTGAAACTTGTATGCTTGTGAGGGATATAAAGTCACATTTTAATAGAGGAGGTAAATTGCTCCTTCCAAGATTCAATAAACTGGAAGAGCATTCATTATAAATGTAATAAAAACTTATGAGTCCCATTTTATTAAAATTACTACCCCAAGTTCCTGACAGGGAGTGGGATTTCTTAGGGGAGAACGTAGTGACATTTTATGTATAGTAATGTGACTTATGTCTAATGTGAGGTCCACAGAAGTGAGACTGGTGATTTTAACATCGTTCCTTAAGGACCCTTCTAGAGTTAAAACTATCCAGTTAGCTTCCTAATCAATGTTTATTGGTAAGGTAGAGAACTGGATATTTTCTATTTCTTGAATGATATACCACAGTGTTTTTAAAGCAGGGTTTGGGGAAAAACCTAGGGGTTCCTCAGAAGCCTTTCAAATGTTTCTCAGTGGACTGGTTCGAACATGACTTAGTGTTACAAGAATGAGCCTAGATGATCCTAATGGTTGTGCATTTCCTTCCTTCAGTGTGGTTGAATGGAGGCATTAAGGAGCTTTCCCTTCCAGGTTTTGTTAACCACAGTTTGTCATGTCATCTGAACTGGACAAGATGTGGTTATTATTAACTATGGTTTGCTGAAACAAACCACAGTCGGTGAAAGTCACTCACTCACTGAGAATCAGTGTGATATAGTGGTTTGAGCAGCCTTTCCCAACCTTGGGACCCCAGATATTGTTAGACTACAACTCCCATCAACCCTGACCATCCATGATGACTGCAGCTAATGGGAGTTGTTGTCCAACACCATCTGGGGACCCAAAGTTGGCAAAGGCTGGGTTGGAGATGAGAATAGGACCTGGAAGGCTGGGTTTCAAATTGCCACCCAGCCATGAAACTCACCAAGTGACCCTGGGCCAGTCACTGGCTTGCAACCTAATCTACTTCACAGTGGTGTTGTGAGAATGAAACATGATGGAGAACTATGCATACCACCTTAAGCTCCCTGGATGAAAGGTGGGATATTAATGTAATACTAAAAATAATAAAAGGAAATCAGTCCTGAGTGCTCACTGGAAGGACAGATCGTGAAACTGAGGCTCCAATACTTTGGCCATCTCATGAAAAGAGAAGACTCCCCGGAAAAGACCCTGATGTTGGGAAAGATGGAGGGCACAAGGAGAAGGGGACGACAGAGGACGAGATGGTTGGATAGTGTTCTCGAGGCAGTGGAAGACAGGAGTGCCTGGCGTGCTCTAGCCCATGGGGTCACGAAGAGTCGGACACGACTAAACAACTAAACAACAACAAAAAATAATAAACACCAAATTTAAACCATAGTTTAAGAAATTGGCTTGTTTCAACTACCCATAGTTAACATAAGACATAATTTAGGATTTAGGTGTAATGATAATCTGTGATTAATCTAAAATGGAAGTGGAAACTTCCAGTTTCCTCCCTGTGGCTATGCCAGAGGAGAAGAGAAGAGAGGGGAGATTGTCATTGCAATGCTAAACCATAGCATTGTGTGCAAACCTGCCTATGAGAAAATTGCTGACAATCCCCCCCCCACCAAAAAAAACCACTTGTCAATCACTACCAATCTGTTGCTATAGCATGTAGGCACACAACATTATCTAGTGTGTTATTTTAGATCATACTGTCAGTTTACAGGAAGGGTTAAGAGAGTTGGGCAAGTTCCCACATGAAATCAGTTCATAGTCTAGTATACAGTATGCCCTGGAATCATATTCTGAGGCAAATGTCATGGGGTACAAGTCAATACTGAGAAGGTTGTCTCATGGTGGAAAGTTGAAACTGAAATGATATATAGAGTCAGTGCTATTTTTCTTTAAAAAAGAGAGGTATCAGAACTCAGCAAGCACGCTTCCTTTGTTCTCTTATAATAGCAGTAGCGCCCATCTGAGAGGTGCTGGAACTGAGTTCAGGTAAGTTCCAGCTGGAAAAAAAGTCCTGTATAGCAGGCATAGCCAAACTTGGCCCTCCAGATGTTTTGGGACTACAACTCCCATCATCCCTGACCACTAGACCTGTTAGCTAGGGATGGTGGGAGTTGTAGACCCAAAATATCTGGAGGGCCGAGTTTGCCTATGCCTTCTGTATAGGGTTATGTTGTAAATTTTCTGCAATCTGTGTTCCATACAATAAAATAAATTACAATAAAATGTATTGCACAGCATCTTTGAAGGAAGAAGCATAGTTTTGATCCTTTTAGGACTCTCTTTTCTCATTGATTTGCTGCCTGTGTATCATTAATTTTATTGCTGACCTTTAGGCAATTAGTATGATTTTGTTTATCAATCTTAGAACAATGTAAGGTTGTTGGCTCTACTTACGATAAAATACCTTTTGCTTGATGGTTGTCTCCTCTCTTATGAAGTAGTACTGGATGCTACAGAAGGTATAAGACCAATAAATGTCTTAGTAGCTTCAGGCAAACTGCTATTTTTTTGTTGCTTTAGGAAGTATGTTCACCTTAGAGACCCCTTTTGAGTTATTAATAGACCCAAGTAGTGGAAAAGAATTAACGAATAAGTTTTATCTCTTATTTTCTAATCTAATGTCTAAGCATTGTAGTTTTACGAGAAATAGGATAAGGAAAAAATTCTAGCAATAGAATGGCCTTTCATCTAGAGATATGTGACTACCAGACTAATATCTGTCAATGGTAAAAGAGTATTTTTTTTAAATGAAAGATTATATTGTAGTGTTGTTTTAAATACATTGTGGAGGAGTTTGATTAGCAGAGAGTAGTAGATTTTCTTTAAAAAGTATAGTGTGGCGAGTAGTATCTCTGGATATGGACTATTGCTGTTGTGTCTATTATATTTTTAAATAGACTCATTCTGATTTGCAAAATATGAAGTTTATTTGGAAATTGACCTTTTTATGTTTCGAAATACACTTTTTAAAATTGGTGTTATTTTGGGGGGGGAGGGGTGTCCTTTGTAAATACATATATTAATCCACAATAATTTACAGAGGTCTTGTATTTGCTTTTCCTCACATTTCTTTGTGTTGCTCTTAGTTTTATACTTGGCAAGTGAAAACTGTCAAGAGAAATAAATGCCGGCATCAAATCAAAGCCTGTGAAATCTGGTGTCTAATCAAATCACACCTGGCATCAATCAAATCGGCTCCAAGAGTAGCACACTCTAGTTCAACAAAGGACAGCATGGATGGTGACGTGTTGTATTACAGCTGAGTAGAAAGGAAAGCCCGAACAGCAAAGAGAAACTAGCTAACTTCAAGATGCACGTACTTACCAGTGAGAGAGCCAGTGTGGTGTAGTGGTTAAGAGCGGTAGATCCGTAATCTGGGGAACCTCTACATGCAGCTGCTGGGTGACCTTGGGCCAGTCACACTTCTCTGAAGTCTCTCAGCCCCACTCACCTCACAGAGTGTTTGTTGTGGGGGAGGAAGGGAAAGGAGATTGTTAGCCGCTTTGATACTCCTTCGGGTAGTGATAAAGTGGGATATCAAATCCAAACGCCGCTTCTTCTCTTCTTACTCTTTTTCTGTCTTCCTCTCATCAAAACTAGGTTTTGTTTTGCTAGGAGGCAAAGAGAGTTGTGATGCTTCTGAAGTTTTCCATTTACTCTATCTATATTTAAAGCTCCTACAACCTTGTGGACTGTATCACCTTCAGAATTCACATGTGGAACCAGGAGCGGAGGAAGGTGGGTGCAGTGGGGGTGGTCCGCCCCGGGTGTCACCACTGAGGGGGGTGACAAAATGCCAGGTGGCACTCACTGCAGGGCCTGCAGCACGCCCAAGCCACGTGTCTCTCCTGCGAGTGACGCGGTGGCTTGGGTGCCCGCAGGCTCTGTGCTGCCCCAAACAGTCCACCTGCCACCTCCCTCTCGGCTGTAGGGTGGCTGAGTGGAAGGAGGCAGGCAGATTCCTCAGAGGCCCTGAGGAGCGTCTTGCCCCGGCTTGCCCCACCCCGTGGATGTCTGGGCCCACCCCGCGAGTGGCTGGCCCGCCCCTGGGCGCAGGGCATGTGCGTCATCCTAGGCGCCCAATCGGCTTGCTCCGCCGCTGTGTGGAACCACTTGTCTGAAGTGGACCTAAGTGCAAGTTCCCTTGCTATGCAGGTTTTCTATATGCATGCCATTATCGCAAAACTTTGAACAATAATCAATTCAAAACAACCCAGATAGTGCAAAACTTTTGCCTGATGAGCAAATTCCAGTTAATATGTGTTAGAAAATGCTGCTGTATGGGAAAGGGGGAATAGAGCTAATATTCAGAACTCCATTTTTGTGTTTATATATGGTGTGGTAAATTCATTGCAATAATATTTCCCAAGTCACTTTTGCTTGGTGATTATTTTTTTTTAAATGTGCCTCTGTATGGTGACAGCTGGTATTTACCATGGCAGGAAAACTAATAGGTTCCAAGACTGTAGTGAACCCCAACTGCAAATTCAATTACATAAGGAAATGATTTGCTTGTTGGGTGTTAGTTAGGGTTGCCATGTTTCATCAATGTTCTCATTATCATTTAGGTTCCTGGGTCATGCAAAATATTATCTAGTGCCATACCCAAAATCCTCTAGAGAGTGGATCCAAATAAGCTCTCTTATCTAGTATTATTATCGCAATTCACATTCTATGCAGTGTTAAAACTGAGAAATTGGCTCTGCTCTCCCATGTATTTACCGGATATGCAATTATTCAAAACGGGGGAAAAACACTTGACATTACTTTATTTTTTTGTTCTTCCTCACCAGGCTTTTAATTTCCTTCCATTTAATGTATTTCCCACCCTTCTTTCCTTTGAACCCCAAAGCAGTGTACAAATATTTCTCAGGTGATCACCCCTCCGTGCACTGAGCAGATATAGCAAGTTGGTGTCTTCAGACCATACCCTGGAACCAATATCCTTACCTTACATGTGACACAGCAACAGCTATTGGGGCAGTGGATCGTGATGATGATGGACAATGAATAATATATGAGACAGTGGCAGGTATGACCTATGAACCTACCTTTAAGCAGGTTTCAGGTTCATTGACACCCTGTATCCTAGACTCATCCTGTTCATGTGCACAAGTCTATGAAATTATGATGGATGTTCATGAAATAGTAAATTCCATTGTAACCGATGAGTTCTTTATTTAAAAAATACTTGTAACTTTCTCTGGGCAGGACTCATTGCTTTCAGATGGTTTCTGGTTTATCTATTCTGCATTATCAAATGTATAATGATATTTCATGTTCTAAAACCTTGTGGGTTATATCCAACAGTTGCATGAGCAGAAGGTAATTCATTCAACCATTGGCTACAACCCATTACTTTTATGTTTGGATAGCAGTGTTGATTAATAAACTTTAGGAGGGAATGAGTTATGAAGAGTACAAGTGAATAAATAGGCTCATAAAAACCCTAAATGCAATGATATCCAGTCAGAAACAATAGACATTTGCCCAGTAATAAATACACAATTCAGTAACACACTACAGTGAACCAGGGCAAGCTACTTAATGTTTTCTTGAAGGCTAAGACCTGGATATAAACTGAGAGGAAATAAGGCAGTAGAACCAGTGTAATCCGTATAATTGTAAAGTATTTGTGAAATATATGCAGTAAAGATGCAGATCAATTGATGTGGGGTTGGAGTGTGCAACAAATAATGGATAGTGAGGAATAGAACTGAAATAACCTATTGCATTCTTTATGAATGAACACCATTCATACAAATAGCAAATAAATGGCATGTGTATGTAGGTGATTTAAAAAAACAAACCCACACTGCACATCTATGTTACTTTACATTAGAAACAGGAACCTGGCTGGGCACTCAAGGAATAGAAGGAGATTCTCACTGAAAACTCCTAAAGCAAGTACAGCAGTCATGAAATAAGGGGACATGCCCTCTTATGGATCAGTAACTGATAAAATAGGGAAAAGTGAAACAGGTGGGGTATACAAAAAAATGTATTGAGATCAGTGCTTTTTAACTTGTTCATGAATAATATTTTATAGGTAGGAAGCTTTGGAATGCACCATATCCAAATGTGTATATAAAGGGCTGGATTAAGACCTGGATTAATCTTTCAAGCATTGAAAAGATCATGGTGCCCCCCCCTAGATAGTTAAAAAAAAATACTAAACCATAAAATTGAAAATGAAAATAAGAAATGAAGCAAAACATAGATTTATTGCAACACATAACAGGATCTGATTTTCTTCCATTATTGCAATCTATGTTAGTAGGACATCCCTGGTTTAGATGGGGATAAGTAATAAAAAGAAAACATAAAAATGGGAGACAGTAAGAAAGTCTATCAGAGTTCTGATTTTCCCCATCATGACTACTTGGGTGCTTTTTGTTAAAAAAAACCCCAACAACTATCAAATGACCTTTTTAAAAATAATACTCATTTCTGTGTGTGTCCCTGCTTTGCTGATGCCCATAGCATATGCTTAGTCTGCCTGTTGGGTAGTCCAGCCCTGTATATACATTTAAAGAGATGGTTTTTAGTCCCTTATTTGTTATCTACTCAGTATTTCGATCATGTTCCTTTCGTTTTTGATGATGCATTCTACAGTGGACCCAAATGGATCTCTCTTTTTTTACAGAGTATTTTTCAAAGATTGAGCATTTTCATGTGATGACTGGGGGCTCGAAAAGTCTTTGTGTTGCAGGAAAAAAACCTAGTAAAACTCTGTACTTAGGGAACAGAGGGGACAAGGGGGTTAGAAAAAGTGCTTCTCGGAATGTTTCCTTTTTTTTTACTGATTTTTTTCGTCATTACTTCACACCTTACTCTGGAACATCACATGCAGCTATATTTTCAAGTGCCTGTTTGTCATCAAGGCAGATCCCTCATCTGATTGAACCTTGTGTCTAGAAAATGATTGTTCGTAGGATTCTTATGTACAGTGTCTGGTGGAAATGCAGTTTTGCAGGCTTGTTCTCCTGTCACTTTATGCAACATAAGAACTGACGGTGAAGTCTTGTCACTAGGTGAAACCTAGCAGCCTGCTAGCACCATACTCTGTATAATCAGTGCTTTTTTTTTTTGGGTGGTTTATGAAATATTAATGGGACTTGGGTGGCGCTGTGGGTTAAACCACAGAGCCTAGGGCTTGCCGATCAGAAGGTCGGCGGTTCGAATCCCCACGACGGGGTGAGCTCCCGTTGCTCGGTCCCTGCTCCTGCCAACCTAGCAGTTTGAAAGCACATCAAAGTGCAAGTAGATAAATAGGTACCGTTCCAGCAGGAAGGTAAACGGCGTTTCCGTTCACTGCTCTGGTTCGCCAGTCATGCTGGCCACATGACCCGGAAGCTGTACGCCGGCTTCCTCGGCCAATAAAGCGAGATGAGCGCCGCAACCCCATAGTCAGTCACGACTGGACCTAATGGTCAGGGGTCCCTTTACCTTTACCTTTATGAAATATTAAGTAGTATATTGTAAACCACCCTGAGACCTGTGGGTATAGGGTGGGGTGGGTGCATTTTCTTTAAATAAATAAAATGTCGATAGCATCATACTAGTTGTTCTTACTTCCTCTGAAATCCTTATAGCACATTCAGTGAATATAATTTTGGCACAGAGGAGCTGCTTTTTCTGTTAAGCAAAGGTTTCCTGGCTCACAGGAGCCTGCCTTGCAGATGTTTGGCACCTCTTGAAGAATGTATAATATAATGTGTAACTAGGCATAAATTATTTACTGCTCGAGGCCTCTTTTTTCTATTTTCTTAAAATGCATGGAGTGTTAAAATAAACCATCTTATTGCAGGGTTTGGTGTTTTTTTTTAAAAAAATTAAAAATAGTATCTAATTGGTGGCAACAAAGTACAGAGAAGCTCTTGAGATGGTTTTAAAAAAGCAAACAACACACACACACACACACACACACAAACTACCCTGGAATTGAATGACATGTCAAAATACAAAATGTTGTCGTTTTAAAAATAAGGGTACATTTAATGTTATAGTTGTATTCATTACTTTTCAAACTACCTTGGGGTCTTTTTCAACAAAATAATAAAATAGTTACTGTGCTATTTTGTCCCTGCCCTGTATCCAGTTCTCATTCTATGGAGAAAGTTTCATTAAGTTAATGTGTAACTGGTTTTAGAGAGTTGTGACTTCAGGAATTCCTTTGTATCCAAAGTATGACAAAACAAGAGTTCCATCATTCTGTCTCTGTGCCTAAGGAAAGCAGGTGGGATTGCCTTTCCCCAGTGTGGTGTAGTGGTTAAGAGTGGTGGACTTGTAATCTGGAGAACCGGGTTTGCGTCTCCGCTCCTCCATATGCAGCTGCTGGCTGACCTTGGGCCAGTCACACTTCTTTGAAGTCTCTCAGCCTCACTCACCTCACAGAGTGTTTGTTGTGGGGGAGGGAGGGAAAGGAGAATGTTAGCAGCTTTGAGACTCCTAAGGGTAGTGTTAAAGTGGGATATGAAATCCAAACTACTACTACTACTATTCTTCTTCTTCTTCTTCTTCTTCTTCTTCTTCTTCTTCTTCTTCTTCTTCTTCCTCCTCCTCCTCCTCCTCCTCCTCCTCCTCCTCCTCCTCCTCCTCCTCCAGATAAAGGACTCCCAGTAGGGGATGACTTGTTTGCAGGCCTCTCAAATCCTTGTGCTGGCATCAAGGTGCTCCCATGTTACTAAATCCAAGAAGGTCTTGACTTATCCGAATAGCTCGCTCATGACTTCACTACAACTTGTGGTGTCCTCAAAAGTCCCCTCTGAAGTTTTTGGCTTAGAAAAGTTGTTTAAAATTGCAGAGCTGTTGAGAATATGACTAAGAGGCCACCTTAAACCTCATCTTCGCTGCCCCTCCTTGGGCCATCTCTGACAGCAAGCTTATGCAATGCCTTCAAGAGAGCCTTGATTATTTTTCACACTATTTCTTGCAGCGCCTCAGATCCTTGCTTTCCTATTAATCAATGTTATCCCTTTGGCTAGAAGGCGCATAGCGTAAGTAGTTTAGTGACTCAGACCTGTCTGTCACTTCTTCCAGCAAAATAACTTTGCGGTATTCCACATTAGATTCCTCCCCAAATGCCAAGATGTATATTTCCTACTGCATTATCCTGGTGATGCTTTTCCAGTTAGTTCAAAATCTGAATGAAGACAACAGCTTGTCTGCTAATAAAACACTGTCTTTGAACTGTTCGTTCAGGATCAAAATGAGACAACATGGGATGGTGATGATGATGATGATTTGAACTGGGCCACATTTCCCTGTTCCCAGCATCAGCCAATTTTATTCTGGTGGGTGCTATTTTCCCTTTTCGAGCCCACCTCGAAAAAAAGCAAAAGCTGAGACATAGTGGTCATAATATGAAAAACACAACACTGGGGGATTGCCTGGATACCTCTAAAATCTTGCTAGCACTTGGTAGAGATTGGGGGTGGTGGTGGTGGTACACAACCGTTGTGATAATTTGTTTTGGGAGTATGGGCAGTACCGCATCCCATCAGTGCAATGGGACTTCCGCCCACTCCTACCCCTGTGCATACCTCACAGCGGTAGGTTCAAGGACTTCAACAGTGGCACTTTGGTTCTCAAACGCCTTGCTTCTCAAACAACTTGGAACCCAAACACTGCAAACCCAGAGGTAAGTGTTCCAGTTTGCGAACTTTTTTCAGAAGCTGAACGTGCTCCGTTTTGAGTGTTATGCTGAGGTCTGTCTGTTTTAGCAGCTTTTTGTTTTGTTTTTGTTACTGTGTGGAACCCAGTTCAGTTACTGATTGATTGATTGTGTGACTGCAGTACATTGTTGTTGTTGTTTTAATTATTTATATTATTTATTATTTTATTATTATTAATTGACATCCAAGGATATCATACACAATCTTAAATACATGTACAAAGAAAAGGTAAAACTAACAACAACAACAACAACCTTAAATAATTATACCATTAAATATTGATTTAAACTTTTACATATACGTGCTCTTTTCTTATACTTTCTAGCTAAACAAAAATAAACCATAGTAAAATCCAATAAACTAAACTATGTCAAAATAGACTTCCTATCATTTCCCCATGTAAGTTACATTTACAACATTGAATGTACTTCTTACCTTACTCTTAATATAATACTCTTAATATACGAGTATTTCCTAATACTTTCGTATAACATATTGTACCATTTTTCCTTATTTAATAATGTTTAATTTACACAAGGGTCATTCAAACGCTGCTATAGAAGTTATGTCATTATCATATTTTTGTAGGTATTACTTGAACATATCCTATTTTTGCGTGAATGATTGCTTTGTGTTTCCCCTTAATCTATTTGTCAATTGAGCTATTTCTGCATAGTCTTGTAACTTATTCTGCCATTCCCTTACTGTTGGTACTTTCCCCCCTTTCCAGTTCCACTGCAGTACATTGTTTATTGCTTTCATTTTATGGATCAATGGTCTCATTAGATAGTAAAATTCATGTTAAATTGCTGCTTTAGGGATTGTTTTTAAAAGTCTGGGACAGGTTAATCTGTTTCGCATTACTCTCTATGGGAAAGCGCGCCTTGGTTTTTGAACAGAGTTCCAGAACAGATTAAGTTTGAGAACCAAGGTACCACTGTAAAAGCACAGGAAAGTAGTAAGAATAAAATAAAATAAAATTGCTTCTGGACAATAGATTCAGCAGAAATTCCTCCCAAAGATTGTGAGGCAAAACAAAACATGCTAACCACAAAAACAACCATCTTAAGGGTATGCCTAATACTATATATCCCTGATGTTGGGAAAGATGGAGGGCACAAGGAGAAGGGGACGACAGAGGATGGGATGGTTAGATAGTGTTCTCGAAGCTACCAGCATGAGTTTGACCAAACTGCGGGAGGCAGTGGAAGACAGGAGTGCCTGGCGTGCTCTGGTCCATGGGGTCACGAAGAGTCGGACACGACTAAACGACTAAACAACAACAACAAATACTATATATAAAGCATAAAAATAGCAGTGGCGGTAGCATTCTTGAAAAGCTTATAAAAATAGAGCTGTGTTTACCTTTGCAGCAAAAGAATATTTAGAAACTGTAATTAACAAAGCATCCTATGTTTGGAATTTGTGTATCTTTGTGTAGAAGTAGATAAATAGCCCTTTCCCCTAAATCACTAGAGCCTGAAAAATAGGCTGTACTTGGAAAATTTAGAGAAAGATAATACTCAGCAAGATTCCCATAAAAAGCAACAAGGATATAACAGCCAGTGCCAAGCAGCTTAGAGATCAGTGCTCATAGCTACTGGCCAAATATTTAATTTAGCATGAAAATGGTGTGAAATTGTGTTTCAGAACATAAAATCTACAGGAAAATACAGTGTTATTGTTTGTTCTGACACTGAAAATTGGCCACTTTCTGTAATTTCACATAACAGTGAGATATTAAGAATTATCCATTGACATATCAACAAAGCCTGACAAGAAATGGTGTTGTAAAAATCATTTCCAGTCACAGATGCATAGCAGTTGTCACCCAAAAGCAAATAAATGATAGCAATTAATTTCTGGGCAAGCAATTGGAAAAACTACAACCTTTAATCTCAGTGGATAATTATTCCAGTGCCTTTCAGGGCAGCTCAAAACTCACTGAGGCAACACCCCATATTAGTTCACTCTTGGCATTAAGTTTTTAGAAGGTTACAGGCAAAACTCTTGATTCTTTGTGGGCCACTGAGCTGTGATGCACGTATGGAACTGCTCTGTCTGCAAAGACATTTCTATTTGCTCTAGTGAATGGATCAACTCTGCATTTAGGAGGAGATCTTTGCAAGTAATTGCTGCCTCATTTTACATGAGTGGTAAAGTTTGCTCATGCAGACTGTGTTGCGTCTCGAGGCCCCAAGACCCACCCCCAAAATAAATACACACGGAGACTTATATTAGTTTAATTTTGGGGGCAAAATTTTTGGCCACAACTTTATTGAAATACAATCATGTGAGCGGTATTGGCTTAGGCATTGACTCCCCACTATAACTGGCTCCACCTCTCAGGGTGATCATTAAATGGGGTAAACCAAACGGGGGAGCTAGGTCGATGAGGACCAACCTAAGCTCAGCCTGGGGTTCCTGTGGTCCTGGCATGGACCTAGCCCCTCAAGTGGACTTCGGATGAGATCCAGGACCCCCAGATTCCTTTAACGGAATACCCAGTTCCTGGAGGGGCAGGTGATGACCGCACCTCCCCTCCCCACAATCCAACTGAGCCAATGCCTAACCGCCACCTTACAAGTTGTGACGATTTGCTAAGGGGTAGGCGAAAACCAAATGGCTAAAGCCAATCTGCGAAATGGAAAAATTCCTACCCAGCCCCTGTTCCAAAACAGGCGACCCAAACCAAAGCAAGGCCAAGCGACTCTAACTAAACTAGGGAGGGTGGGCGGGTGTACAACAGTGCGAAGCAAGTGCCCCTCCTTGCATCACACTGCTGTTTTTAAAGTCCCTGGGATCATGCCACCCACTGGATATTGGCTAAAATCGCCAGGGGAATGGCCAGGAATTCTTGCTCCTCCCCCCCATTTTAACCCTATCAGGTGAGCTCTTGGGTCCTGCGCGCAACCAGGACCCTCTGTTATGAGGATCCCATCTAACTTTGGAGTGCTCACAGAGCTCTGGATCAAAAGCTCTGTAAAATGTACATTTCTTTTCTTTCCATTGGGAGAGATGTGCATGTTTAGTAATGCGTGATAACTGTAAATAGGAAGATGGAATCAGATAAGTTGGAGGTGCTGTGGGTGGGTAGTTCCTGTGTCTAGGAGTTGGTGGAATTGCCTATCCTGGGTGCGGTTACACTCCCTCTAAAGCAGGCATGGCCAAACTTTGCCCTCCAGATGTTTTGGGACTACAACTCCCATCATCCCTAGCTAACAGGACGAGTTTTCAGGGATGATGGGAATTGTAGTCACAAAACATCTGGAGGGCCAAGTTTGGCCATGCCTGCAAAGGAACAGATAAGTAGTTCTGGGTTGCTTCTTGAAACACTGTTGTCACTAGAGACCTAAATAACCGCAGTGGCTAGGAGCCTCTTTGCAAAGCTTCAGGTGGCACATCAACTGCAGACATTTCTCAACAAGCATTGCTTGTGTCCGGTTACCCTTGTTCCAGTAAGTTCCAGATTAGATGACTGCAATGCACTCTGTGTGGTCCAGAAACGGTCCAGAAATTGGTGCAAAAATGGCAGCCATGGTGCTTATGAGGCAGTGGGTCTAGCACAGGCTTTTGGAGGAGTGGTGGGCCCAAGAATTGTTAGTTGATCCCCTACAGTTGGGTTGATATGAAAGTGACAAATAATTTAATGCTGCCTTTTTATTGTGTCTTAGACTTATCAAGCCCATGGGCTTTTTGTGTGTCCAGCATATAAGATGCATATTTGTTTGCTTGTTTGTTCATCCAACTTTTCCTCAGATGCTCAAGGTCTGTGGGTATAGGGCGGTATATTAAAGGAAGGAAGGAAGGTGGATTAAATCTCTCTCTCTCTCTCTCTCTCTCTCTCTCTCTCTCTCTCTTCTCACTTTATTGTTAGAAACAACTTGCGTATTTGCCTTTCTGAACTGGTATTTGAAGCTGGGATTGCCAGGTCAACCATGGTGCCTCCCTGTGTCTGTAAAAAAAAAAAGGGTAATGGGACCCCTGACCATTTGGTCCAGTTGTGACCGACTCTGGGGTTGCGGCGCTCATCTCGCTTTACTGGCTGAGGGAGCCAGCGTACAGCTGGTCATGTGGCCAGCATGACTAAGCCACTTCTGGTGAACCAGAGCAGCGCACGGAAACGCCATTTACCTTCCCGCCGGAGCGGTACCTATTTATCTACTTGCAATTTGAGGTGCTTTCGAACTGCTAGGTTGGCAGGAGCAGGGACCGAGTAACGGGAGCTCACCCCATTGTGGGGATTCGAACCGCCGACCTTCTGATCAGCAAGTCCTAGGCTCTGTGGTTTAACCCACAGCGCCACCCGTGTCCCTCCCTGTGTCTGTGCCCAGTGCTAAATACAAAATGATGTTTATGGCATATTGAGAACTTTATTTATTTGTTTGTTTGTTTGGTATAGCCGAAGCCACTCCAAAACATAATACATAAAATAAAAATGGAATAAAATACATTAAACCTTAATAAAAAGTTATTCAACAGAAATTAGAAACATTCCTGTGTTTGTGCTTCTAAGGCTGTTTGTCTAAGTGGGGTTTTTAAATATGAAGGTTCCTGTACAATACAAAATAGTATGAGGATGTCAAATTTATATTTAATAAAGGTTAGCTCTTATTATTTAAAAATGGCAGGCTTTCTTTGTGCCTTTGTTGCCAGCCTACATATAGTCAGCTTCTAGCATATAATAAACGTCAAATGTTCACCTATTGATTTGCAGCTCCATGTCATAAGACCTCAAATAATGCAGCATAACCAAAAATAGTAGGACAAATTCAATCTCAAAAAGAGCCACTCTGCAGGATTTCTTCCACTTGCAAAGATTTCACCAACAGCCTTGATCCCGGACTCATTATAAATGCTATTTTGATGAATGAATCCCATGACATTTGTAAGAGGAGATATATAAGCAAAGGCCATTAATTATAATTCAGACATTGTGGGGAGGTGGTTGTCTTGGAGAATTTAGGGTCACATGGATTGCACTGAAGTCGGTGGGAGGGTTCCATTGAATTCAGTAGTTTTGTCTCCAGCTGTTTTTCTTCATGCTTATTCTTGGACTTGAATTTTCTTAATCTAAGTATCTCTTCAGCTGAGTATGAAAGGATTAGAAAAGCTCTGTTCTGCAGCCTTAACACTTAGGGCAGACTTACTTATCATTAGGTTTGGGTAGGCAAGGATACTTCTTCATTCAAAAACAGAAAAACTTCCTGTTTAATGTACAGTGCAGTTTTTTATGGTTGTAACCTGGGCGTCTACTGTTTTGTGACTCCTTTTTTTTTAAGAGTGGAACACTGGTGAAAAAGAAAAGCTCTTTGGAGGGTATATATCTTAGTTGGTAGAGTTGGTAGACTCTTAATCTCAGGGTCATGGGTACAAGCCACACGTTGGGCAAAAGATTACTGCATTGCAGGAGGTTGGACTAGATGGCCCTCGTGGTCCCTTCCAAGCTTACAGTTCTGTGATTCTATGATATCACATATCATATATGCATGTGGGTTTCATATAGGGAGTGGGAGGTGATTCAGGGTTCCAAGGAAGACCTCTGTGGGCACATGTGAATCTATAGCCATGTACATAAAGGGAAAAACTAGGCTGAGAACCTCTGTGTGACTTAGGTGATTGCTCTTACATATTAATAGCATCCATGGAGGGTCTCATTAATGCTCACAGCATGGGAAATTCCTGCAGATGTCTAAAAATATCCACGCTGAGGGGGATGCTGCTTTGTATTTTGAACCTGATTGCTTAGAAAGGAAAGCCTTTTTCAAGACACAGAAAATCCCACATAAAAATGAAGTTGGATGGACAGCATATAACATATACTAATCCTTTGCAAAGTGTATTCATGAATCTGCTAGCTATTTTGGACTTTTTCTGAGTGTTTATCCTGTATAATAGCATTATAATAGTATTTTCCATGAAAACATGGTTTTTTTAAAGGAAGTATTATATGACCAATGTGTGTTAATTATATTTTAATGGGACGGCAGTCAAAGTAGTCCTACTATTTATAGTTGAGAGCAATGCTCCTGCTCTGGGGTTTCTACATCCTAGTAGCCAGTGCGGCAACTTTTGTTCTGCACAGGAAGAAACTTGCTTCCTTTTGAGAAATTGTCTTGATTGCAATCTGAAGTTATGTAGAAAGCTCCAATGTCAATTTGATGTAGGATATTAAAGTTAGGGATCAAGAAGTCTCACCTTTAAAAATCAGACTACAGTGGTACCTCAGGTTAAGAATTTAATTTGTTCTGGAGGTCTGTTCTTAATCTGAAACCGTTCTTAACTTGAGGTACCACTTTAGCTAATGGGGCCTCCTGCTGCTGCTGCTCTGCTGCCATGCGATTTCTTTTCTCATCCTGAAGCAAAGTTCTGAACCCGAGGTACTATTTCTGGGTTAGCGGAGTCTGTAACCTGAAGCATATGTAACCTGAAGTGTCTGTAACCTGAGGTACCACTGTACTTCAATCTTGTGTTGCATCCTAAGGGCAATTATGTGCCATTGTTTCAACTCATTTAAATATAACTCCAGTTTGCTTTTTGATTACAAGGGTTTCACAGTTCATTGCATACTGGAATGTTGAAAATTGTTGGCTTTGCTTCCCTGTTTTCATTCATAGGTTTTCCCCCTCCATAAAAAAGTTAAAGGACCCCTGGACAGTTAAGTCCAGTCAAAGGTGACTATGGGGTGCGACGCTCATCTTGCTTCAGGCCAAGGGAGCCGGGGTTTGTCCACAGACAGCTTTCTGGATCATGTGGCCAGCATGACTAACTGCTTCTGGTTTAATGGAATACTGTGACAGAAGCCAGAGTGCACAGAAACACTATTTACCTTCCAGCTGCAGCAGTACCTATTTATCTACTTGCACTGGTGTGCTTTTGAATTGCTAGGTTAGCAGGAGCTGGAACAGAGCAACGGGAGCTCAACCTGTCACATGGATTTGAACTGCTGACCTTCTGATCAGCAAGCCCATTTGGCTCAGTGGTTTAGACCACAGTGCCACCTGCTTCCCTGTACTTCTCCAATGAGTGGTTGATAAATGAATTAAAGAACCATAAAGGTAGTGTAAGTGGTCATGGAGAGAGGAAAGAGGATTTCTTTTTCAGTTGACTATTTATTGTATCATATCCCTCAAGCATTTTTTTCCTAGTCATATTCAAATTGGTGAGGATTCATAAGTCCCGTGTTAGTGCTGAGGAATTTAAATGATGGCTCACAATCTTCATTTCAGTTGCAACAAGTTTTGTAGTCTAACTGAAGAAAAGAATGTCAAACAATAAAGAGCTGAAGAATGAACAAATTACTCTGGGAAGTAATGAGATCTTTGCAATATAAATGGAGACTTGGGCACATTGTAAGTCTTATTAAAGTCTTCTTAGGACAGATTCTGTTCCACCTCAGTTCTCAAACACATGAGAGAAGAATCAGGAGCTCCTTGCATGCTTATATACACATACACACACATACACATGTATGTATGTATAACATAATTTAAATACAGTCATACCTCGGGTTACAAACGCTTCAGGTTGCGGTTTTTCAGGTTATGGACTGCCAAAACCCGGAAGTACCGGAACGGGTTGCTTCCGGGTTTTGGTGGTTGCGCATGCGCAGAAGCGCTAAATCATGCTTTGCACATGCCCAGAAGACCAAATCGCAACCTGCGCATGTGCAGACGCGTCACTGCGGGTTTCAAACGCTGTGGGTTGCGAACGTGCATCCCTCATGGATCACGTTCGCAACCCGAGCATCCACTGTCTCTTCTTAAATATATACAGTAGGCCTACAGAAAATTTCAGGAATGCCTAATGAAGATTAACTTTGAACTGAATAACTGAAGCAAATCATTTATTCATTGAAAAATCAACTTATATATATTGTCTTTTCTGGAGACATAGATACATTGTTTGTAACATCTGCTGTCAGCAACAATGGCTCCTTCACAGGAAATGTTTTAACATGCAGTTTATCCATTTATTTTATTAAATGGTATTTTTAATCATAATGAAAATGTATGATTGCTTAACAAAGCAAAAAACATGACATTTACTAGATTTTAGAACATGTACAAACAGGCATCATATTAATTCAGTACAATTGGCTTTTTCAAATGTCTGCGTACGCTAGTTAAAATGTGATGCAAACAACCAGTAAGGAAATGCTGTGTTAGCTCTCTCGTTAGAGGTTCAACCTTTTTTATGTTTGCCATCTAATTGAAGCTCCCTTCACCTGTTGTCCACATACCACTTCTCTGAGTAGAACCCCTTTCATGAGGATAACATGTGAATGGAGTTACAGAATGCCTTGTACATCCATGGAAAAAAGAGAGACTCTGATTACAGGTAAGACCTCTCCCTTACAGCAGGTGCTTTTAATCTCAGCTCATTGCATACAGTGAAGATACCAGGTAGCCTGACATCTGGCTGGTTGATAGGGGATCAAATACTTCTTTCACTCATTATAATGCACATCAATCTCTGACTTTTGATTTCTGGGTTTCTGGGGGTTTTCCTGTTGTTGTTCTGTCTCTCTCAGCTACAGTAAACCTACCATTAAAATGATGGACTGGTCATTTCTTCGTCAGAGGGCAAACGGGCAAATTTAGCAGGGGATCAAATACTTTCCCCCCTCACTGTACATGTACTCTGGCACTTGTCATGATGTTCTGTGCGCTGGAAGCTGTTTAGTCATGCTGACCACATGGCCTGGAAAAGCTGTCTGTGGACAAACGCCACCTCCCTTGGCCTGAAAGCACAGATGAGTGCTGTGCCCCATAGTCGAATTCAACTGGACTTAACCAGCCAGGGGTCCTTTACCTTTACCTTACAACATAAAACATCTGGATGTTCCCCATCCCTGCTCTAGCACAACCTGCCATCTCTTTCAGTACTTTGCTACTGCATATTCCTGCTTCCCCCTTCCCCTTATGTGCCTGAGTGTCCTCTCTTGAATCCCAACTTCTGTATTTCTTATCTTCTCACATTTTCTATCTGAAATTAAACAAATCTTCGCATGACAAGTATACATACAGACAAGTCTTTACATCTTGAAATGCTTCGTTTCTTATTTAATGGAAGGCAAACTCCTGGTCATCGTGAGATTTCACACTCATCCTTGGTAATCTGTCTTTAGCATCCACCCATGAAATAAGTTTTCACACCTGGCATCCTGTTAAACTCCCCTTGCTGAAATCAGGTTGAGCTGCAATCAAATGCGGGGGTGGGTGGGATGAAAAGATATTCATTCCTTTTTTAGTTCAGAAATATTTAAGGCCAAGTTGTATTTACACATTTTGTCCTATAACCATTTAATTCACTATGCATAGACTTCTGCTATGGCAGGTAACAACTGTTTTTAACGCAGAAAGGTTGATGAACAAAAAGGGCCCAAGTGATGCCTTATTATTAGTTTGAGCATGTATTCTTTCAAAGCTGGTAATTTTTCTGTGTTCTTGTATGGCAAATTGTGTTTGGAATAGAACCCCTCTGAAAAGAGAGCTTGAAAACCCACCATTATCTGTCCATTCCATTGCTTGGCTTGTAGCTCCAGGCTGCTTACTCATGTGAAAGCAAACACATTTTACATTTAAAAGCACTTTAGCTCTTGGTTGGATAAAGTTTCTCTTGCAACTGGCAAAGTCAGAACAACCTCAAGGCCCTGCAAAAAAAAAAGGAAAAAATGCATTTCCTGTACTTTGGTACATAAAGAATGGAATATGTCAGTCAAAAGAGTTTTCTAAATAAATACAAATATTTTTGAAAACAAAATGATTTCCCTTCTAACTTCTTTTAACAATGTCATTTCCGGTCTGGGCATTTTAGACTCCTGAATTACGGTTAGTATTTTCTAGCATCTTGCAATAAAAAGATACATTTTAAGCATTTCAGTAGCTCGTTATTTTCTGCCAGGGCTATTAACACTTGTATATATAAAGGCACAGTTTTACACATAGATATTATGGTCTGTTGCATTAGGAAACAAATGGTTTGGCCAATGTAGCTGCCATATTTTAAGCCCAGAGATGTCTAATCTGCTTTCCAGTAACTGTGCTTGGGTTTTCCCCATTTCTTTGCCACAGATTGACCATTGAACATTATTGAAATCTTATGCAGCTTTGCTGCTGAGATATGGTTCTATAATGATCACTGCTCCTTAACTGAGACAGCATGGGTTCGTATGGATCAATGACCACCCTTGAGGGATTTCCTGGCTATTATGGTTGGTGTTCCTGTTGAAGCCCTAGTTGCCCCCTGGAATGGAGAGATAAATTGGGTGGTTGACACAAACAATCGCTCCCAAGTGCCATCTTTTGCTGTGCAGAACTGTGTCTGCTTGATATACATCTGATCCTAGGGTCATGAAGTAAGTGGGACGACAACTAGAGCCCAAGTGGAAAAAGCTCATGGTGAGTCTGATTGGACAGAAGTGAGAACTCATTATCCTGAATACCCTGTGGCAATGATGGAGGTGAAGAAATAGTTCACCGGTGCCACCATTGCATCCTCAGTGTCATCCAGTGATGCTTTTCTGGGTGGTGAAATCTGACCTTGTGAAATCTGACCAAGGGGGAGATGTAGTAGAAGTTGTGATTCATTTACAAAAGTCTTTGAGTATATAATATCTTGTATCTGGCATGATGTTGACTACACAATTAATGCAGAGTCCTTAGTGGTAGTGTCTGGAGTGCTACGTATATGGTCTGCATTTGTTGAATGGCATTCAGTTACTGGAGTCTGAGCATGTGCACAAGGTGCTTAGTTGAGTCTGACCACTTGCATATTCAATTCTTTCTCTTGTTAGTTTATTAAATCCAGCAGGGAGGAGAAGTCTATCTGGGTTTTAAATGCGTTACTGGGAGAAGGAGCATCTCCAGCCTATTTAAAAGAAACCACCATTCAGCTATTCCTGAAGAAATCTATTGTGGAGCCCGTCATTGTTAACAAGTCTAGTGGCTAACAATCCATTCCTGGATAAGGTGATTTAAAGAGTGGTAGTTGGCCAACTCTATTCTGTCTTAGGTGGAACTAATTATCTAGTTCCATTTCAGAAAGTTTTTAGACCTGGTTTTGTCACACAAAGTGTCTTGGTTTATTTCTGGACTGGTCCTTATCAAGAAAAGAAACACCAAGCGGATTGCAACTCTGTTGATTCTTTCAACTCCTTAGCAGCTTTTGACACCATCAACCATGGAATCCATGGAATTCCTAATTTGACACTAACATGCCTCTCGTCTTCCATTGGCTTTACCCATTCTGGTAGCATATTTTCAATACAAAAGTTCAACCTGTCATTCAGAAATCTGTGTATTCTACTTTCCTCTCTGAAACCGCTGGAACATATTACTTGCATATCTACTTGAATTGGATTTTTCATTTGTAGCGGAATGGGAAAGCATATAGTGCCTATTCACAGTCAGAAGTTCACGGGCAAGTTTATGAAGTTGTGTGTGCTGCTTTGAATTCAGTACTTTCTTTACCAAGGTAACTGAAACGTATAGAAAACCTCTATAATGTTAGTATTTGGTTATATTCTATCTGACCCATACAGGGTTGTATCTAACTAAGTCATACACAGAGAAAACCTACTAAAATCATGACTTAGTCATCTCCATAGATTTCAGTGTGCCACTCTGAATCCCAGTTAGTTGACTATAAACCAATATTTACAAATAGTTGCTCTTTTTCCCTTTAGCAGTTAAAGTGAATGTTAATAATACAACAAATATTTCTTCTCACGTGAAGTTTATATTTAAAAATACTTTTTATATGATGTGCCATAAATGTTAAAAAGGATGCTTATGCAGTCGCATACACTGCTATTTGGTTATCTATGTTACTGTGTAATGTAGAGTTGATGTCCTGTACAATCAAATACTCTTACTTGAATATTTGCTGTCTTTTAGTGCATATTGGTCTTTCCATTTTGTTAATTAAAATCAGTTATATTTGTATGTGTGTGTGTGTGGTTAAAACCTTTTAGCATTAGGAAATAACTGTAAAGTTCACTGTAGCACAGACTTTGGATTTCTACAAAGGTCATTACTTACATGTTATTGATTAGGTGAGTGTGTTTAATCACTTGCCATTAGGAGGTTACTGTGTCACCTAAATCCTATTGATTCAAATCGCGCCAGTGAGGCAGTAGCAATATATCTTATTGTCTGTTGTGTCTTTCAGTAGCTTTGTGCAAAATTATGCTCTTTAGCTGGAAGACGATCTAGATTAGAAGGGGGTTTTTTGTTTGCTTTTTTGCATCACTAGGAACGAAAATGGAAAAGGAAAATGGATGATGGAACAATATGAATTAAGTTTCTGAGTGCCACAACTTGGTTAAACATTAAGTGTTTTACAGCTTGGGAGTTACTATTATGATTCAGTCATTTAGGTTGTTCCCATAAAGAGAGGTCACTTATTCTTTTATTGGCACTGGACTTCATTAAAATATCATGGTATCTCACCATAAAAAATGGAATGAGTGACCATATTGGCTGTAGACCGGAAGTTTAAAAAGGGGCCATTATTCAGCTTTGTTACACATCAGATGGGTAGGCAGGAAAGGTATTGGCTGAAACACAATGTCACATGTTATCTATCTACCTATAGCAATGTGTCCGTCGCAATTCACAGTAAGTTAGCAGTCATTGTGTTTAAGTTTTGTTTCCAATTAAAAACTTGTCATTAGGCTAGTAGGTATTTTATTTATATATTATTTATAATCCAGATTTCTTTCCCACCCTTCCCTATATGGTCCCATGGCAGGTTAAAACTATATAAAAATGCAATATTAAAATCAGTTAGAATGATTTAAAATAAGAACAGGGTGTGTCCCAAATGCACACCCACACCCACACACCACACACATATATATCAGGTGTCGAAGAATAATAGAATAACAGAGTTGTAGAGTTGGAAGGGACCCCAAGGGTCATCTAGTCCAACCCCCTGCAATGGAAGAATCTAAACTAAAGCATCCATGGCAGGTGGCCATCCAACCTCTGCTTAAGAACCTCCAAGGAAGGCGAGTCCACCACCTTCTGTGGGAGACTGTTCCACTGGTGAACAGCTCTTACGTCAGAAAGATTTTCTTGATGTTTAGTTGGAATCTCCTTTTTTCTAACTCGAAACTATTGGTTTGAGTCCCACCCTCCAGAACAGGACAAAATACAAGCTTGCTCCCTCTTCCATGTGATAACCCTTGAGATATTTGAAGATGGCTGTCATAGCTCCTCTCAGTCTCCTCTTTTCCAGGCCAAACATACCCAGGTACAGTGGTACCTCGGGTTAAGTACTTAATTTGTTCTGGAGGTCTGTTCTTAACCTGAAACTGTTCTTAACCTGAGGTACCACTTTAGCTAATGGGGCCTGCTGCTGTGTCACCGGTGAGCGATTTCTGTTCTCATCCTGAAGCAAAGTTCTTAACCTGAGGTACTATTTCTGGGTTAGCGGAGTCTGTAACCTGAAGCGCCTGTAACCTGAGGTGCCACTGTATGTCTATAGCAGACAACAAAAGCTTATACAGTGAAGGTGCCCAATTTATGGGTGGAAAGTGCCATAGTTTAAGGGCTGCAACAGAAAATACCTTCTCCTAGACTACTCCTATTCAAACCTCTGAAACCATTCTTTTTTTTATCAATAGACTTCATGTGCTTTTTTTCCAAGAAATGATGCAAAGAAACTCACAGTGAAAGAGCAAGCCCACAGATCCCCATCCCCTGGCCATGACTAGTTGCTATTTTCCACACAGGTTGTTTGATCACTTAATGTCATCAAAGCTGTTTTTGAAGCTCTGGGTTTGGTGCCATGGTGCAAGCCCAAAGTATGGGAGATTGCACCTAGGAAGAGACGGTAGAGAGAGCAGTTGTGTATGCCTGCCTTGCTTCCTTCCCCTATGTGATTTCACAGCCTGGGTGCTGTGAATGAAGGCAAAATCCACTCAGGCAAAATGGTAAAGCCAGAGACTGTAATGATAGTGGATATCAATAATTCTGTCTCTTCTGAAGAGCATATGAAAAGTTGGAGCTGGCTTTACTTTGAAGCCGCTGGCAAGCCTGCTTTCTTCTCTAGTGATGTGCGGGTTTAAAATTCACTGACCTACCCTCAACTTTCAAAGCTGGCTCTTTTCCAAGGCTCCTGTTTACAGCGGCTGCAGGACTCTTTGCTTAGCAACATATTTAATGGGGCCACGGGGAATTTGGACTTCCATCTAAATGAGTTTAGAATGCCAAAGAGGAGGATCAGGAGTTCAGGTGGAAGAGAAATGAAAAGAAACACTTAAAATACTGGGTCATTGCAAGTAACCACCTCCTTCCTTCTGGCCTTCATAAGGATGCAGTTTTATATGTGCTTTTAAAGTCCCCACTGCAAAGCAATAGCATTCAGGGGTTTCTCGTATTATTATTTTTTTTTAATGCAGCAGAAGTGTAAAAGTTTCTTTGTCAAGTGCATGTTTCTTCTTTCATCCCAGTTGTCTGGGATGGAACTACTGCAGGGAAGTGAAAGGCGTTTAGTACTTCAGTGCTGTGAAGAAAACAAAGGGGTTGGGGGATGGGGGATGCATATTAGGTAACAAAACGAAACAGGATATTCTATTGACTGTGGATTATTATTATTTTTTGCACTTGCCTGTTTTCAGTCACACATCGATTAATTAAACAGGGAAGAAAGTTTGTGGTTTTTTTAATACTCAAGTGTAAATAATAAAATTACTTGCATTTGCATTGCTGCTTCTTAATATTCCGGCTGCACATAAAAGCCTGTATGTGACCCGATTTTGTGAACCTCTGTAGTGGTTGATGCTTTGATGGTAGTCCTATTGATGGTAGTCCTGTTTACCTCTCCACATGTTTATGCTGTGTGCATAGGGGAGAACGGGACCATGGCTGCCAGCCCACACATCTGTTAAGGGGAGCCCATTTCACCACAAATATTGATTGCTGCAATCTCTCACACAGCTATGTTGATTTCAGTGTGGATTTACCCATGCATAATTCCAAACTGAAGAAAACACTGCCTGTAATCATATTGTGCGTGTAAGCACTACACTGATGATTAAAGAATCAGATCACCAGACTAATGTTGCGCTGTAATAAACTGGCAAAGTGGTTGTTGCATCTGTAGATTAGCTTTTGCTAAAAATGGCATTCTGATTACTTGGAGGTATGTCTCAAGTGACTCCCTGAGCCAGATTTTTAATTAGCTCAGTTTCTAATGTGGATGTTCTTTTCTTCCTGCATAGTTTTAATCGTCTAGACTAAAATGTTGCGCTGCACCACAAATGCCAGAGAGGAAGCAATGTTTGCTGACCCAATTCACATTAAAAACCACACTCTTTTGTGACAGTATTAGTTAACCAGCTATATATATATAGTTGCTCTTTGGAGTCCAGGTTCATTATGTATTTTGAGGCATATGAGCATTTACATATCTTTATCACTTGTACCAGTGCAATCTTTACTCAGAATCAAGCCCCATTGTATTCAGTGAGTCTTGTTCCCAGATAAGTGTGCATAGTATAGAAACTCACTTAGTGCTGTGAAGTTCTTATGTACACCAAAACCCTGCTTAGATCATGCTGCTTATGCGGCATTGTGTTGCTAAGTGTATCGCAAGGTATTCACAGCACGATAGTTTAGATACGTTACAGATCTGGTGTTGCATCCCATGCACAGATGTAGTTTATTCATGATTGCGGCCGCTCTCCAGTTGACAGATAGATCAAGCCTTACGCTCCCATTCCTCCTGAATTCCTCTCCTGCAGTATTCCCGTAGTTTGAATGTGACCTATCATTTGCATGGGAAATTTGTATGGGAAATTGAAGCCCCAGTCTGCACATTCAAAGTCAAGCACTACCTCAAAGCCAAATAGAAGTGGACTGGAATTAGAAAAGCTAGCTGCAGCAGCAGAAACAGAAAAGGTGCATTGGAGATAGAAAATTCTGATCCAGGAGGCCATAATATAGAGAAGTTAAATCTCTGCTCTTTAGCTTCCACCTCAGCTCACATTTCCTAGCCCTCTTCTCCAGCTGTCAGCATCCTCTTCAGGTGTGAGTGAAGGGAGACATCTTTGTAGGAGGCCTGGATTTGGAAGAGATCCAAAGCTGACACATCTCCACTCTTTGGTCTTCAGCAAAAACTCTTCAATCTCAGGTAGCCTCTCCTGCTTCTCTTGGCTAACAGCAATGACCACTGCTACTTATATAGAAGAATACTTGTATGTCCATGTGCAAAGTTATGCTTCGTTCCCCATTGTGGCTTGCCTCTGAGTAGACATGTATAGGCTAATCCCACAAAAAAATACAGCAGTTTACAATGTCTATATTTCTGAATGTGCTACAATCAAATTAAATTAAGAAGGATACTCTCAGTAGATAGCTTTAACTTTTATGCAATTAACACTTCATTCTCTTACGTTTCTCAGTGTCTTTCTCAATTAAAGCAGCAAAGGTAGGAAATATGATCTCTCCCAACCCTTTTGATTATTGAATAGACATAATGAGGGGGGGGGATGGCTTTTTTAAAAAAGAGAGAAATAAATGCTGCCCAGTTGTTGATTTGATTTGGATCAATTGTTGGGAAAGGCGGCGGCGGGGGGGATTAAATTGCCTTACACATAATTTTTAGTGAAAGTGCAGTGGGAGGAATTATTTTCTTTGTTTTGTTCTGCATAAATCTGAAATAATTTTCTCATTAATGTAACTTCAGCAATGAACTCTCTTGCTGTGTTTGGTGAACTCTAAACAATAGTCCATCTTGTTGTTGGTGGAATGTTCTTTGGTGGAATGTATTTAAAGCATAGGCCAAACCAAAGCAGCAGGCATATAAGTGATAATGGCCTTTTACTCACAATTGAAAATTTTATTTGTACAGATACAGACTCTTTATATGTAGAAATGCACCTTTTGGAGTTTTGTGCAGCCTTGCTTTATTTTCAGGCAGAATTGGGTGTTTGGATAGTGTGAAATGAGTGATGGGATGCTTTTTGGTTTTTTTTTAGTGAGGAAACATGACATACAGTTATCTGAGGAAGGATATTGTAAAAACATATGGATCAGGCCAACGGTCCATCTGATCCAACTTCCTGTTCTCATAGCAGCCAACCAGATGCCTATGGGAAGCCTGCAAGCAGGACCTGAATGCAACAGCACCTGAGCACAATAGCACTCCCCACTCCCTCCTAGTAAACTGTAATCAGAAGCATACGTCCTCTTACAGTGGATGTACAACACATCCATCTTGACTAGTAGACTGTGCATAATTGCATGCTTGCGATGCTGGGACTTTAAATGCTATGGTGGCACTACAGCTTGAAGCATGAAATAATTAATAAGAACATCAGATTTGGGGAGCCATTCAGGGCTGTCACTCTTGACTGCTTGATGTTCTTGATGTTCCACATGTGGCCTGCACTTTGCCTTCAGGTCTTTCCATCCACAGCTGGATGGAAACTGGATGGATGGTGTTATGTACTGAGTTGAATAGGATCCAAAATGCAGCAGTCTGATTGGTCCTAGAACAATAGGATTCAGAATGCAGCAGTCTGATTGGTCCTAGAACAATAGGATTCAGAATGCAGCAGTCTGATTGGTCCACAGGTGTCATGGTATTGAAGGAGTATGAAGGGGAAGAGGAGAGACGAGCAGACGAAGGGGGGCAGGAAGAGCCAGTGCAGGAAATGGGGGAAAGCCAGGAGGAGGAAAGGCTCTCAGATGCTGGAGCAGAGCCTCAACCCCGCACAGGAAGTTCTGGCACGGATAGCGATGCAGTGTCAGTTCCATCTGCTCAGGAACGGAGAGGGTTAAAGCGGAGGGGGCAGAGACATCAGTTGAGAATGCCGCGCCTCTTCTGCTGGAAAAGGGGCGGACGTAAATCACTCCGGGAATCTGACTCACAGGATTCGGACGTGTAATTATGTGTGCTGCTTGTACATATGTAAAATAAAGGCTGTATCTATGTATCTCTGAGTGAGCAGAAGCACTTCTTGTGAAGAGTATTCTCAAGCCATCACAACAGGAGCCACCCAATCCAGCTCCAGGTGGAAGTGAATCCACAACCTGATTGGCCTACAGGAGAATCCCAGAATTAGCCAATCACATGGGGCCCATTGTGTAAATAATGTATATAAAGCAGACATTCTAAAGGAACTTCCATTCCTCCTCACCACCATGAGCTGAATAAAGAGCATGAAATCCACTCTCTACTCCGAGTATATTTCAGATGGATACTGGCTTCTTGTCTGATTCTGATGTTAATGAATCCCTGTTCCCAAGTACTTGATGGTATTTCTGAAAATGAAGCTAGTTTGGTCAAACATTACACTCCTGAAAGGGTTGCTTATTTCCCTGTCAGACCTTTGAACACTCCTATAATTTTTTTTGGCCACTTTGGAGAGATGAGCAATTTGTTCTGCAGCAACATGCATTTGCGTTTGTGCACGCATACACACACACACAGAGAGAGAGAGGTAGGGAGATTGAGAGAGAGAACACTGTGTCTTCTGCAAATTTTTGAATGTTTCAAACTGCATTGCCAGGAAGTATTCTCCCAGGACTCTTTTTTTAACCTAAATAAATCAATTCTGTATAGGTATTCTTGTAAAAATAGACCTTTCGGGTTGTTTCAGATGTGCTCCTTTGAAGAACTGTGCAACCTACCTGCACTTTTAAAACAAATATGTCAACATGTTGTGGTTCTCTTGGCACAAAGGTTTTTCCAACCTGTTTTTTGAGTTTCAAAACCTTGCTGTAACATATTTCCCCCCTTTCCCTAAGCCAATTATCAAAATTTTGTATAGTGTTGAATTTGGAAATGACCACCTCCTAGGCAGTGATTCATACATTAAATAATTACTCTGTAGCACCACAGGGAGTAACTTCAAGATGTGTGTCACTGGGAGAGGCTTCTGAAGTTGCACTGAAATGATGGTGGAGGTTCTGTTTTGACTTGCTATGTAACATTCAACAGGATGGAGTCATGCTTCTCCCCTGTAGTGATGATGTGTGGACAGCACACATGCCTACGACCTGTGTTTTCCCTTGATTGAGATGTGTAGGTTCCTTCTTTAAATATGTCAGGCACTCAGTCCATGTACCAGAAATTATCTGTCACGTGATGTGACAGGCTAGAAGCACAGCTTGGTGGAGTGCATTCAGCAGTGAGTTGGCCCAGAATAAGCACTGCAGATTTGACTGGGTTGATCTGTTTCTCCAGGACCTGGAGGATGCTGGGTTGTGCTATCTGAATCCAGTGGGGCCTGAGGGTGAATTACACAGGAACCGTGAACAGAATATGTGTGAGTCAATTATATATCCCAAGATTTACACTTCTACAGAAGAAAAACGCACCTTGCAATAAATGCTGTTAAAAAAAATGAAAATGAGACTTGTGCATTGGGAATTATTTCTCTGCCAAGCAAAAGATTGTGTGGTCTGTAATGTCCTGGCCTTGTGAAAGAGCACAGTTCTATTTCTATTGTACAGTTTGATTAATCCCATAGGAGACTGATTGTAGCTTCAGTGGCTGTTAGAAATGGTTCTTTAATTCCCAAACATATTTGCTTGACTTCCAGCTATGCAGCTCAGGCTAAAAAGCACAGTCAAGGGTTATTTTCTTACACATTTAAAGACCTTAGGGATACATATTCAACTTGATCATGTGGGTGTATGGGGCAGTCACCCAAATGAAATCCACTTCTGTCGGGTCCCCTACTCCAACCCCATTTTTGAACTGCTCTTCCATCACTGTTTGTCTTTAGGAGTTTTCAGATTCCCATAAGAATGAAAGAGCCCAGAATTTGGAGCCCAGCATGATTTGATTATGGTGAATTTGAGTCAGCAGCTACTTTAGTGGGAGGCAGATGGGGCTGTTTTCCACTCTCATAAACTGTAACATTAAAAGGGACATCAGCTAATTTTGTATCTGGAAGAGGCCATCTGGACTCTTTTCAGCTGTACTCATGCTCTTAGGTAGTTCTTTTTTCATTCATTTTACTTAACATTAGACTTTCTTTCCTGGTGTGGTGGGTTTTATTGTTTGCTAACCTTAAAAAGCAGACACGCTTTGAGAGCTGGTGCGGCATAGTGGCCAAAGAGACAAAACTGAAAATCTGGGAAAACCCAGTTCAAGTTGCCTTTGCCATGAATTCAGTAGAATTTGGCAAACCACTGTCTCTCAGGCTCAGCCCCCTATTTCCAATATGGACGTAATAATGCAGCCTTAACTTACAGTGTTGCTGCAAGTGTACTGAACCCTCAATTTGGGGACCTAATCCTGCCCCCAAACAATCCCCTCTCCCCCCCAGCACTTCTGATTTGGGTGCTAGTGGCAAAATGGGGGGGGGGAGCCCATCAGGAAAAAAAGATGCAAAATGGATGTTGCTCAAGCCACACACCCTGAGTGCCACACGCCAAGAACACCCGTAGTTAGAAAAAGGCACTAATGCTACCCGGGTTTCCATTAACAACTCAGAATTGAGGAGTATTCTAAGCTAGGTACCTGATGAATTGCAGAATCTTCCTTTATGCTCTATGGCCTGGAAAAGCAAGCATCAGGATACTTCCTCAAGCTAGAAGCAGGCAAATGTGCGTTACATTTAGAGCCTTTAGATAATTCAGTCAGTCCCTTCTTGTTTTCTGCCTCAAGATTCAGTTCCTTTTGCATTTTCTTCCATTCCACTTGAAAATGCCACACCCCAGACTGGATTTGCCAAGGTTTGAACTTCATCACCTACTGCTACTGAATATGTGGCTTGAGGTCATTGTGTGGCAGCTAAACCAGATGTTTCCTTGGCAGTGTGGCAAAAAGTAATTGAATAATCCTAGAATGGAGAAGACCATTTCCTTACCTCCATGTCTTCCTTGTCAGCCAGCAGTCTCCTTGTACTTGTCACAGTCTCCAGGTGTTCTCTTCCTATTGGTTCTATGATATCAGCACCAACATATATTATAAGTTTGAGTTTGGCTCTAACTTAAGATATAGAGGACCATAAAGCAGAGGTGGGGGAAAGTGTTTCCAATAGATGAGCAAGTTAAATGGTTGCCTCCTGGGAGTTTGGCTAGAAGGGCACTTTTGCTGCAAAGCCCTATCTCATGGCATATCTGTCTAGTAGTAAAGGACTAGAAAGCCTGCGGTTTCTGTGACATTTGGTATATTAAGTGCTTATTAGTACAGATCATGTATGGTTCACTTGCAAATCAAGGGCTCGGGAGGGCTTTTAATGGAAACAGCGAGCAATCCAATCAATTTGAAAGGCTCTAATTGGTCTTTATATTTGCAGATAGTTCTGTAGAGCAAAAGCTTACACTTTCTAGGTTTTTCTCATAGCATTTACAAAGCAAGTTGTCAAAGTTTGGAAAGGGCCTTTTTGGTGTGTTTTGTACTCTTCTTTCTTCACGTCAGCAGCCATATGAAGCAGAAAATTGTTGTGTGTGCTTCAGACACATTATAAATACTTAACTGCAGTATTGCTTGGACCTACAGCTTTTTAAAGTTTTCTTGCATTATTTTTTTATTTTTTTGTTTTGTCTTCTTGTAAACCACTTTGAGGTTTATTTGGTTTTTTTTACAATCAAGCTTTTTTATATATAAATCAAGATAATTAAACAGTTGGTCTGTGAACACGTAGAAAAGGATTCTGCGATTACTAAGACCTAGTGTGGGTTTCTCAACAAGTTATGCCAAACAAATCTTGTTTCCTTTTTTTGATAAGTGTTGTAAGCCTGGTGGATCAGGGGAATACTGTTAACACAGCATATCTTGATTTCAATAAGACTTTTGATAAAGTCCTCCATGAACTTGCTGTTAAAATATGGTCTGGGTGAGGTTACTATTAGATAGATTTGTAGTTGTTTGACCAAATCCAAAGAGCACTCACTAATGCCTTCTCATAAAAAAGTGACAAGTGGGGTACCACAGGGTTCTGTCCTGGGCCCATTGTTCTTCAACATCTTTATAAATGACTTGGCTGAAGGAATTGAGGAGATGCTCATCACATTTGCAGATGGCACCAAACTAGGAGTTGCTAATGTGGAGAGAATCAGAACTTACAGAGTTAAGAAGTTCTGAGTGACGTCTCACATTCTGAGGCGTGGTTTAGTATACTGAGGGGAGTGTTTCCTGTGTCTCAGTGTTGTTCCGTTACTGGAGGAGAGACGAGCAAAATGAGTGCTCTGTCACCAGGAGAGTTCTGAGTTGTTTTTCTACACGAATAAAGACTTTTAGAAGATAAGGAAGACACCGTGTGTGAAGCCTGATTTATTACACGCACACATACACAGCAACAGTTTCTACGCTGCGTACACTCTGCTACAAGTAGCTGTGGGAAGTCCTGGGAGCAGAGCGCTGAGGCGGAAGCGTGTGGGCTCCAGAAAGAAAAGCTACAAATCAAACATTCCATACTGCAGAAGACAGAATCAGGATTCAAGATGGCCTACCATGCACACTCTGAGCTAGGCTGCTATCCTCTGGTGTGGTGGGGGATACTATATCCTTTTGTCAGTGTTGAAATGATTCAGTAGCTGTCAGTCTGGTCAGCTTCTGTTCATGGAAGCAGAAGAGTGCCATATTGCCCTTTGCCTCAGGCAGCAAAATGTCTTGGGCCAACCCTGGCATTGGCAGGCAACTTTTTCACACTCTGAAGTTGACTCATTGTAGCCAAAGTACAATGGAGTACAATGAACATTAGGGGTAGGGGGCTTGGTTAAGCACACAGCATTAACTTTGGAGACTATACATTAAACCAAACTGAGTGTTATTACTTGGAATGTCTCCAAACTGACATCTTCTGGCTAGAAAGAGACAGAGCAAGACTGTTTGGCAGGAAACTATGAGGTTTTGAGAATAACAAAATACTTAGGAGCTCAATAACCACTGTGCAGTTTGTTGGTTGGCATCAGTGGAGGTAATTATGTAATTAGCGGAAGTTGTTAATTGTGTTGCTGGCCATCCAAATTGTATGATTTGTCAGTAAATTCATTTTACAATAAAAGAGATGGATGGATGTTGAGAAAGAAAAGTTAGGGAACATAAGAGCTGCTATATTATCCTGTGAGCCTTGTTAGAAGTGCAAGAGTTGTAAAATGAGGCGGTGAGCACCCTTAGGAACTTTTGGAGGTGGAGGACATATTTGGATGTCTGCCCCTCTGGGTTGTGACCTGTAAGGCTAGACATGGAATGCCTTTGGGACTGCCTGATCTCACCCACCAGGAATTGTGGGGCCCTCATCTAAGACTTGGGTCAGGAAGTGTCCGTATTCATCTTAAGAGTGAGGCTTATGTAATGGGCTATAATCAAACCATGTGAGGTGGCTCACCCAGGTTTGGTTGGATTCTGGTTGCTCCCACATGGTGCTTACCCTCTGCTGAGATCTGTATTGAGTAAAACATGGTCCTAATTCAATCCCACATACTCGTGTCTTGCCTCTTATTTACCTATTCCAGGTGAAAAGGAAGAAGAGATAGCAAACATGGGGCTGGTGTATTATCTTGTGCACTCTTATAGAAGAGCAAGATAGCACCTGTATGTATCATTTTTCGGGGGGGGGGAGACCTTGATCTTGTTCTGCCTACTATGTGGTTGCTTATTTTTGTTATCTTCTGCACCTGCCTGTCAATGGTAAAACAGAGATAAAGAAATACACCTGGGATGATCCGTAATGAGACCCTCTATAATGAGCAATATATGGTGAATACAATGGAATTGTTAGAGGGTGGGTGAAAGCTCTTAATAGTCTTACCCAGCTGCAGTTCTTTATCTTTCTTTCAGTACTGACAGACAGGCATACAAGACAGCAAGCAAGGAGATAGCAGGTAGGACCAGATCAAGCTATTCATTTACATAAGAAGGGCACAGGTGTTATCTTGCTGTTTTATAAGGGCACTTAGGATATGTCAGCTTCCGTGTTTAAATGGTGAATAAAATGTCCATACTGCACTGTCATCATCATTCTTTCTCCTTTTTCATCCCTCAGAAAATATGTGTTGATCATACCATTTTAAGAGGGAAAGGCTGATGGCCAGTGTTGTCTAAGACCTTTTTTAAAAAACAACAAACCAAGCAACCAAAAACATTTCTTACCTTTCTCTTCTTTTTGCAAGATAGCTCTTTAAGTAACCATGATATAAGTATTTAGATTGTAGTGCTGTGTCATAGCTTACCTGTATAAGCAGTTAGTGAATGCAGTGAACCACTAGAACAGCCTTCTCTAACCTGGCCATTGGATATGCTTGCTTGGGGCTGATGAGGGTTATACTCCAGCTCTCCGCAGGTTAGTACACAGGAGAAGAGGGAAAGCTGATGGATGTGCATATATATATATATAAATAAATATTTGTTCCTTTTCATTCTAGTTAGCCGGCTTATGAAGTATGAATGCGGATAAAGCAGTGGATGGGGAAGCCACTGTATGAGATAATAAAATGTTGGCAGTGAATACACAGGATGATCATAGAATCATACAGTTGGAAGGGACCGCCACCTGCAATACAGGAATCTTTTGCCCAATTAGGAGTCTCATGCTCTACCGCTGAGCTATACAGATGTTCTGTTACAACTTGCCTCAAGTATAAAGAGTAGAAATATGTAAAATTGTAAATGTTTGGGTAGTCTGCCCTGAGTCCAAATGTGTGGGAGAATGCTCCTCATATATCTAGGCAGTAGTACATGTAGACCTGGACCTTGGAACTGATGTCCAGAGCCCTGTAGCTCAGGTGGTCCCAACTGACCACCCAGAGAGCAGCTGATGGAGGGAAACCAGCAAACAGGTCCTGCCGGAGCATGCCATGACCTGTTGGGACTAATGTAGGTTGACACAGCTTGCTTGCTTTCAAAAGCATTTTATAGTCAGAAGAAAGCTGACCAGGCATGCACATGTTCATAGATGCCTTTTATTTTTACTTTTAAAACACAGTGGGTGAGTTTCAATGCTGGTGCTACTCAGAGTAGTCCAATTGACATTTATGGGCACGGTTGACTTAGGTGCTGCCTAGACAGCATCTTAAAAAGCAGAGACATCACCTTGCCGACAAAGGTCCATATAGTTAAAGCTATGGTTTCCCCAGTATTGATGTATGGAAGTGAGAGCTGGCCCATAAAGAAGGCTGATCGCCGAAGAATTGATGCTTTTGAATTATGGTGCTGGGGGAGACTCTTGAGAGTCCCATGGACTAGAAGAAGATCAAACCTATCCATTCTTAAGGAAATCAGCCCTGAGTGCTCACTGGAAGGATAGATCCTGAAGCTGAGGCTCCAATACTTTGGCCACCTCATGAGAAGAGAAGACTCCCTGGAAAAGACCCTGATGTTGGAAAGATTGAGGGCACAAGGAGAAGGGGACGACAGAGGACGAGATGGTTGGACAGTGTTCTCGAAGCTACTAACATAAGTTTGACCAAACTGCGGGAGGCAGTGGAAGACAGGAGTGCCTGGCGTGCTCTGGTCCACGAATAGCCGGGCACAACTAAACAACAACAACTTAGGTGCATTAATTGTAATGAGTCTGCTCTGAGTAGGACTTGTTGAAATACAACCCAATTATCCTTTTCAACAACACAGTGGTGCTCTTTCCAAGTAAATGTTTTATTCCAATACTTACGATGGTGCTGTGATTAAAGTGAATTTAAAATGCGGAACTGCACATGCTCACAGTATTTATTTATTTTCCAATTAGGTTTGGCAAACTTTGTGTGTGGAGGTGGTGGTTTGTTTTCCTGTAAAGTATCAAGGCTGCAGAAGTGGTTGTAAAGCATGTAACGGCAACATTGGGAAGAGATATATTAAGTGACTGCTTCACAGCTGAAGTATTTCACATGGCAGTCTAAAGTGTCCCATCCTACCATTAAGTCTAAGATCTAAAATTCCCTAGTTCCACAACTCTTTGGGCTTTGGGTGAAAAGCAGAAATATGGTGACAGGAAGACAGAGTCACTTAAGCTTCTGTGTATTGTAACATCTAGAAGCCACCCACATTTGGCTTTGTAGGTATATACACCTATTTTTTATTTGAATAATGACAATAATTTTAAACCACTAAGGAGGGCATCGTCTACATTCTGTTTCTGTGTTTGAATGAAATCCTGACATGCATGGTTATTAGACATCTATCTAGCTTGTGTTGCCTCCCCTAATTTTTATTTCAACCTTTTGCAAGTGGCACATTTAGGAATGATTTTTAAATGATGATAAAATTATACAGCTCTGGAAAATGTGGGAGAGTAAATGGGATTGCAGCTATGGTGTACAAAAGCATGGCATAATTAATATGTGATTCTTAAGCATTTTATAAAACAGGACTCTTTCCCGGAAGGAAAACCTACACTGTATACTTTAAATTTACCAGAAACATAATTTTCTCATATCAATTCAGTTCACTATTTTTAATAAAAACTTTAAGAATACACAATAGCCCTTTTCCATTTAAAACCATCAAGAAAAAGTGTATGAGAGAATGTATTTATTTATGAGATTCACTAAGTAGAAACATTTTAATGTTATATGGATCCTTACCTAAGTTAACCTAAGAACATCCATGGAAGGAAATTTTCTGATTCCTTTTTCCCAGCTGCAATCAACTGTGCTCCCCAAAGGCCCTTTTTGAGGGGCCCTTCAGAATAATATGGGCACAAGGGGGGGTGCTGGGGAGGGATGGAAAACTTTCCACCAGCCAAACCTAGTGCTGATTCACTTCTGCTCATGCTACACCCCCATGTTCCGCCCTGCATTGTCCAGGAGAGCCTCCAGCCATCCGGAAAGACTTTTGGTGGGAATCCAGATGAAGTGAACAGGAAAGTTTCATTCTGTGAACTTCCTTAACTTATTGCAGAAGCCATGTTACCATCATGCTTGTAAGAGGCAAAGGTATTAAACCGTGTGATGCATGGAGCACATTGTGCCTAATTCTTGACAGAGGGATACTATTTCCAAATTACAAAAAACTTGCATGAATGTTAAAAAGAGGGTCTTTTCGGAAGTGGTGCCCACCCTGTGGAACACCCTCCTATCAGTTGTCAAGGAAATAACAAAACCCCACCTATTTAGTCCTCAACATTTCCCACATTTTGCTTGGAGGATCTGCATGGGGCTTCTACTCATGCTCACCTGAATGTGAGTAGAGCCTTTTACACAGTTGGAGAGCCTGATAAAGTAAGGTCCTTGACTACTAAAGGTGTTCTACGTGCATTCAAGTGAACATGGGTAAAAAGCTCCCTTAAGACCTCTAAATAGGAAATGTTGTATGACTGAAGAGGTAGGGTCATGCACATGGGGCTGTTGAGGGGAGGACTTCCACGTGCCCCCTGCCCCAATCCACCTCTGTATTTTCAGGCAAGTGCCTGGACACACATATAATGGTTTGAATCTTTCAAGCAAAAACTTCACTTAAGTATCAGTTATGTGGAAGAAAGCATTTTAGATCATTTGAGTAAATTCTTCTGTTTTAAGGAATACTCTGGGTGGAATATGGGACACGGGTGGCACTGTGGGTTAAACCACAGAGCCTAGGACTTGCTGATCAGAAGGTTGGCGGTTCGAATCCCCGCGACGGGGTGAGCTCCTGTTGCTCGGTCCCTGCTCCTCCTCACCTAGCAGTTCGAAAGCACATCAAAGTGCAAGTAGATAAATGGGTACCGCTCCGGCGGGAAGGTAAACGGCATTTCCGTGCGCTGCTCTGGTTCGCCAGAAGCGGCTTAGTCATGCTGGCCACATGACCCGGAAGCTGTACGCCGGCTCCCTCAGCCAGTAAAGCGAGATGAGCGCTACAACCCCAGAGTCGGTCACGACTGGACCTAATGGTCAGGGGTCCCTTTACCTTTACCTGGGTGGAATTCTGCATTATAGTAAATTACACAAGGAAGCATAGGCACTGGCTCCAGGGGGCTGAGGCTATTTTTTTAAAAGGGGGCTGCCCCCCTATTGAGGCCAAAAATGGAGCCGGGCATGGAACGCTGTCAGGATGTTGTATGACGTTGCACATGCACTGTCAGGATGTCACGTTGGGCCCCCTCAATGTTCTTTGGAAGACGGTGCCTCTGCAGGGAAATGTAAGAACTGCTGATTTCATCCAAGAAATAAGTTCTTATTGGCATACTTATGGCAAAGTGCTCTTTGTGTGTGGCTATTTTTTTTGCCATTTATCTCAGCTGCGTTCTTTGAAACAATGTAATTCTAACCCCTGAGCTATATCAGTAACTGGTTTTAAATGTACTTTGTCTCATAAGACAAACATACAAGATACATGGACAAGTTCTTGCTGACCTATACAGTGCTGACTTTATAATAGGTCATATTTCAAGTACTGTGTGCTTGATAAATAGCCTGCCTCTAAGAGCTCTGTCCTCGGTGCTGAAATCTCTCGTGATGTATAGGTACGTCTGGCTGATAAATTCTAATGTCGGCATGTGTGTGATAGCGATTCATCAGGTTTGTAAAGAGTGTGCTCAGTGAAACATACTGAATTCATAAAGATACATATTCTGGATATTATAGAATTACCACTGGGACCCACACACATCCCATTTTGCCCTTTAGAGCTTCTGTGGAAATCTATTGCAGCTTGCAAGCAATGACTAAAAATGACCCAGAAAGAATTTGTCATAATTTAAGATGAACTTTTAGTAATTAATGACTTGCTTTCAAGGGGGATTTGTTGTTGTGACAATCAGTGGCAGACCGAACACAGCAGTCTCTGTATAGAAAGAGGACATATAAACACTAAGAAATTACTGTGATTTGTTTAGATAACATTCTTGGTCAATTTCTTATCCAGCATAATTAAAAGTCTAGACAGGTTTTTTTGGGTTGTGGAAAAATTGCACACTTCCTACCTAACTAGATTTTTGAAATTTAAAATGTTGAGTAAATTTTCAGACTCTTAAGAAATTTGAGTTACTTAATTTTGGGCTTTGGGGCAAATTTTAGTTTTTAGTGTCCTGCCTTCAAATTATATTTTGACTCTGAAATGTCACATTTTCACATCCTAATTTGAATGAATTGTCAATCCCAAAGAATAGGTCCTGCTATCTCTCCAACTTTATTTAAAGAAGGGGTGGGGAGCCTCTGCCTTGTAGGCCAATCACTAGGTTTCCCCATTTGGTCCATAAGGCTGTTTTGGGCAAGCCATGCCTATCTGCCCTACACCTGATGTCATACAGGTAAGGGCAGAGCTTTGTCAAAGCTTTCTTGAGCAGTTTCCAAAACACCTGACAGCGATTTGGTTGGCTTACTCCCATCTGCATCAGCTGATGGGAAAGGTTATCCTGAGTGTTTTTTCTCTGCTTTGTTTCAGCAGCTGTTTCACTCCAAATGGGTTTTCAGTGAAGTGGCTGGTGAAATGAAGATGGGAACACCTTACTTTTAGCAGATATATATTGCTTGCTAGTACTTTGAAGCCCCGGCTCTGAGACTTCAAAGCACCAAATCCTTTGATGACATTTATGAAGATAGGTGATTGACAGATGGCCATCCTGTCAATTTTCACTCAAGGCACATTCTGATAAGAATCTGGCCCATTGAGCCAAAATGCTCCCCTCCACCAATGTAAAGCCTTGCTGAGACAGAAGGCCAGAATTGGGGGGCAGTTTTTTCATTCATTTATAACATACGTCCCTGTCTTTCTTCTATGATGGAAGATAAGGGAGCGTATATTGGGGTCCCAGGTACTTTCCAGGCACTGACCATACTCAAGAGCTATTTAAACTTCAGCAAGAGTGTAGCATCATATTGTCATCAGACCATATCTTTGACTGCACCAAAGGGGATTCTGCTGACACCCAAACCACCCTCAGCCTTCTTGACTGAGTTGTTTCCTGATGATTCAGGAAATCAATGAGGCAGCATTGCATACTTTTTAACTATAGAGCCTCTCTTTCTGCTCTTGAATCTCAGCTACTTACCTTTTTCTAAGGAAAAAGCTGCTGGCATTCTACTCACCTCTATACCTTCCCTGCAGAACCCAAATGGTGCCCTCATCTTGTTGCACCATTCAGAAGTCAATGCCTGCCTTCATTTATCCATGTCTCCCTTATAGTGACACCTGAAGCAGGCCACTTCATCCTGCTGTTTGTGCAGAGCTGGCCCTGTTATTTTCCCTACATATTGGCTATTTCTGCCTTGCTTTTTCTCAGTTCTTGATATTCTTGTGAATTCTTTAAGAATTTGTTGGACATCAGCTCTGACACGAACAGGCTACACAATCCAGTTATTATCACTGTAATCATGTAACTTATTTCCAACTCCGGTGGTATACATTTTCCTCAAAATTAGGGGAGACTGTAAATCACAATTCTATACTTTTGTGGCTGACTCTTATTTTGGTGATGATAGTTATTTTGGTTGCATCTGACCTGCTTTCATTTTTACAGCTCTTTATTTTTGTTGTTATTGATCATTTAATCTCTATTGGATTTAGGATTATTATTATTATTATTATTAGTCTTGAACACTGCAAACGTACCAGAAAAGCAAATAAATATTTGCACCAGAAAAGCAAATATATTTTCGATATACCAAGCCTTGATACTCAAATGTGCATATGCAGCCAGGCTGAGTTACCTAGAATTCTTCATTTGATTTGAATGGAGTCTGGGTAAATCACAGAATCTAATCTGGTTGATTTCTTTGAGACATGCAGTTTGAAGGCATGATACATCTAGAGAAAAGATTCATTGCTAACAATAGTTACTTCTTGAATGGTTTGCAAGAAAACCCTGATGGATCACACCAAAGTCCCATCTAGTTCAAAATCCAGTTTCCCATTGTGACCAACCAGCTCCCTCTGGGAATAATATCAGCAGGTCACAACATTCTATTAATTTTTAATCCAAATACTCTTTCAGTTCAAGTGGTGTGGCCCAGTTAAGTAAATGCAGATGTTCACACAGCTCATCTTGTTTCAGTTTTCTACTCAATAATAGCTAGTCTGTAAAATCGGAATGATTATGGTAATGGCTTGTATGAAAATGGATCCATGACTTTGGGGAATTCAATTGTTTTAAAATATACAAAAATGATTATAGTACTATAATTTTTGACTAGAAACTGCTGAGCGCTTCATAGATTACAAATTAAATACAGATTTTTTTGCTGTTTTGTTTTGTTCTTTTTAAAAACAAAACACAACACAACGTAGTGGAAATTAGCCCTGGTGTTCAGCCAATGAAACACCTTTCCTAAACATTTATGTGAATACTTCAGAAAGTGTTTTATTGTGTCCTTTATTGCAAGTACACAGCCTGAAATAGATTTGATGCAGTCAGGCCTGCAAGTTTGTGTGTATTTACTGGATATTAAAATGTTGGTGTTGCACAGCATGTTCCAGTAAATCCCAAAAAGAACTTATTTAGAAAGAAAGAAGTCCAAAATATTTTGATTGTACTCAAAAATGTATTTTTCCTCATAAAAAAAGTTTCACATACTCACTGTTTCTACTCTACAGAATTTGTCCAATTCATCACACCACGGGTCAATTCTAGTTCACTGCAAAAACTCGTGGCTAATGTGTGTCATATAACACAGGAGGAGGGTATTACTCAATTCCACTATTTCTACATTTAATTAAAAAAACAACAAATACATAAAATTTTCTCCTCTACTTGCACTGTATAGACAGCATTGAGTGCCTCTTAGATTGTAAGAAGTCACACTATAAAGTCCTAGAAAACAATTTGGTTGGCACAGAATTCTTCAAAGACAGGTGTTTGTTTTAAAAAAATACCACACCGGCAAATATTTGTATTTGTAACTATCACCATCTGCTAAATCCAAGGTTTTGATTTTTGTAGAGGGATACTTTTTTTTTTGCTTTTTTATTGAGCACAATTATTTAGTCTTGTGCACCCCAGTTTAGCACACTAGTACAGTAACATTGGTATCTCATGACATATCAGCTGGAACACCTATGACTGTTGCTTGGACTTCGAGCGCTGTGCTTTTCTCTTTGTTAGTATCCCAAAGACTGATTAGAGGAGGGTAAAGCTCACTGAAGGAAAAGGATTGTTTCTTCAGGTAATTCCTGAAGTAGCTGTGTCCTGCATCACAGTTCATTTCATGAGAGATGCAGCTGAAGAGAGAAACCACACAAAAGAATCCCACAAGTGTAGCAAGACAGACAAACAATGTAGTGATGTTGTTCTCATAATTTGCCATTGTTGGATCCAACCCTTTTGTTGCAATGTTGACGCACTGCCTTGCATTCTGTAACTGGACAGTGGGGATGTCCATACAAATTGTATATTCCGTGGACGGGGTTAGATGTGTAAAATTATAGACTTTTATATGGGATGGAATTCGAGTGCTCCGAGAAGCCAGAGAATTTCCATCTTTTGGAAAGGCAGTCCATCTGATGGCGGATTTCACTATTTTGGAAGTTGCTTTCCAGGACAGAAGTACAGAATTAGATCGCACGTCTTCTACCTTAATAGACAAAGATTTATGGTTATCCTGGGGAAAAGAACCATCCACATTAATCATAATGGATTTTAAATCTGCACCGACCAAATTAGTTGCTATGCATGTGTATAAGCCACTTTCTTTTTGTGTTATATCACTGATATCTAGCGTTCCTTCTGAATGTACATAATATTTAAGAGAAACAGTGTTGGGCAAAAGTTTATGTCCAGATGGAGTAATCCAATACACTTCAGGCTCTGGTTCTGCTGTCGCTCTGCAGTGTAAAGAAATATAGCTGCCTGTTTCTATATTTATGTTGGAGGGAAAACTTTCTGGGGCTATCAGTGGAAGGCAGATTTCCATCATTTCTCTAAAATGAACCTTCCTCACATTCTGGCCTTGAAATTCAGGAGGATCTACACAAAATAATGATTCCGGCTCCATGAACCTAATGCTAGTTTTATTCATATTAATCCATCGGATGACGCAGTCACACCGGATTGGGTTGCTGTGTATGCTGATTTCCTTGAGATTAGGCAAAGATTCAATTGTACTACGGTACAGGGCACTGAGTGCATTACTGTTGAGCATGAGTGATTCCAATCGGGGAAGTCGATAGAATGCATTTGGGTGTACGTATGACAGTCGGGGGTTATTCGTAGCTTCTATTTTTCTCAAGTCTGGCAAATTGTCAACTGCCAGGTTATCAATAGATATCAGTTCAGGCATATTATTAATTCCCAATTCTTTGAGGTGTATCATATTGCTAAAATCTCCTCTTCGTATTCTGTTAATGGGGTTCTTGTTTAAATCTAAAAATTTAAGGTTAGTAGCCTTTTGAAGAGCAGTGTGGGGCACTTTTACTAATCTGTTGTCATAGAAAGAGATGCTTTCTAAATTGTCAAGGCCAGCCAAGGCATTATCTGGTATTTCTGTGAGATTTATGCCTGCTAAAACCAGGCTCCGCAGATTGATAAGGGGCTTAAAGTTCATATCTTCGATTCTGATAATTGGGTTTTCTCCAATCATAAGAATCTCCAGATTAGGAATAGCTTCAAACCACTTACTGTTGATCACTTGCAGACTATTGGAATTGAGATGAAGTCTAAGAAGATTATAAAGACCTGTGAAGGCTCCTGGTGCAATTGTGGAAAGCAGGTTGTGATTAATGTAGAGCTCTTGGAGATTGTTCAGCCCAGTGAGACATTTGTCCGGCAACTCTGTAAGTTTGTTTTCTTCCAGATACACTGAAAGAAGTTGGGGTATCTTCCAAAGTTCAATATTGGCCACTGATGATAAACTGTTCTGAGATAAATCCAAACCAGTAAGGTTTACTGGGAAGTCTGCTGGGTATTCAATTTTTTTAATGTTGTTTGCCTGTAGAAGTAGAACCTGTGTGTCAGCAGGCAACTGGGTTGGGAACGTTGAGAGACCTACATCATTGCAATCCACTGTAGAAGCTTCCATGTATATGGATCTTGGAGTGAACCACGGTCTTATATCACATGTACATGACTGTGGGCAGTCTGCTTTTTTATCTACAGCTTGAACTAGCACAGTGATAGTTAGGCCAAGTAAAAAGTAAATTTTGAATGGTATGTCCTTCATTTTAGCTCACTGTTCCAGAAAAGTAATTGGCCCTTAAGGATTGGACAATTACAGTTTTTTAAGTTCAATAGGAGATGGTCATTTGAGAAGACAAACACTTGCATTTGTCAAATGACGCATGCTGCAGAAGCACAACAACCCTCTCTTTCTTGGAAATATGTGGCTCCTTTGCAGTCACTTTGTCCAGTTAAGAGAGGCATATTTGGGGAAAAATAATATTGAGTTGTATTTGAAAAATGTGGTCCACCCAGGAGGTTGTCAAAAAGGAAGCAGAACAATCATATAGTAGTGTTAAGTTTAGATTCCATGATGTCTTCCTTCTTTTTGTTGTTGTTGTTTGTGTTGAAAAGAGACCTTCAATATAAAGAGAGAGAAAACAATTAGTACTTGCTACTATTAAACAATATAAGCAGAATTTTTTTTTGGTAAAAAAATATTGTGTTGCTTACTGCAGGTGATATTTAGACAACCTGGCAGACAGATCCTAAAAATCTTTATTTTCTAAAATGCTGGCATCTGGAGACAGAATACCAATGTAATAGGTGTGTGTGTGTGTGTGTGTGTGTGTGTGAGAGAGAGAGAGAGAGAGAGAGAGAGAGAGAGAGAATCACTAAGTATTCAGAAATTTTAAGCATTTGCATGTTGATACAATTAGCACAGCAATATGCCTAATAGTACATATGTCTGCTTGAAGGTAAGCCACATTGAGTTCAATGGAACTTACATATTAGGACTGTAGGTTTCAATTTACAGCTGAACTTAAATCCACTGTGTGTGAATGTAAATGAACAAGTTCTTCTCTCTGCACTGGTTCTGCCCTCTCCTCCCACTGGTGATGTGGTACCTACTGAACAAATGTTGATTCATGTGTCATCATCATCTGTAGTGAGATCGACATCTACTAATGTGTGTACATTTTTGGGATCATGACCAATATGTTTGCAAGTATGAGTACAATAAGAATTCAAATCACTGTAGAACTTTACATGTTATTAAACATAATAGCAACTCAGTTTTTTTCCAGAAGCCTGGCAGGGTTGGTCTGTCACAGCAATATCGGCAGCAAGTCTTGTGGCACATTGCTTGGCACACAATGTTTTCAATAAACAAACAAAATGGTAGGCAATACATGACTGACAGATCAAGTTGCATTCTATCTTGCACTGTTTTCCTTTTGTTTCCTGCAGTCATAATTCATACTGGTAGCTTTGTTTGCAAACTTGTATTATGATAAGGCCAATGGTTCACTGACATTGATAAATGTATTTTGAGATGTTGCTGGTAAAAGATAGTAAACACTGCATCCCCTGGCAAGGATGTCTTCCAATATGTAAAGCATAGAATAGTCTGAACTAACATCTGATTTGGCTCCTTCCTTTCCTTCATTTGTTGGCATTGAATGCTAATCTCCAAGACTGACTTGCAACTTTTAGACAACTAGTGACAAACGTTATCTGAAATAAACACTGCTGGTGTCAGCAGGAGAGGCATAGTATCTTTCTCAGAAGTCATCTATATTTCCCTTTTTAAAACATATTTTATATTCTGTTTTCATCTGTTCAGTGCCACATAATTGTATTTTGCTCTTTTCTGTTCCTTTATGTACACACTTGTACATACATGTGTGCACATGCTACATACATAAACAGTGGAGATATTCTTTGCCATTTTTATTAGGTATGTGTGTGTTTCTACACACACACACACACACACACACACACACACACACACACTACTCCATGGTACTGAAGGCAGTTAAATAAATGACTTCAGTAATCCCTGCAACAATCCGTTAAAGTAGGTCACAATTATCCCTGTACAGCACTGGGGCTGAGTCTGTGAGATAATGGCTTGCTTAAGGCCATGTAGTGCCTGAGACAAGTTTTGGACCAGGGATGCTTTGAGCCACAACTTAATAAGGAACTTAACAAGAAAGATCCTTAGACCAACATCTTCCAGCTTCTTGCTCCATTGATCTTTCTGACTTCATTGGGACTACTTTGGAGCAAGCCATTTGACGATTATAGTCAAATGGCTTGGGGGCTTTGCATCCCAGTTCTGCCGCTTACTAGCTAAACAGGGATTTCAGAAACAGTTTTGAAACTGCTCTGGGCATTGAGGAGGCAAACGACAAATTATTGGCACTATCCTTTAAGCATTAGCAGTAGACTTTCCAAAGCGTATTTCTATTGTTGGTTGTTCTCTTCCACTTGAAATGCTGCAGAAACCTTCAAAAGAGGTTTGATTTGCCATGGTGTTGGTGCCATGGCCAATGGCTGCACTGCAATTTGTTTAGCTGTGCTTATGAAGCTTTTGTCCTACCCTTCTTCCAAGATGCTCAGGGCAGCAGATATGATCCTCCCCAATGATTAATCCTCAAAGTAACCTACTGGGGTAAGTTGAGCTGAAATATAATGGCTGGCTGAAGGTTATTCACTGAGCTTCATGACTGAGTAGCAGTTTGAACCCTGCTGTAATGCCTCCAAGCCTGTAGTATTGGGTGATATCAAGTGGCGTCGGTCCGCTTGCACAATGAATTTCTGCTTGTGCATTGGGGCTTCCTCTCCCAGCTACAACCCCTATACACACACACACACACACTCCACCCCCCTTTGTATGTAGGTGTAAAGCTTTCTAACTTGCAGTGTCTTAATGTGTATAAATAAAATCATCAGACAATGTGAGCTAAACATGTCAGTGAAACATTATGTTGTTTTGAGGTTTTCTAATGCATTTTTTTGTGGCAAGGGGCCAATATATATGCAATGCAAAGTAGCAATGGTACAGAATAACATAATCAAAATATAATCTGTTCCATGAAATTAGGTACTCTTCAGGCTTGCAGAGAAAAGAACATTTGCACAAATGGTTAGTTAATAAAAATTCTGGCATTAGCTTCACAAGCTGAATTACCTGCCGCCTTGCTGTCCCTATTGTTGGATGTGCTGCTGGTGACAAAAGACTTAAAAATGGGCTTCTTTTCTGTATTAAAGATTTGGTGGGGGGAAATTTTCTTGGACACTAGTGCAGTAGTTTAGAAGAATTATAAATACGAAGTTAGCACTACAGAAAGCTCTTAGGCAAAGGCAAGACTTCTTCTATTAGGGTCAGTGTTACCTTTCAAGTTTATCCTTGCTAATGCCTTCAGGTAAACTTCATTATTGGTTCTTTCAGATTTGATCTAAAGAAAAGAAAGTCACTGAGCAATGAACTCAAGTAACCTTGTTATTTTACAGTAGGACTGGATACTCTCTTAGTATTGGGTTATTTGTAACATTGCAGAGCATCAGGTTACAATCTCTTGCCCAGAGTAAGGGATGAGCTTAGAAGGGGAGAGAAAATTGTGGTGTTAGGGAAGTGAAAATCCTTGGTGATTAACTTGCTTCATATCCATTGGAGAACAGGAAATTTCCATTTGGAGCTAGTTGCAGGCAAAATTACATACCATATGCAGACAGTTATGGAATTATGTGTATAAATAAAATTATATAAAGTGCTTTGACAAAGTGCTTTGACTATTTGTAGAATTACTTTCCATGAATATATCTAATTCTCAGTCTAAACTAGTGTCCATCACCACATTGTATGCATTATTCATTGTGTAAAGAATAATTCCTTGAAGGCACTGCCAATAGATTTCATAGGTGGCCCTCAGTTCCATTATCAATAAGAACCAAGATTCTGGTGTTTAAATATGTGTTATTTTGGTCTGAAATAACAAGCAGAATAACAAGCAGCCTCATGCTTTGCATATATACTTGAAACAATATTGAAATGATTATTTAGCTGTTGTATGAAGTGTTGGTAATGGAAAAGGACATTTTGGAAATCATTTTGGCATTGCACATAGCTACTTATCGCCTTTCTTTGTGGTGGGAACAAAAGATCCACAAAGTCTTCCATTAATTACCATTTTTTGTCTGAATCAGGTTACTATGGTAACAGCTTTGGAACAAGCCAGGTTATTAGGGCAGCTTCAAACCATGGTTTAATATCCTGCTTTATTTCAAAGCTTTTAACCTTAGTTTTCTGGTTCAAGCAAAATGGAAAACAGTGGGTAATGGAGGAACTTCATGGTTTGTTTACTTGTGCATATGAAGAGAGGGACAAAGAAGTTGTGTGTTTGGCCAAAAAGGTTTGTTGTCAGTGTGTCAAGAGCATACTATCCTCTCACTCGACCTGAAAACACTTAAAAGGAAATGCTAGTGACCTGTATGTCCAAGACCAGGCACTCTACTACACATCTAATGGTGATTCAGAACTAACATTTTCTTCATACTAAACTTCTAGGCACCAGAGTGTCGAGTATGCAACAACTTCTATCTAGTTACCACCTAAACTGGAGGTACAACATTTTGTGTGTGCTATACTAAGAAAGAAATGCACAGTTGTCACAAATGTAACAATATTAGCACATTCTTGGCCCATTCTCTGTGAAATGAAATTCAGAAAGGAGAAAGCTACTTACTCCTCCACCCCCTTGACACATGTGTGATTATTTTGTAACCTGAAACATATAGTGCACTTAAGCATGAGACCCCAACATTTCATTGCTGAAGATGAAACTTGGCTGAACGTAAATTTATATTTTGCATTTAATTTTGTGGTGGGTGGATGTGCGTGCGTGCGTGCGTGCAGCAAATTTCATTCCTCTTTCCAAGGTGCAAATACCAGAATGAAATTTTGATAGTGTGAGTGCTTCATTTATTAATGAGTGAGACATCTTACACACGTCTCCTAATGCTCAGTAAAAGTGTTAAGTTTATATACAGGAGGAACATATATGTCTGAGTGTAAACTGCAAACTTTCTTGTTAAAAGCTAATATGCCTCTGGCAAAAGAGCTCTGTGCTGCTGCTACCTGCCAGCTGCTACTGGCATGCTGAGAAATGATCAAGCTGCTCATTTCCTTCCTGTTTGGCATTTAAGACATTTCTAGCTTAATATACAGAGTTATTCAGTATACAGATGACTTTATACTAAAGTAGATGGATTGTACTACTCTATTAACTTTACAAACACAAAGCGCACATAAGCACAAACTCTTCCACGGTTTAATTTCTTTATCATCCTGTAGCAGCAAATTGAGGAGCCTTGTGGGGGGGAGTTATGACTGCTTTCCTCGCTGTTAGAGGACACATGCTGGCATTTGTGCTGGACCAGTGACAAAATCAGGCAGAGCCAGTGCTCTTTCTCCTTTTCTGCCACCTCTTTTCACTTACATCCCCCCCATTGTACCCCTTTCCTCATTTTTCTCTTTGACACCCACATGAAATTAAGCTGAGGGCTGCAAGTTGCTCACTCCTGCTCTAGCATGACCAAGAAATTGAACTCAAATCCAGAAGTTGAGCCCTGGGTTGGCTCTTAATAGCTTGGTCTTATTTCATGTCTGTGTGACAAAGTAAATGAGTTGCAGCCTGGGTCTCAGTTCAGTTAGGGTAAAAGTTTCCGTTTGCCACAAGCACTAAGGTCACCATTATTTGGGGCAAAGGATGGGTTTTGCTTTGCAAAATATGTGTCTTCCCTCTGCCTCCGTTCCCATCCATTATAATGATAGCTGGCTTCAGTACTACTTAAACATTAAAGAGCAAACTCACTAGATCTCTTTATGCGCCGTATATCTTAAGAAAACAAAAGCTTACTAGAATTAGGCACTTAATATGTTTGTATTTCAGCATTTCTGCTAGAGCTGGAAACTTTACTTTGGAAGTGTTTTATTTGCAGCTGTTCAAGGTTCTGTTCTGTAAAGGCCAACTGCAGAGATATTTGCTTGTTATAGCAAGCTTTTGTTAGGAACTAAGCAAAATTAATACAAAATGAATAAAGACACGTGAAACGTAAAGCAGGTCATGTCAGAAACATGTTGGTTATCAAAAAACAGACATTAAATCTTACTTTCTTCATAGCTGTTTTCCTCCGTGAACTGAATATCTTTGTTGGAGGTGTACAGTCTGATTATATGTATATATATTGGGATTGAAGGGCCATTGGGTTTATTGGGACTCATTCTATCAGTGAGGGAGAAATTCAGCTCACATTTTAATGCAAACCCACCTAATTCACACTACATGAACCAATACAGGAACTGAAACACAGCTATCCTTTGAAATTTTCACTTCTCTGAATTTTGCAGTGCCAGTCTCCAACAACAAAATGTGCACATAAAGGTGCATATTAATATATAGTAAATATTGCAGGTGCATGGTTTCTGTTATTAACACCATGATATATCATGATCATGGACAGAAAATTGGTCTAAACTCTGGAAGCCCTGTATTAGCCTATTTATCCTTGAGTGCCATTGTATCTCAGCTTTACTTCAATGGTTAGTACAGTGGGAACCCACTTACTGGGCCTTGCTCTTTTTGAAAGATCAGCAAGGTAAAAAAATAAAGTACTTTGATAAATGGTAGAAAGTAGTAGCTTGATAAAACACAGCACAAGCCACGCTGTGATGGAAAAACCAAGAGTTCACTCCAGTGGTTCTTCAGACTATTCTGCCTTAAACATCTAGTATAACTATGTTATTTTTCTCAACACCAGTATCAATATGTTGCTTTTTGTAAGCATCATTAAAAATAGTTTGCAGCTGTAATATTACCATGTTGAAATGCATCCTTTGTTAACTATGACAGCAACATTGGCTGCTTAAAAAAAAAAAATCCCAGATACGTTCCGGACTCTCGAACAGTGTGACCCTTTGCAGACTAATTATCTCTCATGTAGACAATGATTGGTATGCCTTAATTAGGCATGTGCCTCTTGCTGTCACTGATGACTCATGCCTTGGTTCTCAAGGGATGTGTGGATCTCTTATTTGAGCTGGAATGGATAAAGAGAGGACATTGTTTTTAATCTTTGGAGCTAAGAACCAGTTAGATTGGGCAGAAAGGAATGCAATCATAAGGCACTAGAAAACTCTTCCCACCCACTCCGTTTAGTGTCAGAAAGCTTTATTTAAAAAACGTTGCAGTCTGAATGTAACATCCCCTGCTGCTAATGAGAAAAGCACTTCGTCTCACATTGGCCCATTTAGAGGTAGTGAGGAGTCCCAAAACACAGCTGTATTTACACAGCCGCCTCTCAAAGAAAACTCAGCTAAAAAAAGGCATTCCGTAATTTATGTTACTTAAGCTTTTCTGTAAGAATTGTCATAGGTTACTATCAAATAAAAAAGGGGAAGAAGGGTGTTGATTACCTGCCTGGACTAGAGAGAGAAATCTGAAGGAAAACAACAACCAGTATTGGGAATGAAGAGCAAAACCAAATATTCAATCACATTAGTTTAGTAAGTATATTCTGTTCTGGACTGATGATGTGTAGTTTTCCCAGTACATTTAAATCATAGTTAGCATCCTTATAATGTGAGAAGGGGATTCTGATCTTCAGATGACTCAGAAAAACAAGGAGGTTATTTATGCCAATAAATCTTGAGAAAGCACTATATGTGAACCTTTTGAAACAGCATGAGCGCATGCTTTTTCTGGAGATAAACCAAGAGAAACCTAGAACCCAAAGTTTGGATGACACACTAAGCCAAACACAGCTCAGCTCGCAGCAGAAGTTAGGGGGAGGCATGTAGTTGTTGAAATCTCCTTTGTAGGAACTCTCACACTTGTACATGTTCACTGAGTCATAGATAGGCTTAGGATGACGTGCAAACCAGCTCTATGTGAGTGAGGCAAGCGCATAAGAACAAAAAGGGGAGTGTTAATGCAGAATGAGGGGAAGAGTATCATGAGTGCTGACACTATCAGATTAAAGGGGTTTAATAGTAGTAAATTAGTATTTTGATACGGCAGCCTAGACACAAAATTTATTATTTGTAGGGAGGAGCGGAATATTATGGACAAGTAACGTGGCAGTTCAGATCTTCCATCCTTAATTGCAGTATAGGAGGGCTTCTGCATGAGCAGTTTTTTTGTTATCGGTGCAGTGATTCTTTGAATCAGCTGTTCTCTTTTATTAAATTCCCTTGAGACAGAGGGAAGTCTTCATCCCAGCTCAAGACAGTGCCAATAACTCCCTAGTATCCCTTCCCTGCCAAGCGTCGTCTTACCATTTATTGAATGTGCTCCTCCCTCAAGGGAAGCGCCACCCTCAAGTTCACCCTCTTAGTCGGGACGTTGGGCAGTCTTACTCACAGCTTCATCATATATTATGGGTTTGTTTGTTTTTACGTTGATAATCTCATTGTAGGAAAATTGTAATCCATGAGAGAAAAGAAACGGTAGCACTAGGAAAAGAGGGTTGATGGCCTCACTTTTCCACACATTCATTATAATCTTTGTTCTCCCGAGAGCCTTCTTTGTCAAATGAGGTGGAAGCATTTTGAACTGTACCACTTCAGATTGCAGGCATAGGGTTGTATTTTTGAATGCTTCTCTGTGTCCAAAAACTCTACATTATCTGATAGAGAGGGCTAAACCCCTTTCTGAAGCATATACTGTATTGTAGGAATGTTACGATGTGGGGTTTGTATTTTGGGGAAGTATATACTATCAATAATTATTCTGTCTCTAACGTCTCATTCTGAATATTGTGCATATCACTTCTGAAATTGCTATATTTACATTTCCAGAGGATCTCTCTTATATTTATGGAGAGAAGTACTGGCACTGAGGTTCAAGGTCAATTAAGCAAACTGGATTGATCCTTGTACAATGGGATGGGTGCATGATTTTATCTGTATAAAGTAAAAGTAATTGGGCTGTATTTAATACTCCTTTCCATTGACTTTGCTTGTACTTGAAACAGTTTACAGTAAGAGAATAATTACAACACTTCACTTTTTGAGCCAGTATCGCAATCCTAATTTCCCCCCTTTCAGCACTCTGGGCTAGATGTTGCCTGAGGGAAAGCCAAAGGCTTAAAATGTTTTGTATGGAACTAAGACAGGATAAACTCTCAGTCTTTGGGCCGTTAGAGGCAAACAATCTGAAAAGTTCTTATGTCACAAGAAGCCTATTATACCTAAGGACATTTGAGACTATCCTTCTTCTAAAAATAGGTTAGAGAGTACTATAGGAATTTTTAGTTCTTAGCTTTGCGGGGTTTTTTGTTTTTGATTTTAAAGAAGAATATAACCATACTCTGTTCTGTACACTGTTTCGTATATTAACTGTCTGGTCCTAATTGGATGCTTGTTTCCATTTATTTAATTTATTTATTTATTTATTTTTTAAAAACCTGCCAGAACTGTAGTAACCATGCATTTTCCATCAACACCTTTTGATTTCTAAGCCACCAGCATCCTTTCCTACTTTTTAAAAATAAAGTCTTGTAATTTTGCCTTTGATAACCTCAGCTAACAGTTACACAGTTGTTTTTGGCCCCGTCTCACCCTGTGTTTGTCATCAAGCCAGTCTGATTTATCTTCATAGTTTTTTAGATGGTGGTATTTCAGATGCTGGAAATGTGTGTGCGTGTGTGTGCGCGCTAAGGGTTATTTATCTCTTAATTATAGATTCCCCTGGTGAAGAACCATCTGTGACTCAAAATGCATTGGGTTATTTGAACAGAATTGCCTGCTTTTGTTGATCTTTGAATAGATCTGTTACTGCAACCACTCTTTAACAATATTGCTTGGAGAGGTAATAGAAGAGACAGAGATATGTACAGTAGCAATTTTGGAGTGTGTTGCCATTGTGCCAGAGGTAGCAAAATATCCAGTGGGAGATATGCAGGGCTGCTCTTACCCATTCATTCATTTCATTCATCTCAGTTAATCATTTGCCTGAATAGCATGTATATGATTGCTCTCATTTAAAGTGCTATTTATATTGGCAGCATTCTTAATGTTTGGCTGGCTTCAAATCCCAGATACTCAGTTGTTGTTTTCCTATCAGCAGTAATGTACATTTTGTGTATGAAATATACAGTGATTCAGAAATAGTCCTGTATTGAATAACTTCATGTATAGATCAACATGATAGCTACGCTTCTGAAGTGCTCCACACCTATGAAGGACATGCCTGTTCAGTTGATTCAGTGCAGGAGATTGTTCCTCTGTTGATTTTTCCCTGATGAAAAGGGATTCTACTTAGAGTTGATAAGAGTACAGTGCTGAATCTGAATTCCACTGATGTCAAGTTCTGGAAGTTTCAAGTAATAATAATAATAATAATTTTTTTTATTTATATCCCGCCCTCCCCAGCCGAAGCCGGGCTCAGGGCGGTTAACAACAATAAAATAATACAACATTCTAAAATCATTTCATTATAAAATTAATTCAAATCAAATTGATGGCAACCATTGGGCTAGAGTTCTGTGAAGATTGCCAAAGGAGGGAGTCAGGCTGTGCCCTGGCCAAAGGCCTGGTGGAACAGCTCTGTCTTGCAGGCCCTGTGGAAAGATGTCAAGTCCCACAGGGCCCTAGTCTCCTATGACAGAGTATTCCACCAGATTGGAGCCACAAAGTAAATATCTGAATTAAGAAATAACCCTTTGAAATGTATGAATGGTTTCTGTGGACTAATCTATACTGGTTATAACATTATAAATGTGTTATAAAAATGTGACACCAGGGTGCGCTGTACAGCAGTCAATTAAAAATTGCATTGAGAGCTATATAGTGTTTTCTTTCTTAGCGTTTGTTTTTTTTATAGTTTTTTTTAGAGAGTGTAGATCCAGTCTGTATGTAATATAGAATATCACTGTCAGTCAATGTAGACTATACTGGTCTATAATACGGACCAGTATAAGGCAGCTTCCTATGTTTTCCCCCTAATATTTTCACGCCACATAATTCATTCTTGATTTATATGTTACAGTGAATGTCCACAATCTGGTGATTGTTGCAGAATCAGAATCAGAAGAATCTTTATTTGCATCAGCCACTAGCCATAGCAATAAAATAACATAAAATGAACTGAAGATAGAGGTAAAAACGTAACTATACAAAATACATTCTGGAGGTTTACATCAATAATCAAATAACAGATCTTATTCTAATTGCCCCTGCTAATTTTTTTTTGCAGTTTTTGCTGTCACCTGATTAGGTGATTGTTGCATTTTGACACTTAGCGAACATGGACATTCACAGTTAATTAATGCCTGACTGGAAAAAAGGGAAAATATAATGTAATAGATCCATGGTGCTAAATGTTTAGGTTTGGTAAATATTAGGATTTAATTAGAACTTGTATGTTATAAGGCAGTCTCAGTGTATAATATTAGAATGGGGGGGTGATGTAATAGGTTTGAGGTGTTTAATTAGCATTTATGTGTAAAGACTGTGTATCAGACCTTGCGAATGTAACCAAGATCCATGTGTATTGGCATATGTGTGTGGACCTGCTTCTGAGCATCAAGAATTAGTGTATAGTTAATTAAGCTAGTTAAACTTCCTAAGTGTGTACCAGCCTTTAATCCTAGTCAGTCAACAAGTGTTTTCTATTCTGTTGGAAGCCACCCAGAGTGGCTCGGGCAACCCTGTCAGATGTGTGGAGTACAAGTAATATATTATTATTATTATTATTATTATTATTATTATTATTATTATTATTATTAAAATCTTCAAAGAACTGGGTATTAGAATGCAAATTAATAAAGGCAGCTTTTAGGAACAGCAGAGATGGTACTAGGAAGCAGAGAAGGAACTGTGCTTGTATTTGCCCTGGAGACCAATGTAGGCTGCAGAGTAAAAAAAGGGTGTTGGTGATGCTGCCATAGGCTAAACTTGAGTGTTTTGGGGTGCTGCTGCTGTGCACTAGTCTCCATTGTGCCTAATTTCCCCCAAAGAAACACAGACCTTGGTGGTGGGCAAATACACCTGGAATCTCGTGCACCGCTGTGCAGAGATTGAGCTGGCTTGTAACAGCATAAGTTATTTTTAGACATGCACAAAGCTTGTTCCACACACCATGCAAGCTGCAACACATGCAGGAGAATCAGCAAGGTATAGTGGTGAGACCAGCATTTCCCCAACTGGGGTCTCCAGCTGCTTTTGGACTACAATTCCCATCATCCCTGACCACTGGCCCTGTTAGCTAAGGATGATGGGAGTTGTAGTCCAAAAGAAGCTGGAGACCCAAGTTGGGGAAACACTAGGTGGGCTAAGACAAAGGAGACTCAGACTCAAATCCCTGCCTAGTGATGAAACACTCTGGATGACTTAGCCCTGTCAAGGTCTCTCAGTCTAACCTATTTCATAGGGTTGTTGTGAGGGTGAAATGTATTGGGGGGAAGGGGGAGTTATGTATGCTGTCATGATCTCCTTGGAATAAAGGTGGAATATAAATGCAGCAAATAGCTTAAATAAATATATTACAAAATTTATCATATATCTTCCATTGGTTTCCTCAGAAACAGTTTCTACAGATGATTAAGTACCATTTGTGCAAGATCTCCAATGAATCTAGTTTGGAATTCTGCTTATACAGATACAACCCCAAACTCTTATCTACTGGGCATTGTTGCTTATCTGTTCCATGGCCTTGTCTCTGTGGTGTGTTTGGCAAGCTGATATTCTTTCGGGACAACATTCCCCCCATATGTAAATGGTAGATTCGCAGTCTTAGAAATAATATGCACAGACACCAGTAGATGCAGGTTAAAACAAAAACAAGACAAATGCAGAAGAGAAAATAACTATGATTATCGATTTGTAGAGTTTGTTATTTGGGTTATTCCAGTGACTGTATCAACAAAGACTTGCTGAAAAGAAAGTTAGCTGTTCTTAGTCTTGCCAAGACCCTTCTAAATCTTTGGGGAAACATCCATAAAAGAAGCATTTATTTTATAATTACTAGAATAATTTTGAAAGATATCTTGGTCTACAAGGGATAATACAATGGATTCACAGTGGAGCAATAAGCATAAATGAGTGTTTTTACATTTACTTAAGACATCTGTATAGTTGCAAAGGCAGTTGTGGGACACTAGAACTGACAAGTGATAATTGGCAAAGCGGATATTAATCATTAGAATGCTTTTTGTAAAAGCTTGAAAATTGAGGTTCTGGTCTCTGCAGTGTTTTATATTAGCTGGAGTGGGGTATTTTTGCATGCTCATAAATTAGCAGCTTGTAGAGATATAGCCATATCTAATTACAGGGAAAAATGATTTGTATTTATTTTTAATTATAGCTTTTGCTCAGCTGAGCACTTCATTAATAACATTGCATGTTTAGTTTATTCTTTGTACATGATTGGCAAAACAAATTATATTTCCAAACCTGAAGCTGTCATCTGGGCATGATTATTTAAATATACCTAAACTGTTCAATTTCTCTAATCCACAGGACAAAACTTTTTGTTTTGTTTTGTTCACAGCTAAGACAGATCACCATTTTGTTCACACTGTACTTTATGCAGTATATAAATGGTGTTGTTTGAAAGCACATAGTAAAACACAGCAGCGGGTAAAGTGATTGGCTGAAGTCCTAAGATACCTATTTACTCTGTGTTTTCAGATATGTGTATTGCCCTTCAAATATTATTTGATGGACATGGTTAACCTACTAAGGGAATGGAAGCACATTTCACTTACTCTAGCATTGAGAGTTGATCTCATTTTCCTGAAAGCAGATACATTGCAAAACAAAACCTAAATTCTTTTAAGATTCCCCACCTCTCCATCCCTGGAAGAACCATTGTTAGTAGTAATGATACAATGATACACCCGATAAAATACAGAACACAGTCTGACAAATTATAGTGGGAGAGGTGAGCTGGGGGGGGCAACTTTCTGTTGCCAGCAATAAATATTGGCAGAAGTCCCCTTCTCACATACAGTGGTACCTCTGGTTACGTACTTAATTCGTTCCGGAGGTCCGTACTTAACCTGAAACTGTTCTTAACCTGAAGCACCACTTTAGCTAATGGGGCCTCCCGCTGCTGCCGCGCCGCTGGAGCACTATTTCTGTTCTCATCCTGAAGCAAAGTTCTTAACCTGAAGCACTATTTCTGGGTTAGCGGAGTCTGTAACCTGAAGCATATGTAACCTGAAACGTATGTAACCCGAGGTACCACTGTACTTGACACATGCAGGTAGATACACACATGCACACAATTCTCCTTCTCAGCTTCTCCATGCAAGTAAACAGAGGAATGAATGTTGTTTTGCCTCCTCTCCACTCATCAAATGTTCAGTATGATGACCAGGGATGGGGCAAATCACATCCCCACCAACACTGTGGCTGACTCCCCAATTTTTTGCTGCTGTTTCTAAAAACAATGTAGGTTCACAGGAGGAAACGAAAGTACATGTTTGTGGGGTTTGATCAAGCCTCTCTGAGCTGTGAGTTAGCCATCCCTGGATTACAGTATTAAAGATGGTGTACAAGACTAGCCAAAGACACTTTGCTGCCTAAGGCAATGCAGCAAATAGTACTCTCCAACTTCCTGGACATGACACCCCTGCCATTTCAGGATTCTGGTTCCTTTTATTGGCCCCATTCATCTCATGGCTACTTTCTGGAAATGGCCCTGGAAGTAGGATCGGAATCACTGAAGTACAGGGCCCCCAAGTGCTCTGCTTTAAAAACCTCAAAGGAGGGAGAGTCCACAGCTTCCCAAGGGAGACCGTTCCACTGTTGAACAACCCTACTATATCCATTTGTTTTTCCGTATGTACTTTAAAAACCAACAGGATTCATAACTTTGCCTAGAAATGAAATAATTAGCCCTGGTCTGTTAACCAGATTGCCATAGATTTAGCTGTTAAATACATGCAGTCGGTGCTCAGCTCTAGCCACAGATGTAGCTTTACATACTTATTGTGCCAATTGATACACTGGGTTGCTACTTAGTGTAGTATTGCAGACTGAAAGAGATGCTTTGGTTGAGTCCAAGGACTTGTATGTGCCGGGTAGGACTTTTTCTTTGATGAGCAGACCACTAAACCATATCACAACTCACTTTAGAAACTTCAGAAGTAGTTTGTCCTGAAAGCACAAGTCTAAAACACCCCCTTGACTCTACAAAACTGGTATTACGGTTGTGTTTTTTATTTAAAAAAACCAATTTCCTGAGTAAAAAAATCACTGCTATTACTACTAAAGCAATCCTACATTTACATTGTCCAAAACGCATAAGAATACCTTCCCATTAATCAACTTTCTAGAACCAGTGCCCAGGCTGCCCATTGATGCATTCATGGTGGTGAGCGTTATTTTTAATGCATTTCATTTATTAAATGTGTTTATGTGCACTGCTACAAATTTTACATGAGCAGCACATTTCATTGAATAAATTTAAACACATCTAGAGTATCATAAAGGTAAAGGTAAAGGTACCCCTGCCCGTACGGGCCAGTCTTGACAGACTCTGGGGTTGTGCGCCCATCTCACTCAAGAGGCCGGGGGCCAGCGCTGTCCGCAGACACTTCCGGGTCACGTGGCCAGTGTGACAAAGCTGCATCTGGCGAGCCAGTGCAGCACACGGAATGCCGTTTACCTTCCCGCCAGTAAGCGGTCCCTATTTATCTACTTGCACCCGGGGGTGCTTTCGAACTGCTAGGTTGGCAGGCGCTGGGACCGAACAACGGGAGCGCACCCTGCCGCAGGGATTCGAACCGCCGACCTTTCAATCGGCAAGCCCTAGGCGCTGAGGCTTTTACCCACAGCGCCACCCGCGTCCCTCATAGTACATAGTATCATAGTACAACTATATTCCAAACTACGCAAGTTAATGGGTTAAATCTCTCTCTCTCTCCCCCCCTCCCCCTCTCTTTCAGCAGAAATTTCTTCCAGAAACACACAAGTACACTTTATTTCACTCTGTATGTGAGTCTCACAATCACTTTGGCTGTAGGCCTTCTTTTCCAGTCACCAATAGGTACCCCCTCCATGTGAAAAGGCAGATAATTATTTGTTACTGGCATTCTTGACAACATCATTTTGCAGAAATGATGCGGGGGGGGGAATAATGATTGGAATAATTCATTATTACTTGTTGATTCTTGTATGCCAAATTGCCTCTTTCAAACATTTGTATCTTCAGTGTGCTGTGATGGAACTAATGGGAATAGCAACACCACCAGCACTGTTACATCTAGGGGAGAATAGATTGTGTGGGCGATAGCTACGAAAGTTAAATGAATCAGTTTGCAGTTAAGTCAGCACTTAGAATCTAATCAAGGTCTTAAACGGCAAAGGCTTGAATGGGGTATCTGCAAGCTTATCCCACTCCACACTGCAGAGGTAAAAGAACAATCACCACCCACTCTGTTCTGTATCTTTAGTCCATCCTGCTTCTATACAGCTGCTTGCACCTGAATACTGAAAACTGATAACTGTTTCCTACATTGCATAGTCACAAAACTTAGGTTTGCCCTCTAGCCTATGCCTAGTGCAGACTTCCTGTTTGTTCCCAGGAGCCTTTGGTGGTTAATGCAGATTGGGGTCTTCAATAGCACAAGTTCTATTATTTAATCAATTTATGAATCACATTCCACATGAGTCTCAAGGTGATTCAGAAACATACCACGAACACAACTTTAAAGTTTCTTAAAAACTACAAAGAACAACTGGTGATAGATTGAAAAGCTATAGAGTAAACCACCAAATAGTGATATTTTTACCCAGCTGAAAAAGCTTTCTGAAACAGAACTGTGTTCGGCTGTTTCTGGCAAGTACAAATAGCAGGTTCCTGTGTCATATCTAAACAGAAATGTTGTTCCACAGAACCGGGGCAGCCACAGTGAAAGCCCTGCTCCAAATTACTGTGGAATGGACTTATGCTCTTTTGGGAACTTTAAGGAGAAACTGTGCTACAGAGTGCAGTGATCTGCTGGGTATATAAGGGATAAAGCAGTCTCTCAAGTAATCTGGTTCTGAGCCTTTTAGGAACTTAGATGTTAATGCCCAAACACTGATCTTGGCCGGGGAGCAGACTGGCAGTCAATATACCAGGTGGTAGTTTGCCCCCACAAGTAGGTGAGCCTCTGTATTTGCGGCGCTCATCTCGCTTTACTGGCTGAGGGAGCCGGCGTTTGTCCGCAGACAGTTTTCTGGGTCATGTGGCCAGCATGACTAAGCCGCTTCTGACGAACCACGGATACCGTTTACCTTCCTACCAGAGCAGTACCTATTTATCTACTTGCACTTGACGTGCTTTCGAACTGCTAGGTGGGCAGGAGCTGGGACCGAACAACGGGAGCTCACCCTGTTGCGGGGATTCGAACCGCTGACCTTCCAATCAGCAAGCCCTAGGCTCTGTGGTTTAGACCACCTTATTTGTAGTAGCATGGCATAAATTTCTAAAATATATAATAATAAAATAAATGCCCAAATGAATCTTGAACTTGGTGATCCAGTGGTCAGATAAGTTAAATGTCAATTGAGATGCACGATGGGGTGTGTGATCTACCCCTCTCCAATTCATGCAAAAGTCTGCATGGATTTATTCATTCCACATTCCCATTATACCTACAGTGGTACCTCGGGTTAAGTACTTAATTCGTTCCAGAGGTCCGTACTTAACCTGAAACTGTTCTTAACCTGAAGCAACACTTTAGCTAATGGGGCCTCCCGCTGCCGCTGTGCCACCGGAGCACGATTTCTGTTCTCATCCTGAAGCAAAGTTTTTAACCTGAAGCACTATTTCTGGGTTAGCGGAGTCTGTAACCTGAAGCGTATGTAACCTGAGGTACCACTGTATTTAAGTGAACAATTTGTCCCATTCCCTCCCCCTCCTCTCCTGCAAATTGTAGAAGTAACATGATGGAGCTTTATGCCACGAAAGCTCTTTGATGTGCAGAGAACAGTGTTTCAGAGACAAATCTTTGGGAAGTTTCATTATAGCTATCAAATTATGCCTCACTGGTTTTTAAATAACAAGTCTATGCCTGTGACATTTAATCAGAGCTAGAATGGCATTTATAGAAACTCATAATCAGGATTATTATTTTACTACTTCCACCAATTAAAATGTGTTGGGGTTTTTTTTTGGTCCCTTGAAAGACCATAAATACAAAGTCCTTATTATTCTTGCATGTAGTTTTCACTTACCTTTGAAACAATCCTTTCTTAAAAATATTTGTTTGGGAAAATTAATTATAAAATGCTTTTTAAATATTATATGCAATACAGAGTAATTTTCAGGGTTTTTTTTCTTTTTTAGTAAAAGGGAATAAAAGTTTGAGACCACAGCAAACATTTACAATGAAAGGTATTTTCAACTGAAAATAAGCTTCGTCTTGACTTTTACTACTGTTAACAGTTTTATCAGATAATGGTTTCAGAATTAGAGAGAGAATATTTAATGACCTGATCCTGCAACCTGCTGTGCCAGCACATAAAGGCAGAGGGTGAGGCATAGGAATTGCTATGTTTATGTCTGAAAATGTGCTACAATTTTGCCAGTGCAATAACAACCTTCTGCCATTTCTGCCAGCTGGTCAGAACTAATATAGAGGCTAATGATGGGTTACTCCAATAATTGTATTTCTGTGAATGAATGTAGAGAGCCTTTTCTGAGTTGGATCTACATAATAAAACATCATTTTATTACTGTCTTACTGTCCTCCAAATCCCTTCCAATAGTATTTGCTTTCTTGAACTACCCTAGTGTCACCTTAACTTGTCCACCATTAATGCATGACTGTACTGCATCTTATCTGCTAATCTTCACTTTTCCCCCTTGTCAACACTGATTGACAGCCTTTGGTGCAGGAAATGTATCATTCCTAAATTGTTTAAGTGCTTAATGTGCCATTGATCTTTTCACAGAATGTGAACACAGTCCAAAGCTCCATGGAGCTAAGGATCCACATGGAGATCCATGCAGTCTTACAAGCTGGTCTTCTTTATTTTGTTGAACATCCCATAGCATAGAAAAAAAGATGGCAGTAGCTCAGTAGCAGAGCACATGGTTTCCATGCAAAACAGCCCAGGTCCAACCCATGGGAACGTATTGTATATCCTTCTGGGAAAGACTTCTGCCTGAAACCCGGGAACACTGTTGGTCAGTGATAGAAGTACTGAGTTGGATGAATCATTGGTCTTCCTCTGTTTCCTGCGTTTCTCTGTAATGAGAAGTATGGTTCTCAAGAGTATGTGTACATGTATATAGCAGAATTGCCTGGATGGTAGGCTGTGGAGGAAGAGCACAGCAGTCTCCTGCAGGCAGAATCTGTTGTTCTGCTTTGACTCTGTATGCTTTGCCCATTCAGAATCAGCATGTGACTTTTTCAAGGCATGGCGATAAGCATTATCAGTTGCTAATGTCTGTACCACAAGCTGCTGAGTTGCAGGAACTGGTACAAACCTATACTTTATGGGTGATCAGATAGCATTTAAAAGACCTTAAAATATTCTTAATTCTAAAATATTAAAAAAGATATGGGTGCATATTTCATTTTCTTAATATCTCCCAAATGCATTTTTAAATGTTTGATTTAGCAGTGATACAATGCATTTTAACTAGTTGAATAAGTAAGGAACAAAAGGATGCTTTAAGTGCAATTTCCGAAATCGACAAATGATATACTAGCTTACCTTTGGTTATATTTTATTAGGATTCACATCCATGGTAATTGTTTTCCTTCCTCATACACTAAGTAGTAGTTTGAATAAATATATAGCGTATTAGAAATGCCATTAAGCAAATGATTCTTCATGGAATTGTTGAATGAAAGAATGAAATGAATTCTTTTCTAAACACAGCACAAATTTCCCCAATTATTTTTGAACTGATTGTTCTGTATTGTAGCCCAGGGGAGTACAAACATGCTATTTGTATGGGCTGCACTCTTATTTCTTCAGTCTGATTGAATTCAATACTAGAATAATAATTTAATTATCTACTTCTGAAGGTGATCCACTACGACAATGCAATGTTTATATCTAAAACAGTGCTTCTCTCTTCTGGCTTGGTGTTTAAAGGGTTTGTGTATGATGCTGATGCTGATGCATGCTTTGATTACTAAGTTCTCAGTGTCTGTCATTTGTTTTGGAAACCATCCATCCTTGCGTATTGTCATGAGATATAGCTCATCAATTGAATGGCCATTTCTGTCTTTACAAGAAAAATGAGACAAGTCAAGAAAATAGAGGTAGCTGGTTGGTGTGAGTGTTCCTGTTGGAATGACTATGCAAATTGCTGCTGCTATTTTTGACATGGATGTTTTTCTGTCTAAATGTCCACCAATGGTGTTTTGTCAGAGATGGTGCTTCCATGTTGTTATGTTGGCAGGAGCAGTGAGAAGCTGCCAGATTTCTCTGCTTCTCAGCCCTTGTCCTTTTCCAAGCATATCCAGAAGGCAACAGAAGCTTGTCCATCTGTTCACACCTCACTCTTACAGTAGGAGAAGGGGGAATCTGATCTTTACAGCTCGAATTTCAGAGCTGTGTACAGAACAGAAGCATGACAGATGACAAAGAAGGGAACACAGTGAGACCAAAGATGGATAGATATGCCAGATGGGAAACTTGGAAAATAAGACACTGTGGCACTTAGATGAATCAAAAAGGAGACAATCCAAAATCTCCTTCCGTTCTTGAAGAGGTGTAGTGATCATGATCAGACCAAAGCCCCAAAGTTTGGATACATGCAAGAAGAGGAAGAAATGATACGTCCTCCAGTATTTTCAAGAAGGAAGAAAGCTATTATTCTATAAGCAAAACTACTTTTCTGCATGGAAGTTTACAGCAAGAAGAAGAAGAAGAAGAAGTGGAGGAGGAGGAGTAGTTTGGATTTGATAGCCCGCTTTATCACTACCCGAAGGAGTCTCAAAGCAGTTAACATTCTCCTTTCCCTTCCTCCCCCACAACAAACACTCTGTGAGGTGAGTGAGGCTGAGAGACTTCAGAGAAATGTGACTAGCCCAAGGTCACCCAGCAGCTGCATGTGGAGGAGCGGAGACGCGAACCCAGTTCACCAGATTACGAGTCTACCGCTCTTAACCACTACACCACACTGGCTCAACCCAAAGTTACAATGTTTGATTTGGAAAGTTCTTTAATCTCACATATGAAGAAATTAGGTGTGATTGTGCAGTGGAGAGGGAAAGGTCATATACTTTTCTTTTATGTTTTCATAATACTAAAATCTGGCTCTGGAGCTAAACTTTGGTGATTCCTGACTCAGATTGTCCTGGGAGCATTTATCTCCTACTAAAGGGGCTCTTCTGCTAGTACATTCTTCAGAAACTGTTGATTCCTAGACTAAGTGGACATAATGTGGTAGAATAAAATCTGTTTTATAGGATGATAATATGCTTCAGAGTGTTTGGGGAGTCACTTTCATGTCTCGGTCTAGATCTAGAACCAGCCCAAGTTTTAATTATCTGAGTCCCTTCTAGAGTCCAGTATTAGGCCTCATACCCTGAATCTCTCATAACTCGCATCGTCTGGAGCTCTTTAATCTTTTGACTGCTTGTTGAGCTTATGCAGACTCCTTTCCCTTCTTCATGCAATTAATAGTTATAGTCGGTGTTCATGTATTTAAAATTTGGAACCTGGGCGTCCAGGTCAGAGACTAAAGGTCTCAGACATGTTTGCGTCCCGATACTTTTTTGAAAAGGTAACTGCACATTATCCACAAAATGTGTCTAAATGACACTTTTTGCATGCATTCAGTTCTGAAGGCATCTATGTGTCTGCTATAGAACGACTTCCGCGAAAGAAAAATATTTGAACTTTAGAGAAAAACTGTGAAAAGTGTTGCTCCCGTGTTTGACCCACAGCAGGGTATCAAAGAGCTTAAGTGGGTCATCACAAACTTGTCTTGCTAATTTTAAAAGAACTCAAGTGTGACAAATTGAGTCTGGATCCAATATATAAAATTGAGGAAGAGGTGTGGCTATGGACTTGTGGAGTTCAATAGAAATAAGAGTTGCAGTCCACAAAGCTCCTACATGTATACAGAAGAACTTGCCTTTTGGTAGACTGCTCCAGGTTTCAGTCACATAGGCAAAAGTATCCTAGTCCAATATTCCAATTTAAGTCAGGATCCTCGCATATAAATGCTTAAAGCACACAACCTACCTATATTAGCTTGATATAACCATATTTTTCATTCATTTGCCATGAACTCAGTGCCAGGAAGCCACAGTTAATTATAGCCTGCCATTATATGCATACTAGGAAATTGTGGTTAATAGTTAACCGTGGTTAACTGTAGCTTCCAAACAATCCAGAATATGAAGCCATGATTTGATGTTGGCCTGTGTGGAAGGCAATAATCATAGTTCCAAATTCACTTGTAACAGGAAACTATGGTTAACTGTGGCTTTCTGGTTTGTGGAAAGGGTGCAAGGAGCTTGTGCATATCTTGGCTTCTTCAACCAGGATTTGATTGTGTGAACCAGGTCACTTTCTTTTCCCTGGTGCTGCTTCCTATTTTGGCCTCAAATGTGGAACAGGGCATGTGGGAATTCTCCCATCTGGCTGTGCCCTACAGCATCTTATGTTCCTTTTGTGTTGTGTAAGACTGTTGTATTAGTTTATGAAAGGAACCAGGACTGAGTTAATGTAAAATAGAAGGGTGAATGTAGGAAGACTGAATGAACTTACTCCAGTGAAAAAAACCTGTGGAACTATGCTAGAACGTTTTGTTGGGGACAGTCTGCTGGATCATGGGCATATCAAAGACATTTTTCTCTCCAGTCTATATAGGAAGTGCAATTAACACAGAGAGAGGTATTAACATTTACTCAAAATGAATGAAATATATTTTACTTGAATGAATGCCTGTCTTGGATGGTGTTTCCAAGAAGGAAAAAAAATCATGGCTCAAGCTGGGATCTATGCTGTCACTTTTAATTATTGTAATTACTATACAGTAGAGGAGTTTCATTTTTAAAATTGTTTTTACTTAATCTTTACTTCTTGTCTGCATGCTGTCCCTCGCTGAGTAAAAGAAAAAAAACAATTTAACATATTATTATGGAGTGGTATGTTTCTGTGGGAAATACTTAATGCTCATATACAAATGAAAGCCAGTTAAAGACGAAAGATGAGAAGACCCCAAGATAGGTTTCATTACAAAGGATTTCATTTTCTTGCTGTTTCCTAAGACCACATCAGAACCATACATTTAAAGCACTATTATACCTCTTTAACAGTCATAGCTTTCCCCAAAGAATTTTGGGAAGTTTCATGCTAAGGATATTGAGAGTTGCTAGGAGATCCCGTATTCCCTTCTCAGAGGTACTGTCACCAGAGTGATTTAACAATCAATCCCTCTTCCCAGGAAACTTTGGGAATTGTTACTCTGTGGGGCTAATAGGAGTCTCCTAACAACTTTCAGCACCCTTAACAAATTAATTATTATTATTATTATTATTATTATTATTATTATTATTATTAATACCCCACCCATCTGGCTGGGTTTCCCCAGCCACTCCCAAGCTATGATTGTTATGATAGAACCACAGATATGGCATAACTTTATTGATCTTTACAACTTACACAGTGTAATTAATACTGGACAACTCATCCAAACAGTTCTAGCTCCAGGTTTTGTAGTGCCCTGTCTTTTTCAGTGATGTTCCCTGCCTTTCTCCCTGGGCCAAGTCCAAACAACTACCTAGATGGAGAGTGCCCAGCATTTGAAGGATTCTGCTGTTTCTCCTCACTCTTGTCCAGGGCCAGATTTAGGTTAGATGAGGCCCTAAGCTACTGAAGGTAATGGGGCCCTTTATATGCCCAGCTGTCCTTTGTCAACAACAAATTGTTGCTGTTTTTTGTGTTGAATATATGGTATGTGGTAATTTATGGACCTAATAGGTATCTAGGATGTGGGTGGCGCTGTGGTCTAAACCACAGAGCCTAGGGCTTGCCGATCAGAAGGTCAGTGGTTCAAATAACTGCAACGGGGTGAGCTCCCATTGCTTGGTCCCTGCTCCTGCCAACCTAGCAGTTCAAAAGCACATCAAAGTGCAAGTAGATAAATAGGTACTGCTCTGGCGGGAAGGTAAATGGCATTTCCGTGCGCTGCTCTGGTTCGCCAGAAGCGGCTTAGTCATGCTGGTCACATGACCTGGAAGCTGTACGCCGGCTCCCTCGGCCAATAAAGCGAGATGAGGGCAGCAACCCAAGCGGTCAGGGGTCCCTTTACCTTTAACTTTAATAGGTATCTAAAGCCATTTGCACATAACAAAACAAGTATTTTATCAAAGTAATTGTTGAACTGAAATACAATTAAGAAGAAGTATATTAATAGTGAAATTGGGGGGGGTGCAAGAGTGTGGGGCCCTAAGCTATAGCTTGTTTAGCTTATGTGTAAATCCGGCACTGCTCTTGTCCCTGCCCAGAAGGGGAAGGTAAACAGGCAAAGAGAGTAGAGCGACTCCTTCATGACTGACAGCCTTGGCAGGTACCCTCTGACATAAGGCCTGAATCCAAAGCCGAGATTAGTCACAGCAATAGGGAAAGATAGGAGTGTAGGGACTGATGATCTGGTGCTCCTTGCACACAAATAGCTCAAGGAAGTGCTGTTGCCTAGAGGCATGAAATGGTGGTAGATGGTGGTGATGAGCAGAAAGAAACTGCTACCATTAAGACCTTTGTCTCATGTTGAGTACCCAGGCCATGGGTGAACAAGGAGATTCCACCACAGTTGAGACTCCTGGGACCAAGCAACCTAAAACTGGCACTAATTTCAGTCCCTTGTTTAGCCTGGCTTGCTAGTACAGGGGTCTAAAGTGTGCTTCAGAAGTCTTGTGTTTGAGCTTGAATCCTGAGCCTTCTATATCAGATTGCAACTATTTCCCCCCTCTTGGACACATAGGCTGGTATGTGGTGACCATGTTTAGATATTCCTTTCATAAGTCTGATGTCCCAACCTGCACTTATCTCCACAGCAAGATATTGAGGGTGTTTTTCTAAGAAGGTTTGACCATCTTTTGGCAAATGGAAAACTGCTTCCAATCTATTATTTCACTGGCACTAATCTGAGTCTATGCCTTTTTGTTTTTAGCTCCATCCGTTTTATGCAGTTCCATTCCTCCAAGCTGGGCTGCTTGCATTCTCTTAATTATCTTTTTAGTTGATAATGAATCTGGATGAATCTCCATATTGGTAGTAACTCCAGTTGAAAAACCTACTTGGCACAAAGATTCCATTTCAGTTGCCAGGATTCTCTACCAGATCCACCCACCCTAAAGCCCATAGCAGCATCAATTTATTGAGTGCTTTATCAAAAAGCACAAATGTAGCAAATAGAGAAGCAGAGGCCAGCATAGCGATGAGCCAGCAAAATGAATGTCTTTGCATTGCAGAACCCCCCTGTTCTAATATCATAATGAAAAGCAGTTCTAAGATCTGCCCTTTCTCACAGGTCTGCCTCTTGAATCTTGCCATCCTACTAGGAATCAGCAGGACAAGCATTAGCAACCCTAAAATAATTTCTCTTACTTTATGAAAGGGCACAGTGGAAGTAACGTTCCTATTTTACCTTCTGTCAGGCTCCTTTGCATCATCACTTAGCAGTAGTCACAGATAGGGCCATCACCACTCCCTTTCTTTCTTTCTTTCTTTCTTTCCCTACCTACCCCAGGACCCACAAATATTAGCCATGGCAGCAAAAAGGGACACAGCGGTAGTAGAGGCTGTCCCTGGCAGAAATGGACACAAATACTGTGTGTTTCCCACAAGGGACATGAGGTCCCTGCCTGTGTTACTGCCATTGCTGCCTTACCTTTTCCTTCCTTGGGAAATATTTGTAGGCTGATCAGGAAAAGAGGTGATGGTAGCAGAGGTAGCAGCAGCTACTTCAAGTGAGTGTTTTGCACACCCTCTCGTTAAGCGTGCTGAAAGGATGGAGCCCCTTTCAAGGCAAATGGAAAGGATTCTTGTGCATTTCCATTCCAGCAGATGGGGCAGAGCTTTGGATTTACTATACAGGGATGTCCAACCAGATAATAATAATAATAATAATAATAATAATAATAATAATAATAATAATAATATATTATTTATACCTTGCCCACTCTGGGTGGCTTCCAACAAAATATTAAAATATGATAGTCTGTCAAACATTAAAAGCTTCCCTAAACAGGGCTGCCTTCAGATGTCTTCTAAAAGTCTGGTAGTTGTTTTTCTCTTTGACATCTGGTGGGAGGATGTTCCACAGGGTGGGTGCCACTACCGAGAAGGCCCTCTGCCTGATTCCCTGAAACTTGGCTTCTTTCAGCGAGGGAACCACCAGAAGGCCCTCGTCGCTGGACCTCAGTGTCCAGGCAGAACAATGGGGGTGGAGACACTCCTTCAGGTATACTGGGCCAAGGTAGATCACTGCCAGTCTATTTATAGAGGGAGTAGATGGCTGTCTCTTGGAAGCTGGACATGCCTGTACTATAAGGACTACTCAGGATGAAAGCTTGCAGTGAAACATGAACCCAGAGCCTGAGAGAAGTCAGCCTTTGTAGGATCAGAAAAATTCTTGCCAAAGAAGGGCACACAGAATAGCTAGGTAGTCTAGCAAATTAGCCATTTGAACAAAAGTAGATTAAATCAGATCATTTGGTAAAGGCTTTATACTATCACAATTAAATTTCTATTCTACCGTATGAAAGTTCTACCAATACAGATAGTTCGTTCCTGGTTTCCTATGTAGTTATTATGAAATATGTGTTTAATTCCTCGTGATTTATTCCCATGTCTAGCAGGTTATTAAATATTAAGGAAGCTAACTCTCCTTCATTGAGAGGAATGCTTTTTTTTCTAACAGTAGGTTCTTCCATTTGCTGACTTTTTGCACTGTTATTTTCTTACAACAGTGGGTGGATACTTAGTACAGCCCCACTTAATCAACACCCAGTTACCCAGAAACTCATTACCAGATGATTGCTCAAATCCTGTAGAGCTTTGCATCTTGGAATGCCATTTCCTGGTGATTTGAAGATTGAGACATTTTATATGAAATCCTGTTTTTGTTTTACAAGAGAATTGGAGGGGCAATTGAAGTTGTGGGCTGAGTAGAGATTCAAGTACAGACTCAGGCCAGGTTTCTGCTTTAGAATTTTGTTTCAGCTCCAAGTTTAGTTCCGTTGCATAAAAGATCATCATGCCTTTGCACCAATCTCCCAGCTTTGTCTTTACAAAAGATTGGTTGAAGCAGGAATGACAAAGGAAATGGAATCAATCCTTTTCCTGTGTTCAAACAGCTGAGTCCTCTAGCAGTACAAAACTACTGCTGAAGATCTTAATTTTCACAGAATCACAGACTTGTAGAGATGGAGGGTCATCTAGTCTAGCACCCTGCAATGCAATAATAATACATAGGGCTCTAACCCCCAACACTGAGATTAAGAGTCTTCAGCTGGGCATTGCTAGTCCTGGAGTCATACTGTGCTTCAGAGCCCACATTTATTACCGCCAAGCAGACAACTACAGCTTTGTGGTGGCACCAAAAATGTACTTTGAGTTGCAAATTATGATCATAGCAGAATAGTCATGCAACAATGATTGTCCAGATCTAGTCAACAAACATGATTTCTATGCCGAACTGGTTTTGTGAGCAACACCACAGAAGGAACGAGATTTTACCCATATGTGAGATCATGTTGACCCATGCTTTACCCATTAAAGTACCAAACATATGTTCACCTGAGTGTGATGCTGTGGCATTTCCAGTGAGCATGGATTTCTCATTTCTTGCCCACAGCATGGCTGCATGAAAATATTGACTTTATACTAATGCAGGCGCAGGTCAGATACGAACAGCTTCCTTGAACTTAACTTATGGAAAAGAATATGAGCAGGTGAAAATCCGCAAGTAAAGAAAAACATAGAGGAAAAGCCCATATGAACTTAACCTTTGTACCTGCCAGTTTTCTGTATGGGAAGAGGTAGAATTTTCTGATATTGCTCATTTTAAAACCAGGGGTCGGGAACTGAACACCCTGTTACATTCTGCAGGGGTGTGAGCCTGTAAGAATAAGAGAGTATCATTTAAAACCTGGGAAGGGGAACCTGTGACCCTGTTGGACTATAATTCCCATAATTCCTGACAGTTACCTGGGCTGGTGGGGACAGATGGCAGTTAAAATCCAATAACATTTTGTTCTGCCTTACTGTATGCTATTGATGTTGATGTTTTCATTTTCATTTTATTGTTATCCACTCTGGAGTTGTCAACTACCATAGATATTTTCAACCTTTTCAGTCCCCTGGACCCACATTTAACCCAAACATGCATTTCGGGGCACATTTCTTAAACTTTTACTCTATATTTGAATGGTGGAAGTGCTCCTGTTGTGACAAACCTTGGATCAGGCTAAGATTCAAATACCCCAATGATCTATGATTAAGAGTGGGGTAGAATTTTTAAAAAATAAAATAAATGGATGGCCACAGGTTCTCCATCCCTACTTTAAAGATTTCTGTTTCTAAAGACTTTTCAGAATAAAGTGCTTCAAAAGGAGAAATGTCCCTGTGGTTTCTGTGGTGTTAGTGAAGGATCATGAGCTTTCAAGGCCAACTCAGGATAGAAAATAAAAAGGTGACACAAAAAATGTACGGTAGAACAGAACCACTGGATCAACCAGCTTTTCACAATCCTGGGACGGGCTATCTGATATCCCAGGGATTTAAAACCTTCAAAGAAATAATTTGTGGTCTCCCTAGGCAGCTGATTCCAATGCCTTCCTTCCTTCCTTCCTTCCTTCCTTCCTTCCTTCCTTCCTTCCTTCCTTGTTCATTACTAGGAAACACTTGTGAAATCCACACCACCACACCACCTTCAGGGACTCTATTTGTTTCCCCATGGGTTCATATCCACTGTGCTTGGTTGATGGATAGCTATTGGGTAAACCACAGCTCTGAAGCAGTCCTTATGCTTCGATCCAGCATGCCGAAATTGGGTCAAGCCAAAGTGATGAGCTTCCCAGCAAGAAATGTAATATAAAGACCAATAAGGGCCCTGTTGCATGCAGTAGAATCAAAGGGAGTGGTGCCATTGCTAACTGAAGGTGGTGCTGAATCAAATGACAGCAATTCTCAGGCCACTCTGAAAATTAGGTAGGAGGCTTTTGACATGCTACTGAGAATTGCATTTTAATTATTTTGTTGTTGCATTTGTTTGCAGTATAAAATTTCCCCAATAACAAAGTTCTTCACAGAACCGTATCAAAATGTTGCTAACGTGGAAAGAGAAATCAATAAAATAAATGAAAGCAGGGATATTTATTGTTAAGGATTCCAGACTGAGTTGGTGCCATAATAGAAAGCAACTACAAATCCTGTTCCATTGCGAGAGTGGAATGGGCCACCCCAGATCTCCTTCCCATCTTATTCTACATATTGATCCATCAAATTTTTATTCCAATCTTTTCCTAAGGAGCACATTGTGATAGACAGGGCTTTCCCCAACTACATCCTCACAAAAACCCTGCTAAGTGGGGTTAGTCAGAGTGAGTGTGCCTGGTCAAAGCTGCTCCAGGGAGTTTCACATTTCAATGTGAATCTGAACCTGGGTTTCCAAAGACTCTAACCACTGTATCATGTTGACTCTCATACCATGATATACCATGATATAATATTGCCTTTTAGAATGTGGTATTTGAACATCTTTATACTAGTTCAGTCACTCTGCCTTCCTATTTGCAGGTATAAAACCGTTAGAGTAAGACACAAAAATAATAATAATTATAGACATGGTTCCTGATTCCTGAATGTACCTTTTAATCAATAAGCAGATGAAGGAGGGGAAGTGGGTCCCTGTTTCTTATGTCAAAAGGTGAGTACTGTTTAAAAGAGTCATTTTAAAATATGTGCATGCTAGGCTGGAAAAAATATAGTGCGGTACTTTCTGTGACATACTTGCCTGAGGAGAGTTTTACATAGTATTCTAAAGTCTTATGTATAGGACTTAAATCTTTTTGCCCCCAGTTAGCTTGGCTATGGAGAAGAGGCAAGGCTTTATGAACATCAAGAAAGCTTTAGAAGGTTTCAGAAATTGTTCTAGTTTTCTCACGGACAGGAACTGGGTCTTTAGATCTTCCCTTCTATAGATCAAGTGGTTTATCTTTGCCTGATCCCAGAAGGCAACTGCTACAATTGCCTTCCTGCCTTTATAGAACCTATGAGACAAAATGTTTTTGTCCTAAAGTCCTGTGCTGTGCACCTCAGTATTTAGGCACACTTTCCTTGGAGTAAACCCCATGGAACACAATAGGACTTGCTTTTGAGTAAACATCGACTGAATTATGTTTGATGTATTGGATATTGGGCTAGCTTATATACAATTACCATGGTAGAATGAACTCTACTTGCCTACTTTCCTCCCTCCCTCTCTCATACCTTTGTATCCAGGTAAACATCCTATTAGATTGAAATGTCTAACCTTTAAAAGTCTAATCACAGGGCTGAAATCATTCGTCTTAATTTGTTTGCATTTTTAAATGAGAGGTGCTGAGGTTTGAGCCTGCCATAGAATAATGTCCTTTGTCCTAGTACCCCATGCCATTAATACAGTGGTACCTCGGGTTAAGAACTCAGTTCGTTCTGGAGGTCCATTCTTAACCTGAAACTGTTCTTAACCTGAGGTACCACTTTAGCTAATGGGGCCTCCGGCTGCCACTGCGCCACCGCTGCACAATTTCTGTTCACATCCTGAAGCAAAGTTCTTAACCAGAGGTACTATTTCTAGGTTAGCGGAGTGTAACCTGAAGCGTCTGTAACCTGAAGCATCTGTAATCTGTAAGGTACCATTGTATATTACAAATGTGAGCTGGCTACAATGTTTCTGTGGAGCCAAAACACTCTGCATGTGCTCCAGTGACCTCTGTTTTCACAATTGCTTCAAGTACCCCAGGACTTGGCTTTTAGTGTTTAAAACAAGCTCCAGTTAAGCCCTAGTGGTTCAAATCAATACCTGAAGGCAGATTTAGACTGCAGTCATCAGCATGCCTGTTTCAATGCCAATTTGATTGAAATACGTTGGACTAACTGTAAAGTCAATTTTGTTCAGGATCGCCATGTAGCAAGGTATGTTTATCGAAATGACTTTTTACTTTAGTTACATTATACGAACATATGTCACCACAGTAATTGAATCACTTCTCCTTTCTTCATCTTTCTTTCACTTCTCTCTTCTGCATCTTAACAATGAATCCTGCCTGGTTCTCAAGGTCCAGGGTACTGGCTCCATAAGCCAGTGGTTAATTTTTCAAGCAGTCCTGGAGGGTTGGCAGCTTCCCAGGGTTATTTATTATTGAAAAACTATGCTCTTCTTCATAATGAATTCCACCTAAGCTTGGCATTCAAGATGGGGGCTGACTCTTAAGGTCAGATATAACCCAAGCACTATGTCAGGCCAAGCCCCTTGGTTTGTGTCTTTATGGAAATTTTTGACATATTGCCAACCTATCCTACTCCCAGTCGCTATAATGAGGGGTTGCTCTGTGCGCTTCCACACCTTGTTCCTACTCAAGGCTAGATTAGACGATAGGTAAGCAGGATGAAGATACAAATGACTGCTAGAACCCTCTTAATTGGCTGTTCTCCGGACAAACCAAATTGTGCCAATAGGACATTGCTTGGGGGTGTTAGGCTGGTGGTAAGACAGGGCGAAGGAAACATCATTGTTGAGAAACAGCTAAATTATCCCTTTCCTCCATAACAGTGAGGTTGTCTGAGTCACATTGCCTGAGCTTTGCAGAAACCATAAACCCACAAACAGTGCTTTCCCTGGGTTGATCGTGCATGTACCAGAGGGCTTACTAACAGTACTTGCCTCCTCTTAACTTTTTTTAAAAAAACCCTACATTTGTGTTTTTGACTACAAAGTCTGAGTAAGTCTTTGTAGACTACAAAGTCTTCTTTTTCTGTTACACTGTTGTTGCATGCCCTTCAACATTTCTCCGATGAAAATAGGGATGTCCTATTCCATTATTATTACTGTAACTATAACTAACTAACTATAACTGTAACGATAACTAATATACCCTACCCATCTGACTGGGTTGCCCTAGCAACTCTGGGCAGTTTCTAACATAAAATATAATAGATAAAAGCATAATAAAACATTAAACATTAAATACTTTCATATTGAGGGCTGCCTTCAGATGGTTCAGGGGTCGGATAACTCCATATCCTCCAACATTTCTCTGATGAAAATAGGGATGTCCTAAGGAAAAGTGGGACATTCCAGGCTCAAATCAAAAACTGGGGTGGCTTCTGTAAATCTGGGACTATCCCTCTAAAATAGGGACACCTGGAAGGTCTGTTGTTGTTGGAGAGATGAGGTTACATATTTTACTGTAGCATGTTCTCCTTCCCTCCACCTTTATGGCACATTTTCTTCTAGAAAGGAACTGTCAGAGGGAAGCTGCTTTATTTAGGGTCATTAGGTTGTGGGTAGATGAGAATTAACTGTGGTGAATCAGGCAATGCTACCTGTCAGCACTAGACTGGATCCATCTAGTTAAGAAGAAAATCTCTTGGAGATTTGACTTGTCAGATATCTGCTATTAGCCACACACATCTCTGACACGTTCGCAAATTATCCATGTGAAATACGGATGCTTGGCAAAATCCATGACCCCTGACTGTTGGCGCTGTCAGCAAATGTCTGTTTAGAATGAAATATTTTAAACTAACTTTGGGGCTGACTTTTCACTAGGCCCTGGGGAAGTAGCTTGCTCTCTTAAGGTTTATGCCATTACAATTGTCACATGTAAATTGCTAAGGGGATGTGACATATCATCTTTATGCTGATTTCTGGAACGATTCCATGCTTGATTTGTAGATGATTCACATTGTATGTATGTTTCACAATCCTATGTATGTTTCCTCAGCAGTAAGTTCTGCTGTGTTCAGTTGGACTTAGTCCCACATAACTGTGCTCACACTTTCCTGGGGTATACTTCTGAGGAAACATGCATAGGATTATGAAGAATGGCTGCAGCTAGGAACATGCCACTGCCACTAGGAACATGTGCGTGGGAGTTATGAAGTGATGGACATGAGGCAGGAGTTGATAATGCAGGTGAGCTGCGCACAGGTGAGCTGAAAGCAAGCTGCTGGCCAGCTCTGTGGAGCCTCCTTTTATTGACACAAATATGCAAACCAGGCAGATACATTTTGGGCTATGACCTTTACACATCTTCCAGTCCCGAGATTGTGGGGTGGTACAAAGTTATTTTGGCACCTGTTTCCACTGTGTCATTTTCCCTGTGCATAGTGTATGACGAAGGAGACAAAAGGTCTGAGAGACAAAGGTTACAGACAGGGCACCACAGACTACTGAGATTGCAAAGGGTTAGACAGAAGGTACGATGTTCAGATAGCTGTGGCTTTGTCTGTGGGGGGAGGTGCCCCGCCACCCAAGGTCACGCGGTGCAGGCAGACTGTGGCTGCCTGCGGGTGGGGAGTGTGCTCCCTCCGGACCCCACTGCCCACTCCGCGATCATCCCTACAAGTTATCCTCATTGAGCTCATTGGGACTTACTTTCTCACTTATGCCTTAGTAAGCGTGCATAGGATCGGGCTGCACGCGTAGCAATTTGCTGTACATTCTTTTCTTGCACTTAGCTATTGCAAATACCTACATGTGAACTGAGCTTGTCCTGCCCAAAGGCATCCAACTCAAGGCAGAAAATGAAATTTAAAAAGCAAGGATGTTAATAAATACAGAGATTTTACAGCAGAGACCACCATGTTCTATATATAGCAGAAACAACATATAATTAAAAAAATCTGTACTTTCCACAAAATGAGGTTTGCTGGAGGCAATCAGTTTTAGCCAACCTCTGTTTAGGGTTGTAGCAATTACTAGGTCTACGCTTATCGGGGAAAACATTTTAACTTGTTGTTTTGCCCTTTCCTCCACTCTTCCTAGGTGGTGATGGTGGGGCAGAGACTCCCTTAGTCCTTGTCGTTGATTCAAACACTCCCCTGCTGCCTTTTTGCATGGGGAACACAAGGGGATTATTTCTGCTTTCTTTCCTTTGACACTTCCTACACTGTTGTAGCTTTCAATTCTAAGTGGAGTAGTGAAGCAATTCCCAGCGGATATTTTTGGTAGTTGTTCATATGTAAGTTACATGCTGTGAGTCTCTAATTTATTCAGCAAGCCATTGCAAAAATTGCCAGGCCCCTAGATACAGCACTGTGCAAACAGTCATTTTTTTCCTTAATGCAGGTAGCCAGATATCCAGGGAATTCTCGCTACGGTTGAACCTAACCTTTTTTCCCCCTTACAAAATGTTTTGTAGATTATAATGCATTTTCTTGCACAGCAGTTATTCACATGACAAGAGCCTCCCGGTAAAGACTCCTGGGATAATGCAAGTAAATAGTAGGCATTTTGAAAAGCTTCCCCCCCACACCCTCTTTAGCATTTTGTTCAACTATTGCAGTGTTTAAATAGAGATTTTTTAGCAGCAAGGGATACTGGTAAGTGGTTTCTTTTTCGCTTAACATGATTGTAACAGATTCACAGATATGTTATTCTGAGCTGTTACCCAGCTTGATATAAATACTGTGGAGATTTTATTTTTTTTTTATCTCTAAAAGTCAGCAGGCTTTTGCCAGAATGGAATTTGGCTTATGCCTTTTCTGTGAACAGCAACAGTTGCTCATAATGTCGCTGCTTTACTTTAATGCTGATTTTCTTGGACTGCATCTTTTGTTTCCACAAATACAGACAGACACGATTTGGCAAGGAAGCATGTAGGTTAGGAAGTCATGGAACCCAGTTCAGATGTTCTGTGGTCCCATGTGGGGCTTGCAACTTGGCAGGGATTGTGGGGAAGCAATGACTGTATGAGTGGTGGTTCCCATGTGCGGCCACCATGATTTGCATAGCTGTATTGCATGTATCACACGGCGTTTCCGTGTGCTGCGCTGGTGCTGGCTCGCCAGAGCAGCTTCGTCACACTGGCCACGTGACCTGGAAGTGTCTTCGGACAGCGCTGGCTCCCGGCCTCTTAAGTGAGATGAGTGCACAACCCTAGAGTCGGACACGACTGGCCCGTACAGGCAGGGGTACCTTTACCTTTTACCTTTATCGCATGTCCCCCCCCCCCTCGATGCTGCTGCGAGGCACAAACTATGGTAGCACTTGACAGACCTTATGTTGAGGTGCCCATTCATAAATTGCCACCTACAGTCTATTCCTGCCAAGTCATTGACCTGTTGGAGCGATCAAAGCAATTCCATGGAGGCCACTAAACTTCTAAACTGAGCCTTTAGCCCTTGTGATTTTCAAACATTATATCTTGATGGTGGTTCTATCAAATGTTAAATCTTTCAAGGTGGTCACCCATTCCATTTGCATTTTAGTTCATTCAGCTTGCTCAAACTACCCCAGCATTTCACATCGCAATATACTAGGTATATACTCTTATACCAGATTCTGTTGCTTGATGAGGTGGAGTGCCCTGACTGGTATCCTTGGTTGTCATAGTGTTCTTCAGCCTTGGGTTCCCAGATGCTGTTAGCCTGTATCTTCCACCATTCCTGACCAGTGGCTAAGCTGGCTGGGGATGATGTGAGTTGTAGTCTACCAACAACTGGGGACCCAAGGCTCTGACCTATAAGAAGCACATATATGCCATCAGCTAGTGTGTATGCTCTGGTAACCTCTAGATTAGATTACTGCAATATGTGGGGCTGCCTCTGAAGAAACTTCTGCAGATTTCGGTGGCCAAGATGCTCAGTGAGGCAAGACAGTTTGAGCGTATGTCACCAATCCAGGCCCAATTGCATTGCCTGGCAAATTGTTTCCGAGCCCAATTCAAAGTGCCGGTTTTGACCCATAAAGCTTTAAATGGCTCAGGACCACAATACCTCAAGGACCACCTATGCCCATAAAAACTGACCTGGATCTGAAATCATCATCTGAGGTCCTTCTTAGAGTGTGTTCTCCTAAAGAGATCTTGAGGACATCAACACAACACGAGAATGGGCCTTTTCTGTGGTGGCTCTTGGCTTGTGGAATGCCCTCCCCAGGGAGGCTCACCTGGTGCCTTCATCATCCTATATCTCCTTAGGTGGCAGGTGAAAACTTTTCTCTATAACCAGGCCTTTGGCTAATTATTGTTTTTTTAAAAAGGCCTTTTAAACTCTGGGGTGTGTGTGTATTGTTTTTGTTCATTATTATTGTATTGATTTTTTGTTTTTATCTTGTAAACCACCATGTGATCTTCAGATGACGGGGGGGTACAGAATTTTAATAAATAATAACAATAATATGCATAAGAACTTGGCATAGTGTACAGTCACTACACCTTATGGAGAATGCGCACATAACCTGTCCATGTAGAGTAGTGTTTCCCAAACTTGGGTCTCCAGCTGCTTTTGGACTACAGTTCCCATCATCCCTGACCATTGGTCCTGCTGGTTAGGGCTAATGGGAGTTGTAGTCCAACAACAGCTGGAGACCCAAGTTTGGGAAGCCCTGACATAGAGGGATAGGAGCCTAGGTGGGATGCAGTTGGCTATCATGCATGTGTCTGATCCAGGCAAGCACCAGAAGCTGCCATTACCAGTTGCCTGCCAAGGCTCCTGTGCCAGTTGGGGTACTGCTGCCAATCCCACTCAGGTGGGTCCACTCATGTAAGAAAGAAGAGGTAGGGGTCACCCAGAGGAAGGGGTCCCACAAAGAACACTTTGGCCAAGGGCCTTCTGAAACCTAGAACCAACACTATGTGGCAGTATGTACCACAGAGTATGGAAAGAAGCACCTCTGTGAGGATGGAGAAAGGGACATTGCAAATGTAAAGGTATGCAATTATATGAATATGGTTACTTTTGGGGAGAGGTGGCAAATCTGCCGCTGGGCTACAGTGTTCTAAATTGAGAGCTCATATGATATAGTGTTATTCTAGATCAAACAAGCAAACAAAAAATACAGCCACCCATAGAAAAGTGGCCTGTCAGGAAGAAGGCTCTGCCAGAGTCCTTTTCCTTGATGACTACTTTTCTCTTTGAAGGGTGTGTTTTTTAAGGTGGAACATTTTAATTATCTAAGCATCTACTTGCAGTCTGCTGTGGGACAGCCTACAAACACACTTACTGCTGTTGTTATTTCTTACAGTTTCCTATAATAAATGGGATTATAGCGTGCATGTTTGTTGGGAAAAGATGTCAGAGCATTCAAATCCTAGTTAGCTACGGTTTCAAGGAGCTTGCTTCTAGACACAGATGGAGCTTTGTTCGTCTTATTTTGTAACTGGCAGAGTGGTTGCTGATTGTGTGCCAACCTGAAAAGGCCTAGAAATTCTCTCCAAGGAATGAGAAAACTATTCTAAATCACTCCAATATGGCACTGGCGAAGGTCTGATGGGACTTTGTAGATAACTCTGGTTTGTACTACACCACAACTGGGATCATGTTTCTATGCTCTCAATGTCTAGAGCAACACCTAGTGTAACCCAGAAAGGAGGAGGAAAATCATCCATCTGTTGACTAATGCATCAGCTGCAGACAAAGAATGGCATAAATCATGTTTTCTCATTGGCCAAACCTTACAAAAAGCAGTACTGGTCTCTAATCAGTATAAACATATCAGATTACTTTTTCAAATTGCACAGGCCAGCATTTCCTCTTTTCAAGATGAATTTGACCTTGCTATAATTGAACTTTTCTGTGTTACTGTGATTTCTCCTCAGGTAGGGTGATTGCATTCTGTATTAGCTTGAGTTAGTTCTGGATTTCATTAAGTTGTAGTATTAGAGTAATATTATTGTTCCAACATATTTAAATGTCTCTTACAACCTCTCTCTTTTTGAACATGTTTGTGCCAGTTTTTTCTTGTTACATTTTAGAAAAGTTTAGTTTGCAAACAATCTGCTTCTAACAGTGGGGTAGAAAGTTTCTGATCTGTTTTTCAGCACCAAAAGTTGCCATTAAATGAAGAATTCCCAAAACTGCTGCTTTAATTTACCTAAAGTGTATTTTTTATGATGCTAGAAAGGAAAACCATAGGGTTTATCGGTTGCCACTTTTTGGATAATATTACTTTTGCTTTTTTAAAACGCAAGGTTGTCTTATCTTCTTCTCTCACTAAAGTTAGCACTAAAGTTAACTATCGAATGAGCTTGTATGTGCATACTCTGTCCAAAAGTTGCAGCAGCCTTTCTGGCTGTGGCAACAGATGTTTACTACTATGTATTAGTCAGGAGCTGGTTGGGGGAACGCATGTGGGTCTGTAATTGACTGTAATTCAAGTCCAAAGATTGGATTACGTCCATATGCCTGATGAAAAATGAGTGATTTGCTGGCATGAACCAGTAGCACTCCCTCTCTTCCTCCTTGCAGGGGTGATATTCATGAACACAGCATTTTGACGAGCTCACCTCAGTTAACAGCTCCAGCATGAATTTCATACATATCTCAACAATGAGACCATCTTTTTGATCTTTTCAATAGAGAATTTTGGTGTGGTACACTGGTATCACACCAGCTTCATCTAGGAGAGGTATTAATGGATACTTACCTACCTAGTGTGTTTTTATAGGCTGCAATTTAATAAACAGGTACCTCTCCAAACCACATGTACCTGGTTGTTCCAAATGTACTGATACCACTACCAACTCTCTGGGGAGAAAAAATTTAAACTCACAGGCTTGCAGGCAGGTAGTCGTCCTTTAACATTATATATTATCCCATTATTCCAGCAGGGTTTGCAGCATGTTTTTCAAAAGACAGGATCACCTGTAACATTGGTATATAGCCATGGCTAAAACTACCTTGATTGTTCTTTGCACATGCATGAGTGTGACTCCTTGCTCTTTTTTGCAGGGGTGATATTCACAAACATGGGATTCTGACAAGCTCCACGGCATACTACCACACCATTTGCCTATTTCTACACCACTGCTATGTGGAACAAGGTAGCCTAGACGTAAAGTGACCAAAGGCAGTTTGGAATGTTATTGACTACATAAAAATGAGCCACAAAAGTCCTGAGTACGTATTGGGTGCGGGCATTCAACCCCCACTCCCCTTGACCCTGCTTTCATTCAAGCGGTGCACTAAATACATCACCAAAGATGCAGTATGATTTATTTCATTACTGCAGTGTAACATATTTGCATGAGCTGAAAGCAGGAGGGTTGCAGCTCTCCTTGAAAGAGAGGAAATGTGCTCGCCAAGGTAGATTTCATGCAATGGTTGTTTGCTTCTGGGTGATGAATCAGGCTCAAGGGTTCTTTTAAAAAGAAAACACACACACACACACACACACACACAAGCAAGCCGCTGGATTTTATGTAGCTTCTGAAGAATGACAAGCAAGCTTGCCAGTAACAGGAGCAAATGCATCACCACCTTTCCTAGCCTGAACAGGGAAAGGAACGCTGCCTTAAAACTCATTCATTATCTGAGGGAAAATCAAATGTGGTGGCATATTGCCGGGGCTGCTTTATTGCCATCATTTAGAAAGGTCAACTGAATTAATCGACTTCTCGCCAAACATACTGTTAAGCTCCCCACTTCCTGACATATTTATGAGAAAGTGACAGGTAGGAAGAAGATGACTTGTCGTTTCTGCTGGGTTTCTTTCCCCCCCCCCCCCTTTCAATTTTACACTGCAGAACCAAGATTAACTTTCGGGTTGGAGTTGTCCAGGAAAATAGCTGCTTTGGCACTGGGAAGGGGGATGGGTAAGGGAGAAGAAGTTCCCTCCGGTGTTTTACATGGGAAGGAGAGGAGACGAGGGATCCATTTAAGGAGATGTGTGGCTCCTCAGTTGGTTTCAAAACATGTGTCCACAAACTGTATAAGGTCTGTAAAAAATAAATTTTAAAAAACTATTTTTATCATATTATTCAGCTGCTGTTATTTGCTATTTCTCGTTCCCTCATTGTGAAGTGATACCTCTTAACAGATATATTAATGGGAACCTTTTATTAATAATAATAATAATAATTTCTGCTGTTGTACTTTAATGGCTGTATTATGTTAAGGGATGTAGCAAGTGTTTGCTTACATTAGATATATTAATCTCTCCTTCTCTCTCTGTTTTACACACACACACAGGCTAGCCTGACAAGTCAATTTCCATTACCTACTTTATAGGTAGGTTGTCTTCTGCCTTTATTCTCAAGCAGACCATTTTGCTGATTCCAAATGGCAATGCTGGTCAAAACGGGGCAGAACTATTAGAAACCAAGGTTTCCCCCCACCCCCTTTTAAAAGGAAACACTTCTGAGCTTTTCTGTGGGGCAGGGGGGAACAGGGTATATGATAAAGGGTCAGAACTCACAGTGTTCTCCAGTGAAAAATGCACTTGCTGGCATTGTGTTGTGATCCTTTGAATGACCACAGAAGCTTAGACCTCTTCTGGTTAATGCTGTCCTTTTTACCTTGCATATGTCAGTTCCAGCTGCAACAGACATTCCCTACTGGCCTTTCTGACTGTCAGGGTTGTGTGTGTGTGTGTGTGTGTGTGTGTGTGCTTGCGTGCATGTGTGTCTATAAGTCATTTGCCACAGTCCTTAAAATGTAGTCTGGCAGAAATTCAATAGCTGTTTGCGATATTCTCATTCAGCCTTCTTGCTCGGTGGCTTTTAGCTCCCAATGTGACATATAGTGGCATTTTGCTGTAATCCAGCTATTGGAAGCAGGTTAAAAAGGCAGCCCGGCGTCTCATGTAATTGGCTCCCAAACACAGAGAAAGTGTGCTGTTTTATTTTTTGCACTGAAAACCCCGAGAATTGGATTATACAAACATACTGCTTTTTTGGGGTTTTGTTTTAGCCGAGTAAAACACCCATCTGAGTGAGTGTCCTGCAAAAAAAAATAAAATAAAAATGTTTTAGATTAATGAGGATTTGGTGGAGGTGGCGAGAAGCTGGGAGCACACAGGGGTTCCTTTGTATTTCTCTCTGAAAGAGTAAAATGTGGAGGAAGGGGGGGAAGAAAGTCTCTAAAGGGTTTCAACTAAAGCAGAGAAGAAATGCATAAATAGTATACAGCATAAAAAAAAAAACCCACAACTTCCGATAAACAAAGCACTTACCTTGCAAAAAGAGTAGTTTCAGTCCTGGACGCCTCCTGCATATTTGAATCCGTTAGTTCAGGTGACCACATACCGCTGGTGTGATGCTAAGGAGACGGTTCTGGGCACGCAGAGATAGAGCAGGCGATGCTTGTCTCTATAGATCCTGTAATAGGAGGGAAATCTCCGTGCAGCAGGCTCAGATCCTTTTACTTTGAGCTGCGAGCTCTGTGTCGCTGGCTGGCTGTCGGAAGCTCACAATCCAATGCAGGAGGGGGAGGAGGAGAAGAGAGAGGAGGGGAGAAAAGAGAGATGCTCGCTAGCTTTTCTTCCTCCTCCTCCTCGTTTCCATGGTGGTTACTGGTGCATCGTTCACCCGATCAGTTGTCACACTGACATGGTGCTGCCTGCTCAGCGGTCATTAATAACTGAATACCCTCCACTCCCCAGAGAGCAGCCAATAGCCGGAGAGTGCCAAGACGTAGCTGCTGGGGTCTGGTTGGTGGAGGCAACCTGTCTGTTAGATGACATTGCTGCTTAGGGTACAAATAAGCGGGGGAAGAGACCCATTCTCGGCTTCTCGGCATTCTTTTCCCAGACACCAAAGAAAGAGGCATGATTGGATGCGCTGGGCTGTATTTAATGGGTTTAGGGCAAGGACCGAGAGAGCATTCAAAGAGCATGATCCAAACTAGGTAAATCCCTTCTCAGGCTATGCAAGCTCATTAATAAATGAAAAAGCATTTCTCTTTCTTTCTCTCTCTCTCTTTGCAGAGTTGTGATCTGCTTGCAACACCTTGCACTGTATTGCAGCCTCCATATGTTCCACCCCCCTTTTAATACCTAGGTTTTTGCTTCGTACTGACTGGCAGCCAAATCCATCTTTGCTCATTTCCAAATATGGAGTCACTAAGCAAGCAGCCAGATAATCGGCAGAATTAGTAAGCAGATAGGTACCCACAGAAATGGCGAGTTTAGTTTCTCCTCGTTATGTGTACAGTTCATTGGATAGCTGTAAATCAGCTGGGGTTTTTTAGTGCTGTTTTTCTTCTTCTTTAGTTTGTTTCATGCTTTTTCTCCATTTCTAGGCAAAGTAACCTATCAGAAACCTAGTCTGAAAATTTGCAGAAATATAGGACGGGCTCTAAAGATATATTCTTAGTGCAAAATACAAATCTGCATTGGGTTACTTCTAAAAATAGTCGGATTGCAAAATATTGCTTGCAAGTTCCCCAAGAAGTTTTGGTAATCAACAGGTCAAATCTGAGAAAGGGTTGGATTTACTGTACACATTCACGGATATAGCCCAGCTTTTGGGAGGCCACCCTCTAGTGGAATAAAATAAAACTTCTCATGTGTTTTCCTCAGCATGTCTTGGACAGCCATATGTAATAACAACATTAGGAATTTTCAGTGACTGCAAGCAATGACCTTTTAAATGAAATTAATGGTAAAATACTGTAAGCTACTTCTTGTTTTTGCACGTAACAAACATACATTTAAATATAAAAAGCTGCTGCTTCAGTAAGATGCCATACTTCCAGTGCTGTATTGTTGTACAGTTTTACTAGCGCTGCAGGGTGTTACATTCTGACTTCACTGGAAATTTTTAAAGGTGGATAGTCAATGTTTCACAGCTCAAACTGGTGGTTTTGAACTTTTAAAATATAATCTAAGATCATTATCTAAGTGCTCATATCTCTTGTATTGCCTTTCTAAATCATTAGGATTAAATATAAGCAATCATTTGTTGCTTTCTGAATTATGTCATTCATCCCCCCCCCCCCAAAGAAAAGAACCCTGTTTAACAGGATAATTCAGAGAAAGCTGGCTTATACCAAGTTAGACTATTGGCTCATCTCTGTCAGTATTGGCTACACCGGAGTTTCCCAAACTTGGGTCTCCAGCAGTTTTTGGACTGCAACTCCCATCATCCCTGACCAGGGGGGAAGCTGCATACTTCGCCACCGTGGGGGGAGAGCAGACGGGGGTGTGGCTGGCACGTGTCCCAGGGTTGTGGCGTGCGTCCCACAGGGGCGTGGCACATGTCCCAGGGGCGTGGGGCGTGTGTGTGGGGGCGTGGCACCTGGTGCGGTGAGGGGTGCGCGGTCCATGTCCAGGGGAGCAGCTGCAATGGTATCCTCCTCCCCGGTGGTGCCAGCGCGGTGCACTCACCCAGCCCCCGCTTTCCTCCGCCGGTGTCCCTGACCCCTGCTTCTGCTAGCTATGGATGTTGGGAGTTGTAATCCAAAAGCTGCTGGAGAAACCCTGGGCTACACTGATTGGCTGAGGCCTGCCAGAGTTTCAGACAGGAGTCTTTCCAACCTCTGCCTGGAGAGTAGAGTGGTTCCACTGAGCTATCTATGGGCCTTCCCTTAATTCTGAGCATGTTTACTCAAAAGTAAGTTCCACTGTGTTCCATGGAGCTTTCTCCCTACAAGTATACAGTGGTACCTCGGGTTACATACACTTCAGGTTACATAAGCTTCAGGTTACAGACTCCGCTAACCCAGAAATAGTACCTCGGGTTAAGAACTTTGCTTCAGGATGAGAACAGAAATCGTGCTCTGACGGCGCAGCAGCAGCAGGAGGCCCCATTAGCTAAAGTGGTGCTTCAGGTTAAGAATAGTTTCAGGTTAAGAACGGACCTCCAGAACAAATTAAGTACTTAACCCGAGGTACCACTGTAGGTTTGTGGTCTTAAGAGTTTTTTTTAAAGCAGGCATTTGAAAATCATATTGGCATTCATTCTGATATAGTGTTTCACTGCCAGGGGTTGTCTCAGTGGTGAACACTGAAAATCCCTCTGCTTACTTAGGTCTTTCAACACACTTGAATGAAGGATATAGCTTTGGATGCTCAAAAGGAGCTGTTCTGTTGAAGTAAATGGGGAAGCAGACAGGCAGGAATTATGTGTGTTCAACAGAAGATGCTGGGCCTCAGAAGAACCTTTCTTGCATGTGGGCAGCATTTACTAGATCACACAAACTTTACATGCTAGTATCCTAAGTTAGATACAGTATGAAATATTTTTGATGGGAGTGTCGGGAGATTGGGAGAGGAATTTCAGGTTGTGCACTTATTAAGTAACTACATAAGTGGTTCATTTTGGTTGATTGCTGTGGACTGTATAATTGGAGGTGTAACTAATCAAACCAATTCAAGTACACTCTCATAAGGGGAGTAAGGTGCTGTAATCTAACATATTTTAAAGCACTTGCTTGATGAATTACAGGTATACTCTACAACAATTCTAAGCAATATTTAAATAATATACTTTATTCATAGCTGATAAATGTTTTAATTTTCAGTTGGATTATTTTTCAAGGATGCTTTAACGATGTCCCAGAATGCTTGCAAAGAAAAATCATTTTTATAACTGAGACAATTATGATGATTAAGCTTCACTAGAGGTTCCTTTCCTGTTTATTTCACTATGATGATTTGTAAGTTTTGAAATAGCAGGGTATTCTATTAAACTGGGTGAAGAGAGAGAGAGAGAGAGAGAGAGAGAGAGAGAGAGATGTAGAGATTGTATTTAGACATATAATTGAAGCGCTGAGTGAGGTCTTCTGGAGGTTTGGTCATCATCAAAAGTAAACCAATGGAAGAGCTAATTCCAAGAGCAAAAATCCCACTGGGTGTGTCTGAGCCTTTTTGTATACAAACTGAAGTAGTTCTTGGATCCCAGTCACTATTCTGCATCTTATCATGATTCCAGCAAAGCTGTTTGGGTCCAGACAAAATCAAACTGGGAATGTATGTCCATCTGGCTTGCAAATTCAAAGGTTCTAGAAGGGATGGAGCAAAGGTAAAATGATGGGCACTGTTGGTGGACTAGAGGGAACCTCCCATTTCCAAAGCAAATACATCAGCATGAACAAAGAAGTCCCAGAAGCAAAGTTTCTGTGAATTAGACACACGTAACCAAAAATTGAAGGTGAGCTGGTGTGGTGTAGTGGTTAGAGTGTTGGACTAAGACCTAGGAGACCAAGGTTCAAATAAATATATAAATAAGAAGTCCAAGATCCAAATGTGTGCTTGCATCCAAACTATCTCAGATTCATCTCATCCATAAAACAATATTAGGGTCTCTTATCAATCAAGGTTTGGCAGCTTGAGTACAGAATTGATCAGGGACCAGTTGTTGACGCCTCCACCATAGAGAAGTTCCAAAACAGTTGACTAATAATTAATATTGATGGGTCATCAATTGTCATTATGTTTGAAAAAGATATCAACTCGTCTCTTTTTCATGGAAACCATTGTAAGCAGGACTGCTTACCATCAACAACAGCATCCGGCCTGTCCTAGGAGCTTGGACATGACCAGTGAGTTAATAGTTTCATTGTTGTCATTTTGAATGGTAGATATCTGTACTATAGCACAAACTGCTTTGGACAGCAATCCCAGTTTCAGAAGTTTGGCAAGTTATTTTGTATTGATTTACTTACTTGTTTTTCTAGTAAGGTCAGGTGGCATTTTGGCTTTTTGAGCTGATGGAAGAAGTTAAATTGAAATATGCTGAAGAGAAATTGCTGAAAGTAGGCTTTGGGTGGGGAACGTGTGACCTTCCAGATGTTTTTTTGGACTCCAACTCCCATCAACCTGACCCAGGAATGATGGGAGTTGGAGTACAACAACATCTAGAGGGATGCAGATTGCCTATCCCTGAAGTAGATTGTCAAGAGGATTCAAAGTTCATAAATGGCAAGAACAAGCAGCACAAGAACAAGTGGGCAAATGTCTTCAGCACATTTTTGCATATGGTTATGATGATTACTCAATTGTGCTCAAGTTAGAATTCTTGCCAAAGAGCATGCAAAGTCTCTCTTAAAAGGAAACTAAAGATTGAGGTGATTCCTGACAGACAGAAGCTAGGGTAAATGCTGTTGGAGAAATAAAACATGTTGAAAATGCTAAAGCCTCCCCAGCTTCAAAAGTAGAAAACAAATCCTCTGAGACTGATGTAAAAACACAAAGTGTTTCTTCACCAGTTATTACATTTTATTATTATAAGAATATAACAACCTTCTTTTACTTTCCTTAAGAGGAAAAACTCACACACAAACCTTGATTTCTTTTTAAAAGCCTGTTTGTTTTCTTTTTCTCGCAACCTGGCAGCAGTGCCATTCCACTGGCTGCAGAGAGAGACCAGAAACTCCTTTCCTTGAACCATCATTCCAGCTGGGTGTTATAAGAACTTTATTATAAAGACTACTGCTGGAGTTAGTTTGTTTCTCCCTCCTCTCATTTCCTTTTCCTTTTGTTCTGTGGCTTTTAGACTTCTGCCTGGTGGGGCAGGAACTGTCTCATTACTCATATTTGGAAACCACTCTGGGATCAGCTGTTCGACAGTGGAATTTGCTGCCAAGGAGTGTGGTGGAGTCTCCTTCTTTGGAGGTCTTTAAGCAAAGGCTTGACAACCATATGTCAGGAGTGCTCTGATGGTGTTTCCTGCTTGGCAGGGGGTTGGACTCGATGGCCCTTGTGGTCTCTTCCAACTCTATGATTCTATGATTCTATGATCTCATTTTGGCTGAAGAGCAGAGTCAATATGTTTCACATCATGCATATTCACACATTTAAAATATTACCTATGAATTTTAGCATATTATGTGGCTTACAGCACAATCCTATCCATGTCCACTCAGGAGTACTCCCAGATATTTGCGGTCTTTGTATGCGTGTGTTTTAAATTTCCTGATTGCTAAATATATTTCAAGACCATAAATCCCCAACAACATTTCTACATTTAATGCAAATTTCTCTTCCATTGTGTTTATAGTCAGCAATTCAAGTGCAAAGGCTTCACTAAATTCATTTGCTATTGGCCAGTGCTAAGACCCTTAATGGTGAAATAGGAAGCTTGAAGGAAAGAAAAATGGGAAAATAAAAAAAGCTGCACTACAGTGAAGTAAAAGCGTCTAATAAAGTAAAACCTTTTTTTTTTTTTACTCTTTTCCTCAAGGATACAATATGTATATGAAATAAAGTTGGAAGGCATCAAAATTATTTAGATGCATAATAGAAAGGCTGTAAAAACGCCTAGTACAAATACTGAAATGCACAATTTGTCCCTTGTTTACAGTGGTATGTGGAAAAGAAAGGAGTGGAAAACTCGTCCTTTCTTCAGACCAGGAATTCAGTCCTAGAAATAATCATAGGGTAGCCCATGCAGAAAATGTAAGGTTGTTTTTTGTTGTTGTTTTGCGGTATTCTCAATAAAGAGCTAAATGAAAACATAACCCAGTTTATGTTCCTTCAACTTTCCAGGCATTTAATTTCCTAAAATATAACAGCAGGACTCAAAAGTGACAACAGGTGAAACAGCGAAACATGCTTATTATATATAGCCTTCTCTTTTACTGATCATTATGGTAGGCTCAGTCAGCTTGTTAGTTCTGTTAATTTGGGGAAGTTATAGGTACATTCAGTTTTAGTAGAATAGTAGATTTGTAAAGTTGGAAGGGTCATCTAGTCCAATCCCCTGAAATACAGGAATCTTTTTGCCCAATGTGGGGCTCAAACCCACAACCTCAAACCCACATGCTCTACCATCTAAGCTATTTGTTTTCAAAATATTTCTCAAATTCTATTATAACCCAGGATGTATATTCAGACCAGTCAGTTGGAATGATTTCAGAGAGATGTTAATTAATATGGCCTTCTCTTTCCCTGCCAGGAAGAGAATGAGAATATCTGTGATGTGTTCAGCAGCTATGTGCAATTTGAACTTCCCTTATTCGCAGAAATTTTATTTATATACTCAAGGCTTGACTATCCTCCTCAGTTTTACCCCCACAATGTGGTTAACCACAGCTACCTACAAAAACTTATGTCTGAGGAACACTGTTATGACTAAAGAGGAATGAGCAAACATTGCTACTTGGGAGTAAACTCTACTCCCAGCAGGTAGGTGAGTGGCGAATTTGCCAAATGCACTTTTAGGTAAACTGCAGCCTTCCCTACCAGCCTTTGGGAAACCATGTTTTGCTACTGGTGCTAATGCTGCTGCTGTCATTAGAGCATGATGAAGAGCAAGGGACAGGGTATCTGCCTTGCATGCAGAAGGTTGCCAGTTCAATCCCAGGCATCTGTATCCTTTATAGGGCTGGGTTTGTCCCATGTGAAACACTGGCAGTCAAGTACTGAACTAGATTGACCAATAGCCTAATGCAGAACAAGGCGGCACCATATATTCCTAGCATATTTCCCATTACGTTAAGTAGAGGAGAAGGCTGAACCTTGTTATAAAGTTTGAAGGTGCTTATGTGGACATAAACCAGTGCATACTTCTTTAGTTTGAAAGACTGGAAGGTTTTACATGGACAACTTCTATTCGCCAGAATGAATAGAAGTACTGTATCAAAACTCTGTCCTGTCCCCCGCCTCCCCTCCAAAGGAAAGTTGACACTTAAATTTTAAGCAATCAGAAAAAAATATCTCCCCCCTCATTTTTTAAAAACTGACCATATTATAAAACTTTCATTTTTTCCCTTAGTCTTTTACAAGGTAGTTCTGTAAATGTGTGAGAGTCCTCTTTATAGGATATTTAATTTAAAAAGCCAGTAAAGCTGAATATTATTGCAGTGTACATCATTGGGGGGAAAGAGAAAAAAGAGGACAAGCTGCTGTTAGTTTATATTACCTTACTATATACCCTTATGTTGTTTGTGTTTTTTAAATCAGGGCTAAGTCTTAAAAGGACAGAATTACTTTTTATGCAAATGCTTCTTTGCTTTTGCTCCATAACTTGGAGAAGGTACATACAGTGGTACCTCAGGTTAAGAACTTAATTCGTTCCGGAGGTCCATTCTTAACCTGAAACTGTTCTTAACCTGAAGCACCACTTTAGCTAATGGGATCTCCTGCTTCCGCCATGCTGCCGGAGCACGATTTCTGTTCTCATCCTGAAGCAAAGTTCTTAACCCGAGGTACTATTTCTGGGTTAGCAGAGTCTGTAACCTGAAGCGTCTGTAACCTGAAGCGTATGTAACCTGAGGTACCACCGTACTTGGAGAATGAAGCACCGGAAGAAACTGGTTTTAGTCATGTCGGTTGAGAGTTCTGGATTTCAATGAAGATGGGGCCCTGAAACAAAGCATTGCTGTGTGGAGTGCTTCTGTTTAGGCTTCCAGCTTCTCTGCTCCATTCTGTGCTTCTTCCTCATCTCTCCCTTTCAATTGTCAACCAGCATTCTGCAGCCACCGAGAAGGCTCGCTCCTCATTTAACTGTTCTGGGCTTGTTTTGGCAGGGACGTGGGTGGCGCTGTGGTCTCAACCGCTGAGCCTCTTGGGCTTGCTGATCGAAAGATCAGCAATTTGAATCTATGTGACAGGGTGAGCTCCCGTTGCTATGTCCCAACTTCTGCCAACCTAGCAGTTTGAAAGCACACCAGTACAAGTAGACAAATAGGCATTGCTATGCTGGGAAGGTAAACAGTGTTTCCGTGCGCTCTGGCACTCGTCACAGTGTCCCGTTGCGCCAGACACAGTTTAGTCATGCTGGCCACATGACCTGGAAAGCTGTCTGTGGACAAACGCCAGCTCCCTCGGCCTGAAAAGCAAGATATGCACCACACCCCATAGTCATCTTTGACTGGACTCAACCATCCAGGGGTCCTTTGCTTTTTTACCTTTACCTCTCCTTTTGGTTCCCACGTCTTATTGTTTAGTGGAGCAATTATGAGTATCCATTTCCATCTACCTTATTTTATTTTTCCATTGATGACTATGAACAGCTCCATGCAGTACTCTTGTATGTTAGCGGCGTGCTTTTGTCTGCATAAACTTGAGTCAGTATGAGTGTGTAGACAGATGCCCTTGACTATCAAATTAGAGACACAGCATCATGGGTGTAGCCAGGGAGGTTCAGGGGTTTGCAGCTGCCCCCTCCTAAATCAAGTAAATAAATAAAAATACTTCACCAACTTGACCAATTGCATTTCAGAGAACTCGGTTATGCCCCAACATAATGCCTGCCCCCCTTAAAATAAATCCTGGCTTCACCCATGCACGGCATATTATTTGGTTTCAGTGATGTTCACATTCACTATTGAAAGAACAACAGCAGAAAAAAGGAATAGATGAATGGCAGGATTTGCTCTGCTACTTATGAATGAAATTCTAGCGCCTTTTCTACAGTTCTTGTGGAAAGCTCATCTTTTGGCAAAGATAAGCCTTGGTTATAATTAGGTGCATAATTTACCAGCATATACAGTATACACATGCACACAAACATTTTAGACACTGCAGCTGTGATCATGAAGGTATTTAAACTTACTGTGGACTGAAATCCCAAGCCGCTGCAAAACAACACATTAAACATCACATAAATAGAAACCTCAGTGTTTTGACTTTCCCAACCTAGTTAATCATTTGCTTTTCCCTAGGCTGAACTTGACTGAATGCTGTGATGGGGGTGGCATATGGCTGGTAGAAGTTACTAGATTTGTTCTATTTTAGGAATGGAAGCAAGTAGTAAAAATTTGTCCCTTTTCCACCCTGAGCCGATATACCAAAATACTTAGAACTTTAGTACTTAGCACTTTGGGGTTTTTTTATTTACTTTTTTTTTCTTTTTGAGAGTGGGGTGGGGGAAAAGAGAGAAGTTAAAGACAACATAATAGCTGCCTTTAAATATTTTAAGGGCGGTCACATAGATGACAGAGCAAATTTCTGATATGACTAAACATTAGGAAGTATTTCTGATGCAAGCTGTTTAATAGGGGAACCGACTACAGTGGTACCTCAGGTTAAGTACTTAATTCGTTCTGGAGGTCCGTACTTAACCTGAAACTGTTCTTAACCTGAAGCACCACTTTAGCTAATGGGGTCTCCCGCTGCCGCCACGCCACCGGAGCATGATTTCTGTTCTCATCCTGAAGCAAAGTTCTTAACCTGAAGCATTATTTCTGGGTTAGCAGAGTCTGTAACCTGAAGCGTATGTAACCTGAAGCGTATGTAACCTGAGGTACCACTGTATCTGAGAATGTGGCGGACTTCCTTGAAGTTTTTATGGTTTTTTTTATTCAAACAAACAAACAAACAAACAAACATCAAGCTAAAATTAAGAATAAAAACAGTTATAAAAGGAGGAAGAATAAAATTTCAAAATAATAATAATCATGATAATCAGCCCTATGCTTTTAACCGGTAATAAGGCTTAATATTAAGTTTCCGCAATGGTTGTATTCATTTCAGAGCAATTGCTGCCTTTTGGATCAATACCCTCCCCCTTCCAAGCGTTGGAAAGAGTTGGAAAGACATATTCTTTCCTTAGAAGTATAGCCTAGTTCAGCCATTAATCAGAGTTCCTGACTCTGTGGAGGTAGCCATGTACATGTTTGCATGCATAAACCTCCTTCAGACGGAAGCAAATCATGCACCAGCCAAGGGCATGGGCAGCAATACATTGGCATCTAGGCAGTGTGGCCATTCCATGTGGATCACCCTTCACATATCCATTCTTACCCATTCTTACCCAAGAATGTATGAATATGGCTTTTCTTTTGTAGATCAGGTTGGAATCATAACAGATCACACCAGTATCTAGACTTGGAAGATCTACACGCTCAGTGTCTGTAAGTCAGTGGCTAAGTGGTCGGGAACCCATTAGCAATTTCCACATAGGAATCAATGGAAATCATTGACTCGTTATGTGAACGCTCCCCCAACAAACGTGAACCCATTGTGTTCAGATAGTGAGACCTGTGTATGCAAGTTTAGCACATTATTTGCATTTAAAAAAATATTTAGCCCACCTTTCAGGGTGCACTGTCCTCAGAAGGCAACTCGAAAACAGCCTTCCCTAATCTGGTACCCTCCAACTCTCATCATCCCTGACCATTGGCCATGCTGGCTGGGGCTAATGGGAGCTTTAGTCCACATCACCTGGAGGGTTCCAGGTTAGGAAAAGCTGCTCCAAAACAGCAGCTTGCTGTACGTTTTATTATGTACATACTAAAACATGTACTTCACATTGAAATGTAATGCCAAGGGATACATATGATGAGGGGTGTTCTACAATAAGCAGACATTACTGTCGATGTGATTGATGTAATTGTCTGAAATTTGCCATGATGAAAGAGAAGAGAACCACATCTCTGTTGAGAAAGCAGTACACAATGGCATCAAGTAGTCTAGTCTCTGCCGATAAAATGTAAACAAGACCCTCAAAGGTGCAAAGAAACCACTTCAGGTATTCTGTACTCTGTTTATTCACAATTGTGTGGTTGCTACTTGAGAGACAATGACAAATTTCAGTTGCCTCTCCTGAGTGCAGTAGTCTTTTCAGTGCTCGTAGTTCCAAAGAGCTGTTTGTATGGACTAGGAGCCGCATTTATACCCAGATGTTGGGGAGATATGCAGCAAACTGCTGTCTTTGTTTTCCTGTTGCTTCAGCAGTACAGCAGGACCAGCCTTTAGGTATCAGCTGGGTACCCTGTACCTCGGGTTAAGAACTTAATTTGTTCTGGAGGCCCATTCTTAACCTGAAACCGTTCTTAACCTGAGGTACCACTTTAGCTAATGGGGTCTCCCGCTGCCACCGTGCTGCTGCCGCACGATTTCTGTTCTCATCCTGAAGCAAAGTTCTTAACCCAAGGTACTATTTCTGGGTTAGCGGAGTCTGTAACCTGAAGCGTCTGTAACCTGAAGCGTCTGCAACCTGAGGTACCACTGTAGGTGCATGGACTTCAGCCATGTCCATCAATGCTGATCGACTGATGCTAGCTGGCTCTTGCTGCTTACTTTCAGGTAAGACTAAATTCAGAGCTGTGAAGGGGATCCAAAATCTGCATTTGTCATTGTCTTGGTCCACAAATCCATAGACATGTAATAACTAGAGACTTACAGACATTGGTGAACAGTCTGGGTTCATTTGGGAAATATCTTTTGTCTCTGCCAGGGCAAAAGTGACAGTTGTCTTGAGGATGTGTGTGATAGGCATTTTGTGAATGGATATCCCTGCCAGCCAGGCCCCCTAACAAACCAGAAGCTAATTTCTGATCTCAGGCTAAGATTGTGCAATACCATAATCATGGGTTTACTTTGCTTTCTATGATGCCATAGTTTATACAGTGCCATTGATATTACAATTAAGTATTAAGACCACCCTGTTCGTGACAATTCAGAACAAAAGATTGATGCTGAACTTGGGTGACAGTAATTTCTGGTAATGGCCAAAACGGGCTTAGATTTCATTTGTATTAAAGCTTATTTGCTTACATCTGAAAGCTGACTTAGCTTCAGGCTTGTACATATCTGATACACCAAACGGAGCAATAAATCTTTAAAAGATATAAATGTTTACAGTAGCAACACAACTTGCAAATAGAATTTTTAATGCGTGTTTTTAATTTGCTCTTTTTATTTGAAAACCATAAATAGTGCAAATTGTCTTTGAGTCAAATGATATCATCCATTTAGAAGAAGATAGATTATATATTTCAGTGAAACGGCAATATCTTCTGTTGGGGAAGAAAGAAAAAGATTTATGCATCTGTGTAATTTCTGCAGATTACTATGTTTAGTAAAAGTTCATTTTAGCAAGAGGAGAGAAGAGTTTGGCTTCACCAATTATTTTGTTTGGGTCCTACCAAACTAAGGGCTGTTAAATATATTATAATCCTATAAGTGGTGGACTTTGGCAGCTCAAATTTCAGTGATGCCTTGTGAGATGCCAAAATCCTGCACCCCCTACCTCTTGCCTTGGACTTCATAGTTGCAATGCCTGCACCTGGTGTGACCATACCAGTCATGTTCCTAATAATAATAATAATAATAATAATAATAATAATAATAATAATAATATTTTAAAATTTATATTCCACCCATCTGACTAGGTTACCCCAGCCACTCTGGGCAGCTCCCTGCAAAATATTTTTTTAAAACCCCCTCAAACATCAGATCCACTTGTAATCTTGTGTGTTTCAGAACTGCAACACAATTGGACTGAAAACTGGTACCCAGTCATAGCTTAATGTGTTACTACACTTGCTTGTAACAAGTATCTCTATTCACATTAGCAAACTAGTTCTCTGTGTTCAGTGAATAAGCCCTTCCAAAATGACTAGGGGGGGAAATAGCTCAAGCGCTAGGGGAACTTTCCCCCAATTCAAGCCTGGCTCTATTTGCCAGAGAACTCTCAGGTCAATTAGCCAGGTTAGAGCTGGCCTAGAAACTAGCATGTTTTCCAAAATACACACAGCGCATCAGGATAGTGAAGTTACCTTGTAAGGTAGCCTGGGGAGCAACAGAGAAAATGAGTTTTATTAAGATAGTAAAACACAATGACAACTTGATCATTAATGTGAAGCATGTCCCATAGATGGAAGGGTAAAGATGGAATGACAACTGAGACAGTGGCAAGCCAAAGAGGCGGTGTGGTGCTACTTTGGCAGTGGGAGGGGGCAAGGATAGAGTTGGTGGTGGGGAATGGGAAGGGTGGTAGAACCAGAAGTAGAGTGAGGTGTGCCCTCCCTTCCTTATGTTCTGTATGAAGCTGAAGAAGGTAGAGTGGGAACCTTGGCATTAGGCTAAGTCCAAAAGGTAAGAGAAGAGACTTTCCTGGCCGTGGGGTCGCCATATTAGGCAGAGTCTACTGGAACTGTGGGACGCAGGTGGTGCTGTGGGTTAAACCACAGAGCCTAGGACTGGCCGATCGGAAGGTTGGCGGTTCGAATCCCTGCGATGGGGTGAGCTCCCGTTGCTCGGTCCCTGCTCCTGCCAACCTAGCAGTTTGAAAGCACGTCAAAGTGCAAGTAGATAAATAGGTACTGCTCCAGCGGGAAGGTAAACGGTGTTTCTGTGCGCTGCTCTGATTCACCAGAAGCGGGTTAGTCATGCTGACCACATGACCCGGAAGCTGTACACCAGCTCCCTCGGCCAATAAAGCAAGATGAACGCCGCAACCCCAGAGTCAGTCACGACTGGACCTAATGGTCAGGGGTCCCTTTCCTTTACCTTTACTGGAACTGTGAGTCCCCAAAAAGTTGTGCTCTCAGTCTCAGGTTACATCTCCCTTAGCAAGTTTCAGTTCCCTGGGCCTTTTAAATAAATGCTGTGTTTTATCTTGTGAACTGCCCTGAGATCTTAGGATGAAGAGCTGCATATAAATCTTCATCATCATTATCAATCATCATTTAAGTTTTATTTCTCTTTCAGTTATACCCTTGGCACAGAAAAACGAATAATTGTTTCTTTTTTATTTATGTAACTTGTTCCAGTATGGCTCTTGCTTCTGCATGGGAGTGGCCTACTGGCAAACCGTTTGCAATGGTGATGCAACCCTGTTGTTTGAAGAAAATAAAACACTGAAGGAAAGCGCCAACTATCGTAGCTGGTTAAGTACATTCAACTAAAACTTTTCTCATATTTCAAGATTTTTTTCTTTTTCTTTTTCTTTCCCCCCTTATCTCCGTTTTACAGGAGTCTGGGTAAACTGGTGATATAGGATGCAAAGTTTTGGGTATTGCTTCATTGAGGTTTTCAACAAATTGCTAAAATTGCTGCCGGCTAATCACATGTAACCAAGGCAGAATGCTTCTCGCACACTTCTGTTTGCATCTCACAAGCTGTCAGCGATACCAAGTTCCCTCAGCCTCGCTGGTATAAACACACAGGTTTAAGTGCCTGTGCTTCTTTAATTTTCCACTGCCACAAATTTACTCAGAATGCTTTGAAAGCCTCCTGGTAGCATCCATTGTAGTCTTAGGCATGAGATGGGCACCAACACTAGAGACAGGATGAGCTTTAAACTAAGATTATAGGGATATACAAGGGAATACTCACATATTGGGTTCTTAAAGTGTTTGTTCACAGTTTCTGAAGACCCAAGAGACACTGCTTCTGACCCCATCCTCTTAAGTGGCTTTTGCTTCAGGCCAAATCCCCATAACCTCTGCCTTAGCTAGCTACTTCCACAACTCAGTCCAGCCACAGTGGACAATCTGCCTCTGAACCCCAAAGCTCTTCTGGTTGAACTTCCAGCTGCTTGCACAGTTGAGCCCAATTATGTGACCCTCCTCTCGCAAGACAGGGTAACCTCTCAGATGAACTCAACCACTAGCTCCCTTATTCTGATAATCACCAAGCAATCCTCACCCCACCCCAGCTATTCTCTGGGCATATTCCTCAGCCACCTCTCTTCAGACCTAAAATTCCTACATTGCAGGGGGTTGGCCTAGAACTAGATGACCCTGTGTGTTTTATTCTAGGATACCACAAGTGCAGTCCTTGGAAAAGGGTAGATTTGAAGTCAGGTTTTATTTATGTGAATACCATAAACACTCCTGCAGGCCGTAGGCTTTGTGACTTGCTTGGTGTCCTAATGAAAACATACTGTCAGGGAACTGCCATCGGAGCCAGAGGGAGAGGGAGGGCTCCAGAGGGATTCCGGAGAGCGTCCCGGGAAGGAGAGAAGCAGCCCATCTTCTGGGGAAGGAATTCAGCGTAGCACCAGTGGAGAAGGGGGGCAGATGGGGGAATCGGCGAGGGGGCTCCATGACTCCTCGCCGGAGACCAGCGGGGAGAGCACAGGTCCTCCACTGCCCACACCCACCCTGCGCAGAAGGCTTCCGCGCAGGGAGAGTAGGCGGCGACTAGGCGTCAAAGAGCTTCTTTGCTGGAAGAAGTTCAAGAAACGCCCACTGACGGATTCTGCCAGCGATTGAGACAGCCACAGGTGAGAGGCTGTCCAGACAGAAAGGGTTCACCCAGGTAACCTAGCCATGTGTGGTGTCGATTTACGCACAAGCAACCCCTAGAACCACTACACATACATATCAGGTTGCATAGCTCTTGGGGCTTGAGGGTGGATCAATTCATCTAGATCAGTGAAGACAGTGAGTACCATCTGTTGATATTGCAAGAGATCACACCACTTTCTTGTTAATCAATTCTGCAATAAATTCCGTTGATCTAAATGGTTGCTGTGAACAGCATCATAGTTCCTCATGTTGCAGAAACAGGCACATGCATCTAAGAACTTGATTGGGGCATGGTTCCCATGGTTCCCATACATATGCAAATGTGTGTTTAAAGGTGCTTTTATGACCCGTGTCCTTTACATATCACTGAGAGAAACACTGTTGTAGTAATCATAAGTGCTACCCTGTGTTGTGGGTGGGTCATCATATATCTTAAAATGTGGAGAGGGGGAGAGATCATGATTGATTAAAAAAAGACATGCATCTTAGCAGAAAACACCCATAACTTGGCTGAAATATTTATAGGAGGAAACTAGACATATCTGCACTATAAACATAAAGAAAAAGTGGAAATACTTAAAAGTGTTAAATGTGGCGCTGGAGGGAAACAATTAAAAGTAATGAATGGGAGGTTGGTTAGGCTGAAACAAAGCAGAATATCAGGAGGAAAAAAGATCTTTCTGAGAATGGGTTGCATTAAACTGTGAAGTAATCTCCCCAGGGGAGTAGTAAAAGCCACATGGTTTAGCACATTAAATAAGTCACTAACAAAACTCTAGGAATTTCACTATAAGGTATGAGGTTGCTAACAAGAAGATCAGCTACATTACATGCTCGACCCATTTTTCTTCCAGTAAAAGTTGTGGCACTGTTTTAAGCGGGTTTTTTAAAAAAAATAAAAATAAAATAAGGCTTGCTTTCTTGCTTGCTTTGAGATGGGCTTCCCCCTTTTTATGATATTAGAAAAGAGTAAGGTTTGATTTCATATTGCCAGCGTGAGGTCCTCTGGCGGATGAGGGCAGGAGTAGTCTTTTCCAGAGACTCCCCAGATTTTCCTCTTACCTTGACGAAGCAAGTCAGATCACTCTTTCTCATGCGTTCCTTTCATCTAGGCTTCTTGCTTCTTTTTTCTTCTTACCTTGGACCCATCTTCACCTCCTCCTGCCTTCTGCTCCTTGGAATCCTACCTTCCAAAAAAGAAAACAAAAACCCCAACCTTTTTTAAAAAAAATCCTTGTGGCGATCACACAGGGTCCCCGGACGTTTAACGGTCTATTGATCCCTGTGCCACCACTGTGCTCGCTTCCCCGCTGCCCCCAACCCGTGACTCTCGGGTAAAACACTGAGTCCAGACAGTTGTTAAAAATGAACCAAATAAGTTTATTTTATAAACATTAACAAGTTTATGGTTTCTCAGATAATATTCCTGTCAGTATCTTAACTTTAGTTTCTTTACCGGCCTATACCTTCCTAATACCTTCTGACTGATTAGCTCAACTTTTTGACTGACTCCTCTTAACAAATTCTCTCTCACTCTCACATAAGACTAGCCCAACCCACAGACTTATCCTCTCTGTCTCTTCTAACTCCAGACTGTCTTCTCAACAACTCTAACTCTAACCCCTAACTCCTCCATTGGTTAGTCATTTTACAATTAGTTAACCCTTTCCTTATGAACCCAGTATGATGTCACACACCTAGGAGGGCAAACGCCACAATCCTCTTTACTTTCCATCATCTGATGGACTCTTCAGAAAAGGGGAAGGCAGTTTCAGCTTCCCTGCTTCATGGAGGTCATCGTTCACTCTCTTGTGACTCCACACTTCATGATAATGATGTTAGGGAAGTAGGCACCTCCTTTTGGAAAAGTGATGGTTTGAACTTGGCGAGTTCTGACTAGGGAGCCGCCTACTTCCACAAAAGAGCACTTCTTCCTTCATCCACCAGGTGGAGACAGATCCCAACCCGATGACCCTATGCTGGTGGTATATATCTGCACTTCAGATGAGTACAAATCCTACTATTTACTTGTGGGTAACTAGCAACTGGGATCATGGCCACTGGTCCCATCACCTCCTGGCAAATAGAAGGGGAAGAAATGGAGGCAGTGAGAGATTTTACTTTCTTGGGCTCCATGATCACTGCAGATGGTGACAGCAGCCACGAAATTAAAAGACGCCTGCTTCTTGGGAGAAGGGCAATGACAGGCCTAGATAGCATCTTGAGAAGTAGAGACGTCACCTTGACAACAAAGGTCCGTATAGTTAAAGCCATGGTTTTCCCAGTAGTGATGTATGGAAGTGAGAGCTGGACCATAAAGAAGGCTGATCGCCGAAGAATTGATGCTTTTGAATTATGGTGCTGGAGAAGACTCTTGAGAGTCCCATGGACTGCAAGAATATCAAACGCATCCATTCTTAAGGAAATCAGCCCTGAGTGCTCACTGGAAGGACAGATCGTGAAGCTGAGGCTCCAGTACTTTGGCCACCTCATGAGAAGAGAAGACTCCCTGGAGAAGACACTGATGCTGGGAAAGATGGAGGGCACAAGGAGAAGGGGGCGACAGAGGATGAGATGGTTGGACAGTGTTCTCAAAGCTACCAGCATGAGTTTGACCAAACTGCGGGAGGTAGTGGAGGACAGAGGTGCCTGGCGTGCTCTGGTCCATGGGGTCACGAAGAGTCGGACACGGCTAAACGACTAAACAACAACAACAACTAGCAACTACATTTCTACTACTTCCACAGACCATCTTGTTAATTATCTGCTACTTTCATGGTAGACTGCTCTACTTTGTTTGGCCTCATAACTCAATTCAGTCTTTTCCCTTTCATTATTTTCTAGTCTGGGAGGCTCCCAACTGTGCCATCTTTTTTTTATAATACAGGAGCAAAGAGGCACATTAAGTTGGAAGACAGCAGGACAGCAGGAACAATGCAACTCAACTGCCCTACATTACATATCTGCAAACTCCATTGATTAGACAACAGGTCACAGCTAACAATCCACAGAGAGTATTTTACAGTGTTTTCTTACCGAATGCAACCCTTAATTGACTGCTTTATGAAAAGGATATGGATGCTTTTGAAAGAAAATTGAAAGAAATTTTCTTTCATTTTTAAAAGCACATGTAGGGTGCATGTGGCTTGCTCTGTTTTATTTATGTTCTTCCTCAGATACTTTCATATTTCTTGTCATCTATTCAAAGTAAAAATAAAAAAGCACAAAAGCTAGATGCAGATGTTTAAATACTGGAAGCCTGAGCTAGGATCCAAACAGTAGCTTAGGCTCATGCAAGTGTCCTGAACCATCCGGTGTCAATTTGACATTTTCCTAATGCCATATCACAAACTTCTTGAGAGTCCTTCTAGGGTGCAGTTTAAAATAATATTAACAATGAAAAACTATTTCTAAAATGCATAAAGGTAAAGGACCCCTGACAGTTAATTCCAGTTGCAAACGACTCTGAGGTTGCAGCGCTCATCTCACTTTACAGGCCGAGGGAGCCGATGTTTGTCTGCAGACAGTTTTTCTGGGTCATGTGACCAGCATGACTAAGCCACTTCTGGCAAAACCATTGCAGCACACGGAAACGCTGTTTACCTTCCCGCTGGAGCGATACCTATTTATCTACTTACACTTGGACGTGCTTTCGAACTGCTAGGTTGGCAGGAGTTGGGACCGAACAATGGGAGCTCACCCTGTCACGGGGATTCGAACTGCTGACCTTCTGATCGGCAAGCCTAAGAGGCTCAGTGGTTTAGACCACAGTGCCACTCACTCATAAGGATGCATAAATGCCTAAGGAGCCCAAATAAATACAAGAGATTCCCCACTTCATAAATATCAATCTTCAACTTGTGGAAAATGATCAGAACAGTAGCAGGAGGTAGATCTGCCACACACACACACACACACACACACACACACACACACACACCCCTCACCCCTTTGCTGTTTACTAATCCAGAACATGCAATGAGGGCTATTTGTCCTGGTAAATAAATAAGGCAGCAAATAATAGCATATCTAATTATAGCCCCAGATTGTACTTTTTTCTGCTACAGGAGAAATCCAGGGCTCAAAATTAAATTTCGTCTCCTGACTGCTTGCTCACAGGTAACAACGGTGTTCAGATGAAATTGGTATGGCCAACACACCAACACTTTAGTCACATGCACTGATTTTAACAGAAAGTGTTTTATATGCATTCATTCAATCCAGGTTAATGCATTTCAAATGTGTTTATATGAATCTTTGCTTTTAGAACATCCTCTTGTAAATCATTCATGCAAGACTTTGCATTCTCTCGTGCGCTCGATAGATCTACATTTCTGTTATGAATTCTAAACAGATGATTGTGCCTACAAATCCAGCAAGTATCCAAAACAAAAATACATATGTGGTGGCTACAGCCAGCCACTTGAATATGACAGAATTTAATTTGTATCGGATATGTGCAACTTTTGCCTCCCTGTGCGCAGAGTATTTTGCTGAACAAAAGAAGGGGGGGGGAATATAATCAGCTCTAAACTGTGAGTTTATGGGATAGCATAGTTAATATATTCCAGAATAATATGTTAAAACATGGATAGAAGATATAATTTATCTTCAAAGGTATCACCCACCAGCACCTCTAGATCACCTTAAGATGATGATGATAAGCATTTATATAGCACATTTCAAGCATCCAAAGTGATTCACATATCTCAGTTATCCTTAAAAAGCCTTGCAGGTTATGGCATTATTATTACCACCAAGTTGCAGGTGGTTGCTTGAAGCTGAGAGAAGAGTATCTTGCTGTGATAACCCTCTCACTGCATTCATTTCTCTCCTGATTTCGACACCCACTTAGTCACTTGGGAATCAATTGTTAAGCAACCCAGCATTGTACATGCATGTGTGAACAAAGCTATTAGCATCTGTGTAAATATTCTACGTGAAGTGGGTGGCACTGTGGGTTAAATCACAGAGCCTAGGACTTGCCGATCAGAAGGTCAGTGGTTCGAATCCCCGCGACAGGGTGAGCTCCCATTGCTCGGTCCCTGCTCCTGCCAACCTAGCAGTTCGAAAGCACGTCAAAGTGCAAGTAGATAAATAGGTACCACTCTGGCGGGAAGGTAAACGGCGTTTATGTGTGCTGCTCTGGTTCGCCAGAAGCGGCTTAGTCATGCTGGCCACATGACCCGGAAGCTGTACTCCGGCTCCCTCGGCCAATAAAGCGAGATGAGCACCGCAACACCAGTCGGTCACGACCAGACCTAATGGTCAGGGGTCCCTTTACCTTTACCTAAATATTCTACACTGGTTTTCCCCATATGATTGTTGTTGTTGTTTAGTCATTTAGTCATGTCTGACTCTTTGTGACCCCATGGACCAGAGCACGCCAGGCACTCCTGTCTTCCACTGCCTTCCGCAGTTTGGTCAAACTCATGCTGGTAGCTTCGAGAACACTGTCCAAACATCTCGTCCTCTGTCGTCCCCTTTTCTTTCCCAACATCAGGGTCTTTTCCAGGGAGTCTTCTCTTCTCATGAGGTGGCCAAAGTATTGGAGCCTCAGCTTCAGGATCTGTCCTTCCAGTGAGCACTCAGGGCTGGATACTGGACACACACGATACTGAATAATTTAAACAATTTTTAAATCTTAAAAGATGAAAATACCTGAACTGTTTCTTACACCTTTGGAGAGAAGAAATCAGGGTTTGTTTACGCTGTAAATGTTATTTCACACTTCAGTCAGTTACCTTACTGTGTAATAAAATACCCTGAAATTAAAATGACCCTTCTTCACAAAATATTACTGTAGGATTCATTTACTATCAAGCTGCCTTGATTTCATCTTATTCCTACTGGAACAGAAAATGATGTCTGACTAATGCATCTGGAGTGGGTTTTTAAGCTGTTGAAAGCACTGTTGTGAAATAAATGGCTTCTGCTTTTGGCCTCAATTACATCTCAAGATCCCCTAGTTCTGCATTCTAACCTGCAGTCCATATACCCTACATTTCCATTTGTCAATGATGATGTTTAGCATGTTTGTATGTGTGTGTTGTACAAGCTGCTCTATAGAGATTTGTTTCATGTGTAATAGGTGAGATTAAAGCACTATTTAAGAAACAAAAATGCAAAAAACTGAAATCCACTTATTTTTGAATATTCAAGTCTAACCAAAAATATTATATTTAATATAAATATATATAATATATATATACACAGCCTTAAAAAAGAAAAGAAATCAGCACACAACTAGACAGCATAACTTAATTGTATACTTAAGGTTTATCTTAAACATTATAATATGTGGCCTCATCGGCACTATACATATTAAGCAGTATCATAGGTCTTTAATCAGTAATGGCTTTCCTGAAAGAGTCTTGGGAACTGTAGTTTGTTAAGGGTGCGGAGAGTATTTAGGAGACTCCTATTCACCTAATAGAGCTATAATTCTCAGAGTGGTTTAACAGTAAATCTCTGGAAGAGGTTTGCTAAGGAATGCAGTTAAATGAGTCAGTTGAGATGACTCATTCCCCACAATGCACCTGCAGGCATTTTGTGACTCTCTTACCTGTGTTACTGGGCAGATTTGGCAAGTAACTTTGCATATAGAAGGGCTCAGATTACAGCATACTGTGTGAGTCATGGCAGAAGATTGCAGGAGTTGTTGAAGGCTATGTGTTGGAACTGTGGATTTGAGTGAAGACTTTCTGAAGAGATTGGGGAAGAAGTTGGAAACTTGCTGCACTTCAGAACTCAGAGAACTCTGTCAGTAGCAGGACTTTGAAAGCAACTGAACTTAGAACTTGGCTGTGGACTTTAACCCAGCAAGGACTTTGAAGCAAAGAACCCTCTCTGGGCTCAGAGAGAGAAGACTATTTGTAACATCTGTTAATAGTGTGTGTATGTATAGTGGTGTAAGTTGGTGTTGGCCTACTAAAGACAACTCTGCTAAACAGCTATGTTCTGTAGTGATCTTAACTGCTTGATTACGCTTCTGCGGTGCATATACCCAACACCTGTAACAAGGTTGATCCTAGAAATGCGGTTAAATGCTATGTTCAGTGCTTCTCTTTGATATCAAAGTTTACAAAGGTGCACAATATGTGCTATTTTCAAAAGCTTTTCATCTCTTATTCTGCTACATGTCTATATGTGTCTGTATGTTTTCTAACAACAGTGGTGTGGCAGATGTACCTTGTGTGAGCCTCCTAGTGATGGAAAAAGTAAGGAGTTAAAAGTTAGAACTTGACAGTTTAACTATCAAGATAGGACTTGACTGTCTGTGAGAACTCAAATAGCGCTCATCTGTCAGTGAGTTATAGCTTGGAAAATGTCAAGATAGGGATCAGTTTAGAACCTGGTCAGTCCAAGCAACTCATGCCATTAGCTCTTGAAGGGTCCATCAGTCAGCCTGCAATAACTTGTAAATGTTGCTTATTTTAGCACTTTAAAATTTCAAACTGTCTTGTGTGCCTTGGCAGAAAAAGGTGGTATACAAATGCATCTAATAATTAAATAAATTATAACCTGTCTTTGGGGCAGAATTTCCCCGGCGTCGCTTATGAAAGTGCTCTTGAAGTTCAGAAAACCTTATCTCAACTCCACTGACACCTGAATATCTCAATGACATTTGGAGTCGAGCAGAACAAATATAGAGCTCTATTATTCTTATCCGACTTCATCTAACACTAACAGCTTGATGCTATGCTCGTTTGCTCTGGGTCCCACTCTGAAGAAAGTTGCACTTCAAGTAAGTGTGGATAGAACTGTAGTCCAAAGGCCAATTCAAGTCTTAAGGTTCTAATAAGAATGTCGGTGAAAAGTGTTTTAGTAAGTTGAAACCAAATTAATATTACAACCCTAAAAATATTTTCTCAAAAATAAGTCCTATTGCATTCAATGGCCTTCACTTGCATGACTCATCTCTGCCTTTTTACCTCCCTCTTCCGCCTCGCCTGCTTCAGCTTCTCCTCTAATTATTGATTACTCTCTGCCACAGACTCTCCCCACTCACTGAGTCCTGTGACACCTTCAGCTTCCCAGTCGTCTTCTTCTAGCCACTCGTTGTTGTCCCACCACCACTCCCCAGGATCTGAGCCTTCTTCCCTTGGTGGTTCCCCAGTTGGTTCCTCCCACCATTCCTCTGTGTCCAACCAGTCCATGACAATGAAGTACTAAGGTGTAAAATGTGTTTAGAAGGAAACTGTCACTTGTCAATGGCACCCTCTCAACTTTGCAGCTGTGTTTTTCTTTACATGTGTGAGAGGAAACACTATAAAAGCTATGTAATGTAAGAGTTTACTTAAATGTTGTGTTGAGGGGGAGAAAAGTGATATGTTCGGATTCATAAAATGTAATCTATCATCATTAAGCTACTTACACCAAAGGAGCATAATTGAAGTAAGTGAATTATTCAACAACAAGCTTGATGGCTGTTAAATTACAAGCCCATGTTTTAGCAGCATCACTGATGATGGCAGGATTACTCTAGAGCAGGACTAAAAAGCATTAAAATACTTTAATTTCTCATTTTTAGCAATAAGGTAATACAAGTAATTCTGCAATTTCCAAAGAACTCTTTTAAATATCCATTTTTTTGTTGGCTACCTATTTGATTTTTGTGGGTCACTTCCAAATATGCTTTGTGTTTAGATTTGCAAAATTTGAAAAGCCGCCACAATGCAATCAGTTCCAGTTAGATGGGATTGGTGCTCTTCATGCATCCTCCCCCACCCCAGCATCCACACAATATTGTTGCATAAAGATGCCATCCTGTAGCCCCCCACCCCCAGTTTAATCTGGATTTATAATTTTCTGGGGAAATCTGATAAGTTAAAAATGTTGCCAGTGATCCATTTGAAAAATAGCCCCCATCTGGAAGCAGCCCTGAGGTCTTCGCTGATTCTCTTAGTGTGCTGAGGTTCATTGGTTGTGATCTTAAGTTGGAGAATATCCTGATTGAATGAACACTTGTGTTGTTATAATGACTTGATCTGCCACTAACTGAATAACTATACTGGGGTGCTTGCCAATAAAAAAACAAACAAACAAAAGCCCTGCAGTAATTTTTGACACTTGCATATAGCTGCTGTTTGAATACAAGTGTAGCATCCTTCTCAAGTGTGCTAGCAGGCCTCCCTTCTTTTCGAATCTTCAAGGTATGTGTGGTACTTGGAGAGCCTTTCCAAATCACACTTGTGTTTCAAAATCAGCAGGTACTTCTTCAAATACTCTCCATGCTTGTATTGAAGCAAAGCCACCTGAAGTTTTAAGAACTGTGTTGTGGAAGTTAATACAATGCTTGTGTAGGACAACAAAAGTGAACTGCTATACTCAGCTGGTATGGAATAGATCAGCCTGGGTGCTTCACGTAAATGAGGACTGACCTTTTCCTCCCATGGTGCTTTGCTTGCTCAGCCATGCCAAAGTAGCATAAGTACAAGTTTAGGCAAATTATAGTGGTACAATATGCAAACTTAGATCTGGATTAGGGAACTCGGCACCTGTGGCTAACCAGATGTTACTGGACTCCAGTTCCCATTATCTCTGACCTGGTCTTATTGGGGTTGATGGGAGTTGGGGTCCAACATAGAATAATAGAATTGTAGAGTTGGAAGCGAGTCCAGGCCTCTGCAATGCAGGAATACGCAGCTGTCCCATACAGGGATTGAACCTACAACATTGGTGTTACCATCCTCTGGATGGCCACAGATTATTGACACCTGCCATAGAGCCAGCCTTCTGCCACATGTCCCATCCTTCATAGGGTGGTTGATCTCAGTGGCTGTTACTGCCAGTGATCATGAGTAATGGGAGGTGCTCAGTGGAATAAGTAGTGTAGAGAGGCTTTTAAAACGCCAACATTTCTGTGAAACAAATATACATTCCATGAAGTTGATACCAGCCTGAAGGCCAAACTGGCCTGAAGATCAAATGAGCTATTACATAGCAGATGCATGGAACGGTCTCCCAACTGATTTATTCTTAAATGGAAAGCTGGCATAGAAGGCTGCAGACAGGAGGAGATACTTTGGCAGGTCCATAGTTTAGTGGAAGAGCCTTTGATTTGTAAATTAAAGGTCTCAGGTTTAATCCATGGCATGTCCAGGAAGCGTCTGGGACAGATCTGTCAGAAACCCTGGACAGTCAGTGCTAGCCATGCTGAGCTAGATAGACCAGTGATCTGACTCAATTTAAGGCAGCTTCTCCTATTTTCCTATGAATTCTTTCCCATTCAAAATTGCTCTCCCTAAGTTAATTTTCCACCTGGGATGGGTGGGTGGAGAGATCTATCTTTTTCTCCAGCAGGAAAAAGAGAAGCTGGGGCAGCAACTGAGAGCAGAAAAGGATCAAGAGGGCAAAAGATTAATTAGGCTATTGCTTCCTGTCTGCCTGCTGTTCTTCTGCTTCTGACCACTGCCTCACACAGCTGCTTTTTGTTTCTAGAAATACCTGTTGTGTAAGGCTTCAGGTGGCCCTGAACCTTCAGCCGTAGTGTGTGTTATACACTATCACTAAGCATGCACACAAGCTCAAGGGCTTGATAGGGGCTTTAGTAACTTGTAGGCTGGGACCCTGGGGAAGAGAGCAACTGTTTGGTAGTTCTGTTTTGATCCATTGGTGATCTTCCAGTTCTGCCATATGGCTGGTGAACAGTGAGGCATGGTGTGTGCATGCTCAGGGGAACCGGAACAGAAAGGAGCAAAGAGTGGGTGTTTAGGGACAGGTCACGCCCCAAGTCTTTAAATGAGATCAGGTTGGAAGGGATAGACCAAACCTCAACTCAATGCAGGATGCAACTGCAGTATCCCTGATTTGTGGCTTTTCAGCCTCTGCTTAACTGTATCCTGCAAGTTGGAGTCCACCACTTCCTGAAGCAATCTACGGTATTTCACTGATAAATGGGTACCATAAACCATCAGGTGAGGTCAATAACTGATCTTTTGTTTTGATGGTATATTTCTGGATTTCAACTATATGATGAAAGCACCAATACCAGTCATTGACATTGTTGTCCCCCACCAAGGGCCTTATTTCTCGGTCAGACTGGGAATCCTATTCCCTTTGTTTTCCCTGTGCAGTTAAGCAAGATGTCTTCTCTGCACACAGGTAGATGACTGGGTGTTGTACTGATGAACTGTTGTAGCTTCTAGGCGGTGACCTTGAAGTGAAGGCCTCAATATCCTTCTCTAGAGAGCGGCACGTCCTCTCAAGATTGCATTTATCCTGTCTCTACAAATTAAGCAATTTGCTCATTGCCGCAGTTGTTTCATGAGAGAATAATCATCTTCCTGTGGGGATATGATGAAACAGTTTTCTGTTTTCACTCGCTTACCTTTATTCTTTTCTGCTGCTGCCAGCAAGAAAAGAAAATGACAAAGTGCTCATTTCTTTTGCAAAGGGGGAGCTAGCATAACAACATCATAAACACAGTTGAAATAACATTTGAAATGATAGTCATAGTGGTTGTTTTGAATAGAAACACTAAATGGTTCCAGGCTAGAACAAATGATTGTTCATGAACTCTTCACACAGTGTAATTCTGTGGGAAGGTTACATGATAAAATCAGTGGCATCCAGAAAATAGTTGCAAATTGCTAAAATGATGGGATAACTTGCTTGGCATTTAGGCTAAATGTTGTTGTTTTTTAATTTGTTTATAATAATCACCTGGGTGCCTTTAATTAACAAAACCTGTGCAGTGTTGAGACATTACCTTGAATCAGTTTATGATTTGCTGTGTTGTTTTCCGATCTGGAATCTGCTCTACATACCACAATGCTCACATAGAATGTTTAGGTACATGCTGCTTCTCATATGGGAAGGGTTTTCTCATGCATTTATGTGCAGAAATGTGAACCAATCTACAGAGGAATGTCATTGCATGCAGACTAGCTCTGTCTACTGAAGTGAATCATGGCCCCATGTGAGCATCAGTGTAAATGTGGATTCCATCATTTGTAATCGGATGTTGATTGTATGTGCTGCCTGAGGTCAATTCACATTTTGAGTATCACTGAAAACAGCCATGCACCTGTTAGTATGTTTTTTCTGAGGCAAAGAGGCAGAATGGGAAGGGAATCCCTTGTCAAAATATAGGGAGCAAAATGCTTTTCAGTTCTACCATTGTGATTCAAGACCACCATACATTATAATGTATTTAGTAGCTGGTAATATCTGTTGAAGTGGAGAAAGAATTTTCCCCAAGAGAAATTCATTAAAAGAATACAATGAGGACTGCAACTTCCAAGCTGACCTTTTGATTTGCATGAGGAAGCTCTTAGCTGAAACTGTTTTTCAGTTGCTGGTGCCTGTGTGGGAAAAAAAAATGCAAGCTGTGTCAGAACTGCGAGAAAACCTCTGCTTTTAAAAACACTCAAAACTTATTTTTCAAGGTGATGTCTTGAAGAGACTGTCTCTTATTTCAGATTGCAGACATGCGCCTTTTGTTCCTGTTCAGTTCACACTGGCTTTTCCATGGCAACGTACAGAGATATCAGGGGAGGAGGGAACAAAGGAAAAGTAAGGATTTTCAGGGTTTCTTAAAAACAGAGAGAGAGGAAAGGGGTTATATTGATGAAATAGTATACTATTATCTAGAGGATGGAACTTGATCCCCACTCCACAAAATATCAAAGAAGGCATCCAGATACTTGCCATAAAATGTTGGTTAAATGATCCATTTGGTAAAACATTTCATCAAAAACAGTTCATCCAAATTTCATAATTATGGTTTTGGTCAGCGAGACAATGTCTAGTTTCTAAAGGCTTATCGTGAAAAAGATTGTGTGTTACAAGGTGAGCTGTTTTACAGAAGGTCTGAGAAAATTTTTACAGAAGGTCTGAGAAAAAGAATCCCTGACAGATGGCTATCCAACCTCTGCTTGAAAACCTCTAACGAAGGAGAGTCCACCAGAGAGTTCTGAAGTAGTCTATTCCACTGTTGAATAGCTCCTACTACCAGAAAGGTATTCCTTATCTCATTTCTAATAATTTGAATCCATTCATTTGGGTTCTGCCCTCTGGAGCAGCAGAAAACAAGCTTGCTCCATCATCCATATGACAACCCTTCAGCTATTTGAAGGTGGTTATTATATGACATTTAGCCTCTTCTCCAGGCTAAATGTACTTCATCCCTCAATGGTTCCTCATAAGGCCATGTTTCCAGACCCTTTATCATCTTGGTCACCCTCCTCTATACTTAGGCCAACTTATCAATGTCATTCTTAACAGTAGTGCCCAGAACTGGACACAGTACTCTAGGTGGGGTCTGAGCATGGCAGAATAGAGTAGCACTATTACTTCCCTAAATGGGACACGGGTGGTGCTGTGGTCTAAACCACAGAGCCTAGGGCTTGTCGATTGGAAGGTTGGCGGTTCAGATCCCCGCGACGGGGTGAACTCCCGTTGCTCGGTCCCTGCTCCTGCCAACCTAGCAGTTCAAAAGCATGCAGTGCAAGTGGATAAATAGGTACCGCTTCAGCAGGAAGGTAAACGGTGTTTCTGTGCGCTGCTCTGGTTCGCCAGAAGTGGCTTAGTCATGCTGGCCACATGACCCGGAAGCTGTACGCCGGCTCCCTTGGCCAATAAAGTGAGATGAGCGCCGCAACCCCAGAGTCATCTGCAACTGGACCTAACAGTCAGGGATCCCTTTACTTATAATGCTAAAATTGCATTATAGCTTCTTTGCTTTGGCCATCACACTGTTGACTCATGTTAAGCTTGTGATTTACTAAAACCCTTAGATCCTTTTCACATGTACTGCTGTCAAGCCAGGTGTCTTCCATTTTGTATCTGTGCATCTGATTATCCCTACCTATGTGTAGAACCTGACATTTGTCACTATTGAAATTCATTTTGTTAGTTGTGGCCCACTTTGCTAATCTGCTAAAGTCACATTGAATCCTGGTTCTATCTTCTGCGGTATTAGCTACCTTTCCCGGTTTGGTTTTACCTGCAAATTTGTTGTGCACCCACTCTATTACTTCATACAAAAGTCATTTATAAAGATGTAGAACAACACTGGACCGAGAACATAACTTTTTTGCGCCCCATTTGTCAGTTTCCCTCAAGATGACAAGGAACCATTGGTGAACATTATTTGGGTTCGGTCAGTCAACCAAACACAAATCCACCCAACGGTAACATTGTCTAGCCCACATTTTACCAGCTTCTCTGCATGAATATCATCTGGTCTTTGTCATAGTCTTACTGAAATCAAGTTACATTGTACTATTTATCCAGCTGGGAAATAAATATATGTTTGGACGATCATTCCAGCAGGGAGTGAGAGCTGGGGCTGCGCACTCTTCTTTGCACCTCCCTTCCTCCTTCTGCAAACTATCATCTATGTACTGAAGCTGATGCATGTCAGTAGGAGGGTGAAGTGAGGGATCAATCCTCAGACCCAACGTTTGTTCCTAGATTCATGAAGCATGGTTTACGAAGCCTTGAACTATACAAAAAAATTAAATAAAATTGTCCAGTGGCACCTTAGAGACCAACTAAGTTTGTTCTTGGTATGAACTTTCGTGTGCATGCACACCTCTTCAGATACACTGAAACAGAAGTCACCAGGCCTTTATATATAGTGAGAGGGTGGGGAGGGGTATTACTCAGAAGGGTGGTGGGGATGGGTGATTGGCTTATAGGTGTGATAAACCTGTTGACGAAGCCTTGAACTGATGTCTAAACCAGGAAAATTTCAGAGCGTCTGTTCTAGATTAATTTCAGAAGAAAGGGTAGTTGGTTTAGGCACACAACATTGCTATTATCATTTGGAATCTCCTGAGTAAATATAGATTTCATTCACAAAATATTGGAATAGTGGCAGGCTTGGGTTCAAATCTGACTGCTGTCTTGTCTCTTAAAAATTGCCAGGCTGCTGCAGCTTCCCAGCTTAGCAAACCCAGTCCTCTTTTACAGTGTGGCAACCCACAGAACATGGACTGGTGGTTGAAATCAAAGAATCTAATTTGTGTGAAATCTAATTTGTATAATTATCTGACAGAGGAAATCTGCACTTGAAATAATTTCCAACAATTGGTTTGCTGTTTTTGTCTTCTGTCAATTCATGGCAATATTAGCAAATTAGGGAATGACAGCAAAGCTGCTATGTTTACAACTGTTGTAATTCTAGGAATAATAGCCCCATTACAGCTGGGAAAGTAGTCGCCTAATGCTGTACATAGTGCTTTTGCAACATAATAACCAGTCATTTGTTTACAATCATTAATAAAGATACTCTTGTTTCTCAGGATTTTCTGGTGTATTTGCAGTGAAAAAAGGTTACTGGCATTGACTGAGGAATGAAGTATGATTGGGTAATGAATAAAACAAGCAGTGAGAGGGCATCTGAACCCTCTGGGGCCAAATAACATGTAATGTGGGAGAGCCAAAATAAAATCTTCTGATATCTTTATTTTAGTAGCTTCCTTTCGCATTATATCCCCCTCATCTTAATGGACGTACACGCCAGTTGCTAATAGCCTTGCTTGGGAGAAAGACAAATTTTGGCTGTGGGAAGTAGAGACTGTCCAACACATGTGATTGACTTGTAATGTAAAAAAATACTTGGAGAACAAATCTTTGAATGAATCGATAAGATCTTGCATCAGAATCCGTCACCTGAAGCCAAATTATTCATGTTGAACATTTTTAAAGATTATTTGGAAAAGATGCTGTACAAAGATTTCATTTTTTTTTTAAAAAAAAAGGTTGGTGTGAGCTTACTTGCTCAGCTTGCATCCTAGCTTCTGGTAATTTCTACAACAAACTTCTTTATTAGTTCCAGATATAAGAAGGACAAACTCCTTAAGAACTATGTTGTGCATTTGTAGAGAGAGAGCGCTGCTGTAGCTCCAAGGTCTGCCCATAGCTGGAAAAACTAACCCTTGACAGCTCTTTTAAGCTCCCCACACAAAGACATGTATACCAGGGGTGTTCTGAATCCAAAATGGAGGTGCCTGCGGAATTTTGACCTTACCTGAGGTGAAGTGGGATCTGTACAAGAGATGCCTGAATTGGAGCATGTAAACTCAACTATCCAGAAATTTAAAAGCTGCACATGAACATCTACAAAAATTGAAACTATAAGCTTTCTATGTAAGATAAAGGTGCTGGAGAGACATCCAAAATGAACTTTAAAAGTGCCTAGCACAAAAATCCTTGGACCTGTGTGCCTGCAATTTGACAAGTTTCTTACTCAGATGCACCTCACTCTTGCTGAGAATTTTCAGACCAATCCCCGCAAAATGCTCAGAATATTCCTAGGTTATTCCTTTTCACCCATCCCAAAACAGTAATGGCTACCTTACAGGAAAACCACTGCAGTTATCCTCCTCAGAAGGGTCGTATTAGCCCATGATACATGGAACTGTAGAAAGAGAGCACACCTTCATAGTGCCTTTATAATGTGTGCAGTAGTCCTTATCCATCCTTAGAGAACTTGTTCAGTACACAAAAATAAATAGAGAAAATAAATTATCATTTGCAAGGCATTATATTCATGTTAAGCTACTGCTATAAGCATGGATGGGAAACCTTTGGCCATCCACAGGTCACTGGAGTCTCATCAACCCGCAAGCATGACTAATTATAGTCTAACAACATCTGGAAGGCAGCAGGAATCATATCTCTGCATTATAGTTTGAAGTATGATTACTCTGTTCCCTTTCAGTTTCTGGTTTTGTTCTTCATGATCTTGTATTCACTTGTCTCTTTAGGGTTGGTGCTCTGCAAGCTCGTTAGCACATTTCAGGGGAGACAGTGCTTTGGCTCCAGACTTGGTTCGCAGCTCCAAGAAGAGTTGACTGGGCCAATCTTCTTTCCTTCACTCCTCCCAAAGTCTGAAGGATTTGCTAAACAAAAGACTAAGACCCAAGTGGACTAATTAGGCACAAGGTTTATGAAGTCAAAACCAATGCTCTGTGCCAGCTGGTTTATTGCATTCTCGCAGATATAAAGTAATTCCAGCACATGCCTACATGGGTGAACATATGCATTAGGTATGAGTCATGGGCCTGAGCTCTATTAACGTCCCCACCCAGCCACCCAAATGTCCCCAAGCTGGCTTTGGAATTCTGAATTTCATGGAACTGTCAGTAACTTGGACCTGTATAAAGGGATGGTTCAGGAAGATCCTTAAAGCACCTTAACTTCCCTTTCAGTAATTAGGGAGACTGAAGAGAGACTTCATTTCCATCCCCTTGTACCACAAAAACAAGCACAGATGAACAATATGAGTAAGCAGGCCTCTGTCTTTATTTACAATAGTTGGACTTCTTGTGGGAAGATGAGCAGAGAATATTCATTACTTCTGTACTCACTAGAATCATAACACTCTCTGTTTATACTTTTTAAAGTATTTGTCTCAGTTTGCGTTGCATAACCAAAATTAGCTTCCCTACAACCACATATTCCCATCATATCTTGATTGCTTTGACAATGGCGAGGACTGGCCCTGCTATTAGTCAGAGTGGGCGATCACCTTAGGCAGCTGGTTTTGGGTGTCATGAAAGAGCAGCAAATTGTTGGTTATGTAATTTATTGTTCCATTTTTACTGTGAAGATGTGGGCTTTGTGCCTTTTCTGCCTCGGGTGTCAGAATAACTTGACCACCTTTGACCATCAGCTACGTCCCTTGACATGTGCGGTGGGTGGAAGGGCAACATTACCTACCCACTTCTGTGAGCAAAGTGTCTTTGTGCTGGCTGATAATGGTTGTATGTCACACATTCGCATACGGAATTGACATCCACAATAATGTACTGTTTTCTGTGAATGCAGAGATAATATTGAGTGTTGCATCTGTAAAAAGTGAATGTGCAAACCATTCTTCTGATAGAGCTTCCATTCTATTGCTTCTCTCAGCCCACCTAAACTACTTTTGGATTTGGTTAAATACCAAAAGTAGGCATTCATAGGTGGAGGGTTTTTTTTGGGGGGGGCGTCCTTCTTTTCCTGCTTATTTATATTGCTTGGTTTTATATTTTTGTAAACTGCCTGGCATTTTTGTACATGGCTTAGAGAGTTTGGTTTGTTTATTTGCTTACAATCAATAAATATATATACTTTTGTTAAATTGAGAAATGTAACTTCTGCTTGCGGTCTTTTTTCATTCTGCCATATGTATCTCACTTTCTGGTCTCCAATGTCTGCAGAAGTAATTCAGACCATCCTGCTTACTGGAAGTCAACCGCTTAACAGTAGAGCTATGCTGATCTGAAAGTTACCAAGGGGTTCCTGTTGTTGAAAGCACTGCCTTTGGACAGAAGGGCACAGTGCTCGGATGTGGAGGTGAGCTGGGACTTCTTCAGAATGCTTGGGCAAAGGATATGAAAACTTTGAAACAGGGGTTTGGCCCAAATAAACCAGTTTGTGTTGTGCACCATGACTTTTGAATGGCAAGGGCTAGACTGGGAGTGGGGAACCTGTGCTCCTCCAGGTGTTGCTCAATTTCACCTCCCACCCTCCCCAGCAAGAATTGCCAATGGCCAGGGATGATAGGAGTTGTAGTTCAGCAACACTCAGAAGGCCAAAGGTTCCCCACACCTGGGGCAGACAGTTCCATCATCTGGATGCTTTGTTCTTTGAACTCTTTGATAATTGTCATTGATGACCTGTGATACTTTGTTTCCTGTGTTTTCTAACATTTTGAACTTTAACTTAAAGGTAAAAAGGTAAAGGACCCTGACAGTTAAGTCCAGTTGCGAACGACTCTGGGGTTGCGGCGTTCATCTTGCTTTACTGGCTGAGGGAGCCGATATTTGTCCACAGACAGTTTTTCCTGGTCATGTGGCCAGCATGACTAAGCCGCTTCTGGCGAAACCAGAGCAGCGCACGGAAATGTCGTTTACCTTCCCGCTGGAGCGGTACCTATTTATCTACATGCTTTTGAACTATTAGTTTGGCAGGAGCTGGGACCAAGCAACAGGAGCTCACCCCGTAGCGGGGATTCAAAATGCTGACCTTCTGATTGGCAAGCCCAAGAGGCTCAGTGGTTTAGACCTAGTTCTACTTTATCTTTGATCTTGCCTTCAAGTGAACCCTGCTTTTGCATGATAGTTTACCCAGTACCATAGGCTTTTATCCAAATCAAACTCATTTCCACTTTTTGATAATACTTGTTTGTGATGCAGACACCTCTGTTTCCTACTAAGTGCAGATTAAAAGTAGGTCTTTTTTAAAAAAGCGATTAAGCTTTAAGCAAATATCTAGAGCTCTAGCCATTTATTACGTTGGATCTTTGATGTAGAATTAGCTTTTTAAAAAAGAAACCCACCAGTCTCCCCCACCCAAAATATTTTTAATAGTGATTTTCTTTCTGACTTCCATTTATTAGATGCATGTTTGTTGTAATTATTTTTATATTAAACTGTTTTTTGTTTTACATTAAACTCAGTTTCCCCTAATCCTCCTTTATAGTAGTGAACTATCAAGGCAATGTTTTAAGGTGCTGTCTGTTCTAGAATATCCTAGCTATTTATATGTAAATAGGCAAGCTTTCTGTAATTGGCCCAAGAATACTCTGCTAGCAGCCCAATAATCTAATCTAAATGGCACCATTTTTGCCTTTCTTATCCATTCATAATGGCATTTGAGGGCAAACAGTTTGATCCTCCTGTCAACATTACTTTGCTTTGCAATAATAGAAAAAGAAGGAAACTTTGTTTTAGGGATTAAATCCAGTTTCCCCCCACCCCTCTCTCCAGCATGCTGTGAGAAGAAACAAGAGCACAACACCTGAATAGGGAACAAAAAGCCACAATTAGCTTTTAAATGCAAGGGGAGGAATGTAAATTGCTTGATACTTGAACAGGGAGGTGAAAAATGGGAAGTAGTTGACAAGAGGATTGAATCTAATTGGGAGTTGTGCTTGTGCATGTGTTTGGCTCTGGAGATCAGGAGTCCCATACTATACATGAGTAATGGGAAAGGTTTCATATTCAGTAAATGTTTCCCTTTCCCTTTTGCGAACAAGGTGGGCCTAATTAAACATGAGTCTTGACACTCTTTTTGAATCACACTGCTGGAATTCTATGAATATGTTGTATGTAGAGCTCATCAGCCTTTTGATTTGAATGTAGATCTTCTTCAACTGTTGCATGCATTTTATCACAATTATCTAAAGCTCTTGGAACTCTGTAGGCCAATCAGCTGGGAGAGAAAGTGTCTTTTTAAAGATGGAAAGTTCTAAAGTTGTTTTATCAAAGGCGTGCAAATCAATAGCTAATATGTAAGTAACTACAGTGGTACCTCAGGTTACATACGCTTCAGGTTACATACGCTTCAGGTTACAGACTCCGCTAACCCAGAAATAGTACCTTGGGTTAAGAACTTTGCTTCAGGATGAGAACATAAATCGTGCTCCAGCGGCGTGGCAGCAGCAGGAGGCCCCATTAGCTAAAGTCGTGCTTCAGGTTAAGAACAGTTTCAGGTTAAGAACAGACCTCCAGAACGAATTAAGTACTTAACCCGAGGTACCACTATAGAAAAATTGACTATTTACTCATCCTGCAAATGACTTACCTAAGGGTTTATAAGAATGGGTACATAGATCCTAACATATATCCGCCATAGAGGCCTGATCCATGGACATAGATGACTTTGTGTCTACTCTAGTAGTCACAGGACTGATCATGCCACACACACATATACATACCAAGAATCACCAGGTGCACTTGGGGCAGGGGGGCCAATCTACAACATGCAGAAAGCATAAGACTCTAAGACCTTAAATCAGGGGTGCAGAACCATTATCAGATTGAGGTCCACATTCCTTTCTGGACAACCTTTTGAGGGCCACATACCAGCAGTGGGAAGGGCCAGAGGAAAATAATGAATAGAGCAAGAAATATAAATGTTTCCTTTGTAAAGGTAAAGGTAAAGGGACCCCTGACCATTAGCTCCAGTCGTGACCGACTCTGGGGTTGCGGCGCTCATCTCACTTTATCGGCCGAGGGAGCCGGCGTACAGCTTCCGGGTCATGTGGCCAGCATGACTAAGCCACTTCTGGCGAACCAGAGCAGCACACGGAAACGCCGTTTACCTTCCCGCTGGAGCAGTACCTATTTATCTACTTGCACTTTAATGTGCTTTCGAACTGCTAGGTTGGCAGGAGCAAATGTTTCCTTTGTATAGTAGGCTACATACACACCTGTGTGTCTTCCATCCAGACAAGCAAGAGGCACTAGATGTGTTCCTGACAAGCAGAAACATTTGGGGTATGTCCTGGGGAGAGTTCCTAGTGCCAGACAGAGAGGCCTGCAGGGTTGAATTCAACTTGGACCTGAAGTTCCACACCTCTGCCCTAGATGTCTCTGCGTGGTGCATCAAGGTTTGTAAAGGTAAAGGACCCCTTTACCAGTCAAAGACAACTATGGGGTTGCAGTGCTCATCTCACTTTCAGGCCGAGGGAGCTGGCGTTTGTCCACAGACAGCTTTTCGGGTCATGTGGCCAGCAGGACTAAACAGCTTCTGGCATAACAGGACACCGTGACGGAAACCAGAGCGCATGGAAATGCCATTTTCCTTCCCGCCACAGCTAGGCTGGCAGGAGCTGGGACAGAGCAATGGGAGCTCATCCCATTGTGGGGATTCGAACCGCCAACCTTCTGATTGGCAAGCCCAAGAGGCTCGGTGGTTTAGACCACAGCGCCACCCACGTCAAGGGTTGTATGGCAGCCCTGGCAGTGCCCATCTAGAGACTGAGCAGTCATAGGGGCAAGATACCTAAATACAAAATATATCAGCCTCTCATTAAGTACGAAGCCATGACTGCAAAATATAGTATACATTTCTTTACTCAGAAGCAGGGTCTCAAGGGAATCTACTGAATGTTGTGCCCATATTTCCTTCACATAACCATGTGTATGTTTGTAAAGGAGCTAAGGACCCTGCATTTTGCTCAGACAAAAATTTCAGATATAAACTGAAGCTGCGTGTTTATGTTAAACAAGACTTCAATCCTGCACACACTTATTCAGGAGCAAGACCCATTTAATTCAGTGGGAGTGAATGATACATCCATAGGATTCGGCTGCATATGTTTTATACTGGAAATCAAGGAAATAGTGCTTGCTCTCAGTATGCTTTCTGAAGTAAATGAGATCTCATACTGTGCCTATTGGTTTTGCGAGTCCATAAGAAAATGGGTATACATATACACTCGGCCTCTTATTAACATTTATGTTTCTAAATGATGTATGCTTGATCACTGCCTGGAGCAAGCAACCTGCACTTTGCAGTTATGCTAAACTGTATTTTATGAGAAATATGGAGAGGTATGAATAATAATACTAGACTGAGGACAGAAGCTATCAGGGATTTTTTATTTTTTTGCTTTGTTTAGTTTCCTTAATATGTTTCTACCTCTTCTGTGCATCCGGCCGCACATTATTTTAAAAGATGCAAAACAACTCATTCTGCGTCTGCGGTGTGTTATGAAAATTTCATGAGTTCTGTAAAGTTAGTGAATGTTTATGGTGTCTGGACAGTAATGATGAATGAAGTATTCATGAAGAACCACTGTTGTTTTTTAAGAGGAATTTTCATTTCCCACTGATCGGTCGCAACAGTTTCAAGACAGAGGTTTGACGGCTTGCATCACAGCTGTCTGTCATGAAGTTGTGATCCTGTGAGCAAGTATCGCTGGGTGGGGCTCCTCAGGCAAGTGGCAACAATTAGCCCCCAAAGTGGGAGCATGTGATGGGGCTGGCTGGTTGCCAGCATTCCCCAGCCCCTATAAATCTTCAAGTTAACCTGCTGGGGGAGGAAGAGAACAGGCATGTTTTAGACTTGCTGTTTGATGTTCTGTTGCTGGTGCCAGAGAAGAAGCCAATAAAGCTTGTTAACCCATTCGGTGCCAGCATGTGATTGCTCAAGCTGATGATCCAGCACATGAGGATTTGTTAGTAGCTTGGAGGGAGGACTTGGGAAAGCGACCCCCTCCTTGACACCATCATCCGGAGATGTTGTGCGAATGAAAACCTTGGGGTTTGCTTGAGGACAAATGCCTCCACATATTGTGGCATGCATTTAAAAGATAGTGTATCTGGTGCATCGTCTTTGGAGATGTGGTTGGCTGGTATACACCTTGTACTCCCTTTTGGAAGCCACGGGAATGATAATCGCCCCATATCCACTCTCAAAGACCGCTTATTAATGCAAACATCCTTGCAGATAAATGTTGTCATTTAAACCGTTAGCATGAAGAAGGAACTCCATCTAAGGAAATAAATATCCAGCTCCAGCTCCGTTATTTTCTCTTATTTCCTCAATATCACCAGCTTCTGTTTTATAGCTCCTCATTCAGTGCACAGCTTTAACATCAGGGCCATGTGAATGGGGGGAAAAAAGGAAAATGTGTATTCTTAAGCCAGGCTGCTTAGCATACTGTTATTAATGCAGTGTTGTAACAGGAATGGACTTCTGGGTGTATGGGGCCATAGTTTATACTTTATTTTAAAAGAACAAAAAAAAGAGGAACTCTGAAAAAGCCGTCTACAATTGTCTCCTGTTTGTTCAAGGACTTTCTGTAGTAGTTGTACCGCAATGCATAGTTTCCTATTTGAATCATTGGGGTTTTAGGCGTTTTTGTTATGCCGAGAGGAGATTTATGTATGCTTGTTACCAGAACATCATGCTTTCATTGCAATCACCCTTTCGTTTGCACAGCATATGTAGCCATTATATACACTTGAGCTACTTTTGATATAGCCAGAAAGAGAGGCTGTAACAATATGGTAGAAGGAATGCAATCACACTGATATGAGCATGTTCAGAACTGGGGAAATGATGCAGGTTTCATTTTGACTACCTATTTTAATGCTGTTTGTCATTATAGATAAGATCCTTTATCTAGCATGTCAGAATTGCTTTCCATTTTATTACAGCAGAATAATAGTACAAGATCACTTTACACCGCTGAAATAAATTGGCTTAACAGTTTTTGATGGCTCTATCAGAGCCATAAATACAATGCCAGACTTGGTGGTTTCAGACCCCCTTTAAATTACCAAAATGAAATGCCTAAAGAGCAGCCCCACAACAAAGACAAGAAGTCCCGTGGCAATTTGGAACTGCATTTTGAGCATGATTTGGTAGAGAAGAGCATCCTTCATCTGGGGTGCAGAGAGTGAAAATGCTGGGTTGAAGGTGGGATAACTGATTTACAGTGAAAGTAAAAAATAAATGAATGAAAGCTGACATCTTGGAACCATTCCCATTTAATAGAAACAAAATAGAGAATTGGATATAATTGGACTTGATAAATAAGTCCATAGTATATGTAGAATTACGTACCCCACAAGTGTCGTGGAAAAACCAGGACATCCTATTTTCCCCCTTGAGAGCACAGCTGCCAATTTGGGTGCCGGGATCTCATGCAATTTCACCCCAAGACCTCGCCCCCCAAAACATTCCCTCTTTTACACAACTGTTATGAAATTTGTTTCCAATCTGGCAATACTAATTATGGGGAAGGGTACCTTATGTATGTATGCATGCATAAGGGACTGGGTACATTTTTTAAAGGAACATTAGAGAACAGGTTTGTAATCTTTATTGATTCAGTAAAGTTTTATGCGCAGAGTAAAAAATGCCATCTGATTAATGGGTTGAATTGACAGCAAACACAAACTGAGTCTTTGGACTCTTTGGGCTAAACAAGCAACACACTTATGTAGGCCTTTTGCCTCAACAAGAGCGAAAGAAATCCAGATGGTGAGTTTTACTTCCAGAACTTTGTTTTTCAGCATGAAAAAAATTAAGACTTCTAACCAAAGAGATTTGCAGCAGTTTCCAATCAAGTCCACTTTGGGTTTCCTAGTTTGATTTCCTTATTTTAATTGCAAATAAACACTTTGAAAGGGGCTGTGATAGCTGAATAGTTTCTTCCAGCAGCTAAGCTGCTTACTTTGTTAGGCAATGTTAGTGGAAAACTGAAAACTCTGTGGCATCTGAGGATGCATCCGTTAGGATGAAAGCAGAGCTTTGAAGGCCATAGGAAGGATTCAGGAGATGAATTTCATTCCTATCATCTGTAATCTACCATTAAGAAGAATGAGAGCTGGCAGATACTTTGATGTCCTTCTATGGAGCCAAAACATACAGAGAGATTTTGATTTCTGCCATGAATTTGGTCACAGAGGTCTTTAAATTACTTCTGCATTACACATTTATCTAATGTATGGTTCAGTTCTCCCATGTTAGAGTCAGTCTTTGCTTTGTATTATTTCTAATTTTAGTTCATGAACCATGGTTGCGTAGACTTTAAACGGCCATTTCTTACCTGCCAGTAAATGAATCATGATAAAGGGTAGCCTCTGCCAGACAACATTTAAGAGACTTATTTGTGGGGAAGGAAAATTGCATATGTCGAGATACAATGAATTCTGTTGAGGGTTAAATAGCAAAAAAAAAAAAAGGAGCCTGAAAGAGGGTTTGAACAAAAGTTATAGCCTAGTTTCTGTTCTTATCTTGCTTTATTTTTCTTATCTTCATCCCCACCCCATTTTCCTTAGCTGTCATCGTATAATGTGGACATAATTATTTCTCAGACTTAAACTGAATCATTTTTTATATGACCCAGGAGACCCAGCAACATGTTTTTGTTACTGAGTTAATTCATTTCACTCCTATTATCCATACTCATTCTCTTCATGGTACCTCATGAAAAGCACAGGCTATTTGGAAGTAATTTATTTGTAAAAAGAGAGAGGATGATTTGCTAGGTCAAGACACACAGATTGGTACAATAGAGTGTTTCTCTTCCCCCAAAAGCTCAACTGCATCCGAATTTTAGGTACTAGATCTAAATAATGTGAGCCTTGCTTACATTATATTAGTAATGTAGCAAGAGAGAATTGCTGCCTCCTTACAATTCTCCGATTTCCCCAAGTCGTGTTTTGCACTAGGACCCTCAACTAAACGTCTAGGTGTCAGAAACATTGCCTCCACTTGGCTAAATTTGGCATTGAAAGTACAGTCAAACCTCATGTTACGTTTGCTTCAGGTTGAGTGTTTTCAGGATGCGTCCTGCAGTGACCCGGAAGTACCAGAAAGGGTTACTTCCGGGTTTCACCACTCGCGCATGCGCAGACACGCAAAATGACGTCACACACATGCGCAGAAGCGGCGAATCCGCAGGTGTGGGTTCCGTTCCTTTCAGGTTGTGAACGGGCCTCTTGAACGGAGGTACCACTATGCTTAACTGAACAATTCCTTCATACAGCCCTTCCAATGTCGTCTTATCCCTCCCCCTTCTAAGACTCATAGCTACAACAGGTCCTTTTTAGTGCTCATAGACAAAATAAATAAAACCTTGTTATGTGAATCCTGACATATTTCCCCCCTCTTAAGCAGTATAGTATGTGCATAACTGAATTGCAACATGCTTATTATCAAGTGCATTTCTTTATAATTTGACATTTAGACATTATTGCAATAACTCTTTTCACTACAGAAATGATTTCATATTTGGTGATTTATTGATCTCCCATCTCACAAGAAACCATCAACCCACCAATGAACAACACTTCATTACTAGTGTCAGGCCCATAACTCAAGGTGGGACCATTCTTTTGCCTGCAGGAGTCCTCTAGTTAATGCATTAATGATGGGCATTCACTCGTCATAACTCATTTTCCTAGCTGCTAGTATTTTCTCTGGCTTCAGGACCACATTATTATGATATCTACTGATATCACCTAATCTGAACACACTGAAAATTTTTGCTCTCCACGTATGTTGGCAGATGATGAGATGGCAGAACCTTAGAAATTGCTCCTGCCCCCCACTTTTTACATAAAACATTTTTTACCTTAATTATTTGGGCTTATTCAGGCCTGGCATGTGGCCTCATCAGAGAATGCAGTTAAGATGTTTTTGCTGTTCAGAGGGGTGCCTCTCCAGACAATTGAGGTGGCCCATGCATGATGCCACGGTTCTCTGAACATTGAGGGAGACTGGCCCCTTTTTGTAAAAAAAATGGAGTGCCCACAGTGCCTTGGTGCCCAGGAGCCACCCTTGTTGGTATCCTGTCTATATAAATACAAACCCATATTTATATGCATACTTGTATATGTTGGACTTGCGTTCGACCGACCGACTCTTCCACAATTGCCCTCTGACGATAATTAACAACCTAAGCCTTTGATGAGGCTCCAAGCACGTTCCTCATTCAGCAGAGTTTCAAAGCAGCAGAATGTACGAGATAGTATGAGCTACATGCTAAGAGTTTTATTACTAAGCTACACAGACAGAAAAGAAATACATCCTTTCTTTGTGAGAGCAGAGAGCAACTGAAAAACAAAGGAACAGGAAACCAGTAACATCACATCCATCTCCTGTCTTCCGAGAGACTTCTAACAGCCTGGAATCTCTGGAATGTAAACAGAGTCTTGTGACTCCAAGAGCACTGCACAGTGGCAACACACAGAAACTAACAGTATACTCCTTCATCACTTTAGCCACTAAGGTAGCCTAGGCTTGTGTGTGCTTGCTGGGCTTGTAAAGGGAAGCTAAACACCACTGGGCACTATTTGCAGCCCAAGGGGTGCCGAAACAGTGGAGGACTTCATATTTTTTTAAAGTAATATTTATTAAAATTTTAAAGGTTACAAAAAGAAAAAAGAGAAAATGCCAAATTAAACAAAATCAGTACAATACATCATAATAAGAAAAAAGAAAAAAAATGAAAAAGAAAGAAAAAACAGAAAAATAGGAACAATTAAAAAACACAACGAACTTTCCCATAACTTATCTTTCATTTGCTTGTTTCCTTGACCTCCTCACACCTCCCTTTTTTGTATTCTAGTTCAGTTAGCTATTTCAGCAAATCCTTTCCATCTTTCCAAATTTTTGTCCTATAATTTATCTTAATATAATGTAACTTTACTTTCCCTCTTTTCACCAATTAACAATCTATTTTTACTTAATCCTTTATAACATTTCTGCTAAAGCCACATATCTTCATTCCAACATCCTTCTAACATTCCTTAATTTTACAATGTTTCTGTAAATAAACTTTAAATTTCTTCCAATCTTCTTCCACCGACTCTTCTCCCTGGTCTCGGATTCTGCCAGTCATTTCTGCCAGTTCCATGTAGTCCATCACCTTCATCTGCCATTCTTCCCGGGTGGGTAAATCTTGTGTCTTCCAGTACTTTGCAATAAGTATTCTTGCTGCTGTTGTGGCATACATAAAGAAAGTTCTGTCCTTCTTTGGCACCAATTGGCTGACCATGCCCAGGAGAAACGCCTCTGGTTTCTTCAGAAAGGTATATTTAAATACCTTTTTCATTTCATTATAAATCATCTCCCAGAAAGTCTTAATCCTTGGGCATGTCCACCAAAGGTGAAAGAATATACCTTCAGAAACAGTGGAGGACTTCAGCATAGAACACATTAATCTGTGTACACGTTGACCCTACACCCAGACTCTCCACCCAAGACAAGGATTGCTTTCCCTGATTAACCTACCCACCCCTTTCCATCTCTCCCACCTAAAGAATGCTCCAGCAAGGTCTCTTCTCCTGCGTCTCATTCTCTTCTGCAGTTCTTCTCCTGCATAGTTCCCCTTCAGGTCCTCCCCATGGCAATTTTCAGTTTTTTGTTGAAGTAGCATGTATCAGCTCCTCCAGCCCTGCCCCACAACCATGACAAACACTTTCTTTTTATGTTGTTCTCGTCATTGGCCAATCTCACTTGCTGTGCTATGCTGGTGTTTGTGTGTGTCATGTGGAAATATCCACCCATTGGAGCATATGTCACAATTTACACCAACAAAAAGGAGCTTGGTTATTCATCACTGCTTCATTGTTATAACTCCAATTTGCAAAACGAAACAAAGTAAAAGTAAGCTGACATTTCAATAACTGTTCAATGGGCCGTGGATTTTACTGGTCTTTGTTTTCAGCCCACTTTGATCAAACCTAAATCTGACAAGCATAAAAACAAATTAAATCCTTGACTGGCAACAGTTGCCCATTAAACATGAAGCAATGGATAACAGTTTTATCATAATAGCTGTCACCATTATATGCAGCAATTGCCTTATTATTTCAACGGTTTTTGTAATTACTGTGGCCAACAATGGGATTTAGAGCATGCACCTTCAATGTACTGTTTTCTTTGTCTCAAGATATGTAATGTGAAGCACTGGTGATTATTTTAACATAGGCAGTGTGTGGGGCAGATATTTTGTTCTGTTCCCTACCAATAGGGGCCAAAGAAGATATGGTTGAACTTCCTGAAGCGAAAGCTTTTACCCCATGGGGCTGGGTGGTGGGGGCGGGGAGGAGGCAGAAGAGGTCAATAGAAGGAGAAGATACAAAGGAGCTTCCTGAAGACGAAAGAAATTTTGATTTTATTGTTTTTATCAATTTAATCAGATTATTCCCAGCTTTTTCCCTATCCTAATTGGTGCTGCTGGTTTGGAGTCATAGTTAAGGTTGAAGGAAATAACAGAGAAGGTATATAGGGATTTAGATTCTTGAGACAGACTTTAGGTCTTCTCATTAGTTTATTTCTTCTTCTTACAATCATGTGGTATATGAATGTTATGAAATAAATAAATAAGGCTGAGATATTCAAACTTAGAAGCCAGACCACAGTTTGAAACCTTATAGGATTTTTAAAGCTTTTGCAATTTGGGAAACATAGCTAGCCCTGCTCCAGCCTCACCCTGTTTTGGGACTTTACATATCTACACAGAGGCCATATTTCCTCTTCTTGCGGTTTCAGCAGAGGCCTCTGCAACAGTGGAGCCCTTCTCAGCTGCAGAGACTTGCTGGAGGCCAGTGGCTAGGGATGTCCACTCAATCCTAACCCCATCCAGCAGCACTAGGTACAGGTTAGGATTGCAGCCTTAGTCTTCTTTCTGTGGTCACAACTGTGATGTACATTTAAAGCATGTGGCTTCCCCCAGATAATTTTGGGAACAGTAATTTGTCAAAGATGTTGGGAATTATAGATCTGTGGAGGGTGAAATCTAGCGTCCAAGATTCGTCAAGGAAAGCCATGACAATTAAAGTGCTTTAGATTTGCTTTAAATAGATGGTATGGTTGATGTCACCCACATCAAGGTGGTCCTGTACTCCACACAGGTAGAGAGATGGAGGTAGATCCCTAGGCTAAGGAAAATCTGGGATGTGGGGTTTTTTTTGCTAGGACATAGGTGCAAAAGTCACCCACCCACTTCTTTCAACACTACACATACACCTTTAATGAAATGTCTATCCTGCTGTACAGCAATAAATGAGATATTCTGACGGTTGCAACAGCCCTAGTGTTTGAGAAGTATTAATATTTATGGCAGTTTTATAAGCTTGTTACTCCACTGTTTCAGGAAGATCGGCCAATTTACATTATTAGAATTGGCAGTGGGAATCTTTTGGGTTTTTTAACGCTGTTAAAAATAAGTGAAGCAACATGTTCTATTTTTATTTTTAAAAAAGATATCAAAGGTTACAATGAGAAATTATTCATAGTATATCTATTTAAGATGCTTTAGCTTGAAAACTAAAATTGTACAGTTTAAGATGTTAAAACACATGGGTGGCTTTTACACCTCTTAGACTCCACCTGTAGTCAGACAGCTGCACACAACAGGCCATATTATAGAGTTACAGAAATATGGTACATTTGTCATCTCTCACACATATTCTGATCATTGGGGTCCAAATTCTAAGTAGGCAACTAGTACTTTCAAAGTAGTTTTAAACCAGTAGTTTCAAAGTCCGACTCAGTACTTTCCCCCCAAGAAATATAGTTGCCATGAAGCTATAAGTGAACAAGGGAAGTGTTCATGGTGAGTTCCGACACTCTTTTTTTAAATAGAAAAACAGCACTGTCGCCAGGTGACTCAGGGCAGATGGTGGTTTGACAACCGCCATATTCACCGCCCACAGAGTTCACACTGTTGTGTTGCAAGTGACTAAGTGTGCAAGGGCTCTCATTGCCCCTTATAGGTAAGGGCGTACCAAAGAGGGTGGCCTGGATGTTCATTATTGAGCTTAGTGTCTCATGTGTTGCCGTCTCACCTTTGCGGGATGACATTTATCTTTCGGAGTCCTTGCAGAATTGAATCTCTGCTAATTTTTAATAGCAGGACGGGAACAACAAGAGAACCCAGGGAGTAGTTCCTTCACTCACTCGGGGGGGGGGGGTTTCAGCCCAGTGTAATAATATGAGGAGCATTATCTAGCTTTTTCTCAGTCGCCACAGAACTGTCAGAGAGCAGTTCCCATGCTTGCATTGGCTGGCATCTTTCCAGTCCATCTTGCCTTGGCTGAAAGAACTTCTGCAGTGGTGGGGCCAATCGTGTTGCTATCACCTGTGGCTGTTCAGGACATGCTTTGCCCTGCAAGCTTCTTGGGGCTCATAGCATCGTCAGCTCTTTCTCTCTAAGCTCCTCCTCCTGCTGCCTCTCTTGCTTTCTGTCCTCAACCTCGGTGGTACCATCAGGTAAGGCTTAGGGAAGAAAGTCTAGAGCCCCACTCAAAAGCATGAGCAGTAGCTCCAGCACCACCAATGCAGCAGGCTTCAAGTGTCACATGTTACCATCTAAAGATGGTACGCCCAGAGCCTGGCTGGACTATGACCCAGTTTGAAAGAGGAAGGGTGCTTTAATGCACCAGTATTGGACAGTCCAGGCCATTTTCCAGCCCTCATTCGAGCAGCTCCTGCTTCGCATTCTGCTTTCTCTGCGGGATGCCACAGCCCTTGTGGGTCACCATAATGACTGTGCCACTGCAGCAAAAAAGATAAGATGGAGGAGGCTGCAGCGGCTGGAATGACCCCCCCCACTCCAAAGGCTGTGCCTCTCTGTAGCAGAAATATGATGTGAAGCAAGCTGCAGGCTATATAGCTTTTAGAACAATGATCTTCAGTGACTAATCTTGATTGACAGCTGTGGTGAAGTGGCGGCGTCAGGGGAGGCAGTCCATTGCTCAAGGCTGGTGAGCATCAGATGCTGGGAGGCCAGAGCTTGGTTCAGTGATGGAACTGGCAAGCATCTGGCTGTACCACTCTCCTTCCAAGTACATGTAGGCCTCAAACCTTAGATAACTACACTGGGTGAGTGCTGGACTCCCAGGTAGGCTTAGGCCCTTTCATTCCATGTATTTAGAGTCAGAGTTAATGATACTAAGTGATAGCTTGGCATGGTCTCTGTTTTATTTTTATATAATGATGATTTGTTTTTCCCCAAAGTATGGTCTTGCCAGGTTGAGAGATGAATGAGAACAGAAAATAGCTATATTAGAGGGGGCTGCTAAAACCTGCTGTCAATGGATTCAGTCCCGTGGCAAGTTGCAGGAGCATTATTAGATCAGTTCTGATGAACACAAAGGTTTCTCCCATTTGTAGTTTAAGCTTGGCCCACTGCCTGATTACAACACTGCCTGCTCTGCTGAAGACATGTTCATATGCACAATCCTAATCTTTACTTTTGCCACTGACTTCTGGGAAACACTAGGAACATTTCTCCAGGGAGTCTGCCAGCATGCTGAGATAGTTAAAACTGTATCTGTCCAATTAGAGCTCAATTGAAAATAAGCCGGTGGCTACTTGGTTTAATAGTGGGGGATACGCAGACACAGAAATTTTATTTCTTAATTTACTATGCAAATGAGAAAATACATTTGAAGTAAAAAATGTTGCCTCGAAGCAGTGTGGCGGAGCACAAACAAAGCTCTGGGCTTGTATATAATTTGTGCTCAGTGCCAGCTGCATTGCATGACAAAACCTTCGGATTTTCCATTGCCTTCTGGCTGCTTTGTTTGTTCAAAACCTATTTTACATTGTAGATTTATTTATGGAAATCATTTTCACCCACTGTCCTATTGATAAACCCTTACCTTTAACAATCATTCAGTTCCCACAGCCATGCATTCCTTAAACAGAATTTTGTATCACGTTCGCTGCAGAAGCAAGATGGCATAAAGAGGCTTAATACATTTATTTATGTTTCTTCCCCGAGGGCTTGAAACGTGTCCTTATTTTATTATTGCAATAGATGTCTAAGGTAGGCTGATATGAGAGGTAGTGATTCTGTAAGTCAGTCCTGCCCAGCTGATGCCCTTTTGGACTACAACCCCAATAACTGTAACTCACAAGGTCCAGAGGGCACCAGATATTCTAAAGCGAGTTTGGCACCTAGCAGAGATTTCAGCTTGGATCTTCCACATACAAACCCAGCACTCAACAGCGATAATAATTTGAGCAGCAATTAGCTGCACTCTGCCAGTATATTTTTGTCCCGCTCCTCGTTCACTCCTTGGAAGGGAGCATGTAAAACAATAGGTGTTGGCTTGCTTCTGCCTTCTGAAATCCAGCACAAGTGTCAACTATCATTTGAAGCATTTGTCTACATTTCCAAAGATTTGGGGAATTAGATTTGTCCACAATCTTTCTGCACCCAGAGCTTCAGCCCTTGCTGGCCACTGTCCCATAGTTGACTAAGCTGGCTATAGTGTGAGACCACAGAGCCTAGGGCTTGCCGATCAGAAGGTTGGTGGTTCGAATCCCCACGATGGGGTGAGCTCCCGTTGCTCGGTCCCTGCTCCTGCCAACCTAGCAGTTCGAAAGCACGTCAAAGTGCAAGTAGATAACTAGGTACTGCTCCGGCGGGAAGGTAAACGGCGTTTCCATGAGCTGCTCTGGTTCGCCATAAGTGGCTTAGTCATTCTGGCCACATGACCCGGAAGCTGCACGCTGGCTCCCTCGGCCAATAAAGCGAGATGAGCGCCGCAACCCCAGAGTAATCGGCAACTGGACCTAATGGTCAAGGGTCCCTTTATCTATTGTCACTTATGCAAATAGCAGATTTCCTGCTGTTACTACTGAAGTACTCTTTAGAAAAAGCTACTAATTTTTTTATGGACATTTCCAAAACTTCAGATGTTTATTATAGTCCTAAGCCAGGATGGTGGGCTGATGCCATGATGTGTGCTCTCTGAGCCACACAGAAAGTAAAGAGCCTTGTGGCTTCTTCATGCCTAATACATTTATTCTGCTTATATGCTCTCCTGGACTAAAATCCACTGTCAGATGCATGAAGCCTTATCCTCAATAGCAAGTATAAATTTACCTGGGGCTTTCTTGGGTGGGGAGAGGAGGATATAAACAGTGAGGTCAGAGGGAAATGAGAACCAGAAAGGAATGATGTGATAATTATGTAATTAACTACAGTCGTTTGCAACAAACAGCTGTGCTGGTAACACAGACCTACTGGCATGGTAAGTCAATTAACACATGTAGTGTGATAAAAAAAATCCATAGTGTGATTCAATCCATAAGCAATAGCTGAATCTTCTGACGTATTGTAATTGAGAAGTTCCACATTGCAGGCTCCTTCTGTAATTCTTCTGTTTCAGTACTGACTCCTTAAGGCCAGTTACGGAGTGTCCTGGGAGGTTATATTGTTCTCCTTTTGCTTTTTAAATATTGACATCACTGAAGTCGGATTTGCACCCATTTATTCTTTTGTATGGAGACTGGCCTGCTGGCCCTATGTGCAGAAGGGCACTGCTGACAGATGATGGCAAATATCACATGGAAACATGAGCAAGGGAGTGAGCCTCTGATGTTGTGCGTGGCGTTGTTAGCTCCTTGTAATAGTGCTGCCAGAGTTGGCATCTGGTCTGCCACAGGGGCTGGCCCCTGTGGCGATCACACAGGGTCCCCTGACGTTTCACTGTCTATTGATCCCTGTGCCACCACTTTATTTCTCGCTGCCACCACCCAGGCCCTACCTGGTACAATACTGAGTCCAGCCAGGGTTAAATTGGAACATTAACTTCTGTTTATTTATTGCATTTTAACAAGTGTGTGGTTTCATAAACGGCATTGGTCAATTACAATCATGGGGTGCCTATCCAGACCTATAACTTCCGCTACCTGTTCTCAGTAAACCACCTCTCAGATATTTACTTGTCTTCCTAGCCCCTAACTGATCCTGACTCAGCTTATTTCGCTACACTAACTCAACCTATCCACAGACTCTATCTCAATTCACCCCAACCAACCACCCAACTCCCAACAAACTCCCCCTTCGCCCCTCCCAGAGCTGGTTTTATAGTCCCTCTGACTCCACCCCCTGGGTTCTGATTGGGTAACTTGTTTAACTATTTCACCTCCAGCACTCTCATATGTTAATGTCACAGCCCCCATCTCTGTTGTATCTGCTGTTGTGGCTTGGAAGTAGCTGTTTCAGGTTAGGGAGGGGGGCTGCCTTTAAGTAAGCGTAAACCTGATATCCAAGGCCAGGATATATCTGTAAATCATTCCAGATCAAGCTGTAAGGGAAGTCCCACATCAAGCTCACTAACAGTAGTTCCAACATGAGGTTACCATGCAAACCAAGTGGCCAAGCTATCCTTGTCCAGGAAAGGGTTCAGTTGGCACAGGAGTTGGAGCTGGTTGTGGAGGTCATCTAGAGCCGTACTTATATTTGGAACTGGAATGTGTGAATGCTGAGATGTCTTTTATAAAGTTGTAGAGCCATATAGACCTTTTTTAAATGCATGGTGAGGGCTATTGTAGTTGCAGGATCCAATACAATGAAAATATTACTGCATCATTGCAACATTTGTAATCTTTGAGTTATTTAAATATGAAAAGCCTGCTTATTTTTCACATCACCTTTCAGGCAAAAAGGAATCACCTGGACTGCCCATGGGATTATTCATTGCTATTGTTTCATAGCTTTGTTGTAGCTTTTTCCTGCTATCTGACTTCATTGCCTGCTTAGTCATTGTTTATGTACGTGGTTATGTAGCTGTTCACTAGTCTGAAGAAAGCTGTGATATTTCAGGGCATTTTCACACCTGATTGAGCACAATAATGTAGGTATAAAAAAACATGTAAGTTGGAAGCTATGCGCCAATAGCTTTTAATTATATCAAGGCTCTCAGCTGCCCCATGCAGACTTTTGAAATCCATTAAGCATTTGCCTTGTTGTGAGCAATGGAATAAGATGTCAGTACAGATAACAGGTGTTGGTTTTAAGTAAAAGTTTCCATGCCTGGGTAGACTCATTATCTACTTAAATCCATTTGCATTCCAGTGACCATTCTTGAGGTGTGGACAATGGCTTAAGCTGCTCATACATGTAATTGTAATCTTGATGGTTTGTTTTCCAACATCCATCAAATGAATATCAGTGCTATTATTTCAGATTAAAGGAAATGCTCATTTGTCATAGAAAGGCATTGAGCAAGTGCAGTAAAAAAGCAATAAGGACAAGGAATGCTCAGTGGACACAGATCTCTAGAACATTTATTGAAACAAAATCCAAAGTGAACATTTCTCCATCATATACAAACTATGCATTATTAACTGATGAGGTTTGCATTTCTAGTGCTTTGCCATAGTATAAATACTCAAACTTCAACATACTGTATATTAGCAGAATTTCCCAGATTTCCTGACAATCTCATTGACGGTTAAGTTATATCACAAATAAATAAAGAAGCTTTTAGTAAACGTGTGGTAGCACTGAAGGATATACTTCATTGTTAAACACATAGATTGTGCCTTTGGGGACTTGTGCTGCCATCCTAGCCATGTCCACTCAGAAGGAAATTCTGTTGAATTCAGTGGGACTTGGATCTACATGAATTGAGTTAAGGTTTCAGACTAAGCCTGCAATCCTAACATAGTTTTCTAGGAGTAAGAAGCTATTAGATACAATGGGATTTGCTTCCATGCAAGCATGCATAGAATTGTAGACTTATCCGAGATGAATTTATTTAAAATCATTTCTTGACCGCTAATTTATTTTTTAAAGAATGAATTCTAAGCACAGGTAAAAACAAAAAATCAGAAATAACAGAATCCAACCTTATGGTCCAAGGAAAACCGGAGCGAAAAGACGTATCAGTACAAGATGCTTCAAATATTGCAGAGGCAAGGGTATTCCACAATGCAGGGCAATGGCATAAAATCAGGGGTCAGCAAACTTTTTCAGCAGGAGGCTGGTCCACTGTCCCTCAGACCTTGTGGGGAGCCAGACTATATTTTTTTGGGGGGGAGGGGATGAACGAATTCCCACAAATAACCCAGAGATGCACTTTAAATAAAAGCACACATTCTACTCATGTAAAAAAGACGCTGATTCCCAGACCGTTCGCAGGCCGGATTTAAAAGGTGATTGGACCGGATCCGGCCCCCGGGCCTTAGTTTGCCTACCCATGGCATAAAATTCTCATTTTCAGGTCACTGCCCTGTTGTTTTTGAATGCTTTTCTGTACTGGCATCCTCATTCAACCTCCCTTGAATCTGGAAAGAATATAGCCCTGTTCAGCTGGCTCACCCTTCACGTACAGATCATGCGAGTGGAAAAGCCTGGGTGCCCTTGCAGAGCGCATTCCCTTTACTGAGTTCCACTTAGTCCACCAGGCCACCTTCCACACGTTCAATTGACAATGTCTGAACCAGGGACCCTGCTCTACCAACATAGGTTTACCATGTGATTTAGAACACTGAACATGCCAGGTTATAAATCACATGGAAAACCTGCTTCATGAGTAGAACAGGCTCCTTGCTTCAGAAGTTACCCTTCCAGTGCACAAAAGGCAACTCAGCTGAGTGACAAGAGCATAGAGTGTGATGTCAATAAGGACATTCCTGCTCGTCTATTCACACCATCCTAACTGCATGGTGTGGGGATAGATACCTGAACGGGGTTTATTTTCTTGAAGAAACTAGAAATTATTTCCATTTTGAACATGGCTGTTTTGCCTAAGAATCTTGTTACTTTCGATGGTTGTTTGAGTAGACTGTAGAAGTGGAAAAAAACCCTGATGTGTTGTGTCAAAATATTTTATGAATACTGTCACATTCTCCGTCTGATCAGAGACCTCCTCATATGTGCACGAACAAATATTTAATGAAAATTATGTCATAAAGAGCATATGCTTGAGAATACATTTCAAGATATGTCCACTCCCGTATCATTTCTTAGACAATTCTGTCAAAAGTAGTTTACTCACTGTAAGCTAGTGGGTCTTAAAAAGCCAGAGTTTCTAAAGGATTGTGCCTAAGTGTATTGCATTAGTTTTCACACAGCATAGCAGCTGAAACCTAGTATAACAAAAGGGAGCATATGAATGTTTCAAACAAAATAAATTAGTTTGATTTATTTTGTTTAGTCCTTTCCTTCTTGTTCCATTTTTCTGCACAGCATCACTTTCAGCTCTGTATTGAAGTAATAAAGATAATGGTACATACTGTTTCACTTAGTTGTGTAAGAGCTCAGTATTTCTAACCTGAGTCATAGATTACAAGGCAAAATGGAGCCTTACAACTGTCAATCAATGTAGTGATTGACCCAGTCTTCAAGTTTAATGATGCAAAATATTGTGCATAGAAGGATCAGAATGAAGTTTGTTCATGGCTTATGTAAAGGCAACTGGAAATGCTGAGTATAGTTCTTTCTCTAAATCAGAATTTACCCTGTCAGATTTTCAGTCCTCCCACAATTAGAGAATATTTCTTTTCCATATAGTCATCTTAATGTGAATTTAAGTGCCACACCCCTATGTTTCTCTATGGTTACCTGACACCAAAATGTTATAAATGCAATTCCTCTTCATTTTTGTCATTAGTTCTGTATTCCACTGAATTGCCATTATGGTAGGAGGGCAGTGGTTCTAGTTGATGTTTCAATTTCAGACTACAAGTTCACCTCTATGAATTTTGATTTATGCAGTCATTAGGCACTGTTAAAATCCTGTCAGTTACAACTTGCCAAAGAAAGGGAGAGGCTAATTTTATCATTCAGTTCATATACATGGTATTTCTCTGTCATATAATTTGACATTCTAACTTGAATTAATGCCACCTAGAATACTGCAAAGTTCAAGTTTGTAAAGGAAACAAGGCCAACCCCACTCTTAGACAGATGCTGGGAGCAGGAGGGCATGGCAGCAGACCCTTTCCTCAGCTATTTCCATCCTCCTCAGCTGGTAGCAGTGATGCCTGCTTGTTCCTAGGCTAGACTTGCTTAATGACCTTCTCTCTGTGTCATTGGGTGGGCCTCTGACCAAGTTAGAGAGCAGAGCAGCCAGCTCAGGACATGCAATCCAGCAAACACGTGTGGCTCTGTTCACAGGACCCCTGTCTGTGCCATCATTGCTGGCTGAAACATTTGTTTGGATGGGCAGCGAACAGGTACCAGGTAGAGCAGTGGGTGAATAGTAGTGAAGTATTCGCAGGCAGACCCCAGTGTGGAATGTGACTTGTCCTATACTTCCTAAGCTAACCTTCTGCCCTGACATGTTGTGGAGGACATTGCCCTGTCATCCTTGTTGGCATAAGATTTAACTCTCAGTCTGGTCTGTTTCTGTACATGGAATGTCCATTGCCTCAGGCAGCAAAAATTATTTCTCTAAAGGAAATCACTGTGTTTCCAGTGGATAGCGGGATTATAAGGTAAAGGTAAAGGGACCCCTGACCATTAGGTCCAGTTGTGGCCAACTCTGGGGTTGCGGTGCTCATCTTGCCTTATTGGCTGAGGGAGCCGGCATACAGCTTCCGGGTCATGTGGCCAGCATGACTAAGCCACTTCTGGCGAACCAGAGCAGCGCATGGAAATGCCGTTTACCTTCCCGTCGGAGCGGTACCTATTTATCTACTTGCACTTGGATGTGCTTTCGAACTGCTAGGTTGGCAGGAGGAGGGACTGAGCAACGGGAGCTCACCCCGCCACGGGGATTCGAATCGCCGACCTTCTGATCGGCAGGCCTTAGGCTCAGTGGTTTAACCCACAGCACCACCCGCGTCCCAGGGGGATTATATGATGGGTTAATTTTCACGATCAATTGGCTCAATTGTGCAAGGGCTCTTTGATTATCCAGATTATGATCTAGTGATGATAAGTACATATTTCAAATGGACTGCCTCATTGGGATGCCTACTCGCAGTAACAAATGTTTACATCAAGGGCATGAAAGCATACCATGAATATCCTCTCGACCTGATCAGAGTATTTCTTGTGCTAAATATGGATGCCGATAATGGTTGAATTCATTACACGCCTCTCACTGAGGGGTCCCAGGGCAGGTTACAACAATTTGAAATTCAGAATTAAAAACAGTTAAAGCAGGTTACAGTCATGAGAATAGGGTGAGCCTTGGAAACACACGTCTCAGGTATCAAAAGCCAGAGTAAGCAATATGGTGTGTGTCTTCCAGATGTGGGTGACAAAGGCCATCCTGTCTGACCATTGACCATGCTGGCTGGAGCTAATGGAAATTGTAGTCCAAAGCATTTAGAGGGCACCATGTTGACTCCCCCTGTTCTATATGTTTCTCAAATTTAGAAGCAATAATTTTGCCTGGTGCAGTCTCAGTTGCTGATAAAAAAAAGCCAGGCTTCTATCAAATCCCCTGAGTTTGGGACAAAGAGAAAGAGAGAGCCTTATTTGATCAGACACTGGTCTGGGTGGGCCCTTGGAATGATTGCTTATTCTGTTTCAATGTGTTAGTCTATATATCATGCAGTGATTAAAGCAAATTTGGGGAACCTCTAGCCACAGCTGTTAACGTTTTCCCTTTTTTAAGGGAAATTCCCTTATTCCAAATAGGCTTCCTTGCAAGAAAAGGGAAAAGTTGACAGCTATGTCTCCAGCCCAGGGGTTGAATGGCTTCACATCTCTCTATCTCGCCCAGTTCTTTCCTCATGCCAGGCTCATCCTCAAGCTACACTGTCTCCCCAGGTCACACGTCTCATCAGCCTTGCTTTTCTCCTTCCTAAAGTTCTTTTGCCTGGATGTGCCTTTTGCTTGTCTGGAGTGGGCAGCAGTATAATCACAGAATCACAGAGTTGTAGAGTTGGAAGGGACCCCAATTGTCATCTAGTCCAACTGCCTGCAATGCAGGAATCTCAACTAAAGCATCCATGAGAGATGGCCATCCAATCTCTGCTTAAAAGCCTCCAAGGAAGGAGAGCCCACAACCTCCCCAGGGAGATGGTTCCAAATGTCAAACAGCTCTTCCTGTCAGAAAGTTTTTCCTGGTGTTTAGTCAGAATCTCCTTTCTTGAAACGTGAAGCTATTGGTTCAATTCCTACCCTCCAGAGCAAGAGAAAACAAGCATGCGCCTTCTTCCATGTGACAGCCCTTGAGATGTTTGAAGATGGCTATCATATCTCTTCTCAATCTCCTTTTTTCAGGCTAAACATACCCAGCTCCTTCAACTGTTCCTGATAAGGCTTCATTTCCAGGTCCTTGATTACCTTGGTTGCCCTCCTCCGTACTTGTGTGTGCTTGGAATGTAACCTGCTGTATAGATGTAAGAATCACTTCCATCGCTCTGCCCTTCTGCTGCTCACCCTACCCACTTTTGCCTCTGCCCCACCCATCTTTGGCATGGAAGGTCACCTATGAGGAAATGTGGCCCTCAGGCTCCCACCCCGCTGACTAAGGGGACTTCTAGTTCAGAGGATTTTCCTCCACCACTTGTGTATATGGCCTCTTGCCAGTGGGTATGCTTATGGAGCACCTGATTACTCCAGTGGAAAGATATCAGGGGTCATCAGCCAAGTCTGTACAACCAATTTTCAACATGAGTGTGTTCTTGGGGCAGGGGGACACAATAAAAGCCAAAGCTCCATCTAATAATAATAATAATAATAATAATAATAATAATAATAATAATATTTTATTTATATCCCACCCTCCCCAGCCGGGCTCAGAGCGGCTAACAACAATAAAAGTAACACAGTTTACATAAAATCACAATCAATCTAATCCAGCATTCTGGTTTCCTGGATAGCTCATGGTGCTGGTAATGCCAAGGTTACAAGTTTGATCCCCATAAGGGTCAGCTGCATATTCCTTCATTACAGAGGGTTGGAACATCCCCATACTCCATACTAAGGAAAAACAACTCCAACCTCAATAACACAACCCACAATCAGGCTAAAATCTGATACCCAACCAGCACTATGGTGGCACCAGAGCGTACCAGCACCCACATCCCCACCCCAACACACCAACAATGTTGCTCAAAACATTGGCAACATTGCTTATGAACCTTATACTTGACAGCGATGTTACAAAGTCAATTCACACTGTCTCGCTGATCACCCCCTATCGCAGACAACAGGGGGGATGGCCTGTCCTTGAACACGGCCCTCCACACCAGCTGAGACCTAGGACCAACCGGCTAAATGCCAGATGGCCCAAAATACCCCAAACAAACACCTATATGACTACATATAGGAAACTCTCCACAACTTACCCCCTACTCTTTAAGCCAAATCTTACTCTAATCCCACTAGCCCCCCACCCACCACACCCTAGGTCAGCGCAACCCCACTGGTTCTTTAAACAACACGAAGAGAGAGACACAAGACAACCCGAACGGGTTGGCAGGGAATCACCCCACATAATAGATAAGCAAGATGGCTAACCTTAAAGCAATTACATTAAATGTGAGGGGGCTGGGAAACCCCATCAAAAGAAAGCGCATCACCTCATACATAAACACCATGAAACCACACATCACCTTCCTACAAGAATTACAGAGGGTTGGACTAGATGATCCTCAGGGTCCCTTCCGACTCTACAATTCTGTGATTCCATGACTGTGGCTGGCAAAAGACCTCAGAAAGCCTGAGGGCAGCTGGTATTCAGTGGCATACTGCCCTCCTCAGTTTGTCTCATCATCCTTTACTCCATTCTGTTTGTGGCCGTCACCACTTCTTGTGACACAGTGAAAGGTATTTCAACTAACAGAATGAACCATTAACAAATAGAGTCATGGGAAGGACCCCAAATTGGAGGTCTTTTAAGTGCAGCTCTAGATACATCACAGGCCTCGCAGATGTTAAAATGTCTCATTATTCTTTATCCTTATAAATTTAATCCATTGACTGCCCTAAACATATAAAGCAGATCTAGGCAGTAGCGAAATGTGATTTATATGAAGAGAAATCAAGCTATACAGACTCTTGTTAACAAGAAATGCATGAAAACAAAAAAAATCTTGCTGGATATTGACCCAATAGGAATCTACTTAATCTGATAATGTGTTTTAAATGACAGTCAGAATGAAATTTGGGGGAGTTTGAAAGCAATAGCCATCATATGTAATAATCTTTCACACATTTTATCTATCCTTTGTAAGACAAGAAGCCCTAAACTGTAGCATTGCTAGAGGCTACAAGACCTGTCATTTGGAAAGAGCGTGGATGCTGCAGATTGGGTGCCCTGCCGTTTAATGGGTTTTAGATATCAAATTTCAGGTTTTATGGCAGAAGCAGAAATAAGTAAATATTACATTAGAGAAATGTGATTTTCACTGTTTAAGGTAATGAGTATCCCATTCAAGGAATCTCTATATACACCTTTATAGGCTGCTTTAAGGGATGAAAGCAGCTCCCTTAAATAAGTCTAAATTGAAGGAGCTGCAGATGGAGAGCAAAATAAGAAAGGTTATAGTATCATTATATTACAATACACATAAAGGTTCAGCATGTGCCTTTCAGTGTCACAAGATGTTGTGATGGCTTTAGAAGAGAATGAAACAGGGAAATGTGTTGGGATTCTGAGGTGAGATACCTAGGTAGTGGGAGTTTTCCCCAATTCCAGTCACCATCAGAGGCAGCTTAAGGTCCAAAATAGTTTACTGCTGTGGAAGATTCAGCTTCAGTAATCAAGTTCCAGGTGTTGATATATACATGCAGTTTGTAGGCTTTTGACTTTGGCAGATATATGCATACAAGTAGAAAGTATTTCTGTTGCTCCAGCTTCAATGCATAACAGACTCCAACTCACAGACCCCAGATGGCCTCATTGACTGACCGCAACACAAGACTCCAGACCCTAATGAGCTGACATGCCTTAATCACTTACATAGACGTCACTGGGTTGTTACCATAACAACTGGCTTGGCTGACCATGCACCTGTTGGCTTATCTCTGACCATGGAGTGATTAAGCTCATGAAGAAAATTAGCTCCTTCCACGATGTCCAGTTCCTCCAACAGAATATTCTACTAACTTGTCCCAGGAGTACAGGGTTTCCTAGCAGTGCAAAATGACGCTCCTCTTTTGCTCCCCTGTACGCACCCTGTGACCTCCCCAAATCTGCACCGGAAGATTTGGGGAAAGCCTAGAACAGATTTAGGGGTTGCACAGGTGTGGGTGGGTGTTGAGTTCTGTTGTGCAAGCAGAAATCCTTGAGGTTGCGGAACTACTTATTTAGCTGCATGTTGAGCACAACACATAATGTTGATGATTGTGATGAACATTGTTGGAAAGGGGCTGATCCATCATGATTAAATGCTCTTCCTGAATTTTCCCTTCTATGCAAGTTTCTCCTTCCTCTTCCCTTTTCAGTGGTGTTGTTTATTTCTTATGACCTGCCCTTCCTCTCATGTGAGCCCAGGGTGGCTAACAACAACAACAACAAACAATGTCAGCTAACTGTAGCAGAGCTTCATGTTTGCAGCAGTATTAACCAGGCTTAGCTCTAACCAAGGTGTCTAGCTGGTTTGCAACCCATCGTCAAAGCAAACCCTGGTTAGGGTTGGTGCAGATATTACCTCAGTTGCACTATGCTGGCTCATGTTCCACATCATGGAAGGCAGGGGAGAATTCACTCAGGAGAGGGGTAGAGGAAGGATGAAGGAGCATGGGGTCTCAACCATGGTTAAGATACTGGCTGCGTGACGTAGGCACCACAAATCTAGTCTTTGAGCTATCCTGGATCCCCCCACCTTTTGTGTTCCCTTTGGAAACTCAGCTCTACTTATCTCGTGACAGGCTGTCTCGTTTCCTAATTAATATTTCAGTATTTTGGAAATGACAAATGCTAATGTACGGCAATAGGAGTTCAGTGTATAAAAGCCTTTGCTTACAAAGATTTATTGATCTCTTGCTAAATGTTGTGCCTTCCACAATATCTGTGTTCAATAATGACTCACAACAAGGGTCGGGGTGAGTTCAGAGGCATGATATTTAATCTATGTTCTAATCAGGTGCCACAAGTGCAAGAAAGTCTAGGGATTATTTTAAAACTTAATACAGGCTGGCTTGCATTCCTTTCCCCCACCTATCTAGAGATGGCTAATGCCTGTCTCTTTATCTTCTCATTACTCTGCTTCATGGTTTATTAACCTCTTCCTAATGCTGACAATTGCAAGGGATGCTCTTTGAATTTGGAGACAGGAGATAATTTTGTGAAGACTCATTTAACTTTAAAGGGGATGAGAGTGAATCTTTCAGACTTTGCTAGCTTCCTTTAAGGGGGGCGGGGGGAGTTGATCCCTGCTTCTTGTACTCATGTTTTAGCTAATGCACAATGCAAATCTCTATTCAAGGCGTTTCGATTTCATCCCCACCTTCCACTGCAAGGTCTTCAAGAATAAATCAGTGTCAAATAAAATTCATTAAAAAGGAAGCAATTGAAACACCCACATGACAGTAACAAAACCACCACCAGCAAAGAAGACAGGGAACAAATAATGTAAAATATTATATCCAGTGATAGTTCTTCAGTTTACAGAAAGTTTTTTGTATCCAGCAGAGACTTCTATGAGCAGGAGGGCGGGGTGGATTTTTGCAGATTCCTCTTTCCCATTGGTAGGCAAACTAAGGCCCAGGGGCCGGATCCGGCCCAATCACCTTCTAAATCCGGCCCTCGAACGGTCCGGGAATCAGCATGTTTTTACATAAGTAGAATGTGTCCTTTTCTTAAAAATGCATCTCTGGGTTATTTGTGGGGCATAGGAATTTGTTCATTTATCCCCCCCCCCAAATATAGTCCGCCTCCCGACAAGGTCTGAGGGACGGTGGACCGGCCCCCTGCTGAAAAGTTTGCTGACCCCTGCTCTCTCCTTAGGGGTCTCCTGTGCACTATAGAAATCTGTTTCAAAGGATGAGGGATCCATGGGCTGAAGGAGAAAGAGGAAGTTTAGGAAAGACATTTCCCTTCAGACTGTGACTGAAAGGCAGCACTGGATACAACCCAAAGCTATTATTTGCCAGAAGCTTGAGATAATCAATTGGTTCTAACCTGACACTTAAATAATATGCGGACTGGCAACAAATAAGTGTCTTGTGATGTCCCGTAATCAGGGCGATACCACAAAAAGGTTCTTTCCTATTCCCAGCAGCAACTTTTGAAGCAGGGCTCAGATGATGACCTCAGTGAACAGCAGGCTTCTAGGAGATTAGACGATCACACATATCTAGATGACTGTTCTCTAAATATGCCTTATCAGAATGTGTTGCCCTTTTTTGCATTACCATATTGCAATCTACACTTCCTTACATTGTGTCTTCCTAAAAGCTTATTTTGCAGATTAATCTGAGAATAAATTCTCTGAGTGGTGTGTTTTGTCAAGTTATTAGCTTTGATGTAAATTATTGCATATCTGTTAATTAAGTAATGATGCACTGACTGTTCCATATGTCTGCAAAATAACCAAGCATTTAGGGAGAACAATAAGGTTGGGTTAAAGCTCAAGTAACTACAAGCTGTTTATAATTGTTTTGCATATTGTATTTCTTTTCTGATGCAATGAATATTCACCAAGGGAATTGTGATTGTGAATGCAGTGTTTTGGCGCTGGATGCAAGCCAAATTATTTTAACTCCAGGGACTGAATACATGGGACGCACAAGGACAACTTGCATAGATTCACTATGAAGTTGGCAATCCAAATAGATATTAGAAGCAACGTTATGCCCTGGTATATCCTTAATACCTGCATCAAGTTTGATACATAGGGATAAATGCTTGAGTGAATTCATTAACGTTCTCTAATAAACTGCTACATGTTACGAATCATTGACAGCATTAAGAAATCACAGTTAATGAATGCATAATAGGACAATATGTTTATTTAATATTGAGCATTTTGCTTAGTATATTTGTTTCATACCTGAAAAACGTTGTGATGGGTTGCTGATAATGATTAAGCATCTATTCTCTGGCAAGCTAAAATTGGAAATGTGTTCAACCAGGGAATCCAAGATGTCATTTGAGGAGCTAGAAGAAAAGACCAAAACGTGCATTTTATTTATATTTATTTATTAAATTTTTATACCCCCTTCACCTGAAGATCACAGAGTAGTTCACAACATATGAATACAAAATTAGAACACAAAATGCATAACAAACAAAAATAAACCAGTAACCTCCCCAAACACATTTAAAAGACCATAGATTGTTTAATCAGCCCAAGGCCTTGTTATAGACTAGAGCATTCCAATAATTGGGGCACAACAACGGAAAAGGCCTCTTCTTGTGTTGCCACCTTCTGGATCTCACATGGAGAGGGCACACAAAGAAGGGCCTCAAATGATGGTTTCATGCATCTGGGTTGGTTCATAGGGGCATAGGCAGAATGTCATCAATCAAGACACATTATCTTTCCAAACAATGGTTCAGATCCCGCCGCTCCCCTTCATGGTAATATCTGTGGCTGTCATGAATACTTTGAATTTAATTGCATGAATTTGAATGAGAAAGATCCTCAAAAACCCAATGGCAAGTTGCGGTTGCTGATAAAGGCAATTAGCCGATGAGACAATGCACCCTAAAACATGGCTTATGTAACAAGGGTGTCAGGAATGATTACTTTTCTTTTCTGCATAAAGTTTTACTGAAACTTTTCCATAATACCATGTAATCATATCCTAGAGAATCATCATTTTCATTTGGCAGGGGATGAATTAAACATCAGATCTCACAGTGGAGGAAAGCTTTCTTTGATAATTCCATTCTCCCCCACCCATTTTTACATTTTACTGAGGTCCCTTCAATACAACCTGTATATTTGTTTGCACAATTTGTATGGAGGTGAGAAGACATTGGTTGTTTATTGAGCATTCGCTCTGATTTTGTTGCAGGAGGGTGAGGTGATGTTGCATCAAGCAGTTGTTATTCCACAGGTGTGTTTCCCGGTCACTTTCCTTATCACAAAAGGGCTGATTTGGGGAATGGGAGTGGTTTTGTTGCAAAAGAGCGCCAGTTCAACTTACCGTATTTTTCACCCCATAGGACGCACCGGCCCATAGGACGCACCTAGGTTTTTTTTGGGGGGGGGGGGAAGAGCTGCGTGAAGCCGGAAGCCTGGGGCATGCTGAGCTCAGCGTGCCCCAATCTTCTGGGTGCAGGCAAGTTCTCCGCTAGCCGTGGGAGAGCTGCGTGAAGTCGCGCAGCTCTCCCACGGCTTGCGGATAGCTTCCTGAAGCCTGGAGAGCGAGAGGGGTCAGTGCGCACCAACCCCTCTCGCTCTCCAGGCTTCAGCGAAAGCCTGCATTCGCCCCATAGGACGCACACACATTTCCCCTTCATTTTTGGAGGGGAAAAAGTGCGTCCTATAGGGCGAAAAATACGGTAAACAGTGCAAACTGAATTTGCTGTTGCATGAATCTGACCTGCAATAGCAATGGCTTGGAAGCACTTTGAGATGCGTTTTTGGTACCTGTATCAAATAGTGTCGAGCAGTCACTGAGGCATGATCACTTGGTTAAAAACCCAGACAGTTTTTCATTAAGAATTCACAGATATCCAGATGTATTCGTTTTTTTTCATTTTCCATGTGTTGTACAAATGATTTAGCCTGAATGGCTGAATGAATCTCATGCATGAGCATCTTCAACAAAAATATAAGGTTTTCTTTTTTTCTTTTTGTTGTTTCATGAGAAATGTAATAGTATTTCATTGTTCCCAACATGTCATTGTAGTCTTCTAGTGCCTCTTGTCAGATATAAGTAAGCTATTCGTTTGTGCATCTGAAAAAGGGTTTGTAAATAAATCATTGTATATTCTGAATATAGCATCAGATCTGCTTATCTTTATTCTTCAAAGATCCTTTTCTAGGATAACCAAGATTTGCATGGATACTGTGACTGCATTCCACCCCCCCACCCGTTTCTTCAGCTGACACTTGGCTATGGAAGCCACACACAGCTCTGCCCTCCCTTTAGTTATCTCGAATGGCCAATGATTCATAGTTAATTTATAGCAAAAAAAGGGAGGAAATGGTTGATTTTGCGAGAGTTCAGTCACTGTGTGTGTTCATTATTGGCTTTTAAATGTGTTGGTTGGAAGGGGGTTTTTTGGTTGGCTTTTGCTTTATTATGTATTTTGTGTTCTCATTTTGTATTTTTATGTTGTGAACTGTCCTGTGATCTTCGGATGAAGGGCAGCATGCAAATTTAATTAACAACAACAGCAACAACATATTCGTTCATCTCCTGTTGTTTCCATATGTTGGAGAACAATGAAGTGAGGGACTTGTGGAGGCCTTAAATGTGGTTTAGAACTCTGGAAAATCAGGTTTCTAAAACATGCAGGGAATGTCCGTGAGTGCAAGAGTCTCTTCACTTCAGAAGTTTGTGCACCACTAATTTGTGCAAGATGGTAGAACTTTTATGGGCAGCAGGATAGAACTAATGTCCTCTGCCTTTGATGCATGTTTACTGAAGACATTACAGAACATCTGAAGAGGGTTAACATTTCTTCAGTATCTGGTTTTTGTTATGTACATGAAGGAATTTGAATTGCATGTTTTTACAATGCATGCTTTCATGCACCCTGTGAATTATGTGAATACTTAGGCAGTATACTCAGGCAGTAACATTATACTAATGTCAATACTTAGAGCCAAGAAAGTTGCCTGGCTTGTTCAGCAATGGAATCCTCCATTAGATTTCCACCCTTGCTAGACCTCAGGAAGTAGAAGGGACTTGGGCATCATGAATTCTAAGCCCCACATACCCACAACAATAGATTCATCATTTGCTGTACTGCGTTGGTAATAGAAATGTAGAAGTTGTGTTCAGTTCCTCAGAAAATAAAAAGGATACAAATGGAGGGTGTCTTTTTAGACCATGAAATCTATGCAACGTGTTGTGAAACAGCCAATATGGGATCCAGGTAATGGTATTCTCATTATCTAATGGGAACATGGATTCCCATTCATTAAATATGTTTAAGAACCCATTCCTTTTGAAAGTTTTCATAACCCAGCCATAAGATGCCCTTGATTCTCCAGCTGGCCTGGATTTAAACTGCTGACCTGGATAGCATGCTCTAATTACAATAGTAGCATTTGGTATTTGTTTCGGGCTATTTTCTTTTGGACTATTGACCTTCATTTCATGTTGCATTCTTGCCTTCAGCTTGAGACCTGTTAACACGCGAGAAGGCAAATTACCTTATGGTAGACCACGTCATAACGAAACGGACTGTTCCGTAAATGATTCAGTGTTACCTTGTTAAAACATGGGAGCTGCGCAGAGTACAAATTAGCAAATCCTCCAAGGTTTTGAAATGGGAGGCTTAATTTTGTTGCAGGTGTTTTAGTGCTCACAGAGCTGATGTATACATTAATCCCCGCAGGAATTTAAGAAACAGCTTTGAAGGGATCTTGTGGAGTCTTTTTCTCCCCATTTAATTGGAGACAGCATAAAATGTGCCAAATTAGGTCTTTTAACTCTTCCCTTTTATGTCTAATTCCTTGTACCTTTTCCACGAAGGAAAAGGGCGGAAGCTGAAAGAAAACATTTATTATTCCAGACTGAGAACACATTTGTCTCAACTAACCAAACTATGGAGGTAGCAGGTGTTGTCTTGCTGTCGAGGTTGTCTCCCAGGGAATATGGAGGTACCGAAAGTGGAGTGATTTGTGACAGTGCCAGATGCGCACGGAAAGAACTCTCATCCCACATGAATGACTGGGGGGGGAGCTTTCTCTATACTTGCTTCAAGAAATACAGGGGACCTTGCTTGAGAACAGTAAATTCTCCTCGCAGCCTGGTGAAAATGAAGTTGAACACATGGCACAAAGCATTCTTAGGCCAAATGGATAGTGACTTGGAGAAAAGAGGCATACCTTAGAGACTGGTGATTATATTCCCTCCCTCCTAGTTATAATTGCATATTTGTATTTGTGAAAAACCTTCTCATGCTGAACAGGACAATCTACCTGCTGTTTTGCTTTTGTTATTATCATTATTATTTTCCTTCGTTCCAACAGCTTGTTGGCTGTCATCTTGCTAATTGTTGCATCGGATCTTAGCCCAGACACAAAAGAACGTCTAATGCTTACCAAACTGGGGTGACCATGTTGTCAGGCCACATAAACATGCACTCAAAAGCATTTTAAAAGGCCAAGCAAATTAGATTTTAACTTGGTGCCCAAACCCAGGGACAATGTTGAAACCTCTCATGTTCATCTGCAAACAGATGAAGATTTATGTGGACATATAATGCTAATCCAGAAAGAAGAAACCATCAAGCATTTAAACTTTTAAATTATGCTTTGCATTAACTAAAACAGACAGATATTTTTCTCATACTTCTACTCCAAAGGACTCATTTTTTGGCTCCATTGCCACTTGGAGCATTAAAAGGGTATAATGTAAATTATGGTAGTTCTTTCAATATTGATGATTCATTTTAAAGATGTGTGCAAAAACTGCCAGTAGAGAGGAAACCAGAATTATGAAGTCAGTATCTCGAAACATTCCTGCATACGTCGTATACTCGTTGTGCATGTAAATCATATGGACTGGGCAGAACTGGATTACTTATGGGAGGAATGCAGGAGAAAAGGTCAGAGCTCTCTAAACAGAAAATATGAAAAATCTCTTCTGCAGTAATTTTCACTCCCACCAATATTTTCTCATACTCCTGAGAAATGGAAAATCACCCCTTTTCTTCTTTGTTGTCTTCTTTTAGTAAAAGAAAGCTGCAATTTTACCTGTGAAGTTTTTCATTCATTTCTCTTGGGTATGCATTTTTAGGTTTTTTAAAAAGCCATAATTCTAGCATGCCAAAGGCAACACTGTCCTGAAAACCTTGGCCAGGTTCCTCTTTGCAAACCTCTTATTGCTATTTTGTGTTCCAAAAGCCCATCACATATACCGGTTGTCAACATGTTTCACACTATCTGTCAGAATGTCCCAGTCATGAAGGTGGAGTTGTTTAATCATGCTCAATTTTTTAAAAGTTAAATAAACTTGCCAAAGGTAATGTGTTAATCACTGTCTGTCTGTCTTTTCATAAACTTTCAAACTTCTAATGAACAAAATCTTGGACGTTTTACAAACACTGCTTTAAAAACATCATTTTTCATGTTGGTCATCTTTATGAGCGTCTGATAGAACATTGAAAATATAAATAATATATCAGTGCTTCTAGAAGTCAGTTTCTACTGAAATTCTCTCTGTAGTATGGTTCCCTTGCCACCTTTCCAAGGTTTCTAGAATCTCTCAAATCTTCTGTTTATAAAAGAAAGAATGGTTATGAAGAATAAGTAAATATTCACCACCATTTACAATATGGTATTAGTAAAGTAAAGGTAAAGGTACCCCTGCCCGTACGGGCCAGTCTTGCCAGACTCTAGGGTTGTGCGCCCATCTCACTCAAGAGGCCGGGGGCCAGCGCTGTCCGCAGACACTTCCGGGTCACGTGGCCAGCGTGATATCGCTGCTCTGGCGAGCCAGAGCCGCACACGGAAACACCGTTTACCTTCCCGCTAGTAAGCGGTCCCTATTTATCTACTTGCACCCGGGGGTGCTTTCGAACTGCTAGGTTGGCAGGCGCTGGGACCGAACAACGGGAGCGCACCCCGCCGCGGGGATTCGAACTGCCGACCTTTCGATCGGCAAGCCCTAGGCGCTGAGGCTTTTACCCACAGCGCCACCCACGTCCCATGGTATTAGTAATGATGTCTATATTGGTGCCTTCATTTTCTGTATTAGATGCATTCCAGTGAGCGTTTGGTTTTTGAGATTTCACCATTTGCTTTGTAACCTACTGTTTTAATCTGTTGTTTTGCAGTTGTTGGGGGTTTTTTTGTTATCTTGTCAACTTTTTGCCTTTATTATGATTGTTTTTATAGCTTTTTATGTTTTGTAATAAAATAGGCCACTTTGTGGGGTAAAAATGAATCTAATCAAAGGGCTGAGTGATTGCACAGGTTTACATTTTGTCACATTTACTTCAAAATCATTTTGCAGCCGAACAAGTAAGCTCCTAGTAAATCACAAGAGAGTCTTAGGGTGTTCTGCCACTCTCACAACCCAAGAGGTTGCTTAAAACCTGTGCAGATACATTGTAGACTAAATATAGACCTGAGGGTTACACAACCTTGTGTATATATGGTAAAATATGATTTTCATCTGACAACAATTTGACAAGTTGTTGTCAGATTCTGTATCAACATTGTGGCTTAAATATGGACACCATCCTCTGTGAAACCAAAGTTGGTTCCATCCCAAATCATTCACCTTCATGTATGATATTTTAATGCTACCATTTCCCAAGTCATTTCCTTCCCATCATACTTGATGTCTCCAGATCAATAAAAATTAGATGAGGATGCCAAATTCTTTACACAATTGAGCTTTTAGTTTCTTGCCCTGTCAATGTGTATTTATAATAGTGGCTCTTTCATAAGCCCAAACCTCCTTTATTCACGCTTGTTGATCTTCTCCATTTTCCCCTCTCCCAGAGTCCATACATTATCACCTTGCTACAATGGGCACATATTTGCAGCTTGGTTGTTCATTCAATAAAAAGTGCCTTTGTTAAGGCTGCAAACCTAATTTAAGTCTTGCCAAAGACAGCTGTTAGGAAAGGATGCCTCAGTCTTTCATGGTTTATGTGGCTGCTTGTAGCCTTTGATCGGGAAATATGTGAGGCATTTACAACAGAAAACCCTTTGCTGTTTCACAGCCAAGAAATCGAAGGGTGTTTTAAATTCTATGAGGACCTGTCCATCAGCAGATCCTGGACTCAACTACATTAGCCATGTTACAATGTGTTATAAACATGTGACACCAGAGGGTGCTGTAGAGCCCAAAATGTTGTCTATGTGATTTTACATTGTTTATTTCCTTTGTTATAACAATTTAATTTATGACTTATTTATTGTGATTTTCCCCCTGTGTGTAGATCCAGCCTGTTTTGTACTGCTAAAGCTTAGCTCCAAACATGGTTTGTCAGAAATATGATGGAGGGGGCAGGCCTTGCTGTCCCTGCTCCTTGCTTGAGGGTAATGCCTTAATAGAATTAATGTGATTTAAGGATTGTCTTTATTACCAATCTTCTTTTAGCCAACTAAAGCCAGTTCTTTAAAGTTATACACTCACACAGAGCTAACCTGATGTTCCAAACAGAAAAAGGACCTTTTTCACTTGTCTCAAGTATCTATGGAATGGTTTATAAAAACCAGTAGTTTTAAAAGGTGAATTAAAAATGTATGGAAATGCTTTTAAAACAGCAGACTGTTACACAAAGGAAGGATTCCCCTACCCACCCCAAAAAAACTGTGTGCAGTTTTGATGTTGGTACAGGGTCAGCAGTAAAAAGACTGTTTTGATCACTGGAACACTTAAATTTCCAGTCATTTACAATGATGCATAATTGGGGAATTATTTAAAAAGATAATTAGATATGTGTCAACATAGTCATCTAGTGCTAGTGAATTAGTTTAGCGGACTATTGTATGAAAAGTTCAGATGACATAGTTTCCAACAGAGTCGGATGTGAAGGCAAAGGTCAAGGTGATCAAAGTGTGATGCCCTTTTAGGACTAGGTGGAAGTGAGGTCAAACAACCTGCAGAAAACTGCAAGTAATTAATTGAGTCTCACTGTTAACAGTGAAAAGGTCAAATACACATAACTGTAGCAATTAGACAGCTTGCATTCTTAAACAGTCAGCCATTTAACTTCAAAGTGATTAGACTGGAAGCCTAGGAACTAATTAAAGTGAGATTTTAATTCAGAAGACTTTGCAAGATATTTCAAGTACTTTCAGGCTTTCTGATTTGACTAGTCACATTGCTTTGCCACCCACCAGTTAGTTTTATTGCACTGAAGCATTTTAATTAGTGTCTTCAATTTGACTTTATATCTTGAGTCATTTCCACAAAAACCTGGAAATGGTATTGCTCACTGTACTTTCACTGGATTTCTTGCACATATATATATATATCACAAAAAGCTCCATACGTAGAATAAGCAGAACCAAAAACAACTAGAAAGTAGCAAAATACAAGTTAGGTGGGTTGACTTTACACACACACACACACACACACACACACATATTATTTTGTTCAAATTCTACTTCAAGAAATTGGCTCATGCCAATGTTGCAACCGAAAAAGGAAAAGAAAAGAGGACTGAAGATAGAAAGAAAATGATAATTATGGAACTGTAGAAAGCAGGCCTCAAATGAACTTTAATTATAATTCCTGAACTAGCAATTGAACAGTTTTCAGCAGCAGGCTTTGTGAAAAGTTCTTCCATGAAAATGTCCATAGATTTGCTGAGTAAAAATGGTCAGGCTTGGGAGTCTTTCCCTGGGCGCTCCCAATGGCAGTATTGCCCAAATTGTTGAATATCCCTCCTGTGTCAGTTGCTGGGGAACATGAGAAAGCTATTCTATTCATGTTCTGCTTCCAACTTCTGTCGTTTCTCCAGCTGTGGCCTTATTGAGAGAAGGCCGCTCTCATCTCTGGTTCTGGTTATATCCCAGCTGGATTTCGATAATGTGCTTTACATGGGGCTGCCATTAAGGCAGTTTTGAAGCTTCAATTGGTGCAAAATGTGGCAGAAAGTACATTTGTATCAGCTGAGAATTCAGCTCTCCAAACATCCAGGTAGCCCGGCGTTTCTGGAGTACCTTCACCAGGGAGATTCAAAGGCTCTCTTGTGGGTTTATAGAAGAAAGAGCTTTAAAACCTTTTTTATTCCATTCTGCTTCTGGATCATTTTATGGCATTATGTCTTAATAATAATTTTGTCTATGGCTGATATTAATAGATAGATGATAGATAGATACATGATGATAGATAGTTTTAAGTTTTAAAAGCCAGCAGTGTTATTATATCATTGGCTTGTTTTGTAGGTTGTCTTGAGGATGGTGAGACAGGATAAAAACACTCTACTAAATGGTAAAATGTAATGTTGTTTGCTGAGTTTTTATAGCGTACAGTGTTACAGCACAGGATAGCAGCAAAATGCAAGAAAAAACGCTCGGAAGGCAATTAATCCTTCATACAATTCTGTGACAGGGAAAAGAGAAATGTCTGCAGATTCCCTGCACCGGATAATACTTAATTTGCACCATTAAGCAACCATGGAAGACAAGGCAAATCTTTAAAGAAAAAACCCCCAAAAGAATGCTCCTGAGTGTCACGGGGCACTTTCCATCCTGTGGATTTAAATACTAGCACATCTATATGGATTTTATTCATACAGGGGCGAGGCAGGTATTACCACCAGTAAAGACATAACCAGGAATATCCATCCCCCAATAACCCAGCACTGAACAATGAAGCTAGGATGTTTCTGTTTCCATCAATTACGGCTGCTATGAATGGTTAAAGGTAAAGGTAAAGGGACCCCTGACCATTAGGTCCAGTCATGACCGACTCTGGGTTTGCAGCGCTCATCTCACTTTATTGGCTGAGGGAGCCAGCATACAGCTTCCGGGTAAGGTGGCCAGCATGACTAAGCTGCTTCTGGCAAACCAGAGCAGCGCACGGAAACGCCGTTTACCTTCTCGCTGGAGCGGTACCTATTTATCTACTCGCACTTTGACGTGCTTTTGAACTGCTAGGTTGGCAGGAGCAGGGACTGAGCAATGGGAGCTTACTCCATCACGGGGATTTGAACCGCCGACCTTTCGATCGGCAAGGCCTAGGCTCAGTGGTTTAGACCACAGCGCCACCCGCGTCCCTTGCTGTGAATGGTAACTGCTTATTTTGCACACATTTAATCTGCAACATAATTTTCACAGACCATTGGTGGTTTTTTTGCCTTTCATTGTGACCCCATCTGGAAGAAAGAGGTAGGGAGATGGATGAATTAGAGCCGCATTCAGAGAAGGTCTGCAGAACTTTAAACTGTGTGGAAACTACAGCTGGGGTAGGAGCCAGTTATCACCATTCCCCCCACAACTGTTACTGCAGATGGTTGAGCTTACCCTCTCCATGTTGCATGCCGTGTTACCTGCCTGATTCTCCCATGCCACACCTTTAGATGTGGAGTGAGTCACATCCAACTCACTACCCTCCCCCTCTGCCCAGGTCCCATGGCTTTAGGTGTTTGAGCTGGCCAAGCATAAAAAAGGTCATTTCCCAGCCCCATAGCTCTAAGGAGCCTTTTGGAATCACCTATTTCCATAACGTGCTTCCCAGTTCTTATAATTTTTTGCACTGTTCCGCCACCTATCATGTCAGACACAATTTAAGCCACTTCTCCTGATCGTTCCCAAAGTAAACACACCAATATTCCTTGGCAGAAGGATCTCTACTTGGTCCCAAAGAGACTGGAACAGTGCTGGAGATCTGAAAGCTAGGAGCTAAATAGGACCTGCAACCTAGGTTATGGGTGCAATGACAGAATGTCCAGGCACACTTTTTTTATAACAAGAATACAAAACTGAAAATGAATGAACTGTAGCTAAAATATTATGTTCATTTTTCACACGATCTAGTTCTTCCCCTGCCCACCCCCCTAATATTCTTAAATGGGTCTCTTCTACAGTCTTCAGAGAGTAGCTGGAAGTGGGGAGGCAGAAAAAGGTCCTCCTTTCCTTCTACTCTTCCATTTTAATCTGAAATCTTAGGCTCAGTACTGCACCCAGAGCTCAGAAACCCCTCAGACAATGAAATTCCCTGATGCAAAATGCTCCTAGAACAACGGGAGTTTTGAACACTGGACTGGTTTTACCTGTAACAATACCTGTAGTGGATGGGGCAGTATCAGATTCCATAAGGTATCCAAGGCCCATCTATTCAGAGCACACACAACATGCATGTGCAAAGTCAAGCTACAGAATCTGACCTCATTCTTTAATCCCCCACCTGCTGTCATATAAAAATAATATACACTTCCCAACTGAGCATAACACTTGGAGCATCTTATGAAGGAGGCGCTAGTCTGGGGGTATGGAATCTGTCCCAGAGTTGCTCCAAAACCCATCAGCCTCAGCAAACGTGCCCATTGGCTAGAGATTATTGGAATAATCAGCAGCACCTCAAGGGCCACAAGTTCTCTGCCCCTTCTCTAGTCCATGAAAGCCACAAATATGTTAGTCTTTGGTCTTCCCCTGGTCTCTTTCTTGTTTTTTGCTGGGGCAGACTAACATCACCACCCCTTGGAAAACTGAAAAACCTAGCTTGCAAGAGTGAATGAACAAAGCAGGTTAAAAACACGGGTGCTGATCCTGATCTTTTCCTCAGAACAATTAGGAAATGCTTCAAGGAGAACGAATAGTCTTTGAGTATTTCACCTTTGTTGAGTTCTTGAGGAGATGAGTCCTTATGACATGGATTTCTACCAGGCTCCCCCACCCCCACACACCAGGTCTTTGGTGAAGCCTACCTGCACAACTAGAATATAAATATATTGACGATAATCACTGTTGTCATGAACTGCCTATGGGGTTCTTATGTCCCAGTTTGTGTAAGCAGGGCAACTCATTTTTCAGATTGCTGAAGCTAAGATCACACAGTGGAGTCACATGCTGTAGTCTGAAACTAGGGAAAAAGGTGCACCTTGCTGCTGCTTCTCTTTTCATTTCTTCTCTGATATGAAACAGCTTTGAAAAAGAGCCTTCCTCTCTTGAAGATATGAGAGCTGTATAGGGAACGCAGTTGCTTACCCAAGGCACAGTGGGTTAGTTAGCACACCAAAGACACCGAGGAACTACAGGAAATCGGTTCAAGGAGAAATTTGAGAGGTTATTGCAGTCAATGGACCACCGTATATAAGTGCCTCTGCCATATAGGCTGCGTAGGCTTGTTCTGTTTGGTATTTTTCTTGGTTGTGTCCTGCTTTCAACTTGGCATCATCAGATGCAAGGGAAAAACACAAACACAATTGCAATTATAGATCTCCTGGCACACGATGTCCTGGCAAAGTACGCTAGACAGAGATTCAATTGCATTTCAGTTTAATTCAAGCAGTTGCACTTTGTGGTTGGTGTTGTGTTATATTGAATCAATTCAGAACATTATTTCATTTGTCCAGTTGTTCAGGGTGGTACTCTAATGCCTGTATTTTATCTGCCTCAGGGTATAATGTTTACATTGAGGATGTTCTTTGTTCCTTTAAGAAAACAACACAGTTTAGTATTTCGTCTTGTAAACTTCTTGAGGGGGGGAAAGTCCGCTAAGCTTCAGAACTTCTCATTATAGAGAGAAATAGTTATTTGTGACAAAAATAGTTTTCCTAGTGTTGCGAAATACCCCAATTAAAACATTATTTTTAGCACTGGAAATGCTGCACTCATCAAGCCTCACTGAAGCTTCTGCTCAACCAGTTGGCATAATTCCCCTCTCAATTAAGTGAAATTCTACATTTCTGAGATGTATATGAGAAATGTTGGGGATTTCCCCCATATGGTTCACTGCATCTGTGTTCATTAAGACTGAAGTCCATTTCTTAACACAGAGTCTAGAGGGAATCTTAAAGCATCTGAAGAATTTCAGTTGCTTCAAGTCTCTGCCATTATTAATAGCATACTTGTTTACTTCACAGAATATTTGTTTAAACTGGCTTTTTTTTAAAGTGACAATCCATTAGGATATATATTAGAGAACTAAATTTTCAAAGAAAAAAATTCTTGCATGCAGTGGTTCAGTTCAGACATAACTATGGTTTGGTGCTAAATGAATTAGCTGTGCACTCTTTATGCTCACTCTTTTCCTCTCCCTTCTCTCTTCATGTGTTCTGATTTGCTGAATGCTTTTATTGGGTTAACTGAAAATGCACATACATAAAATTGCCAAGTAAAACAGCATATAATAACAACTGAAACTTCTCTCCCAGCTAGCCAGTCAGAATGATCTTGTAACGCAGGGGTGGAAAATCGATGACCTTACAGGTGTTATTGGACTGTTATCTCCCATGAGAGTTGTAGTCCAACAACATCTTGATGGCCACACATTCCTCATCCCTGCTTCCAAAATATGCTAACCATCTCTGTGGACTGGAAGCAGAACAGCTTGGGTGCAGTCTATGTACGATGCTTTGCAGTGCTTATGTTCAAATTGTTGAGGACTTTGTGTCAGATCTTGAAGATCATGACAGAAGATAGAAAGGGCTGAGATATTCTCTTGGGCATATTAGCCTCATCTATTTTTATATTGCATTGAATGATTCTTGATAATGAGCAATAGCATCAGATTGCCTTTCTCTGTACCCATGAACTCAGTGTGCCCTTTGAAACAGAATCCACTTTTACGATGGAGACATAATCTAGACTGACTCATGATGGAAGAGAAATCAAATTTCTTTGCTCTTCAGATAGTAAAGTACTAATGTATGTTGAAAAATATAATTGCATTTGCTTCACTGTTGTATCTGACTATCATATCTGACTATTATCCAGGAGTTCTGGGCTACTCTCTCTTTTATTAGAACAGAAGACTTCATGCCCAGCAGGAAATTGGCTCATTTAGTATTAGGAGACATTTCATAAATCCCTTGTGAGAGTTAAAATGAAGCAACTACCTTCCCTTGCTTAGCAGGGATCTATAGCTAGACCTCCATGGGCACCTGTATGGGGAAAACTCTAGCGAGATCTCTTTTCCAGCCTCCTGAGCTCAGATTGCTTTGAGCAGCTATGTGAAAGCAGATAGTTAAAAAAATAAAATAAAGACTTAACTAATGAGGAAAGAAAAGAGAGAATCAAAAAGTGGAAAAGTGGCACTGCTATAAAAGTGTAATGATTAATAAAATGTTAATGAGCTTTTTGGGAACCGTTATCTGCAGCGGAGATGAGCGCTGCCCATTCAGTATACTTAAGCAAACTTCAGCTCTTCAATCGCTGCTTGGGGCCAGTTTTAGCATATTCTCTCCAATTTCATCTCTGTGTAATCCAGCACCCTGAGTAGAATGTGTACAGTATGTGTCATATGTGGATATATACACCTTGTGAGGTCCCAGTCAAGCTGTTATTGCTTGACTCCACTCCAAATTCATCTCAGCAGCTTGGACGCCACCACTGAATCTCAGCTGCAGGATTCCATGCACAGTCATAAGGTTGGTCAGGTACTGGAAAGATTATCATTATTAAAGTGAATGGATTGGAGGAGGAGGAGGAGGTGGCGGCAAAGAAACATCTAGCAGTCCAACCCTGCAAAGCTGGTGTTGTAATAAGAGGCTCCATGCAGATAACAGGGTACAAAGTTGCTGATGATGATATGATTGTCTCAGAATTCAGAGGTGCGGAAGTCATGATGCTTGATTCTTGTGCACTGTTGGAAAAAAGAATGAACAACAGTTGGCAGTGTTATTTACAGTGGATGCTCGGGTTGCAAATGTGATCTGTGCGGGATGCATGTTCGCAACCCGCAGCGTTCATAACCTGCGTTTGCGCACGCGGGGGTTGTGATTTGGCGCTTCTGCGCATGCGCAACTGCTGAAACCCGGAAGTAACCTGTTCTGGTACTTCCGGGTTTCGGTGGTCCACAACCCCCCAAAAATGCAACCTGAAGCAGCTGTAACCCGAGGTATGACTGTATTGGATTTTGTTATTTATTTAATTTAGATCCCACGCTTGCTCCTGAAAGAGCCCAGGGCAGCATGTATGTACCAACAGTTCAGGGATAGAAGCAATTATTGCTTACTATTAGTTGTTGTTTTTAAATCTGTGCATCAATTTCACAGATTTAGCATAACTCGCACCTAGAAGACATGTCCTGGGAGGGTCCCATTTTCAGCTCATTCATATAGCAGGCTACAGTGCACCAGGATCATAGCAGATGGTATCATCTTAAAGGGTGAATGTTAGATGAAATCTGGTACCAGACCCTCCTAGAAGAAATTCTGTTACCCAGAAACGCAAGACGATATTCTGGTTTGAAGCACTGAACCCATTAATGACTGTGGTGAATATTCAGTGTCTTCTTTTGAAGCCAGTTTGATAGGTGAGAAAATATATGTCATTATTAGCAGAAAAGTAATCACTTTGTCTGTGGATGTTCTTACATCAGATTGAGAATAATGGTTCTTCAAGGTCATTGTGATTATTGCTGAATTGGGGTAAATTGAACCATGAGGTCAGTAGCAACATTAAGATATGTATACACTAATGAAATGAAAGTTGTTTGGAGGGGGAGCTCCGAATAACCTTTAAAACCAAGTGTGAAACTATGGAAGAATTTTTGAAAGGGTACACTTAAAATTTGATGACTGTCTTCATTAGCACAAATGAACTATACATAATGTAGCTTAAAAGCAATTTTGCTAAAAGAGTGTAATTTCCAGTAAGATGAAGTGAATAAAACAAATCTGATTTCTTCCTTTTCCTTTATGGCAATATCTGTGCCTGTTGGTAAAACAGCACGTCTTGTAGGTGGAAATAGTGGCTGCCGACTCCTGGCAGTGGTGGTAAATCGCACACCCAACCCCAAATTTAACACATTCCCAAGTTTCAGCTTTCTTTCACTTACCCTCTCCCCGGAAAAGTGAGTGCTCAGTTCTCCTATAAAATCATAGAATTGTAGAGTTGGAAGGGACCCAAAGGGCCATCTAGTGACGTAGGGTTGCCATATGTCCTCTTTTTCCAGGACGCACCATAGCAATCTATAGTTAAAAGGAGAAGTCAGCAAATGTTCTCTTCAGAATATGGCAACCCTAATAGTCCAATCCCCTGCAATGCAGAAATCCCAGCTAACTTTTCATTCATCTCCACTGTAGGGGAAAACATGGAAATGGTGGAGTCAGGTGGCCATGAAATAAAAAAAGAAAAGAAAAATCTGTGATAATTTTATACAGTGTATGCAAGATAACCCACTGGAGCCGTAATAAGGGAGAACACAATCCACCTGCCTTTGCTGTGTTAAGTAACACCTGCAGTGGGGCAAGACACCATTGTTGTGATTCAAGCCTAAACAAATAGAATCAAACTTCTTGGTAAGTTCTTGGTCAGTTTTATGTTGGTTGCTCATATAAACATTATTTAGTAGGATGAAACTTACTACTGTGTTGGTTAATTCATGAACTTCGTTCACTGTGTGTGAGGAAACTGGAATTTTAGCATAGCCTGGCCACAGAGCGGTTTGCTCTTATAACCTCTCATCTAGATTACTTTAAATGGCTTGAGACTCAAGTATCTGATGAAACACCTTTCATTTTTTTCAGCTGACCAGGCCCTGGGATCTGCAGTGAGGGCCCTCTTCATTGTTTAGTGGGGATGGCTTGCTGTGTAGTGGTGTGAGATAAGGCCTTCCTTAGTGGTGTAGAATTCTCTCCACTCGGAGGCATGGGTGTTTTCTGTTGGGATTCTGTTGCCAAGCCAAAATCCATCTCTACATCCTGGCCTTCAAACAATTTGTTTAGGTAGTTCCAGATTCTGAATTAAGGGGTGTTTTATGTTTGCTGTTGTATTTTGTCTGTATTTCATAGAATCATAGAATTGGAGAGTTGGAAGGGATCTTGAGGGTCATGTAGTTCAACCCCGTGCAACGCAGGATTCTCAACTAGATCATATATGACAGGTGGCCATGCAAGCTCTGCTTAAAAACCTCCAAGCAATGAGAGACTCTACCACCTCTCAAGGGAGTTTGTTCCACTGTGGAAAGGCTCCTACTGTCAGACAGTTCTTTCTGATCTTTAGTTGGAATTTCCTTTCTTGTAACTATTTGTTCTGTGGTTTTAAATTATTGTTGTATAGCCCTCTGAGCTGCCTTGAGATCCTTCTGGATGAAGGACAATATTGAAATTGAGCAAATGCAAGTCATGTGTGTACTCAAACAAATGCAAATCACAATCAGAAGTGCATTTAAAGGCTCCTTGTTCCTTTAAGTCTGCTTCTGGGTATGTAGGGTGGGTGGGTATGGTTTGTGGAAAATGGGCTTGCATGCTAAATTATGATCCCTGCTGGACCTCATATGGCCTACTGGGCTGAGGATCCCCACTACTGAGTGGGAAAGTAAACACTGGTCAAGCTTGTAAGTTGGACTAGCTTGTAACCAGGGTCTTCTAGTTAGAATCCAGGAATATACTACAAACCACACCTGAACAAATACTGTTTTCTCCCTATTACTGTTTGTTGAATAGCTAGTATAGCAAGCTGCTGTGTGAGTACAGCATTACTGCTTTATCTTTTCTCACTGTCAGCTCTATGTTGATATATACATAAAGATGTATAACTGCTGCCGCCGCCATATCATAGCTGGCCATTTTTATATGGTGTTCTTCCAGACTGTGTTAGATTTTCTCAGTAAAAATAATATTTTGCATAGGGGAGGATTGTGTATGCCAGATTTAATTTTTATTTCATTTTGAGTTCATTTTCAGAAATAAAGGACCAGCATGAATGCTTATGCATGCTGTAACACTGGCATTTAATGGTGAATCCTTCTTTGAATAAATGTATCCATTATCAATCTATACTGATCACCACTGAATATTCTGTGCATTTATTTTACACCAGCAAGAGGGTAAATGACCCTGGCCCATTCCTCTATTTCTCTGGCAGTGGTTTTCAGCCACAGTGGGCTGAAATGTGAGCAACAGCAGTGACTTCACTTAGCAAGAGGATGATGACGGATGCACATCATGCAGAACAGCAAATCATCTGATGACTTAAGCAATCCTCATTTCATAGCTGATTTTCTTTTCATTTCCTTAAAACAATGAGAGCTTTGCTGATTGAATCACCTTTCCCCTCTTTTTGCAGGTCTCCAAGAAACCCGGAGCAGAAGATCATTAAACGAGTGATTGCTCTTGAAGGAGACATTATAAAGTAAGTATGGTATGCCATTGTCTCTGACTCCCTATAAGAATATAATACATTTTCAGTAGAATTTGAGGTGGTAACCCAGGCAACTATGATATCCTGTCATTTTGGAGCTGTATATTATTAACAGGAGTATCAACACTATATCTTTTTTTTAATGAGCCACCTATTTCGGCACCCATTAAAGACCTCAACTTTTCAGAAAGCATTTAAAGTAGATATATTTATCCCAGTCTGTGTCTGCACTGGATTTTAATTGGATATGTATATGGAATTGTTTGTATATATGAAACTGTGTTTACTCATTTATGCTTTTACTCTGAATTCACTTTGAGATACTATGTGGGAAGTTACTCATAAATGGAATCAAACAAATAAATAGTCCCAGAACTTCTGGACTTGTACCCAGTTGGGGAAGGTTGACTTAGAGAATGAATCATTAAAAAAGTTGTCATTGATGCTATAAATCCGTGCATTTTGCAATAATTCAGTTCTAAAAATTATTAAATTCATGTACAATGCAATTCTTCTTGAATTGATTCAATGCTGTTTGAGTTTTTGTTATTAGCTGATACATTCATAAACGCAAACAGTACTGAATAGTATGTTAATGAAAAGATTTAACAACTTGCATGCATGTTTGTAGCTTCAAATTATTGCATGTATTGGATTTCGGAGATCTTTAATCTGATAAACATAGAAACATTTTCATTACAATGTGATGGGGAACATGAATGGCTTTAATTAACAGCTAGTGTGTGCAGTTGGCCACCTCTGCAGTGAAACTTAGGTGGGAATGGAATTGCCGTCCAAGACTCAGGATGTTGCAAGCACATAGCACATAGTGTTGGCTGCTGATGTGACTAAGGGCAGCTAACCAGTCAGCTAGTGGGTGCACAGTAATAAGTGATATGGCCTTGCCTCCAGCATTGCATCTCTATGGTTACCTGAAAGGTTGTAAATATCCTTCTCTCTGTGATTCTTATTTTTGTGTGTGTTAGCAATTCTACTAGCAAACTGTGACAATGACCAATGTCTAACTCTATTTAGTCACCTCCTGTCAGAACACCATTAGCCTGCCTTATCTGAATGGATTATTTGAAAGCAGCTTTATCAATTATATGTTCAAAGCACATGGCATTTTTAAAAAACAGACTTTTAATGTCATTAACAAAAATTAGGTTAGTTTGCTTTTTCATATTTGCTGAGCACTACAGATAAAGTCAGTAACCACATCAAGAAAGTCATTAGTTACAAATAAAGTGTGTCTAGTAATTTTATAGTTTATGTATCAGTTATGATGATGATTTTAGGCCATATGTTAAGGGTGAGTTCGCAGAATCATATTCTGCCGTTTTAATGAGAAATTGGGGGCAATAGGTTCTAAAGCTTATAGTTAGAAATGGTTCAATGGACTGGCATGAAACTTGACAGTGTAGGAGAAGTAAGTTGAGGATGGTCCATACGAAATTGGCGGTAGGAAGGATTATTATTTTGAACAAGTTAAATGTTTGATGAGAGACTTCCACAAGTTGACAGGAGCTGTGTTTCTACCATAGAGCTTTGCTGGGGCAGTTTTGGGGAACAGATTTCTCCATTTGTACCGTGTATTTTGGGAAATATTAAGGGGAACAAATAATATGTGCCATTGCCCATGCGTTGCGTAACAAAAAGCCATTTTTTGTGGTCAGTCACTTTCGGATTCATTAGGGCAGTGGTTTTCAACCAGGGTGCTGTGGCACCCTGGGGTGCCTTGAAAGACGATCAGGGGTGTTGCAGGCAACACTGCCCTCCATTCCTCTTTCCTTTGCTCCCTTCTCTGATGCCCTCTCACGTCTCTGCTTCCCAAAGGCTTTGCACAGCTGTTTGTTGCAGCAGCCCTGGCTACAAGCTCCCCAGGCAAATGGTGCCTCTGGAGCTGGCCAAGGGGTGCTTCCCATGACCCTGTGGGGCAGTGTGAGGAGGAACCTCGTTTTGGGGCAGGGGGGAAGCTCAGAGACCAGGGGTGGCAGCTGTGGCTGCCCGGAGGACTCCCAAGGAGAGGGGAGAGGAGTGGAGGCTGAGGGAACACTCCACAAGGGAGGGTGTTCAAAAAGGGCTGAGGGGCTGCCAGCTCTGCAATCAAGGGGTGACATACTTTCTTCTTCTTTCTTCTTCTTTGGCAAATGTTATGTGCTGAAGTTCTCACTCTGGGCCAGCAGGGGGAAACTGTAGATAGTTTTCACTCAGGTCCACATACGCAAATAAGGAATTGAAAGTGACGTTCAGTGATTGGATAGTTACAGAAAGTTATTACTGTTGCTTTGTAGTGGAGCTCTATATAAGCAGGTTGGCTGAACCCTTCAGTTCAGTTCTGTTCTGGGCCTGTGAATAAACAAGAGCTGTTTGAAGAATTGCTGTGTCGTCTGATATGTTCACCCACAACTTAACAGTGATCACTTGTAGCTGAGTAAGATTGTCTTCCATAAACACAGTTTTAAAAATGAATCTGTAAGTGACTGTAGAGGCCAATTCTGGATCCACATATCCTTCCACAGTGGGGACATTGGTTCCCGGGCGGCAGTTGATCGCAGTGTGGATTTGCCAACGTGCCTTTCTCTTAGCACGTTTCTCCCTTGTGTCCTGAGTTTGAGAGTCTTCAAGGCCCATGACACCTTTGGTAAAGGCTGTTCTCCAACTGGAGCGCTCACAGGCCACAGAGGTGCCACAGAAAGAATGTAGTTGGTGAAAGGAGCTGTGGACCCCAAAAGGTTGAAAACCTCTGCATTAAGGTGAGACACCTGGAAATGCTTGGTAGGGACCCTCTGTGAGAGAATGTCCAATGCAGCAAGGAAGAGGATGAGTGGAATGTTGAGCATCAGGCAAAGAGGACTGGTTGGGAAATGACACTTCATAGTTAGAGTGATGGTTTGAGGAACATAAAATGGCACCATCAGTACAAATGCTAAGGGAGAGGGCAGGAAACGCTAAATCACAGTGTGCTTTGTCAACACTGAATGCTGACTGACAGTTGGGGGTGGGCAAGAATGGAAAACTACAAGGGAAGGTAATAGAACGGAGTGTTCTGAACAAGAACACTTGCACTACAATGCTTGGTTTCAGATCCCACTTGTAATACTTCACAAATGTTCTAGCACTTCTTAAGAACCTTTTCTCAAGCTGCAGCTTCTGTTACATGGTGACCCAGGTAACAGGTAACCTGCGGGTGTTCTGATACACACACATTTCTTTGCAGACAGGGAGTGTCCCAGTTTTATGTACAGTGGTACCTCTGGATACGAACGGGATCCGTTCCAGAGCCCCGTTTGCATCCAGAAGCAAACGTATCTAGTGACGGCACGTCTGCGCACGCATGCGTCGCTTTTCGCCGTTTCTGCACATGCGCGTGACGTCATTTTGAGCGTCTGTGCTTGCGCAAGCAGCGAAACCCGGAAGTAACGCCCTCCGTTACTTCTGGGTTGCCGCGGAGCGCAACTCGAACGTGCTCAACCTGAAGCGCATTCAACCCAAGGTATGACTATATTAGTCAGAGGCTGTTTTGGGTGCTTCTATACTGGGCATATTATAATTGCCCAATCAAGTGTAAATGAAAATAAAATCATATACATACCAGCTCGAATCTAGACCTGGCAATCTCAGTGAAGCTATTGGGGGGGTGCCTTTTAGATCACTGCAGGGGAGTGGCTTCACATCACACAGTTCCCCCCTGAGCAGGTGGTCTAATCAATTCTCCCTTGGGAACTTTTTTGAACAAGCAGAAACGAATGCTTAGCCAGATGCAGGGCAAAATGAGTAGCATTGCAATCAAGTTTCCCTATATACAGCAATTGTCGCAGTGGAAAAAACCAACAAAAAACGTAAAACTTAATTTGCTTTGCACAGTACTTTGGCTAGGAAATCATTAAAGAAATGATACGAATGCAATCTGCTTAACTGATAGTTCTTTGGGGGGGCTTAAAATGTCAATTCTGTATAATGTATTAAAACTAAATGTTGGTACTAGAAAACCTATTGAATCAGTAGAAATTAAATATTGTTGAAGCCCATTTATTCCACATGTGCAACTGAAGGCACAATAATCTATAGTACTGTATCACAAATGCCTGAGTCATGATATGCATGGTGGCAGAACAAAAAAATGTATTATTCTTAAGTGTGACTATGGAGTTTTATTAGCACAGCTTGTTTTTAAACATGTAAGTAGTCTGCTTCAAACAATGTATTCTATAAGATCTGTATCTTGCCCACCATTCCAAGGAAGTCAGGCTGGAATTTAAACCTTATAGTAATCCTGGTTGGTGGCTCACATGTTTCTAGAACAAAATATAGTTGATTCCACACCTAAGGTTTGTGCACTCCTACAGTAAATTGTGTTAGTTTGAGAGATTCATTGAGATTCTGAAGTCTTCTGTGGCAAGTATGCATTCAACACGTACACTTTGTTCAACTTAAACAACAACTGTTTCTAGGAGTCCACTATAAAATAACAATTAAAACAAGTTTCTGAGTGGTTCACGCTAAAGCAAGACTAATGAGCCTTTTTTGACATTCATCCATATTATGGTTATGAGGTTAAGCAGGAATGAAAATTACTGTTATCTTTTCCCTTGTTATGGAACTATAGTTGACACTTGGTACTGGCAAAATAATTTATGTGATGAAGCCGCAATAGATTTTGTACAGGATAGGTAGCTAGTCATTATATTTGGGCTTCAGCATCTGTGGCAACACATCCTCTGTTTTGGTATCTAGAAGAGTCATTGCCTGATCAAATAAGTTCCAGTCCCTTATCATTATGCTATGAACTACTAATATGCCACTGAGGTGGGATAGGTTTTCCACTGAAGCTGTATAACTGTGGACAGGATCATCTAAGTCAGAGGAAGATGGCACGAACTATTTCCTTTTAGCCATAATCCCAATAATGCTTCTTTGGAGTGTGTGTGCATGTGTTAGATTTGAACTACTTTGTCCAGATCTCTGTTAACATTGAGACTTTTTAACCTTCAGTATCAAACCAGGGACAAGCTTTCCTCAGGTAGACATTGGAGTGGCAGAGTGAGTACAAGGGGAAGATTAGGCTATGATCAACAGCAGGAGATGGTGGTAATAATGGTTTGGATCCAAAGGTGCATGTCAAGGAGCTGTCAACAAGCCAGGTCATTCATAGGGCAGGCACACGCACAGGAGACACGGAATGCAATTTGGCTCTTTATTAACAGAAAATAACAACACAGAGTCCTCTGGTTTGTATTAATCTAGCTGAGACATTGCTGAAATTGACCACTAGCCCAGCCCTTCCTCTCCAGCTTTTCACTCTGCATCCCTCCCAAGCAGATGAAGGCTGCATTGAGGGGGTGAGCTCCTCCTCTGGGGCTCTCTGGCCCATTGCTCAGCAACATGCTGGACTCTTCTAGAGCAGGGTGTCAGAGGAAGAGAATCAGCAGGGACTGGGACTGTCTGTGCTCACGCTGCGACTCTTAACTCTGTCCTGAAAGACCTTCCTTCTCCTGGCACCCCCCCCCGATCACTCAATCCCCCTGCTTCTAGTACCTCTCAGCTTGTCCCTTCTGCAGACTGCAATTCAGTGTCCCACCACCAGGATCCAGGATCTAAGTCATCATCTTCTGAGCCCCTCCCCAAGGGGCTGTTGGGCGGGTAGATCCCACCATTCTTCCTCATCCCTGACAGCACAGCTGTCTCATGCAAGGCACCCAATTGCCTGAGAAGACAGGTGGAGGGCGGGGAGATCACAGGGGAGATCTGCAGAGAAAATGGGGAGGTGGGATATCCTTGCTTTGTGATGGAAGCCCATTCTGTTCCTCAGCAGGCCTCAGCCCAGGTCCAGCTCCGAGGGCCCTCTGGCGGATCCCTCACTGAGAGGGGAGGTTGCAGGGAGCCAGGCAGAGGGCCTTCTTGGTAGTGGTGCCCTCCCTGTGGAACGCCCTCCCATCAGATGTCAAGGAAATAAACAACTATCTGACTTTTAGAAGACATCTGAAGGCAGCCCTGTTTAGGGAAGTTTTTAATGTTTGAAGTCTTCTTCCATTTTTAATGTTCTGTTGAACATTAGAGTGGCTGGGGAAACCCAGCCAGATGGGCGGGGTAGAAATATAGAAATAAAGAAATAAAAATTATTATTATTTTATTATAACAGAAGTTAGGATTCAAGCCAATTCAAGACAATATATTGGTGCAGGCAAGCTTGCATCTTCCCTGCTCTCCCCATCTCACCTATAGTTGTCCAGGGCAGAATATACACTACTGCTATTGAATGTAAGGTAAACGAAATATGGATCTTTCACAGAAGGGTTTACATCATTGAGAGCCAGCTGAATGAAGCTCTTGAGTTAGTACTAATCCAGATGCTACTAAGGCAGCAATAGTAAAAGATTTGGAGAGCAAGTCAACATGCCAACTTGGCATACAGAATATATTGTGTGTACATATTATTTAATATGTATGTATTTTATTTAACCAGAGGCAGATTTAGGGGAATACAACCAGTTCCCCGAGAGGGTGCCACAGGGGGCACCACAACAATGAAGTAAAATGGAAAGTGAGAAGCAGAGGATACTGAATTTTGATGTCACACAGGGCGCTACTGAACTTTGAAAGCCTAAAGTCTGCCACTGATTAAACATCTATGAGGTCAAGGGCATGACATTTTTGGTGGTTTCCCATCAAAGTTCAATTTCTCTCTTGGAGACTTGTCATGACCTAAATCTGAGTACAATGGTTCCTCGGGTTAAGAACTTAATTCGTTCTGGAGATCCGTTTTTAACCTGAAACTGTTCTTCACCTGAGGTACCACTTTAGCTAATGGGGCCTCCTGCAGCCGCCACACGATTTCTGTTCTCATCCTGAAGCAAAGTTCTTAACCCGAGGTACTATTTCTGGGTTGGCGGAGTCTGTAACCTGAAGCTTCTATAACCTGAAGCATCTGTAACCCGAGGTACCACTGTATCTTTTGGAAATGTTGTTTGAAAAATACTTTAAAAGCAGTTTGAGATGGCTAAGGATATGGTTTTATTACACTGAAGTTTGAACATTTGTAAGATTTTATATTCAACGTAATGGTTGTTTTTTTATAGAAAAGTTTTGCATGGTTACTTTTCTAAGCCTTGGAGATAGGGCAGGCTTCTAATACAAAGCGAAACAAGCAATCTTGACGTTCAGTTTTGTCCTAAGCAGCATTTCTGGTGAGTAGGTTTCAATTTTGCATATAGTGAAAAATAAATTACTGCTAAATCTTTCCTTATAACACAAAGGGCAAGTGATACATGCTGAAACAGATTTTAATGGAAGTTTCTATAATTGAAAACCAAAGCGCAGTGACCTACTATTAGAGGCTAATAAGTGATAGGATTTTTCAAAGGATGGAATATATTGGCGAATGAGGCAATCAATGTACAGATTAGACATAGGTATATGCTAAAAGAAAAGGTGACCTTTTATGAATTTTAGAAAATAGCTTTGCCGTGTGAGGGAGTTAATCAGAATTTCATCACTTACGAAACCATCTTTACAGGTCAGAAGGAAAATACCAGCAAAACTCCAGAACTGGAATGCAACTTGTAATGAGATTGGGCAGAAAGGGGGATCTTAATTTTGGGATCTTATGATCCACACCTTCAACGTGCTGCCAATGTAATATTGAGACAGGACAAGCATGTAAAAGGGGGTGGGATTTAGGATCTGAAGTGATAAAAATCATTCTAGTGTTTCTAAACCTTCCACAGTTGTTAAAACTTTAATTAAACAGGTTTACAAGGAAAGGAAGAGAGACTAAGTTCATAAACGAGACAGCTATGCTTTGTAAATGAAGAAGAAAGCTAATTAAAGCGAGCATAGCAGCGTAATATTAATTTTTAAAAGCACTTCTAGCATATTTGTAGTAAATCTTGCCATGGCTACTACATATTTCCTAATGAGTTATTCTACAATTTTAACTTCAGCATATTTGCTGCCAAGTTTCCCCAGCTAGGTAAGAAAATTGTATCCTTAGGCATTATGCTAATATTTATTTCAGCACAATTAACTCTTTGAGCCCTTTGACGAAAGGGAAAGCACAATGCTAAGATGTGGAAATATGTTTGAGTAATAGAATTCACCAGCTTCTGATAAGAGTGGAATTTGAGGGCACCACACTGTTCTCTATAGATTGATATGTGATGTTTCAGTGTTAGGTACAAGGCTATGAGCCAAACTATGTCTTAAATTTAATGTGTAGCATTCAGTTATGTCTCTGTTGTTGTTTTTCTTTTCTTTTTCTTTTAATTGCAGGTACAAGAGGGGCCAATTTGTATCAGGATCACAGTGCAATGAGAGGGGAGATTTGCCTCTTCTCTTCCTGGTTGCCATAGGAATAAATATTCCTGCCTCCCACATGGTGCCAATTGGAACTTTCTTATTTACTCCCGGTTTTTTTTGGGGGGGGTTTATTGGGGGTGGGTGGGTTTGTAGCTGGTGAGAGAAGGGATAATCCTCCCCTCTCTGCACATCTTTGTATAATCTCTGTTTGCCCAAGTCGAAATGCAAAGCAATTTTCTCCTAGTTATGTAGCCTCTGCAGATTCTGTCAGCATAATTCCAGCAGCTTGTTTCTGACAGAGAGAAAAGAAGAAGGAAACGAACCAATTACAAGCAGAAAAGTAGATACAGAGTCTCAGAAGTGCCTGTTTGAGGCTTCTATCTCTGTTTTTATCCGTTCTTTCTAACAGAGGCCATCTTTTGAATTGACACAAATTGGGCTCTGCCCACTAAGCCACTTGCATGCTGAGACTTAACTTCCCTTCCTCACAGTGAGGATTTAACAGTTTCCCTTACACACACACACACACCTTCCTTGGTAAGTCATTTTGCCGCTGAAAACATAAAGCTCTGATGGAACATTTGCTGTTCCCTTTGGTAAGGAACGTGTTAAAGAGGCATTCGCCTGAGCCTCAGCAAGAGAAACTTGAAGAAGGTGCTGAAAGAGAGTCTGCGATGGAATTAAGAGTCCTGTTGTAGGCTTGGGTGCCATGCTAGCTCTCCCCAGTGCTAGTTTTCTAGGAAAAGAGGTGCCGGAACTCACCATGAACGCCTCTCTTGTTCTTTTATAATGGCAATGGTGCCCAGCTGAGAGGTGCCAGTGCTGGAACTGAGTTCCAGCTGGGGGGGGGGGGGAATGGCCCTGCCTTTCCCTGTTCTAACATCCCCACCAAGAAACAAAATCCTGGGAGGAGATGTGCAAACTGGGTCACCCTCCCCATGGCTTCCATTTGGGGCTGAAGTAAACATGTTTCAGTGACACACACAGAGGCATGGGGCTCTCTGTTCCGTGTTACTCAGTTTAGATCTGGGAACACCAGACGGTGAGCCTAGGAAGATCCCTGCTGGTCAGATCCAAGGTTCAGCATTGTGTTTCCTGTTAAATAGTGGGTAGACATAGTAGACGACGCAGCAATTTCTCCAAAGCAGCTCTTTATTTGTAAGCTGGAACAGAACTGAACAGTAAACAGCTCAGCCGACCTGCTTTTATAGGCAGCCGGCTGTCAACATTGTAGCAACAACAACCTAGGGTTTCCCACCTAAAGTAACTGACGTGGACCTGAGTGAAAACTATATACACGATATTCCTGGTGGCCAGGGTGAGAACTTCAATACATAACATTTCCCACAGTCGCCAGGCAGAAGCCCGCAAGCAAGACATGGAGTCAAGAGTTCTCTTCTGTTGTTTCTCCCCAGCAACTCTTCTTCAGAGGCCTACCATCCTCTGAAACCTTGAGGTTGCATATAACCATCACAATTAGTAGCCATTGCTAGACTTTCCCCTTAAGTTTAAGAATGCGGAACAAAATTAAGTTCTTGCTTTGGACTTAACAATCTGTCCAAAGCAAGAGAGGTTTTGCTGTTCAGAATGTGGACGTTCCAGTGGCGCATATATATATATATATATATATATATATATATATATATATATATATATATCCTTATCCAGCAAAGTCAGTATCATTTGAAAGAAGAGAAACCTGTCCCAGCACTATAGACTTTGAAGTAAGTGGCAGATATCAAGCATCTTTAAGTTTCTTTGGACTGAAAGGGCAACATTTGTCAAGTTGGTTTTCTGTTTCTTGAGGAGACGAAGCTTTTGAGTTTAAGGAAGTGCAAATGTCAAGAGTTAAGAATGGGAACAAAGAAGGTTTGCACCAAAATCAAAGATTCCGTCACAACCTGAAGAGACTTTGCAGTTTACAGTGATTAATGTGGGTTGTGCTTCTGTTAAATAGATGTTGAGTGAACAGTGCCCCTCTCTAGAGCCGTTTACTTAAATCATTCGGTGAAGGCAAGGTCTCCTGACTCTTTGTGTGGTAAATGGCTCTAAATATTACAGTCAAGGCCAGAATTACTCATCATGTAGAAGTTATTTTTAGTATAGTCCTGTGGTGAAGGAATGTGTGCACAGCAGTTTCCCCCCAATGTCATTACCTTACATTTTTTATGTTAACTTACAATTTATGGTGTTTTCTGTGCTTTTATTTTTTTTTAACAATGCTGAGCTGAAAATTTCATCTGCCCTCCATACTACTGCCATCAGCTAGTGAGAAAAGAATTTGCATTTGAAGATTATCAAAGGGGAGGGAAATAATTTTGGTGAAATCCTCATGGGTTGGGTCTGCATCAGGGATTGACTGACTTTTGAGGCATCTGAGGAGTATCTGTGAGCGTTCTCTCTTTCCTCCACAAGTCACCTCTGCAGTGGCCTTCACCCTGTGGCCTTCTTGGGTGTCCATGCTTCAATTAAACCGCAGGGAAAGACATGATAAGGTGACTCCTTCCATGGGGTATTTTCAGATCAGGAAATCTAAGTGCTGGAGGAATGTTTACTGGAAAGGAAAATGTCCATATTACACTTAGCCACCTCTGCACCCACCAAAATTCTAATGAAGTTCTCAAGCACCCTGATATGGAGGCAGAAAAATGGAAGCTTCTTTTGTAGGAGAAGAAAACGTATTGAGAAACTGAAGGACAGATTTCAGTGCAGCGCTAATCTTTACTGCATTCGATTCTGGCACAGCGCTATATTTTTACTGTATTTTTTCTCTGTAATACAGAATATATGCTCTGTGGATAACCTGAGACTAGTAATCAGTAGCCATACAAGTAAAAAAATAAATAAAAATCATTTGCATTGATATAGGTTTATATTTGAATGGAATGGAACAGGAAATTGATCTTTCTTTGCATCCTACTTGTTTCTGTCTTTTTGCGCAGTAAAGCATTGCTTACCAGACCGGGGACCAATTGTGCATTTAGACAAACAAAGCATGACAATGTATGTTGTGAGAGACCATAGATTTGTTATAAAGAATGCAACAGGAATGATAGCCATAGCTGAATCACTGTTCATTTAATTACACAGAAGGTAACTATGTCACACATTTTACAGCAGTTGACATTTTAAGTACATCTATAAAGCACATATTGAGTCTATAAAACATGTTTAAATACCCTTACCTCAATCCAGCGGCTCTTGTGCAAACATGAGGCCAGCGTCAGAAAATGTTCAATGCCCACGAAGCATTTCTTGCTTCTGCAATATTTCTGTATGCAAATCAGAACAATGAACAATTCTGGAACATGGCCATTGCATCCAGTCTCAAGAAAACTGCAGGACTTCTTTATGCATCCCATACATTTCCTCCCCTTTCCTCCCCTTTTTCTTCTCTGCTCTATATCTCAAGCTGCCTTTGAAACTGCATGAGAAAGAACCTCTATAATAGTTTGCGTTGTGTTACTTCTAGGCACCTAAAGGGACTTGCTGGATTGCACTCGCTGCCTTTCATTGTGAGGACAATTACAGCAGTGGTTGTGAACTACTGATGAATTTAGGCTCTCTTTTTAGATTAAACAAAATACAGATTGGGAAACAGGCTTGCTTCAGAGAAAAGGGAAAGCAAATGTAGCTGATGTGACATTCTCAAGTACCTAGAGTTCTTTATCTGACAGGTTGGCAATATTTCAAATTTGTAAGCAAATTTGAACAATGTATTTATTTATTTGCATTTTAGGATTGCTACGTTTGGCAATCATAATACTGTTCCCAGCAAGCTGAAAATGGGATTTGTGTCCCTTGTTTGAATTAAATGTTTTCACTTACCCTCAAAATGACACCCCCCCACCCGCTGAAAATTATGTTTGGAAGTCATCTCAAATATAACATAGCCTCTTCGCTTTAGCTTCTGTTCAAATATTAAGAGTTATCAGTGAAGAAAACCTTAGATTCACCCTGACGTTATTCCTTATGATTGAATTTATTGCTAATGATGTGGTCCTCCAAACAGCTTGCTTCCCCCCACTTTGTGCTTCTGCCATTATGATAAACATTTAGACATGCATGCAACCATTCAGGTTGTCACATCTAACTTTTCCTCCATTCCTGAAACACAGGGCAAATAGCAAGCAGGGTAAATAAATCTATCTGGCCACACCCAGAAATCAAAACCCTTCCTGATCAAAATACCTGGACAAATAAAAATGTATTTGCCTTAGTTTGTCTATTCCAAGTATCATCTGGGATGATAAATGGGGTGCCACCACAAAGAAGCCCATCCTAATCTCTGGTGATCGTAATGTGTAAAGTAATTGGTAATGGGGAAGACCAACCCACAGAACCTCCCTTTTGTTAGGATTCATTTCCAGCTTATTGACCATCATCCAGTCCATTGCTGGCTCCAGACACTGATTCAGCTCTTGCACATCCTAGCCTTATTCAGATGGAATGGAGAGATAAAGATGGGAGTCATCTGTAGGTTGATGGCACCACAACCTAAGACTCCAAATGACCCCCAGTTGTTTCATATATGTCTTAAATAGCATTAACATTGAACGTGTTAATTTTGGTGTTTGGTATGAGTAATTAATTAAAGGACGCGGGTGGCGCTGTAGGTTAAACCACAGAGCCTAGGACTTGCCGATCAGAAGGTCGGCGGTTCGAATCCCCATGACGGGGTGAGCTCCCGTTGCTCAGTCCCAGCTCCTGCCAACCTAGCAGTTCGAAAGCACCTCAAAGTGCAAATAGATAAATAGGTACCGCTCCGACGGGAAGGTAAACAGCGTTTCTGTGCGCTGCTCTGGTTTGCCAGAAGTGGCTTAGTCATGCCGGCCACCTTACCCGGAAGCTGTATGCTGGCTCCCTTGGCTAATAAAGCGAGATGAGCGCCACAACCCCAGAGTCGGTCATGACTGGACTTAATGGTCAGGGGTCCCTTTACCTTTACCTTATGAGTAATTAAATCCAACAGCTCTCCTTTTTTATAGGAATTAGCACAGCTGCATTCATTCCAATAAAGCCAAACCAATTTTTATTCCCAAAAGATTCCTAGTAATCAGTCGCCCTCCTTGGGTGTCTACTGCCAGACATGTGAAGGGGCCCATGGAAACACACAGGCTAGCTCTGCCGCTTTGATAATGCAATGGGCACCAGCAGTGCTCCTGAGACAACACACAATTGAGTCTGAAAGGGCATTATTTACTGCACAAAAAGTTTCCAATGTTAGGATGAGAATCCTGCCAATAAGCATTCTTGTCCTTGTGTCGAAAATGCTTCTAGTGATTAAGGTGGCCCCTTCAGACCTAACCAAAGGCACGTCCATTTAAAATTGTTTCCATTGCATGCAACGTCATTCAGGCGGCAGAACTAGATCAAAACATTCTCATAGTTCCTTTTGCGAGTTTGGCAGGAAATGTCTGAAGAGGACTCAGGTTATCAAATCAACTGTTGACATTGTCACACAGGATAGCAGAGATTTGCAGAATAAACTCTGGTACTCTTGTCCATTTGAAACTTGCCCCTAGTGAATATAATAAGGCTATCTATGCAACAGAGAGAAAGTTTCAGTTAATTTCTATTTACTTTAAGGTAAGATGCAGTGACTGCTTCAGTTAGTGATCTGCATTGATGGAATGCATTGGCTAACAATGAAGATTAAGCTAGTAATGATGTTGTAGCTGTCCCAAAATCACATTTCTTTTTCATAACACACTCTTCTTTTCCATTTAGTGCTTTTTATTAGCCTTGATCAGCTCGGGTCTTCCAAGTTCACAGCAAACCCCTGTTCATCTGCTTGCGATACCTACAGAGCCCCATTCTCTAAACAAATGCCTTGTGTGTCAGTAGTTTCTGGCATGACTATTTAAAAGTCAAGGCATATATAAAAATATACAAAAATCAGTCACCACCTCTATGATTTAGGAGGGCTCAAAAATGGAGCATAGCTATGAAGAGCTCTAGGGAGCACCACAAGCCCAGTAGATAGGAATCATTTGCACATTTCCTAATATGGAAACGAATGGATAGCAATCCCTGAACAGCTTTGTTCTCACCTCATTTGAGTTGGTGAGGTATTACAGCCCATTGCTCAGTGCCAATCACCTTGAGGATAATTCCCATGCCTTTCATAACTTTGCATTTTGCTGCCACTTCTACTGAAGCTTTGGTCCCTGGAGGCTAAAATGCAGAGATTCCCTAGAAGCTAAAGCAGATAGAAGTGTTGTAAAACTTTGGGGTCCCCCCACCCCGTCATTGAGCATGTGACAATGCAGTTGTTCCTTAGATCTGAACAGTTAAAATACCCATATCACAATTCATTTGGTAATAATGAAAGTCCAAAGTAATTAGGAAAACAAGTAGATCATTTTGTAGTGATAAGAAAGTACAAGAACGCTGTATCTTGAGTTGTATCAGCTTCACAGTGCAGAATTATTCATATGTAAATGTATCAAAGCACTTAACATTTCAATTACAAGTGAAGATAGTAATGATTTTTGACATCTTATAATTAGCTTTAAATATCAAATAAGAATCCACTTATGAGAGAGAGGCTGGATTTTTTCTCCCTTTTTTTCTCCCTTTGTCCCTTGGGGTAAATACCCTGACATTTTTCTTGTCTGCAGGTGTAATCAAAATGAGAGGAGCTCAAATGAGTCCCAGCTTGCCTTTTCTTACCCGTGGAAGACAGGAGCTGTTTCCCCCCTCCTCACTTACCACAAACTTCTTCTTTTATTATATCCTTCTGGACACTAACAGCCCTACACGATATGTTGGAATCTGATGTGTATACCTTTCCACAAAAACATGAATAACAGTGGTGTAAGTCCATGGTCATCCTTGAAGCAGTGATTGAAGTCAGGGCCGACCCTATCATTAGGCGAAATGAGGCAGCAGATCCTGGGGCAGTGGTGGCCAGCAGCATCATCCTCCGTGGCTGTTCCTCTTAAGGCCCCCTGGTCGTTCCCCTCTCTTGGAGGACTGTGGTTTGTACGCTACATGGTATTTCCTTGATTGCTGCTTCGGATGGAGGACAGCAGTTAGGGGGCAGGAGGGCCATGGCCACAGATGCAAAATTCGGAGGGGGCTCAATGAGGCATCCCTATGCAGGTGCCGGCTTCTGTGGGGATCCCCACCACGGCAAAGGCAGCAGAGCTGCCTGCTCGGGGGTTGCTTCTGCAGCTGCCCTGATGAGCCCCTTCCTTCCTGCCCGCTGCTAGGAGTCTCTGGGCCCTAGAGCCAGGCCTTAGTTTGCTGCTGTGTCACTGGCAGAGGCTGACAACTTCAATGGCGCCATGCAGGTCAGTGGAGGGCTCTGTCCACCTTCATTGCGCTCCTGAGGGCACATTCTGGAGGCCGTGATACCCTTCCTTCTCCAGGCTGAGCTGGCCTGTGCAGAGGCCGGCCCCCTCGGTAAATGGCCACCCAGCCATAACTCATTTGCTCAGCACGTCACGCTCCCTGGACGGTGGTGGGAGCAGCCCAGACCTACGATGTGTGGGCACAGATGGAGGGAGGTGGGCAACCACTGCATAGCCTGGTGTGTCACGGCTAAAAATTGGCCGCTGTTTCTTTAATGCTTAAAAAAGCTGAGTCAGCATGAGTCAGCGGCCTGCACTGGGTTGTATATATAGAGTGAGAAATGTTAGTTTGGTGTTGGGTGGGTTGGTTAGTGAAAGCTCGTAGTGTTGATGTGTGTACAGTTGGTCAGTTGCTTTTGCAGAAAGACTTTTAATAATAAAAGCAGAAAGTACTCTGCAAAGATACTCTTCTCGTGGACTCTTTAATGCCGACAAGGGTCCAAGGACCAGGCTGAGGCAACAAAGGGAGGTCAGAACCTTTTTTTTACAAACACTGACATGGTGCTCCTCTCCGTGGGTGTCTGGGAGATTTGCCCACTAAGGGCCATGGCAGCCAGTCGAGCTCCTGCTCCCCACTCCCCGTGGGTAGCCAGGTGGTGCAGCACAGCCCCTCTTGACTCTTGGTGGTGGGGGGATCACTCCAGTGGTGTCAGCAGTTTGCCCACCTTGGGCACTGGCAACCCACGCTATGCCACTGGAGGACACTATCCCATCCCTAGCGTTTTGGCCTTTTTTAAAGCAAATTTTGTAATGTTATAATGCAGAAAGAAGTAATATTGAACTGAGATTCACTCAGCTTCTGAATGTGGAGTTGAGATGGGTCCCATCTTGTCCTTTGCCTCTGGCAGAAACATGTGTCTGGCTCACTCCAGTTTAAGTGCATCCTGCGGGACAGTTTTGTTCCCTCCCCCCCCACTACAGTTTGTGTAGTGAGCTGCTCCTGAGGGTTGAGGGACCCTATGTGTTGAGACATGGGGAGCTGTAGCAGGATGGGGATGGGCAGTTCAGTGGAGCTGACTTTGTACAAGAGTTCTCTGAATCCAAGTTTATGTGTAGTGAGGAATGTCCTAGGAAAACAATCCATGTATACCCAGGGGCTGCTGTGCACACGACAGGAGGCCTATAATGTGACATTATTATAATGAGAAAAGGAGCAAGAGCTTGCTTTTTTTTGATCATTTTTCTAATTGCATGCTACAATGAACGGAATTTATTGTAGAGTAAAATCAAAGAAGAATTACAAACTGGTCTGGCCTGTTTGAGGCAGAAATATTTAGATTAAGCTGCTGCAGTTTCAAATACGGTTACAATCAGCCGTGTGCTACTTTTATCAATCTGTTATTGAATAGTTTGTCTCTAATGATGAGCGGCTCATTGTCATAAGGAAAATTTAATATAAAGTTGCTGAATACTTGAAGGATTTTTAAAAGGTATTCTTGTTGAGATTTATTATTTAAAGTTTGCTCGAGATCATTCTGATGAATTCTTAGCTCTTTCAAATATCACCCCAGAGTGTGTTTTTGAGGGTTCATTGGTAGTTCCTAGACATTTAAACTAGCTGAAGGAGACTTGGGCCATGTTTTTTGTTTGTTTGTTGTTTGCATCATTGTATTGTCTCGTCAGGAAAGAGCATTTGTATGGTTTCTAGGGCAGTTTGGTCCTGAGTGATTCTAATTTATATTTACAATGACTTTCATTTAAAAAGAAATAAAGAAGGCAGCCTCATTTCACTGTCATGTTTTATTTGGGCTTTCTCCTCCCTATAATTGTTACAGGCCTCTCTGGTGGAATCTACACACATATAAAAAAAACGCTGTGGAAATGCTTTTTAAAAAAACGTTTTGAAAATACATTGAATTCTGCATAGCTCACTTTAGCCGTGTAGTGTCACATTTGTATACTGCACTTTACAACACATTTAAAATGTTTTAGATGCAGCTGTATACCTGAGTCCCTCTGTTCCATCCAGATCTGGCATAGTTTGACAGCAGATGGAGGAGGAGGGAGAAGGAGCCGAGGCAGTGCTGGAAGGCTGGCACTCAGGTGTGGAGGGTGTAGGTCCTCCACTGGTGACTGTAGATGGCTGGAGGAGGAAGTGGCTCTGCCAACTCTTTGTTGCCCCTTCTGTCAAGTGCAGAGCCTCATGGGGGAGAGAAGGACTGCCAGAGAGGGTGGCTGACTAGGAGGAGCTGGAGCTGGAGGCAGGATATACTTCCATCTGCCCCACCACTCCCTTTGCTGCTGCCCTCTTCCCATTATTCACTGCTTTCAGCAAGGAGATCCTGACTTGGAAGAAATCAGAGTTCTCTGCTGTGTCTGAAGCAGGGAACTCTGGCATTGTGTCAGTTAACAAGACAGGATAACAAGCCAGGATCAGATTCAGGATCACTCACCACCGAAGCCACCACCTGGCAGGAGGAAAGCAGTGGGGTGAGGCAGGTGCATGACTATGGTGGTCATCTAAAGCTTCATAAAGCAGGGCTTCTAGGAAACCATGGATGTTCCAAGACAGCCAGTGTGTAAAATGCCTTCTGAACATTTAACTGAAAAACACGTGGCTGTAGGAGAACAAATCCAGGAATATGAATGTTAATAGCCTGATACATTTCATTTTGATGCGAATGTTGTCCAACTGATTGCTTCTTAAAAATACAAAGTGAAGAATGCCTCACTCAACCCATTTTGTTAATTACAAACATTTATTTATTTTTTGCTAATGTGGCTACTTATAGCAAGCAACTAGTCATATTAAGCTTTATATGGAGCGGCTTATTGAATTAAGGCAGGTGGGAGGAGTGATATTTATGGCAATGAAATTGAATTATTTTCATTATATGGTTGTATAAACCTGCGCTCTCATAGATGGTGGCGCTGCAGCAATTTTTGTTTTAAAGGTCACAAAAAAAGATTAAACAAGGCAACAGGTTAGCTTTGCCCCTATTCATTTCTGCTATGTGCATGTTGTCACAAATGAAGAGGTGAGGTAAGAAAACAGCTGAGAACTCACTCACAGTTAACTCCTTGTGTACTTTAGTGTACGGATCCTACAAAACCATTCCGACCCTAGATCCATCCTTGCTGTGTGCAACGCTTGGGCAAATCTTTTTTACTTAAGCAGGCTAGTAACTATCCAGACATGAATTACGGTACTAGAAGGTATATAATCTGTGAATATATACAAGTGGATAAACAGCCTTCAGGTCTTGTTTTGGCCTTTTGCTCTGAGCACAAAGGAAGCTGAGAATTCGGATCACTTGAAGGGGGAAAGAATAATCCCTGCAGATTTAGAAGGATAAGCAGGTGCTTTTGGATAGGTCTTAAGGTGGCCAAAGGTATATTTCCTGAAACAACATTTGTCGTCTTGAACAATTAACCTGGAGTGGTTTCTTAGTTAAATACTCCATTTTATCATTACACACATAATATTCCCCTTGATTTTTAGAACCAGATCCATCCTTTGGTAATGTACTTTTGGGGAAATGAATAATAAGGCACTACAACTGAGTGCTTTTAAGTAAATTGTAATTAATTGCATGTGCAAATGCATCGACGAGGCTTGGCTTTGCAATTAGATAACTAATTGCATTGAAAATGGCATTGCATGCTTAAATAGATTTTGGGGGCTTCCAGCCCACCCAGTTCATTCTTGCGTGGCATTTAAGTGTGTGATTGGTGCTTTGCTATTTGGTATCACTTGCCAAATGTTAAAAAACAAATGCATGGCCAATTAAGCATGTAGTTTATGTTTGAAACTCCTGCGTTGCTGATCAATTTAAAGAGGGCTTTGCCAGTTCTGTAAAAACAAAAATGAAAAAACCCCATCAGTCTAATGTCATAGAAACTAGTATAAGTAGATTCTTGCAATGGTATCATGATCAATAGTTTCCCTGTCCTTCTCTTCACTAGACCTGACATCCCGTTTGGTAGCACTGCTTTGTTCTTGTATGATATAGTGTAAAGGCCTCTTCTCTAGTAAAGGTTTGACACCAGCAGTTAAATTCTGCATGACAAATCTGTGTTGTTGTGGTAACTCTTCTACAAATGATATGCTTGAGATATATATTGCTCTTCTCTGCGTTTATTCTTTGTCTGCTCTTGCAGCAGTGTCTTATTCTCTGATTTATTGGATAGTAGTTTATAGTAGCATCACCTTGACCTCCACTTACAGCTCTTTTTTATTATCAATCCTTGAAATACGCATGGTTCCTAGAGGTGAACAAAGCTTGCCTCTGTGTTTCCATGAGTATTATTTCCTGCCCTCCAATGGCACTGTTTGTTTGTTGTTTGTTTTCATCATTTGTTGTCTACTTTCCCCCCAGTGACCTTCAAGGTGGAGAACAAATATACACAAATTATGACTAGAAACCAAAATAATCAAGATAACACCACACCAAAACAGCATAGGTGTTGAATGTTAAACTTGAAAATGAGAGGCAGTAACCAGGATGTGGTTCCTAAAAGAAAAACTAAACTAAAATGCAAGGCACACTTCCTTTGGTGTCATGCTCCAGGATCTCAGCGACAACGCGGAAAAAGCCCTGCCCTTCATTGTCCACTCAGGGCTCATCTAGACTTCCATTCTCCTGCCACTTCCCTCTGGAAAAGACCGAGATGTACCGCAAAATTGGACCACATGTCAGTTGGGTTTGCAGTGGATTGACAGTTGCTCTGATTCAGTGCTATAGAGAGGGTTTTCCTGGGGAAAGCAGTGCAGCAAACGGAGAAGTGCTCATCCCTGTCCCTAGAAAGCATGGGACAAGTGGAAAACTCTTAGGATTCATGCTTTCTAAGCATGGGACCAGGGCCAGATTTAGGTTTGATGAGGCCCTAAGCTACTGAAGGTAATGGGGCCCTTTCTATGTCCAGCTGTCCTTTGTCAACAACAAATTGTCACTGTTTTTTGTGTTGAATACATGCTATATGGTAATTTATAGACCTAATAGGTATCTAAAGCCATTTGCACATGTTGCCATGCAACCAGCCCATGCAGAATGTAGGCACCCTCTACATAGAAATGAGCAAACCAGTGATATTTTTAGGGAGCAGGCGGGGCCTATTACTTAAATCATAGGAGCCTACACAACACACAACACTGTTGCTGTATGTAGGTTTTATTTTATTTGTTTTTTATCTTATATTTTGGAAATGTACATCCAGTTCTTTTTCCTTTATTTTTTTGGGTGGGCCGCAAGAAAGTGAGGCCCTAAGCCAGTGGTCAGCAAAACTTTTCAGCAGGGGGCCGGTCCACTGTCCCTCAGGCCTTGTGGGGGGCTGGACTATATTTTGAAAAAAAAAATAAAAATGAACGAATTCCTATGCCCCACAAATAACCCAGAGTTGCATTTTAAATAGAAGCACACATTCTACTCATGTAAAAACACCAGGCAGGCCCCGCAAATAACCCAGAGATGCATTTGAAATGAAAGGACACATTCTACTCATGTAAAAACAGGCTGATTCCCTGACTGTCTGTGGGCCGGATTTATAAGGCGATTGGGCTGGATCTGGCCCCCGGGCCCTAGTTTGCCTACCCATGCCCTAAGCTATAGCTTGTTTAGCTTATACATAAATCCGGCACTGCATGAGACAAGCAGAAGCCTGGACGAACCCTCAATTTGTAGGTGTGGGGAAGCTGGCCAAGAGCTTCTGGAAAAGATGGTAGAACAAGGGTGCGCATGCAGAGTAAGATGCCCCCTTTTTGTCCATCCAAGAGAATCCAGAAAACCATTAATTGGGGGGGGGGAGGTTTACATGACTGTCTACCTGCAGACATGGGGTGGGGGTGTGGAGTATGCAATGGATTATCTCCTTCTCACTCCCCATTCAAGGCAAGAGAAAATTAAAGGATAAAAAGATATCCGAGCACTTAATGGCTACTGTGTTGGAGGGGTGAGGACAGGGACTGATACCTGTTCACCAGCAGGTATAATAATCCTTATAAAATGAGACAGGCTCATTTCTAATCAGTCTATATAGTTGTAAATAAATGGTAGGTAGGAGAGAGACCATTAAGCAATGGGTCCAGTCTCTTCAAGAAGGAACAGTTGCCGAAAACATTTCTCTTTTTGCTGATGTTTCTCTTATATTCTGTAGCACAATCAGCCTATGCGGCACTTTACCGGACTGAATTGTTTTTGCTAAAAGCTTGCTACATTTTTTTTTTTAAGTTTAATTAGGAAGCTGATCCTTTGATCAGTTTCCAGAATAATATCCATTTGCTTCCCTTTTGCTTTCTTAAGCAGTTACAATTAGAGCACATTACCGTTGATAAAATTGCTTGCAATCTTCGGCACAAAGCCAGAAAACATACCCCCATGGGACTACTCATGAGTAAATGGTTCAGAATTATAGCTTTAATAGCTATTTGTAAAAGTGGTTTGATTTAGAATGCTAGCATCCTCTTTGTAAAATGAATCCCAAAAACAAGGCAATCTAAAATGTCACTGTTGGATTGGATTCGGAAAAGTGTGAGCAGCAATTTGCTCATGCAACACGGCTTTACCATTTCCCCCTCCAAAGAAACTGAATAGATCACCTCCCCACTTCAAAAAGCTGCTTCTGAGGGTCAGGGGAATGACATATGGAACTGCAGGAGGAGACAAGAATTGGAAAAAAATTGGGTGGAGGCAGTTTTAGTAAGCGAAAGTATCTTCCAATCATTCAAGAGATCCTTTGATCCCAACCATTGTAATTTTGGTTCCTTTTCCCAGTTCTGACATACTGCATTATTATAATTAATGCTACATGCTAAGTAGTTGCTTTGGGATGCCTTTGAGTGAAACACTTAATATACATTATCTTGCAATCCTCAAAGCTATCCTGCAAATTCCAAGATTTCCATTTAAGTAGGTTTTGTTGAGAATACTGGAGTATGATTATACTCTAAGGCAGCTGACATATTGAGAAGTGATTATAACAAATAATAACTGAAAATGTTGATAGATCTGTGTATGCACTTGCAGTGGGGTCTTTCTTTCTTTCTTTCTTTCTTTCTTTCTTTCTTTTTGCTAAACATAGTTTCCAGGTCATGCTGCATCCACTTTAGTCATTACATGTGAATCTTGCAAGAATTCTATGTTCTTACCCCACAAACAGCAGATTCCCCCAGAAAATCTATCTGTATACTTTTCATTTTTGCTGCTCCTTTAAATATTATTTAAAGTTCACTTCCTTTAGGAGCTTGTGATCTTTTCTATGCACCTTTTCACCTGTCAGCCCAGTACATGATGGGATTTGCAATTAAGGCCCGGTAAACAGGTCAGCATTCTCAGGATTCTTACATTATGCTAGGTAGTACTGAATATTGCTAGAGGGTTCCACAAGTTGGAAGTGGCCATGGAAAAGTCCCTCTCACACATCCTGCCAATCTTAGCACCCGCCCATGTGGAGAGGCAGAGAAGGGCCTCTCCATCTGATCTCAGAGTGCAGGCAGAATGATATGGGTGGAGGTGGTTCTTGATTGCAGCGATTCCTGCAGAAGTTGTATGCAGTTACAGTAATGGCATTGTGCAAATACTGGCACATATTTACGGTTTTGTAATGCAGGGGTGCTTGGAGTTTTCAACACACACTCTTCTGCACTTCACAAAGACATTCGCCACTCATTTCCACTTTGCCTTTGCATTGTGTGTCGACTCAATTCATTTAAGGATGCTTCTCAAACACTTCACTTGTGCAAGATGGCTACATGTTGGTATGCCTCATTAATTCATTTTCATCCGTATTTCACCAGTTAGTGTTCTCTTTGAACAGAAGCACTCATTTGGAAGGGCTTGTGCTGAAGAAGCTCCAATGTATTATTCCCTTCTTTATTTAATTTATAAAATCTGGAATGTGGGTAAGAATGACTCGTCTGTCACTTGAGTAGCGCAGCGTTGCTGCATGTTGATACGTCTCCTTGAAATAATTTCCATCAACACTTTGCAAGAGGATAGCCTTTGCAAAGAGAAACGTTTTATAATGCTTATTAGACTTTTAAAAATCCACACGCAGGTAACTGCCAGAGCTGCAGGTTCCATTGAAGGCCCTGACTAACAAAAGCTTTTTTTAAAAAAAAATGTATTCTTAGTTGATACTGCAGTGCAGAACAAGACACACAGCAACAGAGCAGTTTAAAAACAGAACAAATTAGAATTACTGTATCCTACTGCAAGAATGTCTGCAGAAGACAAAGAAGAGATTTCAGGTCTTTTATGCTTCTTCCATTTCATCACTATCATTCAACAGCTTGTCTTTTATGCTACAGTGATTTTTACTTCAGTGTTTTGGACATATGTAGCGAGGGGAAGGAGGTGGCGGGGAGAGCTTTGGTTCTCCCTGGCTTATAATCTGTGTTTGTATGCATTTTGCTTTGTCTTCTTTCTTTCATTTTCAGGATATGAGTCACATTGATTAAATGGATGTAAAAGTTATGTGAAAATGAGTGTGTGAAAAAGTGTGTGTGTGTGTGAGAGAGAGAGAGGGGCGGGGGTAGATGCCCAGTAAATGGTTCCACCTCTCATTTTTAGAACATTTGCAAATTGTATTGCAAAGCTATTGCAAGGTATTTGTTCTGTTGTGGCTGTCTGGATTTCTCTACACGCCATCCCAATCTTTTCTCCTCAAGGCATAGAAGAAGCATTCTTGCCAGAGGTTAATGAAATGGACACAAAATGTGAACACCCTGCTTTGGTCCCGTCCCCGCAACCTTTCTGGATCACTTGGCTCTGCCTCGCTGGATGATGCCTTCTCCAAGTCGGAATAAGCCAGCCTGAAGGACATGGTGCCACCACACTGTGTGGCAGGGGGGTAGCGGCACCAGGCGGCACAGGTCACTATGCATCCAGCCACAGCAGCAAACCATTCCCATACTACTATTCATAATACCTAATTAATCCAGTAATGATTTGCTGCCCTTTCATGACATCCCAGATCTGCTGCCTGAGGCAGCTGCCACACTCTGCCAAAGGTAGGCCTGGCCCAAATATATGTATTCTCATTGTTTGCATCAATTCTTGTAAATAAAATGCGTTCTAATTTGAGGTGGAGCTTTATTGGTGGTAAATTTCTATAGTCTCAGCATATGCCCCCACTCCATTCAATGCAAAGTTATGTCACAGCTGAGAATGCAGTGTGATTACAGCTTCTGGCTTTTTGCTACTTCTGCTGTTATCTTTTCTTTGTCTAATAAGACACTTTGGTGTAGAAAAATCAAAAACTTGCCTAGACACGATGAAGCAGAGCACACAAACACCACCTTCAGACTATTACTTCAAGATTATATCCCTTCACAACTGAACGGACCATCAGTTAATTTGGCAATGCTATCTTTTGCATAGCGGCTGAACATTGTCTCTAATGAAAGTATTAACATTGCCACTCCACAATTTTAAGGTTTTCCTCCAGTAACTGTAACTACATTTTAAGTTCCACAGTTCTTGCATTTAATAACTCCATCTCTCTTTCTTTTATTCTTTTCTCACCATCTCTTCCTTTTTTTGTATATTGCCAGTATTCAGTGTACTACTTGAGTTAAACCCTGTTCATAGGTGACTTTAGTACTTCCATTTACAAAATTTGCTGCTTGAGAGCCACCTTCCAATTATCCATTTCGGTTCTTGCTGGAAAGGATAAGCATGTTTGCAAGGGGAAAGTCACATAAAAGTCACTAAACTGTAATGAATTGTCCTCTAAAGGACCTAAATTGGTTTGGGCTTCATCATGGTATCTCTCCTGGTTCACCAGCTTAGTATTCATGGTAACAACTGATCCTTGAAGGTTACTGAGTCTGTCCTAGATTTTATGGGTATTCAGACTAATCTACTCAAGTCTCTCTTGGTTTGCAAGTGTGTTGACTCTTACGAAATGGTGGTTACAATTGGATGCAAACTTTGAGTCATCAAACCCAAAAGAGTCACTGTTCGTTTCTGCCAGCTACAAATTACTTGCCCGATAAAATGATCCTGTAATGCTTTTGAAGATACTCAGGATCATAGCCTGGAGAAAATGACTTTTCAAAGTGCATTGTGTACTGATGATTCCTCATGGGCTCTTGCTATTAGGTTTGGACAGTTGGAGGACACCACAAGAGGCCATTGTACAATAGACATCATGCTGGGACCTCAAGGAAGAAGCTGAACTCAGAAGTGTGACCCCTAAGTTTATGATTTTATAGATTGGAACCAAACCCTTGAATTGAGTCTGGAACAATATATGAATGTGGATAGTCAGGTTGAGATGGCGTGTGAAATTTTCCTACCATGTTGTTTGTTTAAATCAGGGGTAGTCAACCTTTTTATACCTACAGCCCACTAATGCATCTTTCTTGATGGTAAAATTTCTTTACCGCATATTTTACAAGTAGTTCTGTGCGCAACCATGCATAGTGCAAGATTTTCTATATAAACAATATGTTAGAATGGATTTCCAACTATTTTGGCAGAAACCCTCCCCCATTGCCCTATATAAAGATTGAATAAATGAGAAACTGAGAGAATCTAAACAGACAGAAGCATTTCCACCAGCCTCCCTTCCTCTTTCAAGACTGTCCTCTTTCTTTGCCCACAAAAAGAACTTTCCAATATCAATATCGCAGTGGGGGGAAAGATTACACAAGGGGAAATTGCTCTAAAGAAACATGTTTGAGGATTCTGTTTAGAGGGAAGAAAGGGAAGACCACTTGGCATATGGAATGGTGAAGTAAGTGGGAGGGGGGAGCCGATGGGATCATGGAATGACAGTTGACAAGTGGGGATTTAGTCAGGTGACGGTTGGGAATGAGAAAAGAGCAGGGGAGATTCGCTTGGTTGGAGCAACTAGTTCTGATTGCATTCATCCCAGTCTTCAGCATATTGAGAATTCATTTTCATTGTTCCTCAAATAAGCCCTTGTCTGTTGCTAACCTCGGGGAATTGTCGCTGAAATCCACATGTAATACATTTAAACACCAACACCAGTACCAAAACCTACATAGCACAGTTGGCACAGACAATCCAAAACTAATATCTGCCAGAATGAGTTGAGTTTGAAATAGATGTATCTCTGGCTGACCCAGCTGAGCCAGGGCCTCATTTCAGACATATGCATGCCAATGTTAGCCCTCTGTCCTAGCTGCGTCAGGGCATTCTGGTAGGGGGCTTGGGTGGGGAAAAGTTACCGGGATTTCCCAGACAAAGGGTGGTGTAAGTCAAACTGTTTTTAAGGCTTGTCGTCTCTCTGCCTGACTCATTCCCTCTCAGCCAGCAGTATCCCTGCTCCTGAACAGTGTTTGGAATAGGGGTGAATACACCAGCATAATCTATCCCGACAGAAGTTATGCTGGATTTCTCTGCCTGAGACTGGCACTGCTCCTTGAGCTTTTTTTTTTTAAAAAAATATTTTATTAACAATTTCAGCATAACAAAATTTCAAAGCATATCATATTTATTATTTTCCCCCTTTCCCCCACCCCCTCAAACCCTCCCCCAGAGACTTCCCTCAGCTCCTCTCTGATTTCTCAGCACATATTATTCTCTGCATGTTATAAACTTGTACATATCCTTCCGTTATCTATCTATCATGTTATCAACCAATAAATTAGTGTATGTTTATTCAAACCCTGCCAAGGAGTCCAGTTCATTTTGTTGTCTTTTTAAATAATTTGTGAAAAGCTCCCATTCTTCCTTAAAGTCACAGTTGTCCTTGTCCCTCACTTTGTATGTCAATTCAGCCAATTCTGCATAAGTCATCAGTTTTTCTTGCCACCGTTCATTCGTTGGGATTTCCTCATTCTTCCATTCCATCAAACTCCTTGAGCTTTTAAGATATATTGGTAATGTAGTTTGGGCTTCTGGATCTTATGAAGACTCCCGAGGCTGTGAGAAACTGCGTATTATCATCCATCTTGGTACTTTGATTGGTCAGGCCTTCAGAGAGAATGAAGGCCTAAAGAGAGACACCTTATTGCTGCTTCTTGAAAGTTGGTTTTGGAGAGAAGGAAGGGTGTGGAATGGCTGCACTTATTTATGAGCCAAGCCAAGCGCCCGCCCCCCAAACCTAGATAGATTTCTGGTTTAGATTATTAAAAGTATCTCCTGTTGCATCTCATCTAGTTGGTCCTAGGAGTACACGTACCAGGAAATGGGAGAGGAGAGAACTAGCTGTGCATCATTCCAAGTAACTGTTACATGAAAATAGAATAAACTTGTGGAGTATATCTGGCTCATTGAATGTTTTTATCTGGCACATGCTATAATGGTTATTATATGGCTTAACTGAATCTAATAAAGTTTGAAGCTGATCCGTCTTCATAGGATCTTTAATCTGATTTTAATAATAATTAATATATTGTTCCTTCACATTGGAGCAGTTATTTAAATAAAGATTTATGGCGTAATAAAATGATACAAACTAGATGAAGTATTTTTAGGCAGCAACAAATGCCACAGCTCTGTTTAAAAAAAGCTGTTGAAAATGTCGGACTTGGCAGCCATCTTCTAGTGTCGCAGGGCATATTAGTGGTAATGGGCTCCCTTTATTCAGTTTGCTAAATGATCCACAAGAGCTGCTTTTCATCTTGTAAATTATAAAACAATTTTTGTTGGTTAGGAATTCTAATAATGGTCCTAATTTGGATCTCTTTGTCCACATTTTATGGACTCCTGCCAAAATGTGTGGTTTTTGCTGTTCTTTCAGTTTTGTTCAGAGCTGGAATATTGCTGCTCACATTTCTCTTCAATGGTACACCAACAATGTTTTGTTTAAGTTTTCTATAGTTACAGTATCTCTTTTGTGACTTAAAAGTTATTTCTCCCCCACATTTGTAAAACTTCAGAAAGAAAAAGATGTTTATAAAATATATTGACTTAAACCTAAGAATGCAGTACAGTGGTAACTCAGGTTAAGTACTTAATTTGTTCCGGATGTCTGTACTTAACCTGAAACTGTTCTTAACCTGAAGTATCACTTTAGCTAATGGAGCCTCCTGCTGCTGCTGCGCCGCTGGAGCACTATTTCTGTTCTCATCCTGAAGCAAAGTTCTTAACCTGAAGCACTATTTCTGGGTTCGCGGAGTCTGTAACCTGAAACGTATGTAACCTGAAGCGTATGTAACCTGAGGTACCACTGTATTTGCTCAGATTAACAGGCGTGAGCAGAAAAGACCATGATAAACATCTCAACCGTTGTTCTGTCCCAGCTCCTGCCAACCTAGCAGTTTGAAAGCACGCCAGTGTAAGTAGATAAATAGGTACCGCTGCGGGAGGAAAAGAAACAGTGTTTCCGTGCGTTCCGGCTTCCGTCATGGTGTTCTGTTGCACCAGAAGCTGTTTAGTCATGCTGGCCACATGACCTGGAAAGCTGTCTGTGGACAAACGCCGGCTCCCTCGGCCTGAAAAGCGAGATGAGTGCTGCAACCCCATATTCACCTTTGAATGGGCTTAACCATCCAGGGCTCCTTTACCTTTTTTTTTTTTTTAAAAAAAAACTTTTTTAGATGCTTAATCCATTGTAAGTGTACTGCAACCTCTCTCTCATGTGGAATCCTCAATTTCAGCTCCTTCCTTATTTGCACAAAACATTTTGCACTCCCGCTGCACAACACAGAAAGCAATTTCTACATTGATGCTTATCTGATCTGTACAAGAAGCATGTTACATCCTTCAGTTGAGTTTACATGAGATGGTTTTGTGGTACCTAAAATACTTCACACTGTAGCACTGTAGCACTGTCTTACCTTCTTTTGCTGTTAATCTAGTCCCTTCCCCCTTTATACATTTTGCATTATATACTAGTTAAAAAATACACTAAATAAATGGGCTCTGTGCAGAGGTGACCAGGAGTGTCCATTCCTTTTAATAATAATAATTATTTGTAGTCCAAATGTTAAAAAGAAGCCATCCATGCACTCCAGCAGATGGAGAAAAACAGTACATTCTATAAAAAATATGTTAATAGATCATTATATTTAACAAATTATGTACATAAGTAATAAAATTTAGAATTACAGTTCCCATGGCAACTATAACTGTGGCTCAATTCACGTGTCTATTAACCTTTAATACCATAAAAATTATCTAAGAAATGTGCTAGGGGACTGTTTTTCCTATAAAACCAGTAGTGCTTTTTAATAAAGCAAAAACAAGTACCGCAGTGCAATACTATGCCTAGCTGAGAAGTAAGACCAATTGAGTTCAATGGGATTTACTTTCAGGTATATATTATAGCGTTACAGATTAATGCACACTTACCTAGGAATAAGGTGTGTTAAACATGACTGTTTTGACCATTTGCATCATCCTAATGGCCTTTGTTAGATGTATGTGTATGTTGCATATCTAAAGTTTTCATTTTTCCATCTTCTTGTGTTCCCGCTCTGCTTTTCTTTAAATAATGAGGCACATCCTTCACTGAGAAGTGTGCGTGTATGTAAAAGGCAGACAGATTGGACAGCACAAGTGAATTCTGATCTGCAGGGATTTGTTTCCTAGTTCCTTAAATTGCATTCGCAAGCCTGTTGTCACCCAGATGTTGCTGTTTACTGCATGCTTGCGGAAGACAACTAGGAGTAGCCCAAGGTACCTGTTAAAATCAAGATACGCAAACAAAATTATATTTGTCTGACTACCTGTCTTTCGTCTGAATACAAATGTTATCCGTATTTCAGTGCATATTGCATTTGTTCACCTTTATTGTTGATATGTCCGCATAATATTATAATGCAGGTGTTGCCAGTCAGTGACAACTACAGATTATACTGTCATAACTGTACAACGACCGATTATACAACTACAGTTATACAGATAACAGTTGAGTATTCGCTGCACCCCTCCCATATCCTACTCTTGGTGGTCTCATTTTCTCTCCTTTTGCTGTCATTCTCAACTTCCGTTTTCTCTTAGGCTGCTGCAATACTGCAGAATGCTAATGCCAAAAAACCCACAATGGAACCTCAGACCATTTCCTTACTCCAACTCATGCACACATTTTAAATGTATCATTCGTATATCGGTCATTCATTCGAGTTTAGGATTTCAAATACAGTGGTACCTCGGGTTAAGAACTTAATTCGTTCTGGAGGTCCGTTCTTCACCTTTATTATTAGACCAACCAAAATGGTGTACTAGCTTGTGAGTTCTCCCTGGTACGTAAATGGGGAAGGGAAGTTGGTGAAGTCTTGGAGCCTGAATCTGATGCAATCAATCAATCAATCAATCAATCAATCTTTATTACGGTCCAGAGACCCAACAATGGGGCCTCCAACTGCTGCCGCGCCACCACCACACGATTTCTGTTCTCATCCTGAAGCAAAGTTCTTAACCCGAGGTACTATTTCTGGGTTAGCAGAGTCTGTAACCTGAAGCGTCTGTAACCCGAGGTACCACTGTACTGCCGGGAACCTCCATTTCTGAGAAAGCTAAAAAACAACAACCTGGCTTCTTTTTTGAGCCACCAGGCAGCAGATCATTTAAGAAACTGCACTGTTTGTAGCACAGCATATGCAGTAAATCATGTGTACCGGAAAACATAAAAGTAAATGTTAGAAAGCCTTGCAATGACAGCAGCACTTTTTAAGAGAGGTGCTCCTTCAGTGAAACATTTGTAGTGCAGGGGTGGGGAGGGGGGATATAAACATGCCCCAAATAAACTTGTTGTTTGGGCAATCCATCACACCTGTGCAAGGAGTGCTGCAGTAAAGTTGCACAAATTATTATAGTCATCTCCCAGCCCCTGGGCCCTCTCTAGAAACCATTGCTAATACAATCCATTGCGGGAGGAGAGCTGAGGCCACGCTCCAGCCTCAGCTTGAGAATGTAGTAAGTCAAGCAGCACTGATTCCAGGCCCAGTTTCCCCAGGTGACATTGGTCACATGGCACTTGGGTTTTTGCTGCCCTTTTTATGGGTTTCTTGTGTGTTTGTTTGTGTGTGTGTGTGTGTGTGTGTGTGTGTGTGTGAGAGAGAGAGAGAGAGAGAGAGAGAGAGAGAGAATTCACATGTGGAGGATTTATTGGCTGTGGTATGATTGTACTAATGGTACGACTAGGGCCAGTCTCTTTGTCAGCTGAGGCACACCCTGAATCAACAGTGGGGCCTTTCTGGACTCCAGCATTTGACTGTGTATGCTCTGTGCTGATACTGGGCCTGCTTACATGTAAAACAACAGATCAGAGATATCAAAAGGGTAATATACTACCAGGAAAACATTTTTACTATGCTAGTTCTTGTGGCATTCAAATGCAAACTTCAGTAGAACTGGAGCCATCCAGATCAGCAGACAAACTTATCACAATTGTATCTGAATTTTCTCCTTTTTAGAGGAAGTACGTAGTAAATAATCGTGCAAGCACTGCACTCCTTTTTACTCAGTTGAATGCTTTAATTGAGATTTAAACCTAGGAATAACACAAATGACCTAGGAATAACACAAATGAACACTGTATACCGTAAGTTTGTCCGAAAAGGGAAAAGGAAATTGCTTGCGCACATCAGTCAAAATGCTTTTATTACCACCATAAAAGGAACATAGCAAATTAAATGTAAGACGTATATATAGTCCCTGAATGAATGTCAGAAGTTGGGAAGCTCTCACTTGAAAAATTAATAGAAAGCATGTGATGAGTCATTAGCAGTGGCTGTAAGGGAGGGCAATTTAATTGCTGGTGAAAGCATTTTCCGCAAAGCATGTGGCAAGCAAGAATTAGTTATTTGAGTAAACACAGCACCGTCTCTGAAAAAGCAAACCATTCAATATAGGAAGGTTGGGGGTGGGTTAGATGTACCTGATGGCAGCTGCGTTGGAACTAAAGTGTGCATATCCCCTCACCAGTATTTGCCTTCGCATATTCTTTGGAATATAGGGACGCGGGTGGCGCTGTGGGTAAAACCTCAGTGCCTAGGACTTGCCGATCACATGGTCAGCGGTTCGAATCCCCGTGGCGGGGTGCGCTCCCGTCGTTCGGTCCCAGCGCCTGCCAACCCAGCAGTTCGAAAGCACCTCCGGGTGCAAGTAGATAAATAGGGACCGCTTACCAGCGGGAAGGTAAACGGCGTTCTGTGTGCTGCAGCTTGTCACGCTGGCCACGTGACCCAGAAGTGTCTGCGGACAGCGCTGGCTCCCGGCCTATAGAGTGAGATGAGCGCACAACCCTAGAGTCTGGCAAGACTGGCCCGTACGGGCAAGGGTACCTTTACCTTTACCTTTATTCTTTGGAATGCATCAATATGGCTCATACCACATATTATGTATATTATATATTTCGTTAGTTAGTTGGTGAGTAATACAGGAAGTGAAAGTGTGCCTGCTCCCTCTCCCCACAACCTCAGCACATTTAGTAGGAAGTATGAACCTCTGTGTAGTGTGTATCCATGATTAGGAACTTTCTATGTGGGGTTCTCTCTGGCAAAGATCCCACAGGATCTACTCTGCTGAGCTCATGGCAGTCGGGAGCTGGGACAGTAGACACAATCCTATCACAAACACTCCTCCCCCAAACAGTTAAACACACACACAAAGAGAGAGAGAGAGAGAAAGAGAAAGAGAAAGAGAGAGAGAGCTTTATTGCTAAACATTATTAAACATATACTGACTGCTGGTGTGACACTTTTTTTGGGAAAATGGAAGGAATTAACTTAGACATTCAGACACCTTTTATATGTTTTTGCTTCACATTAAACCAATATCATCAAGTATATTTCTAGCATATGACATATGAAGGACCAAAGCGCAGTGGTAGAGCATCTACTTTAGTTGGGAGAAACTCCTGACTGATAGTCTGGACTTCAGCAATGGCTGGAGGGCCATCAATTCCCCATCTGTGGTCTGAACTGTCCTAGCCAATGGCTGCCTTCACGTTTCATGGCAACAAATGTTGTGGGTTAAGTTTGAAGTGTTGGGTATCCTTTCTCACTATGCCTTGGATCTGCTACTAATCAATTCCATTGGGTGGCCAAAAGCTCTAGCACCGTAAGGAAGTGAAACAATTCTATCCACCTTCTCTATCCCATCCCATAATTTTGTTATTTTCACTAAGGTAGCTGTGGGCCTTGTGACTTCCATCGCACAGCTCTTTTTACAGTTTTAATGCTTCTTAAGAGAGCTGTACATTTCCTGTTTCAACAAGAACAGAAACAGAAACCAGGAGCTAGGAGTTAATGGAAGGTGCAGCATTAACTCTCACTGCAATTTGCTGTGTAAAGCTAAAGAGTGTGTTGCTATGGAAATAGCCTCTAAAACAGCACCTAAGTTCCTTCTGCCAAGAGTGTGATGCTGGTTAGTCTCAATCATTGTATTCCTGGTAGCCATTTTTAGGGCACTGGCCTCTTTATCCCCCTGGCCAAGTTGCTGCATGATTTTTGATCGTGTAAGAACCTACTGCAACCTCATATGAGTCCCATTCTCACAAGTTACATTGCTCGCTTGCTTAGATGAGCACTCGTCACCACCTATTTACACAGAAGTGCCAGCTTCAGTAATGCAGCTTTCCTAAACAAGGGGCCCTTCATGAGTTTTGGACTACAGCTCTTATTGGTCCCATGCAGCATGGTCAGTGGTCTAGGGTGATATCCAAAATATATGGGGTGCACCAGGTTGGGTAAGGTTGCACTAATGTCTCCAGCAACTCAAGAGTTCATGAAGATTCCATGCTGCTCCACCTTGATTGTGATTTGGTTGGCGCAATTACAGTGGTACCTCAGGTTACATATGCTTCAGGTTACAGACTCTGCTAACCCAGAAATAGTGCTTCAGGTTAAGAACTTTGCTTCAGGATGAAAACAGAAATTGTGCTCCGGCTGCGTGGCGGCAGCAGGAGGCTCCATTAGCTAAAGTGGTGCTTCAGGTTAAGAACAGTTTCAGGTTAAGAACGGACCTCCGGAACGAATTAAGTACTTAACCCAAGGTACCACTGTACTTTGATTAGTCAAGGCCTCTTAACACATAGGTTTAAGCACAGCTTGCTGAAGCAAGGTGAAGACAGCTTAATGTGCTCTTTATATCATGATACTTACCTCATAGATAAAAGTCTCTGAAATGATTTTTAATATTAGTATCGTTAGCACCATTTTCACATTTACAAAACCATCTGTTAGAAACCTTGTGGGACAACAAATAGAAGCATGACCTAGAAGACCTAGTATTAATGAGCATAAGAAGAGCCTAGCTAGTTGAGTGAAAATGCACATCTAGTCCAGCATCCTGTTTTCAACAGTGGCCAGATGCCCTTGTGAAGCTTCTAGAAAACCCACAAGGTGGCTATAACAGCACAGTCCAGTTCTCACTGTTGTTCCCCAGTGACTGGTTTTCAGATGTGTGCTATCTCTGGTCCTGGAAGTAGTATATATAACCATCATGACTAGCAGCCACTGGAAGCCCTGCCCATGAATTTGTCTGATCACCTCTTAAAGCCCTCCAATTTGGTGACCATCCTCACATCTTGTGGTTGCTAATACCATAGCTTAACTATGTGCTGCGTGGAAAACCTTTCACTATTCAGCCTCGTGGGATGAACCTGGGTTCTATTATTATGAGAGAAAAGAGAAACTATCTGCACCAGGCCCGCCATCTTTCTTTTAAACAAGAAGCACGCAAATATTGCTAACTTTTCATCACAGGGCAGTTGCTCCAGACCCCTAATCAATCCGGTGGCCATTTTCCGTATCTTTTGCTGCTCTACAATATCCTTCCTGAGAGGCAGCGAACCAAACTGTGCAAAGTATTTCAAGTCACAACATTTATGCAGCCCCATAGAGTTGTACAAAGAAATTATAATATTGGCAGTTTTGTTTTAGACCCTGTTCTTAATGAGGCCGAACATGGACTTTGCCTTTCACAGCTGCCTCACACTGTGTTGATTTTTTCATTAAGCTTTCTTTGATCCTAGTATTCCTTTTCCGGTTTGTCACGGGGAAATACTGGAGTGCAGGAAAGGGTCGTGGTGGCTCACTGATAGAGTCATGAGCTCAGCATGCAAAAGATTGCAGGTGCAATTCTCAGCATCTCCAGGGTTGGGCTGAGGGAGAGAGGGGTCCCTCCAGTACCCATGAGAGTCCTATGGAGCTAGATGAACCTACCGTCTGACTGGGTGTAAGGAAGCTTTCTATGCTCCTGTGTAACCAGGTGATGGGAACATTAGTTGGTATTATGGGCTCCTGATCCATTACGGAGCATAATTGTTTCCACCTTGTGGTCCCGGGAGAATGTTGAACCTCTGAACCAATACCTGGAGGCATTTCTGGGATGAAATAAAATTCAAGCAAAACAGAGGTATAGTGGGCTGAGAGATCACCAGTTATAGAAGTGCTCCTAGGTTTGCTGTTGGTTGGGAAAGCCCAGGTAGCATGAACTGCTGGAAATGCCATTTACCATTTATCAGTTTTGCTCAGGCCTAGGCAAACTTGGCCCTCCAGATGTTTTGGGACTACAATTCCCATCACAGGACCAGTGGTCAGGGTTGATGGGAATTGTAGTCTCAAAACATCTGGAGGGCCAAGTTTGCCCATGCCTGGTTTTGCTGGTATCACAACTGCAGTGTTATCTGGAGAAGTCTGACCTTGCCTTTTAAAGTCATACCCTAGTCGTGTCCATATTAGGATAATAATAACAGCAGCAGCAGCAACAACAACAGCAGCATAATAACAACAGCATAATAATAACAGCAGCAGCAGCAGCAGCAGCAACAACAATAACCATTTATTTGTGCCCTGCCCATCTGACTGGGTTTCCCCAGCCATTCTGGGGCACACTGCAATTTGCTACATTATTATTACTTCCAATGTGCTACATTATTATTACTTCCAATGTGCTACATTATTATTATTTGCAATGTGCTACATTATTATTATTTGCAATGTGCTACATTATTATATGGGCTGCATTATTGACTATTTATTGTTCACCCATTGTGGGTTTTTGAATTGTACGCTGCTTTCGATGGACTTGCCCAGAAAATGGATGAAATGATTTGTTTTTTTAATGCCAACTTAGTGCACCCTCTCACCCCCACATCCACTTCATTACAAAGGAGACCCTAAAAAGACCAAGCCTGGACCTACTACCCAGAGAAAGAGGGTGCACTTGCTCTGGTTTGTTTTTTGTTCTGCTTTGCAGTTTTGTTTTGTTTTGCAGAAATACCATCCCTTTTGTCTGAATTCATAGTAGAGCTTGAGGGAAAGGGAAGAAAGACTGAGTTGACAGGCTGGTACTGTTTTATCTCTTTGTGCCAATCTCTCCCCCTTCTTGACACCACCAAAAAGTGGGGGGGGGGATTTCTGCTTTCCTCCTTTTTCAGAGGCTCAGGTATAAGAGATTCTGGGGAACTTTCTTTCTTTCTTTCTTTCCAGTATTCTTTATTTGTTTATTTAATAACTTTCTACCTTGCCTTTTAGGGAAACTTGCCTTTACAAAGAAACTTACAATAAAAAGGTTAAAAACAACTGACCAAAAAAAGCATATTTAAAAAACATCAGGTAAAGTCAATACAGGGAGCTAGAAAAATAAAAGTAAGAAAAGGCTTGGTAGAATTTTTTATTTTTTAAGTGTCGAGCTTCTGTTTAAAGCAGAGATGGCGAACTGGATGTTGGATTTCTGTTTGTGCCACGGTGCAGTTTTTGGAGTCACAAGACTCTGTTTACATTCCAGACTGTTGGAAGTCTCACGGGAGACGGATGTTGATGTTACTGGTTTCCTGTTTCTTTGTCCAGTTGGTTCTCTGACTTCACAGAGAGCAGATGTATATTCTTTCTGTCCTGCGTAGATAGAAATAAATCCTAGCTATGTAGCATATATTTCTCACTCTTCTGCTGCTGTCTGTATACTCTGCATAATGGGAACTTGCCTGGAGCCTCATCAAAGGCTTAGGTCATTAATCACCGTCGGAGGAGATTCTGAAGTACGGAGGAGGAGAGCTATCTCAGCTCGGTTAAACGGAGTTCCGATACTGGAGACCCTGCACTCCCCCCCCCCATCTACTACTCCCTGCTAGGTAGGGAGCATTCCAAGCCCAAGAACCACCAGGTTGAGCAGAGTTTGGAGTACACCAGCTGAAATCCCTCATCTTGGCTCAGCCAGAAACACACTAGCATAAGCCAGAGCTCAGCTGAAACATTGGGGGATTGACATGTAAAGGGTTTGAACACCTCTGCTGACCCCTGCAGCCACATACATAGTGCTGTTAACCAGTGTGTTTTTTTCTGAAAAAAAGGTGGGGGAACTCACCACCTGCAGTGGCTAAATGTAAGATGTGGTTAATAAACTCAAGCAGACAATGATCTGGATTAGAAATGGGCACAACTTTCTTGATTACAGAAATAGGTGGATTTTTGGCTCAGGCATTGGGTGTACAGTGGTACCTCGGGTTAAGTACTTAATTCATTCCGGAGGTCCGTTCTTAACCTGAAACTGTTCTTAACCTGAAGCGCCACTTTAGCTAATGGGGCCTCCCGCTGCCACCGCGCTGCTGGAGCACGATTTCTGTTCTTATCCTGAAGCAAAGTTCTTAACCCGAGGTACTGTTTCTGGATTAGCGGAGTCTGTAACCTGGCAGGGGAGACACCTTGATCATGTAACCTGAAGCGTATGTAACCTGAGGTACCACTGTATATCTGTTCCAGCCCCTTCCCCACACTAGTAAAATTTTTTGAATTATTTAATTTAAAAAAGGTCAGGGAACTCATTTCCCCCCCCCCCAGTTCTTCCTTAAAAAGCACACACACCCTGCTCTTAACCCAGTAAGGGAGCAAAGGAATGACTGCAGAGTGGAAGCACAGATGAGTTTTGCAGGGATGCAATTCCACAACTGTGGAGCCACTTCTGGTGGTGCCTTGTCCCTGGGCCACACTTAGTAGAGTGCCTGAGATCAGGGCTTCTGACACCGATCTTAGACCTGGTACTAGGCCATATCATATGTAGTCTCAATTAGACATTTTATAATACATAAATGGAAAAGCGCTGCCTTTGTTCAATAGAATTTCCCCACAGCAATGGCACGAAATAAAAAGCTCAGTGTGAACACTGCCACGATGCTCTCACAAAAGTCAATAGGAAGTGTGGCATTGATCTTAATGAAAGCAGGATTGGGTCCTCCGCATGTATTAAAAAGGTGAGGGGAAATTGTCTTCAAAGCAATGCTTCCGAAGTTTCCTTTGTGAATTAATGTCAGAAGAACACTTGGTTGATATACTAACATTAAACTATAAAACCATGCTGATAGAGCGAGAAGTCACCCGGCTTAATGAGCGATCAATTCACTCAATACTGAGAGGTTATGGGATGCAGAGGTGGTATTTAGGAAGAGAATGCCTTCTTCCCCTTTGTAGCTGATAAAACTGGTTTCTTTAAAGATCTCCGTTTTGATGTGTTTTACTGCTTTGCAGAGTTTTTGTTAATAATATATATATATATATATATATATATATATATATATATATATATAATTATTATATATATATTATATTATTAACTTAGGGGAAGTGAGGGAGGAGGTAAAAGAAAGTGATGTTAATGCTGCTGGGTCTCAGAACAAAGTTCAGCTTCACGAAGAGTTTGTCTTTTTAAAATGAAAAGAGAGACAGACAGAGGCTAAGTTACTCCTTAATAATGATCAGTATTGGATTGCGCCCAAACGATTTCTTTCAAGGTGCTGCTTCTTGAAGGTGGAATAGAGTAGCAAATAGTCGTTAAGTCTAAAAAGTGTAAAAACCCTCCTAGGTTAAGCAGCATTTCTGACTGCAAAGTGTTCCGTATTTCTCTTAAGTTCCCAGGTCAGAAGTGCACAAATTCAAAGGATGTTCAGCAAATATAGGTCTGATTTGACAGGATAAAGGTCAGGAGGAGAGAAAAAAAAGATTCACGAATCCTTATAGTTACTACTGCTAGTGGGATGATTTTGACAGAAAATTATAGGAGAGGATTTAAGTGAAGAATTTTGTAACAAGCACTCCAAAGGTGTTCATATATGCTCTTTTGCTACACTGTCAATGGATTTCTGTTTTTAACCTTTGCCAAGGAACAGTGTGCGTCTTCAGGGTGGGTTTTCTTTTTTAAAAAGACTACTGTGAAGGTGAATTTTGAAAGGGAAATGCTTTTGACTAGTCTTCCGGGGGCAGGGGCGGAGATCCAGATTTTATCACCTGAAGGCCATTGAATAAAATAAGTTCTGGCTTATACTCTGGGCCTTTCCAGGCAGAAGGGCAACTGTAAACATAACAGCCCAATTTTCATTAGCTGTAAAATGGCTACTGTTTCCAGCACTGCTCCCATCTATATGTAAAGAAAGGATGCAGAACTCTATGGACCTACAAAGAGGGAGCCTTCCTGCACAATAAGCAGTTCGAAAGCACACCAGTACTGCTGTGGTGGGAAGGTAAACGGTTTTTCCGTGCGCTCTGGTTTCCGTCACGGTGTCCCATTGCTCCAGAAGTGGTTTAGTCATGCTGGCCACATGACCCAGAAAGCTGTCCGTGGACAAACGCCGGCTCCCTCGGTCTGAAAGTGAGATGAGTGCCACAACCCCATAGTCGCCTTTGACTGGACTTAACCATCCAGGGGTCCTTTACCTTTTACCTAGATTACTACAGCTGCTTTTAATACACACACACACACTATATATGTCTATTCAGAAAGGCGTCCCACTGAGCTCAGTAGGGCTTACTTCCAGGTCCATGGATAAAGGGCATCATCCTCAAAAACAAACTTGTACAGAGTCTGGACCAAAAGCATAGAAGTTCATGGAAAGTCTTGACAGGCTCTGAAAACTATGCAAGTGAGAGGGGAAGGGACTTGATGGTGATACAGCTTGTGGGAACTGAATGATATGTGCCAATAGTTCTATGGCACATTTAACCCTAACCATTATATTGTGGCATGACGTTTTGTGGGCTAGAGCCCACTATGTATAATGTTAGAATTCCTTCTCCATGATTGCAGTCATGGGATTTTTGTCTTTCATATGACGTGATATGTTTTGACTCCACAGAGTGGGAAGTGACGAAGACAGGATGTTTGTTCTGGGAAGTGGGACTATTGTCCTTTGTTCTTTTTCTCTTTGCTGTCTGATGCTAGAGAGAGAGGGAGCCATGTTGCTGTGCTCCATGTGTGTTTATATGTAAATAAAGTAAATTAGCCAAAATGCTGAGTTGCTGAGGTCTGTCACGCAAGGTGCGCAAACTCTGCGGATCTCTAAGTGTGCCGGTGTTGGTTGGCATCGGTCACTGTGATGTTCGGGCTGAAGAAAGCTTATGAAGCTCCCGAACGATTGACCAGGAGGGAGGGAACATGCCAGTCGGACAAGTGTCTCTGCCAGGGTCCTACTCGAGTGTAGGCTGAACTCCTGACATATGATGCTACCATCTTCTGAGGTAGCACAGTTGTGGATGGCCATCTGTCATGGATGCTTTAGCTGAGATTCCTGCATTGCAGGAGGATTGGGCTAGATGACCCTTGGGGCCCTTCCAACTCAACAGTTCTAGGATTCTAGGATTCCTCCCCACAGTGAGGGGCTGCTGAGCTAAGCCTGTTCTCACCTTCAAAGCACATGTTCACTGGACATGAAGGGTCAGAGTGAGATGGTACCCCCAAGCCTTTGTGCAGTCAATAGAAGTTATGAAATGGGTTTGTAGGCCTGTAGCTGCCACCTGGGTTCCTGATTCTGTGGAAGAGGATCTGTGCAAATAGGCTCTTTCACTGGACATGCAGAGATCAGGGCAGGACTTGCCAGTAGGAAACTCTTCACCTTCCACTTAATCAGATGCACAGATTGAAGGTGAGCCCAGAGCTGCTGTTTACCTGAAACGTGGATTGATGCTCTGAATGCAGGTAAACAGTACTTTTAATGGTTATTTTGCATTGTTTTTATGGTATTTCAAGCTTTACCGTATTTATATATACCATTGTGTACTGCTTCAATATTTTGTATGCGCTAGCAATATAGGAATGTGTTTTCAACTGAATAGATAAAATAATTTTGCCAAAAAAGCATTTATTGAAGCTGTATGGTGTGGCTAATTTAGTCACAGCGGCAAAGTCCCTGGCCTGCTTCTGGGGATCTCCTGGGGACCTTTACAAATCGATGCTTGTAGGAAACTGGAATATAACACACAATAGTAAACCTAAGGTCTTCAGTGCTTGGGTACAGTGGTAGTCCTTGTAAGCCCTAAGGAACAGCAAGAAAGAGGAGGCATTCTGTTTCCACTTCTGTCCTCTTCAGTTTACGTTTCAATCCGGATTATAGAATGTGAGGGAGGAAATCTGAATGTGTGTATATTTGCAGCTGCTCCAAATGTTTAGACAGTTGCCTGGAAATTGGAACCAGATGCTGTATACTATGATCTCCCTGTTCTTTGCCTCAGACGAAGTGTCAGGCTCGACAATACCAACATTTCATTAATGACTTTAATTAGAAATGTAAAGAAATCATGGAACTAAGCACCTGTGACGTTCTTTATCTAGAAATGTCTACAGATGCTTCTTGCCAAAAACAAACATACAAAGAAGCTGAATTATCCATAGTGTTTTCTGCTTCAGTTAAAAACTGATTGTTCTAGACTACACTTTCCTGGTGTGTAAACAATGTGCTGTTTCCCTTAAAATGCAGTTAAATGTCCATTTTCTCTTTCCTGTCATCCAGATTTTACCTGCATCCAAAGTATAAAATTCCAAATTTGAATAGATTATTAATACAGGGATGCATTGTTATTTAAAATTGTTAATGCTTCTTAGAATTTAAATTCCCCAGACTTGCACATTTTTTTTGGCTCTGTCTTTAAACAGTAATTTCTTATTTAACTAGCAAACAGGGGCATATTATTTCCATTCATATTTGTTATTTTATGATGTTCTTAAAAAGTGTTCTCTTACAGCATGGTCCTGTGCATATCTACATAAAAATAAATCTCATTGAGCATGCATCATGTAAACATGTGCAGGATTGCAGCCAGAAAGATGCATCACAGTATATGTAGTAAGTCTTAATATCAATAGATCTTGCAAAACATCTTTCAGAGTTTATAATCCAAACCTTTTAGTATGCACCATGTATGTTTGCACGCTGTTAAGCATCAAAGTAATGGTCCTTGATCACTGTGATGACGTGGACTGCGATCTTGCTTAATTAAAATCAATGGGACTTTTGCTATTGACTTCAATAGAATCAAAACTGCATCTGTGGAGATCAATGCCTCAGCTTCCTGACACTTTCAGTTCTTAATTATAAATGTATAAAAATGCTGCTTTATGATTTGTCCTCTTCCCATTGGCACCGATCATGCCATAGTTTCTGGAGAACAGACTGCAGATACTCCCCCCAGGATGTTGTGGTAGACTGTGGTAGTTGTTATATCAGATAAAGAAGCACTCTCATGAACTGGCAGGACAATGGGGAGGAGGAAGAGAATCCCAGCGAGAGGTGTAGCTGGGACTGGGACAACCAGGGCAAACAGGATGGGGGAGGAGAGGTGGGTGTAGGAAGTTGTGATGGAGGGGATGGGGGCCAGAGCAGTAGGACCTATCACCAGAGCCAGAGGGACCCCTGTCTCCATGATCATGGCAGGCTATGAGTCATAGGGAGAAGTGGGAGTGGCCTCTAGGAGGCTGAGGCTGAAGCAGGCAAGGGCCCACAGCCCAGCTCCCTAGCTGGCCCATAGCTGTCAACTTTTCCCTTTTCTTGTGAGGAATCCTATTCGGAATAAGGGAAACATTGACAGCTATGAGCTGGCCAGGTGGGTCTCCCTAGCTCAGGGAGGAGGCATGTGATTCCTGAGCTGGAGTAGGCTCAGAACAGGTGAGGGTCACCTGCCTCATCAAGCCCAGGTGCTGCAATTAGCAGGCAAAGTACAAAAGGCAAGCAGAGTTGAGGTGCTGTGATTGCTCAGCTGCCCATGTTGCTGGACCTCAGCTTGGTGTTTCCAAGGATACGCCAGCATCTCTGTGGGACAGTGCTTTAATTTTGGACATGTGGATTGATCCTGGACTGGGGACTTGACATGCTGACTTGCAGCCAGGTAGGCCAGGGGGTTCAGGACAAGCACCCTATTTGATATGTAAGCCAGGATCCTTCTCATGGCCATGACTCAATTGAAGTTAATTATACTGCAAACTATATACCAAGGTGGCGTCTTAATTATTTCTACATTGCCTTCAAATTTAAAACCTATGTATCCACATACTGTTTTTCTCCCAATCCTGAGTTGTATTAGGAGAAAAATGCAGCAGTTCAAGTGAAAGACCAAGAACTGAGAGTGGCAATCTGCTGGAAAAACTTTAATTGAGCTTGTTGTGGAAGCAATAATGTATTTATTTCAAGTTCGTGTGGGAAAACTAATCAATGTGTCCTCAGTCATAATGTGACATTATGTGCATGGGTGTGAAACTGATGGCTATGTGTTTGGTGCATACTGCAGCCCAGTGAGGTGGAGTAGATTTATTTGTGCTCCATTGTCTCAGCACAGCCATAGAAAAGGCCCCGTTTGTTGTGCCCACCTTCCATGCTTCAGGCAGAAAATGGACACAAAGCAGACCTTAAGGGCAGGGGAAGCAGTGGGGAAGCTTTTTCATTCAGAGAGCCACATTCCCTTTGTCTCAGCCTTCCAGGGGTCACATGCCAATGGTGCATGAGGTGCAATGGTGCATCTGCCAAAGCAGATGAACAACAAACATTAAATGTGCCTTTGTGCAGTAGGCCGGTTTCTACACCGAATCACACCACCCCATCTTCCAGCCAGACAAGTGAGAAGCACGATCAGAGTTCCATGACACATTCCAGTCAGGCAAAAGTTGCTGGGATGCAGAACTGAGCCAGTGAGGGGTGTGGCCTGGGGAGACTTTCAGGGCCAAACAGAGTCCTGGAATGCCTGAGATATCCCCCACCCCTGATATGTTCTTGTTCAGGATGGTTTGAACTGTCTTGTGTCCCTTGGTGGAGCAGCAGAATACAGACATGAATTTGGGTGATGTAGCAATATTTCCTGACGTTTGTGACTGAGGTTTGGCTGCCTTCATATCCTTGAGTTAATATATATAATATAATTTATATATAAATAAATATGTATTATATATTATATATATAATAAGAGCAATAATACAAAATGTGAAAACTTGAAACTATTGCATAACTCAAAAACACAACACACATTTTATAAAGCTGGAGAGAACATAATTCCGTTAGACCATCATAAATATCACATATGGAAGGTCAACTGGGGGAGGGGAATCTGGGCCTTCTGAAATGCCTGCATATGCAGTAATTTGACATAATGGAAAATAATTTCATAGCCATGGGACCCCCCTCATGGCTACCAACCTTACTTATCTGTTCTCATTCTGAAGCAAAGTTCTTAACCTGAGGTACTATTTCTGGGTTAGTGGAGTCTGTAACCTGAAGTGTCTGTAACCTGAGGTACCACTGTACATACATCTAGCTACGGTAGACTGGTGAGTGGATGGGACCCACCATCCTGCACAGGTTTGAACATGCTGTCTTTTTGGTCCCTTCCAGTTTCAGTTAATTATGTGTTGGGATTTTGGTTTGGAGTTTTTCAGTTCACCTATGCTTTTACAGTGCAGTTCATAATATATAATTAACATCCAGAGGTTAAAAACTCCCACACATTATGACCACAATCCAATGAAGCTGAGTTCATGCATGTTGAAGCTTCTGTTGTATTGTGGCCTACCTATACAATAAAATGCCACAGGCGTTAGGAAATCTGCAGTGGTTAGCTGCCTGAGAGATAGCAATTATACAGGATTCTTCTATTCTCAGTAGTGAAGGACAATAATAAAATCAGCATGCTAATCGCGGGTGTGAATTGATAATGAAGTGATATGATCATGGCGCTTTCTCACAATATAGCAAGCAGAACACATTTCATAATTTTAACTTGCAAGATGCGCTATTGTCAACGGGGTATTAAAGGTTTAGAAGTGAAAGAATAAGCACAATAGAGAAATATGCTTTTTTGTTACAGTCTACTTTTTTCTTCCTTACTGGATCTGCCAGCACATTAGCCTTTTAAATGAGTTGAATCTAAAACAGGAACTGCTGCTCTTCCTTCTATTGAAAATTACAGTTCTCTTGTTTTCCTTTAAATGGCAAATTAAAACCTTGGGCTTGTCTGTGGCATTCTTCCTTCTCACTGAGGACTGTTTCAAACAAAGGCAGCCTTATGGGCAGCTTCCTGGTGCTTATACCCAAGCAGGGCCGGCCCAAGACTTTTGGGCACCTGAGATGAAGCACAAAATGATTTCTCCCCCCCCCCCCCGCTGTCCGGGCAAGAAGGGGTGAATGAAGATCAGGAAAAGGGGGGGCATGATAAAGATCTGCCTGAGGAACAAGAGTGGGAGGAGACATGTATCACCCCCTATTCACTGAGAGGTGATATGGGTGGGGGACTGCTGAGGAGATGGCAGATGTGGTCTCCAAGGAGCATACTGAAGCTGTTGTTGTCAAAGCAGTAGCAGTAGCATTAGCAGCAGCTGGCAATGCATTCCTTGGAGGCTGGATCTGCTGCCCTGTGATTCATTTTTTTTTCTTTCCCAAATTTTTTAATTCATTTTATAACACTATTTGTTTGTTTATTTAACAACACAAACAGAAAAACAAACAATACAAACAAATTCTTATTTTTTCTAAACATTGTTAGGTGAGCTTCGCCAAGTCCCCCCATCTGATTTTCCTTTTACCTCATCTTTAGCAGTTTACGTATACAGTGGTACCTCGGGTTACATACGCTTCAGGTTACAGACTTCGCTAACCCAGAAATAGTGCTTCAGGTTAAGAACTTTGCTTCAGGATGAGAACAGAAATCGTGCTCTGGCAGCGCGGCAGCAGCAGGAGGCCCCATTAGCTAAAGTGGTGCTTCAGGTTAAGAACAGTTTCAGGTGAAGTACAGACCTCCAGAACGAATTAAGTACTTAACCCGAGGTACCACTGTATCATAATTTTAACCATTTTTTAAATCACATTTTAAAATACACTATCTTCTACTTCTAACCCTACAGCCTATATCCACTTCCAAAGCTATTCTAAGATTTAAATATTAACATATTTTTTCAAATATTCTTTAAACCTCTTCCAATCTTCTTCCACCGTCCCTTCTCTCTGGTCTTGGAGTCTCCCAGTCAGTTCGGCAAGTTCCATATGGTCCCTGTGATTCCTGCCACCTGAGGCAGCCGCCCACCTTGCCTCATGGGTGTGCCAGCCCTGTACCAAAGACATAAAAGGCAGTGGACCATCATTCTTCCCACATGTTGATGCATCTTGGTATGCAGTAAACGTTCTACAGTGGTACCTCGGGTTACAGATGCTTCATGTTACAGACTCCGCTAACCCAGAAATAGTACCTCGGGTTAAGAACTTTGCTTCAGGATGAGAACAGAAATCGTGCTCTGGCAGTGTGGCGGCAGCGGGAGGCCCCATTAGCTAAAGTGGTATCTCAGGTTAAGAACAGTTTCAGGCTAAGAACAGACCTCCAGAACGAATTAAGTTCTTAACCTGAGGTATCACTGTATAATGTAAATACAAGAGCTCATGAGTGGTCCTTTACCTCTAATCTTGAGGTTTCCAGAGCATAGACAACAATAGTTTGGCTATCCTTGTCCTAAGGCTGAGGTAAGGGGGAAAGAGTTACAGAGTGCAACAGAAAAATAAACGGAAAATTATAACCTATAGAGGAGGCAATATAATGAAAGTCTTCTCTCCGACTTGGGGTGATTCTTATTTCGAACAACAACTCCTAGACTTCTAATGTGTACAAAATAACCTGTGCTGACTTTCAGCTAAATTGCCCCAGGCTTCATGAGCTCAGTTTAGTCTACAATATTATTGTCATTTAGGAATACTTGCACAGATATTGGTATGTACAGGGGGGGTGAGGAGGTCAAAATCTGCGCAAATCCAATGCCTATCCATACATTTGATCATTAAAACTTCTAGGGCAATGATAAAAAGGCTAAGTTTTTTTAAAAAGTTATCTACAAAAGGTATCACCTCTCGGAAGCACCCTTGGAAGATCAAATAGATCTGTGGATGTAGCAGAAAGTAAAAGGTGCGAGGAGGAGACAATGAAAAACCACACCAAAAATAAAATAAAATAGGAATTGTACAAAGGGATGAGGACCAGGAGATGTAAGATGTGTGGGGATAAAAAGAGAGAGAGAGACAGGAAAATATCACGAATGGTTTAAAAAACTGGGTGTCCTACGTTTGAATAGTCTGGAAATGTGAATCCTCTTCACAATGCTTTCTGTGCTTGTTTCTGAAGAAAAATGGCAGTCAAATATAACTAGGAACATGGGATCAGGAATCACAGATCTGAAGCTGATTTTATGCCTCCCACCCAAATTTCTGAAAAAAATCCATGGTGAAGAGACTTTGCCTTTTGTCCATAGGGCGGGGGCTGCCCATACCATAAACCAAGCTTCATTCATTACTCAGAAGAGAGCCTTCAGCGCAGTAACCCTAGAATTATTTACCTATTTCTTTATTTCATTAAATGTATACACCACTTGATTGTAAAAAATAATAATCTCAAAGAAAACAAAACAAATTATTACTAAAACAGTTGCACACTATTTAAAACATGAAAAAAGCAGCAAGAAGCAGGAGGAAGGTCATACACCCCGTTCCACTCTCTTCAAAGGTCGTCCATCAAGGCAACCAATGCCAGCTCAGCCCAGTGTCCAGGACTGAACCCAGATTGGAATGAATCTAAATATTTGTCATCCAATGGTGCTTGCAGCTGCCGCATTATAATCCTCTCCATCATCTACAACTGGTTGATAGTTGTTCCAGTCTAAGGGGACTAGGGCTGATTTCTGTAGGAACGGCCATGCTACTGCCTCTTTCAAGGCAGCGGGGATCATCCCCTCACACAATGAAGTATTTATTATTTATTATTTATTATCATCAGCAGCATTATCATCATCATTCCATTTATATACCTCCCTGTATCCAAAGATCCCAGGGCAGTGTACAACAGCAAGAGCATAATTTACGCAGTGTACAGTGGTACCTCGGATTAAGTACTTAATTCGTTCCCGAGGTCCGTACTTAACCTGAAACTGTTCTTAACCTGAAGCACCACTTTAGCTAATGGGGCCTCCCGCTGCTGCCGCACGATTTCTGTTCTCAACCTGAAGCAAAGTTCTTAACCCAAGGTACTATTTCTGGGTTAGCGGAGTCTGTAACCTGAAGCGTATGTAACCCGAGGTACCACTGTATTGCAGTCCTGAGCTATGTAAGGATTTACAACACTAGCACTTTGAATTGTGCCCAGAAACTAATTAGCAGCCAGTGCAGTTGGTCCAGGATTGCACCTGGGGTTTTCTGCCGCGGCCCTGCCCCTAAGACACCCGTAAGACCTGTTCCTTTCAGCCTCGACCTGCCCCATAGCACATACAAACCAGGGTGCCACAGGCAGTTTTTAAGAGCAACCTGGTGCACGGCAGAGGGGGTTAACCACACTCTGGCCCCAACCAGTCAGCCCCACACTGCTAGATCTAATAAGCTACTAGCCCTGTGGCCCCGTGCATGTAATCACATTGCAAATTTAAAATTATCATAAATACCAGTGGGAAGAATAACATGCAACTCAAATGTGCATTTGTGACATTGTGGCGGGTCCTCCTTTATTGGCTCTCAAAAATCTGGCTGCTGTGCCGCCATCATTTGCTGGAGTAAATTAGATGATTTGTCTCACTTCACATTCACCCGTGAATGTGTTGACATATTTCTCACCTTGGTTCACCTCCTTATGAGCAAGTCATCTTTGACCTCCATATTCTTCATTCCATTCCTTTTTCACTGATATGAATGCAGCCGGTAGAACACCAGATTCCATTTCTTGAAGAACGATTCAAAGAGTATTTGAGAAATTGTAGGTTTCTTTTGCTAACTTGACCTTTTTCCTCTCCCTCTCCAACCCTTGGATCATTTAGCCACTATTAGTAAATAAAGCAAATATTGGCACATAGATTTATCCCATTCGATCCATGCTATTGACGAAGCAGCTTTCAGAGAAAGGTCTTTAACATTTCTGGAACATGATAATCCGACCGATACTTTATGAGAAAAACAAAAGTAATGATTTTATAGAAGGCCAAGTAATTCTCTTAAATATAGCTTTAATCAATGGCAGATAGGAATTAAGGATGAATGCTATTAAGCCTGAGGCCATCCTAATTTGAGACAATGGAATTATCAAAGGAAGGGTGGTTAAAATTAAAAGGATTCAGATATCTACGTTTGATGGTGCCTGCACTGAGATATGAATTTGTACCAAGCTTCTTTGATGAAGAATTCTCTGTAGCAAAATCGCTGCAGCAACTTTGTGTTTTCCAAGGGCTTCCTTTGTTAGTTTGATTTAATCATATTAGATAGATACCCATTGCCGTCTGTTCCTCTGTTATCTGGTCTTCTTTTATTTTAACACTTTGGATCACCCCCACCTCTGTTTTTGGGATAGAGGGAGTGATATCATCCTACTGGCTGGGCTCACTGAACCCTCCATGCATTCAGAAGGAGATGATGTCTTCATAGGTGCAATTGTATACAAATAGGCTATGAAAGTGCCAACAGAAATCTTACCTTCTGTAGGGCTGTCAGTTGTGGAAAGAGAGCCCACCTCCATTCAGCCTTTTCTACTGACTGCATGGAGACTGGGCCCATAAACATTCCTGGTACATCACACACACACACACACACACACACACACACACACACACACACACTTTCTCTTTCACACACATTTCATGGTATCCTTTCCTCTTCCCCATCGGGAGCAAAGCTATTATTGCTGGCTTCCCCTTCCTTTTACTGACCACCACCTACCTTTTCACTCCTGGGCCCAAACAGTAGTAGTTTCAATTCATAGATTCTTCCACTCATGTAGTCTTAGTAGAGGGATGGTGACGCTCAGGCCAGGTGGGAGGACTCTCTCTCCAGACCACACCCCATCCAGGCCACCGCCCTCACCAGCCCTGCCTTGCACCGCCCTCGAGTGTTTTTGCCCAGCTGGAATGTGTCTTTGGACTCGATTACAATATTTCTTGCATGTTTGCATGGAAGGTAAATGGGTATGAGTGGGTCCATGAAGGAACCAGCCTCCTATACAAAGACAACATTCTAATTTATTGCTCTGCCTGCCATGGGCCTGTGGCCCCCAGAAAAGTGCCCTGGAGGGAATGCGGCCCTTACCCTGAAAAACCGTTCACTATTCCTGTCATTGTATTAAACAAGAAATCAGGAAAAGGAATAACAAAATGAAAATGGATTTGCCTGTCTCTGTGCTTGCGCAGAAAGAAAAATGAGCAACTTGAGCTGTAATGGGGACTTGGCTGAGATCCTTGCACACCTGCTTACTCTGATTACACTATTGTCATCCCAATATGTCTCAACACAAGTATGGGAAAAGGCATATACAACCTCTGGGGTTTTGAGATTATGAATTTGACTAATTGTACATACTGTTTCCTATTAGTAAAACTGCTATCATATAAGATGCTTGTAATTATCATTTATTGCTCTATTTGGCTTCTAATTCAGCTGTTAGCTGATTATTATCCTAGTAAATTGAAATACTGCCAAGCTGATATTAGATTTCCAGTCTGCTTTCAGGGATGAAGTGGTTTTCTGGTCTGGACAGCTCGGCACACTGAGATACGGATCTGTCTCACACATATGTTGGGATCACAATTACCCACCTCCCTCATGTCATATTTTGAGGTCTTCATCTTTGTGTATAACCAACTGCACAGATTTCTCAGCTAGGCCCTACATGGATTGTGTTCTGTGTGTGTTGAACCTGAGAGCACACTATGCATCCATTTTGCTAAAGTTGAGCCATATCTGGTCAATGGCTGAATGAGAGATGGCCTGGGAACCTCGTGACCATTGCCTTGAGTTCCATGACTGAAGAAAGGTGTGAGATAAATGCACTGTAACAAGAAAATGAGCATGATGTCCAACTCATGGACATTCTAGGTGCAGACATGCTGGAGGGGGCAGAACAAGACCCAGGTGTGGTAAAAGTGGGGTATATATATTTTAAATAAAAAAAAAATGAGCTGGTGGGATACCAGTTCCTTTCCTATGTAAACTGTGCTTACATAATGCTCTGAGGTGGCCTTTTTATTCATGGTCCATCTCATTCAGTATTGTCTATTATATACTGACTGGCAGCAGCTCTCTTGAAGATAGTGCAAGATATCGGAGGAACTAACTGACTCCCTGGGTAAGCAAAGCTGTTATAATGATTGATTGCTTACTTAGCACTTACTGACATAAACTTGACAACCTAGGAAATACCCAGATCGACAAAAGCAGTAACAATCATGATTGTAAACATACACTGGGAAATCTTGTTCAGCTGCAGTTCCTGGGTGATGGTAGTGCTGGTTGTTCTGTTCCATATTTACACATACACACAATATTTCAAGAGCAGTACTGGATTCAACCCCGTGGAGGTCCCTAGACAGTTGAAATTTTGGGGACCCCCTTGTGTGTGCACTCTTACGGGATAACATTGAACTAAGAAAGCTTGATTGTAATTTTTGTTGGAATCAGTATTACTTTGATCCATTGTTGTGGGGTGCCTAAAAGGTGTGGTTGCCTATTTAGTAATCTGTGGAAGTCGCTGTCCAAGAGTGACAGAAAATACAGGGGATGATGTCAACATTGCGTATTAATTTGGAGTTCTTCCTCTCCTCAAAAGGAAAAGCTTTAAAATGCAGGTACAGGTCGTGGAGACTTCGTGGACGAGGAAAACAGCAGGCGATGATCCTAGGCATTACAACCAAAGTGGTTTGACCAAAGACCTTATGTGGCGAGTTCAAGGGAGCAGAGTGCAAGAAGGCTCTAGATGGATTCAGTGCATGGATACGGTCGTGGCTTGAGATGTGTCTGCAGAAAGGAAGACCAAGCCATGAAGATAATACTCATGAAAAGCTTTCACTCCCTAATCAGTTTATGCATAAGGTCCATATATATGAAAGTGTCTATTCCACCTGTCTGTTCATAGAGTCCAACAATCCACACGAAAGGTTGTTGCAGTTCCACAGAATCCTTTCACAGAGTCTAAGACAAGAATTTCTGGAATATTAGCCTTGTTTCGCCGTCCTAGCTTCATCAGTAGTACAAACTCATATATGATATCACAGGACAATGGATCTTATAGCATAGTACAGTGGTGCCTCGCAAGACGAAATTAATTCGTTCCGCAAGTTTTTTCTTCTTGCGAGTTTTTCGTCTTGCAAAGCACGGTTTCCCATAGGAATGCATTGAAAATCAATCAATGCGTTCCTATGGAGACCGTCCGGGGACAGAGGGGAAGCGCCGCGCGCCTTCCCCTCTGTCCCCGGACCTGTTTAAAGCAAGGGGCGGCGGGGAGAAGATTGCTTCTCCCCGTTGCCTGCCCCGCAATCTCCGGGGACAGAGGGGAAGGTGCGCGCGCCTTCACCTCTGTCCCTGGACCTGTTTTAAAGCAAGGGAAGGGGCAGCAGGGAGAATCGCTTCTCCCCGTTGCCGCCCCTTGGTTCAAAAGGGGTCCGGGGAGAGAGGGGAAGGCGCGCACGCCTTCCCCTCTGTCCCCAGAGATTGTGGGGCTGGCAAAGGGGAGAAGCGATCTTCTCCCCGCCGCCCCTTGCTTCAAAAGAGGTCCGGGGCTTGCGGGGCAAGCTTCATTTTGCGAAGCAAGCCCATAGGGAAATGTGTCTTGCGAAGCGGCTAAGAAAACGAAAAACTCCTTCGTCTAGCGAGTTTTTCGTCTTCCGAGGCGTTCGTCTTGTGGGGTACCACTGTAGTAGCTGCTGTTAAAGTGTATTGTTGTTTTGTGTAGTTTGTAAACTGGCTTACTAAAACATTTTTTGTGGGTTGTTGTTTTTTGAGAATTGTAGGGATATAACATTAATAAGTGCTCAGGTATCGGCAGCTCTCACTGTTACTGAAACAGAGTGTTCAGTTCTGTGAAAATTAAATTCTTAAATAGGTGGTCACATTTGTTTTAAGGCAGGAAATTGCTTGGTCTCCTGTTTACCCTTCATCTCTCGTTTTTCCTATCTGTCTAATCCAGAGTGTTTTTGCAGTTTTGAATGCCTTCATCACCAAAGGTGTACCTCTGCCAATATGCAATCAGACACAATCTGCTGCTTTGATGATCAGCATCCAAATTCATACAGGCAGTCTGTGGTGATTAAATGGTGCATAGTACTGTGCAAAGGTTTCCTGCATTTGGGCAAAACACACACACACAAAAAACCTCAACCCTTGGATGTGATCAAAACATCTGTGTATCAAAGAAGCCCAGGAGGCTTTTCTACTTCCCCCCTTATTTTCCCTTTGATAACTTCATCTAGGTAAGCAAAGCAGATGTTTTATATTAAAAGGTGACTTTTGAGAACTCTGTACTAATGCTTGTGTTAACTCCCAGAAACATAGTTAATATGAAGTTGCCTTAATGATAACGTAAATAGGACAGTTCACTGGCATCTTGTCTCATAGTGGTCAAATCTTAGAAGCTCACAGGTGTTTCTGGTAGCTTTCAATTCTATAATAATTTTATCAAATGTTCAAAAGATATTTTGTTTCAAACCTTCTGTGTATAGTTTAAACGCATGCCCCTAAGAGGGGTACAGTGGTACCTCGGGTTAAGAACTTAATTCGTTCTGGAGGTCTGTTCTTAACCTGAAACTGTTCTTAACCTGAAGCACCACTTTAGCTAATGGGGCCTCCCACTGCCGCTGCACTGCCAGAGCACGATTTCTGTTCTCATCCTGAAGCAAAGTTCTTAACCCGAGGTACTATTTCTGGGTTAGCGGAGTCTGTAACCTGAAGCGTATGTAACCTGAAGCGTATGTAACCCGAGGTACCACTGTATTTACAGGGTGAGGGCTGCTTTGTTAGTTGTTGACTGGCTGCTCCATAGATGTGGTGAATGGCTTGCCTGCAATATTTTCATTGTGAGAGGAGCGTACCTACGTCTTCCCCCTCCTGCAGGGCACAGTCCACCCTCTTTCTGCAGACCATGAATGGAGAACCTAATGTTCTCCAGATGATGCTGGACTCTAACTCCCATAATCCCTAGAAACTAGATATGCTGGTTGGGGTTGATGAGAGAGTTGGAGTCCAAGAGCGTTTGGAGAGCCACAGGGTCTTCATTTGTGCCATGCCAGGGCTTTGATCTCATTATAGGGTTTAGGAAAACCTTGTATGGAGTATTCGTATTTGTAGCTCTCCAAAGACAATTTAGTAATGTTAGAATTGGCGTTCAGGATCAAGTTGTCTGGTTAGGTGATGGAGGGAAACAGAGAAAAATAAGGAGGAAATGGCAAAAGCCTTGGAAGATGCAACTCATAAGCAAACTGAGGTCAGCAGATCTATCTGTGTATTCAGTTGTGTGTATTTACAAAGTCCTCTAATATTGCACTGATTTAGGTTTTGTGGTGGAACATTTTACTCTCTGCTAGTAAGTGCTATGTGTAGAAATGGAATCATTTACATTCATTTGTCTTCCAGATGGCATCTAAAGGTACTGGGACACCTGAGGTTTCCCGGCTGCCCCCACCTACAAGGTCAAGTCAAGATTAATCATATCTCATTCATTATATCTGATCCCAGTTACTCTTGTTGGTGCTTACAGCTGGTCCTAAAAATGGAGTTTTCTCTTCTTTTGTGGACAGATGGTTCCAGTACCAGACAGATCTAATTTCTACATGTCAAGAGTGAAATTATCCCCTAGCAGAGGATAAGCATAAGTGCATCTGTTAACTTTTAAATCATCTGAGACATAAAAGCATTAAACTGGGCATAGATATCCATCTTTGAATTGTAGTCTTTTTTCAATGAGTTGCTTTAAGGAAATTGCTTCTCAAAATGTTCAGCACTCTTCAAAATGACAGAGTAACGCAGCTCTATTGATCCTCCAAAATTCTTTTTTAAATATAAGTCATTTTTGTGAGCAAAGGTTACAGATGATCAACCTGTCTTGAGGCAATCTTTAGTAATTCATCTTGAAAAAGTTAAGCAGAAAGTTTGTGTTGACTTTACTAAAAAAAAAAGTTGGTTCTATACTGATATGGCTTGGTGCAGATGAAATGCTAGGTCCCTGAAAACCATGGTTTGCAACTCAGGGGCCATTCTTATGGAGCTCATTCCCTTTCCCTCCCAAGTTCACTGTTGAGATCTAATTTCCCCCATTGATTCTGTGGTCTGTGAATGCTTATTTACATGTGCATGGGTGCTAGCCATGTTTCCCAATATGAAAATACGGTCTGAACTTCTTTTGCTTTTTTCCTGAGCCATGATCATAGAGCAATCTGGTTAGTATAAGTAATAGATAGCGTCAGTATGCATATTAGTCTAATGCTTGTGGGTCCTGCTAATTGATTGGTTTGAATGGAAGAATAATGGCTAGATGTTGGAGTTTTGATTTTTTCCTGGTCCAAAAAGTAAAATTCTCTTACTTCTACATCTACCTTTGTGTAGTGATGCATACTGAGCAACACTCCCATTATAGATCACTCATGTTATCCCTACTTCCAACTTTTAAAAGTTGTTTGTTCTGACTTTAGGCTTCTCCACATGTTACTCTGAGCACAGTTAAAAACTGTCTCTATGCATGTGCGCATATGTATTGATTTGGACAGCTCATTGATTGTGTATACAGGTACACAGCCTGGACACCCATTGGACATTACATGTACAGCTCAACTTTTTGTGTACTTGCTGAATGTTACACGTGAACACCAATGTAATCTTTGTTCTGGCCAGTGCTTCACTCAGTGTTGTTTCCTAAACAACGCCAGATAAATTTAACTGCCCAAGAGCTGCCCTTCCACTGACAGATGAAAGCAAAACACAGAAAACAGCTGAGAATCAAAGACCTTTCAAGCAGACCATGCTAGACTTTAGATTCTAACTATTAGCTGCTCAGAGTTAGCTTCCTAATTAGCTACTTTCTTGGGCAACTAAGCAGATATTGTTTCATTTCATACTTGCAAAACAGAATAATGTTCATTTGAAGAGCACTAGCTTGACTGCTTATCCTAACATCCTAGCATTACGATGCATCTAAAAAGTATCAACCCATTAGAATTACAACTGTATACATTTATTTTAAAGAAATATATATCCTGCCTTGTCTAATATTCCAAGCCACCTTGGTTCCGGCATGTCAATGTTATATATGAGCTACTGAACTGTTTCAAGGGAGAAGTCCCTTCACTCCCTTATCTGGTGGGTGGTTTTGTGGGTGGGCTCTGGGCCTCCCTGGTAAACCAGCTTATAGCAGGCCAGATCATCTTCCCAGCCTGCGGGGCCTTTTGGCCTCTCAGGGCCTTGATACGCAAAGGCATTCAGATGTTACTCCCTATCAATGGGTTCACCACATGAGTTTTTTGGGTGGTGGAACACACTGACTCAGCCCTGAATGAACACATGTGTTAAAAAATGTGTTTAGTCATTTAGTCGTGTCCGACTCTTCGTGACCCCATGGACCAGAGCACGCCAGGCACTCCTGTCTTCCACTGCCTCCCGCAGTTTGGTCAGACTCATGTTTGTAGCTTCGAGAACACTGTCCAACCATCTTGTCCTCTGGCGTCCCCTTCTCCTTGTGCCCTCCATCTTTCCCAACATCAGGATCTTTTCCAGGGAGTTTTCTCTTCTCATGAGGTGGCCAAAGTATTGGAGCCTCAACTTCACGATCTGTCCTTCCTGTGAGCACCTAGGGCTAATTTCCTTAAGAATGGATGCGTTTGATCTTCTTGCAGTCCATGGGACTCTCAAGAGTCTCCTCCAGCACCATAATTCAAAAGCATCAATTCTTTGGCGATCAGCCTTCTTTATGGTCCAGCTCTCGCTTCCATACATTACTACTGGGAAAACCATGGCTATACGGACCTTTGTTGGCAAGGTGATGTCTCGGCTTTTTAAGATGCTGTCTAGATTTGCCATCGCCTTTCTCCCAAGGAGCAGGCATCTTTTAATTTCTTGACTGCTGTCACCATCTGCAGTGATCATGGAGCCCAAGAAAGTAAAATCTCTCACTGCCTCCATTTCTTCCCCTTCTATTTGCCAGGAGGTGATGGGCCCAGTGGCCATGATCTTGGTTTTTTTGATGTTGAGCTTCAGACCATATTTTGCGCTCTCCTCTTTCACCCTCATTAAAAGGTTCTTTAATTCCTCCTCACTTCCTGCCATCAAGGTTGTGTCATCTGCATATCTGAGGTTGTTGATATTTGTTCCGGTGATCTTAATTCCAACTTGTTAAAAATATCTGGTGTTAATTTGAGCTCTTTCATTAGGGCAAAAAACTAGGCGGCTACTTGCTTGTGCTGAGAGCAACAGTTTTGACAATGCTGGATGATTTTTTGAGGTTGTTCTTCAAAACAATCTTGCCGTGTTAATGGGGCACAATGGTGGGGTGGGGCACAATTTCTGACCCCACCGTGTTTTGGACCATGTGTCACTCCTGAGAAGTATTTTTCCTCTCTTATTATTGTTAGGCACAAAAACATCCACAACACATGCCTTTTAAAAGCATGTTTATTTTTCAGTTTAATACTGAAAGGGTAGTCCTTTTAACCATGCTGTGAATCTTCTCCACCCTGTTGTAAACTGGTGCCCCTGCTGGTTAACTCGCATTAACACATTAGTGTCTCAAGACTGTCCTGCTAGGTTTCTGGCTACGTCATGAGTCAATGGCGGCTGTTCTTCACAGCGCTCTGTGGGCTGCAAGGAAATTTAGGCAGGGGAAGGGATGATTTATGAGGCATAAATCATCGTGATACTCCTCAGTGTGGTCTGGGGAGTTCACTGCATCACACAGTGCTGCGCAACCCCATGTCTGCCGACCTGAAAGGCAGAGTGGGAGCAACCCAGGAGTGTGCCCTTGCCATGGACGAGCCTCTGTTACCGGCATGATTTGTGGATGGTTCCTTCTTAATCTGGACAGTTGGCTTTAATCAAGAGGCACTTCGGGACCAACATATGCTAATGGGCTGCAACCAATCAGCTGCCGAAAGTACCAGGCTTGGCTTTTAAGCTTGAGAATTCTTACAACAGCCGGGAGAGGAAGGGGGGTGACAAGGAGCTTTGTGCTTCCTTATGGTTTTCTTTCTGTTGTTCTCCCCTGCACGATGAAAGAGATGTGTGTGGCCATTGATTTGTTACTCTGTGTGGCATTTTGAAAAGAGGTGAAAGGCTTTTGATCTATGCTCAGTAAGAAATTTAATAAGGTTTTGCTGTGCCCCCCCCCCTTGATCAAGGCTGAATGGATTTTATCTACGACCATTTCTGGACTGGCGTGTTTTTTGAGGAATGCAGTGAGTGGGGGGAAAGAATGAACTGCATCTGAACAGATGCGGAAAAGAGGCTGAATTTGAGAAAAGATCTTGCTCTTAACTGTGTGCTGAGAAAGAACTGTGGAGGGGATTTTAATGGTGGAAGCCTGGAAATGCACCCTGTGAGTTATTTATGGCTGCGGGTTGTATGCTAGTCTGTAAACCAGGGATCCCCAAACTTGGCCCTCCAGATGTTTTGGGACTACAACTCCCATCACCCCTAGCTAACAGGACCAGTGGTCAAGGATGATGGGAATTGTAGTCCCAAAACATCTGGAGGGCCGAGTTTGGGGATGCCTGCTGTAAACAGTGGAAGGAATGGAATGTGATCTTGGACCATCCAGATAAACACTGCAAACAAGTGAACAATGGAAGATAGGAATGAACTCTCTAAGCACACCAGCTCTGGAACAAAAATGTATATGAAGGACTACACACATGAACTAAATTTTATATTTATAAGATGTAAAAGCGGCACTGTTTGTAAGGAGGAAAAAACAGTCAGCTGGAAGAATGGTTTAACGGCAAGTAAAGGATGACAACTGGACACTAGATAAGAAATGATGCAGCTATGGGAGTAAATGACATATGTTTGCAACAGGAGTGGGAAACCTGATTTTAAGAAATTGTATTAAGTTAAAGTAATTCAGTTTGTTTTGTAATAATTTGGAAAAATAATGAAAAATAATTTTATATTTTAAAAGTGTCCTGCTATTCTCATAAATCCATCTGCATTTATCTTTTTGTGTCCCCGCTTTAAGCTGCAATCCTGTTCATAATTTTTATCTAAAGAGTAAGCCACATTAAGTAGTATAATTTTAATGTTTTTCTTGCAACTTTAGGAAAAGCATTACTTATTTAGAGAAGGCAGCATAACAAGCCCCGTCCTAAAATGGAGAATGGTGCAAATATTACTGCTAAGTTCAAGGTTCCCCTCCTAACTGCATTTTATTTCACCAGAGAGCATTCTTTTGATTCTTTTGATTCTTAATTTACCCTTTTGTAGCATCAATGGCTTTCATTCCTCCCCCCATCATTGTTTCTATGACATTGACACTGCAAATGGAAATGAACTTTACTCTGAATAGAGGGATATGTTACCCAAAGTGCCTAATGCTACTCTTACTTATGAAGAACAGAAAAAGTTCTCTGCAGGAAAAATGCTTTGATATTGCACCGTTTCTGGCTGATGAATCTTTTGCATAACTTTGTGATTCTGCTTTCTGTGATTGTATGAAAAGAAAAATGAATGATAGTTTTTATTTCATTGTTAATCCATGATTCATGCCATTTTAAAAGGCATAAATTCTTCTTCTTTTCAAATCACCCTAAGTGATGAATAGGTCTGAACATGATTTCTAGAAACTTCTGTATAGTACTTTGTGAGTTTGAAAATTGGTGGTAGACCTCCAGGAACCACACATTTTGTGTGTGTGGATTGACAATTTTAACCCAATTTGTATTTTACCCAGGTTTCTTTATTCCAAATGCTTGCTAATAAATATTTTATAAACTTTGAAGATTACTTTTTCTCTCAAAAAAAGTCACTGCAGCTTGAAACTGCAGTGGGGGGGAAAAGGAAGAGAATTGGGGAGAGATTTAAAGACTTATTTTATCTGTTCTGTTAATGAGAATGTCCTTGAATCCTTCTACTTTTATTTTTGATCTCCTCAAGAAGTGATATCGTGTTGTTCTTAGATGGCAATGCCAAACCAAACCATGTCTTAGCATCAAATAATGTGCAGGCTCTTAGGAAGGAGCTTCCATCAGCTTTGATCCTTTTAGTTCAGCGCAGTGCAGCTGCTAAACCAACCTGCAATTGTGATTAAGTTTAAGCACATGCTCAGGTTCAGACGGGTTCAAATGTTGGCTTAGCTGCTGCACCACACCGCACTGCACCCAAGCTAAAAAGACCAGGAACAAGCAAAGCTGGGAGGAACAAATTTACTAGTCCGGTAAGCCACAATTTGGCTTACCGTGATATGCAAACCAGGTCACTGTCTTCCTTTCTCAAGAAGACCTAGGGCTTCTTTTAATGTCAAATGTTGGTTAGTCAGCTTTGCTATCACTTTTGAAAGGGAGCAAAGATGCCTTGTTTTCTTGTTTTCTTTGTATTTCTGAATTACTGACTTTCAGCTGTATTTTATCCCTTTAAATTTGTAAACTGCCCTGAAGCCCTAGTTGATGGAGCCATATATATGAATGCCCCAAAGGAACAAGCAGTTGATTGATATTTATTGCGGGAGATGCCATGCTGCTGTTAATACACAAATGAGTGGCACACAGAGGACACTTTCATCTTCATTTTGCTCTTTCAAGTAAAACCAGAAGCATTCTTCACAACAATAATTAAAGGCAAGCCGCAATCATTAAGTAAATGCAGCTTTCTTAAGTCTGCAGCTCAGTTTGCATGCACAAGTGATTTATTGATTTTCTTGGAAAGTAATCCAATACAAAATTTACTCTGTTTTTTTTTATAAAAACACACACACAACAAAATTAAATAATGGATGATCCAATTTGTTCTAACATGAGTTTACAACTGTAGCTTGCTATTAATGTAACTAAGTGCACGATAAAATAAACTTTTAATTTTATTTCGAATTTTGGATCTCCTTGCTAAATCGGATTTGTATTGAATTTGTCTTTTTTTAAATAAGAAAATACTCTTGGTGCACATGCACAGGTCAGATGAAACTTTCAGATATCATTGTACTTCATGGACTCCCTGATGGGCTAATAATTTCATAACAGAAGCAGGAAAGCACAGTGTGGCACCCCCAACTCCTCAAAAGCACTGCAGCCATTTCAATGATTTATTAATTTTTCTGTTAAGCCATTCTTATTGGTGAATTGTTGGTGTATTAAAATATCAGCCAGATAAAAAGAACAGTAAGATAGCCATTGCTATGTACAATGCAACTTAAAGAAATGTGTAAAATATTTCTCATTAATTTTAAATACAGATATAGAAGGAATAGGCTAAATGTGTGTTCTGTGCAGTGCAACCCTACTGGGCTTTCTCTGAGAAGTTAAGGTAGTGGTGGTTGCTGTAGCCTTTTCTGCTGTAGCCTTCTAAGCAATACCGCCCATCCCTGCTTGCAGCCTGGCCCTTCATAATCTTACCAGGGCAATTCCAGAAGCTGGCAGGGGTGTTCACTCCAGTGTCCAAGGGAAGTGGGTGCAAGCAGCACCCACCATCTTAATCGCCCCTCAGTGCCTGATCCAGAGGCATTTGGCAATAATTGAGATGGTGGTGGCAGCTGCAGGTGGCTTCATTCAGCTAATCCAAATAATAGCTGATTCAAATAAGAGTTAAATGATGGATGGCATCAGCCTCAGTGGGTCTCCATTGGACTGTGGGCCCCAAGATGTATCAGGCCATGCTGGGTGCTGACAATGGGTCTGACCTAAGCGATTATAAGGCAACACAGGGTGCTTTGGGAAATGCTTGGCATGACATTGGTATGGCATCAAATGATTTTTCGTGATACCTGAGTCTGTACTAGAAAATTTAAGGAATAAACCCATGTCTTGTCCTTCAGGATTTGCACCTAGTCCCTTTTACTCTTCAGTTGCAGCACCATGACTTCAAATAGAGGGCTAGTCGAAAGCTTAGTATATGTTTACTCTAGTCATAGAAAATACATTCATTCAGTTTTATAAATAGAGGGTATAACTGAAAACCATTTTTTTAAATTTCTTTTTCCACTTCGCCCCAAACTCCCTTCCTAAAACTGCTTATTATCTCCATTATTAATATTATTATTATTTCTTGCCACAAATAAATCAGGACTCCAATATCTGCTAGTATAATCTGGCTGTGCTTATAAAGGAGAGCACCATTTTAATACTGTGTGTGACTATGTGTGCACTTGAGTGCATGTATGGTCACACAACATGAGCATACTTTATGGGATAAAACAGGGCCAAGATTACCATTAGACAAAGTGAGGCTGCTAGCTTTAGTACTACTAAAAAACAGCAAACTATTAGTTATTTAGTATATTATTATGTTTATCGCACGTTGCCGGGGGGTGGGGTGTCATTTGGGTGTTTCCCATCTCAGGAAGCAAATTTTTTTGAATCGCCTCTGGGGTTGCCATATGTCCTCTTTTTCCAGGGCACATCCTCTTTTTCACATGTATGTAAATTGAGAGTCGTTATAGCGATCCATAGTTAAAAGTAAGGTAAAGGTAAAGGGACCCCTGACCATGAGGTCCAGTCGCGGACGACTGGGGTTGCGGCTCTCCTCTCGCTTTATTGGCCGAGGGAACCAGCGTACAGCTTCCGGGTCATGTGGCCAGCATGACTAAGCTGCTTCTGGGGGAACCAGAGCAGCGCACGGAAACGCCGTTTACCTTCCCGTCGGAGTGGTACCTATTTATCTACTTGCACTTGGATGTGCTTTCGAACTGCTAGGTTGGCAGGAGCAGGGACTGAGCAACGGGAGCTCACCCCGTCGCGGGGATTCGAATCGCCGACCTTCTGATCGGCAGGCCTTAGGCTCAGTGGTTTAACCCACAGCACCACCCGCGTCCCAGGGGGATTATATGATGGGTTAATTTTCACGATCAATTGGCTTAATTGTGCAAGGGCTCTTTGGTTATCCAGATTACGATCTAGTGATGATAAGTACATATTTCAAATGGACTGCCTCATTGGGATGCCTACTCGCAGTAACTCGCGGGGATTCAAACTGCCAACCTTCTGATCGACAAGCCCTAGGGTCTGTGGTTTAAGCCGCAGTGCCACCCACGTCCCCCATATTAGTTAAAAGTATAGTTAAAAGTAGAAGTCGGCAAATGCGTCTTCTTTTTTGCTCTTCAAAATATGACAACCCTAACCATCTCACAACTATAAAAAGTAATGGCATTTTATATCACCTGTATATGCACATACACATATACAGATATTTGGATTTTTAGCCCAGCTTTTAGGTGGATTACAACCGATCAATAAAATACAACATTAAAATTCTAAAGATGTAAAATAAGTCAAAACAACTAATCAATTTAAATCTAAAGCAACCAATGTCATCCTCCTCACCCTCAATAAAATGTGATGCAGACAGAATTTCTTATACCAGATGTAATGATCTGAACAACAGTATTAGGCTGATGTACAGAATGGAGATTTTAGAATGCATTCATGCTTTTAAGAAGTTCTGTAGGACCTCTTTCTTTTTCTTCTTCCTTTTGCACATATCTATTAGAGCAAATTGAATGTTTGAAGTTTCTGGCAGATGCCTGAAAGCAAGCTAATTCAATACAATAAATAATCCCTGTACAATGCAGCGTGCTTAAGGATAATGCAACAGGTACACTTATTCAAGTACCAGGTCCTGCATTTCTACTGTAATGATTTATCAGGTGTGGAATGAGAAAACAAAAAGACTTGTGAGTCATAGTTCTGTGAACGCTTGCCATGCCCTTTCAACTGACAGCACTCCTTCAGGCAATTTTGGCCTCATAACCCCCAAAGCTTTGATCACCCCAGTGTCCAAGTCTCTTTCTGGTTGTTGTTCAGTTTTTTGAAATGTTCCTTGCTCTGCAAAAGAGGTTTCTGTTTTTCTGTCGCATTCTCTGGGTCTTTGAACTCTGCTGAGGCCACACTTCTTACCAGCCATGTTCCATGCCCTCCGTGGCTGCTTTGGCATGTTCTTCAACTGTGACAGTGCCTCTTGTTTACCCAAATGGTGAGATGTGTGCATAGGAATGTGGATTAGCATGTGGCATATGAAATGTCCTGTGGAAAAAAGAGGGCTCACGTTCCACACAACCTTCCATTTCATAAAGCATTCTGTGGATTGGTCAATGAATCTAAAAATATGTTAATAGCAAACTATGACAATGTAGCCAAAACAGGCTTACTGAAAAAGAAAAGGGAGATATCAACATGCTCGCTGGAGGCCCAATGTTTGCAGAAGTAGGGAAAATGTCTAAATGAGTACGAAGCATGCTCAGTGTCTGTGGAATGTTTGCTGGCTGGGTGAGAGAAAGGGTGGTGTGTGTGTGTGTGTGTGTGTGTGTGTGCGGAGGGGGGGGAGAGAGATTATATACAATGTCTAGACTCTCTATACAGTGGTACCTTGGTTCTCAAACTTAATCCGTTCCAGGAGTTAGAAAATCAAAGTACAGCTTCTGATTGGCTGCAGGAGCTTCCTGCACTCAGTTCGAAGTCGCGGAAGCCACATCGGACATTCGGCTTCCGAAAAACGTTTGCAAACCGGAACACTCATTTCCGACTTTGCGGCGTTCAGGAGCCAATTTGTTTGGGAGCTAATCTGTTTGACTATCAAGGCACCACTGTATTCAAAAGAACTTTACTTTCATATATATATGTATCTGAGAAGAATATATTTACAATCTCACACTTATTCACTTTGTTCCTTACAGAGAGCTTCTACAAAGGTTTCCTCCTCTTAACATTTAGGGATCTTCCTCTGTCTGTTTCACTTCACACAGATCACACTGACACAACACTATCCTTATCAGTATGTAGAGAAACCTCTCTCAGCAGCCATTATCCCTCATAAACACACAGAGAAAAACAGCAGTTAAAAATGACAATTACTGGAATAACAGTCACAACAGAATGGAATGTCTCTCTCATGTGACTCAGTCAGCCAATCACATGAGGGCTACTGCCAAAGGAAAAACCCTATGTTAAAAATATACAGTAGTTTAACATAAGTGAACATTCCCAATTCAAGATATTGAACCATTATCCTTGACAAAAGGGAAGAGAATATTTTGGAAGGTGGCATAGCTGGTTGGCTTGGACACTGAACGGGAGTGCTCTGCACTACAACATTGTGCTGCAGATCCAACTTCTGTTACTGAATGTAAAGCACATAAGGAAACATCGTTCGTGCACTTCCTTTCAAGTCCCTGTGAATTACAGATTAATTTGCACTTTGTGGAGAATAAATGTAAAGCCTTCGGATCAATGAATCCCCACCTTCTCTCGAAGATTAGAATGTATGTGAGGACAGTGACAGAGGAAAAGGCCTAGCTTTAAATACTGGAGTGACTGCACAGAACAAGAAAATCCTAGTTAAAGGCTTTGAGTAATATATTTGCTTTGATCATGCTAATGACCATTTTATAACTCGTACAATGCCTAATGTGACAGACTGGAAACAAGGGAAGCTTCTTTGCTCTGAGACTGAATATTTCATGACAAAAAAATGGTCTCACATAGCATTTTTTAAAACTGATATTGAAAAAGAAAAGGACAACGGCTTGAAGGCATTCAACTCCCTCTATCACCCAGTTTCCTCTGAGAATTCTTAACAGAATAATAATAAAAAAACATATGTTATTGTGTCTATTATATTTTGATAACTACAACCTGTATAGCTTCAGGGGACTTTGGCAGTGTGTCACATTTATAAATAGGAATGTATCACTGGTAGAATTCCGAACTTACACAATTTCTTTGATAGCTGAGGCTTAATATAGTTCTGTGCGTCATTAAAAATGAGAGCAGTGATAGCAGGTCTTGATTCCGACATCTTGGCCTCTAGTGCATGATGGTCCTACTGGTCTGCCACCAAATTGTTTCAGCATTCATTGATACGTGGATCTTCACAGGACCTTTTTTCAGCTGGAACTCACCAGAACTCAATTCCTGCACCTCTCAGGTGGGTGCCATTGCCATTATAAGAGAATAAGGGAAGCGTTCACAGTGAGTTCTGGTGCCTCTTTTTCTAGAAAAATAGCAATGGCTCTTCACACATTCCACAAGCTGTATTCTAGTATTTATCCCAACCCATCCACCCAGTAGCACACTGATTTTCGCTAATCCTGGCAGTGATTGCTTGAGAAACATTATGGGATTTGGGTGCTACATTTTCCCACTTCCTCCATTGTTCTCTCCCCCCCCACATACATTTTATTATTTTTACAAATAAAAAATACAAACAAACACAATTCAATAAAATCATACTGTATGTAAAGATTCCCCAAATCTTATGACCCCCTTCCCCAATCCTGTCCATGGAATCTTATCTTAAATGTCTACAACTGCATATTAATACGTACTCCAGTTTTTATTCAAACCATATCATCCATGTTTTTTACACTACAAGTGAGTCAAAAACCTGCTCTTGTTTCCATCTGCTTACAGTGGTCTCCTAGATAACTTATAATTTTTCCCCATACCCAATTGTATCCTCTTGGTTTCTGAGTTTTCCAGTCAGCTTTGCCATCTTGGCATAGTCCATCAACTTGGTTTGCCATTCTTCTCTGGTAGGGACTTTGTCATCTTTCCAATTATGGGCCAATAACATCTGTGCGGCTGTTGTTCCATACATAAAAAAGTCTTTTCTGCTCTTTTGCAATGTCGGTACCTGTAATTCCTAATAAAAAGCTTCTGGTTTTTTAACAAAAGTTATTTTAAACATTTTTTTTCCATTTCATTATATATCATCTCCCAGAAAGCTATTTTTATCTTACAAGTCCACCACATATGATAAAAGGTACCTTTTATTATTGTTCTCAACCTCCAGGTCCCTTGCATCGATCCATTGGCTTGTTATCCCCTACAGTGGTGCCTCGCAAGACGAACGCCTCGCAAAATGAAAAACTCGCAAGACGAAAGAGTTTTCCATTTTGGAGGTGCTTCGCAAAACGAATTTCCCTATGGGCTTGCTTCGCAAGAAGAAAGCCCATAGGGAAATCTCCGCCAGCCTTCAGAAGAGGTCCTGGACCTCTTCTGAAGGCCGGCGGGGGGCAAGGGTCTTTGCTCCCCCCGCCTGCCTTCCCGGGACAGCGGAGACTTCTCCGCTGTCCCGGGGCGATCTGAAAATGCTGGCGGGCGGCAGCGAACGCTTCGCTGCCGCCCGCCAGCATTTTAAAATCTCCCCGGGACAGCGGAGAAGTCTCCGCTGTCCTGGGGGCTTTTAAAATGCTGGCAGTCGGGAGGAAAGCCCTCCTGTCCCCGGAGCTTGCGGGGTGGGAGGTGGGGAGAAGGGCTTTTCTTCCCACCGCCAGCCTTCAGAACAGCCTTCTGAAGGCTGGCGGTGGGAAGAAAAGCCCTTGTCCCCCTCCCAGCCTTCAGAAGAGGTCGGGGGCCAGACTGTCCCCGGACCTGGTCTGAAGGCGGTTTCCATAGGAACGCATTGATTGATTTTCAATGCATTCCTATGGGAAACCGTGCTTCGCAAGACGAAAAACTCGCAAGAAGAAAAAACTTGCGGAACGAATTAATTTCGTCTTGCGAGGCACAACTGTATTTTGTTTTGATGTTTTGTTTCCATTGTGTGTGCTCATGGTTTTGGCGTGGTTTGAGTTGGCTCTGTTTGTTTGAGCAAAACTCAACTGAATAAGATGACGTATGAAATGACCCTTGTTGCCCGTTCAGGCAGCCACTTCCCCGCACACCTGAATGCAAAGCAAAGCTTCCTGCAAACCACTGTTTCCTATTTTGTCCAAACCTGGAATAAAGCCAGGCTGGTTTAAGAACAAGCCATGTTGGTTTAAGAGCCCATCTTGTTCTGAAGCTGGTAACCATGGTTTCCTGATTTGGACGAAATAAGGACTATGGCTAATTGAATACTTCCACATTTTATTTGGGTGTACCATGAAGGGGTGCTGGAATGGTGCTGGAGGAGACTCTTGAGAGTCCCATGGACTGCAAGAAGATCAAACCTATCCATTCTGAAGGAAATCAGCCCTAGGTGCTCACTGGAAGGACAGATCCTAAAGCTGAGGCTCCAATACTTTGGCCATCTCATGAGAAGAGAAGATTCCCTGGAAAAGACCGTGGTGCTGGGAAAGATTGAGAGCACTAGGAGAAGGGGACGACAGAGGACGAGATGGTTGGACAGTGTTCTTGAAGCTACCAACATGAGTTTGACCAAACTGCGGGAAGCAGTGGAATACAGGAGTGCCTGGTGTGCTCTGGTCCATGGGGTCATGAAGAGTCGAACACGACTAAATGACTAAACAACAACAACAACCATGAAGGGAGAACAGAAAGGCTCGGTCATATCTTGGCATATTAAGCCAAGATATGGTTGTTCCTTATGTAGTATTTTTTTCCAATAAAGATGTATTAATGTTTAGGAGCACATGGCTTTACATTCAAGCATAAATTTGGCATTCATGAAATTAGAGTGTGTGGAGTGCTTATAAGGAGAGAAGAAGGCTTGTCTTTTTGGAGTATTTAATCTGCATGTTTCTATTGAACAATGGAGTACCTACGTGTTAATTTTGTATGAACCTCCTTCTAGCTAGCATGAAATTCTATGGTGTGTCTGTTCCATGGAGCTGTTCCTGTGAGTTAACTGAGGCTGTTTTGAACTATGGAAGTGACCTATAATAAGTCTAAGGGTCAACCTTCATGTTACACATAGTGCTTTGTGTCTCTTTCTTAAATTAATATTGGGGTCACAGCACATGGGAAAGGGAGCTTTGTGCCTTCTCTCCCTAGCTGTGAAGCCCCAAATATCGTCCCACCTTTCATGATATGTGTGCCAGCAGGCTCTTTATCATTCTCTTTTCAAACCTCGTAACTGCATGAGGGTAGGCAGTATCGGAGGGGAATTGAAAATGGGAAGGTAGGAGACAGAAGCTGATATGTGCTTTAATCCATTTTTAGCTTAACTGTTTATTTTATTTTTATTTTTATTTTTAAAAAACCATACCTGCTTTATTGACAGTTTTAAAGTTTTAGAAGGCCTTTTGTGTTCATAAATTGTGACCTTCTGTTTCACTTACACATTAAAACCAGCGTTAGAAACTGAGATATGAAAGCTAGGACCTAACTGTCGCCTTAAACCTAGGTTATGGGTGCAACATCAGAATGTCCAGGCACACATTTTTTTTTTATAACAAGAATACAAAACTGAAAATGAATCTTCTTCTTCTTTGGCGATCACTCATAGCCGAGTAAGATTGTCTTCCATAGACACAGTTTTAACAATGAGTCTGTAAGTGACTGTGGAGGCCAATTCTGGACCCACACGTCCTTCCACAGTGGGGACATTGGTTTCTGGGAGGGAGTTGATCACGGTGTGGATTTGCCAAGCGTGAAAATGAATGAACTGCAGCTAAAATATTATGTTCATTTTTCACAGGATCTAGTCCTGGGGTCAGCAATTTTTTTCAGCAGGGGGCCGGTCCATTGACCCTCAGACCTTGTAGGGGGGCTGGACTATATTTTGAAGAAAATAAATAAATGAATTCCTATGCGCCACAAACAACCCAGAGATGCATTTTAAATAAAAGCACACATTCTACTCATGTAAAAACATGCTGATTCCTGGACTGTCCGCAGGCCGGATTTAGAAGGCGATTGGGCCTGATCCGGCCCCCGGGCCTTAGTTTGCCTACCCATGATCTAGTCCTTCCCCTGCCCACCCCCCTACTATCCTTAAGAGGGTCTCAGAGAGTAGCTGGAAGTGGGGAGGCAGAAAAAGGTCCTCCTTTCCTTCCACTCTGCAGTTTTAATCTGAAATTTTAGATGCATTCCTGCATCCAGAGCTCAGAAACTGCTCATGAAATTCCCTGTCGCAAAATGCGCCTAGAACAATGGGAGTTTCGAATACTAATTAAAACCACCCGTTAATGCGATATATGGACATGATCCAAAGTTCTGTGTGCCATTATCCATACAGGGTAACACTGTTTGTGTAGTGGAAATTTCCCTGCCTATGACATCAGGTGCTCAGAGCAGCTGCATTTGTCTAACCCCCAGGGAATTGGGGTTAATGTAGTCCCCGCCCTCCCCACCCCCATCTGCAGTATGCTACAGGGTGTGTAATGGAGAATAATGATAAAAATAACATCATTCCAGGAAGAAAATTTGTGTGTCTCGGGTGATTATCATGGTTTTGAATTTGTCTCATTGGAACGTCAGTCCCTGCAGCGCTAGAATGCTTCCTGATATCATGTGAGGGCTTTGGTTCAGAACAAGCTCACAGCAGAACGTCACCTCTTGAACTACTTGTGTAACTTGCTCTCTCCTAGCAAGTTTTCCCCAGACGTATGTCGCTTTGCCTTTGAGGTTACTACTGAAACCCAGAAGTCTAAACAGAAATAGAATAGTGGCACAGAGCTCAAGGCTGCTTCCTGCAGTCTGCAAATGGACTCTGGAAATGTTCTGCTCTATCTGTGAACAAAGACATTGTGGGGACTATTTCACCGAATTTCTCCAGGGAGGGGAGAAATTGCTTCAACAGTTTCTCAGGGATGAGGCTCATTATTACCCGTGGGAGAAGAACAACTCCTTCCTTCGTCGCTTTCAGTTTTTTTATGGTGGTGATGCGAAGGGCAGCAGCAGCAAATGTCTTGACAGTCTATCTCCCATTTTGCATCCTTCATAATCCTCCACAATGCATTATGGGGCACATATTGTAGCTGCTGGGGCAGGGTGTTATATTTGGATAAAATTGGGAAGTGGGAAATCGAAGGTGAGAGGCGAAAGAAAAATCTCAGAAGTTTCCTCTGAGAAATCTTAGTTTAGCTCCACCTGGAGCAAATATTCAGCAGTGAAAAAAGAATTCCACTCCTAAAGCCCCAAATTTCAGGCTTTAACCCTAAATACACTTTTTAGTAAGGGAATCCAACCAAACACAGTAGGGTTTTACTTCTCAGTAGGACTTTACTTCTAAGCATGCACACAATTGCATTGTAAGCAGTTCCAAAAGTTACCAGGGTTATATGCATGAACCAGCCTGGGGTGGGGCCAGAACTAATCTGTATGCTTTAGTTTCTATTTTGTTATATTGTGAAAAGCGATCAGTATTGGTTGTTTGCTTTGGGGGCTGAAATATTTTTTGTTTTTGTTTTATACCACTAACTGTGTGATTGCATTTCTCTTCAGAACCATAGGCTACAAAAAGAAATACGTAAAGGTTCCCCATGGCCACATGTGGGTAGAGGGTGATCATCGTGGACACAGCTTTGACAGCAATGCTTTTGGCCCGGTAAGTCACAACCATTTTCTCCATGTGTATTTTATACCACATAATATACAGTAATAAAAACTTGTGGAGATTCGGTCCCCGAAAGTTTATTTTAAAAGACAAAGTTCTGTAGGGGGCAGGCCAGTTTGTCTCATCATGCTGTTGCAGGAAGCGGGGAGAACTTTGACGTGTGTGGTTGGTTGTCTTGTTTAAGAGCACTTAAAGCAGGGATAGGAATGGTTGCAGCTCCCATAATCTCTGACCATTGACTATGTTGGCTGGGAATAATGGTAGCTGGAGTTCATCAACATCTGGAGGACCACAGATTCCCTGTCCTTGCCTTAGATAAACTTATTCCTACACTGGTATATCAGAACAGGTCCTGAGGGGATACTGTTTAACAGCAGAAAATTCTTATCACTCTGAAATAATTGATGCTGTAGGAGTTTTCTGACTTTGAGTGCTATTAATGTGGCCTGATATTTATTTAGTGCCAATGGTGTGCTAGGAGCCAAGTAGGACACAGAAAAGCCCAGAGCTTTGTATAATATACGTTAGGAAGACTTGCCTGGGACAGAGATGAGGGGCTGACAATGACAAGTGAGATGGGAATATTGAAGCAGAGGCTGTGTGATGCCCCTAAGATAGTCTGGGAAGTCTTTTGAAGAGAAGTGGACCTTGCAGAGGGCAACTTATAGGAAGGCAACTATACTCTGTAATGGCTGTTTCGACACGGCGATCACTTGATTTTGTGATTCTGGAAGGAAGGTAGCCAGGTGAACAGAGATGAGAAGAATGATCAGAGAAATGGAGATGACAGAAGCCATTGTGGGGAAAAGCTATGGTAAGATATGATCTTCAGAGTAAAATGGGTGAAGAAAGAATGTAAGTCCAAAAGCATTCAGCGTGCAAACTGTGTCTAGATTCTCACAGACGACAACAACAGCACCAGTCTATTTTGATATGTGTGCTGTAGCTGGGAGCAGATTGTTGGAATTGGTGATGGGTTTCCAGTATAAGTAAACAAGATGATATGCTTAAGATGTCTTTGGATGGAGATTGGGACCATGGCAGAAGGGGCTAAATATGGAGGTGGGGGCAATTCAGAGACAGAACAAACTGAAGGCATTCCAGTCACTATGTGACATAAGCAATTATAGAAGACAGTGTGTCTTGCATAAAGTAGCTAGCTGCTAGAGTGGCATTGGAAATGACACTGTACAGCAGGATGCATCCGTCTCATTAATGCTGCTTTAGGTGACATTTTGATACCCTGGTGTATACCACTCCCTGTGTCACTGCATAAATGAATGTATGCCATCAATGCATGCTATGAACTGATGGAAATGTCCTTGAACACTCCAATTTGTAGATCAAGGTTCTGAAAGTGTACACCCCTGCTCTTTGTGAAGCCTATTTCCCCACATTGTAATTTGTTCCTTTTTTTCATAAGTGTGGAACGGACGAGCAAAAGGAAAAGGGCATCGTGGTGGCAGAAGTGAATCCTGTCTCCTATTTTTCTTATAACAAAGGTCACTCAAATGCAAAATGTTATCTATGTCAAAACTCTGATTTTGGGGTACTAATGCATTTCCCCATGAAACAGCATGTATAAATACTATCTTTGGAAGATGGGTTGCATTTAAGGCCATCATCTACTGACCTTCACGCTCTGCTGTCAATTTTAGCCAAAGAGCTTCCATAATGTAGATAAAGCCAGACGTGGTTAAACTTGTAGACAAGCATAATGAGCTTCATGGGACACAGATTGAAATGGTTAAAAAAAGAATCACACACACACACACACACACACACACACACACACACAAAGTTCTTTCCCCACTCCTTCAGGATATAGCCTTAAGAGAGGGACTGCGGGCTGGAACAATAAGACAATTGCACTGGGATCATTCAGAACCTACTGTGCCACATTGGGAAATGTAAAATAATATAAGATCAAATAATTAGGTTACTTCCTGTATTTGTCTGATAGAATAGTTTTCATTAGGGACGTGGGTGGCACTGTGGGTTAAACCACAGAGCCTAGGACTTGCCAATCAGAAGGTCAGCGGTTCGAATCCCCACGACGGGTTGAGCTCCCATTGCTTGGTCCCTGCTCCTGCCAACCTAGCAGTTCAAAAGCACGTCAAAGTGGAAGTGGATCAATAGGTACCGCTCCAGCGGGAAGGTAAATGGTGTTTCCATGCACTGCTCTAGTTCGCCAGAAGCTGCTTAGTCATGCTGGCCACATGACCCGGAAGCTGTATGCCGGCTCCCTTGGCCAATAAAGCGAGATGAGCACCGCAACCCCAAGAGTCAGTCACGACTGGACCTAATGGTCAGGGGTCCCTTTACCTTTAACTTTATAGTTTACATTTTTGGAATGTAAAAATGAAGTTTCCTGGTATTAAGACTGTGTGTGCATTCTAAACAATGTAAAGGGCATATGCTAAGTCCCCATTTTTACCTTTAAAAAAACCTACTTAAAAAGTATTTATTACTGTAATGTTTGGGCTTAATTATTATAGGATCAGAATTAAAAAAATAGTGATTTTCAAGAATCATGATGGATATTTGAATTCTTTGAAACAAAAGTGGAGTACTATAGTAATGTTATATACAATGGGAAGATACAGATGTGAGGGCCCAGAAAAGAAAAATCAGAGGAAATTATACACCCATGTCCTTCCCCCTTCACCCCCTCGGCCTTCACATCTCAATGAAAGGAATGCAAGTCGGACTCTAGCCAGTATTGGTCCGCTCCCCCCTTTTACCTATTTCTTTTTCTAGATAGGTGGATGATAGAATGTTGTGGTTGTTAAAAAAACAAACAAACTAGGATTCAGAACGATGCAATAGAAAGTGTGATGCACTGAAAACAGGAACCTCTGAAAAATATAACTGGGCAGCTACAAATATAACTGTTAATTACTTTGCAGCGCTAGACTGAATTAAGAAAAGCAGGCTTATTGTATTTTATTATTCAGAGAACAGCTTTGTTCTGTGCAAAGGAGCAAATGTACTGTAATGCTGTTACTTTGATATTGCCTGGTTTAATCTAGATTTTTAAACAAGCCGTCAAAGCTATTTATAATGACTTTTTAAAAAAACCACCCTGTACTGAACTGCAGCCAATAACCATTAAAAGAACTTATGGCTCCCCATTCCTTTTCTTAAAAGTGGAAAATTATATGTTGAGTGATTTTGCTTCCATTTGTATAGTACTTTTCTTTAAATTAACCCATGCTTCTAGCAGGTTTTAGGAAACAATATTACAGTGTAGTTTAACTGGAAAACCAATAAAACACAATTTTACTGAGGTTTTTGTAGGTTTGCTTTTGCCTTGGCTTAGTTTAGCATGGCAGCCATAAGGACTGAAGTGGCTGCAAGCTTCTCTCCCAGAGCATGCACTGAACCCAGGCTTAGCTTAGCCTGTTGTGCGAACCATGCCACTGAATGCATGCAGAAAATGTTTGTAATAGGCATCACTTTAGATGTGGATGTAAGTGTATTGCAGTGTATACGCGGTAGGTGGAAATATGGCAACACTAGGAAATCCAGACTAGAGCATACCCAATGAATGGCTTTTCAGCCTTTCTTTGAAGACGTTCAGTGGTGCAAAGCCCAGAACCACATCAGGTAATTCATTCATTTGTCAAACTGCTCTTAACATCAAGACGTTTCTCCTGGTACGCAATCAAAATCTACCTTGCTGTAACTTTAGCTCATTGGATCTGGTTGTGTCCTCTGTGGCAGCAAAGAACCAGTCCTTGCTCTCCCCTGTGTCATAATTCTTCATGTATTTGGAGAAAATTGCAATGTCCCCTGCCCCTCATTCATTTCTTCTCCAGGATAAACATACTCAGTTCCTCCAAAGTTTCCGCAGAAGAGTTGTTTTCCAGACTCTGGATGATCTTCATTGCCCTCTTCTGAATCCTCTTTTTGTAATATACAGACTCTATGGCCTTCTTAAAACGTAGCCTCCAGAGGTGGACACAGTACTTTAGATGAAGTCAAATATGAGGTCTCATAGAGAAAATTCACCTCTTTAGCTATCACTATTGCACACTTTATACATTCTCCAAGCACAGAGTCCACAGGTGCTTTATGAAAGTTGACCCGAAACTCAAATTTCACTGACATCGTTGTCTGTAGTTTTGTTTGCTATGTTATTGTGGAATTGCTCTCAGACAGTCAAATTACCAGTGCAGTCTCCAAACTATTTGCACTGGTGTACTGAGACTATATTGGTTCTGTTGAAGTAGGTCAAAGTAAACCTTCTTAATCTGTTTTATGAACTGCACTCTAATGAAATAATAAAATTCATTTAAAAACCCTTTGGGGGGTGTTGATGAATTCTATATTTTGGAGTTGATTTTTCTATTTTATAGGTTTTTCACATAACTTGAATTTGCAAAAAAAAGGTTTCACATTCACAAGGAATTTGAGGCTAAGCCTGTTTAAAGGGGCCTCATGTATGTGTACTTAGCCCCATCGTTCAATATGAATTCCTCCTGCCCCTTTTTGTGTTGAAAATAATATCTTCAGTGTGGTGCTTTTTTTATTCATCAGGGTTCTGAATTCCAAGGTAAGACTCCTTGCTGCCAACATTACTCTCAATGTGATAGTAGTGGCAATGGATGTAGCAGGATGAAAAATTCAACTTTGAAAGTGGGATTATCTGTGTAGGCCTGGCTGAGTGCTTTCAATAGGCTTGCCCTCTACATGCAACTAATTTGTGAAGAGGACCCTATTGTGATACATGTTCTATTCATAATCCATCTGAAAGTATGTGGCTATCTCAGCTGAAGTTGGCAATGTAAACAATGTTTCGTGTGGTTACATTGCCACTTGTAAAGTTGCTCACTAAAATACTGTGCTTGAGCACATGAACTAATGTGCCATAAGGGCATTTAAATAATGGAGAATCTTTCCTCCTGGGGTAATAACAATGGATGTAGCAGGATGAAAAATTCAACTTTGAAAGTGGGATTATCTGTGTAGGCCTGGCTGAGTGCTTTCAATAGGCTTGCCCTCTACATGCAACTAATTTGTGAAGAGGACCCTATTGTGATACATGTTCTATTCATAATCCATCTGAAAGTATGTGGCTATCTCAGCTGAAGTTGGCAATGTAAACAATGTTTCGTGTGGTTACATTGCCACTTGTAAAGTTGCTCACTAAAATACTGTGCTTGAGCACATGAACTAATGTGCCATAAGGGCATTTAAATAATGGAGAATCTTTCCTCCTGGAGTAATAACAGTTTGCCCTGGCAAGTGGTTTACTGCAAGGCTATGAAAGTTGGCAAACCTGATGAGCCAAGTAGGCTAGCTGTATATGTATGAACGTCAACCAGGGGTGAAACTAGGCTTTATTTCACCCGGGTCAAAGACCCAGTTTGGCAGCCTCCCATGTGCCACAGAAATAAAGGCTACCAAACAAAAGAGAGATAAAAACTAATAACAAAGATAACAGAAATCTGACTGGTGTTGAGAAAAGAATAAGAGCAATTCTAGCCAAGAGATCATCAGACCCTTTGGCGAACCTTTCTGGCATGTCTCTGACCTCTTCCAGAGAAGGCTTAAGGGGACCCAAGGGATTGTTGAAGGGAAAGAATTACTGATTACGTTTCTTCACAGATCTTTGAAGCTATAACATACAGTAATGGGGAATGTAAATATCCTTGATACGTTGTCTTATTGTGGAAATTTGAGAGCTATTTATCCCACTGCACTCTAATGCTAAACAGAAAATATAAATCCCTCTTCATCTTATCCACAACTGCATTTCAGATTGGATTCAGTGTTACTTAACCAGAATACAGCTGGAAAACAGTAATATACTCAGAGTCAAAAAAAGAGAAAAGTGTGCATAATTTGATTTAAATTTGAAAGGGACTGGTGGGCATGCAAAAATTAAATAGCGGAAACAAAACTAAAATGATATATTGCTTTCAGGCAAAATTCATGGAAAAGTGATTTAGTGAAAAATGATCGCATCCTGAGTTGCAGAATAGGGATGGAATCCCTATATGCCCTTCCATTTCTAGAATGGCCTTTGATCCAGTGGGTCTAAATCTGTTTCGGTTGGTAGGGGGATCCTTCAGAACAGTGTAGAGGATGGTGTGGAATGGGCTGGGGGCTGCTATGGGTTGGAGAAACCAACCAAACTCTTCCCTGTTCTGCTTTCAAAAATGTACAAATAAAGTTTATTAGTCATACTCACCTTGTTTGCACACATCAACTGTTATGTTTCCGATCTTTGTCACTTATGGACAGCTTATCAGTGAACTCACACACCCCGGCACAATCTGAACATCGAAAGCTGCCTTATATGGAGTCATATATGATTTATTTGGAATATATAGATGGTCCTTATATGGAATCAGGGAATTGCTCCATCCAGTGTAGGACTCTTTGCTTTTGGGAGCTTCCCAGGTTCAAAGACAGCCCCCACCTCCACTTCCCCGCATCTAAGGTTATCTTTTGGGATTCCAGGCCTGGGATCTTCTGATTGCCAAGCAATGTGCGATGGACAGTGCTCTAAAACTATCATACAACAGGGGAAATCTCTTATCGAGAAGGCACCATCAGTTGTGCACATCGATTCAAAATCTCCTTCCCTTGCATCTTAATTGGGCCAGGGAGGAAAACTGTTGACATACCATCGCCACTGGCCAGTCAAAGCAACAGAGGAAGTTGTGTGCCTGATTTTATTTATTTTAAACATTTCAAAAAGCTCGTGGAGCTGCTTGCATAAAAATCAATAAAAACAAGACAGTCCTTGCCCACAGGCTTAGAATTTAGAAGACCTGATATGAAGGTGGGGTGGGGGAAGGATGAGGAGGAAAGAAGACTCAGGCACCAGTTCATAAAGTTTACATAGTAGTTCTTGTCATCGGGAGCAACTTTCTTTTGCCTACATTTTACTTCGAAGAGAGGAAGGCTCATATGATTTATTGTGTTGAAATCTCGGAGTTGAGGTAATTTTCCATCTGGCCCAATCAAATCATGCCAGAAGGAGCTAGCTAGAGAGATAAAATCTGCTCCCTAAATGGGAGGGTATGTGAAAAGCACAGGCAGTGTTTTTCCATGCAGCTTGTAGCTTTTGAAGAACGCACAGTCTCTAAGCTGCACAGAATGGATATGTACACGGCAAACAAATCCACGAGGAGTAAACAAAAGAGATCGAGAATGTATCAAGCGTTGGAGAGCTTCTTGCAATGGTCATCACAGATCGTAGCGTGTAGAACACGGCGTTCTGTGAATATCTAAATGTGAATGTGCTTCGCAGGCTGAAGGCATTCACTTATTCGAAGGGTTAAGTGCAGAGCAGTCTCATTAAGAAGTGTGTGAATTTATTTATTTTTTAAAAAAGAAGTGTGTGAAATGGCTGGAGCGCCTAAATGGTTAGCTCTGCTTATAGATTTCCTGCTCTGCCCAGACTGTGATCCCAAAAGGCACTAAGCAAATCTTGCAGGATTAAGCACGAGCTGTCCAGAAGTGAAAAAGGCTGTTCCAGGTGTCAGTGGCAGGACCTGGGAGAACTGACAGAGAAGACGCACATATCGATCTGAACTATTGTAACCAAAGCAGGGCCTTATGAATAGAAGAGCCCTGCCATTCAAGTGAAGTCACAATGAATTTAAAGGGATGGCGCTCTGCTATTTCTGGATGGCCACTGACCGTGTCCACTGCCTTCTCCATTAGGGACTCTTAGGAGAGCTAACAGCCACTGGTGGCAAGTGGACTGATTCACACTCTTCGCCAGAAAAGTCGGAACTGTTATTTCCGGTTTCTGAGGCTACTAACTAGGGCTGTGCACCAGATTTGTCTGAGGCTTTACCCAAATCAGGCATATTTGTGGGGATTTGGATGAGCTGGGGTCATACACTTACAGTATGAGGGACGCGGGTGACGCTGTGGTCTAAACCACTGAGCCTCTTAGGCTTGCCGATCAGAAAGTCAGTGGTTTGAATCCCTGTGATGGTGTGAGCTCCCGTTGCTCTGTCCCAGCTCCTGCCAACCTAGCAGTTTGAAAGCACGCCAGTGCAAGTAGATAAATAGGTACCAATGTGGCGGGAAGGTAAACAGCATTTCCGTGTGCTCTAGTTTCCATCACAGTGTCCCGTTGCCCCAGAAGTGGTTTAGTCATGCTGGCCACATGACCCGGAAAGCTGTCTATGGACAAACGCCTGCTCCCTCAGCCTGAAAGCGAGATGAGCACCGCAACCCCATAGTCGTCTTTGACTGGACTTAACCATCCAGGGGTCCTTTACCTTTTACCTTACATACAGACTGCTGTGAGTTGGGTTGGACTGGCCCAGAGTGATTCACAGCTGCCAGTGGGGTACAGCAATAGGCAGCAAATAGAGGCAGGCAGGGTGGGAAAATGGCACAAAAAAGCCAGAGAGCTACCTGACCTCCAGCAGTGAGATAGTAGGCCCAATACCATGATTCTCCTTCCTGCCTGACAGCCTGCCTCAACTGCTGTTGAGCAGAGGCATTGTTGCTTTTTCTTTGCATGGTGCTGTGAACCTCTTCACCTTTTAAAAACTTTTTCTTAACTGTATGTTAAAATAGAGGCTTAAAACTCAGGAGCAGATAAGAATTTTTTTAATGCACAAATACAAGGGCATTTGGATAGTGGAGTTTTGATTGGTGGTGTCACAGAATGGCTTTTGTAGGTGACGGAGGTGGTAAAGACAGCTTGATAATTTTTTCTACTTCTCAGTTTGGCTTGGAAAAATAATCTTGCCAGATAATTTCTGGTGCTAACTTTGCTACTAATTAGTTGAAATTGGCAAGTTTTTCCAATGTCCTAACTGGTAACCTCTCTCATTCAAGCAGTTTTTATTCTTGGAATGCTACATAAATTCTTTTTTCTTACATTGGCCTTTGGCCCTTCCAACTCTCATAAAAAATCTTTTTGCTACATCTTGGCTCTTTGACACACTTATATCATATAATTTTATTACCGTCTATTCTCAAGTTAACCTTCCTTAAGCATCAGCAATTCAGCTGCATTTCGCAAAGCTAAAAGGTACATCATGTTGAAACCCTTTCTTAGAGCTATATCTAAAAACACTGTATGTGAGATGATCTTTGCCGTCCTTAATTTATGAAAATGCATGCTATCTTCCTGCTGTTTTCTGCAAAAGAATATACATACAAAACATTAAGTTATGTTAGCAGCACATTCATTCATTTCAAAATGGTTGAGGCTTCAGAATGGTTAGGTCACTGCTAGGGATACAAGAGAAATTTGATCCAGTTTGCATTTAAAGGCAGATCCAACTAATTCACACTTTTCAAAATAATACACAGACTGAAACAGTCATTCTCCAGAAGTATTTTCTGAATTTTGCAATGCAATTCTTCAGCCAAGTTATGTCTATAAAAATGCATATAATAAGGTAAAGTGTACATAAAAGTGCATATATTCATAGGAAATGACATACAAAATGCATTATAATATGGAAAGTTTAAATATTAGAGAAAATATGTTTTATCAAAAGTGTGCATATCAGCCAAAATTACATAAACAATGATGTCCTGTTCCCATGGCTGTTGTGCCACAGACAAATAAAATTGTTCATAATAATGATGTGCATCCCAATAAAAATTCCACCGAAAATGCTGATGAATTTTCATGAGTACTTAAAAAATAATAATAAAACAACTGACTTGAAAATGTAGCAAATTGAATTTAAGATTAGAAAATGAGAAATTGAGAGAACTGTTGGTGCCTGGGTACACAGAGAGAGACCTCGCTGGGCTTCTTGCACCAACTAGAGAACGTCAGGCAGGAGTGTTCTCCCCCACAAGCAACCCTTGGGAAGATCCATCACTCTTCTTTCCCGACATGCTTCTGCGAGACACATCCAGAGACATGTGCACGCAATACAAAAGCAGAGTCCAAGCAGAAGCTAGGCACTGGAGGTGTGGATTTTAAAGCTACTTTATTATGTACAAAACAGAACAAAGGAAATCATGGCTCCTCCCTCCTTCTTCATCTCCAGTTATGTTGCAAAAGTGCAACATAACGGAACAGTGTAACTGAACTTCCGTTCACATGACTCCAACAGTATGGAATGTCAACACAGACATGTGATGAAAACAATCACACATCCTGCAACGGGAGGAATGAAATCCCAACAAGAACCAGCATTGATAGATCTGCCCCTCCTTGGTTGTGTCTTTCTGATCTGGAAATTCTGGTGTTGTCAGAAAACAAAGTATTCAAATTAACCCATCTCACTTTTCTTCCAAGCTAACTCACGTTCAATAGTTGAGTTCTTTTTGCAAAAATCCAGGTGGTCTTCTATAGAATATGGGTTAATCAATATATTTAGCCTAATCTTTTTAAAAAATAAAATAGTACTACTTCTATAGTGGTTGTAAGTACTCAGCTTTATGGTGTTATAGCTCTCTGTCATGGTTCTGCTTTTCCCAGTGCAAATGACTCTGAGCAATTGCTCTCCTTTTTCATTCTAGCAGCTTTGAAAATATTTCAGAGCATGTCCCTATTAATCTCTTTTTCTCTAGGCTATGCACATGTTTTCAGGTTTTCCATATCTATTTTGCCTTCCCGAACCACTGTTATGCCTAAATGTGTGATACCATGGCTAGCTAGTATAATTTAAATACCAAAGAACACGGGGCTGCTTTATAAAACACTCTTTTGTTGGGTCCTCCCCCCTCTTTCCTGGGATATCTCTCTCACCCACACACACACGTGGCTACACAAGAAATAGTATTATTTCAGAGGTGTGGAATTTGCCAAGAAAGATTTGCAATGCTGGTATTGTTTCAGAAAACATGCTTTTAATGGTGCCAACTGCTCTATGAATTTAGTAACTTAAGGAAGTGTGCGTCACAATTTCAGCAGTATTTAATATGTTATTCTCTTGCTTCCTGCTCATTGCTGTTGAATAACTGCATCCTAAACGGGTTCTAACGCTAGGGAAAACTGAGGGCCAAACAAAGTGGTGGGGCCAACACCTTTTTGTAATTTTGAATCTTCCCTGTTCACTGATAAGATGGGGCTAATATACAGTTCATATCCAAAGAGGTGTGCACATGGGAAATTGAAGCCTCCCTTAACTTAGGGTTGCCATATTTCACAACATGAAAATCTGGACAAAAAAGTTGTTTAAGTTTGTGAGCTATTTTTTTTAAAGGGAATTCACACATACACACACACAGCCCACTTCTGATATGGGTTTTCCTGGACATTTTCTGAAATTCCACCCAGATGCTATTTCCAACAGACGAATCCTGGATATATCTGGAAATTTCCAGACATATGGCAGCCCCATTAACACCCCATGCTCATTTGCTTCAGTCACTTTTCTGGTCAGAGCAAGGGTAGGAAAAAAAAGAATCTTATACTTTGGACTCAGCCCTTTCTCACCAGCGTTTGTTTCTAATGTGTTTCTGAGCCCAATTCAAGATGCTGCTTCTGACCTATACAGACCTACATAGCTCGGGACTTCAGAACCTAATGGAATGCCTTTTCCTGCATGCCTTAAGACAGGGTTAGTCAACCTGGTGCTCGCCAGAAGATGTACTCAAATTTCCATAAGCCCCAGCCATCATGATCAGCAGTTTGGCAATATTTGGATGGAACCATGTTGGCTAACACTGGCTTAAGGTTATCTACTGAAGTCCTTCACTACATGCCCATCTAGCTCAGCGGTTTATCATGAGAGGGCCTTTTTTGGTGGTGGTCTCCCAGCTAGGAATGTCCTCCCTAGGGAAGTTTGCCTGGTTGCCTGCATTGTTGTCTTCTCCGTACCCAGCTGAGTCTAGCATTTTTGTTCCCCCATGCCTTTTTAAGATCTTGTTTTAAGTCTGTTTTGTAGTTGTTTTCATTTCTGTGCTGCATGTGGTATTTTATTATGCTAGTTTGGTGTTTGGCGCTTTTGGCTCGCTTGTTTCTTGCAGCTTTTTATTCAAGTTTGTTTTCATTGAGATGGTTATTTGTGTGTGAGCAGCCCAGGACCTCCACACACACTGCCCAGGCTTGTGCCCCAAGGAGGTCACTTTGGTCTGCTAATGCAATGGTCTGACTTCACCCCCAGAGGTGCACTCCATTGTCTCTGAGACAGACTGACGCCTGAGCTTATTATGAGATGCCTTATAAAAACATACAATAAATACTTAAATATCAAGCATGACTGCCCCAATCACATCTTGTTTGATCTTGAGAATGGAGAATTTGCCAGTTTTGTAAGATCGCTCAAATACAATGATAAAGAGGAAATTAAAAAAAGATGAAATGAACTGTAAATGGTCACAGTACGTAATGAAAAGGGAAAGAGAATCATATCAGCTGATAACACCTGCTTTTAAAAACGTCTTCCAACCTCTTCTGGGAATCTCAGGCCACTGAGAATTAGCTGAACTTAGATCCAATTGAATTAAATCAGTTGCACTTAGATCCAATTGAAATCCAAGTCATTACTAGTTTTTCACACTGATTTCACTGGGACAGGTTATCTCTAACCCTGAGTATAGAATCAGTTTCTTAACCTCTTTCAGAAGGAGGTTCCATTGGGGTCATGACCCTAATGGTCAAGCTTCTAGTCACTGCTGTCTTGAGCTTCCATAAAGATGAGACAGTGAATGGTGCTTATTAACTAGACTTCTAACCAGATGGATCATCCTTGAATGTTTGCCATTGCTGCCTTATCACATTAGGATGGGAAACCTGTAGCCTTCCCAATGTTGTAGGATTACAACTCTCATCATCTAAGGACATTGGTCTTGCTGGTTTGGGTGACAGAAGTTGAGGTCTGTCAGCATCTGGAGTTACCAGAGGGTCCCCATCCCTGCACTAAATACTCAGTCGCGTTATTCAGAAAAAGAAGTTTGGCTGCTGTCTGAATATGGGCAGTATCTTTTTAGTTCAAACATAGTTCTGGTTTGCTTTTGTAATAGTAGCACCAGTTTTCTGGGGTTTTGCAGTCTCCTAACAAGTTCCTCAGAGAACGTGTGTGTGTGTGTGTAAGGCAGTAAATAAGGGAGCAGAAATAATTACTACTACTCCATACTGAATAAAGCTCGGTGCAGTTGTAAGGTTTAATTATGGTAGTGAAGAAGAGACTTCTTTAACCAGACCAGACAGGACTATAACACTGTTCATGTCATCATTTCAGATATGGCCAAAATGGAGAACCTATTCTGTACTCCCATCCTGTCTCCTAAATGATGTTGATGTCCCTTTTTCATTGGAGAATGCAATCCAAATAAACTCTGGCCTTCTAAGCAGTTCACTGGAACCGTAAAGAAAACTAAGCCTCAGCACAGATTAACTCCCTGTTTCATCATTGATTCTAAACAGCTGGGAGTATATATTCAACACAATAATATCATTTTGTTATATACAAATGTCACACAAGTTTAAGTTTCCAGGTATTATTTAGGTTTAACAAATGCAAACAAAGGGAAAGAGTTGACTTCCCTCAAATATATTCCCCTAAAAATGAGAGCTGTGGAATTGGCCCTGGGGGTCCACAAGAATTGGAGACAGTGAGTTGCATCCAGCTAAATTATACTCCAAGTAGGCCTATTGAAATTAATAAAGCTAGATTAGTTTTGTCTGCTAATTTCAGTAGGTCTATAGGACTAGCTTTGGATACAACCCCAACCATCCAAAAAATAATTATGGTGTATTTCTCCTGTTGACAGCTGGGTAAAAAGTGTGGGATATAATGTGTGCAGACAAAGACCTTGGATAAGACCTGGAAAGCAAAAGCTATTGTCGTTAATGTTGCGTAATCTGGTTATTCTGTGAAGGATTTAAATTAGTCCCCAGAAATCTGACAACGTTTCATTTTAAAGGCATAATTGAAGGGTTGGGTATCCCCCCCTTAAAACAAAAATGAAAAACTCCTCTGAGAGGCATCTCTGGTTTTGTAAGAAACTTTGATAGTGGAAGTCCCCTGTGAGTCCATTTTAAAATATATGCATTTAAAAGTAGATTGAGACCTTCTCTAGAGAATCAAGTAGAGTGTATTTTAAAGTGAAATTCTGTTCCAGAGAAGAGTAAACTTCATCTATATTTTGATTCCCAAGATGAAAAAATCTGTCTCCGATATCTTCAGTTACCCCAACTTGCAGACAGAAGTAAATTTTATTGATTTACACCTTTTTTTTTGCTCCAAAGGTGTTGCGTTGCCATCTTCTTAAAAAAAAAAATCTCTTGCAAAATTACTAGAATGTGGCTTCCTTTTCATGTAGATTTTTGTCTACACTGACTTATGCTGTAGTTAATGCCATAGTAGAGCTATTTGTCAGGAGAGTATGAAGTTTTCAAGAGTGCAAGATGCTATTAAGCAAAGAAGAAAATGCTGAGTACTAAAGGACAGCAGTTAGCAAGGAGAAACAGAAGGTTCAATTTTGCCATTCAAAGGCAATGAAACAACAGCTAAGAGAATCGTGGTTCAATTACATATGATTTAACCCACATTGCTGATGATTAGTCAGACTAATGATATGAACTTGGCTCGGATAAAATTCCATTGTGGGAAATTTTGTTCTATAATTGACCAGCTCACAGGCTGAATTAGTTACCCGTACAGTACAATAGGATCTTAGAATGGTAAGTTTTAGGACCTAAAACTTTCATGACAATGCATCACGAATATCAATTTTGAGTGCTTGACTCAATGCTCTCACATACTTCATTTAAATAAACATGGAGATCATATTACAGAGATCAGGGGAATTCTTCCGATATCAGTGCTTAGTCTGATTCAATTTTAACTTTAAAAACATTTTTTTCTCATATCTACGGTTATTGTAGAAAACCCAGAAGTATTTGTTTTATCATTAAGTGAATGGAATATCCATCAATGAGCAAGCAAAACAAATGCACATTTTACATTTATTTGACAACTGCTACTTCGGTGCAATCAAATCCTGTGTCTGAAATAATCTATCAGGATAGATTCAATTTATTGGCTGCCATAATAAATTTTGTATGGGTTTATTATAAAATTTATTGGACCATTCTTTCTAGTGTTTCAGACCTGGGAGTGGAACTGAAATGGACTCAAATGTAAAATGCTAGGCAAAATAGAATGACCCAAGGTATTTTGTAATAGAACCTTACAGAATATACTGTACCAGTTGTGTTCTAGTTTCATACAGCTCTAGTTTCATACCGTTCTGGAAGGTATTGCAAATGATTATTGTTTTAAGTGGTAAAAACAACTCATCATATATAGACGAAACAAACTGTGCCACAACAACCCATACAGTAATCTACTGGACATTTATTTATTCTTTTCATGTATTTGCCTCCTGATTAAAAAAAAATACAGTCAGCATAAAATAATAACATAAAACACACCAAATTGAACAGTTAACAATAAAGCCAACAAAATTTACCCAACAACAATTTGGCAATACAGTATGACCCAGCATAAATCATATCACTTCATTGGCCATAAATGAATCAAGAGAAAACAGACTTCCTTAAATTACCTCACAAATTAGGTCTAGGACCAAATAAAATCCTGTTTCTGTTTCACAAATTTAATTTAAAGGCTGGTATTTCAAGTTCTATTATAGCTTCTTGACAGAAACAAAACACTGAAATAAATATAAATATGTACAGAATGATATTGATGGAGCCAAGCTTTCACTAAAATGCAGAAAACAAGCTAAATAAGTAAATCACAGATAAAATGTTTGTGTGTAGGGGAATTATGTTCCCTGACATTTATATTACAGCATAGTGTTTTATTTTACAGCCACTGACCTCACAGCAGAGCACCTTCAAGGGACTCCAGCAGTTGTTAAGAGGAAAATCAGGCAGTGATGTGGCAGCAGGAGTTCTGGCCTGTTCTGAGAGAAAAATTGGAGGGGTGCAAACCAGCTAACCCAGCCCATCCTTGTTTGGCCCTCACCTCTGTCACTAGGTGGCTTTATATCCTACCTACCTCCACAAGCAGCTATTTAATCTTTAGAATATATTTTACAGGCTCAGCTAACTCTTTGATGGGGTAGTGTGTGAAGGCAATTAAATGGGACAGAAATAACAAGGTCTCAAAGATAAGCCAAAGCAAATCTAGTAAAGGTAAAGGGACCCCTGACCATTAGGTCCAGTCGTGGCCGACTCTGGGGTTGCGGCGCTCATCTCGCTTTATTGGCCGAGGGAGCTGGCGTACAGCTTCCGGTCATGTGGCCAGCATGACTAAGCCGCTTCTGGAGAACCAGAGCAGCGCACGGAAATGCCATTTACCTTCCCACTGGAGTGGTACCTATTTATCTACTTGCACTTTGACATGCTTTCGAACTGCTAGTTTGGCAGGAGCGGGGACCGAGCAACAAGAGCTCACCCCATCGTGGGGATTCAAACCACCGAACTTCTGATCGGCAAGTCCTAGGCTCTGTGGTTTAACCCACAGCGCCACCCGTGTCCCAAAGCAAATTTAGTTTTTATTAAAGGGTTTTGTTTTTGTTTTTTTGGGTAAGGCAGCAATTTAAACCATTTTTATGAAGGTGTTCTTAGAAGAAAAAAACCTTAAGTTTGAACAGTTTGAAGATCATTAAAGCAATCCCAGAAAATAGCTGAACTTAGTTTCTCTATTCAAGTTAATAGTCTATTATATTTATGGGAAAGTGATTCGTCTACCTGTTTTGGGGCATTTGGATGCCTGCTGATATAACATGCTGAATTTGGAGTGATGGTTCCTGGGGTGGAGGAGCCAGTTTTTGTCTCTGTCTGGACACCATTTTGAATTAAGAAGACAGGCTGAGGCATTCCAAATTGCATCAACTCAGAAGCCTTGTGAGATATTGTAGACCAATTTAGTGTGGCACTTCCCATGATCAAAGTGTGGCTTTTGGCTTGTTTGGATACTTTTGGACACCCTTTTGAGTCCAAAAAGAGGACCAAACTATTACACACAGCACAGATTTGGATGCCTCTGGAGATATAGCTGCCCAATTGGGAGGCAGTGAGAGCAGGAAGATGCTTTTGGTCTATATTCAGAAATGGTTTGATGCCATTTTGAACCAGCCCTGCACTACACTTGGATTGCATGTTCCTGTTCCCAGCAGGGTAACATGCCTGGGCAGTCAAACTGAGCAGAATTGAACCACTCACCGGCTGGTGAGCAGAGGGTGGTGTTAGCTGGAGGGGCCTGCTTCATCAGTGTGTAAGCCACAGTCTATATGCTATGGAAATAGATCACAGGAGGATATAAAATGGAATGGCTGAGAGCCCTGAGGTCCTAGCGTGGGAAGAGGAGATCTAATCCCAGGACTTCAGAGGAGGAAACGTAAGAAGAACCTGTTATCAACTTCCATATCACTCTCTCCTTGTATGCCCCGTGGAGGACCTTAAGGTCCACAAATGACAACACTTTGGAGGTCCCAAGCCACAAGGTGGTTAGATTGGTTTCAACTAGGGCCAGGGCCTTTTCAGTACTGGCCCCGACTTGGTGGAACGCTCTGTCACAAGAGACTAGGGCCCTGTGGGACTTCACGTCTTTCCGCAGGGCCTGCAAGACAGAGCTGTTCCACCTGGCCTTTGGTTTGGACTCAGGCTGACCCTTATGTTTCCCTCCCCTTATAGTTTTGATCTATGGGCTACTATTAAAATGAGGCTGCATTTTAAATTGTATTTTAACCCGTAATTTAAATTGGTTGGTTTTTTCTCTATTATGTTTTGATTGTAATTTTGCTGGTGTTAGTCGCCCTGCACCCAGCTCTGGCTGGGGAGGGTGGGGTATAAATAAAATATTATTATTTTATTATATTGTTCCAGTGCTGGGGGTTGGTCTCTTAATGTCACGTATAGACCCACAGAGATGGCATCAGCTGATGCAAGAGTCAGTTGGGAAGGGGCAAGTGAAGTGGGTCTGAGCCTAATTTCGAGGAGGTGGGGCGCTGTGGGTGCAGGTGCTCCAGAGGGTGCCAGACTGGGGACTCAGAGCAATGAGAGAGGGAGTGACCAATGGCAGCTTCCTTGCCATGCCATGCCGATCTTGTTTTATATAAGCCACTGGAAATCCTCTGCTGCTCCTTGCAAGGAAAAGCTGGAAGGGGTGCTTTGCTGCTAGTCAAACTAATTGCTTATCTTCAGTCCTCCACTAAATTTGCCTTGCTGAGAGACATTCTGAGCCCGTGATTGAACAAATAAGAAATGCTCTGTCAATTATGTAGGGTAATTTTGACTGGCTTAGCCCAATTTAAGAATAATTGACACATATTGTGTGTATTATGTTTTAGTTCTCTTCTGAAGTATGAAGAAATTGTGTAATAATGGAAGTGGCTATAATTTTCTGGCCTGATTGCCTAGGCTGTGTCAAGATGCCTCCCTTTCTTCTGGCGCTGTGTTTAAGCCTCAACAAGTGGTGTCCCAAGTTGACCAGGCAACTGGTTGGGCAACTCTTTCTGTGTCTTTCAGAGCAGTGCTGCAGCATAGCACAGTGCTGAAAGCCAATAAAGTTCATGCAGTAGAGGGCAGTGGTTCCGGCAGGTGGCAGATGAACTTTGCCTGTCTTCTTCACAACCCCCTTTAGGGTTACTGAGGAAGCAGAGGGGTCTGAGTAACAAGGCTGCGAAGCTAACTTGTTTGCCTGTTTTGGTTCAGCTCGCGCAGTTTCCCAGGTGAGGAGTCACACGGCTTTCACAAAGCACCTGAAGAATTAACACATCCATTATGGCATCAGAGGGGAAATGAAATGCAGAAAGAAAAGAAACTGATAATTACATGATTAACAGTGGCACTTTCTTAAGTTGCTATTGCGTTTTCCCTGAAGTGAAATGTCAAGGCAAATTTGAGGTGAAACGTCTGAGAAATTGTAAGGGAAGCCAAGAAAGTTTCAAGAAAACTAGTGAAATGTTCTTTTGTGTGTGCATACATTCCTCGTTGGCCAGTGCAGGGCTTGCTTGTTTCTGTTAGCAAAGAACCTAAACCTGATTGGTGAAAATAAGTTTTAATTGGTTTGGAAGATGGGTAAGGGAGCCCAAAGATGATGGGTGGCTATTTAACAGACCGTCCTGGCTGCTGCCCCTTTAGTTGTTTCTCTATGGAAAGGGGTTGGACAGCAGCCCCATTTCCCACCTAGCTGCCCTGCTGATTATCTTGCTAATTCTGGATTACACTTAAAACTAGAACTGCAGCCAGCTGCTCCCCCCTGTGAGTGCAAGACGTGCAAGGGGGCAACCACAAGTGGAAGGAATGGGCTCGCACACAAAAGGGTCTGAAAGTGAAAATGAAGGATGCCTGCCGAATCTTGGGTGTTCCGCCCTATGGGTGCAGGGGCGGAGGAAGGGGGGGTGGGGCGGTCCGCCCTATGTGTCATCACTGAGGGGGGTGACATTTGACACGCAGTCCGCCCATCACTCCCAAGCCTACCATGAGCCGTCAGGAGAAGGGGCGGAGATGCAGCCTTCCCCCTTCATTTTCACAGCTCGGGGGAGGCTTGGGAGTCGCGGGCGTGTGGTGTGCCGTTGCCCCCCACTCCCGTGCTGCTTCCGGGGGGGAGCCTCCCCCGAGCTGTTAAAAGGAAGAGGGAAGGGAGGAAGGCTGCTGGCAAAGTAGCATGGCTCCCTCCCTCCCTGCCCAGGAGGCAAGCCTGCCATGGATCTGGGCCCATAACCCTGTTGTTGGGATACTACCAGGGAGACTGAGGCATCAGGCAGGCCCCCAGCTGGCTCCGGACAATCACCGGTCTCCCGTGGAACAGCATCAGTCAGTCAGCGACACGAGCCTCAGATACGTTTAGAGACCCGTGCACGCTCTGCCAGCAGAGTGTGTAAATCACCTCACAGCAAAGAGGCGGACAGAGAGGTGTGCAAGCAAAATGAACAGTATTTTATTCAGCATAGCTCAGGAAGAAAGGAAAACATGTCTGCTTGCCTTCGTGTCCAGCAAAACAGCAGTATAGCAAAAGCAACATACAACGGAAGTTCCAAGCAGACTGTGCTGGAAGTAAACAGGCATGTGATACACAACAGTCATGCTTTACCCTTTTAAGGTGGAATGGAACTATATCCTAACAGTTGCCCCACACTCCTGTGCTGTTTCCGGGGGGGGCCTCCCCCAAGCTGTTAAAATGAAGAGGGAAGGGAGGAAGGCTGTTGGCAAAGTGGCATGGCTCCCTCCCTCCCTGCCCAGGAGGCAAGCCTGCCATGGGCAGCTTGCTCCGCCCCCATGGGCGGCTCACCCCCAGGGACGCTCACCATGGGCTGCGCCTCCCTTGGATTCTCACCCCGCCCCCTGGGACACTTGCCATGGGGTGCCCCGTGGCCCCGCCCCCAGGTGCACAGTATGTGCGCCGCTCCGGGTGCCGGAACAGCTAGCCCCACCTCTGCATGGGTGACTTCTTATTGAGGCCAGCCAATCCTCTGTAACACAGGGAATAACAATCTGGATGATCTCAGGGCTCAGGCTGGGTGTATGCAAATATGCTTATGCAAACTTTATGAAAGTCACTCTCCTCTTTTTCTATTTTTAGTGCTCCAAACCTTATTTTCCAGTAGAAAATAGGACTTTGAACCCCGTGGGCTAACTACAGTGTCCATGCCCTTGCCCACAACAGTCATGTCCCTTTCTGCTACAAGATGTCTTGCAGAGCTGCAGGCTGCCCATCCCAAGAAAGTTAAAGACAGGGTTAAGAGAAAAAAGATGAGAATATCCTACTCTCTTACTTACCATTCTCTTGCCACCTGAAATGAAAACAACAACAATGCCTTCTGCTGCTGACCTTTAGTACTCCGGTTTTTTGGGGGAGCACAGTTTCAAACTCCAGAATATACAACTGATCATAAGTATAATCACTTATTTTGTATTCTGTTGAGGTCAGTACTAGAAATCCTTTTGACTTTGATGGACCACTGGAGAGAACTCCAGGGCTCCAGTAAACAAACAAACTGAGCCCTCCATGTGCAGGAGCTTCCTGTTCTATGCAGTGCCATACACTTTGGGAAATATTCAAGTGAACATAGAGAGCTCCCCTCTTGCAGAAGAAAATAAGAATCCCTGGCTTGTGCCTTTTATGGTGGTTTGACTTTTCAATTAATATTTTATTTTTCTCACCCAAGTGCTTTTAAAATCAATGCAGAATCCTGCCTTTTCTTTAAAAAACAACAACAATTTGATGTGTCTATAACCTTGCTATAGGTAAACCAAAGCTGCAAAACAGTAAATTAATACTCTTGGAAATCATGAGTAATCAGGGGATAACTAATCCAACTATATGAAATGCAACATCAGGCTTCTGGTAATAACAGTTTTCTTTCAAAATCTGACTGGGTAATCTTTAGAGACTCCTTCAGTGTAAATAGACTATTTTGTTTTCAAAAGGTCTGTCTGTCAGCATTACCAAGTGCATTGTAACTTATCTGCAAGCAATGTGTTTCTAATTTTTTTTTTATCTGCCAGCATTCAAACCTGAATATTATATAGAAGGCTTATATAAAGCCCAAATGTATTGCTGATCATTGTGTGCAATCTATTCTCAGTTGGAGCCTCATTTATACTGAATGTCTTGATTTAAAGTAAACTGTGTGCATACTCGTGGTTGCTTTTCTTTCGGCATCTGAGAAATCTCAGATGCCTTTGAAAGGGCTCCCTCACGTGACATGTCTCTTGAAAAGCATTTCATCTGCCAGACACAGCAGCCATTGTTAGCTTACAGAAAAAGAAACTATAGGTTTCTGTTTATATAGAAGGCGAGGAAAAGAATTTGTTTTTGTAGAGTACCTTCCACAATTCAAGGTATTTTGAAGCCCCTTAAAATTCTAGTAGACTCCAAAGGTTGTGTTAAAGTGTAAGAGAAAAGAAACTGCAGCAGCTATTAAACACAATAAGAGCTCGAAAGCAAAAAGCAAAAAATCAGACGTGGCCATTGGAAAGCAGTTCACAGTGGAATGCTAGGAAGAGGCTGCTAGAGTGAATTAATGAAATCTATTGCTTTATTTAAAGTACGGGGGTTACCCTGTTCTCCTTCTGAAAAATGCTTTCCGGGAAACGGACAACAGTCAATAATTATGACAGCTGCTGCCCTGAGACGTACAGTCTACAATCCGCGACACAAAAGGAAAAGGGATTGGCAAGGAGGAGGAAGAAAGCAAACTCTGGTACTGCTTCTTAGGTACTGAGTTCCTATAAGTGTTCTTTCTAGTAGAAAGAGGCAAGGCAAGCTCTCTGCATCTGCCCCCTGTCTGTCTGATGGATGGACCCAGACAGGTTGGTCTCCATCTTGCCATGATGTTTTTACTGGGATGCAGGGGGAGGAGCCTCCAGGTGACCCTCCTTCAGAACTATGGATGAAGAACCCAGTTTCCAGACTCCAAGAAGCCATCACTGCCATGGCGCCAATTGTTTTTTCCCCCATCTGACCTATTGTTTGACAGACCTAGTTCAAAGCCGGTAGATAATATGTTGCATGAGTGCTGAGACTGTGTGCATCAAAAGCCAGTGTCCAATACTGGGTGTTTGTGATGGTTTGCAAAAGGGTCTCTTGCTGTCCGCCTTCCCTCGTTTTTTCACAGCATGGCTGCTTTGCGCACTGCTGTGCAATATGTCTTGCCATCCTGTTTTTTTCTTTCCCTGTGCATCATTTGCCTGGATCAGTTGACAATTCCTGCAGGTTGCCTTAGGTTGTACTCAGTATAATATCCTGGCAGAGCAGCATGTAGCTCAACCTAAACACTTGCTTTTCAATACACAAACTGTTTCACAGCTCCTGCTTTTGCAAATCAACCTGCCTAGCATTTGTTAAAAAAATAAAAATACCACAATGAAACAAAAACTAAGCAAAAGTATTTACCAGTGTTGGATGTTCATAACAGCTACATCTAGTCACCTGGGATATGTTTAGTGTGAAATGTTGCTGCAGTCACATATGCATATTTGCTTACAACCTCCCTAACCATACAAAGGAGTGAGTCTTGACTGATGAACTCAAATGGATTTACTTCTAAGAAAGCATATTTAGGGTGTTTATGTAATTTTCTCTGATTTTACAACTGCCATACATTATGTAAGGCGTATTTTGATTCTGTTGTCTTGCAAAGCTGAACTTAAAACATAATTTGCACCAATCTGTGAACCAAAACACAGCCATCGTTCCAAATTCACACTTGCCCGAATTTCCAAGTGCAGTTTGCCAGCCAAATAATATGTACAAAAATCAGTCTGCTATGGTGGTGTGCATAAAATTCATAGATTAGTGAAATGACACACAAAAAACTTAACAGCATACATTGTATTAGTGAAAGGTGCATTATATCAGGGTAAGCTGCTGTGCAGAAATGTGTATAGAAAACATGCATATTAGCAGAAATCCACACTGAAACGCTGATGAATTTTTAAAAATAAAGTAAATCACAACCTGATATGGAAATGTGGAGACCCAAACTTAAGATTGGAAAAATGAGAAAAGGAGAGCGATTGAAATAGCTGTATTCTCCCATTTCTAAGCTACACACACCTGAGTGCAGTATTCCAGGTGGTTTGGTGGGGATTTTTTATTTTATTTTTATGTGCAGGCTTTCTGACACCACTATTATAGAGCTGTGCAGTCTACCAGCAGTGCAAAATTGCTTTGCTGTTTATGCTACATATTACCATTACAGTAATTTTGCTTCCCTGCAGCTGCTTAAGGTCTTCTCTGAACCTCTTACGCAGGCAGTTCTCCCCCTCCCGATGAACGAAATATATATGCTGGGACTCCTCTGCACTTCTTGTTCAGTAAATGACTTTCCCTCTGCCCATTTAAATTTTTACTCAAAGGACATGTCTCCTGCTGGATCTTTCAGTAATATTTCTCTAGGCACAACAGGAATAAAAGAGAGCAGATAGGGAAGCAAACAAAATCAAACAGTAGGAGATCTGACCTTTTGCAGCACCTATTATGTATATTTTATGGATGCGGTTCTGTTGTGTGTTCAATTTTGTTAGAACTGCACTACTGATACATAATTTATACTGGCAACCCTGGGGGCAGTGACTGCATCATCGCCCATACTTCACAGAGAACATACTTTGGGCACTGTATCTTTCGAAAGTCTGGATTGTTTTGTTCCATGTCCTCAATGACTCTAAACTTCTTTTACTATATCTGCTGAAATTCACCCCCAAATTCCATCACTACACCACTAGAGACATCCTAGAGCTCCCAAGAACATAGGAAGTTGCTACTCTAGGCACCCTGCACCAGCTTAGATGTTCCTTTTCCATGGCTAGAGAAAGAGGAAGCAGCTGCCGCTATAGGTGTACAGTGGTACCTTGGTTCTTGAACGTCTCCATTGGCGAACGTTTCGGAACCCGAACACCGAAAACCTGGAAGTAAATGTTTCTGTTTTCGAATGTGCCTTGGAAGACGAACGGCTTCCGCTGTGTGTTTTTCTTTTTTAAATCATTTTTATTGATTTTCCAATAAAAAACATCCAATTAATATATCCAATCATAATACTTCAATTAAAATAAAAAACTAAAATAAAAAAGACCAAATTATAGTCCAAATTATATTTATTAATTTTTTGAAGCTCCCCACGGTCTGGATCTCTGAAGCATATCTCCACATCTTAGTCCTGCTTCTCCTCCTTGTTTCCACATTTTCCACATCTTGATTTTAAAGCTTCATAAGTCTTTGTCCCTGGGTCCACGATTCTCAATCATGTCAAACATCATGTACTTTCATCTGTCAAATACAGCTTTGTTAATATATATAATATATATTTTTCCACTGTGTGTTTTTAAATTTTCTCAATTGAATTTGCAGACAGCCCTTTGCGCCTCAGTTTTCGAACATTTCGGAACTCAAACAGATTACATTCGAGAACCAAGGTACAACTGTATTGGTATGAAATGGTAGTGGCGCAGGGAGGCATTCCACTGAATGAGTAGAATGAGGAACAAGGTTGATAAGCTACAGTTATGGAGACAGGGAAGGCAAATCTGGATTAGAGGAAGGAGAGGAAAGTATTGATGTTCCTTTTCCCAGAAGACTTATTCCATCATAAATTGTCCATTTTGGTTGTAGCCAGTGATTTTATTTAAGATTCTGGTTGCGAAGGAACTTCGCCTCATCCCTAGATGATATGTGGTAGGGCATAACCACAGTTTTTACTGCAGTGTACCAGGTAAAGATTAAGCAGGTGTCCCCATGTAAATATTAAGAGGGCCCAGGGCAGACCTTTACATGCTTACCTATAGTTGACCTGAAAACAATGTGATCTCTGTGGGTCTGCCTATAAAGAGTGTCTGGATACTTAAACTGAGGTGTTGGCTTGAATCCTAGGGGAACAGGTGAATCCCATGTTACATCAACTGCATTGATTTCCACTCTGTTTCAGTAGTTAATTCAAAACACTGGTTAAAATCCTAAGCAGCTTAATTTGTCTCCTCGCTAATGGATGACCAGATGCTAAAGACTTTCCTCTTCAACCAGTCTCTGCCCCAATGATTGAATTACAGTAGTTGTTGACACTGCTGCCACCCCTGGTCTTTAAATCTAATTGTTAGAGTGTTGGATTATGACCCAAGAAACCAAGGTTTTAATCCCCACTCACTGGGTGGCCTTAAGCAAGTCAATGTCCCTCAGCCTAACTCCTCTCACAGGGTTGTTGTGAAAATAAAACAGATGTGGAGAGCCAGATCTTGGAGGAAAAGGGGGGGATAAATAAATAAAACAAAATTATGATATTGAGATATTCTTTCTAATATGTTGCGAGCTGCCTTGAGCACTGAAAAAACCTGAAGGATAGAAAAGCTCATATTAATGTTAATAGAAATGTTAATAATAATTATAATTGACTTCAGTGAGAACTGAGAACCATCAACATTGGCTCCATCTGTTGACTTTTGCATGAGCCAAAGGATGGGCAAAGACTTATTTAACTCCTACTTCCCAGTGTAAACCAGCAACAGAAGCTTCTTCATATTTAAATGAGCAAAATTTGGGTTATTTCTTTGTGTGGGGTGGGGAGCACCTTGTATATACTTATCAGCATAAGCTGGAAGGGGTTAAATGAGTCTGTTTCTGCTGACATGTCTTTGGATACCAAGTTAGTTTAAAAAAACAACCCTGCCCTCTGGCTCTATAAAATAGGTTGTTTTATGGCATTGTCAATAGACTTAAGGGAAATTGTGGCCTAAGCATTCAGAGTTAAGTGACATGAAATCCAATTCCTTTGTGTTAAATGAACACCCAGTATAGAGTTCGCTGGGTGTTATATCAAATAAATCTTTTAACACTTTGTCATGCCAGCAGCATTGGTGCAGTATTCAAAAATAGGTTTTATTTAATTTGGTTTTTGAAAAAAATGTAAACTAATAGACATAAGGGGTACAGACTTTTTATCCTAAAAACAGAATACATAATGTAGTTTTGTTTTCCATGTTGATTAAAAGGAAAGTATAACATACATTAATATTTTAATTTCTACTGTTTAGTGATTTTCATTATTCATTTCAACTGCATTGTTTTTTCCTCCTGAAATTGGGTTTGTTCAGAGTTGAATTAAACTTCAGTTCAAAGCATACTGACGTGGAATGCTTTTGCATTTTCACTGATATCAGAGAAAAATAGACTGCTAATTCCAGGGGGGTAGCTATGACAGCCTTGTGTAGGAAAGGCCATCGAAGAGTATTGTGGCGTTTAAAGCTAACCGGTTTATTATGGCATAAACTTTTGCAGACTCAAGTTGAGTTTGCCAGATGCACCTGATGAAGTGGGCTTCACTCTTCGAATCCTATCAAAGGTTGTCTATCAAAGGTGTCATCTGAGACTGATATTGTGAGCCCCAAAGTCTTGTGATTAATATATTATTTCACTTTCTTTGAAATGGCCATGTATTCATTTTCCGTGTGTGCAGCGGTTGAGACCCCTCACCCCTTTCCCTGGCTGGGTGGACGGCCAAAAAGTCAGATTTCAATGGGCCAATCAGAGGCCCTTGTGGGCAGTGTCTTACTGGCTGGCTGGGTATTGCTTGTTCCCATGTCTGGCCAACCAGCATATAAGCCAGCTATGCCTGATTCCTTCAGCAGAGACAGCAGAAGAGCAAAGTACAAAGAGCATTGTTGGAAGAAGAAAAGCTGAAAGCAGAAGTTTATTCGCTATTATATTAAGCCTGGTATCCTTAACCTTTCACTAGAAATGCACTGGACCTTTTACCTCAGAACTCTCAGCTCATTTTAATCAATATCAGTCAACATGGTTAGGTATTTGTTCATTTGCTTTTCACTTGCTTTATTTCCATCTCTGGAGGACCAAAAAAAAAAAAAAAAGATGTTGAAAAGAACTGAAGAGGAAAGGACTTTGGTTAAACTGGAAATTATTATTGCTTATTAACATGACAACACGGACACTCACAGAATTTTTTGCAGCTTCAAAGCAGTTATATTGAGGGTCACAGGCTAGGAATGCATACATGACCTAATATGAAGTATTTTGTTTTGAACTTTAATTTAAAGCTTTGTTTAAGACATGTAGATGACACAAACTGAACTTTAGACAGCCCATCGCTTAGCAGTGATTAGATGAGCAAGGCATTTCTCAAATGGGAGGTTATTGCTGATGTGTGTCTAAAACTGTAAATATTGTTTAAAGTTATTGTTGTTTATTAAAATAATGGCTAGGCAAAATTAACAATATCTAAATCAGCAACAGTGAAAAGAAACAGAACCGTTCACACAATATGAATGCCCTTCATCCATCTGCCACTTTTGAATAACCAATATTCCATTATATCTAATTATACCTAATTATACCTACCTCTCATATTTTCATTATCCACTCTTCCAATGAAGGTACCCCCGCCCCAATCACAACAAATTATCTTCTGTGTAACTGTTAAAAGTGAGCTATCATTTCTATATTGTCTGACACGACCTGTTTCTTTATATCTCCAAACCAGATAACTGCTAGCAGTTTATAACCTGCTATTATCTCAATTTAATTCAAAATATTTATTCAGAAAACGCCTTTATTATAGGGCATGATCAAAATATTTGAATCATATCAGCATTTGATACTCCACTCCATTTGATATCATTCACTCCTAGGTATATTTGATTCACCCTGGCAGATGTTGAGTACCTCTTTGGTGGAGCAAACAGCTGACTCCTGTATTCACCGCTATCTCCTCCGCCCTAGACATCCCCAACTCCTGGAGAGAAGCTATAATAGTTCCGATCTTCAAAGGCGGCCAGCCAAACATCCCTAGGAACTATCGCCCCATCAGTTTATTATCTATTCCGGGGAAAATATTTGCCGCTGTATTACTGGAAGAACTTCTTTCATGGGTCCAGGAGAGGAACATTCTACCGCTAGAACAGATTGGCTTCCAAAAGTCAGCATCAACCATGGACCACTGTCTAACTCTTTATCACCTTGCCAGTAAATACACTGCACCAAGGCAAGGCCACCTATTTGCCGCTTTCATGGACCTGGAGGCCGCCTTTGATTCCATTCCTAGGCAGAGATTATGGTCCAAACTTGCCCATCTGGGAATTGATCCGCACCTCCTCTCCCTAATTATTGCCCTTTATTCAAACACCACAGCTTGCGTCCGAAGTGGTCCCAACGGCTCCCTTACCACTCCATTCCCAACGGCCAAGGGCGTCCGACAAGGTTGTCTCTTGGCCCCTCTACTGTTTAATCTTTATCTTCATGATGCAATTTCCCCTTTGAAGCTAGCAACTAAGTATCCTCCTCACTTAGCAGGCCACCCCGTTGCTTCCCTTTTCTATGCAGATGATGCCGTCATCTTATCCAGAACAGCTGCGGACCTAGCAAATGCAGTTAATGCATTTATCGCCTATTGTAAGGTGGAAGCTCTTAATATTAATTATAAAAAATCGAAAGTCCTTCACTTCACTTGTTCCCGCAAACTCAAGCTGGAGCCGCTTAAGATCACAGGTGGCTACTTAGAAAAGGTAAAAGCCTTTAAATATCTAGGCTTAATATTCACTTATAATCTCTCCTGGACCACCCATCTACAATCTGCCTTTTTCGCCGCAACCACGACCTCCAATGCCATTGTCCGATTTTACCACCAGAAGGGCGGCAAACACCTTCCAGCAGCAATTCAAATATTTAATGCCAAAGTTGTTCCTAAATTATTATATGGCTGTGAAGTATGGACTACAGCAATATCAGGTAACTTGGATCGCCCACTTCATATGTTTCTGAGATCTCTTTCCGGTGTCCCGAGATGCGTCTCAGGTGCAGCCCTACGACTTGAGTTCGCCCAGCCCTCAATTGTAAAACGAGCATGGTGTAGAGCCATTTCCTATAGCTCCCACCTACTAGCATCGGATGCTCGAATTAGAGGTGGTTTTTCCAATCTGATCCTAAGAGATATTCATAATTCCCCTTGGAAAACTACAATTAACCTCAAACTCCGCTCTCTTTTCAATCTGAATTGCAAAACTGTTCTTAAATTAGAGTGTATCAGTCCGGCGGCCCTACCTTCAATTAAAAAGAAGCTACAGCAACTTGACTTCTCTAACACAGCTGCCGATGCAAGAGGGCCGTGTTCAGGCCTAGCCCTAGCTATTCCTCCCCCTGAAGGAATCCCTCTATACTGCTTCACAATCTCTTCGGAGGCTAAGCGAAGGGCCTTTACCTGTGCCCGTCTCAACTGTTTTCCTACAGCAGTTCTGTCGGGTCGTTATTCCAGAGTCCCCATCGCAAACAGAACATGCACCTGTAATGACACGGCTCTGGAGACTATGGAACATGTAATGCTCTTCTGTCCCAACTGGACAGATGAAAGATCTCGGTTTTTAACTCCTCTCATGAACAAGCTTCATCTCCCAATCCAGCCCTGGATAGTGTCCCTTTTTTTGCAGGACTCTGACTGTTGGATTACCGAGATGACAGCTAACTTCCTGCTCAGTGTGATGAAGAGGAAAGCGGCACTAACTTCTTTTTTAACACCACAGCTGCAGTCGATACGCTGCACAATCGAATGAAGTTCCAAGTAGCTTTATTGTACAAGGACAATGGAGCTAGGACAAATCGGAGGAGCTGAAGGACCCCTTTAACGATCCTCCTCCAGCCTCACTATCGGTCACTCGATGTTTTAAATCCCCTGTTGCTTCTGTTATCTCTCTCTTTTTTTCCCCTTTAAGTATTTGCCCAGGACGATATCTACCTTTACCTCCCCACCCCCATTTTATGTTGTTATTTCTATGTATATTATGCTATGGCCACACGGCTAATGCAATAAAATCTATTGAAAAATAAATTCATATAAAAAAACAAACCACATATTTAAGCTTGGTACTTTGTTAAACATGGGACATTTTCTCACACCCAATTCCAGAGATCAGATGAAATCTCAGGGTTCAGATCTTTTCCATTGGAAAAATATATAAAATAAGGGCATAAATATTAGACAGAAATGGTACAGTGTTAAGTTATCCTATTGGGATCTCCCTGACCTTGTTTCGGGTAAGCTGATCCGCTTTTTGGAGAGCTCAGAGATATTAGTAACCTTTTCGAATGCAGTTATGTTTATTACCAATGCAACTATATGTTCTATGACCTCATCTTGTTACTATGTAAATAATGTTTGTGCAATATATAAGCTTCTATAAAGACCCTTCCACAAGTCCTGTACCTTAAACATTTTTTTTTCCTGTGTAAAACCTATTAGAGCTCACAATAAACTGGGTGTAGGTACATTTCTTGTTTCAGCGATCTTGTATTGCCTAGTTCACTGGTAACGAAGTATTCTCTAAATATTGTGGATATGAAACTCTCCTGAGAGGGGTGGAAAAGTGACAGTATGCTGTTGAAAATTCATGTGGCTGGTAGCTAGATTAATATTTCTGATACTCTTTATAATTCTGTTTGTAAAACTGTGTCCATTAAAAATGCACACCTCTGCCTTTACCTTCAAATCTCTTCCCAATTAATGTTTTTCCCCTCCTTTCCTCTTCAATGTCTCCCTGAATAGCCTGGGCCCAGGGTCCTTTAAGGACATCCCAAAGAAGTTCCTTCCCTGACTTTTTGCCTTCTTTTCTCTTCCCACCCCCTTTTGTTCTGAGATGGTCTGTTTGGTTTGTAAAGGTGAAACCTTTGTAAAGTAACACAGCCATGCTGTTGTTGTTTATTTAACACACAGTTACGTATGTGCTAGACACTGAAGACCTATAGAGCACAAGGTGTCACTGATGTTTCCCCAACAAGGCTCACAGCCTGATTTAGGATATGAGTAAGTGCAAGAGAAGGGAAAGAAATTGCCTATAATAAGCCGGGCTGATTTGCAATTTATATTTTCCCAGAGTAGAGTCAAATGTTATGTACTCCACATGGAGGCCATGGGAGATGTGAGTTTGTCTGATTTTGCTCTGCACAGCTGCCACAAGCCCAGCAGTGACCAGGACACCAAGTCTGGGCTACAGTGTTACCAGCAAAGAAACTGAACCAGCTTTCTGGTGCTGAGCCTGATGCTGGTGAACCACTGAACCAGAGATTGGCAGGCAGGGAACCATTAAACCAGTGTTCATGGATCGAGAGACAGAACCGTGATGAAGCCCTTCCCAAGGAACCCAGTGGCTGCCATGCTACCTTGCTAGTTTAGTGGTACAAAGACACATCCTGGAAGACAGGAAAAGTTCATGTCTTCAGGCCAGTAGTTTGGCGTTTCAGTTGACTCCAGATCTTCCAAAACCGAGCACAGGAGAGGTCTACTGGCTTAATTTCATTTCCAATCCTTGTTGGAGCAAGTTGACCACCAGGAGTTCTCCTTGGTGCAATGACCAACCTGCCTTGATCTGCAGGCTCAGAACAGGTAAACAGTAGGGCATAACAATTGTGCTAGTGTCTTTTGTGCATGCATTAGCCAGTCGTGTGGAGTATTACTATCTCTGAATATCCCTGGATGCAGGTGGGCCTGATGTGAAGAAATTCAATGCAGTTTTCTAGGAGCCCCGTTACAGCAATTAGGCCCCTGTCAAGAACTGCTGTGGCTGAAAGTGGGGGCCTTCAGATCTGTGGGTTGTAACATCTGTCTAGACAGTGAATGCCCTTGGATTCTGGACTGGCCTTCACCTACCAGACTGACTACTGGAACTTCCTGGACAAGGAGGGTCTGTGGGAGAGCATCTTGTTGTAGTTAATGAATGAGCAGCAAGGTGTTCCTAAGCTTGGGGACGTTACTATGTTTCTGTTATGTACTGAGTTGAATAGGATCCAAAATGCAGCAGTCTGATTGGTCCTAGAACAATAGGATCCAAAATGTAGCAGTCTGATTGATCCTAAAACAATAGGATTCAGACTGCAGCAGTCTGATCGGTCCTAGAACAATGCAGCAGTATGATTGGTCCACAGTAGCCACCCAATCCAGCTCCAGGTGGAAGTGAATCCGCAACCTGATTGGCCTACAGGAGAATCCCGGAATTAGCCAATCACATGCGGCCCATTGTATAAATAATGTATATAAAGCAGATATTTTGGGGGAACTTTCATTCCTCACTACTATGAGCTGAATAAAGAGCATGAAATCCACACTCGACTCCGAGTATATTTCAGTTTCCTTTGGGTGCCTTTTAGTCCTGGTTCATCCTTTGTTCTTGACTTCTGATTTTTGTCCTTTAGCCGTTCCTCATTCACCTCTAGCCTTTAACAAACATCCCTGTTCTGTCAGTGCTTCCCAGTGTTTAGTTTGTTTAGACCAGTGGTTCCCAACCTTTTTTTGGCCATGCCCCACCTAAGCATCTCTAAAATCTGATGTGCCTCCCCCCCCCCCGTGACGTATAATTCTTATTATTCAAAAAGTTAGCTCCTGTTCATGTGGAGGAAGCCTAAAAGACCACTAACTGTTAATAACTCATTCTTGAATTGCCCCCCCTTAAAAATCAAATTGCCCCCCCGTGGGGCATATGCCCCATGTTGGGAACCACAAGTTTAGACCCTTAGTCTATTTCCAATTTTTTGATCAGTTTCTTTTCTTAATCATTACAAATACTTAGTGACCAAATAGCCTTGAGAAAAAAACACCTTCACAGCTGTCAGGTTGTTCTGTAAATCATAATTAAGGTTGCAGCCCTGTACTCACTTCCCCAGGAGTAAACCCTGTTGAGTTAAATGGGACTTACTTCTGAAAAAGATTGTGCTATCAATCTTATAACCATCAGATGAGGTAGACAAGTTTCTTGACATTGAGTCAAGAGTCTAGAAAAAGAGGCATTCACATATTAACAATTAATCCCTCTTCCCAGGAAACTCTGGGAATTGGACGTCTCCGAGGAGAACAAGGGTCTCCTAACAACTCTCAACACCCTTAATAAATTCAGCTCCAGGGATTATTTGGGCAAAGCCATGACTGTTTAAACAATGCAGCTTTAAATGTATAGAGGAGAAAGAAACCCACACCGGGGAGTAGACACACCTTCATTCTAGTCTATTGCATTTGCACATATCTGTTTATGAATCTAAGACAACCTGCTGTGCCCATCCTCTCTTTTTCATGTAATGCAACTCCTGAGAGATCTTTTGAACTGTTGATAACCTATTTTTGAATGCTTACGCTTTTCTAGCAATAAATTTAATGAGAGCAAAGGTCCTTCTGGCTGGAAGACAAACTATTGCAGAGCAAATGGTGACAATGCACAGAAAGTGGAGTGGAACCTTTATTTATTTATTTAAAATATTTACAGGTCACTTTTTAAGGTCAGACCCTCTCAAGGCTTCCAACATATAATTCACAAGTAGTATTGAATAATCCATTTTAAATCAACTCAGCAGCTTTGTAAATGGGTCCAGCTTATTTTTCCCGTTGGCTTTGGAATTGCTTTACACAAAAGGATACACCTTTCTATTCTTGTTTCTCCTCAACAACTTTTAGCATTTTTTTGGAAGGGATGTGTGGAGAAAAGAAAATCAAAGCTGCAAATGAAAGCAGACAGATAATTAGGCCTTGTACAGCTGTTTTTATTCTGTGTTTTCCTGATTTGGTTGCATTTCAAACCAGAGTCTAAAGACACACATACACCTACCTAAAGTGCAGAGTGTCTTCAAACTCCAGCTGTTTTGTTGATTTTTCTTCTTTTTTGTTTCTGCTTAGCAGTGGCAAAATGGTGCACAGATAACCATCTGTACTGCAGCTGCTGCCAGGGGGTTTAGTTTCTATTTGCCTTTTGAACAAGGGAGCTTGTATCTCTGGGCATTCCCATCTCTTTCTCCCCATATGTTTATGGCATATATTGAGGTTTAAAGAAGTCTATAAGGTGAGAAGCTGAAAAACATTGGAGTTTGCTTAAGGCAAAGACAAGCCACTCCAGAATTTGAACAATCACCTGTCCATTCCTCCCACTGTTTTGCTTCTGTACCTTGAAACGACAGATTGCAAAGTGAGTTTCATTACGTAGGTAATTTTCACATTATTGCCTTTCTTACATCATTATTTCATTGTGATTTTGGGTCAAAATATAATGAAACACAACTTTAATAGGAAGGGAAATTTGTATAAGCAATTTTGTACAAGCAAGAGCTCACAGCCAAATTCTAAAGAATTTATCTAGGGCTACATTTGTGCCCAGTATTATTTTCTGCTATTTCAAATAAAAGCAGTTACTTCTAATGCTTTTCGCAGTTGGCATCAAATACAGTGGTGTTCCCATGTGCTAATATAATTTGCAACTCATTAAATCCATCAGTACCAGTAAAATATATTTGGACCATCATCCTCATCCTCAATAATATGATGTATTACCTGAATGTTGTGATTGTCACACGATACCAGTCTCTATATGCCTTCTCTGAGGGAGGTGTGGATGGTGGCAAGTCAAGAACAGGCGTTCTCAGTGTTGGCTCCTTGGAGAGGTATGACTGGCACCAGGCTAAAACAGTTTTGCTTGCACAGGCTTTTGCTTGTTAATCGGTAGGCTAGTGAGCTAGGTTTTCTGACCTTTTAGTGATCAGCTTTTAGTGGTGTGGATGGGATTTGTTCCCTATCTTGGATACGGAAGCTCAGATATTCTGGTTTATGATTTTTATATGGCATTACAATGTCTTTTATGTGACCAGTCCCTTTGGGACACTCTTCTGTCTGTGAAGAGTGATTACAAATAAATATGGTGGAATGTGTTAGTTCAAAACAGGGTAGCTCAGTTGGTAGAGCATGAGACTCTGAATCCCAGGGTTGTAGATTCAAGCCCCACATTGGGCAAAAAATTCCTGAATTTCAGCAAGCTGTACTAGATGATCCTTGCCCCTGAACCGTCTCCAGAGGCAGCCCCACATATAATACATTGTAGTAATCCAACCTAGATGTTACTAGACTGTAGGACACATAAGTTAGGATATCCCTGTCCAAATAGCTGGGCCACCAGCCAAAGTTGTCAGAAAGCACTCTGCATCACTGAAGCCACTTGGGCCTCAAGTGGCAATAATGGATCCAATAGCATTCCTAAGCTAGGTTGTTGTTGTTTAGTCGTTTAGTCGTGTCCGACTCTTTGTGACCCCATGGACCAGAGCATGCCAGGCACTCCTTGGTGAAATTTTTGTTTCAAATGTCCTTGTGGAAATGTGTCAATATTTGAATGAACATCCATCCTAACATCCACATTTTTGTATGGAATGTCACTTTGTATGCACATTTTTTTGCAAGCTGGTTCCCCAAATATATTGCATTATTTGTACAAACATATGCATTCCTATGCATGCTTGCCCTTAATATATACATTTCCTGCTGAAGAACTGCATCACAAAATTTGCAGAAGAATGGCTTTTGAAGGATACTTGTGTTTCAGTTTGCACACTGTTTCAGGGACGGCTTAATAGGTAGGCTTGCATTAAAATGAGAAAGTGAACTGAATTTACACACACAGACACCCGCCCCTCGTGCCAAAAGGTTGGGGCAAATTTCAAAGTGCAGGAGCTCATCACAACTACCTTCGTAGCCTTTTCTTCAAGGAGTGTTCAAAACTGCAGGCAACTGTGTTATTTGATTAGGCAATTGTGTGCAACCTCTATCAAATGAAAGAAATGCACAGCCTCTTTTTAAAAAATGCCCTCTCAATTGCCCTGGCACAGCTGAAAAATGTCCCAGAGCTGTCCCCCACTCCAGTACACTCTAGGAATCAACCATCCCATAGCGGCATGAAGGAATACAAACAGGTTGCTCAGTGTCACAGCAAGTTCTGCACCTCTTCCTGTTTGTCAGAATTCTTTTATCTTAAAACGGACTGAAGCCTTTGATTTAGCCTCCTCTCGTTTTTTCCAAGCTAGATTTTGAAATGAACTAGCACCCACCCTTGCTGCCTTTTGGAGGCCTCTTGCCTTCCTTCTGGTCTAGATCATTTGGCAGGCTTGGAATACCGAACGGATAACTAAAAAACAAAATAAAATAAACAAACTTCACATAGCTTTTATTGATTTCAAAGGGATTTACTGAATAAAACACTACAATCATTAGAGACCTCTCTTGCCTGAAGCATATAAAGCAGGGCATCTTTCCAAAGCCCAGTGTGGATTTCTCAGACCCTCTAGGTGATTTCCTTTCCTACAGATTTCCACACCTCCTTATAGGCTTCCTCCTCCTTATAGTTTTGTGTGCCTGGAACTAAGAAGCTTTCATGTATATTTTCACACCCCTCTGCCATGACATTTTTGTTCGGTTCCCAGTAGGGTTGCAGACACTGTTGAATACAGTTACTCTAAGGAATCAAAAACTGTATCAGATTCTGAACATGAAAATAAGATATTAACATTCAGATTGTGTTGCCAGCATTTAACCTTCACAGTGAGGTAAAACAAGGGCCAGAGATTGAGACTTGTAAACACCGGCCCTCCTTGCTTGTAATTACACGCCCTCTAATCAATTTACACTCATGAGGAAAGGAGAAGAGACGCATTGCAACAAATGTGACTCAACAGCGAAAGGTCATTTTGAAATGGAGAATCATAGATGCACATATATATTATTCTTAAAAACAAAAAGGTAGTTAGCAGCATTTGGATTATGAATAGCAAAGTCACACATGTATTCCAAATTAGTCCCATAAGAAAGTTACTGTCCTAGAAGACTTTTAATTTGTAAAGCCTTTGAAAATGACTTGTCAGGAACGCACCCTTATTTCCTTAAGAGACAGGAGCAATCACTATTTCAGGTTTTGGTAGTCTATTACACTGCAAAGTAGAAACTTCATCCTAAGCTCTTGAGGGGGGTTAGACAAAGCAATGACAAAAAGCAGATACATCACCTTGCCAACAAAGGCCTGTATAGTTAAAGCTATGGTTTTCCCAGTAGTGATGTATGGAAGTGAGAGCTGGACCATCAAGAAGGCTGATAGCCGAAGAATTGATGCTTTTGAATTATGGTGCTGGAGGAGACTCTTGAGAGTCCCATGGACTGCAAGAAGATCAAACCTATCCATTCTTAAGGAAATCAGCCCTGAGTGCTCACTGGAAGGACAGATCGTGAAGCTGAGGCTCCAATACTTTGGCCACCTCATGAGAAGAGAAGACTCCCAGGAAAAGACCCTGATGTTGGGAAAGATTGAGGGCACAAGGAGAAAGAGGCGACAAAGGACGAGATGGTTGGACAGTGTTCTCAAAGCTACCAACATGAGTTTGACCAAACTGCGGGAAGCGGTGGAAGACAGGAGTGCCTGGCGTGCTCTGGTCCATGGGGTCACGAAGAGTCAGACACAACTAAACGACTAAACAACAACAACATGGTTACTACCCACACCAGTGCTGCCCCCTCAAGCCTGTAGTATCAGCATGGGAATTAAGTGTATTATGTACCTGTTCCCAACTTGTATCTTAATTCAGACTTCATTAGTGCAGTGTGGCATGTGGACATGCAGAATTACCATCTGTTCCAAAAGCTAATATAAGAACCATTCCCATGTTAGATACTCAAGGGTGCTTTTTTGTGTTCTTGTTTCCTGTGTGTATTTCTCCCCACTCTCTGTCTTCAGCAGCCTTGACGTGATCCACACAATGCATTAAAAATATGTCCAACATTTCTGCAGTAATCTCTTTTAAGCCCTTGTTCTGAGCTATGATATAGGCATATCTGAGATCTAGCATATCTACAAGCCTTCAAAAAACTCCCCTTGGGAAAAGAACAGGGGTGCCTATTTCAGAGTTTATTGAATATTTGATATGATCTGTCTCGTGTTTATGGGAACAAAAGGTCAAAAATCTCATTTACAAAGTTTTCAGCTATTATGTGAGTGACTGTTTTAGAATTATGTACATAAACATCAAAGAAGACAGGTTTTTGTGACCTTTATAACAAAGGACAAATTCTTCTTTTGTGCAAGGTGGTGCAGCTCTGAAATTTGCATCTGGCTCACTTCTTACGCCTTTGCAATTCTCTTAACCTCATTGGTTTTACACTGCGCAAGTCTCCTTATTTGACAATGTGAGCTTATTTACCACTTACTAAACATGGGAAGCAGTTGTAAGGACTGGTGTCATGCGATGTTCCTAATTGCTGACTTAAACTTCCTTCTGTGCCCAGTGTGAAATGGCTGTTTCTCAGAAACCTCGGAAGACTCAGCCTCAGCGGAACTATTCAGGAGTGAATAAAGCTGAAACTTAATTATGATGGTGACATCTTTGTCAGCACTTTAAAATAAATGCCAGTAGACTGAAGAGGCACTGACAGTGCCATGAAGACAACGGCACTTAAAAGTCCTTGGTTTTCTCTTTCCTGGCATACACTTTCTCTGTATCCGTGGTTAAGTGCAGTATAGCCTCAGTCTAGTAATCTGGAGAGTCTGCCAAAAGGGTTGATTAATTGCAGAGAAGTTGTCTAAGGGGAACATTTGTGAACAATGCTTTAAACTCTCTTATATAAAGTCGGTGTATGAGCTACAGCTCCCATCGTTTGAGAGCCAATGTGGTGCAGTGGTTAGAGTGTCGGACCTTGGAGACCAGGGTTCAAATCCTGGTTTGGCTGTGAAGCTCATTGGGTGACCTTGTTGGCAGAGTAGCTAAATTGCAGCTGGGAAGCCAAATCATGTGCAGTGCTGACTCTTTTCTTGAAATTAAAACAATGTCCAAACAATTGTTAAAATATTCAGAAGCTTTTATGTGTAGAACACATAGCTAAAGAAGAATATGTGCAGAATATTTACATTTACATGCTTATCCAAGCATGGGTTTAATTTTTCTTAGTTCAAAATTACAGATTCTTCCCAAAGCATTCAAGCAAACTGTGTCTTTTTTTCTTTCCAGTACTTGTACACAGCCTTCTGTACATTACCCAACTAGACCATGCAGTTCCTTCTGAGAGGTTTCTACTTTCTCATTCCAGCAGATTTTTCCTTATTGCTTCTTTGGGAGAACATCAACTTCTATACTTCTCTCCTCTATTGCATTTAGAGAGAGTGTTATCTAACATTGTCTCTTTGGTGTTCACGGAGAAGCAATCGCTACAGTCAAGTCACTCAAACACAAAACAAAATGGACAATGTAATAAGATACATCCCATGTGACCAAAGTTAACCTATCACGCAACAGTTACTGGGGAACATTCCAGAATTAAACACACAGTAATGCATTTAAGTGTTCCCGATTTCAGTAAATTAAATCACTATACTTAACAGACCTCAGCCTAACTTACCTCAAATAATTGTTGTAGGGATGAAGTGAGGAAGGGGAGACCCATGTACACCCTTAGTGGAAAATGTGAGATATAAATGAAATAAATAAAACCATTCTCTCTGATGGAAGGGTGGGGCAAATGGGAGGTGGAGTCCTACAATATCAGGAGGGCCACATCGCTGACCTATATATTTGCTTCACCCTCCTTTGCTTCCCAGGATGAAAAAATTATGGTCTTTTTTCTCTGGAGAGGAAGAGGTGCAAGCTGGATGTTCCCTCCACTTAAGTAATAAGAACAACTCATATCCTCAAACTTAATCTCTTCTGAAGCTCAGAAGGAAAATTAATGGTAGCATACAGTGGTACCTTGGTTCTCAAACTTAATGCGTTCCAGAAGTTTGTTCCAAAACCAAAGCGTTCAACAACCAAGGCGCAATTTCCCATAGAAAGTAATGCAAAATGAATTAATCTGTTCCAGCCTTTTAAAAATAACCCCGAAACAGCAATTTAACATGAATTTTACTATCTAACGAGACCATTGATCCATAAAATGAAAGCAATAAACAATGTACTGCAGTCACACAATCAATCAATCAATCAATCAGTAGCTGAACCAGGTTCCATGCAGTCACGAAAACAAAAACAAAAGCGCTGCAAAAACAGGAATGCAAAAAAATAGCAAAAACAGGCAGACCTCAGCATAACACTCAAAACGGATCACGTTCAGCTTCCGAAAAAGGTTTGCAAACTTACTTCTGGGCTTGCAGTGTTTGGGTTCCAAGTTGTTTGAGTACCAAGGCATTTGAGAACCAAGGTACCACTCTACTCAATAGTTGGAGATATGAGCGGTTTCCTTTTTCTAGCAGGCCGTTTTTTTGTTCTTATGAATTCTTGTGTTCTTCACTTCAGGGTGAATTATGTGAATGGAGAAACGTATATGTGCTCATGTAGCCTGGGGCAACTTTCATGTTCAACTGAAGGTGCAATAGCTTCCCCTTTCACTGTTGCCCAACACACAAAGAACTGGGATCAGAGACACTGACTCCTAGGAGCTGAACCCATTTAAGCCCCACCAATATTTGTTGGGGGAGCTGGGCCCCCTCAATATTTGTCCAAGTGTCACACCATTGTGCAATCCAGGGATGCGGTGGCTCCCCCCTTCCTGTGGTGTGTGTTGCAATTACACAGACCATTGGCTTCAGTGACACTAAGCAAGATCAGCTTGGTTGAGTGGAAAGTTTTAGAAAAGGCCCTGCAAGCTTTAGAAAAAGCCTTTTTTGTTTAGTAATGTGTCTGACAGTGTAAGCTTGCTCTGGAGTTTAACAGCTAATTAGGCTCATATTGCATGAACTAATAATCCATTACTACTTTCTATGAGATATATGAAAAACCAATTTTGCTTAGCTATGAACAAGTGGCTTGTATGTAACAAGTGCAACATACCAGAATACCATCTTGGCAGGATTTATCTGTACAGAACATCAGGTGGAACAGAAATTAAAAGGAAAATTGATCTTAAATGTCAATAGCTAGAGAGTACAGCAAACTCCTGTGAAAACTCTACAAAACTGTTCAGCTGTCCAAACTTGACCTTTTAAACCTACCATGCTGTTTCCACACTCAAATTTGGATAAAAATCTGTGCAGATCTTTGCATGGAATAGAGCAGATGTTGCTGGTCCTTCTGTCTGTAGCTTTTAAGTTTGTGTTGCAGTAGGAACTGACACAAAAGAAAATGGAGCTGAGAGGCATGCTGACATAAGCGAAAAGTTATTTATGAATAATAAAATATATTAGCAAACATTGAACATCTTATATCCAGTATGTTTCATCAGAAGCATTAAGCATGCCAACCAAAATATTTTTTTCTAGTTCATTGTCTTTTATCAGCATCATATACATTACCAAATATTCTTAAGGTTTTAATTTGGCCCTTATGATCCAGTACATGTTTATTTGAAAATGTATCCTGTTAAATTCAGTGTAAGCTTGCACAGCATTGCAACTTTAATGACATACTTCCCAGTCCCAAGTTTTCTGACTACCTCTATTCTTACCAAATGTATGTATGAAACTCGTGTGTGTGTTTGTTTGTTTGTTTGTTTGCGTGTTTGCGCACGCGTGTGCACACACACGCATTATATAGCCTTAAGACAACCATTTTTAATATATAATTCATTTGCATTTAAGTTATGGCAAGATTTGGTTTGTTTAGCACAGTGAAAGACAGGCTGTGAATAAAATGGTTGTTATTGATTGCATTCTACCAGACTTTCTGAATGTACAAGTCAGCCTGAGTGCTGCAAGCTCCAGAAGATGTTTTAGCATGGGTTGAATGTAAAATGCTAATCCAACGCTGAGAAAAACTCTGCAAGTTTGTGAAGTTAATACAAACACACACAAATGCACATTACCAAACTGCTGATTTTCTTTCTTTCTGACAAACCTGTTTCACATAGATGGGTTGTGATTTTCTTAATGCCTTGAGTATTTTTCAGTCTCTACAGGTATGGCATTTTAAATACAGAACTTCCATCACTAAATGATATTCTTCACTCAACTTACTACAGAATTAAACTGTGGACCTAGAGAGCTTATGCTAAGGAGTATAATCCTTCCCTCTCAGTAGCTGCTTTCACAAAGTCATCAGGTCTTTAAAGAAATAATAAAATGTTTTCCACCCTTGGCTTAAAAATAAAAATAAAAATGGAAGGCTCCAGGAACATATATACTGACATGTTGTGGGTGAAGCAGCTGTGTGATTTGTAGGTCTGGCACACTAATACAAAAGTTGAAATCTGCACAGGGAACTTGTGGAACCCTTCCATTTTCACTGCTATTTAAAGTTAATACCTTCCTTGAAAGAATAATGTGTTCCTTTGCTTCAAATGCAACTGTACTCCAAATGAGGTGATAAAATGGAAGCATCTGGCTCCTTGATAGATGCTTGTAAGAATAATGATGTAACAGCAGCTCCCGTCATGCTGTTGGTCCGAGTTCCATGGAGAAACCAAAGCCATGCTGGAAAGTACACTGTTGCAGGAATAACTGCTTTAAAGAGGCACCTTAGCTATTGGAGCTGGAGCCAACCTATGCAACTAGTTTGGGAGCTATGCTTCAGACTTCACCTACTAAGTGTTTAAGTCAGCAGACAATGTATTGCTGAGGCAGGGCCATAACTTGCTGACAGAGCATCTTGCTTTTCATGCAGAAGGTCCCTGGTTCATTCCCCAAAGGATTGCCACAGGCTGCAGCACAGCTAGGAGGGCCTGAATATTTTAGTAAATGGGCAGGCCTGTATGGAAGAAAGCATTGCTTCAAGTAACCTGCCGTTTACTGGAGAATGAGGCCATGAAATTTTAGAGACTGCTTTTATACCCACCAATATTTCTCAACATTTCTTCAGTGAAAATAGGGGCATCCTATTCCATGGCCTCCAACATATCTCCAATGAAAACAGGGACGTCCTAAGAAAAAGTGGGACATTCTGGGATCAAATCAGAAACAGGGACAGTTTCTGTAAATCCTGGACTGTCCCTGAAAAATAGGGACACTTGGAGGGTCTGGAATCCTATTGTAAACACCTGTAAGGGAAGGGAGTGTCAACAAGGCTGGTTAATCATTTTAATGCTCTAATACTGTTCAGTGTGCCTGTGCTTGATAAAAAACAACAACTATCAAACCTGCCTTTAATTATTCCTCTAATAATCTGAATAAATTAGCCTTAACGCACGTATTGTATAGGGAAGAAGTACAGCTCAGCTGTACCCAGCAAGCCACAGTGCGGCTTCACTTTCAGCCCTGAAGTGTGAAAATTAGAAGGTGCTGCAGTTGCAGCGCCGCTGATAAAATTATGTATGGCAAGTGACTGCAGAACATTTAATACCAGGGATGATTAATTGCCTTTATTTCTTAATATCAGCGTGACATTCTATCCAATCTTACTCTGTTATTTCACACAAGCTGCATCGTATGGCCAGGATCCCAAGGGCAAAGGCAAGGGGAGGATTCACCAGGAGCATCTTCTGCGGAAGATCTTTCAAAACGAATGGGACTTCTGTGAGGATCCCAACATGGTGATGCCGTTTCAGATAGGTAGCACCCATTATTTAGCATGAGGACCCCCCCCCCCACTATCCTTTTTGAAAAACTGAGTTCAGTTCTTGGATTGCATGCCATTTCAGATGTGTGATTTCAAACATAGGCAGATTTTACCAGAAGAGAATGATTTGAGTGTGTCATATTTTTCCTCCACAGGCTGTCAGCCCAAAACTGCTACAAGGAGAACAAAAAAGATGCATTTCTTGTTTGATAGGAATTGGAGAAAGAGAAAGCAAATTAAGAACTGCAGAGGAAGAGAAAATAAAGCAAACTATAGGGAGCTCGGGAATACCAATGTTACAGCATCCTAACTGTTTCAGTTTGTGTGCGTCTGAGCATGTTTCTTATTCTCAGTCCTAATATTTTTTGGTTGCTCTCATCATTCATGTGTTGCGTGGCATTCATCATGTTTTCCTCAGGAATAAGAGTCTTTCAATTGCTGCAAAGCAATCATTCTAGAAGCTGGGTAATATATTGCACGTTATATGTGCTGGTAGAGGGCTGTGTGTAAGAAACGAATGTGAGCAGTTTTTGATATTTCCTGAAGTGGCTATACATCTTTTGCTTGACACAAAGCAGGATCTGAGCAACAGGATTAAAGATCACACACCTCTGACCTGAAATAATGGGCTATCACCAACAACTTTCCTATTTCCTCAGACTTAATGCTGTCATCTCGCGTCCATTTTCATTTTCTACCCCTTTCTGCTATTTTTTATGTGTGTTGCTACTGTAGTTGATCTATGGCTGATATGCCAGGGGTAGAATGGATTGTCAGTGGTTGTTAGGAGAGAACTATTGCCATCACATTTTCTCTCTCTCTCAAGCAATGCTGCAACTGTAGTTTAATAACACTGGTTTTTCTTTCGACAAAACCCTGATTAATCCCAGTATCACAAATATCCTGCAAGCTAGTTTGGGTAAATATACTTGGGACACTTTTAAATACTATTGATTTCAATGATTCAGGTAGGTAGCCGCGTTGGTCTGATGCAGTCGAAATAAATAAATAAAAATTATTTATTTTTAAGTCCAGTGTTAAGTTGTGGGTGAACATATCAGACGACACAGCAATTCTTCAGACAGCTCTTGTTTATTCACAGGCTAGAACAGAACTGAATGGAAGGGTTCAGCCAACCTGCTTATATAGAGCTCAACTACAAAGCAACAGTAACAACTTTCTGTAACTATCCAATCACTGAACGTCACTTTCAATTCCTTATTTGCATATGTGGACCTGAGTGAAAACTATCTATAGTATTCCCCTGCTGGCCCAGGGTGAGAACTTCAGTACATAACACCCAGTAGCACCTTAGAGACCAACTAAGTTTGTTCTGGGTATAAGCTTCCGTGTGCATGCACACTTTTTCAGATACACTGAAACAGAAGTCACCAGACCCTTATATATAGTGGGAGGGTGGGGTGGGGTTTTTCTCAGAAGGGTCATAGGAGATGAGTGATTGACTCAATGGGTATGGTAAACCTGTTGACGACTGTTAATGACTGCAATTAGTCCTACAGGAAAAAGCAAGGGATAGTATGTAGATGACCAAAAATAGCTGTGGCATATGTAATGAGACAAGAATCCAATATCTCTATTCAGACCAGGTCTCTCCATAGTTTTCAGTTTAGTAATAAGTTGTAATTCAGAAACTTCTCTTTCAAGCCTGTTTCTGAAATTCTTTTGTAATAAGACAGCTGCTTTGAGATCCTGTATTGAATGTCCTGGGAGATTGAGGTGTTCTCCCAGGATGTTCAATACAGCATCTCAAAGCAGCTGTCTTATTACAAAATTATTACGACCCTTCTGAGAAAAACCCCACCCCCCCATCCCACTATATATAAGGGTCTGGTGACTTCTGTTTCAGTGTATCTGAAGAAGTGTGCATGCACATGAAAGCTTAAACTCAGAACAAACTTAGTTGGTCTCTAAAGTGCTACTGAACAATTTATTAACTTATTAATTTATATTGATTTCAATGTGAGAGATTTCAACAGGTGCTTAACTCACTCCCTTTTTGGGATAGATTGGGTTCCTATAGTTCCTCTGTGCCCATTATATTGAAATCAGCTGGATAATCTTGTATCTGTTTGACAGTCTTAATATAGCAAACTATATCTTCATGAAGTGTGTTTTCTGTTCATTAGAACCTTTCTTAAAATATTGCTCTATCCATCAGGATGAAAATTAGCAGTAATGAATACATAAAAGTTGATATATTAATTTTCTGCTATGAGGCTCTGTTACTCAGTTCTATTAGGTTTTGTAAAAAATACTGTTCTAGATTATTTTTCTAGGATGCTAAAATGTGCATATTAGGGAAGGGAAATGGACAAGCTCTTCAAATGTGCTGGTAAAATGCAATTTTAAAGAGAAGTTTTTGATTTGTTCTGTCTTTGAAAACAAATGTCTGAAGAAGCCTTGGTTATAATTTATTTAATTTATGAATTGCTTTCTGTGAGGTATCCTGAAAGGGGGGTGTTTGGGGCCTGTAATTCTGCTCTTTTTCTTTATAAAAAAATCCTTAATAAATACATATTTATGTGTTATGTATTTTCTCCCGAAATATATTTAAAATGTGTGTGTGTTTTACCTATTTCTGCTGCCTCATCACAACATTTGTAAAGTGCAGTGTTCAGTGAATAGTGATGCTCTCACCTGCACATTAGCTGATGAAGTATAGATCTGGCTGTTTTGTCTACATCAAATTTTCAAACATCCTTTGTGAAAAATATGAGTGAGCCAGCAATGTGAAAGAAAGGGGGAAGCTTTCTCAGAACACTATTCTTTCAAGGGTGGGGTGGGACAAGGAGTTCATGAGACCATTAAAAATGTGGTCTTCAGTTCTTGCTTTTCCTCTCTTGCTTTCTTCAACGCATTGGCAAGCTTTTCATTCTGACTTCTGGGCTTCTTTCTGTCTGTATGTGGCAACCTCATCGCACATCATCAGCACAAAGTGGAGCATTGTGTCTATTTTTACTAACAAACATCCCCGTAACATTTGAGCAGTAATAACACGGTCCTGGGTTGTAAATGGAAATGTATGAAAAATGAATAGGATGCCCTACTTCACACGTATGTCTCTCTGCAGGGTGGCAAGTATCCTGCAGAGACAGAAAGGGGCAAAAGTGTGTGCATAATGGTGTCCTTCCTCTGCTTCCATCCTGTTGACGTGCCCTTTTGACATTCTCCCAGTGGCACAGGAGCTGCTTGCTCACAGCTGAGTGGCTCCTGTGTGGCTGGGAGAAAGTCTGAAGAGTGCATGAGTTCAGTGAGAACCCAGTTACCTTCTCTGCTATCTCAATATGTTGTTGTTGTTTAGTCGTTTAGACGTGTCCGACTCTTCGTGACCCCATGGACCAGAGCACGCCAGGCACTCCTGTCTTCCACTGCCTCCCGCAATTTGGTCAAACTCATGCTGGTAGCTTTCAGAACACTATCCAACCATCTCGTCCTCTGTCGTCCCGTTCTCCTTGTGCCCTCCATCTTTTCCAGGGAGTCTTCTTTTCTCATGAGGTGGCCAAAGTATTGGAGTCTCAGCTGTCCTTCCAGTGAGCACTCAGGGCTCACTGCCTTGCCGTGACAAAGGGGCTTGAATAACTCAGAGAAGCTATGAACTATGCCGAGCAGGGCACCCAAGATGGACAGGTCATAGTGGAGAGTTTTGACCAAACGTGATCCACCTGGAGCAGGAACCAGCAATCCACTCCAGTATCCCTGGCAAGAAAACTCCATGGACAAAGACAACAGGCATATCTTGAGATAGTGTGACCAAAAGTGTGCTCAGTAAGCACTGAAGGAGGCAAATGCTAGAACCATCAGCTTTATTTAGATTCACTTTCCGGATATTTCATTTCATTTTCGGCTGCCTCTGGGTGAACTCTTCACCACAACTCCCTTTGGTGTTGCAAATCATTGTGCCCATGTACATAGCTTTTCACTGAAAGACGTTTAATCTAATGTGCCTTTTTTGTTGTACTTTCACCCACTAGGGAAAGATTTGTTTTGATGGCTTCATGATGGCTTTGCTTTGGCTTTTACACTTCCTAAATACACTGATGTCATCTACAAACATGTTATCTTATTGCTCAGTCCTTCAGAACACTTTTGTTTTGTTTCGTTTTGAAGGAAAGCACTGGTGCGCCATCAGATCCTTGGGGTGACCTCATTACTTCCATCCATTTTAGATTTTAATTTATTCCTGTTCTTTATTGATACTGCTCCATAAAACTTGTCATCTTACCCAAAGTGTAATGTTTATATAGGAGGCTTTGGCGACCTATTTGATCGTTGGACTTTTTCAGTGCTGGAATATAGAATATTTTATTTATTTGCCATTATTGTTGAATCCCAGCTTTCTTCTCAAATGAGGTAATATCTACTACTGGATATCTATCTACATGATTGTTGACACTCTGAAGAAAACTTTATTTGCAGTACCCATGCTGGTTCATCTTCAGCGAGGCTTGTTCTTCAGTGTGTTTAATAATTCCACCTTCAGTGGGGCTTTCTACTAATTTATCTAGGACAGAGATTAGGTTGGAGATCTGTAACTTCTGATGTCCACAGTGGATACCTTTTATAAACTGGTGTTTTGTTGGTTCCTTTTTTTGAGTATTTTGGTAAAGAGACAGATTTTAATAATAAGTTGTATATTTGTGTTTTTTAAAAAAGCAATTCCACATCTAAATTCTTTAAGGATCCTCAGATGAACATCATCTGGCCCTGGAGACTTCTTTACAATTTGAGAATTAGCTTCTTTAATTTAGGTCCTCAAATGTTATTCCCAAAAATAATGATTCAGATGTGGGTATCTCTCTAATACAAGGGACGCAGGTGGCACTGTGGTCTAAACCACTGAGCCTAGGGCTTGCCGATCGGAAGTTGGTGGTTCGAATCCCCGCAACGAGGTAAGCTCCCGTTGCTCGCTCTCTGCTCCTGCCAACCTAGCAGTTCGAAAGCACATCAAAATGCAAGTAGATAAATAGGTTCCGTTCCAGCGGGAAGGTAAACAGTGTTTCTGTGTGCTGCTCTGGTTGCGTCAGAAGTTGCTTAGTCATTCTGGCCACATGACCCAGAAGCTGTACACCAGCTCCCTCGGCCAATAAAGCGAGATGAGTGCCGCAACCCCAGAGTCATCCATTAAGACCAGTGTTAAAAAAAATTAATTCTCCCTGGTGGCTTCATGGATCTTGTCAGATGTCAGTTTTTATAGCCCAGATGTATTGTATGCTTAGCCACAATTTTGACATTCCCCATATTGCTTGCAAAACCCCAGGTGTTTCTAGAATATTCCCTATTGACTCAATTTTACAAACTAAATCTTATCCCCCCCCCCCAAAAAAAAAGTGTTCAGTTGCCATACTGCCGGAGGCTTGAACAGAAAAATATTATTTGGTGCTCTTTTCTCCGTCTGATGAAAACTGCTTGTGCCCAAGATTGTTTTTATTTTCTATCTACTTCCTACACCATCACATTGCACAGATTAATTCCATGCCATCAAATGATATGAATCTCAAAGCTGCACTGCCGGGATGTGTTGTTCTGGAGGCCACACATTTCAAAACATTTGCAAATGTTTCCAAAGCTTGATGATCACTACACAAAGAGATTCTTATTTGCATGATGCATCATGCTGTGTACATGAGTAAGCACCTAGGGAAAACCAGAAGACTAACAGTGTGGTCTTGTGATAGTTACTTAGAATTAAGCCCCATTAATGTCAATGGGTCCTACTTCCAAAACTGAACTGTGCATCACTTAAAGAGAATGCATAGGATGTGTTGCCAACAAAATTTATTTCGGGTGAGTTTGTGTGGATCATTGGATCCTACTCCTAGCGGCCGAGGGGCCCCAATAAAATATTCGAGGGGGTTGGGCCCTTCAAAGTTGATGGGCATTGCTATTCAAATGGTGTGCGTGCACCATGTCATGTGACTGATTACGCAGGGCGGGGTCTACCTGCCGCCCATATTTTATTAAAGTTTGCACCCCTGGTGTGGATGAAATTAGCAATACAAATTAGTAGGTACAAAAACCTTCCCCATAACTATCACAGTTTAGCACAGAAGTTAATTTCTGCATGATCAGTGGAGCACCGTTTCACTTGCCATTCCTCATAAAGGGAAAAGTTGTGGCTTTTTTTCCGCCCATTAACCTACAATACCGGTGTCCACGTGTTTTATTTCATCAAAGGAGGAGGTGCGGGGCCTTGACGCACAACAATGTGTGTAAATAGAGCGAGGAGAAGCTCACAGGTCAGTATTTAAAATGTGTGCTGCGCTTTGAGGTCTTCTTGAGAAGGTGACGCTGGTCACTGTGTGGCGACTCGGTGCTACACAGCTGGCACCTCATATCACACAGCAGCCAAGGAAAAAGTGATTGGGCAGGGGGTAGGGTGGGAGAAGAGTCCTATATTTAATGCAGCAAATGACAGCAGTGAGGAGGCAACACTAAACTAAGGGCACTCTCACCCAACGATGTGCTTTCCCATCCTGTGCTGTGGATAGCGTTGTCATTTTAGCGTTATGGTGGAATGCCTGATTAAAAAGAAGCATTGAAGTTAATTCCCAACATGCCCTATGGCAGCTTTTTCATTTCACTCAGAGGTGGGAGCAGGTGGTGTCATTTAGAATTAAATACATCATGTCTCTGTTGGCAGGAAAATAGCAGTCTGTGATGAAATGTCCCTACAATGAATCTCATTAATTGTTTGCCAATTTGTGGTGATTTTATTGGTATTTGCATATTGTAATTCAAGTACAATGAGGGTGTTGTATAGTTGAATTCGGCTCAGCACCGAGCTTAGCTAAAAGCAATAAAAGTCCTGAGTGGTTGCAGAGGAAGAAAAAAAGAGAGAGCGCTGACTTCAGTAGTGCAGATCCGTCTCCTACATCTGTTTACTGAAATATTGAATCGGTATTTTCAATTTCATAGACTTGCCACTCAAGAGACAGCTATATGGGGCTGTGTTGATTAATAATGTTTGCGCAGTCTGAACTATTAGCATCTGTGCATGATAAAAATGTGCAAGTCTCATTCTTTTATTGCTCTGGTTGTGGAACGGAAATGCTTACGAGTTTCTGGCTCATTTTCAGTTCATTTGCATCGTGTGCCCTCACACTACACAAAGTTGTGGTACCGAGCTGATGGTGTTGTGCCACAGAGAGCGAAAAATCCCAGGCACCCTTGGGGAGCTGTCATTTGTGATGGAAATGAAGTAGCACTTGTTTAGTTACTTGCTTCAGTGAGATAATACGATGCAAATATAGAACTGCTTGTTTCTGGGACACCTTAAAGACCACCTGAGTCCTTTCTACTCCAGCTCAATGAGGGAGATCATCCAAAGGAGAGTTGCTAGTAGTTTGTCTTGTTTTACAAGCTCAGTTAGCCTCATCTAAGGCCTCATATCACTATAAACAGTCATGGTTTTCACCAAAGTATCTTGGGAACTGTAGTTTAGTAAGGGTGCAGACTCTATGGAGGGGTGTTAGGAGACGTATTCCCCTCACAGAGCTCCAGATCTCAGGGTGATTTTACAATCTTTCTTCTATGAGAACTCTGTTGTGAGGGCAGCAGGAGTCTCCTAACAATTCTCAGCACCCTTAACAAATTATAGTTCCCAGGATGCATTGGAGAAAGGCATGACTGTCTAAAGTGGTATGCACAGGTCTACCCAGACATGTAATCTTATCATGTAAGGTAAAGGTAAAGGGACCCCTGACCATTAGGTCCAGTCGTGACCAACTCTGGGGTTGCGGCGCTCATCTCAATTTATTGGCCAAGGGAGCCAGCGTACAGCTTCCGGGTCATGTGGCCAGCATGACTAAGCCGCTTCTGGCGAACCAGAGCAGCGCACAGAAATGCCGTTTATCCTCCCGCCGGAGTAGCACCTATTTATCTACTTGCACTTTGACGTGCTTTCGAACTGCTAGGTTGGCAGGAGCAGGGACTGAGCAATGGGAGCTCACCCCGTCGCGGGGATTCGAACCGCCGACCTTCTGATCGGCAAGTCCTAGGCTCTGTGGTTTAACCCACAGCACCACCCACGTCCCTGATCTTATCATGTATATTTGCTTTAAAACTGCTGATTATATTTATATTTTGATAAATCCTATGTCACTTTGTTTTTAACATTTTATTTCATTGGCATTTTTAAATGAATGTTATATGTAAACAGCTTAGATGATTTTTGTCGCTCAAGCGGTATATAAATCTTGTCAGATAAATAAATGAAAGTCGGCTAAAATTGTAAACAATTTAAATAACGGAAACTGAACCCAATAGGAGAAATAAGATAAAAGCAGTCTGTGGCTGTCATAATCCTGAAAATGATGGCACTTATGTCTATATCCCCCAAGTGCCTCCATGTGAGAACTCTCCAGCCACAAGTTCAGCATCATATTGACACATTAATGTGGGGACCCCAACATGGTGAAGTAGCCTACAGAGATTTGTTCAGAAGCATTAAATCAAAAGCCTGGGGTAGCTCAGTTTGGAGAACATGAGACTCTTAATCTCAGGATTGTGCATTCCAGTCTCTTGTTGGGCAGAAGCTTCCTGCATTGCAGGGACTAGATCAGGCATGGCCAAACTTGGCCTGCCAGCTGTTTGGGGACTACAACTCCCATCATCCCTAGCTAACAGGACCAGTGGTCAGGGATGATGGGAATTGTAGTCCTCAAACAGCTGGAGGGACAAGTTTGGTCATGCCTGGACTAGATGACCGTTGTGGTCCCTTCCAACTCTACAATTCTATGATTCCATGAAAATCACCCAAATTATCAGCTGTGCTATATCTCTTCCATATTTCTCTAGTTACGAACTATTTCTTTCCATTTAGATTTGCTCATTGTTTCTTCTAGAGCATGAGGCCTTTTTACAGAAACAGGATGCTGGGTTGCACAGCTTTCATAGACTCATAGAACTGTAGAGTTGGAAGGGACCTTGAGGGTCATCTAGCAGGAATCTCAACATGCGGTCCCCCATCCAATTTGAAACCATACCAGACCCTGCTTAGCTTTGTATATGTGTTAGCAGTTTTATTGCTGCACCATGCTGGGTTTCTGACTTACCATAGTTATTGCCTGGAATAAATTTCTGCCCATTGCTTAGTCCTCAAGGCAAACCTTCCCTTCTTGAACCATGCAGCTTGGTTCATTTATCTCAGTCAACACACACCTTTTCCAGGTACCTTCTCTTTCCTTGTAGCATACTGTGGCTGGCACAGTTTGGGCCAATTTGTATAGGACTAGTCGCTAATGCATGAGTAATGGCTTTCCACCCACATCGTTTTGCCCGGACACTGAGCTCCAGCGCTGAGGGCCTTTGGCGATTCCCTCAATGAGAGAAGCAAAGTTACAGAGAACCAGGAAGAGGGCCTTGTCGGTAGTGGCACCCGCCCTGTGGAACGCCCTCCCATCAGATGTCAAAGAAATAAACAACTATCTGACTTTTAGAGGACATCTGAAGGCAGCCCTGTTTAGGGAAGTTTTTAATATTTGATGAATTATTGTATTGTAATATTTTGCTGGAAGCCACGCAGAGTGGCTAGGGAAACCTAGCCAGATGGGTGGGGTATTATTATTATTATTATTATTATTATTATTATTATTATTCCCTTCACCTACTGTGGATTTTTATTTCCTTTTGGTTCCTTCCAACTGTGATTTTTTTAAACCATTATTTCACTTCATTAACTTTTCACAATATCAAAGCAAGCTCTTGTTTATTTTAAAAAATAAATAAAGTAATTAATTATTTTCTAAACAAGCCACATTCGTGATCCGCACCTTAAATATTGTACGAGGCAATGGCAGCTAACAAACAGTTCATCTGACATTTTCTTTTGAAGAAGGATTAGCGACACTTGCAGCTTTGCAAATAACTGTCTATCACATTCTCATCTATGGGCATCTGTTGCTTCTATAACCATCTTGCATGCGAGAAAAACAACTTCTCTTTCTCTGATCTCCCCACCCACCCACCCCAACCTGTCTGTATTTCATGTCAAAAGTATGTATCCGTGCTGAAAGAAAATCACTGAACCTGATATAACAGTGCTTCATTACTTTTGTGTGATTTTAATGCTGGTGTACACTATAACCGTAATGTTATCATAATTACTTTGTTGGTCTTAGGTTACAATTCATTTTTATTCACAGTAAATGGCGGGGATCTAATTTAACTTACAAGGTGCTTCTCAGGCAATTAATGTTGGACTTTTTTAAAAAAAGCAATCTACTCACTTTGTTTTTCCTTACCTGCTATAGCAGGGATAAGCAAACTTTTTCAGCAGGGGGCCGGTCTACTGTCTCTCAGACCTTGTGGGGGGCCAGACTATATTTTGGAGGGGGGGAAATGAACGAATTCCTATGCCCCACAAATAGCCCAGAGATGCATTTTAAATAAAAGCACACATTCTACCTATGTAAAAACACCAGGCAGGCCCCACAAATAACCCAGAGACGTATTTTAAATAAAAGGACACATTCTACTCATGTAAAAACACACTGATTCCTAGACCGTCTGCAGGCCGGATTGAGAAGGCGATTGGGCCGGATCCGGCCCCCGGGCCTTCGGTTGCCTACCCATGTGCTATAGTTTAAGCATATTGAACAGCCAACCTGCTTTTAAACAAGCACTTCTCCCGAAAAATTCATTTGGGAAATCTGTTTTATAATGGTCACATTAAGCAAAAGAATGTTGCCATCTGTTTTGCCAGGTTCCAGACAGCAAAAGCAATGTCATAGATGTTAGGACCTTGTGTCATACTTTCTAAAATCCTTTGGAGGCCTTAAAATGACCCGTCTGTGACTTTTTTAGCCCTTGCAAATTGTTGATTTGTCCTTTCTGATATATATATATATATCCATTCTAAAAATAGAAATCCCTTTGATCCCCACCCACGCTGTCCTGAACATGAAAATAATAACAGAACAGAAAATAATAACCTGCCCCCTAAATTGTGCTTTTTATGGCCAGATGTGAAATCTGAAATAGCAACTCTGTCGCTCTTCTGACTCTGAATTCTCACTTACCTAGTTTTTTAAAATTGCTCCCTAGCTTTGTATTTAGATCAGTGTAATAAAGGCATCCTCCCAGTTACGGGTCTTGTTACACACACGGCGCCGAGAAATAAATAAATAAAATCGTATCTGGAAATGGTGGGAGAGGGCTGAAGAGTCCTTGTGGCTCATGGGGACACTCTCCCCAGAGCCCAAAAAGGATGTCAGTGAGGCTGGAGGAAGCCCAAAGTGACTTGAGGCACAGTGGGGCTTTGTTTAGGCTGCTCGGCCTCCCCACATAACAGCTGCCAGGCTCGGTTGTGCAGCGGGAGCTGCCACTTTTCCATGTATCCTCCAGTTGAAGAGAGAGTTGTGTAGAAAGAGAGCTGGAGAGCAGGGGGAAATTGGCATTTAGAGACCTTTTAGAGGGTTCTCCTCATTCTACATGATTTGGCTTACACACACGGGACCCCGGAATGTAACCCCTACATGAGTGGAGGACGCCTGTACAATAAAGTCTGCGTACGAGCCAAGGCAAGCTTCCTCGCCTGTGGTCAGACTCAGCAATAATTTCTTATACGGCATCTGCGCAGTAGTTTTAATAAGAAATGCAGTGGGTGGAATGTAGTGGTGAATGGTACAGATATCAAAATGGTGCCGGGTAGTCCTGAGCCAAAGACCAGAGCACAAAAATGTTTGTGGTTCTTTTTTATCTTATGTGTAAAAAACCCAAAAACAACCAGTTGTGATAACACAAAATAATCGCATAAGCAAATTAGTTTCTCCCGAGGCAGAAAGTTTTGGTTTAAGGCTGTTTAAAATGGTCTTGTATTTATCACATCAAACCATTCTAGTTTGGTCGGAGCAAAACCACAGCTATTAGGAAATGGGATATGGAATCAGTTCTAAGAGGTAAAGCCCGTTATGTGCCCTTTCATATCTACAGGTTAGCCTAGACATCTGCTCTGAAGAAACCTATGCATAAGCAGCTGTTCACATGTTGGCATATTCTGGTCAAACATCCATGCAAATGTATAGATGTCCAAAGGTATCCCCAACCTGTGTTGTTGTTGTTGTTGTTGTTGTTGTTGTTGTTGTTGTTGTTGTTGTGTGTATAGCCAGTAGGATGCCCTGTTCCTCCTTCATGACACACATGTGGAGGCAGCTACTGTTGATGGTGGAACTTGAGGCTTTCGATTTCTTAAGTGTGTTTTGGTGCTTTCTTGTTGATTAAATTCCCACACACTCCTTGATATCAGCTCCCAGTTTATTTGCCTCATTTTGGTTATGAAAAAGCAGCGATGAAAGAGATAAAATGCTGTCTTTTATTAAATGACCTATTTTCTTCCCACATGTTGGAAGGAGTCATTGCTTTACTGAGCGATGAGATTTCAGTAATTCTGGGACGTGCTCTGTGACCACAGTTCTTCAGAGTATTGTATGCTTACATTTGCTCACCTCATTGAGCTTAAACATGCCAAAGAATGTGCTGGATTGTGGCACCTGTGTCTAATAATAATAAAAAGCAAATGGCTGCTGGCTCCTGGAAATCTATTTTAACAGGAAGTCTGCTTTGGTCCAGTTCCCTGAACTCCTCCCAACCCCAATTAATGACTGCTCAGCTGTGCCTCACAGTTGCTAGGTGCTGACTTCCAGCTGGAAGACTGACCATTCGCCAAAATCTCACTGCCCAGCACATCAGATCGGTCCCCAGAGTATGCTTGAAATTAAGGGATTGACTATCTGCTTAGGCGGCCATGGAATGCATTGAATATTTTGTCTTTTGCCCTATCCTGCTTCAAGTTAAGTCAAGTGTGAAACAATAATAAGCAATAATAGCTACTTTCCTCATCCGATCTACTCATTGGCTTTCTTTTTTTAATGCTTTGGTTAAATTTAACTGCATGTCTTCAAGTTACTACCGCATCATTACAAAATGATAACTAGAGGTGTTCAGTAAATGGAATTTTCACCCTTCAGGGAATTTTGATAAATTAAATTTGGTTCCCATTTTTAATCTGGTAGATAACCTGTCACAGAAGCTGCATTGGTTACATTATGTACCCATTGTTAAATACCAGGTGTGTCATTTTATAGCTGACATTCGTACGGATTGCTGTGAAAGCAAACCTTTGAATGAGGACTCTTGAAAGAGGTGACTTTCCCACGGAAAGATTCGTTGTTCTTTCCAGAGATATCTTCTGGATTCAGAGATATCTATCAGAGGTTATTATTCACTAGATAAATAGGACTTTAGTCTCTAAGGGCCACTTCAGATGCAAAGATATTACCTACACAGAGATGACTTTTGTGTAGGAAAACAAATGTAATCTTAAGTTTAGGAAAGCAAATATAAGTTGTGAAAGTTGCAAGTGTATTAGAAGCCTTCGTTTGCAAACAAACTTATTCCTGGTCCTTTTTAACTTTGGGTGTGGGAGGGGGATTTCCACAATTTGGACAGTTGCAAATATGCCAACTGGGACTAATAATAATAATAATAATAATAATAATAATAATAATAATAATAATTTATTATTTATACCCCACTCATCTGGCTGAGTCTCCCCAGCCACTCTGGGCAGCTCCCAATCAAGTGTTAAAAACAGTACAGCATTAAATATTAAAAACTTCCCTGAACAGGGCTGCCTTCAGATGTCTTTTAAAGATAGGATAGCTGCTTATTTCCTTCACATCTGAAGGGAGGGTGTTTCACAGGGTGGGCGCCACTACCAAGAAGGCCCTCTGTCTGGTTCCCTGTAACCTCACAATGAGGGATCCGCCAGAAGGCCCTCGGCGCTGGATCTCAGTCTCCAGGCTGAATGATGGGGTTGGAGATGCTCCTTCAGGTATACAGGATGAGGAAGCTTAAGTATGTTCTGTGTCAGGTTCACTGGAACTCAGTCATAGATTTGTTTTGCCCTTGTTTTTTGCATGGAATCATAGATTTGCAGAGTTAGAAGGGAACCTGAGGATCATACACCCTGCAGCACAGGAATAGGCAACTGTCCCATACAGGGATCAAACCTGCAACCTTGGCATTAGCAGCAGCATGCTTTAACCAATTGAGCTATCCAGGCTCTTGTGGTAAAAATAAATAAATCCACACATATGCACTGTCAGGAGCTTGTCCTACTCTCAAGTAGGACCCTGGCAGAGACACATGCCCGACTGGCATGTTCCCTCCCTCCTGGTCGATTGTTCGGGAGCTTTCCTTTGCCTGAACATCACAGCGACCGATGCCAACAGACACCGGCACACTTAGGGATCTCCAGAGTCTTCGCAGCTTGCGTAACAGACCTCAGCAACTCAGCATTTTGGCTAATCTATTTACATATAAACACACACGGAGCACTGCAACATGGCTCCCTTTCTCTCTAACATCACTTCACGGAACACAGTAACACAAACATCCTGTCTCCTTCACTTCCCACTCTGTGGACTCAAAGCATACACCGTCATGTGAAAGACAAAAATCCCATGACTGCAATCACGGTGCAGGAATTCTAACAGGGGACCAGCTGCTGTGAGCCAAAGCCTTTTGCCCCCCCCAATACCCCCCCCCCATGTCCAAGAAGCATGGAGGCGAAGCACAGAGCCAAGCATGGCATGGCTGCAGTGGCTGGCTCCTCCTCCTCCTCCCCTTCCTGCCGCGGAAGGGAAAGGGGGGTCAAAGCACCCTCCCACTAGTAGCAGTGCCAGGAGGAGGCAGAGGCAGAGCTTCCAGCCATCAAAGCTGCGCAGCCACCACGTTCGGCTCCTCCCGACATTCTGACGTCATGCGCGCAACATCACACATGCGACATTGTCCCCCCATCACCTTTGCAAGCTGGCGTTTCTGTATGCATCTTGTAAATTTTATCCAGGCACTCTTATCATACAATTCACAGCCATTTGCAAGAGTCTGACGTGACAAAAGTTAAATTTGATATTCAGGTCTGCAGTCCTACAGCCAGGTACCTGAGAACAAGTCCCATTGAACTCAGTAGAGCTTACTCTGAGTAGACATGCATGGTGATACAATGCTGTTAAAATACCATGAGTTCTTTTCCACTTTGTGTAGCAATTTTCTTATACTTTACTATTCAGTGTTAGTTGTTAATTTCATAAAACAAATGTTCCTGAAAAGAAGGATGTCATCGTGTGAGGTGACTTAAGAAAAAAGTGCATTTATTTACCTATCAGCACCTTTCAAACAGGCTGTTGAGTTGCACAGGAAAGTTGAGGCAACAGAGGTGTTAACAAATAGATATAAGTAACATTGTAGTATAGGGACGCGGGTGGCACTGTGGGTAAAACCTCAGTGCCTAGGACTTGCCGATCATATTGTCGGCGGATCGAATCCCCGCGGCGGGGTGAGCTCCCGTCGTTCGGTCCCAGCTCCTGCCCACCTAGCAGTTCAAAAGCACTCTTAAGTGCAAGTAGATAAATAGGGACCGCTTTATAGCGGGAAGGTAAACGGCGTTTCCGTGTGCTGCGCTGGTGCTGGCTCGCCAGCTGCAGCTTCGTCACGCTGGCCACGTGACCCAGAAGTGTCTCCGGACAGCGCCGGCTCATGGCCTCTAGAGCGAGATGAGCGTGCAACCCTAGAGTCGGTCATGACTGGCCCGTACGGGCAGGGGTACCTTTACCTTTACCTAACATTGTAGTATGGACTGGAGGGCAAGGAATGGATTTTTGATGGGCATAGCAGCACACAGGGGAGTGGAGGGTTAACCCCTCCCTGCCCAGATGTAAACCCCATCAAATGCCTCTTGCCTGACAATTAGGCTTGAAAACAGCCTTCCTGGCTGAGAAGGCCCCGTGGGCCATATCCGGTTTACAAGCTGGTGAAGACTAGCCTGAAGACCAAAATTATATTTACCACAATTGAAAGATTAGGTTAGACTCAAATGCAACAATACCTGAAATTATATACATTATATAACTATATGTTTGCTCACCTTATATATATATATATTTAAATGCATACAGTGCTGCAGCAAGTATCTCACTTCTACCATTACTAACAGGATTCCTTGTCAGAGTCAATGGTCACATCACTGCACAAATCACAAACATCCTATTAGGAAAAAAGGGAGAGCTTATCTTAGCTTATATCAAGGGCTATATGACAGCTGCCAGATGAGCCAGTAATTGTGCTGCTGGAGAGGTTCCATTAAAAACATGCTAAGTGTGTGTGCAATGGCAAAAAATATTGATAAACCTTCTGTAGAATTAAAATTGTGTTTGCGTGTGCACACCTGTTTATAAAGCACATTTCCTTTATAATATTGAAATCTTAAGGCAGACTGCATATTTAAAAACGGAGAAAATAGAATTGAGAAGAATAGGCTTAAATTGGCTTCGTCAAAAGTATGCACTTGCATACGCCCTCTAAATTTTTCAGCTTAGACAACTAATAGTATATACAATGAGGTATTTTAATGTTCTTCCTCCCCAGGGCAAGGTTTGATATTGTTGCATATCATGTTTATGCTTATGATTCAAAGGTTCAAGTACAAAGTGTCCAAAATGATTGATTAAAACAATGCCTATGCACATCACTCACCCTTTCTCTGATTCTCTCTCATACACTAGGAAAAATAAATTCAGAAGTAAAAGGGGAAAGAGTTTTTACTGAGAAATGTGCTGTGGTTGGCTTGACAGTTTTTCGCTATCGGATTCTACCAGAGGGTGTGTTTACTCAGCTTTGTCCATATTTTAATGTGTAGTCCTGGAATGATAAGAAAGATACTATGGCTGGAGAGTTTAGGCTTAAAAGGAGGGGGAAGTATAGAAAATGCAGCCTACGATAGCAATATTAAGAAGAAACTATATATTATGAGAAGTGAGGCTGCTGCTGAAAACTGAATCCCAGTTAGGGATGGAGGATAAATCTGCAGAACTCAGATTCCAGAGCCAATTTACCTGATCCAATCTGGGCAGATCATGACCCAGATCAGATCATGTGTTCATTTTAGAATCCACAGTCCTGCAGATCTCAGAGCTGGTTCATGGGCTCTAGTGCTGCCAGCCCCTGTCTGCTTGGCAAGTTTCGTTTTCCTATTCAAAAGCTCCTGAAGAAATATTCCAGACACTCAGATCCTGTGGTGGCGAGGAAGGCAAGGTCTTCTCGTCACCACATTTCAGTTGAATAGAGCAAGTTGTGGGACAATGTGACCTCATGTTTCATTTCTCTCAGAGGGAGTGGTGCAGCCAAAAAACATGGCTGCCCCCCAGTATTACATGGTGAAAGGAGAGTTTGAGTTCTGGCACATTCTTTTGAGCAATTGAAGAAGATGATTGTGTGTAATGAAGTCTATGTGTGAGAGAGAGGAGCAAGAGAAGGGGACACAGTGAGGGTGGGCGTTATACGTGTTCATATTTGTGCTATTGGAAGTCATGTCCGATTGACGATGCTTGGGGAATTTGATGTCTGTGAACTGCAATATGAACTGACCTCGTTCACATCTAACATGATGTGACTAACATGCAGATTGGAATGCGGCCTGCAGTCACATGGCAGCTTATTCCATCTCCCTGATGTTTCCCTAATGTTAATTCCCTAATTTGCACATTTTATTGGAGCTTTTGTGCGGTGTAAAGGCCACTTCCAGAAATCTGTCAGAATCTAGTGGAGGTTTAGCACTTGTTTTCATATTAATTGGTCCAAAAAAACAACAATATTTGTTTGCAGCCCAATTAACCCAGAATATCACAGAGGTGAATGTGTGGAAAGGATGGGGGCAGAGGTGCCAGCTTGTGATGGCAATGTCATGTGTGTGACATTGGGAGGAGCTGGGGGCGGAGCCAAACATGGCGGCTGCATGGCTACAATGTCTGGCGTCTCCTCCTCCAGCTCCTATTGGTCCCAGCACAGTTGGGAGGATGCTTTGACCCTCCTTCCTCTCTGCGGCAGAAGGAGAAGGCGCCTCCATACTTTCTGAACATTGCAGGGGCAATGTTGACCCCAAAAATATAGGGGGACAAAAGGGCTTGGCCTCTGAAGCTGGTGCCTCTGAGTGGGGGAGTAGCGATGTTGTCCAAAGATGTTTGCTGTTGTGTCACACCACACCCAATGCTGCGAATGAAATTTAGTGCAACGTGCCGGCATGTCAGTCATAAAGCCACAGCTCCATAACACGCGCTTCAGTGTGCGAGGGACATTAGAAAACGTGACAGAAGCATAGGCATTATAATGAGGAAAACTAAAGCAACATTTCCCATGTCTGAATGCACCCACCCAGTTTCACCCCTTTCCTACGTTTTGTTGCGGTTCTTGGCTCAAAAAAGATTTAAATACATAAATGTGCACATCCCAAATTAGTCTGGAAACAGGGTGGAACAGACCCGTGTTCAAAAGTGGCTTAGATTGGAATAATCTGATTGTCCCCCTGTGTAAGATTCAGCAAGTGGTTTATAATGAGCCATTGTGCAAATATATTTCTCCTTTAGATAAATATTTGGAACATCTTCTGTTAGTGTTTGATGTGTTCCTTCTTCCGGAGACTGCTTCCTGCTTCATTTGCTGATGTTTTGCTGTCTCCAGAGAGGCTCCTTTAGGCCCACAGGGCACTTGTCACTTAAGATGAAAGTTCTGCTGGCTGGTGAAGGAGGCGGGTGCAGAGCCAGCCACTGAATCTTTGGCACATGGGCAGAGCCAGACAGATCTTTGCGTGCTTGCATCTCTGTGCAATATTAGAACTAACAAGAAGGGAGGGGGAGTGGATTTTTCTTGATCAGATGTTATACAGATTCAGGGAGGAGTCGGGTTTAAGAGTCATCATTTTGTGTGTCTTCAGTGTATCTACTAGCCAGTTCCTTAGTAGCTCAAGAATTATAACAAATAGTAATTAAGTTGCTGGCTTGAAGACCTTTTTGGGATTGAATGTGTGGAGTGCAAAACCGTTACATTTCTTTCTCTCCAAAACAGGAAGCATAATTTGTTTAGTTTAAAGCATTTCTTTTTCTTTTCCCCAATTGGTGATCAGGCATTAAAATCCAAATCTTGTGTTTCTGTTTTATAATCTGTTACCATGGTGATATTAACATACACATAGGGTGATAGCTTTGTTGTATGCAATCAAGCTGGATAAAAATGTTGATTAAAATGGATACACAGAATCTCTTCATAAGGAATAGAGGATAAGCAAATATGGAAGGTAATTGAGTATGGTTTAATTTGAAGTTTGTTGGAGATTAGCTTGATCATATAAATTGTTCCTTAAATTTTCTTGCTTTAAGATTTCATTGTGTGCACATTACTTGGGTTCGAAATGTCTGTATTTCCCTTTAAGAAGTCTTAATCAAAAAGAATCTTAATCAATGTATCTAACTAATGGTCCAGTCCAGAGGCTTGCTGCTTCAAGAAATAAATGTGAGAAATGGTAGAAGCTTAGCAGCTAAGCTGTAATTAAGGTTGTATTAGCATTTTTGTTAGAGAACTCCATTATAAATATTCCCTGTTGACTTAAATTGGGTGTGCAGAGTGCCAGGGTTGAAATTATTTTGTTTATTGATTTATGTACATACCCACACACTACTAAATTGCTCGATACTTACTCCTCCAACATGGCAGGTAGACTTATGTGGTATCTAGCTCCAATGCCCTTGAGCACCTATCAGTCAGTTCAGCATCACTGGTCATCCTCTCTCAGAATTTGCCAGATAAATTATTATTAACTGGATCACAACTTTAAGAACACACACACACATGAATGGAAGGGGAGAGAGAGAGAGGATAATGGAAATGAATAATACCTTTAACCCTTGATTATAATTCCACCAAGCCATTCATAATACACAAAAAGGACTGTCCAATCACCTACACCTGAAAAGAGGGCTGGAACCATGTTTGCTGACCTCTGCATCCTTTGGCTCCTTCTGTAATGTCTGCAGTAGAATATTGCAGGGGGGATGACCTATGCATACCCTACAGGTCCAGGCTCTTTGCCTGACGAGGAATCCTGAGTTGTGGCTTCACAACTGAGTGTGGAGCTTGTGAGCAAACATATGTATGACCATAGGCTCTCCTTCCTTATGTTAGCCTGAATGTGCAAATGTAGAGGAATGGTCTCTACCATGTGCTGGCAGGTGCAATCCTGTTCCCCTCTCGATCTCTGCATATTCCTGCATTGCAGAGAGTTGAACTAGATGTTTTTCAGGGTCCCAACTCTGCAATTCTATGATATATTTATTCTCCTATATGCAGATGATGGCATTCTAATTTCACAGACACAGTTATATCTTAAGTGTTTACCAACTGGCTCGCTGGTTATTTTGTGGGAAGGGGGGATTCTTAACTATGCAAAATCGAAAGATATGGCATTCTCTAAGAAGAACTTTTGATATTATTGGATCACAAAGAATCAAATATTTTTTGAGCATAGGTTTTATATGCTTGTCAATTGGAAAACCGAGGGCAGTGGAGTCCTTAAGGCATTCCTAATTTGTCTCTAGCCAAGGTGGGAACACCTTTGTATAGTATATGGACACCCCCACCCTGTCAGTGTCCCCAGATGTGACACAAACCAAATCTGAAGCTAATGAACCTGTGCTGCTGTGAATAGCTAGTGGGGATTAATAATGATGAAGATGATGATGATGATGATAATAATTAATAATAATAATAATAATAATAATAATATATTATTTATACCTCACCCATCTGGCTGGGCTTCCCCAGCCACTCTGGACAGCTTCCAACAAAATATTAAAATACCGCAATACATCAAACATTAGAAGCTTCCCTAAACAGGGCTGCCTTCAGATGTCTTCTAAAAGTCTGGTAGTTGTTGTTCTCTTTGACATCTGGTGGGAGGGTGTTCCACAGGGCGGGTGCCACTACCGAGATGGCCCTCTGCCTGGTTCCCTGTAACTTGGCTTCTCGCAGCAAGGGAACCTCCAGAAGGCCCTCGGCGCTGGACCTCAGTGTCTGGGCATAACAATGGGGGTGGAGACGCTCCTTCAGATATACTGGATAGAGATATGAAACTCACCAGAAGGGAAACCACTGTGCACTGTGGTATTATGAACACACACTAAAACTGTCTGATTGTATGTGAGTGTCTGTATTTCCCCCCAATACCGGGGCAGAGGCATACCAAGCAGTAGACCTGGGGTGGTGGTGCAAAAATCACCCCAGAAACGACTCAAACTCCAAGCAGGGCTTAGCAGATGCATCTCTCTTGGTTGTGTGTGGTGCCCTTCTCCTCCTCCTCCTTCCCACATGGGGCTTCAGTGGCAGCGCACCTCAGCCACTCAGCACCACCCCAACACTGGGGAAAGAAGCCACTGCCACCTATGGGAGCCCAGCCAGAGCTGTGCAAGCTTTTGCTGAGGTTGTCCCTGCCAGCCATCTGATTCCTTGCTTGACTCAGGAGCAGCAGTGAAGGTTGAGGAGAGAAGTGCACCCCCTGCGCCACTGTGGTAGTAGCAGGGGCAGCTGTGGGGCCTGTGTGGGGTGGCGAGCGGGCAGGGCAGTGCCACGGCCATGCTGCAGCAGGCATGGGCAGTGTTAAAGAGGGCTGTGTGAGAGAGGGAGGGAGCAGAAAGGGGAAACATAGGGACAGTCAATTTTCAAAGAAGAAACATAGGAAGTACAGTAGTACCTCAGGTTATAGACTCCGCTAACCCAGAAATAGTACCTCGGGTTAAGAACTTTGCTTCAGGATGAGAACAGAAATCGCGCAGTGGGAGGCCCCATTAGCTAAAGTGGTACCTCAGGTTAAGAACAGTTTCAGGTTAAGAATGGACCTCCAGAATGAATTAAGTTCTTAACCCGAGGTACCGCTGTATTGGCTTCTCAATCCAAAATTTATATTGGCATATAGACAAAATTCTGGAAGTTTCATTACAATGAAATCATTCAGCAAAATCCAGCAACTAAAATACTGTTGTATAACATTCACAAATCCTCATTGTGTGTTGCAGAAATCTGGCCACTATCTCCATAGCGCTGGCGTATACCGAGGCTGTTTTAGGATAGTCCTGAGCAGGGAGTGTGGGCCCCTTCAGCATTAATTCATAATGTGTGGTGCCAGGGTTTTTTCCCCCAGCCAGAACTCACAGGACCCCCTTACGGGGATCGAACCTGCAATCTTGGCATTTTCAGCGCCATGCTCTAACCAACTGTGTTAATAATAATTTAAAAAAAACATTGTTGGCATATTTTCTGCTCAAAAACATGACAATAAGTATTTTTTGCACATTATAATTCATAAATGTTTTTGCTTCCTTGTTGCATACGGCCATCAGTGTAGAACAAGAAGATAATTTAAAATATGGCTAGTTCCTTGAGTGAAAATTCCCACAATTGAGCTTTTCCTGTGACTTTCTAAATTTCAAGGGCTGTGAGCAACCTATGTTACATTAAATTGCATAAGCGTGACCTACATGCCCTGGGCTTGTCATTGCAAAGTGGTTGAGTAGGTTCAGAGTTTTTCAAGGGATAAATTAAAAAACACTTCATGGTAAAAGAGAGAGAGAGAGACTTGCCATTTACATGGGAAATATGACATAGGTAGACGAATGCTCTGTTGGATCAATTTTACTGCATTTGTAAGCAAACAATTACTGCATGGAGCATTTTGATTTTTCAAGTGAAATGTTTGCTGGTGTTGTTCATTATCTTCATTACCAGCTGCAACTGTTCCTGAGCCAGCGGGGTCTTGGCCACAGTAGTTCATGCACTGGTTACTTCAAGACTTCATGACTGCTGTGTCTCTATGTGGGCCCGATTCAGAAGCTGTAGTTAGTACAGAATGCTGCAGCATGATTGCTAACAAGATTGAGATCAGTGGTGCCAACTTGAATAAAATATTGGGGGGAGGCATTTAAGCCCCCCTCTTCACAATTGATCAAAAGACGTCACACACACACACACACACACACACACACACACACACACCATTTGAATGACAATGCCCATTAACTTTTTTGGGGGAGGGGCTCAGATATTTTATTGGGAGGGCCAAAGGGACCTCAGCCCCTAGGAGTTGGCTCCTATGAGAGAGATCCCCTCAGTGTATAGCACTGTGTTCAGAGACCTGCACTGGTTGCTAATATGCTACTGGGCCAAGTTCCAGGTGTTACTATTAATGTAGATCTTAACAACTTGGTACCAGTTTACCTGAGAGACTGCCTTACCCCAAATATGCCCACTTTGATCTGCCAAGCTGCCACTACTGCAGGTGCCACATAATACTCATTCTGCCTTTGTAATAAATTGATATTTTAGTGTGATAGCACCTGCACTTTTGAACTCCTTTTTGACATCAGGCAGGTACCTTCAGTGTACTTTTTTCAGTACAGTGAAACATTTTAGTTTAGACAATCCTATTCAGATATGTACTGTAGAATGTTTATGTGTGTTTGGATCTGTTTTTAGCTTATCACTAATTTTAACCATTTTTTGAATGTTTCAAATTGTTGTTTTTTTACTGTTTTTACTGATGATTTTATAGTTTTAATCTTTTGTAAACTGAGGGTTTTTTGTTTACAGTCAAGCAGTTTATAAATTTTATGAAATAAAAATTAAGATTAATAAAGTTTTTTAATTGAAGTTTTTCCCCCGAGTACTGAAAAAAGCCATCATGAAATATAAAGTGGGCATGTCACAAAGTAAACACTTGCTTATCAGACAGTGAAAACCATAAAAGAACACAATATGGTAAAGACAGAGCCCAGCATTCTCATTTCCCAATTGCCAGTGATTGCTTTGCTTTGCATAGCATTACTTCTTTTTTTAGTTTAGTTGTTTGTTGTGATCCAAGCTGTGGTACTAGCGAATGTCCTGGAAAAAAGAGAGAGAGTACAGAAGAATTATCAAATGATGGCAGTAGATACACTGGATGCCCTCAATTCCTTTGAGATAATCCAGTTTGCAAAAGCATATGTTCTGCAAACTGAGCCCACTGCCTCAGGGAACAGTACATATAATCCAAGTCTGTCAGCAGTTCGCTAACACGCTGGGAAGAATATCAATAAGTATATAGAGGAGCCAAAGTTCTCACTCTCCTTTAATACAGAGGCTTCAGCTCCATTCATTATACCACAGTAGGTTCCTCAGGTTCTGTATTTTGACAAGACAAGTATTACTGCGACAACGTGATGGATGGCAGCTTAATATTACAATGCATTTGGGATCTATGGAATATTGTTAAGCATCTTGTTCTACGCCAAACATCCAATGTTTCCATCCCCTGTTTCAAAGTGAGCTTTTGTTGGTTATGTAGGCAGGCCACTTTTCTTTGGCGTGTCTGCCAGTTCCTCCATAATGCATGCCCTCCAACATTTCTCCTATGAAAATAGGGACCTATTACTACTACCACTACTGACTGGGTTGCGCTAGCCCAGGGGTAGGCAACCTAAGGCCCGGGGGCCGGACGTGGCCCAATCATCTTCTAAATCCGGCCCACGGATGGTCTGGGAATCAACATGTTTTTATATGAGTAGAATGTAGCTTTTTACAGTGGTGCCTCGCAAGACGAAATTAATCCGTTCCGCGAGTCTCTTCGTCTTGCGGTTTTTTCGTCTTGCGAAGCACGGCTATTAGCGGCTTAGCGGCTATTAACGGCTTAGCGGCTTTAAGAAAAAGGAAACAATCGCAAGAACTCGCAAGACGTTTCGTCTTGCGAAGCAAGCCCATAGGGAAAATCGTCTAGCAAAGCGACGCAAAAACCGAAAAACCCTTTCGTCTTGCGCGTTTTTCGTTTTGCGAGGCATTCGTCTTGCGGGGCACCACTGTATTTAAAATGCATCTCTGGGTTATTTGTGGGGCCTGCCTGATGTTTTTACATGAGTAGAATGTGTGCTTTTATTTAAAATGCATCTCTGGGTTATTTGTGGGGCATAGGAATGCGTTCAAAATATAGTCCAGCCCACCACATGGTCTGAGGGACGGTGGACTGGCCCACGGCTGAAAAAGGTTGCTGATCCCTGCCACTCTGGGTGGCTTCCAACATTTATTAAAACATAATGAAACATTTAACATCTTAAAAAACTTCCCTATACAGGACTGCCTTCGGATGTCTTCTAAATGTTGTCAATCTCCTTGACTCAGGAGTCACATAACTCCATACCCCACCACATTTCTCTGATTAAAATTAGGGACATCTTAAGGAAAAGCAGGACATTGTGGGATCAAATCAGAAACCAGAATGGCTTCTGTATATCTGGGACTGTCCCTGGAAAATAGGGACACTCAGAGGGGATGATAAAGGAGGCAGTTATGAGCAGAGTAGGTTCCAGAACATTTTCATTTGGTGACTTTATACACTCCTTAACAATTATTATTATTATTATTATTATTATTATTATTATTATTATTATTATTATTAATTTCAAACATAAGTTTGGTGTGTCCAAGATGGTTCACCCATTTATTTATTACACAATTCTGGGCAGACACATGACTAAAGTTGCAATCCTAGGTCCACTTACCTAGGACTAAGGCCCACTGAATCCAGGAGGAATTACTTCTAAATAGACATGCTTTGCATTGTAAGTTGGGGTTTGTGGCTGCTTCCTCAGATAAGAAAGTTGTGTTGTGAACCTGCCTTTAGAGACATCTCTCACAGGAGCACGGGGACCTTGATCACCTCAGCTGATATCTACTCAAATTCAATTTTTCTCCTTGAATCCAATTATACTGTTGACCATCAGTATACATTCCTGCCAGAGAGTTTGACAGATTCACTGTGTACGGTTTGAGATAATGTTTTCTTTTATTTGCTTCCACACTGGCTGTGTTAATTTAATTGGGTGACCTCTAGCAATAGATGTATTCAGCTGTTGCATTTCACTAAATGTTTTATGATACTATATGCTACAATAGTCTCCTTTACTCATTGTTGAAAACGACAGAACTAGGGTGAAGCCCAGCTAAGTCATACTCAGAGTAGACTCACTGAAATTAATGGTCACTTGAGCCATTATTTTATTGGGTCTACTCTGTAAATGACTTAAAATTGGATATCCATCCTTAATATCCTGGCTGCTTCCTATGGGAAAGACTGTTTGGCTTCTCTTGTCACTTCTATTGAATCTTCTATGACTGCACAATTAACATTTAACATTCGACTGGTGTCAAATTACACATCATTTGATGCTCTCTGTCTTTGCATGATGGTGGCAAGAAATAAAACACTAGCATCAACAGCAATAATCTTCCACGGTTGCAGCAGAATAACAAATATTCTGTTCAAAAATAAGGTGGGCATTTTTGAGAGGAGAGGCAGTTTGCACATGGTTCCACTACTTTAGAGCAGGGTCAATATTTGATTGATGGTAGCTAACAGGTATATGGACATATTTTATCTTGGATTTAACTCTATCTGCTTTGAAATATGGTAGTCAAGAATGTTTGGACTGTAGCCACTAAATTAGTAAGACCCAGTTCCACACCCAGTGTTATGAAACATTAATCCCCTTTCACTTGCCCACATTGAATGCACCTTCTATTTTGTTGCCTATTCTTATGGCATAATAGTCTTTCTTGTCGTAATTTCCCCCTAAACAATTTTGCCAGCTCTCTAGAACGTTTCTTGACGTTGCATGAAAAATAAAACCAGGCTGATAGAGAGAAAAAAGTTGGGCATGCTTCTGAAGCAACACAATTAGCAGCCTAAGATGATAAGTGTGAATATTTTTCTTCCTTTTTCAAACTGCCTTTCTGGTTTCAGTCTGCACCACAACACCACTTTTCCGAATTTTAGGTTGCTTCTTTGTGTCAACTGTAAAAGCGCTTGGTGGCTTTCTGCTAGCTACAGTGATTGCACTTGATAAAATACTGATTATTCAGCACAGCACAATCATGGTTGACTTTCTTGAAGGATTTACTCTGCAGCTATGAAGAGTAGAGCACTTCATTTTGAAAGGGAAGAGTCATTCTCAATATCTTTATAGGCATCTTTGTTCACTACTGACTTAATTTTTTAGTTGATTTTCCACTTTGGCTGTACTCTATGGAACACTCAACACAACTCCATAATGTTTCCCAATCATCTGAAGTGGCTTTGGGGAAAAAATCAATGGGTTGCAACTGGAGATTAATATATATATATATATCAATATGAATGTTGCTATTTGAGTCTCAGTCATTAGTGTGTGTGCGTGTGTGTGTGTGTGAGAGAGAGAGAGAGAGAGAGATATTTAAATACAGACTTATTACTTAATATAAAATTCTGGGAATATAGATGGCGTGGGAAAACATCTTCATTACATGTGTGTGTCCCATTTTATTCAGCAAATAGCTGGTACTGGAAGAGGAGATAGGATGGGCTGATATCATCTTCTTTCTAAAGCTTCAGTTCTTTCTTTATGGAGGGACAGCATCAATGTTGTCTATGCTTTGTAACCACATAAGTGTATTCAGAAACACAAGGGCATTTCTCACATGAAGTGTGGTGAAAGGGGTTGTGGAATTGTGTGTTTAGCCCTACCCCCAAGGTTACACAGCTCCTTCCACACAGTGTTGTTTTTTTCTAGAAAAATAGGTACTCAGCATGAAGTTGATACAATAAGTGCCATACTTTTTAACAACAAAAAAGAAGTGCTGGTAGTGCGTACCCTTGAGTAACCCCTGAAGAAGAAAAAAGCACTGTTTCCACCCCATATTAAGGCATAACTTCAGAAGTTGGCTCCTGTTCTGCAGGTGAAGAACAGGTGAAGACTCCCTGTATAATTTAGGGCCCTGGGTAATCAGGGCAGTAATCATGCATAGAATCGCCATGTGTAGAACAGTTTCCCCACTTCAGAAGTGGCTGGCAATGGTGGAGCTTGCCATGCGATTATGTTTCATGCTTTCACTTCAGTAACGTCTGAAGAGAGTTCCTGTCTGCGTTGTACATATCCTTGTGTATATTTTGGCGGGAATTTTTTCATTGTGAAAGAAAGAGAAAAGGACAAACCCTCTGCTGTTATTTTAAATAATGGTGAGCCCCCTCCTGATGAAAAGTAATAGATTTTCCTCAGCTCCTCAACATTATTGCAATATTTGGGGGTTGTTTCCACCACATCCCACATCCCAAACTGAGGAAAAAGTATGGGCCGAATACCTAAGCCCAACTTTAAAATAATCACCGCTGGAATTCACAACTCTCTCCATCCTGGGAGTTGGCTGCACAGGTTTGTTTCAGGCTGGAAGTCTCCAGCTGGGTTCAGAAACATTCCTCAACACAGCCGTGTCAGGCGCCACATTTCAGAAGAAATTCTTCACATGACGGCTGGCATGATTGGGACTTTTACCCAGAACAGTGGGGCTGCTGTTCCCACATGGACAGATATTTGTAAGGCTATCTTGGCAGGATCACAGACTTGATTCTACTGTGGCAAACATCACGCCCACAGCTTTCCATCTGATAGTCTTCCTTCCTGTTGGACAGAACTTGCATCTGCTAGCTTTTAGGAACAAGTAATTTCTAAAGGTTTATGCATGCAGAGAAAAGGGACAATAAAGGGTTAATTTTGGTGTGCTGGTTAATTTGGGTGAGTTTTATCCTGCACCTGCAGCTAGTTAAGCAGGTGATGATGACTCAGCACAATCTACAGTAAAAATGCTGTTGTGTTCAAGGCAAGTTTGTTCTTGGCCCCTGCCTTTGGCCAGAGCCTAGTCTGTATGCTGTAAGGAGACTCTACGCTGCTGGAAAGACCATACCAACAACTGTATGTAACTGAAATGGCATTATAGCCAACTCTTCCTAGAACTTGATTGGTGTTTCTTTGTTCTTTTGGCACACTCTGCTGGCATTAGGACGGGCACTCTGCATATGTCCCAACATCCTGCCCTTTAAGGAACAGGTTTGTTCCTTTCTTGCCAAAAGCGGCCGACCCAGAGAAGTTGAGAGGGACACAGCAGTATGTGATGAGACCTTTGGTGACATGGTAGAGCAATGTTTCTCAACCGTTGGTCGTACAATTAACTGGTTTTTTGTGAAGTAGCATTTGTCAGAAAGCACTTCAGCACAGGCTTGGAGAAACTTTGCCCAACCCATGGGGAACCACAGAAGCAGTAGCTTCCCCACTGAAGCTCTAGAAGTTTCTATAGATGTTCCACTCAGCTTTGTGGCTGCACAGTTGGACTACTTAAAGAACCGGTAAGCAACTTCTCTTTCTGCTCCGATACCTGGCTCCTTGAAAATCTTACTGGCGCCTAAGTTTGGTACAAATCTCACACCCCTACTTTTTAGTCTGAGGCTTTGTGAATTTCCATCCTCCTCTCTCTGTTCGTGAGAAAAGATCCTTGGCTGGCTGGTTTTTAATGATGCTGTGGAACTTTATAGCAACAATGGAGCATTGTCCAGTGTGGAGCTGCCACTAAACTGGTTGGATGAATAGGAGCCAACTCCTGGGGGCCTTGGGGGCTTCGGACCCCACAATAAAATATTTGAGGGGGCCGAGGGCCCCTCAAAGTTTATGGGCATTCCCATTCAAATGGTGTGTGTGGACTGCGTCATGTGGTTGATTATGCAGTGCGGGGCTTACCTGGGCCCCCGCAATATTTTATTCAAAGTGGTACCCCTGGTTGCTTGTGATTGTAGAGAGAATTGTGAGGTGCTTATGTGTATATATGTGCAGTAGGGTGCTGCATACAGATATGCCTATGTGCCATCTATTATAGATGCCAGCAGTAGACCAAATTTCGCAAGTGACCGGTAGGCAAAGTGTTTGTTTTCTTGGCATCTGTTTGCACAAACACTTTGAAGGAGGCTACAGAGTGTATTAATAAGACATACCTTCTGCCATGAGTGACTGATAAAAGGCAAAGACAAGAGATACTTTGTTCCATGGATTGATTGCCCTCTCCCCACGCAGCTCACATACCCCCATACTTCTAAGGGGTTGTATATATCATTGTAATCCAAGATTAACTTTATTTCAATGAAATAAATCTTCTGTAATGTATTATATATGATGTCCTGGAGTACAAAGAAGTTTGTGTGTGTGTGTTATCAGAACTGATTTTTCTTATTACTTAAGTTGGACTTTTTACTTTTCATTTCTTTAGCTTGTTTTTTCATCTCATTTCTTAAAGGCTTCTTAATCTTGCATTGCTGTTGAATATCTTTAAGATTTAAGGATGGAGGAATAGACTAAGAAGAAATAGAATTTTTTAAACAGAAAAGAAAAGAAGAAAGAAACACTGTTTTTTGGCCTCAGTTTAATTTTTATTCAGTGTTAGGAATTTATATTCCACTGTCTATGTAAAAACATTTCCATGGTCATATTCATCTCATATTACTTTCTAACTTTTATGCTGTAAAGCAATGTATTTTCTTACAGTCAAAAGGCAAGTTTTAAATATTTTAACATGCAACTAATTTACAAATGATCTGGTGGGTTTCTATAAATAGCAGAATTTTAATGGTATGATTAATCAGCCTCAAAATAATTAAGTACACACTCTTTATGAAAAGATCAATTACAGCAATAAAATCTGGGTAGTGCATTCCTTTTGAAAAAATAAACTACTTAATTTGGCTACTTCTTCCACAAGTGGTGGACATGTTATAGAGCATGCATTTTTGTAAAACGATTGTCCAGGCAACATCATCCTTTACTAATTTTAATGGACTAATGGATCTGGATTATCTGGCTTGTCATTTCAATTTTTTATCAGATTTAGACCCTGGAAAGAAACATGAGAAATACTAAATGCTCTAGTTTTTGCTCATCGTTGAAAATGGGCAGAGATACATTTGAAACAAGAAGGACTAGTAGATTTTTGAGATACTCTTTTATTAGCTAATTTGATGGCATTCCATAGTGCGTCAAATGTGTTCAGACTTCATAATGAAATAGGGAGCCTGGTAACTGTTTCATAAAGCACTCTTTGTCATTGGTGTGACCAATTTGAATGCTTCAACACAATATGAAAGGTAATATTCCACCTACTGTAAATTTATTTCATCTTACAGAAAGGTGTATAAGGAATGTATGTTTTAACTTTTGTATGTTTTGATTCTTACATCAAAAATGCATATATATAACAAAGCAAGTAGAAGATAAACAAAGCTTGTTTACATTGTTGGAAAGGAGAACTATTATAAGAATGGCTATTTGGCTTTTTCCATTATAGCCATTTCAGTGTCAGTTGCATCTTAGGCTACCTTCTTGTTTATGTTTATGGTTTTCTTAAATTCTTACTTCCTGTTTTTCCAAAGTGGCATACAATTATGTTGTAACAATTATTGTGGGGAAGGCATAGAAACAGTATTCACAGAATCATAAATCTGGAACGTACCCTGAGGATCATTAAGTTCAATCCAAATATGCATACGGGAATCAGGCCTGCAATCACGGCATGATTGACACCATGCTCTTAACCAGCTGAGTGATGCTTCAGGACTGCCCAATGAGCACCCTTATCATCATTCAGTGACGATATCTGATTGTTTGTCACAAGGACCATAAATACAGCTGTTCTTGATTACAGTGTATTATAGGATCTTCAAACACAGTCCATGCAGAGCATAGGAAGTGACCAGGCATGTCTGACAGAAACCATTCCCTTCCATTCTTTTGCCAGTTTATTTTTTTCCTTTGTATCAGTACTTGCTATGCGTGGCAGTTACAGCATGTGAGATTTAAACAATTTTAAGTCAAAATGTCCTCAGCTTGGTGTTTTTCTTGAGAACATGGGACATTAAATGCATCTGGGTATTTGTAACCAACGTAAGATGAATGTAATTTGTACTTGAGATGAATAAACTAACGTGAGAGGAATGTAATAAATAAATAAAATAATACTTGGGTATCTATAAGCGGAGTACAAAATCTCATGTGAGAAGTTGCCTTTATTACAGTGGGCTTTGTTAATTCTACTTTAATCAAGCTGCAAAGCCTATTCTTTCGGGGTCAATTTCTTTGTTAGTGTTCAGTTTAATCTGCTGAGGGACATTCCCTTTGTCACTCATCTCTGGCCTTACAGTTTTTCCATTCAAGCCCAGGTATTACAGCTGATTTTCTTTAATACCTTGGCTTGAGCACATTCTACATTTAGATCGCCATAATAATGGCTTGGTTCTCATTTATGCCATTTATTTCTTAATACATAATTTTCAGTGCCTGCAGCAGTTCGCCATCTTGAGTCCTATTACTTTTTTGTGACCTAATTATCTCCAGCCTAGCCAATTAGTGATGAAGAATATGAAAAAGAGAAATATGCCTATGTACCGAGTGTATAAGTGGAAGAGAATTGAAGTATAAAACGTAATTGGGTGTGCTGGCCAGTCCATTTTAAGATGAAACAGAAAAAAGACCAGTGCTGTTGTTTGGCAAGTTGCCAGTCCCCACCCCCCACCCCCCGTTGCTCTCAATTTACAATCAAGTGAGACATTATCCAATGAGAAAGTGTAACTGTAGGCCAGGGGTGGGGAATGGGATGTGACTGGCGGACTGGATCCTGACCTTCACATACCTCTGTGGGCGATTTTGACCAGTGAGTCGGGTTACCCACCTGCCCAAGAACCTGGTGCTATCATGAGGTCAACTCCTCCAGCTTTAAAGCCAATCCCTATGGGGCCTGCTGTAAGGGCCAGTCTTCTGCTGAGTGAAATAAGCCAGGTTATGAACATAATGAAGTTCTTTCAGTCTTGGACCCAAGTATCCTTTGAAGTGCCTTTCCCATTTCTAGCCAATATAAGTCCTGAATTTGGCAAAGGAGACCCTTTTGGTTCACCTGGCTTACTGTACAGTGTCAGGGGTAGGTACTGGGATTCCCTTTTCCTAGAGATGTGGTTATTCTCTACAATGATGGGCTTCTGGGCTTAGTCAAAACACATTTGTTCACGCAACCTTTTGGTGGTATTGATTGGGGTCTCTAAGGTTCTGGAATTTGAGGAGTACAGTGGTACCTCGGGTTAAGTACTTAATTTGTTCTGGAGGTCCGTTCTTAACCTGAAACTGTTCTTAACCTGAAACACCACTTTAGCTAATAGAGCCTCCTGCTGCTGCCACACCGCCAGAGTACGATTTCTGTTCTCATCCTGAAGCAAAGTTCTTAACCTGAGGTACTATTTCTGGGTTAGCGGAGCCTGTAACCTGAAGCGTATGTAACCTGAGGTACCACTGTATAATGTCTTCTGCTGTATTTTTATTGATATTTGCTGCTACTTTTGTGCTAATGTAGGGGTGGGACAGCGGGTGGCGCTGTGGGTAAAAGCCTCAGCGCCTAGGGCTTGCCGATCGAAAGGTCAGTGGTTCGAATCCCCGCGGCGGGGTGCGCTCCCGTTGCTCGGTCCCAGTGCCTGCCAACCTAGCAGTTCGAAAGCACCTCCGGGTGCAAGTAGATAAATAGGGACCGCTTTCTAGCGGGAAGGTAAACGGTGTTTCTGTGTGCGGCTCTGGCTCGCCAGAGCAGCGATGTCATGCTGGCCATGTGACCCGGAAGTGTCTCCGGACAGCGCTGGCCCCTGGCCTCTTAAGTGAGATGGGCGCACAACCCCAGAGTCTGTCAAGACTGGCCCGTACGGGCAGGGGTACCTTTACCTTTACCTTTACCTTTCGGGGTGGAAAACAGCTTCCCACCCCGAGGGCTGCTTTGGAAGGTATGTCAGGTGACCCAACTTCAACGAAACATCTTTCCTTTCTTCCTTTGCAGCCCAGCTTCAGTTCAGATGGGCTACAAAGGAAAATCCCCATTGAAAGTGGGGCTTTCAGTCAGCACCAATCAGCTGATTGCTGTCAGCTACAAGTCCCACTTCCAGTAATGTTTGGCTGCATTTAAGAGCTGCCAGTCAGATGATCAGCCCAGATTTCAAGCTCCATTGGACAATTGGGAGTTTGTATCATTGCAGCTGCATCTTTACCTACCCCACTCATGATCTCATATGATATAATGTATGGAGCAGACAGGTGTGGCTTGAATGAAATGGTCATGAGGGGCCAAACTGAGATTTATGCTGGGCTTGATTTGGCCTGTGAACTGGAGGTTTTCAATTGTTGTTTATTTGAATTTATATTTTTGTCTGTGTTTTATCGATGTGTTTGTAAACTGCCCTGGAATCTATTCAAATGAAGGGTAGTCTAGAATTGCACAAAATCCTTTTAAGAAACATAGGCCATACTGAGATCCAGTCATGGAGAAATTACAGAAAGTAATCTTTGGAGGACAGGTTTCTTTAAATGTACAAGACAAGTCGTTCCTTCAACTAGGCTTTTATTTCTGAAAAAAGTCTTAATTCTTAAGTGGTTGCATTGCTAAGAAGTTTTCATTACCATCTATTGGTTTCTTAACCATGTTATAAAACATATCTTTAACTCCCCATGTGCATAGTAAAATGGAGGCATTGAACCGAAAACCATATAATTAAATAGAATATTTTCTCCAATTGAAAATATTACCTTCTACTACCTCACATAACATACCCCAAAGATGCCTATATTTTTATGTACAGAAGTAGTACATCATTTCATTATGTAATGATTATTTCCTTATGAAATAATTTCTTTATGAAATTACATCATTTCATTATGTAATTATGCTACAGAATTGTAACTTAATTACCATTATGTGGTAATGGCAGATGTCACAAATTAGATAATGGGATAGATGAACCATTGGTCTAATCAACTATGGCAGGCTTTATGTCTGGAGCTAGAATATCCCCAGGAGAGTTTGCATAAGCGCATGTAAATTGATCAAGTTTATGTGACTTTAACTAGGGCTACTTAGCGAGGATTGTCATAAACTCTTGCTTCAGACAATTTCCCCATTGCAAAGATTCATTGGGTAGATATGTGTTATCCTGATCCAATGGTAGACAGACGTGGTGAATGACACTGCTGTTAAAGATAAACATCTTTCAGGTGCTTCAGATCTCTGTGCATAGGTGGTTGTTGTTTTTAATTTCATCACTAAAAGGTCCCCATCCCCCGAAAATCCTTTTAGCAGAGAAGCTTTATGTTCACATATAAAAATGCTGGCAACCCCACTCCCAAATGCTTCATATCTGGGGGGTGGGTAATGCTCTGGGAACATGAATGTGGGCTTTCCCTTTAATTTATTCACTCTCATTGGCCATCATAACCTGCCAAAAGTTGCTACAATAGTATCTTGCTCTTCATTTCTGCAAAGGAGACCGTGTAGAGTGACTCTCTTGTCCCCCAGTCCATAGTTGATTGGATGGGTATCACTATTCATTTTATTTTGTTACCCTTGTACCTTGCCTTTCTTCCGTCATGAAATCCAAGCTGTAATCCAAGTCATTCCCTGGTGGTCACCCAACCAGGCAAAGTGGTGGCCTCATGTGCCTTCAGACCATTAGTAAATATTAAATCACACAGAGAGATTTGTAAAGAACTCTAGATTTAATTCAAAAGCAGTCTTAAGGAGCAGCAGTTTTAACCTTTTTCCATTCTCTAAATGGACAGTGTTCTGTAGGTCTATAAACAAATGTTATAGGCACTAAGCCTTTGACATTTCATTTCAGTTTAGTTACCTTTCTGTTAACAAGCAAAACACCAGCCAGCCGCAACTGAAAGAGAGAAAAAAACAACCTTCCACACATTTATTAGTTTCTGTATAATAACTTGAAAATAAAAATAAAATGTGCTTGTTTTTACAGTGCTTGATGAAATGCCTAGCACACTGCTTTATGAATTCTCCAGCTTAATAGCTCCTGCTTCTTCTTGCCTACAGCAGAATTAATGTGAAATGTAGCCTTCTAACTTCCAGGCTCTAAGAAAATATGTTAGTGATGTTTATTAGGGGGGAATAATGCCCTTTATTCTTTTCTAGTACTAAGTCTGGAGCTAACAATTACATTTAAACATTAATGCAGCAATTTTGCTCAGAGCCATGAATTTTAGTGACATTCATGCATACATAGCTGGGTGTGCATAACTAGTTTGAACATCACAGTGCAAGGACGAGGCCTAAGGGGAGGAGACAGTTGTAAGTTTGTAAAATTTAAAAGTAATGAAATTAATATGCATAACTGTATGATTCAAGAAATGTTTATTGGCAAAAAGGAAAACTCTCCTATGCCATGGACTGTTTTTCATCCTTTAATTAGTACTTTTTGTTTAGGAAGGCAAGCGAACATTTAAAAAAGAAACAACCTGCAAAGCTGCCTTATGGCTGACTTAGATAAAATGAGAACTACTGCACAAGAGTACAAAATCTGGGCTGCATTAAGTGATCACACTTAACCCAGATGACAAGGAGAGCTAGTGCTCAGGAGTCACAATTCAGGAGCGGGACAAGAAGTTAAGAACCGGATGGCAGTGACCCAGCTCTCCCAACAAGTGTCACCTTTCACCCTGTGCTGGTCCCGTAGGGTTACCAAAAGGTGAGGTCCAAGTCCAGTCCGAGGTCGAAGGTGCAATATGGAGGCAGTCCATAAAAGCTGAAGCTGGGTGCAGAGCAGGGAGCCGGGTGAGGGCAGGAGAGCAGGACAGGGTTCAGGCAGGAACTGGCAACTTACAAAGTTGCTCCCGCAACCTGGGACTGGGGCTGGCTGGCTTTATCTGCCCCGAGGCATAGGGCAGCCCCGATCCTCAGGTGACTCGCCCCTCCTGGCCTGGAGGCGAGCACTCCTCCTGCGGGAACTTAGTTCCCTCCGCCTCTCTGCTCTGAGCCTCTGCAGCTCAGGAAAGGCTGGAAGGTTACCGGACCCAGAGGCAACCTCAGCTTCACCGATGGGGCTGAGAGTGGAGCCCCTGCAGGCAATGGGTCCTCCATCACCTCAGGAGCCAGAGCAGACTCAGCTGGTGCCTGCACCTGAGGATCCAGCACAGGTGAGGACCCTACAGGCTCAAGCCCCAGCCCTGGCTCAGCTGGTTCTGGAGGCGGGGAATCCTGTGCAGGCTGCGTTTCCTCAGGTTCAGCATCTGTGAGTCTGAATCCCAGGCCATCACACACCCACTCCGCTTGCTAAGCTTTTAAAGACAAGGCATCTGGTACTTTCACTCATGAGACTCGTATCACCTGGTGGGATGTCAGGATTGCAAGCAAGTTCTCTGTTAGAGCAAGTGGGCCTGCTGCCATCTGGAAAGGTAGTGCCTGGTACTAGACGACAACACTGTGCCCTCCTGCGCAGGCTACTGCTGCTTCATCTCAAACTCTCCCCCTTGGCTGCTCCAAGTCCTGCTCAGCTTCCACTGAGACTTCCATCACCACAATAAGGTCAAAGGGGAGAGCGGCATCCTGGCTCCTCCTCCTAAGAGAGGAAACAGGAAACCCCCTCCCCTCCAACCTTGGTTTCCTCAGTTCAGCCCCTGCCCCCTATTTTCTTCTTCCTCTCCCACATCATGCAAACCCCAGCCCCATCCCAACATCAACTGACATGAGAGTTACTATTAGAGTCAAAGTTATAAAAAGTGACCTGCCACTTCTCTGCTCTCAGTTGCTGTCCTCTGATGGGGGTAAAGATTGTTGATGGAGTACCTACGGTACATTATTTGTGTGTAGCATAGCATGTAGGTTGACATTAACTTCATGTATTTAACCTTTGCTTTCCCCACAATACTAGATTTATCATTTAATACAGCTTTCCTTTTGATTTGATCATTAGTTTGATTTGATCAGCATCTGAAATAGTATCATTTCCTCTTTTGTTTCATAGAGGCTACAAAGCTGTTCTTTTTTGTTCATATTTTCTCCCCCTTTCAAAAAAAAATATCGTGTTCAAGTGGAGAAGTAACAGACACAGAAAACTCCATACAAATACTTAACTTAAGAATAAAAAGGAAACATTCCTTCTTCACCTTAGACATTTCCTGATTTCTTCACACTATCACTTCAGTTTTAAATTGCACAGAAAATGCTGTTTAGTTCAACTAACCTATGCATCTAGAATGAGAAATAATCTGAAAAGTTAATGGATGTTGGCAGATCCTTAAATGTGAAGACTTGTTACAGCAAAATAATAAGTGATGTAGTGTGGTTCTGACTTAAACAAGAATACATGACAACTAGATTTTGCCATGTCCTCATGTGCAGCAGTGAGAGAGGTACAATACAAAGAAAACTGTTATAGTAACACTAAGTTCCATTTTTGTCACAGATGTCCATCCTTTAGTGGAACAGAACACCTAGCTTTAAAAGGACGATAGTTGTAAGCATATTATACCCATATCTTTCTGTCTTGTAACACACATTTCCCCTAGTTTCAGCTCAGTGCAAGTTGCTTCAAGCACCTGGGAGAAAGCCTTGTTTTCTCTCTGTCTCACTAAAAACATAGGCCAGAGGAATAGCTAGTAGAGGCTATAATATAAATCACCCTGTTTCTTCCCTGGAGCCTCAAAAGTTCCCTTTGGGGTACACTGCTTAGACTGTCACTATTTCCGAGAGTTGAATTTAGGTTGGGCAATTATAGCTGAATTAATTAAAGCAAAGTAAATGAGTCGCCTCAACATGCGGGATTAAGTTTTGTGATGTTGTTTTGAGACAGCAAGCAATACACCCCCTCTTAAGATTTTGTTTGCCATTGCAGAACATTTTATAATAAAGCCATGGCATTTTTCTGAATAAAGCTGTGGCCTTTTTAAATCCCATGAACCTAAAATACTGGTGTCAAGTGTCTTTATTCCAGCAAAGGGGGCCTTGCCACGCAATAAAGCCATGACATTTTTCTGGAGCCTATGTATGTAGGAGGTTGTTTTATACTGAGTCAGACCATTGGTCCGTCTAGTTCAGTATTGTCTACATTGATTGGCAGTGGCTCTCCAGGGTTGTTGGGCAGGAAGTTGCATCAGCCCAATCTGAAAATTTCAGGGATTGGATTTTGGACCTGCTGCATACAAATCTGATGCTTAAACACAGTGCTACAACCCTATCCATAAAATACAGTTCTGTGGTGCAAATCTATTCATGTTTAATCAGAAGTAAGTCCTGCTGTGTTCAGCGGGATTTAGTCCCTGGTGAGTTTGTATACAATTGCAACCTAAAATTATACATACATATATTGGCTATGTCCAATATTATTTCTTTAGCCTTAAATGGAGCAATTACCCTTTTCTTCCCTCTACTGAGATTTTTCTCATATTTGTTGTTCTGACATATGGCACATTGCTCAGCCCCTCTTCCTGTACCTTTCTGGTATCAGTGATGAGGTGGACTGAGTTCTGTTGCTGACCTATGTAGTTTTCTTCAGCAAAGGATTTTCAAATTTCATGTCTGGCTGTAGCAAATGTGCTGTTTAGAGTGACCCTGCTTTATTATATCTGGCTTCCTCAGGGAGCTTCGCTTCACTGTTTGCAGATTCCCCTTCCTCTCAGTATTGTCATGTCATACAGCGGTATTTAATGAATTGCATTTGGAAACAGATTCTACTCAAGTCAAGGTCACTGTGATTTAAAAAAACCCATAACCTTGCCTTGCTAATCCACCCGGGGGCGTTATGTTATTTATGTCACAATGAAAAAGAATAATAGAATAAATACTTTTGCAGGAGAAAATAAAAATACTAGCTGCAGCTGGCATATGTTCAGCTTTTGGCTGTGCGGTCTGCCTAGTCCATCATCATCAGCATCAAATGGAAACTGTCTCAATAAATGCGGGTGCACAGTCTTGGGGCCTTTTCAGTGGTGGATTTGTCATACACAGTATATGCAGAATTAGGCCCCCCAAACCCAGGGAGGCTCCAAGGGTATCTGAATTAATGGATACATGAGAGGGATACCTTTGAAACAAGATTACAAACAATGAATTGCCATTGTTGAATTGTAGTATTTGAGTTGGTTTCCATGCTTCATTTCTCCTGCTCCCCAATTAAAATCAGTGGAGGCTGATCCATTGGGGGGGTGTCACCGAATCAGAACCTGTGAAGACCTTCAATGGCAGCCCTAAACATAGATTCCAGATATTGAACTTTTTTCTTTTCTTTTCTTTTCTTTTTCTTTTTAAAGCAAGCCTCTAACCCTTCTAGGAATTATTATTATTATTATTATTATTATTATTATTATTATTATTATTAAAAAATGCTTCTAAGCAATGCTAAATAAGTCAGCCTTCCTGCTCTTGCTTGTCAGTGTTCTTAGCCAATGAGTGAAGGCGGAGCTGTGATTGACAACTGATTTTTTGGGGGGACACCAGGCAGTAGGAATTCCTGGGGTTCTTACAGGCCCATATTTATAATGGTGCAATTAGAGTATGCATGCAGTTGAACTCCCCTACCAGGAGGAGCCACAGGTGCTCAACTTTCTTCCTTTGTTTTTTATATAAAAATCTCTAGCCCATTTAGAAAGAAAGTTGCAAAGCAACCCTGTGAGGTAGATTGGGTTGAGAGACAGTGACTATTCCAAGGTCACCCAGTGAACCTCTTAGGTGAGTAGGAATTTGAATCATGGTCTCCCAGGTTCTAGTTCAACACTCTAATCTCTACACCATACTAGCTCTTAGTTGATTTTCCCTGCAAGAAACTTTATTAAAATAGATGACACCAAAAAAAGTCTGAATGAAATAAATGAAGCACCAGTGTGCAAATGTACAAGTAAAAATAATCAATTCTTCTAGTGGATACGATAAATGTTACTCCAGACTACCATCAGGCTAATATGGAAGATTAATTCCCTATCTCCTTTTCCTCCATCCAAATCAGGGAGTCTCAGGTTCAGGCATGAAGTACCCTGCAGCAAGTTCAAGAGCTTCACAGGAATAGTTAGCCGAGCCGCCAGAAACATCTTGGCATTTTTGATGGGGAATGGCTTTGTTTCAGACTATGAAATGATTTAAATGGCATATAATCTGGTGCTTCCTTGCCCCTTAACACCCACAGATGATGTGGGTTCTGTCGCTGCTGTATTCCATAAATTTAAAAAACCCCACGTAATTCCAGGTCCAAACCCTCCAGCAGCGTGAACTTTTGCGCAAGGGCTAACCACGTTGCAGCACTCGGAAATAGTTCAAAGTTGAAATTTCAAATTATACTGATGATGTACATATGCACACAGTTAAAACTTCAGAAATGCCACATAAACTAGTGGCATTTGTACATCTCTCTTTCTCTGTACTCCTTAAGGCTTTCATGTTTCTCTGATAAGATTTGGCAGGTTGTAGGACTGCTAGTGTTATAGCCACTGGAAAGAATAGCCCTCATCAGAAACAAATGTGACACCCCTGTGAAGTCTTCCCCAGAGCTTATCTTAGAGACCATTAAGTCACTTTCATACATGTGTCCTTCGTATTTTATGGCTAGTGCTGGAATCTGCTGACTTAGTTCAATAGATACATTTTAAATCTACTATAAATCCTGTTTAATTTATTTTTCAAAGTAAAACTACATTTAAAAAGAAGTTAACGAAGTAGAGATTTCTGTAACCTATGTCTTACAGCAGGACAAAAAAGGGAGATAGTGATAATGCTATTTAATATACTCTGTACTGGGTCGTATCTGCATGACTGAACCACAGACTCAGCCTCACAGTTTCACTTAGTGCTTGATTTCCTTCAGCTTCCCCAGTTCTTAGTGTTATCCTTATGGCTCTTCTTTATTTAATTCATCCAACCTCATGACATTGAGAGATCAGGCAACCGTTCTGTGGTGTACACTGTAGGTGGTTTCACCTCTACCAGAGTGATTAAAACCCCCCCACAGATTTTCATGGTGATTTTTACCAATCTGGAAAGATACTGATCCAGGACAGATGTTGATCCTGGTTGTAACTGCTTGCTCCTGATGTTAGTATATAAAACCATAGCTGGAAATTGAGCTGGTAATATAACAAATGACACTGAGTTTTCTATTCGTTCATTTATTTTGCAAAAGTATATACCTCCTACTCACATAAAATATCAATATATTGTACAGCATAAAATACTATAAAATAATACAAAATCACAGAAATGAATGGTTCATCTGAAATGACCTTTCTCAACGTTGGGTCCTCAGATGTTGGAATACAACTCCCATAATCCCTGGCTAGCAAGGCCTGTGGCCAGAGATGATGGGAGTTGTAGTTCAACAACAACTAGGAATCTAAGACTGAAAAGGGCTGATCTAAAAGGAAATTCTATAACTTGAACTCTGACTTGAAATTCAGCTCTCAAATCAAGGAAAATGGAGGACATTTTGTCATCAGCATAGGAAGAAATCTATCACAGTAGGCAGAAGATAAATATATAATTTTTAATTTAACGAGCTGTTCACTATAGACGTGATGTTAGAAGAGAATATTTTTTTCCACTGTCACAACCGCCTCAGTCAATTACAGAAGCTAAAATCACATACCAAAAACTGATGGCAGGAAACTCCGAAAGCAATTACATCAATGGCCAAACAATGGCCATTTGCTGTTCTACATTTCACTCGGGCTGCAAAGCATCTGTCAAAACCTGTGAGTACTCTGGAATCCAGTCAGTTTCCAAAGTCTCCAGGGGAAGACTACAACGTCTGACTCACCAGTCCACCAGTGACAGAGTTATGGGGCTTAGTGGTTTCAGAAACTAATGCTCCAACCATTGCAACTTCATCTTCATAACTCATTAACAGTCCATGCAGACATAAATGCATTGTGACACATTACTTAAGATACAGCCATTTTAGAGTCTGAATTCCAGTGAATTCATGGAAGGGACAAAAAGACTGAATGCTGCAAACTCTGAAACAGTTTCACATATAAGTGTTGTAAACTGTGGCTCTGATTTAATAGCCAATTAACTGGGAGTAAGGCCTTTTGAGCTCAGCATGACTTTTTTTCTGGGTAGACTCTTCTATATACACATATTTTGCACATATTTATAATAATAATAAATAATAAAATGAAGCAAAAGGTAAGACTGTTCCACTTGCTCACCATGTTGTCCAACGCCTTGATTATGGATGCAGAGTCCAGAATGTGAAGAGGTTTCCCATTCACCTTTTTGACGAAAGAGACAATTAACAATCTGCAATGAGAAATCTTCAAATGGTTTCCTAACATTAACATCTCACAGCTGTGGAAGAGACTTGCAAGTGAATATATCCATGGAATATTTCCAGGCTAGCAGGGATTTGCTGTAAGTTAGTTAACCTTAGTTACACGGAGACCTTTTGAGAAGGCAGAGAGAGAGAGAACTTAATTAACCATTGCATGTCTTTTAGTAATCGGCCTGTGGTAATTCAGAGAGTACATTGATCTGGAACAGAGGTCAGCTCGTAGGAATGAGCGTGCTGGACTTTTCTGTTGGTGCATTTGATCGAATTATTAGCACTCACAGTGAAGCCCTTTGTTAAAGACATGGGATGTGGGGAGATAATACTTCAAGTCCTCCATTTTCTTCTGCCTGTATAATATGTGCTGTATTTTAGTGCATATGCTTGATGACAGATTTTTAAAAAGTCATGTGCTTGAAATCACACACAATAATGTGTGTGTTTATGTGGGGGGGTACACACAAAAATCTTCCCCCACCCCATGCAAAAGCCACCCTTTTAATTCATACCACATTTGAAATTACCTTCCAGTAGTGCACTATCCTGTTTCCATCAACAGTCAGGCAGATATCTCCAGGTAGCCCATGTCAGGTCTGACAGCCCACATTGATGCCCCCACCCCCATCTGCCCACTGTTTGTTCTGCTGATTTTGGAGACGTTGCTAGAGTGGCTAGGCAGAGCAATACCTTTACAAAGGTACTACAATTGTACGTTTTTATCCTCAAGACAACCCTGTGAGGTAGGTTAAGCAGAGAGATAGTGACTAGCCCAAGGTTACCCATTTTGTTTCAAGTGTGAGTTTGGGCTTTGGGTTCCCCAGTCCTGGTCAGACAGTATGCTATGCTGATCCTTAACGATCCTGCATCCCAAATGCAGCCACATCACACATTTACCCCACTGTTTGCTACTGGCTGCCAGGATAGCTTGAGTGAGAAACAGATCTGCCAGCAGGAATAGCCTGGTAAAGAAAACTGTCCATAAGGCAAAGGTAATACAGTGATACCTCAGGTTAAGAACTTAATTCGTTCTGGAGGTCCGTTGTTAAACTGAAACTGTTTTTAACCTGAGGTACCACTTTAACTAATGGGGCCTCCTGCTGCCACTGCACCGCTGCTAGAGCACGATTTCTGTTCTCATCCTGAAGCAAAGTTCTTAACCCGAGGTACTATTTCTGGGTTAGCAGAGTCTGTAACCTGAAGCGTCTGTAACCCAAGGTACCACTGTATGAATAAAGTCTGGAAATAAAAGGATTTAAAATCATACCTAAAAATATTGAACCCTGGGGTTGTTTTATCCCTCCACAGATGAGATCCTTGGAGGGAGGCTGAAATGTGTCTGCAGTGATACTTAATGCCTGATTTCCAGTGTAATCAGAAATGGGAGGCTCTGATTCAGTGATTGTCTCTAATTGACAATCTCTGCAAAAGTACATTATGTAACACTTTTTCTGCTCTATAATCTGCGTACTCCTAACACCAATGCAAGCAGGCTTTCAAGCACAAAATTAAGGACTTGCTCACAAAAGTAACACTATGTAATTGATTGAATGAACCTTAGGTTGTTCTATAATTGGAGATGCTACTCTAATACTAATGAAACATCAGGTTCTTTTTAAGATACAAGTAGCTGCACTTCAAGAAAACCCCTCTTAACTGCCGTGTGATAGGCGGGAGCTCAGATATTCTGTACTGAAAACCTTAGTATCTGTGACCTCAACCTCAATTTCTGGAAACAGAAAATGTATAAATTAGGTAGGGTGTTTGTTTTTGTTTTTTGGTCTGTATCATTTGTGCCATTTAAGGGCTTTGTCTCAGAATATGGGAAGCAGAACAGAAAACTGAAATATAAGAATAGAGAAAAAGAAAGGTCTACAAGGTCAGAGAGAGATAGAATGTGATAGATCGTGCTAGACAATGACCTGTTTCATTTAGCTCTGGCTTGTTTGTACCACAGGGGTCACTTTGGTCTCCCTTGCATTTGATGAGAATTTCTGTTTAAAAAGTGCCTTCAGTGAAGGATTGGCTCAAAATGTATCTGGCCTGGAAGCAATTTTATTTCAGGTAATTATAATCTTTTGCACCCCTGGCCAGTGGTGTTTCCCCAGTTTTGTGGTTGCTTTTCTGAGATCTGAACCTGACTAGGCTCACCAGCTGGTTTACTTAGGATCAGCAAACCTTAATCTAAAATGATGCTTGCTCACTGTGGTTTGTTGCTGTGCCCAGACTTAATCCTAGTTGTGTTGCTCTGCTTCCACTGCCAACTTGGCTGCAGAGATGCGAGGGGAGAGTGGCTCAAAAATGCAAATGCTCTTGTGGCTAAGTGACTCTGGTCATAACCACGCCTGCCAGGAACTGGCTGGATGAAGAGGAGTGGTGGGAGGCACTGGCTGAGTAACCCCCTTGGGAAGCCTCAGAGCCCAAGGAGTGGCAGTAGGACACTGAGGACAGGTCAGAGGATGAAGGGTGGGGAAGGAATGATTGGAGGCTGAAGAAGCAACGGGCTAGAGTGAGAGAGAAGAGCCAGATGCAGAAAGCAATGCAGACTCAGGACGTGAAGCAGAGAAGGAGGGGCCAGAAGCTGCAGAAGGATACACAAAGCTTGCCTCTCTCCTCCCGTCTTGTCTCCAGGGTCACAGAGAGCATTGCAGAACAAAAAGCACAGGTGACCCCTCCCCAACATGGTTTAAGGCTGTTTGGGAGGCATCCGGCTTGGAAGGAGACTTAATGGGAAGTAGAAGGCAAAGACCTTCAGTCCTGGCAAGTGTTTCATGCGGGCCAGTCCTGTTGGTAGGCATTGCTCCCTGGTATGCTGTTTTCTAGAATAAGGAGCTAACTTTTCTGCTTGTCTCTGCATCTTGAGTTCTGACCTGCATCTGAACCCTGACACTAGGGTTAGCATATTTCAACAAGTGGAAATCCGGACACGAAAGTTGTTGAGCTTAGCCCAAAGTTGGTGAGCTTTTTTTGCAAAAATTTTTTTTAGGTTTTGAGCTATTTTTAATTTTGCTGGAATCTACACTTCTGACATGGGTTGCCATATGTTCAGATTTTCCCAGACATTTCTGTGAAATCCATTCAGACACTGTTTACAACGGCCAAATCCCGGATGTATGGCAACCCTAGACAACACCATACTTTAAAGCTGTGTTATATCTCTTTATATAGTCATGATTTCAGTGGCTGACTTTGGCTTCTAAAATTCAGCGGTGCCCTTTCTGCCTCTCGAACTCTATTCTACAGCATTGTTGTGCAGCACGGCACCCAGTGTAGCCACACAGGTCACACTGGCCTAAAATGGCCTCTGATGGCTTCTCCCAAAGAATCCTGGGAACTATAGTTTTTAAGGGTTCAGGGAGTTGTCTGGAGACCCCTCACAGAGCAACAGTTCCCTCCACCCTTTATCAGTGATAGTTCCCAGAATTCTTTGGGGGGGAGCCATGGCTGTTTAGAGTGCTATATCAGTGACTTATCACCTTCTCTCTGGCAGAGGTCTGTCCCTCTCTTCTCTTTCTCTTCCTGGCAGTAGGCAGTACTCAATTATGGGGGAGAAGTGTGGGTCACCAAATCGGAGAAATGCTTTAGTGAAAACTCCCAATGAGATTATGAGGTCAACAGATGTGCAAAAGCTCTCTTATTTTCAGTACTTCCAAGCCAGAGACACTATCAAGCTGCTAACAAGGGAATCTGAACCCTTACGCAACATTTGGAATTTGAGACGTTGCACTCAAGTATTCTGAGAAGATAGCAAAATGATTATACATCTTTTAACAGCGGCCAGAATGGTAATTACTCATAAATGGAAACAGAAGGACCCTCCAACACTGAGAGAGTGGTTGGCAACTGTCTGGGAGGCAGTATATATGCTGAAACTCAGAAATATTTTCAGAACTGGAGAAGACAGATAAGACAATAGAAGCTTTGTTGTAAAATGCTCAATCTTTCTTATGTATTCAAACAATATAGTGCAGGATAAAATTATGCTGTTTAAATGTATTGGATAAGTTGTGAAGCTTTTGATATATTTGGAAGTTTGTTTGTTTTTTTCATCCCCAGCACCCCCCATCAGAAGGAGTTTTGGAACATAAGATCAAACAGTATTTCTTGATTTTGTGAACTTGTGTTAAACATTTGTGTATTCTAGTGTGGCTTATGAATTTTAATGTTCTGTTTTTTTCAGAATAATAGTAATAATAACATTTGCTTTTTGGTTTTGTCAGAAAAGCCATGAAATTCTACAAGGTTTCTTATTCTAAATTGCTTCTTCAGGATATGAAAAAAGATTCTTGCAGTGGTCATGCATATCCTGTAGGTAACATGATATGGATGAAGTGGGGAGGGTTGTATTAATTAAACCACATAATTTCCCTAAGCCTGCAAGACCCTAGCATAAGTGATGATGTCATCACTTTGCACCAGCACAAAGCAGCCTAATAAGAACCTATAGTCCAGATTAAGTTTCTGGATATTCTGGAAATGAATGCATTTACTCTGAGTTATATCTGGACCAGATTTTATGTTGGATGGGTGGAGGCTATCTATCCCGAACACATTAAGTTCTTTCTCCTGAGAAAAAGAAGTAGCTATGGAAGAGAGAGTGGTCAGCACTCAAGAAGGCTTTATAACAAGCTCACTTGTGACACTTTTATCTAGATCTAGTACAGTGGTACCTCGGGTTACATACGCTTTAGGATACAGACGCTTCAGGTTACAGACTCTGCTAACCCATAAATAGTACCTCGGGTTAAGAACTTTGCTTCAGGATGAGAACAGAAATCGTGTTCCGGCCGTGCAGTGGCAGCAGGAGGCCCCATTAGCTAAAGTGGTACCTCAGGTTAAGAACAGTTTCAGGTTAAGAACGGACCTCCGGAACGAATTAAGTTCTTAACCCGAGGTACCACTGTAATAAAATGGTCATAGACCTGGTCCCTAAATAGGAAAACTGAGTCTGACTTTTTTTTTGGGGGGGGGGTGACTCTCCGCATTTGTGTTTTCTACCAGATTCCTATAGCCTGAAATCAGAAATACGTAGAATGTGAATTTTCTTAAAAGCACCTAAGCACTGGTGGAGGAAGAGGAGTGCGGGGGGAGCGCACCGCCCCCAGCAGCACGATCCCGATGGGGTGCCATCGTGGCTGCCCTCCCTCCCATGCTGGGCACCATGCCCCCAGGACACGTGCCACGCCCCCGGGACGGACGCCAGCCACGCCCCGACCTGCTCTCCGCCCCCTGGTGCCGGAGCATGAAGCTCCGCCACTGCACCTAAGGACATGCTTTCAGCACTTTTACTAATAGTAGGTAGGTTCAGGAGCATATAAAGAATACTAATTTATGCTTTTTATGCCCTTGGTATTAAGTTTCAGCAACATTTTGCAAGCGCATTCTAAAAAGCAAACATATTTATCCCCAGTGAACTATGGCTTAATTTTGAAGAGAACCATATAAGCAGATAATTTGCCATAAGATTGTTTTACACCTACAGCTGAATATCACAATCCATTGTAATAGCCTTTCTTAAAGACAAGCAATCTAATTTGACCCAGCAGGTTTTCCCCCCATCCGCAGTACATTTTGTTAGTTCTGTAGGCGGAGTGCTAGCTAAGTGTTCCCATTTTGGCATTGTGTTTACGTTGCTCTTAATTATGCAGCAGTGTATTTTTACACTGGGCTGAATTTCCATTAATTTTTAAGAAACAACAGAAAAGAAATCCCTAGTTTAATAATTTCATTGCCTTTTGCACACTATTCATGTAGTTCAGCTCCCAGAAAGTATGAGGAGGGGTGAGTATCTGTGAACCTCCAGATCTTGCTGGACTAAGAACAAAAGAGCCTGTTGGATCAGACCAATGCCCTACCTAGTCCAGCATCATATTCTCACAGATGCCTACAGGAACCCTGAAGGCAGGACCTGACACACAACAGCATTCTACCCACTTATGATTCTAAGTAACAGACACTGAGAGGTGTACTGCCCCAGACAGTGGAGATAGAACACTGACATCATTGCTGCCAGCCACTGATAGACTACAACTCCCAGCATCCCTACAATTGACCATACTGGCTGGTGCTGGTGGGAGGTAGAGTGCACCAGCTCCTGAAATGTCACAAGTTCTTCAACCCTGGTGGAATCTACACACATATAAAAAACGCTGTGAAAATTCTTTTTTTTAAAAAAGCGTTTTGAAAAATACCTTGAAATTTGCATAGCTCACCGTCGCCATCTAGTGTCACATTTGTATATTGCACTTTACAACACATTTAAAGCGTTTTATTTGCAGCTGTGTAGCTGAGTCCCCTGTCTTCACAGAACAGTTGTATTCATTTCCAGCTGCGACATATCCTGGAACATGGCTGTGTCACAGTGAAAGACACAGCTTCATAAAAGACAGGAAGTGGGCTTCTTATATGTGTCACAGTAGTGCACCAAACAGGAAGTGTAACAGGAAATACTTTCAGACTCGTCTTTAACACACACACACACACACACACACACACACAAATTAGATCATATTTTCAACTTCATTAATAGGGCAATATGAGGAGGCTTATTTTAGATGCAGCATAAAATTCATTGACTTTGCATAGTGTCACAAAATATGAATCATTTGGGATTTTAGGATTACGCACTAGTGAAAATGCTTAGGTTCAGAAGGTTTATCAACTTGAAATATGAAAGCAGCCCATCTCGAAATCTGCCATACCAATTTAAGTGTAACATTTCCTGGGAACTGGTGTATAAATCCAGCAACAGAAGTGATCTGGTATCAATAGTGTGCATTGTTAACTAACCAAATTATATTCAAGTAATTCAGCACCTGTTTAATCAAGCTACAAAATATTAAATTAGATACAGGCCACTTCAACTCCAGTGATTTGATTATGTATAAGAGAGAGAGAGGAGAAATTGGTGCATACACATGGTTCCTGGGAAATTAAATCATGAGAATTAGCTAGAGATATTCCTTGGGGGTGGTTGGTGTCTATTTGCATAAAATTCTGAACTTCCTGCTTTTTTTAAAAAAATTCCTTCTTAATGGGAAATAGCTGAAGGTACCCAAGCCTCTACTATGCCCAAGATTAATTCTGAAGAGCCTCAGAGTGATGAAAAAATACAGCCTTGAGTAAATGTAGCCATTTTATGAGAAAATTGTCCTCATGTGCTCCGACTGTTTTAAAGAAATTGCACATAGCTGCCAGGGACCTCTGATCTAAAAGCATATGTAAAAGCTTGTCCTTTTAAAACATGACCTCTTAATTGGGGTGTACTCTAGGCTTTAAGTTAGTTCAGTTTTGTTAACATCCATAAGAAATCCTGAAACATATAAATACTTACGTCATTTGTGACCTTTTAAAAATGGTATTTCATATTCTGATTGAAAGGATTTTGCCTTTTTATTATTAGGAACTTTTTGTCATGTTATTTTTCTTTCTTTTAGAGTTTAGATGAATTGGCCTCCCCAAAGTTCAGGGGCCTAAGCAACTGCTCAGGGATGTCTGGTGTTGCATCCAAACCCATAAGGAAAAGTTAAGAGTTCTAGAGAGCAATTTGAATGCACTTTCTGGCCTTTTTTATTTTTTACTGCAGCAGCAAAGATCTTTGAAAGCAAAGATGTGTGTAAAATTCTGCTGCAGTGGTAGTAACAGTGGTATGGGCTACACCTAATGGTTACCTCAGGCTGTCATAAAAAGTTGTAGGAACACAATCCAAATGCTCCATCTAACCCTTTCCCAAACCCTCAGGATACATGCTGCCTAATTACCACAAGGGAAACCTAGGGTTAAAGGGCAGAATATAAATGTTTCTATCTATCTATATTTTCAAGGTATTCCAAGAACTAGCCTTCTCATTTTCTGGTCAGCTGAGCAATCAGAAGCAGTGATTGAAGACCTCCTGTCTCAATCATGAATAATTCTTTAGAACAAAATGGTTTTGCTGGTCCTCCAGATTTTCAGGAATACTGCTTAGGGCCTGGATTGGGTCCAGCAGCAGCCAGATAGACGTTTTCCTCACTATCTCCTTTTCCCAAACTTACTTGTATTTGGCAGTGAAAAGGGTTTGTGGCACAGTAGTTAATATCCAAACATAATTGCGCAACCTATTCCGGTCAAAGTTCTGGCTGGCTTTATGTTGTGAGCAGTGCAGAGCTATTGCTTTTTGGTGTTGCCTGCCAGAATGCTGATGAATTTCTAATTCATTTGGTGCCTGGCCAGTTGGTCAGAAGATGTCATGGCTGAATTCAGAGGACTGGTGGGAGGCACCACCTGAAGAGCCCCCAAGGGAACTCCCAGGCCAAGAAGGTTCAGAGCCAGGGGCTTGGTGGGATGACATTGAGTGGCCACAAGAAGAAGACTGGGAGGACGAGGTGTCGGAAGCTGAAGAAGCAACAGGTTTAAGTGAGCAGGAAGAGGCTAGGGCAGAGAGCAGTCCAGAATCAGGCAGGAGAGAGGGGGGCAAGAGACAGAGATGCGGCAGGCTGCTGAAGAATCCAGCGAGTCTCCCCCTCTTGCTGTGACCAACTCCCTCCCCTTCTGGTCTCCCAGAACATGCAGCGAAATTGAGAGGGCGGAGCAAAGAGACACAAGACGACAGAGCCTTAGTCTGCTGTGCCTTAGAAAGTGGTGGGGAGGCAGGGACCTTCAGTCCTCTCAATTGTGTCATTGGGGAAAGAGGTACTGGGAAGAGTTGCTGTGATCACTAGGCCTGAACTGTTTTGGTTTCTTTGATTAAAGAGTTCACTGACACTGCTGCTGTTGTTTTTTATTGCTGACCTACTCCTGACTCCGACTCATGACAGAAGACCAGACGAAAACCTATTAATAAACCTAGTGCTTTATTTGGGAAGTGTGTGTGTGTGTGTGTAGCTTGGGAATTGAAAACACAGGTTCTCATTACATATGTAATAGTGTACTGAGACTTCCCTGTCCCCCCAGTTCAGTGATTATGAGGTTTTGTCCAGGAAAGAAACATGACATTTCAGCAGTGTTACGTGTGATCTCAAGGTAGTACATAGGAAGCTGTCTGGTGCTGAATCAGATCATGGGTCCATTTAGCTCAGTATTGCCTGCATTGACGTCAGAGTTTCCAACAGGGTTTTCTCCCAGCTGTATCTGAAACTGACAGGGATTGAACCTGGGACCCTCTACCTTCTTCTCCATTGTGTTGTGTTATGCATACAGAATTATTATTATTATTATTATTATTATTATTATTATTATTACCCCAGCCATTCTGGGTGGCTTCCAGCAGAATATAAAAACATAATAAAACATCAAACATTAAAAACTTCCCGATACAGTTCCCCTATTGGATACCATTTTGATCATAATCCACCCAAAGGGTGATGGGTGAGTGCATAATCCTTGCATTGACTAGTGCACAGCCTGGTGTGTAAAACATGGTTCCACCTCCACGAATGGAAAACCTGCTGGCAGCTTGAGTTTGCTTTGGCAGGGCTCTTTTGTTCAGTGTTTGGAAGCAGTTCTAGTTCGTGGCCATTGTATTTATGAGCTACTTAGCCTTCGCGGAGGCAGGCGATGCCCCAGTGCACTGTGAATTCTTTAAATCTATAAAAAATAAAACCCATTTGTGAAGAATCACACTTCAGGTAGTTAGTGAAGTCTTGCTAAACCCAATATTTAGACTGTCATTTAGAAGCTAAATATAGGATCAGTTAGAATTGGAAGTTCCTTAGGCAAGGCATGTGGTGCCAAGCTAAAGTATTCCCAGGCAAAGCTGCCCAGAGAGTGCCATGTAACAGGCACATGCAAAAAGGATAGAATCACAAGGATAAAATACTTTCATCTCCCACATAATTTGATTGGAATGAGCTCTGACTATGGCATAATAAGCTATGTAACATATGCATCCCCTGTGGGAAATGAAGAGAAAATTTGCCAATAATAGTCCTCTCACCAGCAAATGGTGCTGCATTAGCTTTTAACTTTTCTATGTCAGAAAGGAAAAAGTGATGGGAAGGTTATGGACGAGAACTCTTAATATTTCTCGGGTTTTGTTTGCTTTAGGAAGAGGGCACTTTTGGGTTTGCTGTCCTGGGCATTCCAGTACACTCCTGGAAGCCACTTAAACCAGAGGCCAGGATCATGCATCGGGCCCTGTCCCCAATGTCCCCACAACCACTGATTCCACTCTCTCTCTCTGTTTGTTGAATGTCGAGTTCTGAAGGGAGGTTGTAACCATGTTCACATGGCTGTGATTAGAAGCCTCCCAGTAATTGGGAGCCTAATGACACTGGGGCACAGGCAAGATATTAGGGGTGGGGTTTGCATGCATGCTTCATGTTCACCCAAACACTTAGATAGTGGACCCCCCACTTTCAGACACAAAGCAGGAAGAGAAGGGAAGAGGGTATTTTCAGTTGTAGTGATGCCTTCATGGTGCCTCCTCCTCAGAGAAGCAGACCAGATGCCCACTTTGTCATTTTTTGAGGTGCCATTCAAATATGTTCTTATCCTCCCATTTTTTAAATCACTGTTCTTTTAAAACCCTGGTAGTTTAAATGTGTCGGTTGCCGCTTGTCTTTTTAAAGACATTTTTGTGCTTTTGGACTTACTTTGTTTTTGTTTATCGGGCATTCTTGATTCTGTTTTGTTTTGTTGTGGGTCACACGGGCATTCTAAGCCCTTGAGATCAGAGGTAGGGAATCTTTTCCAGCCCGTGGGCTGTATTCCTTCCTGAAAAATCTTTGCATCTCAGTGGTGGCATTCCACATTTAGACACACACACACCTCCATGCAGGCAAGCAAAAGCAGGGGTGGCCTATCCTGTTTTGCCACCTGAGGCAAAATGGGACTGTGCTTTTCCCTCCCCTACCTGCCGTTGCCCCCACCCCTCACTTCTGCAATCGCAATAATGCCCCCTGCCCAAACTCAGCAAGAGCCAGAGTGCTCCACAAAGTGTTGCCATGTGTCTTCTCAGTCCCAGCGGTGAGGAAGACGAGTGGCAATGTCGCACTTTGGAACAGCTGCCCCTCGTATTTTGGCGGCGGCAGTAGTAGGGTAATCAGGGCACCGCCTATTGTGCTTCTAATGCCTGAGGCGGATGCTTCACACTGCCTCATTGGTGAACCAGCTCTGAGCAGGAGGCCTTATCACAGCCAGGCAGAGCACAGTACAGCCAGGCAAAAACACTTGAAGAGAAGTGGGTCATTGGTGGGTGTAGCCTGGGAAGAGATGGGGTGGCTTAGGGAGAAGGTTTAGCCTTAGGCCTCTGGAGAGCTGTGTTGCTGACTCAGTCTGAATCTCCTGAATATTTAAAGTAGAGTTTAATTTTCCCTTGATGGATTCATATTTTCTAGAGAATAGAACTTCTGAATATTCTTCTATTGCAACTGAGTCAAGCTGCCTTTTGTTTCCTTTTCAAACTAATGAAATGGGAAAGTTTGTTGTAGTGGACTTGCTGGTTTGGTGCATGTTGACCTCAAGCACAGTGCAAAGGGAGGATGTGGAATGATACAGTGGCTTACCTGTGGGAAGGAAGAAAAGCTTCCATAGAAAGTTTTCAGAAGCACTGGACTTTGTATTTACAATTGTGGAACAGATGTAAACCAACCAAGTTGACACGTATTAATATTTTGACAATGTGAATCATTATGTATTGGAAGCAACGCATTGTTCTCAAAGGCTACTGTTTTTAATTAATCAATAGTATTTTTTTTTCATTTGTTTGTTATATATGTATCTATGTAATTGAAACACCAAAGCCTAAATTAAAAGTGACTCAGAAACTTACAGTGAGCTCAAGCTGGTAGTTAAAATGCCAAATAACATTGGATGTCCTGTTTATATTTTTAAAAAAGGAGCATATGCTTGAATACATTGAAGTAAGAAATGTAGGTTGCTTCTTCATACTGAATATGCTAAAATGCTCTTTTTACCATGTTCTGCCACAGCATTATTGTTACTTAGTAGGACTTAAATGCAGTTTAATTGCTAAAACCTGTAAACAGCTTACACAAAATAGACATTAAATTGCTGATGAAATCAGATAAATATTAGATAAGATATACACATCAAATTTCTGCTGCACATTTTCCCTAGTTAGCTAACAAGTGGTGCAAGCATATTGAAAGCTATGCTTGGGGGCAGCTGCACTAGGAGCAGATGAAGCTGCCTCTGGTGTGTCTTTCAAGAAAATTGAAGGACAGGCTTTGGCACAGCAGGAGATTCTGCCTTTTGCTGCAGGTACAGAGATCGTGATCCTCCCCCATAACAAACCATCACAAAAGCTGCTTGCGCAGTTGCACAAAGTGAGACAGCCTGTACCTTCAACAGTTCCATATGTAGTCTGCAGGGCACCGAGGGCTCTGTCTTCAACGAGTCTTTAGAAAGAACTGTTGCAAGTTGTAACCTTTTATGGTTCTTTATTTAAGTTGTCAATTTTTATATGGGACAAGCCGTTAAAATTTTATATAGTTTGGTTTTTTATTCCCATTTCACTTTCTTTATCATCATCACAATTCCCAGGCATCGGTCCTGTTTTAGAAGTGTCTCTGCATTTTAGACAGAAGGCTTGCCCGAAATGAATTCGCCACTTAAGGGGGGTGGTTTAATCCCAGCTACAAATCCAGTCCTCTTTCTCAGCTGGTATAACTTGCTCGACACGTTTATGAAATGCCGTAAGCGCTCCTCTCCTTAAGCTATATCTTCTTGCATACTATTACACCTGTGTTTTGATTGCCTTTTCCAGGTCTCTCTTGGACTTCTACACGCTCGCGCAACCCATATCCTCTGGCCTCCAGAGCGCTGGCAGAAGTTGCAGCCCAAGCTTCCTCCAGAACGCCAGCTTCTCCAGGATGAGGAGGAATGACCGTTTCACATCTGGTGGGAAGCAAGTTACTGACTCTTGAATTAAATGTAGGAAAGGGGCAAGAACAGCCAATAACAGAACTGCCAAATGTGCAGAGTTTCTGCAAGCATATATATATATATATGCGCATGTCTGTAAATCCAAACAGATTTAATTTAATCACATGAAATGGTGCATCCTTAGTTCTGAAGCAATTGTGTCTTGATTTGAAATTTCAGCTTACTGTCAGCTGTACGGAGCTTGAAATGTTTCATCTATCCCACTATCACTATAGATGCGAAATGTGTCATTCCCCCCCTTCCATATTTTATTTTCCAGGGATTTGATATTTTTGTGGGGGGGGGGAGTGGGGGCATGGTGCCAGATCTTAAAATGAATATGGATTGTGAAAACATAAAGTCAATCATATAGTTCATTGTTACTGCCAAGACGGAATAAATCATTTTAACATTTTGGATTGCAGAAGAGTTGTTTGTATTGAATGAATAGCATTTCTGGTCCCAAAAAGCCTGTTATACAATCTGTCATAAAAATAAATAAAACAAAATGCATTTTTCATGAAATGCTTTTCCTTCTTTGTGTGTTATTGATTTCATGATTAAATTGAACATGCTTTTGTTTAGCATTAATGTTTCATATAAATACTTCCGATATATCCAGTTGCTGATGGGATAAATACATTCTAAACTGAAATACATTGCAGCCATACTGTAACAGTCACTTTAATCAACAGTTAAGTATAATCGCAATTGATTATAATTTCTCTGAGAGAGTATGAAGAACTTCTTTAATTCTATAAATACTTTTTCTGCTACATATAGTAAAACTTTACAATATTATAAATGAAGGAGGATTAAATGATTTTAATTCACAGCTAACATTTACTGTTAGCCATCATTTCTGTATTTGATTTACGTAAAATCATCATTATTTCTGCAGATATATTTGCCTAACTGGAACGTAGCATGGCATGTTTGGAACTTTTGCAGTGCAACTCTGCACATGTCTTCTCACAAGTTAGCCCAACAGAGTTTAATGAGATTTACTAGCAGGTAAGGGTATATAAGTTTGCAACCTTATTCTCAAAAGATATGGTTGAATCCAGGCTTGGATTGATTTCGTTGGCTCTACTCTTGAGTATGACTATGTTTGGATCCAAACATATGTGGGTTGTATCCAATATTACTCATACTCTGAGTACATCCATTGAAATTCATGGACATGACAAACTTAAGTAAATTAATTCCACTGAGTTTACCCTGAGTAAAACTTAGTTGATACAACCCTATGTAAATTAGATAAAGTTAGCATTTTTCAAATTTTTAGTATGCATATTTACATGCTGACTTCTGACAGCACCCTTAAAGTGTGGACCAGTTTATTATTTTTCACTGAGGTTCAGATTACATCCTCTTTATTTAGTAAGTTTATTGCTACTTCACCTTTCTCTTGCAGCGGTAATTCTCAGGGTGGCTTGCAAAAATTAAAATCATCAAAGAAATGCAGGAATCAATGAAACATTAAAACTATTCAGTGTGATTACTTTTTTTGTACTGTTTTAGGCCATTTATCTTTTAGAGGATTATTGAACACTTCTCTCTTTATTCATGTCATATTGTTGATTCATTGATTTGGGACAACTGTTCAGAGTACTGTTGCTTTAGTCCAGATACTTTAGCTGCGAATACACCCCTTTTTCTGTGCTGAGTCTACAGTTGTCTCTGTTATCAAGTTGTCCTGGCAGGGTTCACATTGATCTGAAATTTATGTAAATTGAACTGATAATGATCAATTTATTTAAAATCTACTTCAGTAGCTATTGGTCCATCAAGTGCTAATAGAGTTTTGGAAGCATCTGAATGCATGTACGACATATTTTCTTGTAGTATTCAATAGCCGCACACATAGTTTACGTCATACATCTACATGATGTAAAACCCATCATGACCATTGCGTAATTTACAACTCCTAATTGAAGAGTCTGTCAATGAGAGTCAATGTACAGCACCTAGGAAACAGCTTTCCTTTAACTATCTGAGGTGAATAGGCATGGAACGATGACTTTAACACTGAGAACCCAAACTTGTTGCCATTGAAAATACTGTGGGTTTGAAACTGACTTTGGCCAATACAGTTCATTTGTTCTGTGGTTAGCTCCTAGGGCCATCCAAGAAAAGCAGCCATATTTGGGGTCACTGAGGGCACAGTTGAATAAGTGCTTTTAAGTTTTAGTCCTTCACTACCCTTTTCATACAAAGATCCTCAGAATTCATTCTTAAATATCTGACCCAACCCTGAACTCCTAGCTGTGCTATTAACAAAACATTCTTTGGAGCCTGTGCTACAGTTATGTACCATTATACTGAAAGGAATCATACAGAGGAGCAGAAGGGCATAAAAAGAGTGACCAGTCAATGACACTCACTCTAGCCAGCATTCAGGATTTACATTTTAAATGGCATTTCATCCTCTGGGCATTTAACCAAGGCTTTCCTGTTACATCCCTCTTTTCTGTATTATGGATGTAAAAAGATTTCCATGGTCTCAGTCTTTATGCTACCATGGGCAGCAGTCAAAGCAATACTAGGAAAACAGTAGTCCTAGGAGATCATCATCTTTAATGTACCAGATTTTCCCAGCGTAGTAATCTATAATGCTGGCAAGACTCGCTGAAGTTAGCAAGTTGAAACCAATACAATCAATAGATATATTGGTTTTAAATTATTCTCAAAATGTAATTGTTGTTGGCACCTGTTTGTATTGAGAGGCAATGGAGTGCGTCTCTGGGGATGAAGTGAAACCGCTGTGTTAGCAGCACCCAAGTGAGTTCCCTGGGGTGCAAGCCTGGGCAGTGTGTATGAAGTTCCTGGGCTGCCTAGGCGACAAGACCACCCACCCTCATCCTTGCTGATGTGGTCCAAAGGAAAGCAGAGCAATACATTTGGCACCAGCTTGGCTGCTGGAGTTGCCAGGAGGAGTCATACTAGGTGCCACCCAACCGTTAGGGATTTGTGTGTAGGGTTAATGCTTTAGCCGCCTTCTCCTGAAGGTATCCCACAAGGCAGTGGAGGTTTGGGATAAGAGTTTTCCTTCTCCTAGATAGGCTACCTTCCCAGGTGGACAAGCCCCATCTGCCCCTCACTTCTCTTTACCGCTTGTGCAGAAACTGCCTTCTTGACCATTGAACCCACTATTGATCTTGTCCACTCAATCTGCCAGAGCCTATCTTTGCATCTGTCTGACTCAGGGAGGGTTTGAGACCCATTTGCTACCCTCGTGTGGTTTAGCAGACCATTTGACACTGTTCCTGGGTATGGCCACTGTCACATGCTGGCAGGTCAGAGCTGAGTGCAGGGTGGGGACCAAAGTTGGACAAAAAAAACCCAGAAGGAGCATATGTGTTTCCTGCCAGAAGTACAACCCCTCCCCTAACACCCTATACACCCCAAAATGTAAGTTTGTAAGAGCAGTATGCTTATTTCATGTTGTTCGATTCCTCATTCAGGGCTGTTTCTTTCACAGTAACTCCAAATGACTGCAAGGCCTTTGCAAGCATTCCTCTCTCATTCCTGAAGTGCACTACTAGAAACAAGATCCGTGTAGGTTACATATTCTAAAGAAAACACAAGTTCGCTTACTGGTATGCTGCAAAGGCCTCTACTGTTCTGATAACATGCTAGAAGCAATAATTATTTCCCTGTTGGATAGTTTCACTGTTATTATGTAGCACAGAGGCTGTCAACTTTTCTGGGCCCATCAGCCCATTTGCAAACCAAAGAAACATTCTTGGGAATTAGAAAGATGCTACAGCTCTTCCCATCTCAATTGTAACACACAGCCAGTGTGCCAGAGGCTTGGGAAAAGAGCCTTCTGGTGGCTAAAGCATTCTTAAATGCTTTAAATTATGATTTAAATTTCAGCTGGAGGGATGGGACACTGCAGGCACGTGGAAAGGCTTCTTCAGGCATGATTACCCATGATCTAGAACACTGCCAAGCCTATCCTAAGCTGTGAAAGGATTCCTATGGTCACCCAATCATTGGTCCTAACAATATAGCATGTTGGATCCATACTCAGTCCCTTGCCAGCAAATTCAAAACATAGATTGGTTCAAACATATTCTTTTTTAAACAGGGATTTATTTATTTTTATGAGAGAACTCAAAACAGGACACTTCTGTTCTGTGCTGCTCATGCTGCTTTCTTGAAAACATGCATATGGCTTGGTTTTTTATTTCACATTTTCTACATCTACTTCCTCTAACGGAAGGACCCCAGGGAAAACGCTCAGCCAGAAATGGCCCAAACACTGAGCAGAACAAAAAAGAGAAGGCGTGTGTGTGTGTGTGATATAGTTGTTAACTAAATAATTTTAAATGCCATGTTTGAATGCAGAAATCAAAAGCCGTTTGCATTGCTTTCTTTGCTTATAAAGTAAAAGAAGAGGTGTCAAAGTGCTGTAGGTGCCAGCACAAAATGGCTGCCATAAGCAGTAAAAAAAGGCTTTATTTACATATGTTTTATGGCAAGTTCCATTCGGTTTTTTTGTTGTTTTTTTTGAAAAAAAGTAAAATAAACATTTGAGGGGAAAATACATACCCTGGCATAATTTACTTTAATGCTTCTTTATAAGTCTGCAGTTATGTGTGTTGCTGGAAGCAGTTAATAGATTAAGGTCACAGCATAGATGCTAGAAAATGAAGGGTTCCCTTCATTTAGTGGGCGGTAACTGGGCTAGTACACGGAAAAGACTTAAAATGAAGGAAATCTGAAAATAACACCGTCCTGATCCACGAGACAGTCAGAAGGCTAGAAGCCTCGATAGCTGCTTGTAAATTATTCGTAAATTGGCACCCTGAAGGCAGTTTGTGACTAACGATAAATAAAAAATATATAGTGTAAACATTCTATATATGATTTCTTTTCAGCTGCAGCTCCACACAATTTTAGGTGTGTTTATAAAGGTGTCCATCTCATGTTTGCCTTCTCTATAGTCCATATAGCAGTTAGGTAAACATTCTTTCAAGTCTCACCACAGAGTTTAAGAAGTCGTGTCAGCCACATTGGGCACTAGTTGCCCATATTTGTGTTTTCAGGCTGTAATATGCATGGTTCTGGCAACAGTTTGTGGAGTTTGCTTAAGGAGATTAGGCTGTGAAATTCTGAGGGAGGACCCTTAGTATCTTAGTCACTCCCAGTTTGTCCAAGTCCACCACAATATTATGTGCCTTCTTATATACGGAAAATTCAAGTTTCTCCCTGTAACAGGCTTTCTTAATCTGGCGCCCTTCAGATGTTTTTGACCATAACTCCTATCTCACAGGGACTGGTGGGAATTACAGTCCCACATATGGGGAGGGCAATAGGTTGGGGAAGGCTGTTCTAAAAGATCCTCTGTTAGATATGCATTTCAAAGTAGGCACTGCTGACACATAAAGTGTTATAGAGCAACCGGAATGTTCCTTCCAGCATGTGTTGCTGCCGCAGAACAGCTTTATGCACACAAATATGTGTGTAATAGTCTGCTGCAGCGGTGATAACAAAGGTGATATAGGATGGTGCCCTCATGCTATAGGTTGGTGTGAAAAGTTGTAGAAACACAACTCAAATTTTCTATCTTGCCATTTTCTAAATGCTCATGCTGTATTGTGTGGGAACCTGCATGATAAAGGGCGGGTGATAAATGTAGTAAGTAAATGCATAAATATTCATGTTTTGATATACTTTTGAAGAGCATTTCTATCCAAGCATTGAAATGTCATCATCAGGCCATTGGTATACGGTGATACCGTATTCCTGCTCAAATTATTTCCGCCTGGAATGTTGATAGTTAGCCATGATTGTTAGACTGCCTCACTGTTTAGTTTTCAGTTGCTCTCAATCTTATGGAAGATATTTATAAACGCAGCTTTCCCCCCCTTTTTCGACATTAGATTTTCTTAATGAACAAAGACTGAGGGTAGGTTCCCAGGGTAATGCTGTAGCAAATGGGGCTAATGTAATCACATGCTTATTAACAAATAATTAACCAGAGCAAGGGCTTGGTAACCAGAGTTGATTACATGGCTTCTGTGTTACAGTCTCTTATGATGTCCATGTCTTAAAAATAATGATGATACATGGATACCTGTTGTCAAGGCTTTTCCCCCAGCCAGAACTCACCTGAACTCAGTTCCAGCACCTCTCAGGTAGATGCCATCACAATTCTAAGAGAATAGAGGAGTTCTGGCGCCTCTCCTTCTAGGAAAATAGCACTGCCTGTTGTTGTTTTTAAATTAAATCCCTCAATATAAACGTGTTTCTCTCCATGATCAGCAGAGCCCTTTCTTAGCATTTTGTTGCCAGGAGATGCCGGTTATGTGGTGACATGCAAAAGGGACTTGGGTAGTAGCTACCACTAGTAGCTACTCCTTCCCAGTAGTACATTCAGTGTCAATTCTGTTTCTCATTTTCACACCAAGTATTCACAGAATGTTCTATATTAGCAAGTCAATTTTAATTATGAGAAACATTAAGCCCTTTTATTTTAAGTTTTTGTGTTTTATCTGTGGGCATTTTGCCTACCCACGTTGCTGTTGTAATGGCTTGTTGTTCTATTTGTATCTTTTAAATGTAATATTTGATGTCCTTACCCCGAGATCAGTAAGAGTGAAGTGGTAGGGGACTCAGTAAACAAATAAAGCATTTTTGCACCTCTCTTCAGCCAAAAATAGTATCCCCGAGCAGCGTACAAAGCTCAGAAATAAGACAGTTCCTCGTTTAATTTTTTAAATGATAAGCAATTAGGAACCGTTTTCTCCCTCATCCTAGCAGAGCTGTGTGAGCCTGCCCCAAGCAGTTTGAGTTCTCTCTGACTCTCTCTCTGCTCGAATCGCAAGGGCCATAAGAAAAAAATGCCAGATGTTTTTGCCCAATCCCAGCTCTCTTGACATCTGGTAACCCTTTTACAAGTTCCTTCACAATGCTTGCCTGGAAACAAAGTCCAAATGCAGAAAAGAAGGAAAGGCAGCAATGCCCATTAACTTTGGGGGGCCCGGCCCCCTCAAATATTTTATTGCGAAAAGGGTGAAGGAACCTGGGCCACTAGGAGTTGGCGCCTATGATAGCCAGATAGCATTGAAAGTTGCCTTGTTGTTGGCAGTTCAGCTGAACCAAAGAATGGAAGGTTGACCTTAGTTATCAACATACATACATAATACGGTTCTATTATTCATGAATTCTTCCCCATGAGACTGCAGCTGGTACAGAGTGGATTGATCTGCCTCCAGGTGGGAGTTAATCTCCAGGAGAATATTATACCCATGTTTTAGAATCCGTATTCCAGTGAACTTCCTAGCAATATTACAAGCATTCGTTTTAACCTTATAAAGCCAAACCTTTACAACCACCTTTGCAGTTTTGATACCGTACTCTCAGAAACAGCATCCTGGACTTTTGCTCTTGCATCATTTCTAGCTGTGGAAGTACATAGAGAATGGTGGTGCTGCAGGTGGATTTATGTGAGATCATGGACAGATTCACCCCAGACAGTGAAAGCACAGTTTGTTTATTTTTTTCAATCCCAGAATTGAAATTGGGACTGTTTCAACTGCTTAGAATACACAAACTGAATGAAGAGAGTGTTTACATAGAAGTGCTAGGTCTCCTTAAGGGTCTTTTCAGATGTGTGTTTATTGAGGGATGGGTGAGCCTTCATTTATGCATTTTTTCCACAGTGTCAGCACGACAGGCAGCACTGGCATCAAAACATCAACCCACACCCCCATTTAACATACTTACCTTTTCTGCTGACAACCACTTTACAATTAAGTCCCCCTCCAGAAGCACCCTAAATCACATTTGATGTTTAAATACATGTAGCATTCCATTATTATGTAATTTGTATTTTCATGAATGTTTAAAAGTGCTTTCTTGCATGGTTAAAAGTGCCCCTTTGAGTTAATTCCACGCCTGTGAAAATTCCTTTTAAAAAAGCAAAGTAAAAAGCTATAAAACTCTGGCTTCTTACAGAAAGGATTATGTAAGACCTTGATGTGAAAAAGGGGATGGGGAGGATTTGAGGATTTTGTGAAGTCTTTTGCCTGGATTTTCTGTCTTAGTTTATTACTGATTATTTTATTTATTCCTTTTGCATATCTCTGAAACGACTCTAAACCTTTGCAACAAAGAAAGGGAGAGATACAAAAAAAATTAAAACCAACATTTCAGCCAGAAGACAACAGCTCATTCAGACCAAAGAACGATATCCGATATTTAACCTTCAGCTATCTTCAAAAGTCAACGACTATTAAGCGTTCAGTACATCACTTGCATGAAATCATGGAAATATGACTCAGGTGGTCTTCCATTATGAAATTAGAAATTATTTGCTGCACCGGGTTGGGGGGTGGGGAGTCATATCAGCAGAAGTGGAAAGTCAAGGTGGGGGGGGGGAGCTCTGACACTACAACCTTGACTTCATAGCCGCAAGAGTGCTTTATGATTGTATTGTACTGACACCCAGGCGTAGATGTGAAATTACCAAGCATATGCTGTGGCATATACTTTAAAAAACCAAAAAACTCTGGGAAATGTGAAATACGTTACACCATTTAGCTCTCTGCAAAATGTTGGAAGGTGGCCAAGAAACTATATAATCAGAATAAAACATTAGCAGAGTGCCAAATGTTTCCTTAGAAATAAGCCATACCGTCTGTATCAATGTCATAGACAATATGGCTGCAACCCAGAGCTGCCGCCACCCCGGTCCCACCTGGTTTGTATGGTGATCCCACTGCTGGCTAAAGCTGACAAGAGTAACAGCAACACACATTGTCTTTCCCCTTGCCAGCATCGGCAGAGTACTGCATGCTCTTTGCAGCTTCACAATGTCATTGCCCATCCTTTGCCTCAGAAAGGCCCTGTGTCTCAGAACTGAAAGCTGTTATAGCCCACTGAAGAGACCAGTCTTAAAAACTAGTCTGGAAACAAAAAAATAAAATAAAAAATGAATAGCTTTTTGAATCAATAAGCTCTCAAGCAGCCCAATCCACAGTTCTCTTAAAGTGAAGCCCGTTGATTGAACACAATTCAGCCCCATCAAAGTCAATGGAAATCTTCACGTTTCATTTGTGCTGGCTTTCCAAAGCCGTAGCTCGGGGTGGGGGGTGGGGAGTTTGATGCAAGATTTCACTTTCCAGTTTTTAGGAATGCTTTAAACTTTATATAGGTGGTCATTGGTATTTCCTCTTGGAGTAATTACTTTTTTCAGAGGATAGTTAAAAAATGCCCATATATTTTGTGTATAGATAAAGATAAACATGGTGGTGTTGTTTTTAAGGTGCAACAAATTGTGGGAATTAGACTCTAGTTCCCATTTGCAGAGTATGCAGAAGACAGCCCTAGGTCATTTGACCCTTTAATTAGTTCTCTTTCTCCCTCTTGCAAGTGTCCTTATTTTCCAGGGACAGTCCTGGATTTACAGAAACCATCTCAGTTTCTGATCTGATCCCAGTGTCCTGCTTTTCCTTAGACTGTCCCTATTTTCATTAGAGAAATGTTGGAGGATATGGAGTTAGGAGACCCCTGAGATAAGGTAACTATACAACCTTTATAAGACAGCCTTATAAAGGCAGCCTTGTATGGGGAAGTTTTTTAATGTGAAATGTTTTATTATGTTTTTATATATGTTGGAAGCCACCCAGAGTGGCTGTGGCAACCCAGTCAGATGGGCAGGGTATTAATGATGATGATGATGGAATAGGATGTCCTTATTTTCACCCTTATGTTGGAGGGTATGTATAAAAACTATGCAAGACACTTTCTTTTAAAGTTTAAAGAACATAGAACTTTTACTTAGTGTGCTTGAACTTGCAGATTAAAATATACAATGCAGGCGGATGTTTCTTAAATTGCTTATACAGTGGTACCTCGGATTAAGATCTTAATTCGTTCTGGAGGTCTGTTCTTAACCTGAAACTGTTCTTAACCTGAGGTACCACTTTAGCTAGTGGGGCCTCTTGCTGCTGCCGCTCCACTGCCATGCGATTTCTGTTCTCATCCTGAAGCAAAGTTCTTAACCTGAGGTACTATTTCTGGGTTAGCGGAGTCTGTAACCTGAAGTGTCTGTAACCTGAAGCGTCTGTAACCCGAGGTACCACTCTACGTCTTGCATAGATTAAACTGTTACAGACTAACTAACTCTGAGGCAGACAGCAGCACAACACAACATACCTCCTGCTCTAACTGTTAACCTAAACTGCTGTAACTGTACCAGCTGCCATAACTGCCTCAGGTGTATAACGTCACAGCTCTTGCATGCATTTTGGATGCTAACATCCCACACAAATTGCACAAGGAAGGAGAACTGTTCTTTCCCCCAGATCACTTCTTTAAAAAGCCATTCCATTCTTCACCATTTAGAGAAACAATTAGATTCTTTCTTTCTTTTCATTGACTAGATCAGCTGAATTATTTTATGCAACACATTATTTCCCTTGAGCACACACTGGAACATGGAAAGGCACGGCCATCACTACCATGAGGCAGAGGGAGAAATGATCTCAGGTGGCAACTGCTGTGGGGTAAGGAGTGGTTAGAGCTCTGTAGTCTGCCCTGTGCTGTCGAAGCTAACTTGTGCTCAGGTGCAGTGGAGGAAGCACCCAAGTAAGATTCAGCTACCAGGGTTTTGGCATGGAATGAGGAGGAACTGCCGTCTTCTCATCTCAGGCAAAAGAAAAGGTCCTGAGCCAGCCCTGTGGACCTGGTGGTGGTCATCTTTGAATTGTATATATCATTCTTCTGGGGTTCACAATGTCCAAAGTACTTGTTTTTCCTGCTGGCATTCAGTCTTAGAAAACATAAGAACATCATAGAAAAAAGGGTCATCAATTGCACTTCGAGACCCCCAACCACCCCCCAAAAATGAAGACAAAGTGGCACGGGATTTTAGTTTAAGTTATTGGGCAAAATTTAGACCACACCTTTATTAAATACAGAATGTGAGTGGTATTGGCTTAGGCATTGGAATCATCCAAACTATATCTGACTCTCACCCGCATTGCGGGTAATCTGATAAAAGGATGAAACACCGCCAGAAGGAGCCACACCAGAGGGGAGCTCACCCCTGGGGCCCCTGTGGGGTCCTGGTATGGCCCTAGCCGCTACCGCAGGGTTTCAGATAAGACCCAGGCCAACCCCTGATTCTTTTAATGGAATACCCTTGAGCTTGGAGCAGCAGGTGATGGCTGCACTCCCCCCTCCCCACACATTGCTGAGCCTAACCGCCAAACCTTACAAGGTTGTGACGATTGCTACACGGTAGGCAAAAACCAAATGGCTCTGCCAATCTGCCAGATGGAAAAATTCCTGCCAGGCCCCCATTGCAAGACAGGCGACCAACAACGTCCATAGCAAGGCCAACGCACCAGATAAAGGGGTGGGTGGACAGGTGATCCGCTGCGCGAAGGCAAAGAGATCCAGCAAACATTGCACAGGGATTAAATAATGTTTCACGGCCACCCCCCAAGCCAAGGCATTGGCTTTAGGACCAAGTGACTGCAAAACGACCAACCAGAGTGGAGCAGAGCATAGCCCTGCCCACACCAGGAGGTGGGAGATGACTGGGGGACCGAGCGCAACACGTACCCTCCTTGAAGAGGATCCGATTTGTAACACACACACACAAACCAGCAAGGGGAAAGCTCCATGTGCATGGGAAATAGATAATCTGTGACTAATCTGTGACTATTCATACATTATTCACCATTGGCTCACCTGTTTCCAGAAAAATAACAATTTTCTTGTTGAGAGTGGGGCCCCCTACTGCAACATGGGATGAGCAAATCTGTCAATGTTGGTTTCTCACGGTTTCTCACTTTTTCAAATCTAAAGTTCAGTTCACCACATTTCTGCATTTAAATAAAAATTCCTCTCCAAAATTTGTTGGTATTTTAGAGCACAGTTCCTTAATATGCACATTTTTTTGCAAGCTATTTCCCCTAATATAATACACCTTTCTGTCCTTTTAAAAACCAATATATGCTTTTTTATGCAGCTATATGACTTTTGACAGGGAGCTTCATTGCAGTTGATACATTGCTTTGCAAATTAGTTGGGTTCATATTAAAATGCAAACTAAAACGAATCTCTTCCCCGTTGCTATCTGTAACAGAGGACGGTCAGCTCCACTTTCCGTTTCTGTGCCAGGAAACCACCACTGCCATCCTTGCCACTTAGGAAAGAAAGTGCAAACTTCACTAGTTAGATCCATTTCTTGATGTTATCCAAAGCCCCAGAGCACACTTGCTAAAAATAAGGTTTTCATGTGAAAGGAAAATACACCAGGTTCTGAAGCTAAAGGGAATGAAAAACTTAAGCCATCCACTCACCATCTGCTGGTTCATTCTTGTAACCTTTTTTATTGTGCTCATAGGAATCACTGAGCATTCCTTTGGACCTTTTGGCATGAGCAAATTATGCTTCTGGTTTTGACAATTAGCTTGCGTTCTTTTAATTTCTCATTTCAGGCAGGAGATAATTTTTCTTTTCTTTTTGAAATTTTCTGTGTAGTAATTTGAAGGTCCAACTGATCGCTTCTAAGAAAACCAATCTTTACTTTTCACATAATTTTTTTAAATTAAGCTGGATGTGTTCTGCCCTTGAATGTATCAATCATTGTTCCATGCTCTCAAATAATCTGAAAAGGCAGACAGGCTCTGTACCTGTGATTGCCAGTTGCTGGGAATCACAAATGAGGAGAATGTCTGGAGGCGGCTGGATGGTGGCTAATGGATTGAGGTTGAATCCTGACAAGACAGAAGGACTGTTCTTGGGGAACAGGGGGCGGGCTGGTGTGGAGGACTCCCTGGAGGAGCGTCTCCACCCCCATCATTCAGCCCGGACACTGAGGTCCAGCTCTGAGGGCCTTCTGCCGTTTCCCTCACTGCAAGAAGTGAGGTTACAGGGAACCAGGCAGAGGGCCTTCTCGGTAGTGGCGCCCACCCTGCGGAATGCCCTCCCATCAGATGTCAAGGAAATAAGCAACTATCCTACTTTTAAAAGACATCTGAAGGCAGCCCTGTTTAGGAAAGTTTTTAATGTTTAATGCTGTATTGTGTTTTAATATTCGATTGGGAGCCACCCAGAGTGGCTGGGGAAACCCAGCCAGATGGGCGTGGTATAAATAATAAATTACAAAATTATTATATGTAAATGCTGTTGGCAGTCGTGTTGTTCTTGCAAGCTTTGTGGAGGCATCTGGTTGGCCACTGTGAGAGCAGGATGTTGGAATAGATCAGACTTTGTCTTGATCTGGCAGAGATCTATTTATGCTGTTACATTCTTAAGGGTTAGCAGGTATTCCAAAAGTCAAACTAGTTATGCTGTTAGAGTTTGAAGACTGTTTTTCTTTTTAAAGAAATGTTTAATGGATCTGTTCATTATATGTTTTAAGTTTACATAACATAATTTCTGAGTTTTAATGCATTTCTTTTTTTATGTACTTTTGAAAAGATTAAAATATATTTCTTTCAAAAACGGCAGCTGACTGTTGCCTGTTAGAGGCAGATAACAAACATTACGTTTTAAAAATATATACAGCATGCATTAGCAAAACACCAGCAAGCTGCTTCTGGTGCCACTAGTGAAAATCTCTTTCTCTTACAAGTGTGATATGAACATCATAATGCCTGAAAAGTGTCAATTCTTCAGATCGAAGGTCAAGTGAGCATCTATAGGGCCAGGCTTCATGCAAATACCGTATTTTTTGCACCATAATACTCACTTTTTTCCTCCTAAAAAGTAAGGGGAAATGTCTGTGCGTGTTATGGAGGGAATGCCTATGGGTGGCATGCCTACGGATTTTCCTCCTCTAAAAACTACGTGCGTGTTATGGTCGGGTGCGTGTTATAGAGCGAAAAATACGGTAAGTCCCACACTGTTAAGGACTTTATATACTAATAGCAACACCTTAGCAAAGACAAATACTTGAGATTTTGATCATAATTATAAAGTTGTTGCCTTAATCCGTACAGGCACAGATGCACTGTGGACTCCTATTCTCTATGCTATTAGTGGACCTGCCAGGATCTCTTTGTTAAATGTGTAACTTCACATGGTTCAATGCAGTTCATTTGCGGCTTGCAATTAGCTTCATATCATGGTGGTTTCCAGGAAAATAAGGTTGGGTCAAAAAATATTTTGATCCCGAAGAAATCTCTCCACCTCCACAACAACACAATCCCAGCAGTGTTCTAAACCCCCAAAGAGTTTTGAATTGTCTACATAAGTGCAGCTGGCTTTCTAATGCAGAAAGAGTACAGCTCATCCCTGCTCTTCTTCAGACTGGACTCTGGAGGGATGGTAAATACCTGAACGGGGCTTGAATCTGACATCAAACATGGGTATTGTTTAGCAGACATGTCCAGCATCCTAAAACCATGAAGTTATGACAGCCACAGCCACTACTAATGACAGAAATCAAATGGCCAAAGGTGTCTAGGTGACCTCCTCACAAGCAGATATACTCAGTAGGCAGCCTCCTGCAATCACCACAGTGCACTAGATAGGTCATTTGTTCTCCATCCTATCAATTTAGGATTGTGTGAAGGGAAGTCATGCTGTATAATTCTGCAAGTCTACTGGACTACTGCAATGTGCTCTACGTGGGGCTACCTTTGAAGGTGACCCGGAAACTACAACTAATCCAGAATGCGGCAGCTAGACTGGTGACTGGGAGCGGCCGCCGAGACCATATAACACCGGTCTTGAAAGACCTACATTGGCTCCCAGTACATTTCCGAGCACAATTCAAAGTGTTGGTGCTGACCTTTAAAGCCCTAAACGGCCTCAGTCCAGTATATCTGAAGGAGCGTCTCCTCCCCCATCGTTCTGCCCGGACACTGAGGTCCAGGGCCGAGGGCCTTCTGGCGGTTCCCTCACTGCGAGAGGCCAAGTTACAGGGAACCGGGCAGAGGGCCTTCTCGGTAGTGGCGCCCGCCCTGTGGAATGCCCTCCCATCAGATGTCAAAGCGATAAACATCTACCTGACATTCAGAAGACATCTGAAGGCAGCCCTGTTCAGGGAAGTTTTTAATATGTGACATTTTAGTGTATCTTTCATTTTTGTTGGAAGCCGCCCAGAGTGGCTGGGGAAACCCAGCCAGATGGGCGGGGTACAAATAATAAATTATTATTATTATAAGTCCCAATTTGTGTGCCATGGTTGCGAAACCCAGAGCCTCCTCAAATATGACAGCAACACTGATCTCTCCCCACACGGAAATAGGGACCTTTAAGGCAGGAGTATATGAGAAATCTTAGCATTGACATCTCTTTTCAGTATGAGGGTAGAGGTCTGGAACTTATGAGGCAACTTATGATTCTGATCATGTGCAGAATCTTTCCATTGACAGTGAGTACCCACAGATTTCTTCACCCCAGAGCAACTCTGGGCTCGTTCCACAAACTTAGCATTAAGGTGCAGGCCTGGTGTGTTTGGGGGCCAGAAGTGTCCCTATTCTCTATTTATATGTTCAACACTGTTTTCTTTCAATTCAAGCAATGGAATTGGGCTGGGGGCGCATGCAAGAGTGAATGGATGTGAACTTTATAGGCAGGGCAACAAGAAAGGATTCTGCACAGACAGGGCGAATGGGTGAATGGTTCAGTGAAATCCTAATTCAGGCAGCTAAATCGCAGGATGCAGTTCATTCCCCATACTTTATAGAAATATTTCAGGAGGGGGGAAATTATTGAGGAAGTTGCTGCTTAATTTGTCTCAGGAAACTTTCCTTGTGCTTCCCCTTTCTTCTCTCTGCACCACTTAAGATTCAGTTACCAGTTCGATTTGGTTAATAATGTTTACTGTTCCACTGAACTGCTTTTGGAAGGGCAGCACTGATGTTAAAAGCAAATAATGAGGTACAAAGAAGCAGGATTTGAAGAAAAGAACTAATCGTTTTCTTTGCCTGAGACATGCTCACCCTACGTGTATTCATCACCTTTGCTCCTTCTATTGTGAGAGGATTCTGGTTGTTTATGTTTCTGTCTGTGCTTATGTGATGGGATGAGAAATCAGATTGGAGGTTAATGTTCTCCAGCTTGCCTTGTCTATGAGGGCAATAGTGTTTTACAACTGAGGGGCAGAGGTAAAGCTGTTAGAAGCCTCTCTGCTTGTATAAGATTTCTCTGGTAGTGCTGTTTGGAACTTTGGTAAGGCAAAGGAAGCTCATCTCTCCAGAGCTGTTCATTCCCATTTTGGTTCATAATGTAGGGGATATTCACTCTTAGGGGTGCAAGTCTATACATGGTCATCTTCTCAAGGCTTCTCAAAACTATTGCTTCCTTGTGGCAGCTACTACATACAGGAAGTTGTTTAGCATTCATTGCCATGTCTTAGGTCATAGAATTGCCTCCCTGATACCATCTAAAGTTTTTTTTTTTATGGTGGCTTGAAAGAATGTATGCACACATGCTATTTTGGTAGTTCCACCACCCACAGAAGTATGAGGATTAGCAGTCCCTAAATTCTGAAACTCCTTCTCCCCTGAGATGCTTTAACATCTTCTTTATGCAGCTTCTCTTATATTCTGTGGACAAGTGTATTTAACTTGGCCTTTGACAATTTTTGTGGCAGCCACCTCTATAATGCTCTGTTTTGGTTGACTTATCCTTGCCACTGTTTTGCTAGTTTCCATAACTGTATGATTTTATTATTGCATTGATTTTTATTGTTGTAACCCACCCTGAAACCTTATGGTGAAGGGCAGGTAAGAAACTGCTTCAGTAAATTAGCTATGAAGTCTGGATGGAGCAGCCACCACGTGAAGTGAATTTCAAGCTATTGTGGCTCAAGGTAGTCATGCTGGTCTAGCAGAACAAGTGTCATAGATTTCACAGAACAGTGTTTAAGATACTGGAGGCAAACTTTCAAGTTCCATAGAGTTGTTCCTTCTTTCAGATCGAGTCCTTCCAACTTCAAGCATACAACTTTTGTCCAAGCCATGTTGATGCATACTTAGCTAAGTCTCCTCCTGCCATAGCAGATAGCAGGATGAATAGCATAGGCTGTAGCAGAAGTGGAACTGTAGCAAAACAGAAACGTTGTTGATTGTGACAAACACAGGATGGGATGGAAGTCATTGCCTCTTTATACCCGTAGTCCCAGGTTAGCCAGTGCTGAAGCTCATGTTGAGTCATGGTGACAGGATAAAGGCCACCATGTGGTGTAAGAAGAACTGAAACATTTTGTGTGAATTCCAAATTTGACAACATGTTAGGTTTTTTTCTTTTTTACATTTCCCATTTCTCCTGTTAAAATTAGGGTTTTTTTTGTTTTTTTAAAAAAAGCTTGGGGAGGAAAGACCCTAAAGTGATAATGTTAATTTACAAAAGGAAATATTTGTATACTTGTCAGTTAAGCAGCATTCAAAAATCCAATTAAGCAAATAAACATTTATTTTTAATTTTGGTAACAGGTGTGAATGAGAAACATTTAATTGAAGATCTGTCTTGCCCCCCACCTGAAATTATTTCAACTTTTTCTGGAAATTTCATGTTAGTAAAAGAAATGTGAGATGAGAGCAATTTTGCTGAATACATTTATTCTGAAGGAGAATTTAAAGGAGCATGGACTAATTATCAATTTCAGTTGTGTTGGTCTCCATTTACTGTTGGTACTCAGGTTCAGCAAAATGGTATAAGGTTTTAAATGCTAGCCCCCCCCTCTCTCTCACACACACACACCTTGTATTTTTAATATTCGATTGGGAGCCACCCAGAGTGGCTGGGGAAACCCAGCCAGATGGGCAAGGTACAAATAATAAATTATTATTACACACACACACACACTCCTAGTCTATATATCATGCTAGTGGGTTCACCAAGACTGTATGGCATCAGAGCTCTGTAGAATCAGGTGATCTTGAGAGCCAGTAGGGTTCCTCTTGGTGCTCTGTATAAGAACTTGATTTGACTTGGCTTTTTAATGTGGACAACTACTCGCCAGACTATTGCCTCTGACCCAGCTTGGTCCTGATAATATTTAACATGACATGTAATTTTTATTTCCTGGGTTCTAGGCATTCTGCCATGCTCCTTACTCAGATGGCAAGGTTATTGCAATTAAAATCTAAGCACACGGAAATGTTGACTTGCGCAGAGCAAAGCAGCATATAGAGTCAAAATCTTTAATTATAGGATGAAAGGTTTAAAATGGCAACTAATTGTGAAAGCCCATGTTCAGCACTTTTCCTGCTCCATCTCCTTGAAGAGCAGCCCATTAACTAAATTGGCTATATACTGGACAGCTGATGAGCAGTGTTTGTTTACAGTGGTTTACCCCCAAGCTTTTGAAAAGGTTCAAAATGCTTCTTTCCCCTGCATTTCTGCCTCCATGCATGAAAGGGGACCATATGAATGGAGCTAATTAGTTAGCAGGGGAAAATCTACACTATAACATTGCAATCAAAGTTGATGGGGCTCATCGAAGGCTAGGCATATTACAAGGCTTGCCAGTGCTCAAACAGGAATTATATAATTCCCTTAATTGATGTAGATTGTTAATATTCTGTTTAGAAAGTAGCAGGCTGCAGTGGAAAGTGAATGGGATTGACTTTTTTCTTGGCAAAAAGGGTGCATAATGGTTATATTGCATGCAAAGAAATTCCCATTTATATCTCACCCCTGACTTTCTTTTAGCAGGCTAGGTCTAAACAGTATCACTTAGGAAGTAATTTTATTATACATGCTTAGCAAGTCAATTTTCCACTCTCGGAGAATGTATAATAAATAAATAAAAATTGCCTCAGATGTTCTTCTACTTATGTTCCTTTTAAGTTCCACTTAGAGGATATTCTGTCCCCTAGGGAGTTATATAATGATGGAATTTCCTCAGATTTGGCTGCGGTTTTGCATTGCTAAATAATAAATGCTGCTGTTGTGCCTCTGGTCTGCTTTTGGGCTTTCCAGGTGGATCTGGTTGGTCACTGTGGAAAACAGGACATTGACCTAGAGAGCACAGCAAGGCTCTTTGTAATGTTTTCTAAATGCTGTAGCATTCCTCAGTATTCAGAGACTAGAAGGGAGCTGGGCAGTTCCAATGGATGTATGAAATTAAATTCTCCATCCCATAATCACCCACCTGCTTCTAGGGATGAGGGAGAAATACAATTCAGTTAGCATTTAAAGGTGAACTTACACAATCTGCACTTTTGAAAACAAAACAGAAACCAAAAGACAACCACCATTCAAAACTCATACTTGCGTGGTGAGTTCCTGCCTCCCCCCAGTGTAAATAAAGACACAGGACACCAAAAATTAGGTTAATGGGTGAAATAGGCCACAACTTTATTGGTTACAGGAATGAGCGGTATTGGCTTAGGCATTGGTCCTATCGACTATCCGGCTTCAGCCCTATTGCATGAAGACCGGAAAGGGTTAACCACCAGAAGGGGGAGTCCTGCTGATGCACATCAACTAGGAGCTTCCCTGGGGTCACCACTTGGGGGTGTGCCTTAGGCCCACACCTCCATAGGCTTCGGACAGGGCCACCCCCCCCGAATCCTTTATCGGACTACCCTTTGATGTGGGAGGAGGCAATGGCTCTTCCTCCCCCCCCCCATCTACTTAACCCAGCTGGAGCGACGAAAAGAGGAGGAGCCTCGGCCGTGCCGGCCCTAAATAGGGCGGGCCACGGCTCCCAAGCCAACTGATTGGCTGGCTGGGGAGATGACACGGTTGAGGATTTCCTCGCTCTCGTGGGGGTGTGACCCAGCCTACGCGTATGTGGGGGTGGGCATGAAGCCGGCAACCCCACCTCCTCTCCAGCTCGGAAGTGGCTTTCTCTGAATTTTGCAATGCAGTTCTTCAGCATTCCGTATATTAGGGTAGTGTCTAGGTCTGGGTATAGTTTTCTCCAGTTCTTGGATCTGTTAATCATCTTTCCTATCCAGGACTCAACTTTTGGGACTGGTGTCTGCATTCTTTAGGTCTCTTCCCTATGGTGTTCCTGTTCTTTAGTTTCTCTGCCTTCTGGGATATTTTCCCCTCATTTGTTTGTCATCCTTAGTGTGAATTTCTAACCCCAGTCAAACTGACACCTTTCCCCTTATCCCACAAAAGCTGGGCTGCAAGCTGTTACTGAGTAACTGAACACTCCACGACACCATACTGGTGCCAAAAATCAGTATCATATGTACCATTAGTCCTGTGCTACAATATGAATTTTCTCCATAGAAGATCAAAGCAGAAACTGATAAATCTTAAGTGATAGGAATCGCAGCTGCAGCTAGAGAAAACTTTTCAGAAACTCCTTAGTTTATGAACAATCCAGAGTAGAGGCATGCACTTCATCTTGGTAAACTTTGTCCATCTTTATCAAAATAATGTTTATTTATTCTCACTATTTCTATAGATGTTTTATGGGAGCAGGACATCCAAATTTACCTTTAAATTGGCTGTGGCAAAATAATCTGGCAATTTAGAGCTGTGCCTCCCCAAGAGCTTTGCTAAATGTAACAAAATCCTTTCAGTTTTTGAGGAAGGCACTTACTGGTCCAGTAGTGAATGCTTTGGGGAGCAAGTGATTTAGAGTTTGATGTTATCAAAGGGGACTGAGTAGTACAGAATCTGAAGTTATGTTTATTATGTTTATTTGATGGATCAAATGCTGGTACTGTTTGCAAACCCTTAATCATTTATTTGAAGGTAGCAGCATGCTTAGTTATTTTCACAGGGTTGGAAAGATACTTCATCAATTACTTCAGAGAACTGGTTCAAAACGCTTTACTTGTCACTGTTTGCAAGAAACTAATTATTTGTGCATTCTAAGAAGACAAGTAGAACCAGAAAGCCTAAGCAGCAGTGTGGTGGAATTTAATGTTATATATGAATAGTCAACCTTTCTGGTTTCTTATACGGTATTCTCTAAAAATGACATTTGTAATGATTCATGCATTTGCAATGTATGTGAGTTTGTGTGCTTAATTTGATTTTGTCTGTTGTTTATTCTGATTACCTATTATTCTCATTTTAACATGTCTTTTCCTTCTTATTATTTAAAAGAAAAAGGAAGACCATCTAAATTCATCACGAACGTTCAGAGAACTCTAGTCCAGAAATTACTTAATAGTGTTTCTATGGCCACAATACTGTGTTTATTGACCTGGGGATAAGTCCCACTGTCATATTTCTGCATCAACATGCCTAGTACCTATGAGCCTATGAGCCCCGCTGATGCTTGCAGCACAATCCCATGCATGTTCACTCAGAAGTAAGTCCTATCAAGTTCAGTTGGGCTTATTCCCATGTTAGTGTTTTAGGATTGCACTCTTAAGTCCATCAGACTTTCTCTGGTTGCCATCTTATAACTCCATTTTTTAACCAGTGGTTGTGTAAACTAAGTTAGGGAACCTCTGATCCAGGGGCCAAATGTAGCCCCTGGGCCATACAAAATAATAATAATAATAATAATAATAATAATAATAATAATAATAATAATAATAATTTATTTATACCACGCCCATCTGGCTGGGTTTCCCTAGCCACTCTGGGCGGCTTCCAACAAAGTATTAAAATACAGTGGTCTATTAAACATTAAAAGCTTCCCTGAACAGGGCTGCCTTCAGATGTCTTCTAAAAGTCTGGTAGTTGTTCTTCTCTTTGACATCTGGTGGGAGGGCGTTCTACAAGGTGGGTACCACTACCGAGAAGGCCCTCTGCCTGGTTCCCTGTAACTTGGCTTCTTGCAGCGAGGGAACCGCCAGAAGGCCCTTGGCGCTGGACCTCAGTGTCCAGGCAGAACGATGGGGGTGGAGATGCTCCTTCAGGTATACTGGGCCGAGGCTCTCCTTGATGCTTTGCCTGACTGCAATGTGTCCTTGAGTCTGATAATGCCTCTTGCATTCCTGGATAGGATGTCATGAGAGGTGCATGAGATTGTGTAGACCCTAGCTTACTTTACAAAGTTAAAAGCTATATTCATTATTGCTACAACCACTTTTGCCTCTAGCTCTGACCACTATTAGCATGATGTACCTGGGAGGCTGCCCAGAAGGGAGCATGACCCTCAGGCTGAAGCATGTCCCCCATTTCTGGTGTATGCCAGACAGTTAAATAAGATAACTCATGTGAATGATGTTTACGTGCAACTTTATTGGTCAGCATCCAGTCCCATGTTACATGAGCAGAGTTGTGTCAGGTTGGATAATGGGATTGGGCAGGGCTCCTGACTTCACAGAAATCTATCAGAAATGATGTGGGGAGGCTAGAAGACAGGATCTCAGACTATAACTGGATAAAGCCATTTGGAAAATGTAGATGTTATAAAAAAATGAATGGTACTGTTGGCGGGGGGGGGGCAGTTTTGAGAAACTCGCTTAGGCAGTCTGGTAATTTATTCTAGAAATCGACCTTGACTGTAATGGAATTATGGCAGCAATTGGAAGTTTGCAAATTATTGCCGGCAAATAAAAAAAAGTTACAGAAAACATATGCATATTGCACTACAGAGAAGTAACAATAAATACCATTTGCTTTGATCTGCCTGTGACTTGTCATAGTCTAAAATAGTATACGAGTCTTTCAAAATTATGATAATAATAGGAACGTAATTCTTCAGCTTTCCATTTGATTTCTACTAGAAAAGCAGATTGTAATGTTTTATGCACAATTAGAAATGTGCAGAAGAAGGATGGTAATATTAAGATGACATCATCTAATCAGATTTCAGGGTACCTACCAGGAAAGAGGATGTCTTTTACCTTAAACATGACAAATGTTTGCATTTTCCTGATGATTTGGTTTTGAATCCACAATCCAATTAAGCCCGAGTAACTGGATTTAAATGTTATGCTGGTTCAGTGCCATTAAAGTGTTTTGAATCTGATTGAGCTGGATCGTCAACTGGGATTTTGCATCACCATTGCATAGATACCTCTTTGCAGATATTTATCACAGAAAGCCTCTCAGTTCCTGCATCTCTTGGCTGTAAATGGATGTCACTTCATTCTGAATACAGGGGCTTTAAGCACAGCCAGGTGCAATGTAGGTCAAATTCTCCCACAGTGCAACCAGTCCTTGAAAGAGGAAGGCAGTAGTTCAGTTCTCCACATTCTCTTTTATTCAGTTTGAACCATTGGACTGAGAAGCCACTTTTCCTATTGTGCTCAGCTACCATGATTGTTTTGCTGAGTGTTTTCTTCCACTTCTCTTGTCGCATCCTCACCCTTCCTCGCTTTGCAGCCACAAAATGGATGGAACACCAGGGCAAGCTGATCACTCACTAACTTGCAAATCCTTTGTTTGTTTTGATGCTGGAGATCCTATTGCTGCACAAAAACAGGGTTCACTTATTTCTCAGCAAAGGCGGTCAGAGGAAGAAGAGCCACCAATTGCTAGTCAGGCAAGAACACAATCTAAACCGGGCCTGAACACGATATAAATGCCCACTTATAGCACACCACCTTCGTTCTGGGCTTGAAAAGATCTCCTTCCTCTAATTCCCCACAACAGTCTCCTTTCCTTGGATTTATTGTCTTTTTCCTTTGTAAAGACATTCACAATGCCTCTCTTTCTCTCATTTTATTCACGTGAGTCAATAGATGATGATCAGATGCTCAAAAGAATCTTTATTTGCATCAGCCACTAGCCATAGCAATAAAATAAAATCATAGAATCATAGAATCATAGAATCATAGAGTTGGAAGAGACCACAAGGGCCATCGAGTCCAACCCCCTGCCAAGCAGGAAACACCATCAGAGCACTCCTGACATATGGTTGTCAAGCCTCTGCTTAAAGACCTCCAAAGAAGGAGACTCCACCACACTCCTTGGCAGCAAATTCCACTGTCGAACAGCTCTTACTGTCAGGAAGTTCTTCCTAATGTTTAGGTGGAATCTTCTTTCTTGTAGTTTGGATCCATTGCTCCGTGTCCGCTTCTCTGGAGCAGCAGAAAACAACCTTTCTCCCTCCTCTCTGTGACATCCTTTTATATATTTGAACATGGCTATCATATCACCCCTTAACCTCCTCTTCTCCAGGCTAAACATGCCCAGCTCCCTTAGCCGTTCCTCATAAGGCATCGTTTCCAGGCCTTTGACCATTTTGGTTGCCCTCCTCTGGACACGTTCCAGTTTGTCAATGTCCTTCTTGAACTGTGGTGCCCAGAACTGGACACAGTACTCCAGGTGAGGTCTGACCAGAGCAGAATACAGTGGCACTATTACTTCCCTTGATCTAGATGCTATACTCCTATTGATGCAGCCCAGAATTGCATTGGCTTTTTTAGCTGCCGCATCACACTGTTGGCTCATGTCAAGTTTGTGGTCAACCAAGACTCCTAGATCCTTTTCACATGTAGTGCTCTCAAGCCAGGTGTCACCCATCTTGTATTTGTGCCTCTCATTTTTTTTGCCCAAGTGCAATACTTTACATTTCTCCCTGTTAAAATTCATCTTGTTTGTTTTGGCCCAGTTCTCTAATCTGTCAAGGTCGTTTTGAAGTGTGATCCTGTCCTCTGGGGTGTTAGCCACCCCTCCCAGTTTGGTGTCATCTGCAAATTTGATCAGGATGCCCTTGAGTCCATCATCCAAGTCGTTGATAAAGATGTTGAATAAGACCGGGCCCAAGACAGAACCCTGTGGCACCCCACTAGTCACTCTTCTCCAGGATGAAGAGGAACCATTGATGAGCACCCTTTGGGTTCGGTCAGTCAGCCAGTTACAAATCCACTGAGTGGTAGCATAGTCAAGACCGCATTTTACCAGCTTCTTTACAAGAATATCATGGGGCACCTTGTCAAATGCCTTGCTGAAATCAAGGTAGGCTACATCCACTGCGTTCCCTTCATCTACCAGGCTTGTAATTCTGTCAAAAAACGAGATCAGGTTAGTCTGACATGACTTATTTTTCAGAAATCCATGCTGACTATTGGTGATCACAGCATTCCTTTCTAGGTGCTCACAGACTGTTTGCTTAATGATCTGCTCCAGAATCTTCCCTGGTATTGATGTCAGACTGACTGGGCGGTAATTATTTGGGTCCTCTCTTTTCCCCTTTTTGAAAATAGGGACAACATTTGCCCTCCTCCAGTCTGCCGGGACTTCGCCTGTTCTCCAGGAATTCTCAAAGATGACTGCCAGTGGTTCTGAAATCACATCTGCCAGTTCTTTTAATACTCTTGGATGCAGTTCATCTGGCCCTGGAGACTTGAATACATCTAGACTAGCCAAGTATTCTTGTACTATCTCCTTAGTTATTCTGGGCTGTGTTTCCTCTGCTGAATCATTTGCTCCAAATTCTTCAGGTCGGGCATTGTTTTCTTTATCGGAGAAGACTGAGGCAAAGAAGGCATTGAGGAGTTCAGCCCTTTCTGTGTCCCCTGTTTGCATTTCACCATCTTCTCCTCTGAGTGACCCCACTGTTTCTTTGTTCTTCCTTTTGCTACGAACATACCCATAAAAGCCTTTTTTGTTGCTTTTAACCTCTCTAGCAAGCCTGAGTTCATTCTGTGCTTTAGCTTTTCTGACTTTGTGTCTACACGTGCTGGCTATTTGTTTGAATTCCTCTTTGGTGGTTTCCCCCCTTTTCCATTTTTTGTACACATCCTTTTTTAATCTTAACTCAGTTAAAAGTTCTTTAGATAGCCACCCTGGCTTCTTTAGGCACCTTCCATGCTTCCGTCTCATTGGTATTGCCTGAAGTTGTGCTTTTACTATCTCCCTCTTAACAAACTCCCAGCCATCATGAACTCCCTTTCCTTTTAGTATTACTGTCCATGGGATCTCACCAAGCACTTCCCTAAGTTTTATGAAGTCGGCTTTCTTAAAGTCGAGAAATTGAGTCCTAGTATGCTTGGCTGCTCCTTTCCGCTGTATAGTAAACTTCAGAAGAGCATGATCACTCGCGCCTAATGATCCTTCCACTTCTACCCCACTAACCAGGTCATCAACATTGGTTAGGACCAGATCTAAAATGGCTGTTCCTCTTGTTGCTTCTCCCACTTTCTGGACAATGAAGTTGTCTGCAAGGCCAGTGAGGAATCTGTTTGACCTTATGCTCTTGGCTGAGTTTGACATCCAACAAATATCCGGGTAATTGAAGTCCCCCATTACTACTATCTCCCTTCCTTTTGCATGCTTGGCCATCTGTTCCAGGAAGGCATCATCTATGTCCTCCGTTTGGCTTGGGGATCTATAGTAAACTCCCACAGTGAGGTCACTGTTATTCTTCTCTCCCTTAATTTTGACCCAAATGCTCTCACTTTGGCTTTGAGGTTCTAAATCTTGGATCTCTTCACAGGTATACACATCCCTGACATATAACGCCACTCCTCCTCCTTTCTTGTCTGGTCTGTTTCTCTGAAATAGATTGTATCCCTCCATTATTACATTCCAATCGTGGGACTTATCCCACCAGGTTTCAGTGATGCCTATTATGTCATATTTAGTTTGCTGTACCAAGAGCTCAAGCTCATCTTGTTTATTTCCCATACTTTGCGCATTAGTGTACAGACATTGAAGTCCATTAATCATTCCCCCGTGTCTCTTATTTAAGGATTTTTTCCTCCCACCACTAGGTCTGCGTGCTGTTTGCTCCATTCGGTCTATGACATTTGGATGATCATCTTCATCAATTGATAGACTCCTACCTTCAGGAGCACTGTCTCCCTCCCCCACATTAGTCAGTTTAAAGCCCTCCTGATGAGGTTTCTGAGATTTTTTGCAAAAACATTCCTCCCAACCGTTGTGAGGTGCAGCCCATCGCTTGCCAGAAGTCCATCTTCAAGAAACTGCATTCCGTGATCTAAGAATCCAAACCGTTCCTGTTTACACCATTTGCGAAGCCAGTTGTTCACTTCCACTATTTTTCCCTCTCTCCCTGGGCCACGTCGTTCAACTGGGAGGACAGATGAGATGACAATTTGTGCATTTAATTGCTTCAATTTCCTGCCCAGAGCCTCGTAATCTCTTTTGATCTTCTGGAGGCTATTGCTTGCAGTGTCATTGGTTCCCACATGAACCAAGAGGAAGGGGTATTTGTCAGTGGGTTTAATGATTCCTTGCAGTTGTTCAGTTACATCTTGGATCTTAGCCCCGGGGAGACAGCACACTTCCCGAGACATCTTGTCAGGCCCACAGATCACTGCTTCTGTTCCCCTCAGTAGGGAATCCCCTATCACCACTACACGCCTCCTCTTAGGTCTGGTCGGGGTTCTTCCGTGAGCTGTCCGTTCCAAGGTCGCCTGCACATTCCCTGAGGACTGACTTTGCTGCTCGTCTTCATATACCTGATCGACTGTAATGAGGGAGAGATCCTCAAATGGAGTCTGCTCTTCGTCTTCCATGCTAGGGGAAAGGACCTCAAAGCGATTGCGTATTTCTAAACAATCAGAGCGAACCCTGGGCCTCCTACTTCTTTGAGTCACGTTTCTCCATATATCTGGCTCCTGTGTTGGTGAACTAGCCTCCTCAGGGGAGTCCCCTGTCTCCTCCTTGGTGGAGACGGTGTGCTCTGTTGCTTCCAAGAAGAGCTCCAGCTCTCTAATTCTTTGGAGCGTAGCTACACGTTCCTCCAGTTGCTGGACTTTGTCTTTTAAGAGGGCAATCAACATGCAATTGCTGCAGGTAAAGCTGCCTGCAACCTTTGGCAAGATGGCAAACATTGCGCAGGAACCACAGGCGACTGCAGCTGTTCCCTCACCCTCCATCTTGAGAAGGTGTCGTTGGGGGTGACTACAGCGGTCACAAGAAAACCCTTTTTGTTCCTTCTTCAGCTGCTGCCCTACAAGCTCTGACCATAATAAAAGGTACCGAAGATAGAGGTAAAAACTTAACTATACAAAACTTAACCTTACATCAACAATCAAATAATAGATCTTATTCTAATTGCCCCCACTATTTTTTTTGCAGTTTTTGCCGTCACCTGATTATCTTCATCTGCTAGAACAGTGATGGCCAAGCTTAGCCCTCCAGCTGTTTTGGGACTACAACTCCCATCATACCTGGCTAACAGGACCAGTGGTCAGGGATGATGGGAATTGTAGTCCCAAAACAGCTGGAGGGCCAAGTTTGTCCATCACTGTGCTAGAAGAAAAGACACAGTAGCAATGTCTGAGCGACTCAGCATGGTAGAGGGATAAAATAACCTCACTCCTCAAATCTTTATAAAGATGAGTCACTGACTCAATACTGCCATCTCCACATGGACACAACCGTTTTTCCAGCGGAATTTTTTGAAATCTATCCTCAATAACTGCCTGAACAACAGGATAAAAATTAAGATTTGATGGTCCGATCCTCAAACATAAGAGCACAAGAAGAGCCCTGCTGTTTTCGCAGTGGCCAACCAAATGGCCATGGGAAATCTACAAACAACACCTGAGAGCAATAGCATTCTCCCTACCTGTGATTCCCAGAAACTGGTATTCAGAGGTCTACTGCCCCCTAATGGAGGTGCAACAAAAACATTAATAGCATTTCCTTTATGAATTCTGTACGTCAGAATATGCTACTATATACCGTAAAGGCTCCAAAGGGTGAGCGGTGAAAATGAAAATTGGAACAGTAGAGGATCTTATCATTTGAGGGATTTTTAGGAATATACGTAGACAGCCCATAACCACAAAAAACTGACTACTAAATTTCAAGTTATGGATCAGGGAGATTTTCAAGGAAATGATCCCCCAAATTCCACTGCCCACATAACAGGTAAAGAATTTTTGAGAGTCCATTTGCATCTGATGTTGAAAGAGATACCAGAAATAATTCACTGAGCCAGTTCACTTCAAATTACAGAAAGTGGGCCTCCCCCAGCCCCCATTTCATTTTCAGAATCGCTCCATCCACTAATGTGTTATAAAGTTTAGTGTAATCAATTCTGAGGAGAAGGAAGGAATGGACTTTGAGCTCCTGAGTGTTTCAGGCAGTGACTCAGGAAAAACGGAAAGGTCACTGATTGAAGTTAAATATGACGCTGAGCTTTGTGTTCCACACACACTGTTGATATAGGAAATATATAAGTTGAAGAGGGATTTTATGTGTGTAGCTTCAGGAAGAGTTATTAAATGCGGGGTTTTTAAAAAGGGTTTAAGGGTTTAAGAGTGTTTATAAATGGATTACAGGCTCTGATGGTCCTCGCACTGCGCAGTGGTGGTAAACTCCAGCAAGCTGTCTATGCAGGCCATATTGCGCTTTTTTGCAACAAGAGGTAACCAACACATCCCTTCTGCCCTCAAGGTTTTTAATGCTAAAGTTAGAGCCCAACTGCTCTATGGACTTTCAATCTGGATGTCAGGGTTTACCCAGTCAGTGGAACGAGTGAAGGCAGCCTTTCTATTTGAGATTTTCGCTGTCCTACGCTGTGTACCTTATGAAGCCTTGTGTCTAGAGGGCGGCCAACATAAGCTAAAGACAGTTGCCTGGACGACTTTCTTTTATGCTGGCTAAACATTTGTTTTTCAGCAGACAAAGATACTTTACTTAGCGAACTTCTGTCAGACCACTTCCCTTCCCCAGGGCTACAACTGTTTTGCACAAAGTTACGGCAATGGGCTTTCAGAGGATCTCCTGGGTGCTGTGGCTTTTCCAATCGCCAAGGCCATGATAAAAACTAGGCTGTAGGACATAGACCGCCAGGAACTAATCTCAACTGCAGAAAAAAAACATGTTCCCCTCTTTATTTTTGACTCTCCTGGATGCAGGAATTTAACCTTAATTATTTACAATTTTTGTTTAACCTGCAAGAAAGAAGGGCTTTTTCGTTGGCTAGGTTCAATTGTAATCCTTCTAACCTTCTTTGGGGTAGGTTTGCGGTTATGGCAGAAGGAAATAAGATCTGCCCATGTGATGTCCACCTGGTGGAAACTCTAGCTCACATGACCCTTAATTGTAAAATATATGATGATCTCCACCAACAATTCTTAGACCACCTATATATCTCAATATGGAAACCAGAGACAGAGGTCATACGCTTCTTATTACAGGGGGAAACCAGGAGCTCACCAAGACAGTAGCAAAGTTCCTCTATTTGATTTTCTGCCACCAAAGTAAGCTACAGGACCCTGCCCTTGCTGGAGTCCCACAGAGGTGAAATAGATTGCTCACCTCTTCTTCCCTTTGGCAAATGACTTTACTGTTGAAATGAACGACGAGATCACATTGGCCTATTTATTCTGAATGTTTCTAAGTGATGCCAATAAAGGTTTGATGATGATAAATGGATTATTTAGATTTTGACCTCTTTTAAAACAAATAAAGTAAAAGTAGCCAACAGCCTCAAGATGAACAGAGCTAGGAATTGATATGATGGTTAAGGAATCTACAGCCTTGGATACTTGGATCATCCTGCACCACAAGTGGAAGCTCGTATTGTAGACGTTAAGGCAGCTTGCAGAGCTACTTTGCATTAGTGCAGTTAAGTTATTTTGGACTCGTAGCTTAAGGGCCTTACTGTTTTCCTCACTTCCCTCTAGGTGGTAATGTCTCTTTCTCCACTTATTTCAAATGCAAAACATTCATGTCGTTCCTTCCCATACCAGTGTTGACTTTTACATATCCTCCAACATGTGCAGGCACAAACTTGAGAGATGTGTCTTCCAGGGTGTGCTCCCAGCGAGTCACATGACCCATGTGAGGTCACAGCCCCCCCGGAACTTTTTTGGGGGTGAGATCACTTGAGATCATGGCACCCAAAATGTCTTCCTTGTTCTCATGCAAAAAAAAAAAAATTAGGGGAAAAAAGAGATGTCCTGGTTTTCCCCAGACAGTTGCAGAGACTGTGCATAACAGATTGGTGCTCGGGTTAAGAACTTAATTCATTCTGGAGGTCCGTTCTCAACCTGAAACTGTTCTTAACCTGAGGTACCACTTTAGCTAATGGGGCCTCCCGCTGCCGCCACGCCACCACCGTGCGATTTCTGTTCTCATCCTGAAGCAAAGTTCTTAACCCGAGGTACTATTTCTGGGTTAGTGGAGTCTGTAACCTGAAGCGTCTGTAACCCGATGTACCACTGTATAGACTTTTCCTATGTTAAGTGGGGTTTTCTCTCTGTTGGAAAACCTTGTGGGAGAAATCTTTTGAATTTATTATTAATAATAGATATTTAACCTCACGGTGCTCAAAGAAGCTCTCAAGAGTAAAAGCTTGGACAGTAAAAAATGGAAGTCATATAAGACAGGAACTGAGTATAAGGAGTGTACACTATTGAATTTACAAGGATTTTTAAAAAGAATTATCAATCTTTATAGACATATTAAGAAATTATTGGCTTTCTGGAAAGCAGTTCTGTAAGTTTTAAGACTCCTGCTCCTTAATTTCTAACACTACATGTGCACAGTAATTTTATTGGTCTGAAATTGTTGGAGATGCTTACGAGCATGGTTTTTACACATGCTTCTCTTGCGCATAAATCCAATGATCGTGTCTTGAAGATTAAATATTAAGGAACAAGGCAGTGTAAATATCTAAACATAGCGGGAAGTGAACAGCAAATCAATTGGGTTGGGGTGCGGGGCTAATTCTCACAAACATTTTTAGATAGCAAGATGTGGAGGTACCATAATATTTGCTGGATGGATTTCCATTCTAGACAAACATTCTAGAAAATATTGGCAATTTCTGGTCTCATTTCTATTGAAATTCTCCAGCATCCCTGCTTAGCATCTTTTTTTCACCAAACTCATCTGGCCAGTTGAGTGTCATGGTTACGCATGTGCTTTGCCTGGCATCTATCTCTGTGCTCCTTTGGAGAATTTCCTTCTCACATTTTGAGAACAATAATGAGAACAAGATATCATGGTGCACTTTAGAAATCTGGGTTTGGAACCAAAACAATTAAATCTGAGGAGCTGTAATGGGGTTAATTATAAAGTGCAAACTGCATCAGCTTTAATGGCTGGGGAGGAAAAAACCTGTTTCAGAGCTCAGCATAGCTAGTGTAGATGAGATGCCATGATGGAGCCTTTCTTAAGTGATAGAAAAATGTTCAAGTGCCCTACAAAATCATTGCACTCTGAAGTGTTCCCTGGGGTCCTAAAGAAAGGGAGAAAGCTGAAAAATACATAAGAATCTTTTGAAAGGTGAATTATTTCTCTCCGTTTATATTAGAAAAATGACCATTGTGCTTTAAATTATTACAACCACACTTTCTGATTTCAGTTGAATGCCACAGAAATTCAGAAGCACAATCATATTACGGCTGAGAATAAATTGTTCAATATAACCTGGTGGGAAGGAAATTGTCTTACATCTTCCAGGGGTCATAAGAGTTTCCTCAGTGTCGGCACGAAGCCTACTGCAAGACATAACAGATAATTGAAAATGTTGCATTTGTTAAGTCTACTCATGTGAAAGTTAAAAGGAGTGGAATGAAATTCAGGTTAACTTATAATATTAATGTAGCGACATCACATAGAATATGTCCAACACTTTAATGTTTAATGATACCGTAAGTTATGCTTACATTTTATATTAATCAGGTTTTCTCTTCTGTTCAGGAGTATGAAATCCAGAAGCTCAGCATACACATGAAAAAGTCCCATGTTAAAAAAGTACTTTATTCCATAGAACAGGGATGGGAGTTGTAGTCCAACAAAAATGGAGGGCGCCACCTTGGTTTCCCAAGTGGTATGGCCAATGGTCACGAATGATGGGAGTTGTTTTTTATCTGTTTTTATATTTGTTTATGGTTCTCTTTTGTAGGCTATCTTGAAAATCTAGATTAATAAAATTATGTGTTGTTGTTTTTTTAAAAAAAAGGAATGATGGGAGTTGTAATCTAGCAACAACTGGAGGACCACAGGTCCCCCATCTTAGTGCACCTAAACTATGGAACTCCCTGTCTGTAGACACTAGGCAGACATATTTGCTGTATTTTTTTTTAGCTTAAAACATTTTCATTTAGGCAAGTCTGTAATACATGTAGAAGTTACATGTGCTTTATCACTTTTTAACTCCTGTTGACTTTAATCATCTATTGAATGTGTTTACTGGAAAATACCTGTTTTAAATTTCTTTTTATGGAGAATTTAACTTTTCCATTTTCTGTTGGTATAAACCACTTACAGTTTGTTTTATATACAAGTGGTATATAATTTTTTGGTTAATAATAATATGATGGGAGTTGTACCCCAACATCCAAAGGGGCATAAGTTCCTCATTCTTCCTCAAAGTGTAAGAGTGTCAAAATGGTGGACATGCTCACTGCAGATCCGAACTACTTCATGTTCAATTCTGCATTTTCGCAACGTGCCATTCTGCTCCTGTAAACTGGTCCTGTGTGGGCCATACCTTCTGAAAAAGCGATACGAAGGGTCGAAGAGTTCAATCGTTTTTGAAAACTCAAGGCCATGATCAAAATGTATGTCGTATTCTGAATTACTTGTGGCATTAGATTTGAGACCATTCTTGTTCACCGTAGTAGGTTGCACAAACTCAAAGGTGAAGGAGCCACACACAATTGTAGGTGTTAGGCTCAAAATTATTTTTAAGCATTTGGTGTTGGAAGTAACCGTTTTAGAAATAATACAGTGTGCCAAGCAATTTACCTGTCATAATGCACTCTGAGCTGAATGTAAACTAATGAGAAGCGCTGAAACTGGGAATAATTAAATCTGTCAGCTGTACCTCAAGCTATAGAAGTGAAAGGGTACCACTCTGTCCTATATAAAGCAAATGCACTGTAGTTTTTAATGTACTCCCTCCAGATAGATTTGGTCAATTAAACAGAAGAAATGAGCAAGATAATAAAGGTTTCACAAATTCAGCTCTTTCCCTGGCTTCTGAGTGGCTGGTGTATTCTCTTGGTACAATAGCTGAATGAATATGTTTGATCTATTCCAACAATGCCTTTGTAATTTTGGGCAGAAGCTGCCGCAGAAAGGCAGATGTGGCAGCCTGCTATATATGTGAGACCACGGTGTACTTCATTGTCTGGTGGACTGAGCTGGCTGTGGCAGAAGTGCTGCTCATAGTGCTAGGCAGCTGAACCTTGCTACACAGTGCACCAGAGCGCTGCTTGGTTAACAGCATGATGGGAAATGAAAAGGGCATCTAGATCCAGAACTCTGGATCCAGGGCCAGCGTCTATCATTAGGCAGACTGAGACAGTCAGCTCATAATAAATAATAATAAATTACCTCAGGTGGTAGATGCTGATGGGAGGAAGGATGAGCAAAGTGTTGGAGGACAGAGTGCCAGGCTTCAGGGAATCAGCTTCTTCCCCTTCTTTGACAGTAGGTAAGCAGAAGAAAGGAGCAAGAGTTTCCTTACCAGTTAGAAACCTTTATGATCACAGTGAGAGAACAAAGAATCCCCTTCCTAGGAATGGCAGTGCTCCCAATTAAGGGTTCCACCCACTTCCTCCCTAGTGACCCCATCACTACTGCATCTTGTAACCTGATCTCGCAACCACTGTGCTTTCTGTGCTGCCACCTTATCAATTCATTTTGACCTTGGGCTGAGCGGATGAATGCTTTCCAGAGACAGTGAATCTGTTAGCTCTCTCCCTCTCCCTGTGCTTCTTCCCCATCCAGTATTTCTCAGCTTCTGCCTTCTGAACTATGTCCCTCTGCAAACCACTGTTCCAAATCTATACTGTCCTCCTGCTCCTGGGAAGATTCAGGGGGAGGGGGAGGCTCCCACCATTCCTCCTCAATGCAGCCCTCCTCAGCACGGTCCCTGACACAGAGCTGGGTATGTGCCATGTGGCTTGTACTGCACTCCCTATGCTACCCTACTCACTTAGGTGCAGTGAAAGGGGTGCTGTTCCCTCAGCAGTGTCGAAATAAGATCCCACTGCCAATCTGATCATCTTCTGTCTATGGAATGAGTGACACCATTCTGTCCTTTGCTTCAGGCAAACCTTGCAAGTGTTGAATTGGAAAAGGGACTCTGCTTCCATAGTAGAAACCAACACAAGCCACGTGGTCTTTGCCATTGGTGAGTTTCTCTTGAAAATGTTTCGTTTTTGACATATTAACCTCAGATTGTGGGGTAAGGAGTTACAGCTTCAGGAGTCTGCTTTTTAGTTTTGCCATCACCAACAGTGTGACCTTTCGCATAAGGAAATTTATGTTAAAAGAGAGCTGGACTAAAAGGCATGAAGTCATCCGATAAATTGCAGATGAACCAATATTAATGCTGATGAAAACAGGATGTAAAAGTTGGGATGGTGAAAAAATATCGCCACGGGACACATTAGGCAGTTGCTTCTCGGAAGTAATAGATAAAAGAATATATTATTGATGTCTCAATGTAACAAAAGATTTAAAAAAAGAAGAAGAGCAGTGGTAACAGCCACAGTGAGTGGTGCTGAACAGAAGATGTCATGTTGCATGAGAAAGAAAAACAGCTATGATTTGGGTGAATAATCACTCCTTAGGTTTTCAGATTATTATTCTGACAGAGAGAAAGAATTAAAAGATGATGGTTCTCGGCAAACATCCAATATGTCAGTGTTTGACCTTGAAATTTCAGATTTGTATTGTTTTCCTGCAGGGAAAGGGCTTTGATTTCTAACCATTTGGCATATCAAAAAACAAATATGTATGTGGCAACAGGGGTAGAGAAGAGGACAAACTTGCTGTTTATCTGTAGGTGTCCTTGAAGGTTGACTTGAACCAAGTGTTTTATTATGCAGTTAGAAATAAAAATGGTTGAAGCTTAGGAAAATTAGTGTGACATAAAGACAGGAACCCAGGCACATTATAAAGCATGTATAAAGGTCCTGAACAAGGTTCAGGTGCAAATTTGTATCTATTTGCACATGGACAAGCTCCATTTGAGTTTTCCCCACCCACATAGAACCACTAGATTGGGGTGATAGCTAGGCTGTGATACAAAGTTCGTAAAATAGTCTTGTGTGCTGCTGAGTGTTTTTGCTTGTCCTCTGCAATTCCAGTTTCATTTTAAACCTCTTGAAATCACAGTAGGCTGATGCAGACAAACATATAAATAAATACAGAGGTGGCATGGATCTTGGAACTCATCTAGTCTAATCTCCTCCACTCTATTCAGGAGGCAACTGCAGCATCCTTGCGATTCATCCTCTGCTTAAAAGTCTCCACTGAAGCAGAGCCCGACAGATTGTTTTACCATTGAGCAACTTATAAACCAATCCACACCTTTATTACTGTTAAAAAACAAAAACAAAACTGTGTCTGGGGATAGTGAATACCACCTAAATGCAAAATATGTACTAAGAAGTTTGCCTTTTGTTCATCATCTGGTTAACTATAGCAATTTATAGCAATCAACAGAAAATACATAGAAGGCTGAAGAATGACCCCTTTGAGAAGTAAACAAGGAGGATGTAAATAGCTGCTGTTAATCATAGTACAACATTTGCAATAAAAGTACATGTGCCACTGAAAGCACAGCACGGGCAGAAGCTATCAACCAATGGCACCTCCTAGAAACAGTCATCTATTGCAGCTGATGGAAACACATTTAGCCATGCCAGGGTAAAAGCTTTGTGATATTTAGGAATTTAATAAGTTTAGCAGAGGTAAAGTGAAGGGTGCATCTCTCTGTCCCTACTCTTAAACTGTGTGGATGAAGGCAGGTGAGCAAGCAGTGGCAACCCAAAAAAGACAAACCTTTAAAGCCCTAAACAGCCTCGGCCCTGTATACCTGAAGGAGCGTCTCCACCCCCATCGTTCAGCCCAGACACTGAGATCCAGTGCCGAGGGCCTTCTGGCTTTTCCCTCATTGTGAGAAGTGAGGTTACAGGGAACCAGGCAGGGATCCTTCTCGGTAGTGGCGCCCGCCCTGTGGAACGCCCTCCCTTCAGATGTGAAGGAAATAAGCAACTATCTTATTTTTAGAAGACATCTGAAGGCAGCCCTGTTTAGGGAAGTTTTTAATATTTAATGCTGTATTGTTTTTAACACTCAATTGGCAGCCGCCTAGAGTGGCTGGGGAAACTCAGCCAGATGGGCGGGGTATAAATTAAAATTAAAAACAGGACCCAGGCAGGTGTGGGATTTGCAGGTGTCCAGTGATACAACCCCAGCCATTGCCCCTGGGGTTATGAATATGGATTTCAGGGACAACCCCAAGCAGGGAGAAAACAAAGCAAAAGAATGTAACTCAATCATCCTAGCAAAAATACCAATCTGTGGTTCCTTCCCCAACTCTGTCCCTCAGATCACATTGATTATAACAGACTGGTTGTGGTTTTTTTGAAATCTCTTGAAGCTCCTCTCAGCACAATATTTTAAGAAAATATTTAATTCTTTAAAAGAAAACTGCTGTCACTTGTCAAGCACAAACACGTCTAGCCTTTTGTTGCATTTGTTTTATGAAACCTCTTGCACAGGAAGGTAAAAGGTTTTCACAGGAAAAAAAAATATTGGCTGTTCCACTGAGGTAGAAAGTTGTTTTTCTGTAGCTGGTCATTGGTCTTCCATTCCTGGGTTATTCTTGTCTGAAATAAGCAATTTTTATTAAAAAGGAAATAGATATTTTTAGCTGGCCAGATGCCATACCAAAAGTAATTTTAATATACACCTTTCTTCTGAGAAGTGAGTTTCTTAAATAACATCTATTTGCTCTCTGAGAGGATGCTAACAGTGTCATGCAGCACACTCCATTAGCATGGAAATGGATTTTTTCCCCTTGTCTGTAATTTACTTTCTTCTACTGTATTATATTATAGCTGCTGTTCTCAAGAAGGGACTGAAAAAAAATCACAGTGTACTCTAAAAGTGTGTGGGATTCCAATTGTTTTATATTGTAAATAATTCTAATACATTTGACAGTCTAATTGCAACATATACTGTAGTTCTTTAAACATCTTCAGATTTTGAGAGAGATTTAACACATCAGTCCACAAATGTGTAAGATTAGGAAGTGTGTGTGCATGCATTATTCATGGTTTAATTTGAATAATGTAGATGGGTGATGAATTAACATTCAAAGAAGATCAGTGATGTGAAAACACCACATGAACGTGGGAATTCTGGGATTCAGCCATTTATAACAGAAAAAGGCTCTGAAAACTCTGCATTATTTGGGTGGTACCTGTGAAACAACCCCATGGAGCAGCAATATTTTTTTTCTGTGGCAAAGTTCAAATTTCAACCACTCAAAGTATGCAAAGATTGTAATGGAGTAAATTTTTTGCACCACCCTTTGAACATTTTCAAATTTCAGATGCATTTCCTACAACAGAATATTCTCACCTAGAATTATTATCGCTGCATCCTCTAAAATATTTGACTTGTGAGTATTAAAACATATTATAAATATCTCAGAGGTATAGCCTGGCAGGTAACTGTGGACCAGTAGCTATGTTTTCTAAGTAAAAGACGTGCCTGGATTATGTTTGTAATGTGCAGTGTCCAAAACAATATGCAACCATATATTAATGTGGATTTAATATGCATAGTTTTTTAATTGTTATGGTTAAGTATGTATATATTTTCACATTCTTGATCGTATTTTTGAAACTTGTACTCTTAATTTCAGGCATCCCACTGACAAAATGGACCTCCATAATTTACAAAGCAATCCAAATGGCAGGACTCACCTTTTCTAATGCCTTTCCTATTTCCCTCCTTCCTTCCTTCCTTCCTTCCTTCCTTCCTTCCTTCCTTCCTTCCTTCCTTCCTTCCTTTTCTTTCCTGTAGAAGGAGGAAAACATATCTGCTCCTTATTTTTCTCTCAGTTTTGTAGGGAATAATGAGGAACTGAGAACATGATAGTTTCTTTGGATCCATATCCTCTCACAGTCTTTTTTCTCTTCTTTTAACCTTCCTTGGAGTCCAGATGCTGAGTAAAGGAAGGGTTGAGGATGTTCCTGCAACAGCAGGGACTGCTGTGAGCCCCATGATCCCAACTGGTTCAGAACTGGGATAACAGTTGTTGTCAAAAGAGGAGGAGGAGGGTGCAGAGGATGCTGTCAGCAGGGACCAGGCTGAGGGCAATGGTGGGCTTCCTGCTTTGTTGCCTTTAGAGCTAGGGAAGGAGAGGCAGTGGGGGAACAACAGCAGGAGGAGTAGGAGTTGGGGAGGCTGAACTCTACCCTGTTGCCAAGAACTCAGTGTCACCTCTACCACTGGTAGCAGACCTACACTTCCATTCAGAAAAGCATGCACCTCCCCAAACACTAGTCTTATTGGGAGAGAGTCTTGTGAGGGAGCACATAATGGTGGCAGGAGAGGTGTGATCTTCTTCATAGCTTGAATCTAGTCTCAGACCCCTGATGTCTAATACATACCTGTATACTTGAATTGTTGAAAGCCTTGAATAAAGCTTCCTTACTGGATGGAAGCCAGGGCAGTGAGCAGCTCACAAATTCAGATCTACCCCCCTGTAAGGATGGAATTCTCTCTTCACCCTCAGAGAGGGTCCAGCATGCCCTGTGACCCTTGGGAAATTGTCTCATGGACCATAGATCTGATGCCTTGATGATTTTGTGAGATGCATTGATTTTTTTTTCCTTTTCGAAGTGCCAAAATTATGCATTGGTTTTGTACCAACTTGATAGCCAATTAAGGCATCCATTGTGGTTTGAACATTATTCAGCAGTTCTGCCAGCGTGTGACACTTGGTTTCTGTCATGGGTCTGAGGGCAATGGCATCTGATACCCAGAGCCTTTCATATTCTAGTAGATAAAACCTCCAGCTGGCCATTCCTGCCTTGTTTGATGTGATTAGCCAAGAAGGGCAAAGATCCAGCATGCAGCTGGTTGGCCAAATGGATGCAAGCAGCTTGCCCACATCCTCAGGCCTCAATAACTGAAACTCCTTTAACAATATCTGACCTGACTGTGCTCTGGGTGCCTTCATTAATTGAACTACATTAAATACGACTACAACTAATGAGGGGAAAGTAGGATTACACAAAGGATAATGGTTAAAATAAAAGCAAACATCATAAAGAAAAGACAACACAATAATAACTTCCTCTAGGAAGGCAGAGAGCAAAACAGCTAACCCAGTCCCTCCTCTTTTAGTCCTTGCTGCTGCAAAGACTCTCCTCCCTGCAAGAGAGGGGAGTGGTTGTGGCCGGGAGCCGGACTCCGCCTCAAGCAGGGGGCGTTTGCCCCCTGCCTCCCACTCACCTGGCTGGCGCCCACGCCCTCGGTCAGGCACCCAACCAGGTACCTTCAAGGGGGCGTGTACAGCAGCCTGAATTGCTGCGGCGCCAGCCTCCAGCCCTCACTTTTGTCGTCCCGTCGCGAGTCACCCACCCTCCACTCCCTTAGAGCAGGGTTTCCAGTTTTCTTTTGGCCTTGCTATGGACCTTAGGTTGGTCGCCCTGGTTGTCCGGGGGGCCTGGTAGGAATTTTTCCATTTGGCATTAGGCTTTTTGGTTTTTTCGCCTACCTCGTAGCAATCGTCACAACTTTCGTGGTATTGGTGGGTAGGTTAGGCATTGGAATAATGTGTTGTGGTGTCGAAGGGCTAGGTGTGGCCATCGCCTGTGCCTTCAATTTTTGGGTATTCCGTTAAAGGAATCCAGCGGTCGTGTATTCTGTCCGATGCCTGCTTGGCGGGAGGCCATGGCACGACCCTCGGTGACATCAGGGGAGAGCCTATAGTTGGATTAGCATCAACAGGCTCCACCTACTGGTGAATAAACCCCCTTTGTTTGTTTGTTTGTTTTTTAGACTCACCCCTCTCCGAGTGGGTGGAGTCAGCTGACGTAATCCAATGCCTAAGCCAATACCTTTTCACTTGCTGTAATCAATAAAGTTGTGGCCTTTTCTTGCCCATTAACCTTATATCACGTGTCCTTGTGTTTCATTCCACTGCGCGGGGTTCGGGTCCTCGAACCACAACTGAGTAGCTACCTTTATTCTAGCGCTGTCTCCACTAAACAACCCTTTAACCTCTAGGATGTAATTCCTGTTCTAGCCAACATTCTGTGTTGGGTAATGTGGTAATGCAATTAAGCGTGAGATTAATATCAGGGTCTCAAACAAGACAAAGCAAATTGAGCAAAATCAACAATTTAGACAGCTATTGAAATGATGCGTTTTTAAATTTATTTGGGTGTTGGTGTGAAATGGACTGATTTGAAATCGTTAGAAGAATTCACACATTAGAGCAAGTGGTGATAATATGGAAAAGACACATTGTCGCAGCTAGTTTTTGGGACCCAAGTATGGGATATAATAGTGATTTAGATAAGATACACTCAAGTTTCCCAAATTCAAGCAAGTATGAGATGATGTATGCAGAATTAGATATACACATGATGGAATATTGGGCATGGACTAGCACTATAAAATACTGGCTGCATTGCCATTTTCATTCCCAACCTTTGAGTCTGATTTCTGATATACTTAAGGACTCCTATAAATGCAGATGGCTCCAACTTATACACAGCAAAATTAGATCTATTGGTATTGATTTGGAATTATTGTATAATTCTAGTGAGCAGTATATTTATCTAATCTAAATTAGATTAAGGGATATGGAAAAACAAAACATTGAGTCAGCTGTAAATAAACTCTGCTCCCTCAAGTTCTATGGTTTAAATACAACCAATAACAGGATCACTTATATCTCAAAGTTAATAATTCCAGCCCAACACAGGGCATTTATGTTATCCCGATTAAATGTTTTTCCCTCAGCTTTTGTGCAAATGGCTTTAGATACCTATTAAAGGTAATGGTAAAGGGACCCCTGACTGCTTGGGTTGCAGCGCTCATCTCGCTTTATTGGCCGAGGGAGCCAGCGTACAGCTTCCAGGTAATGTGGCCACATGACTAAGCCGCTTCTGGCGAACCAGAGCAACGCATTGAAATGTTGTTTACCTTCCCGCCAGAGTGGTACCTATTTATCTACTTGCACTTTGATGTGCTTTCGAACTACTAGGTTGGCAGGAGCAGGGACTGAGCAACGGGAGCTCACCCCATCACGGGGATTCAAACCGCCGACCTTCTGATCTGTGACTTACAAATAAAAGTAGCCATTTTACAATTGGATTCTCTTTAGCTCCTACTGAAATGGACAGTGTCTATGGGTTCTGTCGTGATAAACTCTTATGCCCCAATATTGACTGTTATACTGACTGATAACAAAGAGAACCATATTTACACACTGAATAATTTACCTAGCAATAATCAGGAAGAAACTCTATCCATCCCAGAGCAGAGGCCTTTATAGTTCCATAACAGCCAACAGCTTTATTTGTAGGCTATAAAAACTTTCTGTTCCTAGCACATGTTCATGGCACAAACACACTTAAGAGATGGTGCCTGGGGCAATGTCTCTAGCTGTGTATGCAACACAGTGAAGAAAATGATCTCTCCCCCTAAGACCTTGTAAGGCTGTCAAGGTCAGCAAAACTTTTGGGTTATATGCTGCTCTAAACCAATTGCTGAATAAGTTACAAACATCCCCCCCCATGCATATTGCTGTGTATTTGATCGTGCTTCCTCCACTTTTTTTGGCACAGAGCTCTTTCTCACATTTTCAATCTGTTTACCTTGGAGCACCTTCACTTACATTAAAATTAACATAAAAGGAAGTGAGGGGCAAAAACCCCAGCCCAGAATGTAAGTGTTAGCTGGAAGCTTTGCAACATTCGTGAAGATTGTCTCAATTTCACTCAGTCACTGATAAGGGTGAGAATCATTATTTCCTATGAGTGCCTTTTGAGTTTAATTTTGCTAAAACATAAAAGCATATATAAGCCTGTACTGTGGTACCTCAGGTTACATACGCTTCAGGTTACAGACTCCGCTAACCCAGAAATATTACCTTGGGTTAAAAACTTTGCTTCAGGATAAGAACAGAAATCGTGCGGTGGCAGCAGAAGGCCCCATTAGCTAAAGTGGTGCTTCAGGTTAAGAACAGTTTCAGGTTAAGAATGGACCTCCGGAACGAATTAAGTACTTAACCCAAGATACCACTGTACATTGATTGAGCAGGCTTGTTTTTCCACCATCCCTCTGAGCATATGAACCTGCTGCATCAGGCGAATGGCCCATTTAAACCAGCATCCTGTTCTGATAGCAGCCAACTAAATGACTGTGGGATACCTGCAAACAGGACCTGAGCACAAGCCCACTCTCCCTCTCTGCAGTTCCCAACCACTCTGCATCTATTACGCTGCTTATAGCTGTACGCATGGGGGAACAGTTTGCAGTAAATAATAGACAAATTGGTCATGCAACCCCTTGGCTTAAATACTGTGGCAGAAGCAGAAATGAAGGAGACACTGAGTGGCAGCCTTAATAGTGATTACAGCTCTGTGGTTCTGGGGTTTTATCTCATCTGGTAGCAGATGGACTCCATCTGAGAGCCAGTGCGGTGTAGTGGTTAAGAGTGGTGGACCCATAATCTGGTGAACCGGGTTCGTGTCTCCGCTCCTCCACATGCAGCTGCTGGGTGACCTTGGGCCAGTCACACTTCTCTGAAGTCTCTCAGCCCCACTCACCTCACAGAGTGTTTGTTGTGGGGGAGGAAGGGAAAGGAGAATGTTAGCCACTCTGAGACTCCTTCGGGTAGTGATAAAGCGGGATATCAAATCCAAACTCTTCTTCTTCTTCCATGTTAGGTTCAGGTTTAGGTTTTTGCCTTATTTACTAAATGCTTCATCTGCTTATCAAGAAGCAAAAGTAGGTGGGGTCACTATTCCGGTAGAGTGCCATCACGGCGGTTCCCCGGACACGTGCCGCACCCCCCCGCGTGCCGGGCACGACATCCCCACAGATGGTGCGTCACGCCCCCAGATGGTGCGTCACGCCCCCAGAACATGTGCCACGCCCTCGCGGGCAGTGTACCTTGCCCCCGCCTTCTCTCCGCCCCCAGTAGCAGAGCATGCAGCTTCGCCACTACATGACTCTTAACTTTATTCAGTGAGCTGCATTCCAGCCATGTAAAAAGAAAACAAGGGTTTTGGTACATACAGTGGTACGTCAGGTTAAGAACTTAATTCATTCTGGAGGTCCATTCTCAACCTGAAACTGTTCTTAACCTGAGGTACCACTTTAGCTAATGGGGCCTCCACATGATTTCTGATCTCATCCTGAAGCAAAGTTCTTAACCTGAGGTACTATTTCTGGGTTAGCGGAGTCTGTAACCTGAAGCGTCTGTAACCTGAAGCGTCTGTAACACGAGGTACCACTGTACTTTAAACATACATAAGTATAAAGTGGGGTTTCTCACTATAAGCTACCTGGCTGACACTTTTTATGAAGGGTATTTGAAAGCCTCTCAGTTGTCAGTTTGCATTTCTAAGTACGGAAAGTATTGATCTGATGTGTAAAGATCTTTCCTATTGTTCTTAATTCAAGAAGGTTCTGGAAGCTTCTGTGTGTGAAAGAAAAAGCAGAAGGTTTGTGATGTTTGAGTTATTCCTTCAGAGAAGCTGAGTACAGCTGGCTTAAACTGGTTCTATTATCTCTTCCAGTTGAGGTCATGTTGGCTATAAATATAGGCCAGAAGGATCCTGGGTTTCACTTTCACTTTCTATCTCTTTTCCTTCTAGCGTTCTGTGTTCTGTACATAGTATACATAGTGTTAAGGTTTAGTTTTATTATACGTTATTGTAAGTTTAAGTTAAGTCTGCTGCAACTGTATTTCTTATAGACAGTACCAATCCGGAATGTATTAGATTTCTGACCATTATGCTCATATGCCTTCAGTAGCAGTAAAGCTCTGCTGGATGAAATACAATTGCCTCTGGTCTATTTTGGGGGAATCCTGCAACATGTTTAAGTTTTTTTCTCTACTAACTATATGCTGGAATCTGCTCTATATCAAAATTGAGTAGAATTTCAATGACATCAGTTTGGTTGAGTATTTCAGTGCATTTTGACAAAATGAAATTTTGCCATTGCTACCAAAGGTTATGCCTTAGGTGGGTTCATACAATTCTACTGCTGGAAAAAATAATTAAAGAAACTGTCCATGTTTGGTTTGATTTGAAACTGAATGTACTGTACATAATCTTGCTTCTTTAGATGAATCTTGTAGAGTAAGGCTCTCCAGTGTTTTTTACTGACAAATGTGCTGGCCTCTTTGGATGTTGTTTGGGGAAGATGCTCACGTATTAATTTCCAGTATTGCCGGTCTCGCTAGGATAAGATTTTTTAAGATAACCACCAAAGGTTGGTTTGCCTAAGATTAAACTTTTTTGATGCCCTCTCCCCCCAAAAAGATTAATGTCCTGATGAGTTTTGAAAGGTCTGCTTCACAGGATTAAGGAAAAAGCAGCAATGTGCATGCACAGTTTTGTATGGGAATGTCAGCTGCTGAAGCTCTTGTCAACGAAAGATTGGGTGAGAACCAAGAATCAGAAGAAATCTAACTCTAAATGTGAATGTCTTCAAATCTGAGTAGATCCCTGATAGATTGTATTTATCATTTTGTAAGATGTATATTTTAACACCTTTTCCTAGCACAGTTAGTAGTTAGATATATCCTTATAGATATATCTGGAGAAGTAAACATGGGCTTGCATAATTTATTTGGTGTGTTGTTGTTTTTTTAAAAAATTAGGTTGCCTTTCCAAAACAATGTCTTTTCAAGGCAACTTAAAAATCACATAAAACTATAAAATCAGAATTCCAAATGACTATGCAATATGCAGGCAATATAAAATGATAAATTCTAAGCATCACAGCTTGCCAAAGCAGACCAGCTCAAAGCACCTAAAATTAACACTAGCTGGTATAGTTAAAGCAAGATCAGAGTTCTAGCACCTGAACCTGATGATCACAATTCTTTTTTTCCAATTATATTTTACTAAATTTCAACATTTTTAACATATGCAGTCTTAATGCAATTTTGTCTTTTCTCTTATTTTTGTTGACTTCCCACCCCCTTTCCCATTGTTGTTTTCCCCTCCTGCTGCTGCACCCTGTCTTTTATCTATCAAATCGTAACCACAATGTAATACTCTAATAATTTATGTTGCTCATAGCTCAAATCCTGCTCACAAGTTCACTGGTGATCACATTTTCTTGTGTGTATACATGCCTGTCTGTACGTTTGCTTTATGGAGTTAGATTGAGATAGGGTCAAAAACATTAGATTAATTTACTAGATGAGCTTGGGCCTGTCTGGTTTTGCTTAGCCTAGCCCTAACAGGGTTGTTGTGAGAATACCGTATTGGCCCAAATATAAGCTACACCTTTAAAATTCATGGGGTGGGGGAGGCAATACCCGAATATAAGCCGCTCCCTTAAAATTCCGCAGGCACTCACACCAGTTCTGTTTTACCGTATGTCTGTTTCAGCAGCGATATCATAAAAAACATTTTTTTGTAAGGTTGCGAATTTAAGTTGCACTTTAACTTTTCACGGTCGGAATTTGAAGGAAAAAATGTGTGGCTTATATTTGGGCCAGTATGGTAATTGGGCAAATGATGTGTCCATATGCCATTCCTTGAAGACAGAGTGAGAGAGAAAATAATAATAATTGTTATGTTACTAGCAGCAATTTTGTTTTGCTAATATTTGCTTGGGTCTGCTTTCTAGAGACAGGATAATATGAGGGAGACTGGGACTCCATCACATTGTGGTCAGGTTCGCAGAGGACCTTCAATGTAACATACCCTTTCCCCACAGCTATTTTTGTCCCGCCTACAGCGTGGACAATGTGACAAGTTGCCTTAGTCATTTGCCAACTATGGCATATGGTTTATAGTGTTGGATTAGTATGGGCAGCTGTTCTTGGGAACTCTGAGTAGTACAAGGGGAGTGCCCTAGATCTATTTTAGAAGGTAAACACATATGTTTTGAGACATTACGTAGGCGAATAAGCAAAATAGCAGTACAAGATAATCTTAGCTTGTTAGATACTTCCATTCTCGTTGGAGGTTGAGAGGCAGTGGGTGGATAAGAAGCAACTATGACTCACACTCTTGTGTGTGATAGTTGCAACCAGTGTGGAGGCCGGCAGCCACAAATCTGAATATGGCAATGTGCTATGTTTACTATACATTTCAATATTGTTTCATATCTTTTTCATTTCATAGAAAATACTCTGACTGTGCAATCTGAAGGCAAGGAGGGCATAGGGGAGTCCAGTGGTGGATTAACTACCTGATCCATAGCCCTCCTTGGCTTTCACCACCAGGGTGAAAATGGTCTTGTGCTGCATTTGTGGACCACCATGGTCAAGCTAGGTTACTCAGTAATGTTACAGGCTCTGGCCATTCCTTTCAGATTCCTGCCACAATCATAAGTATGGTTGATGGGAGCAAGGGGAGGGGATGTTTTCTGTTAATAAAATCCAGGATTAGGGTTGGGGAGGATTCCAGTTTCCACCACTTTTTGGAATGAACATTCCTATTTTCCTCCTCTTGGAGGAGGAATGTTGATCTGCAGATTAAGTCAATTGATCAACTGAACTGCATGTGAGTTTACACTGCGCTTTTAAGATGGTTGGAGGACTGGTTTGTTCTTCCTTGTGATAGCCAGCCCACAAGGGATTCAGGCCTAGGTGGACATGAGTGGACAATCATTATCACCAGGACGTTTCTAACATGAAGTTTCCTTTTGCTTTTCTGTAAGTGCCCCCCCCCTCCCTTATGGTATAGCAGAAGGCTTGCATGAATTTGCAAGACTACTCTGGTAATAGGGATAAGAATCTACCAGCTTAGCAAAATTCAGTGAATGTGACCTTTAGGGTCTGGAAAATATGGGTCTGGAAAGTACTCAGGTACTGTAACCACAGAACATAACAGGAAGCTAGGTGGCCTTGCTACAGTCATATATGAAACTGCTAATACAAGCAGGGAACAAACACGAGAGCCCCCACAAGTGGGGAGAAGACCAGTTAGAGCTTAGCATGCTTTGTCCATGCAGAACTCTAGCCAATTCAGAAGCTTATAGAGATCGATCATGAGCCCAGGTACATCTGCAAAATGTATAAGTACCTGCTTACCCCAATGCTCAAGGCACAGGCTTTGTGATTGTATTCACCCTGTGTCTTGACTGATGCATCTCTCAGTAAACTGAATGCCTTTTCCAGCCACCAGCTCCTCAATTAACTTTAACAGAGGAGGCAGTGCTGGAAACCCTTTTTTGGTGGGTGTGTTACATTTGCATAGAAAACAAGATGGCTGCCCACATGTACAATTCTCCAGGAAGGGACTGCACATTGTGATGTACAGTCACTTCCGCGGAACATTTTAAAATAGATTCTTTTAATGTGCAGCCACAAAACTTAGCAGCATAAAGTGTTTTTTTGTAAAGATAAAGGAAGAGAGAGGTAGCCCTTAGTCCACCTTGTTGTTACTACTTTCTTCTTCATCAACCCTACTTTCTTTTTAGGACCCATCCTCCCATAATCTGCTCATAAATAGTTATAGAATGGAGTTTCAGAATTAAATGAAATTGGCTTGGGGCTGAACTACGACATCCCTATGGACCTCTGTATTCCATTATGGGCATCCATACCCAGGATATGGGACTAAATGCCCTTGGAGATACATCTAGCTCATTTGTTATTAGTTTTCCACTGCCCCTTTAACACATTCCTTTCAACAGTCTTAGACCTGATACTTGTGTGATTTTGCCACTAGGCTGTATAAGGTGCTGCTGCTGCTGTTTTTTAAACTTACTCATTTCTTTATTTACATTTTCAAACAGAATTGTAGAGTTGGAAGGGACTCTGAGCGTCACCTAGTCTATCCCCTTGTGATGCAGAAATCTAATAGTTCTATTTTATTTTAAAATCGTCGTCTTAGCTGCCTCGAGTGCTTCATTTTGGAGTAGAAATCCCACCATTAAGAAATGTGGACTTTCTTTTGGCAACGTAATATGTAGTTTGTCTCGGTGTCACAACATGGAGAAGTGTTTCAGAGAGGGAGAAATGACATTTTGGCACTGTTTGACTCTGTTTGGATTTCTGCGAGAATTAGATTTCCCCCCCCCCATACGCAATTTCCCCCTCCTTTGAAAAACCGATTCATTAATTCAATAGAGAGCATTAATCGTTTTGGAACGCTTAGCTGGTTGGCACTGTGCAAAAGGCTTCTGATTCAGATGATGCATTCTTTTCCTTTCAGTAGTTTTTCAGTAGTTTAGGAGGAACAGTCGTATTCATTATGGGGGTGTGGGTTGAAAATAACACCTCTAGAAGACGTCCTTAATTAATAAAGATCTCCCAGCATGGTGTTAAATTATTCATCTCACTTTTTTGTATTTTAAAAGTCATTCCAACTGGGATAATACTAGGAAATGTGCTTACCACTAAAATGTGGCACTGCAGTTAAAATGCACAGTTATAATTGATCGCTTCTTACTATTAGTATAAGCTTTCCAGTTTGCAACTCCGCATTTCACCACTGTGTGATTAAATCCAACACACACACACAAGAGCAAGAAAATACAACAGTACAAAATGCTACAGAAGAAAGAGAGAAAAATATATGGGGAGGGGGGAGAAACAAGCCCACATCTGCAACACACACACACACACACACACACACACGTTTCCCTGAAAGAAAACATCACTTTTCATCTGTCTGTATCACAGTTCTAATATTCCACTTTGGGTTTTTTTGAAGTTGGAAAGCATTTCATGCAGAGATGGTTTATTGTAGTTTTAGACTACCAGCCGATCAATGTTCTGATAACTTTCGTTCTAATTTTGATTACTTCTGCTATACTCTATGACATCTTGTATGAATTAATCTCACCAGAGTATTCTATAGACGACAAGACGGTTGTCAAGCTTTAGTAAAGTGCCACTTTTCTGCGCTCTTGGCATCAATGTTGCGGGGGTGGGATGTGGCCCTTCATTTCAGCTTTTTTTAAAAAAAAAAAGAATTTTGACAATGGCTATCACTGCTATTTTTCATCCAGCTGCACAATCCAGTTCAGCCGCTGTGCTGCTTTCTCAAGTGATGTGAAGAATGCATTTTTGTCCCCAGTTAATATTTTTTTGAACTTCCTAAGATGAAATATACAGCAGAAAGCCATTATTTTCTGAGTGATTACACCAAGGAATGATATTTACTGGTACAGGAATGGTGAGTGGATAACAACAACAACAACAGCTTATTATTTATACCCCACCCATCTGATGAGAGTGAGTTCCCTGGCAAGGCTTATATGGTGGTAGAAGAAGCAGGAATCAGGGTTTGACTGGCACCAGGCTGTGAGCCACCATTTTACATTTTCAGTGTCCCACTGTACTGCCACATGAGAAATTTAAATGGTGGATTTTAGATGCAGGCAACTGTTACTGATCAGAGGATTCCAAGCAGATGTCACCAGTGGGCCTTCCTAGCAGGGCCAGCACACCCATGAGGCAAGGTGAGGAAACTGCCTTGGTTGGCAGGATCCGGAGGGGCAGCAGATCCCACCCCCAAGGAATGCATTGACATGATGGCGACAGCTGCAGCACACTCTGTGGAGGCCAGATCTGCCACCTCCTTGGCAGCCCCTAAAACGCTACCTCTACAGCAGCCTCTTGTTAAATACGAGGCACTGTTCTCCTCCTATCCCTAGGAAGGAAATGGCAAAGGTCAATTCTCTCTTGAGTCTCTCCTGAAATCTGCACCCACCTGATATGAAGTTTAATTGATTCCTCCACTTGTTCCCAATGTGGACTCCCCCCCCCTTCTTTCTTATGTAAAAGGTAAAGGTAAAGGGACACCTGACCGTTAGGTCCAGTCGTGACTGACTCTGGGGTTGTGGCGCTCATCTCACTTTATTGGCCGAGGGAGCCGGCATACAGCTTCCGGGTCATGTGTCCAGCATGACTAAGCTACTTCTGGCAAACCAGAGCAGCGCATGGAAACATCGCTTACTTTCCCGCCAGAGCGGTACCTATTTATCTACTTGCACTTCGTGCTTTCGAACTGCTAGGTTGGCAGGAGCTGGGACTGAGCAACAGGAACTCACCCTGTCGTGGGGATTCGAACCGCGACCTTCTGATCGGCAAGCCCTAGGCTCCGTGGTTTAACCCACAGCACCACCCGTGTCCGTTATGTAGCTCTTCACTAATCCCTGGTTGGAGGAAAGCCACTTTGTGGTTTTCCCAGTTGCTAAAATGTCTTGGGCTGGCTCAGCTTCCTAGGCCTTGGTATTATCGCCATCATTATTATCATCATGGCTGTTATTTTTACCTACCCTTCACCTGCAGATCCCAGGGCAGATTACCTCAATTTAAAATTCAGCGTGAAAAACAGTTAAAGCAAATCATGGTCATAGGAAGAGGCTGTGTCCTAAAAGACACACAGATCGGTTGTCAAACTGTTGTAGTACTTAACGTAGCCATCTTGCTTAAATTTAGCCATGCAACTCTGGGTCTGGTCAGTCCTTGGATAGGAAAATTTGACACAGGAAAACATTGTGTGCCGTGAGGTATGTGGTTGAACATTTGAAGGAAGGTGTAAATAACTTTCAGGAAATGTGTTGGGTTTTTGGTGATGTCTATACATAATTCAGTCAAATTTGTTTGACTTAGTTTGGATGATTCTCTGGGCCTCTTGTTTATAAACAGCTGCATGCATTGCATCATGAAAATATACCACCATATATTTAATAACGTGCTGGAACAACTTATTAAACAAGTATTCAAATTGCTTCATAAGTTTAATTTCCCCTAAATCTCCCTTGGGATCAATTTCTTCTTCTCTATAAAAATGATGAGTTCTTCCCTTCCCATTTCACAGTAGCATAAAGCTTAATTAAACTCCCAACTACATTTTTAGCAAAGCTGGAATGTAAGTTTAATGATTAAATTATGAACGATATAAACAAAGGTGATAGTGTAATACGAAGAGAGAGTACTGTGAAGTACAGTTTTTCAGGAGTTGTAAAAATAACATGTCTTCAGATGAAGATCTAAACTGGCCTTCATTTGCTTCCACTAGGATAAAGAAAGATTTCAGCGGACTGAGCGCTACTCCAGGAACATTTTAAGCAGCTGAAAGTAATATCGGTTCACTAATTATAGCAATAAAGAAATATAGTCTAACTACATCTCAGAATGTTACAAATGTTAACCTTCTGTATCAGACAGATGTAGGCAGTATTCCAATATGCTCTGCATGCATAATGTAGAATTATTTGCAGGCACTGAAGATAATCTTAAATGATGCGATGGACACAACTAATTTTAGAATGATGGCATCTCTGGTCAACGTGCATGACTTTCCAATTGCAAAGGAATTTTTTTTTATTTTTTAATGTCCTGCATTGTAAGATAATTATCATCTGGAAAACAACTCCAAGACACCTTTGCAATTATATGCACAAAAAGCTGTTGGTGTGTGTGTGTGTGTGTGTGTGTGTGTGGCTTGACAACCATGTAGCCAAATATCTCCATAATCTGTGAAGGCCCTTTATGCATAAATCATATCAAATGATATGCGGTACCAGGACATCTTCAGTGGTAAGGGCATGCAATATGGATTTAGCAGCAGGTTGAGAAATGTACCCAAACTAACCTTTGCAGTACCAGGGCAACTGAGTGAATTGGAGCTGTCAAACACTGAAGAAACTGACGTGGCACGCAGCATTATTACGGCCAATAAGGATGTAAAATTACTAATGACCTGACAAACAATGGGAATATGTAGGGAAGGAATTTAAATACTAAGTAAGGAGCTGGTGGGGGCCTGGCAAGTCTGCTGGTGCATTTAGATTGCAAGCACACAGAGAATGTGTATTGAAGCCCTTGATCTGAGTCTCCTCCACCACCAGTCTAAATTAGATATATTAAAAATGGTGATGATGAGAGATTTGCAGATTTGTCTGGAGGAGCAGGAGGATAAATTCCTATAGAACCAGTATTAGGGTCTAGGGTTTGCTTGAGCTGGAGGAGGGGGTACCCATTGGACTTTGCCCTCCAATGGCTCAAAGTCTTGGGTCTGGCAGTGGAAATTTATCCACATGAGAGCACATATTTCAAGCCCCAGGCCTGAGATCTCAAAGTAGCAGGCTAGCACAAGATATAATAATAATAATAATTTATTATTTATACCCCGCCCATCTGGCTGAGTTTCCCCAGCCACTCTGGGCGGCTCCCAATCAGTGTTAAAAACAGTACAGCGTTACATATTAAAAACTTCCCTGAACAGGGCTGCCTTAAGATGTCTTCTGAATGTCAGGTAATTATTTATCTCTTTGACATCTGATGGGAGGGCGTTCCACAGGGCGGGCGCCACTACCGAGAAGGCCCTCTGTCTGGTTCCCTGTAACCTCACTTCTCGCAATGAGGGAACTGCCAGAAGGCCCTCGGCGCTGGATCTCAGTGTCCGGGCTGAACGATGGGGGTGGAGACGCTCCTTCAGGTATACAGGACCGAGGCCGTTTAGGGCTTTAAAGGTCAACACCAACACTTTGAATTGTGCTCGGAAACGTACTGGGAGCCAATGCAGATCTCTCAGAACCGGTGTTATGTGGTCCCGGCGGCCACTCCCAGTCACCAGTCTAGCTGCCGCATTCTGGATTAATTGCAGTTTCCGGGTCACCTTCAAAGGTAGCCCCACATAGAGCGCGTTGCAGTAGTCCAAGCGTGAGATAACTAGAGCATGCACCACTCTGGCGAGACAGTTCGCGGGCAGGTAGGGTTTTAGTCTGCGTACCAGGTGGAGCTGGTAGACAGCTGCCCTGGACACAGAGTTAACCTGCGCCTCCATGGACAGCTGTGAGTCCAAAATGACTTCCAGGCTGCGCACCTGGTCCTTCAGGGGCACAGTTACCCCATTCAAGACCAGGGAATCCCCCACACCAACCCGCTCCCTGTCCCCCAGATCTCATCATTCGCTTTGATAGGTATTGGGTGAAGTGTATATTGGGCACTTGGGAATATTTGTGCTTTACAATGTAGACATGTGCAAGGATGTGCGCCTAGGGCACAGACCACAGAGGGGTGTAATACTGAACCTTGATGGGCACAGTTTTATACAGATTAATTTTTGTTATGTCTTATACATTTTACTTTTATTTTATGTTTTGAAGAAATTTATCATTTTTGAATTAATTCATACACTATGTATATGTATGTATATATGAGATACATAGGCCGTAGAGTTTACTGGAGGTTGCGTAGCGCGCGCACACACACACGCACGCACGGGATTCTTCCTGAAATACCTTTGCACACAGAAAACAATTGAAGAACAAGAATAGGACTATATTCTTGTTGAAACTTGTACTGAGGGAGCTGAATGTGGTGCTGTTGCCGCTGCTGCAAATGATGTAAACTTCACAAACTGAAGGTATTTCCGGAAAACGGGCCAAGGAAAAAGGGGGTGTCGAGAAAAGTGAGAGCACTGCAATGTCTGCAAAAGAAGATGGTATTGTGCCTGACTTGAATTACAGTGACCCTGCTAACTGGCCTAACTATTGCAGTGATAATTTGTAACGGTTTGTAATATAACATGAACCACAGCAGGTTTTATCACATGATTTCCCCAAAGACTGAAAAAACAGAGGATGTTCTCCTGTACACTACAAGAGGAGACTAGCAATTGGTGAAGAAGGGTATCAATAATGGTTGATATATTCGACCTCAAAAGGTGTGTGTGTGTGTTGCTGTAGGTTGTTAATAAAATAATAAAATAAAATAAAATAAAATGGTTCATTAACCCTACATGAAACAGGTTCAAAAGATCCGAAGAACATTGAAACAATTCAGTCTTCATGTAAGCGGAATACTGACCATTTAGAAAACTATCAGACTTGGAGACAACTTGAATTGCACTTATCTAAAGGAAAAACTTTGACCAAACTGCAGGAGGCAGTGGAAGACAGAAGTGCCTGGCGTGCTCTGGTCCATGGGGTCACGAAGAATCGGACATGACTAAACGACTAAACAACAACAAAGGAAAAACAATGGATGATGTTAACCAGCAGAAAATTAGGCAAGAAGAAAAATCTTGGTGACAAATCTTGGAACACTTGATTGCTTGGGTAAGAGTTCTTGGCATGCAAAACCTGGCATTCTGTGGTACAACAGAAAGTTGTATAGTGCTAGCAATGGAAATGTTTTGAAGTTTGTAGAATATCTAGCCCCTTTTGATACTATCATGAATGAACATTTGCGAAGAGTTAATAAAGATGGCTACCTAGGGAAAGAGATCCAAAATGAGCTTACCCAGCTTCTAGCAGGTGCTATAAAGCAGGAATATTTAGTACATGAAATCTCTTTTGTTATTTATATTTTATTGAAGTGATTTCAATTAAAATAAATAAAGTGATACAGAAAAAAGAAGGAAAAGTAAAGGAGGAAAGAACAACGAATATACATATTAAAAATTATATATATATTGCAGAAATGCAATATATGATATTCCCATACATTCTTATATAAATTGGTATAGTGTTATTATCCTAATACGTATGTAAATATTCATAGCCTACTACATTTTGTATATAGTCTTTCCAAATATTATCATATTTATCCAAGCAAAGTCTGCTCCTGTAAGCAGTCTGTTCATAGGTGATGTCATATCGTCAATCCATTGATTAAAGGGTATCATATCTTTATTTTTCCATTTCATCAATATCAGTCTCTTGGCCACCATTAGGGCATGCAAACTCAGCAAAATACTGCTCAATTATTTTGGACTGCACACCTGACATTAATCATATTGAACATACAACAATGATTGTATGTTGATTTGGCTTCTAGTATGCACTGTGGTCTTAACCACAGAGCCTAGGGCTTGCCGATCAGAAGGTCGGCGGTTCGAATCCCCACGACGGGGTGAGCTCCCTTTGTTCATTCCCAATTCCTGCCAACCTAGCAGTTCGAAAGCACATCAAAGTGCAAGTAGATAAAGAGGTACCAGTCTGGTGGGAAGGTAAACGGTGTTTCCGTACGCTGCTCTGGTTTCACCAGAAGCGGCTTAGTCATGCTGGCCACATGACCCGGAAGCTGTCTGCGGACAAACGCCGGCTCCCTCGGCCTATAGAGCGAGATGAGTGCGCAACCCAGAGTTGTCCGCGAATGGACCTAATGGTCAGGGATACCTTTACTTTTACCTTTATGATATATACAGTATATGGGGGTGGAAATCTACTTAAGATGTACTTAAGGCCTGTAAGAATTAGGAAAAATCATTGATGCACAATGCAATCAAATATATCAATGATGAAGACCTGTGCTGTCAACTTTTCTCAATGGCTTAGAAACCTCCAAATTCAGGAGGAGTACTTATCTTCATCCTACAACAAAACATCCTGGAAAATATGCCTAATGTTTCTGTTGCTCTAAGGCTCCTTCTCACACTTTCAGTGGCAAGTGGTGAACACAGTAACTCAAAGCTCAAAATTATAACAGCTTACATACTCTCAACAACGCAGCAGAAAAGAGACTAGTTGGCCTGGCAACTATTTATCAGCTGAACGTGTCCAAGCATCAGCACTTGACCTGAAGGAACTGGTGGCAAAGCCGGCAAAGGAAATGGCATACGAAGATTCCCATGAGATTTTGATGTGCCTGAAATGGAAACATTTAAGAGACTTAAATTTTAGCACCCCAATTTGCAAGATTATGCAAGATGCTTTGTGTGCTAAAACCTTTTCTTTTGTATTTGAGAGTGATGATCCAAGACAGCTGTATTACTTATTATTGTAATTTAAAATAAATATATCAGTTTCAAGTGTTGTGCTTTTATTTTATTTTTTTCTGTTTTTGAAAATTGAAGTTAGCAATTTGGGTGTGTGTGTGTACGTGCAAGAAGTTAGCCTTGCCTAGGGTGCAAGATGGCCTGGCACCTGCACTGCACATATGCTGAGACCCAGTTTAAGAAAACTGCTGCAGGACTGGGGCAAGCAAACACAATTTCCCCTCTGTGACCAAGCTTCAGGGGAGAGCAGCTGGTGCTGACAGTGGCCAAGAGAGGATCTGTGGTGACAGCCTGAAAGACAGAACCTTAAGCGGGTGGTGCTCTGTTTTATTCTTAGTTGGGTCATTTATATAACATAGGATTAAGAGACAATATTGCTATTGTTTGCCTTTGAAACTGCCATGCCATTTGCCTCTGCATGAGTCCTTTGTTGGGAATCCCAGAGACCCCAAATGAAGAACTGTGAACACAAAAAGAAGCACAATGAAAGCGTCCGAAAGCTTACAAAATTCATAACATTTGGGATTATTTAATTTAATTATTATATTTGTATACTGCCCTTCATCCAAAGATCTCAGGGTGGTCCACAGAATAAAAATACACAATAAAAATAAGCACCAAAACGAAACAAAGCCATTCCAGTTTCTTGGGGTTACAGCTCATTCACAGTGTTCTTCTCGTGGTTCTCTTGCTCAGGGAAGGCATGTAACTTCAAGGAGGAAGAGGATGCAATTACTGTCAGTGGGTTCCCTCCTGAGGCAGAGGCCATAGCAGGTGTCAGCCCTAGACATTTCCATCTCTTAAGTTAGTATTGATATAGCGGCCTAATGACAAGGAGAGGCTTGGCAGCCTGGGTCTAGGCAGGTGAATGTGAGAAGGGAGTTGTTGATGACCTAATTAGAATCAAAATTCCAAGCTCCGTTAACAACTTTTGGGAAGTGGAAATGTACCTCTGGCTTGTGAGTACATTAGTCGTATCCGTCTTGCAATACAAAACTGCCCAATATTTCTCTGCCGGTGTTAATTTGCATTTTTGAAGTTGCCCTCCAATTTTTTTAAAAAAAAGTTTAGCGTTCTTTCTTTTTCATATGACTTTGACATTTATTCTTGGCAAGGTAAATAGTGTCATGTCTGTCATTTTTCTTTTAGAATTTCTACAATGGAGGAACAAGAAGCAGTTGAAAATGACCTGACCTTTTGGTAAAATACTCGCACCTCCTTTGTGCTCTCATAAACGGATCTTCAGGTTAAAGCATAAATTCTAAGACCAATTTGTTGAAGAAACAGTGTGATATCCCTCTTTAAAAAATATTTTACATTATGTAAATGTTCATATTGAGCAGAGTAACAGCCAGTCATTTTACATTAATCAGTGGCTTTATATTCTGCACAACATGTAAAGATTGGTGATCAAAGCTGGGTTGGCAGCACATATTCAAATGAACTAGCGTCCTTTCCCTGCCTTCTCCCTGTCACATTTTATGAGATCATTGCTATGTTCAGAGAATTGTGCTTGTTTTCATGACACGTCACGTGATGTAAACATAATGTGCAGTGGCTGCTCCAAATGATCTTAGAGTGAAGCTGGCATGAACTGGCAGGACACTGAGGAAGGGAAAGAGGATCCCAGTGATGGTGTAGCCACAATTTGTACACACCAAGAAAAGCTGGAGATAGGGGAAAAGAAGGTTGGGGACTTAGGAGGTACTGAAGGGACATCAGAGGACATTGAAGGGGCAGCTACCAGGTCACAGGTGTCAGGGGAAGTGACACATTACCAGAACCAGAAATGTCTCCATCTCCATGATCACAGCAGGCTCTGAGGCATCAGGAACAGTGGAAAGTGCTCTTTAACAGACTTTAACACAGCACAGCTTACTAGTTGCTCAGGTGAACATCATGAGACTTGTTAGGTCTGGGAGGAGGGTTGTGGCCACTCAGCTTGATTAAGCTCAGGGCAGGTGAAGATTGCATGTTTTGTTAAGTGGAGAGACACAGCTGGAGCAAGCTCAGTTGTATCAAGTAAAATTGGAAGGGGAGAAAAGGGAAACAAGGCAGAGACACTGTCTGTTCCACTTCTACCGTTGATGGACAATGGCTTGGCTGCTTTCAGAACACCAGTGGCCTGTGATTTTGGGACTGACCCTAGGATTCCAACCCTGGATCTTCTGCAGAGGTGGGAACCTGGCCTTACAGTTGGATTCTGAACCTTTCTCATTGCTTTGGACCTGAAACTGTATTTGACAATTGGACTGTCTGACTCTTCTCTAGCATTGCCCTTGGGACTGTGCATTATCAGGACTTGCCTCTGAGTATGTTGGGGTTTAGGGCAGATGCTCAAATCAAGTGATACAATTGCATTTAGACCTCCTGTCTACCTGTTACTACCAAAAGCAAGCAGACACTTTGCTTTCATGGCCAATGCTTTTGAGCTCCCCAACCTTCTGATGGGTTCTAGACATGCCCCTCGATCAAAAATCAAGTTGGCCTCTGATTATGGATATTATATATACATAAAGGATGGCATCTCTAATGGTAAGCATGGCTGTATATATGATAAGTTAAACTTTTTTGTTCAGTATAGTGTATTATATGTTTAAAAAAAATCAAAAGGGCTTCTTTTTCAACCATAAAAGGGTTATTATTAAATGAGACTTTCTTCCTCCCCTCATGACCTCTTCTGCTTCATATGCAAGCCTATTTTACAAGCAGTATATAAAATGTAGTTCTCCATCTTAAACCTATAAAGGCAATTTAATGTAAAAAAAAAACCCAATATATGTACTCTTACTCACCCTATTTATTAGCTTCTTATTGCTACATATACCTGAAGCTGCCACTGAGAGCACTGGAGCACTCTGGGTACAGAAATCATAGGTGGCAGTGCTCCTTCCTGTCTCCTGTGCATTCCAATCTCCTTCATGGTGGCAGGTAACATTGTCCAAAGGGCTCCTGTGGCAACCTTGCCAGTGGCTGATGATATGGGAAGGTGCTCTTGCAAAAAGAGGAACCAACTCAGCCGTGTGGAGAAGATAATGACCCCCTTCTACCATACATCTTCTGCTTCTGAGAACTAAGTGAAGGCAGCCCTATATCCCGAAGTTCTTAATGCTTGATGTTTCACTATGTTTTTATATATGCTGTAAGCTGCCCAGAGTGGCTGGGGAAACCCAGCCAGATGGGCAAGGTATAAAGATGATGATGATGATGATGATGATGATGATGATGATGATGCACAGCCCAGTTCTCTGCTCCCCTTTTGAGTAGCCACAGCAGTGCAGATCCATTGTCTTCCATAGTTCAGCATTGGCTGAATAAGAAAGGAACAGTTTGGGCACTGCAGATGAAGAGGCTGGAGGGGGGTGGAGACAGATGAAAGAGGAAATGCTCTTCTTGTCCAGGCAGGGAGGGAAGTTCACATGGAACTCATGCTGCAGTCACAGTCCAGACCGGCTCCAATGCACCAGATCAGCGCTGTGGAGGAATGAGGAAGCAGGGTGCCAGTTGAATCATGTCTCTGCACAGTCTCTGGTGCATGTGTTCGTGTGAGAGAGTGGGTGCATTAGCACCATACATTTAAAGCACATGCAATTTGTTAAGGCTGCTAGGAACTGGAGCTCTGTTAGTGTAAATTGCAGTTCCCAGGATTTGTGGAAGACATGTGCTTTGAGTGAATGACATGTGTGCAGAGGGGCTGCATTGAGACATTATTTCTATACCTTGTGTGTCATGTTAGCAATAGTGCTGAACCAATGTGATCAACTATCCTGCTCACTACACCATATCACTGCCCGGGTCATTTCTGGTCTTTTGTGTGACCATGAAGATGCATGAACACAACTCAGCGACTCTCTGTCTTGTGCCAGAGCAAAGGGGAAATACACAATGTGTTCCTTTTTAGACTCAATATGGCCTTTAGCAATGGTAGGATCACACTGAAGGTGAGCAAATTTTTAAAAGATGTGTAATAGTAGATGTATACAAAGTCCCTCAGGTTTCGTGGGAGTTAAGAATACAAAGGGATGTTATTCATAACATCCCTTTTTCTAAATAAGAATGTGTGCTCACTAACTGCGGCTTCAGCTGCTCTTAAAAGAAAAATCTGCCGATAGAGCAAAAGGGCAAAAGGGTGACATCTGGCATAGCAGACGTTGGAAGACAATTTTGGCATAAAGCCTGCATTAAACAGAGGAAGCAAGGGGGGGGGAGGAGATCTTGACATAAAAAGGAAAAGAACACTATGCAATCCTGACTTCTAATCTCGAACAATTGCAAAGCTGTCAAAATGGTTTAAAGGGGGGGGGGGTGTTTTCAGGGGAACCATAGCCCGGCCTTTAAATAACCTGCCTTGAGTTTTAGCAATTTCTCTCTGGAGGGACCAGCATTCTTGTAGAGGTGCTCTGCAGCTATCTCCTGAAAAGCAACATGCAGGGCTCTTCCTTTAATTTCAGGGGTGTGATGATGGGAATTTGCCTTATATCAGGTCAGACCACCAGATGTCTATGGAAGGGGCAGTCTAGAGAACTTACTATTCAAGGGAAGTAATAGTGCCACTGTATTCTGCTCTGGTCAGACCTCACCTGGAGTACTGTGTCCAGTTCTGGGCACCACAGTTCAAGAAGGACACTGAGAAACTGGAACGTGTCCAGAGGAGGGCAACCAAAATGGTCAAAGGTCTGGAAATGATGCCTTATGAGGAACAGCTAAGGGAGCTGGGCATGTTTAGCCTGGAGAAGAGGAGGTTAAGGGGTGATATGATAGCCATGTTCAAATATATAAAAGGATGTCACAGAGAGGAGGGAGAAAGGTTGTTTTCTGCTGCTCCAGAGAAGCGGACACGGAGCAATGGATCCAAACTGCAGGAAAGAAGATTCCACCTAAACATTAGGAAGAACTTCCTGACAGTAAGAGCTGTTCGACAGTGGAATTTGCTGCCAAGGAGTGTGGTGGAGTCTCCTTCTTTGGAGGTCTTTAAGCAGAGGCTTGACAACCATATGTCAGGAGTGCTCTGATGGTGTTTCCTGCTTGGCAGGGGGTTGGACTCGATGGCCCTTGTGGTCTCTTCCAACTCTATGATTCTATGATTCTATGATTCTAGAGGAGCCTTCACTGACCTGAAACCTTCCCGATGTTTTGAACTACAACTCCTATTAGCACCAGCTAGGGCTGATGGGAGTTGTAGTCCAAAATATTTGGTGGGCTCCAGGTTAGCGAAGACTGCTCTAGGGTCTCAGGTGGAGGTCCTTCCCATCAGCTGCTACCTGAACTTTTTAGTGGGAGATACCTGGGTTTTCAAGCCTAGGACCCTCTGCATGTATAGCATTTTCTGGAGCATTAAGCTACCATCACTTCTTTACATAGTGGCTACTACACATATAACTGGGATAACATTTTGTAATAGGATCCGTTTTTGTGTTGAAAACATCCCCACAACCCTCTGCCTCACCTTCGTGCTCCTTTATCCTCATTGTGACCCCAAACTGTATGTTGGGGGTAGGGAAGCAGTTAGAAATTAGCACAGGCCAACAGTCACTCTGAGTTTGATACACATTAAGGTAAATTCTAAATTAATGACTCCTAAACCCACTTGAATTACAGAGTTGTAAAAAGATAGTTCTATGACTTGTGAAATTTTGTTTTGATAATTGCCTGACATCTAATCTAGTCATAGACCTATACCTGGGCCATTGCAAGTGCTTTTCCTGTGCTGCTAGAGCTGCTGTAGCCAATAAAAATAAATATGTGAGGTATTGTATTGCCTAAACTAAACAGCAGTAATTTTTCTGTAGTTTGAAGCCATTTATGTGCCATTCATGCACAGCAGGAAAAAGAAGTGTGTGTGTGAGGTTATTGGACCGGCATAGGAGCCAACTCCTAGGGGCCGAGGTCCCTTTGGATCCCCCATAAAAGATTTGAGGGAACTGGGACTCCCAAAGTTGATGGCCATTGCCATTGAAATGGTGTTTGTACGCCGTGTCTTGTGATCAATTATGCAAAGCATGCTTACCTACCGCCCCAATATTTTATTTGAGTTAGCACCCTTGAACAGGAGTTTCTCTACCAAGTATTTAATTTTTTTTTTTTTTTTTACTTGTGAGGAGTTTTCTGGGGAGGAAATTTCGCCTGCCATTTCCAAACATGATACAGTGGTACCTCAGGTTACATACGCTTCAGGTTACAGACTCCGCTAACCCAGAAATAGTACCTTGGTTTAAGAACTTTGCTTCAGGATGAGAACAGAAATTGTGCTCCGGCAGCGTGGCGGCAGCGGGAGGCCCCATTAGCTAAAGTGGTGCTTCAGGTTAAGAACAGTTTCAGGTTAAGAACGGACCTCTAGAACTAATTAAGTATGTAACCAGAGGTACCACTGTATAGGTCTTTCATTGGATCATCTTTCGTAGGTGCAGCAACATGGAGTCTTTAGTTTTACACAACTGTTCCTCAGAATTTGCCTTGCATCATGACAAAATCATCCTAGTTATTCCTAGTCTTCAAAGTGCTGCAGTGACAGAAGTTGAGCCGGTGAGCCAGTGTGTTTTTCTTTATGGTATTTTTCTCCACCACGTTGACAGCCCTGGTAGTTTGAAATTGGGGATGAATAGGAATACAATACAATCAGGAATATTGGATATGTAGTCTTACCTAGGCCATGATGTAAAATACAAGGAGGGTTCATGGGAACAAAGGAAACAGACTGTGGTAGACTTTTGTGGAAGGTATTTTACAACTTTCTGATATACTATCCTGTCAGAAGAGTACTTTCTTGCTAGACCTTCTTCCTTCACTCAGCCCTTGGATGATGTGAGACATCATGAAGATGTATTTTCCCATTTTCTTGGTTACGAGTTACATTTCATGAAACGGTAAGAGAAATGGTTCAGAATTGACTGTTTCAATGAAGTATCAGAGTGCACCATTAGTTTGGGGAAATAGCAAAAGTGAAATTTATCCTCCATGAGAGTTAATTACATTTAGAAGCCTCGTCTTTTAAGCTTCCTGTAGACAACTGCCCAGCAACCAACTGTGGCACAAAATGTAGACATGATTCATCCCCTCTGAAATGAATATAAAGGACTACTGCTGTGACTTGTCACTAAGCTACGCAAATGATCATCATCTGATCTTTTTAAAAAATCATATCAGTGGCCTTCCTAAGAAATGTAACATACACAAAATAGCCTACCTAATGTTTATAACTGAGCCACCAGTGGAAAACAGGGGCACAATGCAGCCACAGCCAAAACATTCACGGTTGTTTTCAAAAGGGGTGGACTTAGGACTGCCATATGTCCAGACATTACTGGGATTTCAAAGGCGGAATTGACATGGGGGGGGATTTCCAAAAGGTGGACACTTTCTGGGTGTCCTGATTTTCCTTTTTGAAATATGGCAGCCCTACCTAACTAAGTTTGATTCCTCCTTCCAGTCAGTCTCATTCCACACCCAATAAGTGGAGGGTTCCTTTGGCTGCTGGTGCTGGGGTCTATAGATTGCAGCAAAATACTGGGCAAAGTTTTGCCCAGTAGGTTGCCTGTGTGATGGGCTCATGGGAAAAAGCTGCCCCGTGAGTCCTTGCAAAGGGGAGAGGAAAGACTATTTAAGGCTGCTTCCCCTGGAGTTCAGGGCCATTTCTCCTCAAGAGCTTCCCGCTCACTTACTCTCAGGTTAGACCCTTCGTTGAGCAATTTGGGGTCGCTGGTTGACAGGGCCCGAAATGATTGTTTCTCTCAACCTGATTGGCTTACAGCACAGCAAGGTTCAACATTGGCTGACTCCCATGGAATGGGTCTGGGGCAGTTCAAACCCAGCAGACCCAATCCATCCACGTGGGGTTGTAGAATTATGAACTGATCCTAGCCCCAAAGCCATGCTAACTGTTAACCTGCCTTCTACTGTCAACAAAGATTTGGCCTGATTTTATCCCATCAGCGTTGTACAGTCTGGTCATGTGCTGCTGTCATGGGTCACAAAATGTCCCTGCCTGGACAATACAACATACTACGGAAAGTGGAGCATATTTATTTTGTGACATTTATATCTTATCAGAGTTATGCAGGAAAGTAATCCTCTTGGGGGAACTAGTCTAGGCTCAGGTTGATGAGTGTGTGTGAAAGAGTTATTGTAGTCCTGGTGGAATAATAATAATAATTTATTATTTATACCCTGCCCATCTGGCTGGGTTTCCCCAGCCACTCTGGGCGGCTTCCAACAGAATATTAAAATACAATAATCTATTAAACATTAAAAGCTTCCCTAAACAGGGCTGCCTTCAGATGTCTTCTAAAAGTCTGGTAGTTTTTCTCTTTGATATCTGGTGGGAGGATGTTCCACAGGGCGGGTGCCACTACCAAGAAGGCCCTCTGCCTGGTTCCCTGTAACTTGGCTTCTCATAGCAAGGGAACCACCAGAAGGCCCTCAGCACTGGACCTCAGTGTCCGGGCAGAATGATGGGGGTGGAGACGCTCCTGATCCAATAGGGGTAGCATTATATATGCAAGAGTCCACCAGTTTTCTTGGTTCTTTAGAAATTATTCTATTTATTTTATTTTGAAATTAGAGTTATTGTAAGGAATTGTTTAATAGGATTTGAAGACATAACGAGCAAAGTTCTGGCAGTGAAACAGGAATCCTTCAGTTAAAATGAATGATTTTGCAGAAAGAAATGTCAAACCAGCATTAGAAAGATGAAATTATTGGAAAAGAAGTGGTTTTCTTTTGATCCTGCCACTGTGGTTTTCAAGGAACTGAAGATAGACATGTAAATATAAAATGCATCAATATGAAATCAGAATACAGGTAACTAAGGGTCATTAAGAAGGTATTTAAGCATTAAGACCATCCTGAATATTCAACCTGTCCTATTTTCTGGTAAATTATATAAGGCATAAATGTTTTCTACAACAACAACAACAACCCCACTTAGACAGTGAGAATATTCACCTTTTTTAATCCTGTCCAGAAATATTGTTTCTACTTTGTGCTGCTGTTTCTGCATTATCCCCTCTTCTTCTTGGTAACTGGCTGCATCCATCCAAAGCAATTTGAAAAAGTGAGGAAGAGAGGGCAATATGAATCAATAGGTGCACATTTTCAAAGACATCACAGAGATATCATCAAAAGAGAGCAGTGCTACTTGACACCACTGAAGATTTCTTGAGTAGTGAGGAGTTTGGGCTTATCCCAAATAAATAATGATATATAATTGTTACAGAAATTGTCAGAAAAGAAAATTAAATAAAGGTAGATCTTAAACAAAGTAAATGTCAATATCACTGTGAGTGGGATTTCATCTTCATTGAAATATGGCCCTGGACCACAGCTTTGGGTGTGGACAGAAGGATTTATGGAGCGGGTCTGCCAATGATCTGCTATTTTTCACTTAGTTCCAGGTATTGTGGTGGAAGTAAAGAGATTATGTTGCATGACCTTGGGGCATGTGGGGAAGGAAGCTATACTCTTTACATTCTTAAAGTTTCCAGCCCAGTGAAGAATAGGTAAAAAACACTGTATCAGAGATCTTTTGGATGTGAGAGCTTTGTTGTTGTTTAGTCGTTTAGTCGTGTCCGACTCTTCGTGATCCCATGGACCAGAGCACGCCAGGCACCTCTGTCTTTCACTGCCTCCCGCAGTTTGGACAGACTCATGTTTGTAGCTTCGAGAACACTGTCCAACCATCTCGTCCTCTGTCGCCCCCTTCTCCTTGTGCCCTCCATCTTTCCCAGCATCAGTGTCTTCTCCAGGGAGTCTTCTCTTCTCATGAGGTGGCCAAAGTACTGGAGCCTCAGCTTCACGATCTGTCCTTCCAGTGAGCACTCAGGGCTGATTTCCTTAAGAATGGATGCGTTTGATCTTCTTGCAGTCCATGGGACTCTCAAGAGTCTTCTCCAGCACCATAATTCAAAAGCATCAATTCTTCGGCGATCAGCCTTCTTTATGGTCCAGCTCTCACTTCCATACATCACTACTGGGAAAACCATGGCTTTAACTATACGGACCTTTGTTGGCAAGGTGACGTCTCTACTTCTCAAGATGCTGTCTAGGCCTGTCATTGCCCTTCTCCCAAGAAGCAGGCGTCTTTTAATTTCGTGGCTGCTGTCACCATCTGCAGTGATCATGGAGCCCAAGAAAGTAAAATCTCTCACTGCCTCCATTTCTTCCCCTTCTATTTGCCAGGAGGTGATGGGACCAGTGGCCATGATCTTCGTTTTTTTGATGTTGAGCCTCAGACCATATTTTGCGCTCTCCTCTTTCACCCTCATTAAAAGGTTCTTTAATTCCTCCTCACTTTCTGCCATCAAGGTTGTGTCATCTGCATATCTGAGGTTGTTGATATTTCTTCCGGCAATCTTAATTCCAGCTTGGGATTCATCCAGCCCAGCCTTTCGCATGATGTATTCTGCATATAAATTAAATAAGCAGGGAGATAAAATACAGCCTTGTCGTACTCCTTTCCCAATTTTGAACCAATCAGTTGTTCCATATCCAGTTCTAACTGTAGCTTCTTGTCCCACATAGAGATTTCTCAGGAGACAGATGAGGTGATCAGGCACTCCCATTTCTTTAAGAACTTGCCATAGTTTGCTGTGGTCGACACAGTCAAAGGCTTTTGCATAGTCAATGAAGCAGAAGTAGATGTCTTTCTGGAACTCTCTAGCTTTCTCCATAATCCAGCGCATGTTTGCAATTTGGTCTCTGGTTCCTCTGCCTCTTCTAAATCCAGCTTGCACTTCTGGGAGTTCTCGATCCACATACTGTTTGAGCCTTCCTTGTAGAATTTTAAGCATAACCTTGCTAGCGTGTGAAATGAGTGCAATTGTGCGGTAGTTGGAGCATTCTTTGGCACTGCCCTTCTTTGGGATTGGGATGTAGACTGATCTTCTCCAATCTTCTGGCCACTGCTGAGTTTTCCAAATTTGCTGGCATATTGAGTGTAGCACCTTAACAGCATCATCTTTTAAAATTTTAAATAGTTCAGCTGGAATACCATCACTTCCACTGGCCTTGTTATTTGCAATGCTTTCTAAGGCCCATTTGACTTCACTTTCCAGGATGTCTGGCTCAAGGTCAGCAACCACACTACCTGGGGTGTACGAGACATCCATATCTTTCTGGTATAATTCCTCTGTGTATTCTTGCCACCTCTTCTTGATGTCTTCTGCTTCTGTTAGGTCATTACCACTTTTGTCCTTTATTATGGTAATCTTTGTACGAAATTGTCCTTTATTATGGTAATCTTTGTACGAAATTGTCCTTTATTATGGTAATCTTTGTACGAAATATGTGAGAGCTAGCTGCAGTCAATCTCCTATTTCACTCTATTACTCCTCTGATCCAATGAGGAAAGAGGATGCCATTTTGAGAGCAGAAGATGTAGACCCCATCCCTTAGAATGAAGAACATAGAAAAGAGCAGCCTGTTCTCTAGAGTGGATTAAATTTTGGAAGCCATTCTGGCTCCTTTGATCCACTGTGAAGTTTTTTATTCCTTATGAAAACTTCACTGAGTCAATTCAAATGCTTCTGGACTAGTTGTTGTGATGGTTTTGTCCATCCCTATTCTGCGAATTTTCTTTTGAGGGCTGGGTCTTTCACTGGATATGTGGAACATTTGCACAAGGCATCAGCTGTGAACAGATAATACTGATGCTGTGGGCCCATCACAAAATGCTTTTTCTTGTCACCCCCCTCTGGTTCTGGCGGTGTAGCTGAGAATAAAGAATGGCATTGTGGGGTGGAACTAAAGCTAGAAATGCTGCCAATCTCAGGTTTGCGGGTTCGAACCCCACGTTGGGCAAAAGGTTCCCGTATTGCAGGGGATTTGCCCAATTCTATAATTCTATGAATTGTAATTTCAGATTGACAAATTCAGGATTGTTCACTACATCCTTAGCTCTACCCATTGATCCAAAAGGAAATGAAAAAACTCTAGTAGCAAAGGACCTTAGAAGCATACCCAGGAGCCTATAGCTTCTGGGAAGCATAACAACTTTAATTGTCAATTCCCTTTATTATTAGCCCTGGGAAGGCTGCAAACTATAGCTCCCAGGATTCTAGGGGACAATGGACACTTCCCAGCATACTCAGGGACATTGATGATTCTTGCCTCTATGTCTTGGAATTTGGAGATGAAGGCTCTGCTGTAGCTGGTGCTCCTTGGTTCCATTTTTTCCTTTTCTCCTTGGAAGGAAAGTTTGTGCCATTCTTATATAACTGAACCCAGAATCCTGCAGGCACAAATAGATTTCCAACCGATTATTTTTGTGGCTCTTTAAAGACATTAATAATGCTTAGGATGTGGAGAGCAGTTCATTGCAAGCAACTTACAGTGCCAGTGCCACATTTTTAAATACTTGCTTTTTAGAAAAGCAGGATTAGAAATATAATGATGACTACATAATCATGACAAACATATTGCACAGCAATAGCCATTTTACACTGGCTTCAGCTTCTGTCAAGACCGCACTATTCAGTCATTCAGATTTTCTTGCTGCTTTGCACTGTTGCACAGGACTCTGTCTCCTGTGCAGTAAAGTTTTTCATCATCCTCAGAAACATCTAGCATGAGGCCACAGCTGGAAATAGATGCCAGACAAAATGGACAATTAGTTAGCACTCATGGGGCCACTGTTTTTTTCCAACCCCAGACCATATTTTCAGCCAGAGAGACAAAATAATATTTCTTTGGTTGGTAAAAAAATCACAAGTTTTCAAAACCAGACATCATCACTAACAAGTTCCATGGGGAAAATGGAGTTGGTACAAAGAATCTACAAGGCACATCTTCTGAATGGAGACAGAAAAGGAATCCTTGGGAAAGAGATAAGAGATCAACATTTTCTTTCAGACTAACCCAGGCTCCTAGTTGCTTTTAGGAAAGAGATGTATGAAGTAACTGCACCTAGTGTTGGATGAGGTTCTGTGTCTTGGCTGGTTTATAGTAGTGGCTAACTGGCTGAGCAAGAAAATATTCAGCTCCAGTCTCACCTCAGCCAGATATTCAGCAGGTAGGCATGTGAAAGAATTGGTCCTCATTTTATAGGCATTTGAACAAAGGCATACAAGCACAGCCTAACTCAGGGGTGGGGAATCTTTGGCTAAATGTGGCCTAGCTACTCTCTTTTAACTGTAAGCTTTTTGCTACCTGTCTGTACTACCCCATGCCTTGCAATTAGGAATGAATGATAAATGAATGGATTTTTCATTCGGAAATAAGTTATTCAAATTCCCATTTGTTTTTATAACTGAAACAAATGAGGTTTGCTAGTTTTGTTTTTTACCCTTTCAATAAATGATTTCCCATGTCTGCAAACAATTGTCTCTTGGTCATAGCCTCCATGTGCAAATAGTGGGATATTAACAATGGGCTCCATTCTAGGGGTGCTGTTTCAGTTACTGAATCCTCTTAAATGTGATACACATGTGTTCTTATTGGCCCATAGAAACCCCCAACCCTGCAGTGGAAGATTAGATCTCTTGTAGCAATAACATTTTCCTTAAAGAGGTGGATATCATACCTCATCTACAAAAGCCCTTATAAGCTCAGATGTTATTTAAATAAAGGCACATGGAAATTAAGGCATGAATTGCTTCTAAACTGCATTTAATGTGAAGCACCTATGAAGTCTAGAAAAGCGTGAACACCACCGTGACATGGATAGTTTACTCAAGAGATGACCTTTGCTGACCAAGAATTCCTTCTAAATGTGACAGTAGGTGTCTTCCACCACTTAGACTTGATGTTGATCAATGTCCTAATGGAAGAGAAACAAGGTAAATAACCCACTTGGGTTGTTGACTGTGAACATAAACACTTGATTTTGGGAAGTGCTAGTGAAAATGTCATTGTATCACTAGCTACACGGAGACACACATAGACTGTTGAGTTAGGTGCCATCTATAATAGAGGTGTGTTAATCATAGTTATGAAAGTGTCAATGAAAAAATATTTGCTTGCCAGTTTGAAGGGTACTTTAAGCAGCAACTTATGTTGCTTCTAGATGGAAAGGAAATTAATCCATACGAAGAAATCCTTCTCCATATACTGCAGAAGTACTTTAACCTTGGTGCAGTGATAACACTAGTTAATTTCATGACTGGATGTAAGATGTTGCCGTTATTCTAAACTTTACTGCCATCATAAAAGGAATTAATTGAATTATCATATAGCGGTACTGGCAGTGGTAAAATACTGGTAGCACATTCTCTATTTAACCTCAAGTTAATATCCAGGTGTAATAGGCTTATGTGGCCCTCTATATTTACATAAAGATGCTCATAAAGTTGCTTTTGGGCACTTATTTGAGAATAGCCACTACATAAAGCCCAAAGGCTGGATCCAGGCTAGCAGAGCAATGCTACTGTGTCAGGGGAAGGATAATCAAGGTGGAAAACCAGGAAATACAGATTTCAGCCAGGCATACCAGGTTCACCAGCTAAAGTCATTCATAATCAGAGAGAGCTTGGCCACAGTTATCCATGCTTGGGTTTCTTCCCAGCTGAATAACTGTAATGTGCCCTATGGGGGGTTGCCCTTGCAAACAGTTCAGAAGTTGCAGCTACTGCAGAATGCAGCTGCCAGGGTTTTGATTATTTCAGCTAGTCAGAGCTATACAAGGTTGGTTATGAAGAGTCTGTACTGGTTGCCTGGATGCTACCAAGTCCAAATTGATGTTATGATGCTGACATATGAACCCTGGATGACTAGGGAGCAGCTCTCTCTCTGTTGTCCTGTCAGGACATCAAGATATCCTGTGGAGACCTTTATTGATATTCCACCTCCAAGCATAGCCCATTGTCTGATGATTCAAGCTATGGCCTTCTTGACTGTGACATCCCAAATGTGGGATGTCCTCCCCTTTGAGATACAGCAGGCAACTTTTGGTGCCAGTTAAGGATCTACTTCTTCCTTTGGGCTTCTGGTGGGAAGGTGGGCTGACACAACAAGGCCATTTGTCTTTATACTCAGAAGAAGTAAATGGAGTTAGTCTATGGAAAGATTTTAACAATGTTTTAACATTGCATTGATTTATTTGGTTCAATTATGTTGTGCGTATGTATCTGTTTTTAGTATGTAAACTGGGATCACTTGACAATCAAGGAGGTTTAAAGATCAATCAGTTAGCTTATTAATAACAAAGAAAGTGAAAGGATACCTATGCAGGAAATGTTGGACATGAGCTCAAAAACCCTACATGACTGGGGAGACTTTGTGTGTGCAGGTGTATGTACATAATCGCCCCTTTCAGATGTGGCACTAAACATGCAGAGGTCAGGTGATGGGGCAGGTTGCTGGGACAGAACCAATGTTAGGCATGCATTCAGTGCACATATTATTGTGCGTGAGAGAGTGAATCATTTTATAATGAGGGTGAATTAAATGGCACCTGGATGATCCGAAAGCTGGCAGGCAAGTTTGCACTATTAGCAATGCCACACAAATGTGAGCACCGTAGAGCGTTGATGCATGAACTCACCACTGCATTGTTGCAAACTGTTGACAGAAATATTTTGCAGCAATAGAGAAAATCCAATCTATGCAGAAGCCCTATCGTATACTACTCAGATACCTGGGTGATTCAGGCAACTCATTTCCAAGTAAATGTGGCCAGGGCCGAGGGTAAGAGCTGTATAACCGTTAATCCTTTGTTTGTTGTAAAATGTGGACTCTTGTTATTTTTCAATGGACTGTGTGCTTTCAAAAACACTGTGGTTTTTAAAAAGTTGCTCTTCATTTTTCATTAAAAAATACGGTGTAGGTAGGAAAGGTTTGTCCTTTTTGCTTATGCAGAGTAAAGATTGTGGATGTGTCACTGAAGATAAATGAACAACATTGTCGTTACAGAGGGCTCAATGGCAGAATCTCTTTTAGCTCTTAATAGTGCCCCCAGCTGAGCTACCGGTGAAGCAAATTTCTGATGGTAGCGGATGTGTTCTTAGTCAGCTTTGCCAACACAGAAAGAAATACTGAAAGGGGCTCTGTGTCTGATGGGACAACTTATTCATGTCACTAGGAATCCATCCACTAGGAATGGATTGACTTACTCCCCCAAACCTCTCCCATGTGCTATATGGACGTATGTGGGCACCAGGAAAGTCCTGACACAAGTAGTCTTAAAAAGACTGGATGTGGTGTATGAGCTCACCTATCCCTCAAATAAATTATCTCACACCAAGGTGAATTGTATTAGGATCATTGGAAACCTCTGAACTGGTTCTTAAAGATAATTTAGAATCTGTTGGGGATCCATTTTAAAGTTTCTACCTGTCACGGCTCCCGACTTGGACTGTGATGACATGGGAGATGGAAAAGGCTGGGAACAGGAACCACAGCCAAATAATCCCGGAAATACCCACCTTTCCAGAGATTCTGGTAGGAGGGGAGATCCCAGAACCAGCTCACTTCCTCTCTGCTTTCAGCCAGGGAGGAAGCCTTATCCTCTTCCTGGAATTATCAATCATGGGAAAAGACAGGCTGCTACTATAACTCTGCACCCAGGAGTAGCAGAAGGCGGCCTAGCCCCACCTCAGAGTGAAGGGTGAGGGCAGAGCTAGGGACCACCTCTTGGCCAGACTCTTCACAGATCATCTAAGTTCATAATTGGCTTTAGGCCACTGCTGGAGCAACATGTTCAATTTGCTCTTCTGAGACTGCCTGCCCATGGAGCTGACCAGGGTCCTGATCTCATAACCATGGCCAAAACTTGCTCGAACCCTGTGGGTTTGCAGCTTGCAATGGAATACCCCAACCCATTGTCATGACAACCATTTACGCCTGGTTTCCTTTCCAGCAAGGTATTGTTAGTGTAATATTTATGGCGGTTACTTTTATTTAACTGCGAGCATGTCATTTTATGTTAAGGAAGCAGCGTTGCCTCCAAATATCTTCTTCAATTATTGATGAAGCAGCGGTGGTGTGTAGCACACTTTTTCTTGAGTTTTAGATAAACTCTCCTGTCAAAGGCATCAAGATAGGAGGAATCAATGTGCATTGTCATTTTGACAGGGCATACTTTCCTATTACTGCATTTATGCATCTGCTGGGGGGGTGGAGAGAAAAACATAAGATTTCCGTACTGATAACAGCGAAGGTACAAGAAGGTGTGAGTGACTGGCAGGGGGAGAGATGTTTGCATTTGCATTGTAGGGCACATTGACAGAGTCTTTGCAAATTTAGCCCAACCACTTGCTGAACAATGCCTGCTGCTTCCCATTCAAGTGATTTAATTTATGACACCCACCATAATTCTATATTTGCTTATTATGGTGTAAGTCTTCTACCTTTCACTCCTGACACCTTATATATATTCATAGAATGCCTAAGCACAGAAAAGGTAATGATGACTCAGTTAGATGCTTCTAGCCCAGTAGTGTAAACCTCCTTCAAAGCCTGCCTTCATTAGCTAGGACAGATATGGATCTACTCAGTTTGCTTTATAACAACTAGGACTTCCATTCCTTTTCGTTGTTACTTGTTTGCAATATGCATTTTCCATGAGAGGAAGGGAACTATTTAATGGCTACTCTTCACCCCCTACCTTTCCCCAGGTTTTTCTGGCAACTCAAGGCTAAACTACATGGTATGTTCTAAATGTGTTTTTGCATCAAATGCAAATTGCATTGACAGCCGTGTGTGTGTGTGTGTGTGTGTGATATAACTAATGGGATCACTGCAACATGGAGGGGAAATGTAACCCTTTCCTCCCCTGCTTCAGTCTTGAGGAAAATCTCTTACAGCAAATAACAGAAGAGTAATTTTCTATAGTGCCACAACATTTACTTATACAGTGATATCTCGGGTTGCAGACACTTCAGGTTACGCGATTTCGGGTTGCACACCACGCCAAACCGGGAAGTACGGGAACGGGTTACTTCCAGGTTTCGGCGCATGCACAGAAGCGCTAAATTGTGCTTCGCACATGCACAGAAGTGCAGAATCATGACCTGTGCGTGCGCAGACGTGGCACTGCAGGTTGTGAATGTGCCTCCCGCGCGGATCACATTCAGAACCCGAGGTTCCACTGTACCGTGGAACCTTGGTTCTCAAATGCCTTGGTCCTCAAACATTTCGACTCCTGAATGCCGAAAACCCGGAAGTAAGTGTTCCAGTTTTCAAACGTTTTTTGGAAGCCGAATGTCTGATGCGCCTGTCAGCTATTGTTTCCAGGATGTCTGCACCAATTGGAAGCCGTGCCTTAGTTTTCGAACATTTCAGAAGTCAAACGGTCTTCTGGAACGGATTACATTCAGGAACCAAGGTACCACTGTATATTTAAAATGCACTGTCTAATATAGCAAAAAATGTAGTAAATAGGTGGTGTCAGCGCTGCCCAAGGTCCCAGCTCACACAAGACCAACGCTGCTTCTTTCTTTAGTATAAAAGTCTTTATTGAAGTTCAGTTTCACTTCCACACGCGCAGCGTGCAACGCTACGTCTGTACCTTAGACCGCCGAAGCTCCATCTGAATCTCCTCCCCCCGACACCAGTTTAAGATTCTAGCCTTACTCCACCTCTTCCTCTGTTCCTTCCTTCTCTGGGTCCGCCTGCTAGTCGGAGTCTCACTCTTCCTAGACTCCTCTGACGCTGAGTCCCCTGACTCTTCCCCCTCCCTCCTTCGGGCTTTTGGACCTGGCTCCCAATCCGGGTCTTCTGCTGCCCCGCGCTCCTGCACATTTGAACTTGGCGCGCGCGCGCAGCCTCCCACTTTCCTTCTGACCGTTGCACTTGTGTCACTGCTCCCTCCTTCGGGGAGGCTAGTTGGACCCGGCCTTCCCTCCGTTTCCCCACCTTCCGATGGGGGCGTGGTTATCCCTGACTCATCTTCTCTCCCCGCTGGAGGAGAGGCTGGTCCTGACTCATGTGACTCTTCCCCCCCACTGTGCTCTGGTGGGCGAACTGGTCCTGATCTTCCACTGCTCCCTTGGGAGTCCCCGCTGGCCCCTTGTTTCTGGAGCGTCCCCCCTGGGACCCCCCTTGCCCTTACCATAGGCGCCCCCTTCTGGGAATCTTCTGATTCGCTGGAGAAGCTCATGGAATCTCTCGGGTCACTGTCATATTCCCCTACGCTCCCCTCGGATTCCTCTTCTCCGCTCTCTATTTGCTCTCTCCCCTGTGCTTCTGCTCCTGAGCCTCTGACAGGTGGTTTACATAAAGCAATAAAAATACAAATACAAACAATAGCATTTAATAAAATTTCCCCAAAACTAGAAAAAAACAGCTGTACATCTCAAGGAAAACAGGAGTGTTCACACTAACAACAAAAAGAAGGCCCAGATTTCATGACAGCTTGGGTCAACATACACATTTCAAAGAGATGTTCAAAAGTCATTACTGTCTCTGGCTCATGAATTACCCGAGAGTAGGTGCTAGCAGCACGTTAGGGCAAGAAAGTGTTAAGTTCTCCCTTCATACCTGCTCTAATAACAATGACTATTTCACACCCCAGTTGATATGATGTGTGTCCAATAAATCAGGGTGGGGAAGTTGTGGCCCTCCAGATGTTGTTGGACTTCATCTCCCATTTTCTCTCTGGCCAGTTTGCCCAATGGTAAGCAATGATGAAAGCTGCAGTCCAGAAACATCTGGAAGGCCACAGGTTTCCTACTGCTGTACTAAAAGGATGGGGTTGGTAAAATGTACTTATTGCTAATTTAAATGCACAATTTGCAGGGATCCCCCCCCAAAACTGTTTGACCTTGGTTGGAACCTGACTGCCCACAGAGTGCTCACTTCTCTTCAGAGTAATAGCAACATATGTTCCTTCCTGAACTCCCCTATAACCTTAACCCTGGTAATTGTTATGCACTTTACTTCACTTGATCCATAATCAATTGAATCCCTAAAGGGAAGCCTTTATTTACCTGTTAACTAAGGGACTAAGCTAATGGAAAACTAGTGCTGGAGCAGGGGCTGGAAACAGAATAGAGGATATGGGAGCACACATTAGAACCCCTCCTGTAATGTCCCTTCCTCCTTATATTCCACCCACAACCCTTCTGCTTTTAACACTTGACTGACATGCTCCTTCTTGCAATCAGGAACCCTGCATTTTGCTTTGATTTAATATTTCTACACCATTTTGCCAAGAGTGAAGTTGAGCTCAAAGCAGCTCGCGCCAGCAGCAAAGCATCAACAAATAAAAACAACACTTCCCTAAACAAAAGACATACAGTCGTACCTTGGTTTATCGTAGTCCATTCCGAAAGTCCGTCCGACTTCTGAAATGTTTGAAAACCAAGGCGCGGCTTCTGATTGGCTGCAGAAGCTTCCTGCGCTCAAGCAGAAGCCGTGTTGGACGTTTGGCTTCCGACAAACGTTAGAAAACCAGAACACTCACTTCTGGGTTTTCGGCATTCGGGAGCCAAAACGTACAAGTACCAAGGTGTCCAAGAGCCAAGGTACGACAGTACACAAAAAGTGCAATGAAAGAATTGAAACAATATCAAGTACAAAAATCACAAAATACCCGTCAGTCACACTGGATATATGTTAGGACCTCCCATTAATCCCAAGCCATGAAACAGCAAATCTACCTTCACCCAACACATCTCTAGCTCTCAACTCGGGGAGTGGGGGTGGTATATGCTCCCCTCCTGTCTTTCACCATGGATGGGGTGGATTCTGTCAGGAGCTCGTCCTACACTCGAGTAGGACCCTGGCAGGGACACATGCCCGGCTGGCACGTTCTCTCCCTCCTGGTCATTCGTTCAGGAGCTTCAAAAGCTTTCTTCTACCCAAACATCACAGCGACTGATGCCAACAGACACTGGCACACTTAGGGATCTGCAGAGTCTGTGCAGTTCATGTGACAGACCTCAGCAACTCAGCATTTTGGCTAATCTACGTTATTTACATATAAACACACACGGAGCACTGCAACATGGCTCCCTCTCTCTCTCTGGCATCAGACAGCAAAGAGAAAAAACAAAGGACAACAGTCCCACTTCACGGAACACAGTAACACAAACATCCTGTCTCCGTCACTTCCCACTCTGTGGAGTCAAAGCATACCACATCATGTGAAAGACAAAAATCCCATGACTGCAATGATGGAGTAGGAATTCTAACAGATTCCACCAACAGCCTGGGAGAGAAACTATCAGGGTTATCATGTTTCCTGGTCATGCAAAAGCTTGTAAGTACATTCTCTGGAAGGCCCCTTCAGGCCTTCATTCCTTATGTCAGAAGGTCAGGGTCCACAGGGCAGTGGCACATGTTTGGACATGGGGGTGTGGCCAGTGTGTGTGGCCTCCTCATGCTTACCGTATTTTTCGCTCTATAACACGCACCCGACCATAACACGCACGTAGTTTTTAGAGGAGGAAAATCTGTAGGCATGCCACCCGTAGGCATTTCCTCCATAACACGCACAGACATTTCCCCTTACTTTCTAGGAGGAAAAAAGTGAGTGTTATGGTGCAAAAAATACGGTACATTCCGTGTTCTGGGATAATGCCCAAACAGGGCTTCAAAAACCAAATGAGGAACCTGAAGCAGCCAAACTTGCAGGATGCCAGGCTGCAGAGGAATACCACACCTTCCCTGGTGATACTGAAATTGCCTGCTTTACTGCTAAAAATAATATTCGGTTTACTGCTAGCAACTGTTATATAGGAAATGTAAATTTGCTCTTTTTTTGTTCACAGGTTGTTTGCTTCTCCTAAAACCCTGACAATTTCTCATCCATCTTCTCCCACCTATAAGTAAAAGTGTTGACATATCCTTACTTTTTCGTAATCCCATTGATTAACGATGGTGCCACCTATGTTTTATGAGGATTAATCTCAGTCTTACATTTTCCGTCTCATCCTCAAATACCCCTGATTTCCCCCCCATTACACTTGTCCTCCACACTAGTTGCTTGTAATCATCCTCCTGGAACACATTACATGTAGTTTCTGAAAATGCATCTTTAAAAATGTAATATCTGATAGCTCATGTCTTTCACACCAGCAGTAATCCAAAATCACACTGTGGCTCCATGAATTCTACATAAAATAATTCATGCTATGTTTTCAGAACAGTTCCCTGCCAACAGCCCATGATGTGCATTAATATCATTAATACATTAATACACAGGCGTATTTTTTTTACAGCCATCTATAATGAATTATATTGCCAGAGGACATTACTCAGAAATGGCCACCTGCATAAAATAAAGCACATCTCTGATTTTGCACTTGCTAAGGCACTTACTCTTCTAAAACATTAAATAGCTATAAGGGAATGAAATAATCTAATACAGATGGGCACATTACTAATGATATTGCAGCAGGCTTCATATAGCACATTTATAGGAGACACGCACACAGTACAAGGACATGAGAGCACACAATTTATCTTTATGCATAAAACCTCCCAGGAGCAGCATTCTAAATAAAGAAACATGATTCTGTCTGTGTTTCCTGCCACCGTCCTGAAAGGGAAATCGGTATATGTAACATATCCAGAGGTCTTGTAAACACGACACAGTCTACCTAGAATTCAGGCCTTTTACATCCCACTGGTGTCAATGGTAGATATAAGCATGTACTTAATTCCCCCCCCATTGAATTCCATGGGACTCAAAAGTGAATGGTTGCCTTGGGGAGGTTATGTCAGTCTTTCCCTCCCATGCAAGGAGGGGAGACCAGCCTGGCTGCAGCCATCAGCTAGAGAATGAGTAGCTGGCTGCAATGACTTTCTCCTGTCTTTCCCAGAAAGAACTCTGTGCCAGCCATCAGTTTTTCCTGGGTCTGAACAGGTCCTAGTGAGGGGAAGGACACATTGGCCTCTGCTACTAGCCAGAGGAAGAAGGCATGTTTCGGTATTGTTTTAATGTGCTGTCAGCCACAAGGCATTCATTAGACCCGGACAACAGAACATAAACCTTCAAAATAAGAGGTAAATAATGCTTAACTGACTCACAGCACAGCCCTAGACATGTCTGCTCAGTGCTCCTATTGAATTCAATGGAACTTACTTCCAGATAAGGACTGCAGCCTAGATTTTTTGTCCATTACATCTCAACATTTTATTTAGAGAGAAACCTTTGCTTTACATCCTAACTCATAAAGGATTCTGTGAGACTCAAATACTTGGTCAACACATTGTAAATCATCATTTTTGATTTTTCTTTAATGGTGCAATGAATCCTCATGGTTTTTAAAATCTGTTCTTTGAGTACCCATGACATTACCATTTTAATTTCATTAACAACTTGCATTTCAGATTTTTTGTGTTTTGTAAGTAGTTCTCTCTACCTAGATTTTCTCATTACTTCCATCTATTCCCCCACTTTATTGACCTGATTATTCTCGTTTTGTCCCCTCACCACAGTCCTTTTTCAACTTGAATTACTATGTCCAGTGTGACTTGCTCAATGAACTGGATAAGAAGCAGACTTTTAGCACATCTAGAAGAAAAAGAAACCGCTTAATGATTCTACAATTAGTGTTCCAGTCAATCTCTTCCAAGGTGATAACTGAAATCCCATCAGATCAATGTTCTTACAATACTTTAGTCCTCTCGAAAGGGCAGTAATATTACCTGGTCTGCCTCCCAATCTTTCTGGAGCAGAGTAATAGCATTGAATGTTAGGGAAAAGGAGAGACTGACCAAGTTTATTTAATAAGCTGAAGTGCTATTTTGTGCTCTTTTATTCCCTAAAATAATGTTCATCTTACTTTAGTTTTGGCATAATCAGTTAAGCAAATCTTCTGTGCTGAATTCTACGGGTGTAAGAAAGTTCAGATGTTCCAATGTGCCCTAAAGTTCCCATTGATTTCAGTAGGTTTTTCCAATATATGTTTTGCTTATACTAAACTAGTTATTCTGGTAGAAGTAATATGCCATAAAAATGACTTATACAAAATTCTTAAGCATCTGTACCACTGCATTTCCCTGTGAGATGTATAAAAGTTATTGTAGGCACCAGTCTGTCTTGAGAGACAATGGAGTACGCCTCCGGGGGTGAAGTCAAACCGCTGTGTTTGCAGCACTGAAGTGACCACCTCATGGTGCAAGCCTGGGAAGTGTGTATGGAGGTTCTGGGCTGCCCAGATAACAAAACTGCCCTCTCAGCCTTGCTGATGTGGTCCAAAGAAGAGCACAAACTTGGCTGCAGGAGTTACCAGACGGAGGTGTCCAAGACAGCTTCCAACTGCCTTAGGGACTCCACTCCAGCTTTGTGTAGGGTTTACTCCTCAACCTTTTCTTCTCCCAAAGATATCCCACCAGGCAGCAGAGGTTTAGGATCAGAGTTCTCCTGGATGGAGAGCTCCATCTGCCCCAAACTTCCCTCTACAGCACGTGCAGAAACTGCCTTCTTGACTCTTGGGCCCACTATTGGTCTCATCTACTCAATATGCCAGAGCCTGGCTTCACATGCAGGGGAAGTTCCTAACTCTTTTTTTTAAAAAAATAATATTTATTACTTTTAAACCTTACAAAAAGGAGAAAAGAAAAGAAAAAAAGAAAAAGATATTTCAGGACGTATTTCAAAGTTCCTCCAAATCTGGAGGTCCCCACAACTCCAGTCTCCTCCTGACCCAAGTCCAGGTCCCAAAGGTCAGTAAATCCCTGCATGAAGGGATCTATCCAACTTTCCTTCTCCAGTCCAAGCGGGGCTCCAATCCTCAAAATCTGACTTTCTCTAAATTCACTCATAAAAAGCATCAACTTATAGTCATCAAATTGCATCTGTAAGGCTGGGGCTCTCTCCCTCTCCACTTGTGCTACTTTAGGTTCAACAACAACAACTTTCTCCCCCGCCTTCTCCACAATTTGCCATGTCAAAGTAGATCCCTGTATCGATTCCTGAATAGTTTCTGTAATAATGTTAACTCTTTGTCCCAAATTAGTCACTTTTTGTCCCAAATTATCAATTTTTATAGTCATCACATCCGTCTTCTTATGGAGCTGTTCCAGTGAATCATTTATCTTACATAATGCAACCACTTAAGGCTTCTTCTGTCAATATTCTTAATGCTCCAAGGTCAGTCCCAGATTCTCACAGTTTTTTATCTTGCAGCTGGAAATTCCCCCAGCTCAGCTCATGTAACAATTTCAAAGGCTTCCTCTAGGGGGAAACAATTTCTATTTGTATCAATCCTTTTAAGCACAGTTCAAGCAATAAAGTTAGTTTCAATTTTCAGTTACTTTTACTCCTTTTTAAACGCAGAAGGAGACAATGGAAACAATGTATTTCTCTTATTTAACTAGCTGTCAATGAACGATCTATTCACAGTCAATGAGCATTTCCAAAATGTCAGTCTTACTAGCAGCCCGTTTCAAGGTTCAGAGCGGTGGTAATTTGACTTTCTTCACTCTCTCCTGCAGGCTTACACGATCCAAAATTCCCCCCCCCTTCTTCTGCTTCCAAGGGGGGTTTAATAATTTTAGCCGATGGAAGTTTAATCCTTTACGGAAGGCTTTCCAAGACTTTAGCTTGCAGCCTCTTTGCTTCAGTCTATTTACAAAAGAGGAAGGCAGACTTCCTGTTTGAAACCTCCCCGTTTCGGTGCCAAATTAAGACGTTTAAAAATCCAATTTTCCATTCTACTCACGGGTAGTTGTTTTAAAATCAAATTGTCCACAGGAAAAAGTCAGCGCTGTCCGGCAACAGCAATGCGGCTTCACTCCGTGAAAGAAGCAGTCAATTCGAAGCACCGCGCCACTCACCCCACGTCACACCGGATCCCCGAAACCAGGTTTCCCCACGAGTAGGGGAGGCGCAAAAGGTGCCAGCCGAATCCCACGTTCACAGGCTTCTCCCGCCTGTGATTTTTTGTCAGTCCCCGCCTTCGCCGTGGTGGCCAGACCCCAATTTCCACGAAGCAAATTCCTCCCAATCAGAGGAATTCCGCCATTGCCGGAGGCGCCAACCCGGAAGTTCCAGGGAAGTTCCTAACTCACTGAGGGGTTGAGACCAGTTGGCTACTCTCACCTGGTTTCGCCAGCCATTTGAAGCCTTTTCCAGGGGTGTGGTCACTGTTGCCTGGGGACAGCTTCTAGGTGAGAGCTGAGTGCTAGGTAGGGACCAAAGGTGGACAAAGTACTCCAGAAGGAGCACGACGTGTTCCCCACCAGTTGTACTATGCCTCCTCTATCATCTCATACACCCTGATGTAAAATAATGGTCCTGGGAATGTTATGCTTTGTAACATCATGCCAAAAATGAGTTGAGAGATGGGCAGGGTTGGAGAGGAAGAAAAGAAAGCTGAAACAAATGATCAAACATTGTAGGCCAACTAAAGATCAGCCCTGCATCCTCTGCCTGCAGTTTGGCAAGATGGTAGGGACAGATAGCTGGAAAGAAGGTTCTCCTGGTCTTGCTGAGTTATGTCCCCTTTTATTTGATTCATTCACTGTCTGAAGGTTGGATGGTCCCTGCTGTCCAAGACAGTGGGCAGGGAGACCTTGGAGGGGGGCACTGACCGCAACCTGCCAAAGGTCCTCCCCAAAACCTAGTGTCAGCAGTGACCCCACAGGGAAAACCATCCATAGGGAGACATTAGAAGACACATTATAGGTTCAATTCACTAGCTACAATATACATTTTTGTATGTGCAGTACCTACCATGCCCCTCTTCACGTGGTGAAGACACAGAAATGTTGCACGGTGCAGCAGTGCTTATGTTAATTTCATACACAGTTTTTATATATATTGATATGATTCTCAGCCTATAAAATATTAATGTGACAGCTGACATCATGAGAAGATGATATGATGGTTTGGAAATGGCAGCCTAGTTAGCCTATTCCATGTCTTTTGAGTAATACAGGTGTGCTTTTATTTCCTTGACTGTAGGGTGGTTTATTTTGGCAGCAGCAACCTGTCAATACTTCAGTGTAATTGTTTGTTAGCTGAGATGTTTTGAAGGTACGTAACATGTAGAGTATGTCCTCTTGGGAACAGCCATCCAGGATGTGCCTGCCAGAATCAGTGGTAGAACTTTTTCATATAGCAGGGATGTTTTCTTTCTTTCTTCTTGACTGGCAAGCTGTCATTTGCCGTCTTGTTAGCATTGCATTGCAAACAAGTGAGATGGCGTCTTTCTCCAACATCTGCTTAAGCCAACGCTTCTCATTTCCATTCTCATGCTCCCGCCATCTTGATGAGGATTGAATGATGACTGCTAAGGTCTTCAAAGGAAAACACACTGGATATGTCACCTCTGCAATGTTTAATTCCTCTAGGATCTTTCGGGTTCATGAAGTTCAAGTGTGTGCTCAAAGTTCTTTAAACAAGTGTCTCCTCCCCACCCCACATTCAATTAGACAAATAGGACCTGCAACAAAATGTTGCAATGAGCCAGCCATGTCCTCTTCCAAGAATCTCCATTGCAACCCTCTGTGGGGAGTTTGGGGGGGGGGGAGAGGAGATTGCTCCAGTATACTCCCTTCCAAAAGGGTGTGTGCATGTACACACACACACACACACACACACACACCCCTTCTTTCTCCTCAATTGTCCAATTTGCCTACAGTACTGTTGTCACTTGCCAGCTGAATTCACTGTTAGCAGGATGGTTTGAATTAGGGCTGCATTGTTTCATTATGCTGTAACACCAAGGGGAGCACTGTCTTTTGTAATGGAGAACGTTCCATAATGCATATTTAAAAACATCAGTCAATGTGCCCAGTTTGTTAATTGATTCCAACCCGGCTACTTATCATTCCAACAAGTTCTGTGCAAAAAGAACGGGACCTTTTGTGTTTACAAAATATTTGAAAATGCCATAGCAGAGTTAAATTTGTTTCTCCTCTGCAAGCAAAGCTTAACTTAATAAGCTCAGGCTTATTACTGCTTTGTGGGGCTGTTTACCTAAGAGTTACTAATAAGTGTGGGGGGGGAGGGGGTCATGGCTCAATCCCTGGCATGTTAACAAGATGACAAATGACAGTCTGTCAGGGGGAAAGAAAGAAAGAAAGAAAGCATGGATCAATCCCTGATATCGCCTGGTGGGGCTGTGAAGGAACCTTCCCAGATGGACCAGTGGTTTGACAGCTTCCTATATAGACCTAAATGCAACAAAGGTTAGGTGTGCTAAAGACCATTGATTTCAATAGGCTTAAGCAAGCTTAACTCGGCAGTGGATTTAGGCTATAATAACTACTATAACCACTTACAACTGCCTGTCAGTTCTCAGAGGCCAATATTTTGCAAGCCGGACAGCCATTCATGTTCAACTGGATGACAGAGTAACATTCATAGAAAACCCCAGCTCTCTCTATAAATACATTTTGTATGAAATGAATATCAGGAAGATTTTCCTACGGCATTAAGGATTCCAATGAGAATATATAGGACATGTGAATGAGAAGATATACTGGCTTAAAAAAAGAAAAAGTGATCCTTTCTCTCCACCTAAAGAACACCAAAGGGCTATACCAATGGATGCTTTTTATTTACCTTGTGGTCATCACTTTCAGCTGTGACTCACATTTTGCAAACACATTCAAAAATACTTTTGCCACCATTCTCTCAAACCTATAGGCTAGGGGAAGATGAAAATTAAACAAGAGGATTAGGTGGCAGAAGTGAGATGGTGGGGTCTGCTTTCTCTTCACAAGTAGCTAAGGAACAATTTAAGAGGTGCTGTAATTGGATTAAAAGACTTGCAATTTTCTCTCACTTTTGGCGGCTCCCTTTAGGATACAAACTTTCAAGTACGTTTGCAGGAACTTAATTGTTCTCCAGAGTTCACATCTGTGTTACGGCAGCTTTACATTTAAAGTGTTTGGCATGCTCCCTCTAGACTAGAGATTTAAAATATTATGTATTACCCTTACTGCCATTTGAACAGATTGAAAATCTTTAGAACACCTTTGTTTGTTCTCACTTCCTAATTAATACTTTCTACTCCAGTTTGAGAATCTCAACAGCATTCACTTTTGTAACATTTTAAAATATCCAGCTGTGTGCCCTAGTTATTTACTTGCTGTGTGAGCAGAAGTTGCCCTCGTCCAGGGCAAGTATTATGCTCGTTCTGCTCAAAGGAGCACAGCAAACATTTCTAACATAGAAGGGACTAAGTGTCTGTTTCGTGCCCAGCTTAGCACAGTAGTAGCAGTGTGCCAGGTGTGTTGGGAAAGTAGCAGTGTGTCAGGTGTGTTGGGAAAGCTACGTTGAAAAATGTAGGTATGAGATAGCTCAGCCTTCTCCAACTTGGACTACAACTCTCATCAGTTCCAGCCAGCATGCCCAATCATCAGGGATGATGGGAGTTGTAGGACAGCAACATCTGGATGACACCTGGTTGGGAAATGCTGATTTAGCCCAGGAGAACCAACATTGTACCTCAGCTTGAGCTATTGCACTCAGATCTTGCTTGTAGGCTTCCCATAGGCATCTAGGTGTCCACGGTCAGTACAGAATGTTGATGTGCTTTTGGCTGATCTATCAAATCTCTTCTTATGTTCTTATGAGCCAGTGCTGATTTGCTTTTTGTCCTCATCCTAGATAATTCAGAATAATAATAATAATAATAATAATAATAATAATAATAATAATAAATTTTATTTATATCCCGCCCTCCCCAGCCGAAGCCGGGCTCAGGGCGGCTAACAGCAATCAAATAATCAAACAATCAAATAAACCAACATTCTAAAAATATTTCATTATAAAAATTAATTAAAATCAAGTTGATGGCAACCATTAAGCAAAACTCTGTGCAGGTTGCCAGAGGAGGGAGTCAGGCTGCGCCCTGACCAAAGGCCTGGTGGAACAACTCTGTCTTGCAGGCCCTGCGGAAAGATGTCAGGTCCCGCAGGGCCCTAGTCTCTTGTGACAGAGCGTTCCACCAGATTGGAGCCGCAGCCGAGAAGGCCCTGGCTCTAGTTGAGGCCAGCCTAACCTCTCTGAGGCCTGGGACCTTCAGGATGTTTTTATTTGCAGACCGTAGGTTTCTTTGTGGGGCATACCAGGAGAGGCGGTCCCGTAGGTACGAGGGTCCTAGGCCGTATAGGGCTTTAAAGGTTAAAACCAGCACCTTAAACCTGATCCTGTACTCCACCGGGAGCCAGTGCAGCTGATATAGCACCGGATGAATGTGGTCTTGCAGCGAAGACCCCATAAGGAGTCTCGCCGCGGCATTCTGCACCCGCTGGAACCTGAGAGGTGCCGGAACTGAGTTACAATGAGTTCCGGCTGAAAAAAACCCCTACTTAATTCTAATTAATGCATGAAGGTGTTAAGGCCATAGAGTAAGCTGTTCTACCTGCTAGCTCACCTGGGGGGGGGGGAAACTAGGTCAGCAAGACTTTGTTCCCTTCCAGTCTACCTGGTGAACACAGTGTGAGAAGAGGCTAAGATGCTTGCTCCAGTTTAGCTGCATGGCTCTCACGAGCCATTCTTATTTTCCTATACCAATAACTGAAGAAACTTACACTACTTTTTGACTAAGTTTTATTGCCTGTGTAACATTTCTGGCTGCTCCTTGGAAAAGCACATGAACCTGACCTCTGAAGAGCTTGTAAGTAAACCATTTTTAACTTTCCAAACGTGGTCTCTTTTTCTATGCTAGGGAAAGTGGGAAACTTTAGAAGTAACCTGGAAGGGCATATTTTAAAGGACTAACAGCCTCTGTTTCCATGCTTTGTGTTGCTGCATTTGTTGTAATTTTAAATCTCTGCCAGCGTTCTCACACCAAACAGTACTTGTCCCAAACCTGGATCTAGGCATCCAGGAATTCTCCTTTTATACTCATTTTTTCCTTGCACCAATAGTACAGTCCTCATATGAGGACTATTGCACCCAGTACTCTTTTTCTAGAAAAAGAGGTGCCAGAAATCACGATAACACCTCCCTCATTCTCTTATAATGGCAATGGTGCCCACCGGAGAGGTTCCGGCTGAAAAAAGCCTGATGCTATCTCAATAAAATTCATTTGAACTGCCTAGCAAGTGCAGATTTTACCATTTAAAAAAACAAAGATTTTCATGTTGAATCAAAACATTTCATTTTACTGCTAACTGCTATTTATTTCCAAACTATTCTGTCCTAATTCATGCCCATTCTGGCCTTCCTGGAACCTGCATTTAATTGATACATAAAAAGTCATACACACGATGTCATATCAAGTCCTTGGTCTGTCATCCTCTTAAGAACCTCACCCTAATTCCAAGTTTAAGTCTCAGTTCTTCTGAATATTCAGATTTAAGCTTAATTTTATTCCTTCATTCTTGTCCTAGTGTTTAAATATTTACCTGGATTTCTGAAAGAAAAAACTATAGATGGACTGGGCAAAGGCAGCAGTGGTGCAAAAAGAATTCAAGTAACCCTCTCAAATCGCCTTTCAATATTCTTTGTTCCTGGCCAACAGGCCATTGATCTCCTTTTCTTCTCCACACCTGAGCCATTTGTATGTGTGTGCAAATGTCAGTCAGTTATATACAACACCTTTGTTTCTTTTGTTCCAGATGTCTCATCAGCACATTATTTTCTGCTGATTCCCACTCACCTAGGGCTCCATGGGAGCAGTGCTTGCCCTACAGCCCAGCCATGGCCCAGTCTCAAGGCCATAACCTCCCATGCAGCCATGGGAAGTGGGGGGGGGAGAGATCTGACACCTTCCCCTTCCAGCTGTGCTGGACGACAGGGATGGGGCCTATCACAAGGACCACTCCAGACACAAGGGAAGGGGCAGATTGTGCCTGCCACCTACCAGTCCTTAAGAGTGCGACCTTGTAGAGAATGCTCCATTTGGAGGTCTTTGCTGGATTCAGAATGCGGCAGCTAGACTGGTGACTGGGAGTGGCTGCCAAGACCATATTACACCATTCCTGAAAGACCTGTATTGGCTCCCAGTATGTTTCTGAGCACAATTCAAAGTATTGGTGCTGGGCCCAGTATACCTGAAGGAGCATCTCCACCTCCATCATTCTGCCCGGACACTGAGGTCCTCCTCCAAAGGCCTTCTGGCAGTTCCCTCACTGCGAGAAGTGAAGTTGCAGGGGACCAGGCAGGGATCCTTCTCAATAGTGGCGCCCGCCCTGTGAAATGCCCTCCCATTAGATGTCAAAGAAATAAATAACTGACTTTTAGAAGACATCTGAAGGCAACCCTGTTTAGAGAAGTTCTTAATGTTTGATCGTGTTTTTAGTATTCTCTTGGGAGCTGCCACCATGTTCAGGGCCAGGGAGGATTCCCACCCCCCCCTGCAAATAAATTGGCTGGCCTGCAGGTTTCACCTACCTCATAGCAGCAGTCACAACACTGGCAGATAAAGCATTGGGTTGGATGCTTAGCTGATTGGGTACCCCGTTAAAGGGGTCCAGGAAAGATGTCTTTGTCCAGACGGCCACAGTAGGGTCAATGGACCATAACACCTTTCCCAATGGCAGCCCAACTGGGGTCAACACACCAGGTCCATGTCAGGTACAACTACCCAGCTCTGGGTCAACTCCACCATAGTTATCAACCAAAAGTTGGGTTGCTTGATACTGAATTCATACCCAATGCTTTGGTCAAAACATACATAATCAGTAAAATTGTGGCCTATTTCAATCCAATGCCAATCTCCTGTGCTTATTTCTCTGTTTTCTGGCCCTTACTGGATCTGCTGGCAAAAATTCCTGGTCAAATGCAAGAACCCATTTTCAAGTCCTTGTTCTTGTTCTGTCTGCTGCCTTTGATCTCTGTGTTGTATATCCACTTCTTTAGAGCTTGTTATCTGATCAAACTGTGACCAGTTTCGCTGATAAATTGAGTGGTGTTTCCAAGTAATTCCACCAGCAGTCTTGGGTGGGTGTTGCAACAAGGTCCCATTCACAGACAGGCTTTGAATTTGTGGTCAGCCTCGGGTTGAAGACATCTCTCATTATCTGTTAGTCTATAGTAAGATGACTATGGGGTTTGCAGCGCTCATCTTGCTTTCAGGCTGAGGGATCCAGCGTTTGTCCACAGACAGCTTTCTGGGTCATGTGGCCAGCATGACTAAACCACTTCTGGCACAATGGAACACCATGACAGAAACCAGAGTGCACAGAAACACCATTTACCTTCCTGCCATATTTACCTTCCTGCCATACCTATTTATCTACTTGCACTGGCGTGCTTTTGAACTGCTAGGTTGGCAGGAGCTGGGACAGAGCAACGGGAGCTCACTCCATTGACGGGATTCGAACCGCCGACCTTCCGATCGGCAAGCCCAAGAGGCTCAGTGGTTTAGACCACAGCGCCATCTGCGTCCCTTGTTAGTCTATAGAGACCCAACAGATCACTTTCTGAAACCTTTGTTCACACAAGTAAGTGGGTACACCCCATCAGAAATGGTTCAGTTTCTTCTGAGTGACAGTAATAGCTTTGTAACACAGAGATTGGCCCTCTATGCACTGGCTGCAAAACAACAGCACCCACAGTTAGGAAAAATGAGTTAGATAAAATCACTATAAATTGTTGTAGTGATTCGGAGCTTTAATCTGAAATCAAGATTGATTTGAGTTTGTTGGTGTCTCTGGTAACTTCTCTCTCATGTTGGCTTATATTGTGGATGGGGGTTCTGTATTATTTCATTAATACTATTGCTACAAGTTTATTATTGCCTTTGGCTAGAACAAAAAAAAATATGAACTGACCTGTACCCTCTTCCCAATTGATTGCAGATTGTAAACTGGGATTACTTCTGCATTTTGCGCAGCAATTAACCCACTGATTGCATCGAAGAAATGCTAAATGCTATTAATAGCAACCTTTGCACAAATTATAATGATATGCCAGTGCTCAAAGGCAATATACAGTACCTGTTATTAACAAATGCTGATGGGAAACAATGAGAACGTTATCACCATTGCTAAGGACATTCTTATGGACAGAGACTGGAGTAGATGGGCTCTTGGCTTGATAAGGCAATGTCATGACACTTGGCTATTGAAATAGAAAATCTCATGCAAACCATCAGTACTTCACAAGTTTGTAGGTAGCTGTTTTGAGAGCTTACATGAATCATTTAAATCTGCCACTGTGCATTTATTTCAAAAATGGCAAATACATCCCAACCCATGGCTATAATTTTGTTTCTTTTATAAAGTTTTCAAGCTTGCAGTTAAGATATTTCTAAGCTAAGGGGTTGCTTTGTATAGTTAATCATTAGATTCACATTTATTCTGCTCCTTATATATTCATTAACATTTCTATAATAAAGAAAATAACTTTCCCCTTAAAGACTGTGCTATAAAGCTTTAATTTTCACAGTTAATATGGATGTTTTTCTGCCAATTTCCATGGCATTTTATTTCTTTCCATCCATCTGGCAAGCAGTCAGCATACAACTGATCCTTCTATACAAATTCCAAAATCTCCTTTTCTTTATGCTGCTCTCCATGGCTAGCAATCACAGGGAAGGATTATTATTTGAATTAATTCCGTAGAAAATGTCATCGTAACGTTATGGAAGATTTTCCCCCGCCATCTATCTGGTTCAGAGAAAAATCTGTGCATTTTATTTTTTTTAAGATAAAAGCTTTAAAAAATTTAGTAGAGCAAGGTTGTGGCTAAGAGTATTATCAGACACTCCTTAAAAAGCCATGCAGGATAAACAGGATCAACCTATGAACTGGACTAATAAAAATGAAAAGAAAAATAGCACAAAATTTGACATTGTGCACATGAGGACTAATAGCAAATCATGTTATTGCTGACTCGGAATGAGAGAGGGAGATGAGTTCCTCTAGAACAGGAGAACCTTCTGCAATAACCAGGTGACGGTAGCCAATGGGTCTCAAACTCTCAGTGAGTTAGGGACATCCTCTGCATGCGAAGACAGCCTATGGCGGATTGAACAGATGAGACCAATAGTGCATCTAATGGTCAAGAAGGAGGTTACTGCATGTGCTGTAGAGGGAAACAAGGAGCAGAGGAAGATAGCCCATCTAGAAGGAGGGGGAAAAAACATTTCTGCTGTCTTGTGGCTATACTCAGTGCTTTTTTCTAGGGGAAAAACGGGTTCTGTTACTGCATAGCATTGAGTACTGCCGGAAAAAAGCACTGCCATTACTTATGGTACATGCTATATGCCTCTGTGGGTATGGCAACTACAGTGGTGCCCCGCAAGATGAATGCCTCGCAAAACGAAAAACGCGCAAAACGAAAGGGTTTTTCGGTTTTTGCGTCGCTTTGCTAGACTCGCTAGACAATTTTCCCTATGGGCTTGCTTCGCAAGACGAAACGTCTTGCGAGTTCTTGCGAGTTTGTTTCCTTTTTCTTAAAGCCGTTAAGCCGCTAAGCCGTTAACAGCTGCTAAGCCGCTAATAGCCGTGCTTCGCAAGACGAAAAAACCGCAAGATGAAGAGACTCGCGGAACGGATTAATTTCGTCTTGCGAGGCACCACTGTAGTTTTCATGGTTTTTACTGTCACTCCCATCCACAGGAGCAATTGTGTGCCAGCAACATATCTCACTCCCTAGTAGAAATATGTACCAGAGGCCTTACTTAATGAGTTCTGTGTTTGAGGAGCTGAGGAGCAATCCCCCTAAGCTAACATTAAATGCATGGGCTTGAGGGAAGAGTCATTCCATGACATGATAGATACAAAATGTGGGGAAACTAGTCTGTGACCAGATCATAGAATTTTAGAGTTGCAAGGGACCCTGAGTCAGCTAGGTGCCAGCTACAACCTGGCCACACTCTCTGTTCTACCATAACTGCTAAAAAGTTGCCAGTGCCCTTATGACCACCTTCTCTTTCTCTAGGTTTCCCCCACATGAATTAAAACAGACCAAGGGTCACATGAAGTTAAGGTCAAGGGCTGCATTTGGCCCTCAGGTTTCTACTTTCCCCACCCCTTCTCTAGATTATTGTTCACCCTCTATTCATTATGACTTCCCTTCTCTAGTTGTCCATTGGTCCTCTGACATCTCTTAAAACCATTCACCTTATCAGACTTCTGTGATAAGGCAAGTGATGGGGCAGGCAAGTGTACTGGGAAGTGTGGGATAGCATAACAATATACCACCTCCCTCAGAATGAATGCTCCATAAATAGCCGATGTTCCCATTCCCCATCTCCCCACGAGTTCGTTGCAAACAAATTGGGAGGAATGCCCAAGAAACAGGTTGTCTGGAAACTACCTGAGTTGGTATTAGCAGGACTGTTCACAGCATCCAAACTGTCATATGAAAAGGGGAAGAAAAAAAATTAGTGAAGAGGATGGCCAGTTTTGAGGATGTCGATATACACAGGCTGGCTGTGTGTTGACAAATCTGATATTCAATTTGCACGTCTGATAGGTTGCAGGGGAAAGTTGGATGGAGTCCCTCTCCCTCTCCAGGGAGTTGGCGTGGTCTGAACTCAGTGAAAGGGTGTGCATGACAGAGATTGAAGCCAAGAAGCTAAAAAGCCCAAGCGCCAAGCCGTATTTATAACCCAAGTTGTGCTTTCTATAATGTGTGGCAATTTATTTGGGGGGCCTTCTGGGTATTGTATCCAGTAAATAGGTTTCCTAGGGAGGTAGGCTGTGGCAAGAGGAAAGATTATTTTTCTCTTATGATACATCTTTGCAAGGAGAAGTAGCATTTCAGTACTTAAGAGTTCACGGAGCATTTCTGAAAGCATTTCTGGTGGTGAAAATCACATTTTGCGGAAAAGCAGCGTACAGCAATTCTGATGACATTGACTGATCTGTTATGGGTTACTGTGAGGTAGCAGGGGGGGAAATGTGTCAGCTATCCCTACTGTTGTTTCATTAATATTGATTCCCATGCTGCTATTTACAGTATTTATAGCTTGAAACATAAATTTGCCATGCAAAGTGTCAGAATCGCTTAAATGTGTTCTGGCGGCTGATTGATGTGCTTATAAATTTCATTTAAATACATTTGTATGTGAACAGACATCCAGGTATATCCTTTCCAGTTGTTGCAATATGATAGTATCATCATTCCTTAAATGTCTTTTATTACAAGACTGTAAGTGGTCTGTTAAGTTTTTGGCTCAAGGGCAAAATAACCCGAAGATCAGCATAATTTAATCATCAAAGTAAGCTAATGGAAAGTTAAACTTGATGTATAAGACAGTTCAATTCTCCCCCATTTCATCCAGTCTATGCCTATAGATTTTTTCTAAAATGGGTTAATTTTATATATTGAAATGTCAACCCAGACATAAATGCCTTTATGCATTTTTATAACCTTCTTATCTTGTGGGTTGAAAACTATTCTTATTTCTTCTTTATCTGCTTTGTAAATTAGAATTTTATTGGCCTGACAAATAATTTCTGGGGTGTAAAATTCAGGCATGGCGTGCATATATTTGATCTCATTATAGGATCTGTGACAAAAAAGATCTCCTTGCTGTACAAAACTATTTGTAGGAATAATACTGGATCATGTGCCTTTGTAGAATATGCCCCGTGAAAAACTCTTGAAAAACTGGCAAAGCCAAGAGATAGTTAAGCCTGTCAATAGGCACTGCTGTACACATTATATCACATGCAATACTCTTTGAATTCTTTGGGCTATCAATATTAATAGCCTCATTTATGGATAATTTGTGTATTGTATCAATGAACGTTGCTGGTGCTATTTGGCTGTGTTAACATGTTTGTGCTTGTTTTGACTATTTTGCCTGAGCAGGTATCTCTAAACTCAAATTTTCGATTTAGGCAAAAGTAAGTGGCAAGTGAGTTAATCCTCAAAATGATTTGACAGACTGGCTTTCAGGACTGCTGCAGTGATGAGTGAGAAACATATACGACTCCTTTGAAGCATTTGCTTCAGTAAGCAATTGCTTATTGATAGAACTTTCTATACGTTGGGCAAGTCACAAGTGTGTGCACCACAGTATGTGTGTGCACCAATTGCCTTCTTTTAAAACTGTTTCAACATTATTAACATACAATCAAAACAATTTCATCTTTTCTTTTCTTTTTTGTTGACTTCCCACCCTGTTTTCCATAGAGTTGTTGTTTCTCCCCTTCTATCTTCTATTAAATCATAACCACAATATTATAATCTAATTATTATTTCTGTTGCTCGTAGATCAAATCCTCCTTGCAAGTTCATCATACTAAATAGTCTGCAAAAGGCGTCCATTCTTCCATAAAACACTCGTCGTGAGATTTTCTTAGTTTTGCTGTTGTTGTTTATCCATTCTTCTTTGGTGAGAACTTCTTCTTCCTTCCATTTGCTTTTTCCTTCCATTTTTTTAAAAAAACTCCTTCTGTACACATTCCAGTACATAAATTTTGATAAAGACTTGGCAACGTTTCAACAGCCAAACTGTTTTCCAGTCCTCTTCAGTGTTGTTTTGACTAGATTATCCCCATGTCATTTTACATCACGGGATTAAAGGCACTGATTTCAACCCATGGAAAACCTTCTGGTGGTCACATGCCAGAGGTGGGTGGGGCCTGAGGCATAGCAATGGATGCGACACCTCTCTTTATGCATTAGGACACAATCCAGCCATGTAAAAATCAAAGGTTTCTGTACGCATGCCTCCTCACTCTGTTCAGGGAATGCAAGAGACACTGATCGCACCCACACCATGCCTTTAAAGTCATTATTACACCGCTTTAACAGTCATAGAGAAAGCCGGGTCATTAAGAATGCCAAGACCCGTTGCTCTGTGAGGTAAGAAAACTATAGTTCCCAGGATTCTCTGGGACTCTTGAATTGGCACCATAAAGACTCAGTCCAGCCAGGCACAAGCACCCAAGGAGGGTAAGTAAAAGTTGCAGGGTCAGTAAAAAGTGTAACCTGAGGGGAGAGAGTTTTGTCCAGGGAGAAAATAGGGCCTGTGGAGAGTATTGAGTCCAGAATGAAAAAACATGAAGGGGTGCATTTCAGTCCCTGGCCAGGGGTTCTCCACTCCTGTTTTCAACTCTGGTTAAAACTCTCCCGGGACTTCGAAAAAAATGCTTCAGTTTCCCTGGATCCAGCTTCTCTGTTTTCATGGTGATTAATGAGATTCTTTTACCTTGTTAATCACTACTAAAAGCCTTAAAACTTTGTTTTTCTCCAGTTTGGAAATCTTGTAAGGAGGTGAACACTCAAGGGAATTAATGCTATGACAAGGTGCTTAGTTATAATAATTTTGTGGTAGGAAAATCAGACCTGCAAATTTGCTCCAGAGGGGATTGCCTGACTGGTTTTTAATTTTCACTTTGTCTCAGATAGCCTCAAATTTCACACATCCATGGGCCATCAATTTGATGCTTATTTTTTTCACTTTCCTCCCCATTTCTTCTCCAGCACAGTGTAAAAATAAGTTGCACAACGGACACAAAATGCCCGAGTGATGCTGCTGTCACACCGTTCCTAGTTCTCAGAACATAGCACAGTTTCCTCCAACCTGGTGCGTTCCAGATGTTTTTGACTACAACTCCCATGAGCTTCAGCCAGCATAGCCAATGGTCTAGGACAGTGATGGCCAAACTTGGCCCTCCAGCTGTTTTGGGACTACGTTTCCCATCATCCCTGACCACTGGTCTGTTAGGGATGCTGGGAGTTGTAGTCCCAAAACAGCTGGAGGGCCAAGTTTGGCCACCACTGGTCTAGGATGATGGGAGTTGTAGTCAAAACTTTTTGGAAGGACCTAGTATGGAGAAGGCTGGCCTATGTATGGTGTAATATTGTGAAACAGGGTGGATGGGTGTGGGCTTGCTCTAAGGCAGGTGTGAGGAACCTGTGGTCCTACAGATGTTGCTGAGATATATTATCCCAGGCCAATGGCCCTGGTTGCTAGGGCTCGTGGGAGTTGTAGTTCAGCAGCATGTGGAGGGCCAATGGTTCCTCACCCCAGTTCTAAGGGTTCTGTCATTCAACATACTTGTCTGCATGGAATCATTTGGTGGGTTAATGAGAAGCTACATGCCATAGTGTTTTTCCATCCTTTCATCATTTAGGGCTTATCTTCACTTTTGCTTGATCCATATTTTGATCTTATTGGGTACCAATTATTTTCCCTGAGCCTAAGAGCTTCTCTTGTTCTGCAGCTGTGCCTTGTGAAAATCCAACCGTATCTGCTGAACTGAAGCTTGATGAAGCAAAATCTTTCTTCAGATTTTCCCTGAATACGGTGATATCTGATTCAGCAGGTAGGACTGGATTTTCACAAAGCACAGCCACAGAACCACAAGGAAAGCTCTTGGACCTTAGAGAATCAATTGGTACACAATATGATCAAAATACGAGTTGAGTGAAAATATGGATGGGGCCTTAGTTCCTGTCCTTCAGGAGTACAAATCTGTTTGCCAAGGCTTCAAACTGGGTCATGCATCATTAACGGAAAGTTTCATTTCTACAAAGTTACAAAACATTTTCTCATATTCTCCTTTTCCTGATCCTATTCTTCTGGAAATTATTTTGTGCATGCACACACAGTTCTGGATTTTTAATAACAGCAGCAACAATCACATGTAACGTTGCCCCCATGCATTGCTCTCATGTGTGCCTGCTGTAGTTCTAAGGTGTTTTCATTTATGTATACCAGGGATGAGGAACTTTTTTCCCAGCCTGAAAGTCCATGGTGGGTCCAAAAGTGGGTGGATCAACAACTGTTAATTTTAATTTCGTGCAGTAGGGTTATTTTCACACCCCCACAACCTTCTCTGACTTCGTCCATGTAAGCAGGAAACATTATGAGAGTTCAGTGACACATTCTTGTCAAGCAAAAATAAACACAGAAACACTCAAGGAGGATGTAAATAAAATAAACGTAAGGTGGGTGAGGGGTGTGGCCCTTTGAGTGTCCCAAGGACCAGACAGAGACTTGGGGGACAGAGACATTCAGCCCCCAAGGTTCCCCATCCCTGACCTATGTCATCCATAAATCTAAAATAGGGTGGCTAATGGTGTTGGGATGATGGGAATTGTAGACTAGCAACACATGCAGGGCACAAATTCTCCAGCCCTGGCATAGAAGATATGCTATAGCTGAAAGTATAAACAGGATCACACGACTTCAGAAAGAGAGCATATATATCCACCTGAAAATATATAATGTGCAAATGAAACAGAATCAGAGCAGTTGCAAGGAGAGTTACCGTGGGAATAAAAGTCTGATGAAATTAATCTGAGGACAAATGGTGCATGTGAATGCACTGATAACTTGCAATGAATTTGACTGCAAGTGTCACATTGAAATCCCTCTCTAAATAGAAAAAAAAATTGTATATTTAACTTTAAGCCTAAAATGGAGTTCCATTGCTTTAAAAATAAACCTTTTGCTAGTTTGATTCCAATTTAACACGGGACCCCAAAGCCCTGCTTATCATACATATCAATGCATTCTCAGTATCTGATGCCATTTGCTTTGGTGATGAACAAGGAAGTGAAACTTAATGAAAGGCTACAGGGTATAAACCTGGCAGGAATGGGGACATTTTGGGCCTCTGGCTGTTGCTAAGTTTCAACTCCCACCATTACTAACCATTGGGCTTGCTGGCTGGGGCTGATGGGACTTGGAGTCCAGCAATACCTGGAGGACCACAGGTTCCCCAAATGCCCAATTCATGCCTTATTCTTTATTTTCTCTATTCCTTTCATTTCTGAAAGGCTTGACATCTGTGCCTCAAACCAGGTCATGAAAAAATACATGAGCATTCGATGCAGTTTTTGCTCAGAAATTTGCTTTGTTCTCAGGAAGTCTGAACTGGGTAACCTATGACAAAGCCTGGGTGTGCAAGTTGTTATGGCTGTTTTACTTACATTCCTTCAGAAAGGCACCTACGCCTGAAGGAAAATGTAAGTAGGCTTTTAATAGCCTGAACTTCTTTTTTTAAAAAAGAAATGTTTATCACATTTGTCTTATGCAGCAACAAAAGTTACATTAAAAAAGGATGGCATGATCATTAAAGTGTAAACAAACATTTAGCAAAACAAAAACCTGGGGATGCCGAAAGCAAATGTTTCCTCTGTTTTCAGAGTGGGTGGGTGGGTGAGGGAATTGGTGTCTTCTGCAATTTTTGGCCGCAATGCCAGTGATGCATTACTCAAATTATTGGGGGGGGGGTGCCTGTGCAGGGCAGCGCAAAAACATGTAAGAAGGCTGGGTCCTGTCTGCACTCCCTCCCCAACAATTCAAGCACTGTGATGATGTACTGCCATGTAAACCACATTGTTTCAAAAAAGGAAGTCCAAGTGGCTTATTGGCATGTGGTAGCTTGCTACATTATTCTGCAGAATAAAGATCAAAATGACAGGCTACCCAAAAAGGCCTATCATTTGGCTCTCGGCATCCTTTAATTACCTCTGCATAGGCCTTGTCAGAAATGGTTTCAGACCATTTCAGACCATAGGCTAGAGGAATTTTGATGTCAGGCAAAAGCGACATTTTCAGACCTTTCATCCTGGGCCTACCTTGCGCAACACTAATCATCTGAGTAGGTCAGGGTAAGCCTTGCTATATTTTATGTTTCTTGCTGAAGGCCTCGTGAAGCTTTCTCTTCAACAGAGGTTTGCCCTGTGGATTCCTACTTACTATCTGTGTGAGAGAAATGCAGCAATTGTTGTCTGACTATACAAGCCTCTGCTTTATTTGTCTTTCCCTTCCCATTTGTAGATTATCTACAGCAGTGGTGTCCAAACTTTTTTCAAAGATTTGATGAAGTGAAGGGCCGTGAGGGCCGACCAAAGGGCCAACCAAAGTTGTTGGCCTTTTTTTAGGGTTTAAGTTATTGAGGGTTTTTTTAGGATTTTACCTCAGGAAATAAACTGCCACAAGGGCCAGATTAGACCGACCAGTGGGCCGGATTAGGCCCCCAAAATGCACATACCTGACCTGCAGCCCCGTTCAGGAAATAAAAAGCCCTCCACACATTTGCTGAATGTGAGACGAGGAGCAGATCTGACTTCCCATAGACACATGTAGGCTCCCCATTCTGACCTCAACTTAAACGTGAAAGTTGGGGGGCAGAGCTTGCAGGGATGTGGATGTGGTGGCTGACAGGTGTGGTCTGCTTTGATGAAGGCGGCTTCTGAAGAGGGCGGAGATTGTTGGATTGGAATTCTGTTGGCTTTTGAAGACACATCTGTTTACACTGACATTCCTCGCTGGATCAGGCCAGGGGCCTATCTAGTTCAGCATGGGAAGTCTGCCAGCAGAACCTTGGCATAGCAGTACTCTCCCTGCAGTTTCCAGCAACTGGGATTCAAAATCACAAGTTCACTGCATTTTAGGAATCAGGACATATGTTTGGAACTACCCTGAAATGGGAGTGTTGTTTCAGCTACTTTTTAGAAACTTTCCTCCCCTTACTGATGCAGGCAAACTCCTGCTCTTCCTGGATCCTGCCAATCAGACACAGGAGATGAGAGAGAGAGTCCAGCGTTTTTATTGGTTTGCGTAAAGCACATTGATTCAGCGGGGTAATTTCCAAGCTGAACACTGGGTGTTGTCCACAGGGACTTTTTATAGGGTTTACACACAAAGAATACATACAGAATCCAGTTAGAAGCCCCCCAAACATCTGCAGTGTAGTTTGGCAAAAGCCCATTGGATACAATTTTGCTACAGTGCCTACACCTGTGCCCTAATGTGCTAACCTTACAAGGGCCTCTTTTGGGTTTATCTGCTTGCTTCCTTCTTCTTAGAAAATGCTGACAACGCCTAATACATTAAAGTTCTGCATCTTGCCTACATGCCTACTGTAATAAAAAAATTAAGGTCTTATATATATAATAAATGTTCATAAATGTACCAACCAAGCACGTACATGTATATGTGGACCACATGTCTGGAGCAGCACAGGAAGACTGCCCTGAAACCATTTTGACTCCCCAACTGACCAAATGTTTTCTCTGCAAGGAGGGAGGGGGTGAGGGACCCTTCCCATTGTCTCAGGAATTGGGTAATCACCATCTCAAAGGAATGGGCAGACTACCAGGAAAGGCAATCAGATAAGGCATTATCAGATAACCTGGCAGACAGGAAAAACAACATTCAAATTTCTGTTGTAGACCGCCTTTTCTGTGATATAGGTATGATGTTTGTGGGGGGAGGTTTTGGGTTACACCCCTTCCGTGATGTATGTATGAGGTATGGACAGTGGTCTTGAGCTCCAGGGCAGGGAATTTAAAATGTCTATATAAGGGCAGGCACACCTTTGTTCTGCGTCCCCCTCCATCCTCCTGCATGTGAGGGGAGCACCCTGTTGCAACAGCTTTAATAAAGATCAGGCTTACTAGCTGCTTTGCTACTCAATATTCTCTGGTTGGCCTCTGTTATTTTCTCCTACCGATAGAGAACCACTTAAGGACTCTATATGGGCTCTTGGATACCCCATAAGGGAAGAAGGGCAGATTTTGTTTTCAACACCTACTAGCAACATTAAAGGGAGAGGGGCCTTATAAAGGGTTTTGTCCTTGGTTCAGCCAGCATAGCTAGTTTTCTCCCTAATTCACTCCCAACGGCTGTTATATCTTATCTTTGGTGTCTCCAGCAACTGAACAGCAACTGAGCTGTTTGTGTCTTTTGTGAGCAAAGGGGTTTCAAACAGAACCCCAGTGTAAAGGGGGCTTTAACAGTGCCTCAGTGCCTCACTACTGCTCACTTTGAAAATTTAAAATAGGGCAACGAAGGTCAAGCAAAACAGTTTGAATGAGTTTTGGGTTGTTAGTCGATCTTATTATTTGAATACGTAATAGGATTTGGGGATAAAAGCAATTATTATTGTTAGCAGTTAAAATACATTAATTAGCTGCAAATTGAGTGATGCAGTTGGAACTCCTTTTCGTGAAGTAATTGCCATTCAGCTACTATATGAAAAGTAACATACCTGTAGCTTAACTACCACACATCAATGGAAAATAAATGAGCTTTCCCTTCTTCAAATACACTGGATCTGTTGAACTGTTGTGTCTTCTGCTGTTGCTTTTACTAGACTAAAAATGCAAAGACTTTCCAGATTCTATTGGCATTAAAACAGTGGATAACCTTTCAAGAAGTGTTGCTCACTTATGCAACCCTTATGCATCACTTAGTTAATTCCACTGCTTTAAACATCCCATTTCCTTTCTCATTTTAATTGAGGGAAGAAGAGGAGCTCCAGAGTCTGTCTCTGCTTTGAGAGCAATCCCTCAGCCTTTCGGTCTTATGGGGTTAGCTGTACTGTCAGATAAATCTGACTCACACCTGCTGCGTTGAAAAAGAAGTCATTTAAGTAGCTTGCACTGGACTTGTTTCTCCGGGCCTGTGCTCTGATTGAAATGCCTGCTATCTCATTCATGACATTTAAAAATGTGAAGCTTGCCCAGAATGTCAGCTTCTGCTCTAGCAAAGCAGCCGCATGTTGTTTTCCATTTGAATTGTTTTAGATGTAGGGAAATGCCTGCACCTAAGGAGTCGGGATGCTTGTGAAATTCTTCCCACCTCCTCGGACTTTGAGGTTTGAAATGATATGATCTTGCTTCCAGAATGGCACACATCTACTAGTCACCTGCCGTTCTGTGTTTCAAGGGCCACAGATCGCTGCTAGAACACATGTTTTTTCGTGCAAAACATCCCAGCTTCAATCCCCAGCATCCCCTGGTAGGACTGGGGAAGACTCATATGTACACTCCAGTCAGTTTTGACAAAACTGTGCCAGATGGACCAGTGGCCCTACTTGGGTGGAATCTACACACATATAAAAATGCTGTGAAAATGCTTTTTAAAAAAAAATTTGGGAAAAATATATTGAATTTTGCATAGCTCACTGTCGCCATCTAGGGTCACATTTGTATATTGCACTTTACAATACATTTAAAATGTTGTATTTTCAGCTGTGTAGATGAGTCCTTGGTTTCTGATGTTCGTACAACCACAAACCACAAGGCATGCACAGCTGGCCTCAGTTTTCAGCCTGCCTTTTGTTTTCCTTACAAGATAGCAATGCGCAGTAGCATATGTGCACATTGATGCTATTAAACTTTCTTATTCTTGAAAAAAGATGGAATTGTCTGAACATTTTCAGGTCAGATTCTTACTGAGTGTGTAGCTTAGCACTCATTTACAGTTAGGCCTCCTAACACATCATTCTGTTTATTCTTTTTAATTAAATCTCTACATTGCCCTTCATCTGAGGATCATAGGATAACAGACAGCATTAATAGAAGGCATTTTGTAATGATAACATTTTTGATATTAGAAATAATTTGTATCTTAAGGACAGACTCTTTGAATCTGTTCACTTTATGTTTTTATTTCTTCTGGCCTTATTTTTTTATTTTTGGGGTGAATTTTTTATCTGCATTTGGAAGCACAGTTAATAAATATAGAAAAGAACTATCTAATCTCTATTAAACACAGGCAAATTTACCAGAGTTGCAGCAAGATGAAATAGTAAAGGTAAAGGTAAAGGTACCCCTGCCCGTACGGGCCAGTCGTGACCGACTCTGGGGTTGCGTGCTCATCTCGCTTAAGAGGCTGGGAGCTAGCGCTGTCCGAAGACACTTCCGGGTCACGTGGCCAGTGTGACGAAGCTGCTCTGGTGAGCCAGCACCAGCGCAGCGCACGGAAATGCCGTTTACCTTCCCGCTATAAAGCGGTACCTATTTATCTACTTGCACTTAGGGGTGCTTTTGAACTGCTAGGTGGGCAGGAGCTGGGACCGAATGATGGGAGCTCACTCCGCTGCGGGGATTCGAACCGCCGACCATACGATCGGCAAGTCGTAGGCACTGAGGTTTTACCCACAGTGCCACCCACATCCCTTCAAAAACTTTTACTTCTTTTATTAAGTCACAGCTACAGACTTAATAAAAGTGTAGGATGTGTTTGTTGTTGGATGTAAGATGCTGATAAGAACATGCTTTATTTTAAAATAAATAATCATACGCCATTGACAAAGAGTTCCCCCCCTCCCCAACTCAGCAAGTAATTACACACATTAGGATCAATGTCTAAAAATCAGCTGCCAAAAGCAGTGACCTGATAGAACGCCTCATTGCTAGAATAATAGAGACTTAAACAAAGAACAGCACAATTTAGTTATGATGTGGAAGAAAAGAGTAAATTACATTTTAATTTGTATCTGTGCTTTTGAATAGCTTTGCCTGAAGAATTTTTGAAGCTCTCTGTGAAATAGTCATTCAATCAGTTATCTATTTTCCTTCTTTCTGCATGGCAAGCAATCAGATCCACCGAGACCAGTTCAGGCTGCCAAACAAAAATAATATTTGATGAACAAAAAACCCCCCTGCAATGCTGCACAAATAAACTCTGAAAATAATTATCTTGTACTAGGGAAGAGGGGGACATATTAAGGACTCAAGTGGAAACAGCAGCCGCTCATGAAAAGGTACAGAATTGACTCAGAAGCTACCACAGCTAAGTAGAAACTTAAGGAGACTCCACCCTGCCAGTACAAACTCTGGACTTAATATTCTTATGGTGGTGGTGGGGTGTTAATATGTTACCTTGTTTACTTCGAAACTTGGTAAACCAGTCTTGGTATGTTTGAGCCCTCCCGCTCGTTCCACAAAGTGGGGACATCTGATCCAAAATCCCATCTTGGCAGCGCTCTTGCGCCCTTACTGATCCATGTTGAGAAGCAGCAGCAAAGGCCAAGGTCAGCATAGGTCATCACTATGCTGATGGATAGATGCTGACTTGCCAGGCTGTTGGAAACACGCCCGGGAAGGCCACCAACCTCCCAAGACACCAGGGCGTCTCTCTGGTGGTCCTCCCTGGCTGTAAATCTCCCTCAGTCCAGAGAGACCAGTGATAAGCGACCCCTCCCTCCTGAGAGGAGCATACTCGTCTTCTGGCATATCATAGCAGAAGAAAGAGTCAATCAGTAGCTCTAAAACTACTTTATTTACGGTCTATATACTAAGACTCCATCTTTGTGCTCTTTGAGCACCAGTATGGAACAGCACCACAAACAGAAGTGAAACTAACTTCCAACAGTACTGAGACTTCCTGTCTCACACTCACTCAGACACTCACATGATATACACAAAACAGTGCTACTGCTGGAGCAGCACAGATGGATAAAAATCCTGACACAGGCATCCCTAATAAAGGCTTGGCCCACAGATGCCTAGCAACCTTACAGGCATGCCTGACCAATCAGCAGCATTCCTGGCCAGTCAGCTGACCCAGATGGCCGTCTCTGTCTGCCACTGCCTTGCAGCCGCCAGCCATCACAAGAGGCCAGAGCCCAGTTTGCCTAAGGGGCCTAGACCTAAGTGTCAAATTTCCCAACGTGCCACCAAGCAGAATCACTTGGAATTTGACTTTGGTTTTATGCTTACAAACTGCTTTAAAGCCATCTTAGCAATTAAGCAGTATATTATATTATTTAATAATAAGAGAGCATCAAATTAAGAATCGGCTGCTTTTTACACATTATGACTTTATTCTTTTCTTTTTTATTGTTTTTTTATTAAAGATTTTCTTGAATTACAAAAGTACACACAAGTGTCTCTGTTTTCTGTTCATAGAGCCTTTTCTACAGATCAGTTGTATTTGATGTGAGACGCTAACATTACAGGCAGTATAAGGTTGGCGAAGAAGAGAAGTAGGGAGAGAACAGTGGGGGGTAGTATATTTTCATTCTTTTACATAGTTATGTGCAAGGTTTTTGTGTCAGCGTCAACATGGGTAGGTTCTCTTTCTATTCATTTATTAGTTTTCATTGGCGGTAAGAGAAATTGCCCAGTGCATTGTTGGTTGGCTTTAGTTGGCTGCAGTGAGGTTTTTTTTTTGGGGGGGGTTGTTGGGTCAAGTTAGCCATATTTATTTGTATGCTGTCGGTGGGCTCTTGTTGTTGTCTTGTTTTGCTGTGTATGTAACGAAGGGGAGCCACACCAGGTTGAAGGCATCCTCTTTTGTTTGTCCTCATGCTAGTTTCAATTATGACTCTGAAATGTTTTATTTCTCCTGCTGTGCTTGATAGGATTTAAGTGTGGGGAGAAGACATAACAACCGAACGTGTACTTGCGAGATTCATGCAGCAATATGCTGCTCATTTTGTATAAAACAGCCTGAAATAATAGTGGAGGCTGAAATGTCATGTCTCTGGTGCACCTGGACTTGTAGAGTGAGCAAGCTCTAATATGTCAAATGACTGGAGGAAATAAATATCTCTAATATAATAGTGCAGAAAAACTTATCACAAGGATTTCCTTATTATAGCATCAAGATAAATATGTATTGGCATGCGATACAAAAATAGAGATAGTAATATGGTATCTATATAAATAAGGAATAGCATTACCTGAAATACAATATCTTTGATTTAAAGGCTCTTTCCTCTCGCAGCAGAGGAAGAGTGTATTATTAAAAGGCTCTAAAGCTAAGGGAAGCATGGGGATTAGACTGAGCTTCTGAGCAACATGCATGTAAATGTGACTTCCACTCATGTTCTAGTGCCCCAAAGGTCAGAGCAGACAGGGACTGAGAAGTGAAAATGCCACAAATCTCAAAGGTCTTGGCAGCTGCTAGTTCACAGTGCTGGTCAGACGTATCAGCAGAGCTCCTGGTTTATATGCTCGGTTTAGCAACATGACATGGGGTCAATTTATGTATGCAAATCTGGGAAAGTAAGCTATTCAGAATAGCTCCTCTTTAGCAGACCTTGTAAGCCTGGCTAAAGGTTACGCAGGGAATTTTTGAATAGGCACTCATCTACAGCTCTTCTCCAGCCCCTGAAATGGATTTAATGAGTGGGAAATTTCTGAGCCTGTGCAGGGTGGGGGAAATGTTAGGGGGCAAGTGAAAGGAGTCATGTAAGGACTTTGCAGAATAATCACAGGGCCTCCCTGTGAAAGCAGGGATTGGGGATACCACTTGAGCTTAGCTCCTTCCCCCATTTTAAGCTGTTTGCAAACTTAAATAGGGTAAAGGTAAAGGGACCCCTGACCATTAGGTCCAGTCGTGGCTGACTCTGGGGTTGCAGCGCTCATCTCGCTTTACTGGCCGAGGGAGCCGGCATCCAGCTTCCGGGTCATGTGGCCAGCATGACTAAGCCGCTTCTGGCGAACCAGAGCAGCGCACAGAAACGCCGTTTACCTTCCCGCTGGAGCGGTACCTATTTATCTACTTGCACTTTGACGTGCTTTTGAACTGCTAGGTTGGCAGGAGCAGGGACCGAGCAACGGGAGTTCACCCCATCGCAGGGATTCGAACCGCCACCCTTCTGATCAGCAAGTCCTAGGCTCTGTGGTTTAACCCACAGCGTCACCCACATCCCATTTAAATAGGGTGGCTCCCCTATTATTTTCTCTCTTGGAATCTTCACAAAAGGATGAGTATCAGGAAATTTTATTTATTTTTTTTATATTTAAATTTTTATTGATTTACGAATAAAAACGATTTATTCGTAAATCTTTTATTCGAGTATCAGGAAATTTTAGCCTAGTCGTTGGGTAGAAGGAAAGCACCTAATAGGATCCAGAGGTGTTTCTTCATAAGGGGAAATACTTTTCCTGACTCAGCAAGAGATCTGTATGCAACAGGGAGGGTTTCTTGAGGAGTGGTTTTACCACTGCCTCTTTCAAGCAGGCAGGGACAGCCCCCTTTCACAAGGAGGCATTAATCACCTTCCTGGCCCAGCCCATTTTATCCTCTTCCCCATTTTATTCTCACAATAACCCTGTGAGGTATATTATACTAAGAGGTCACCCAGTGAGTTTCATGACTGAGAGGGGGAATTTGAACCCTGGTCTCCCAGGTCCTAGTCCAACACTCTAACAACTGCACCATTTTGGCTCTTACATTGGCTCTCACTCCTTGCCCAAAACAGGGCTTGTTGTAAGTGCTCAACAGTCTGAAAGCTTTCCAGTTTTTCAAATGTTAAAAATATGGCAATAATAAATGTGAAACCATCATGAGCATTGAAAAGTAGTAGGAGACTTTTGCAGCTTCTAAACACCCTACAGACCAAGAAAGAAATACTGTTTACCAAGTGTTTCTGTTGTAAATTAATTCCCATCAGCTGGAGAAAAAAAGTTGGATCTAGAGGTGGCAGTAAATAGTATACAGTCGTCTATAAACCTCAAGGTGGTTATTTATTGAATGCTACAAAATTATACACCAAGGAGTAAATTTTCAGAGCAGGTGTGAGACTGTGCAGCTGAATCCCCATTCATTCCACTTTGAAAACTTACAAGTGATTACCCACATTTATAATAAAACCGATTTCTTTATGACTCTGCCCAACCTATATTTAACATCCACGGTTCTTGGGAGGATATCGAAGACCGTTTCAGTACAATATAGGCAGATACTTGGTGTACACAAAAATACATATTTGTAAATATACAACCGAAGAGGTGTTGATGTTTACAATGAATCTGAGGATCATTAAAGTTGTGAAGGAATTCCCACACCTCTCCATCATATTGAGGGTAATGGCTGCTTTTGCAAATAACTCATTTTCTAATCACCAGGTAGAAACAGTGTGTGAAGGGGAGATTCCCATGCCCCTCCATTCTGAGTATGGTGATATTCTCACATGTAACTTGGTTTCTCTCGTATCTGTTGTCCACTTCCAGTGGGAGCTGTTCTTTGCTTCTTGGATCTCCTCTATGCCTTTCTTATGTGCTTTTGCCCAGCTGGCACATATCCTTGAACTGAAACAATACCTTCCGCTTGCCTGAATGATGTGTGGGTGTGGGATGGAGCTTACGGAAAAGTTTGCAAACCCCTAGAAAGAGAAGAAAGACATTATCAATACTAATGCTGGAACATGTGCAGTGGAGATCAAGGGTCTGGAAACGGAGACTTATGAGGAAAGGTTGAGGGAGGTGGGGTATGTTTAACCTGGAAAACAGACTGATAGGAGATATGATAGCCATCTTCAAATATCTAAAGGGCTGTCGCATGGAAGATGGAGCAAGTTTGTTTTCGCCTGCTCCAGGGGGTAGGATGCAAACCAGTTGATAAAAGTTTCTGGGTAAATGTTCTGTCAGTAAGACAGTGGAGGTTTTTAAGCAGAGGTTGGATGGTCATCTGTCATGGATGCTTTAGGTGAGATTCCTACATTGGTCCTCAGGGTCCCTTTCAACTCTACAATTCTATGATTTTATTATGGTCCTCAGGGTCCTTTTCAACTCTACAATTCTATGATTTTATTATTCTAATTTAAATTTTCTATTGACTTCATGGGAGTAGGATCCTCAGGGTCCCTTTCAACTCTACAATTCTATGATTTTATTATTCTAATTTAAATTTTCTATTGACTTCATGGGAGTAGGATCTGCTTGACCAATCCAGGGTGCTGCGGAGTCTGAATAATGGATTATCAGAAAGGTTGGTGGTGTGCTACCTGAAAAAGCACAATGTTAACAGTTCCATTCATCCCAATCCATACATCAGATATTGTTGGAGGAGCTTTGATGCCCAACAACAGGTTCCATGTCAATTCCAATGATGGAAACTGCTTTGGGCATGCAGTGAAAGGAACAGGGATATGCACATTTGAGATTGCATGGGATTCTAAAACATGTGCCAGTCTATAAGTAAACTGGCATGGCATCTGTGTCTTCACCTTTTAAGCAAAAATTTCAAGAAACATATTCCTTGGATTAATGGACCTGTTCAACTATTCAATGATGCTCAGAGCTAGTTGAGTAGGTTGATAATATTAGCTACTTTCTATTTTACACAGTAAAATATATGCAGCAACAGCAAGCAAAACAAGAAAGCATATAGACACTTTACAGTTTCAGTGACCCAAGGTTCACTAAGAATATGGTCTTAATGAGCTGACTATTTTAATTCAGAATAGCTATTTATCAGGTCTGAAAGTGATACTAGCATTGTGTTTTGCATTAAATCAAATAAGTGATGCTTAAAGTAGGTCTCCTGGGCATGAAAACTATCCTGCAGCTGCATTCAGCAACTCCCCCATCTGGCATTATAGTTGGTGAACCTGTTATTACTACTTCCGAAGGTATCATAAAATGCGCAACTGTACACACGCAGATGTCAGAGAGAATTCTGATAGTGGTAAACAAATACTATACTATCTGCCAGCTATTGGGCAGCATAACATCAGGCATCATTATCTTTCAGCATTAGAGTCTGAGCATTAGACTAAACATGTGAAACTTTTTAAACCATCATGTTTTAAGGTGCAAACCACCAACATATTTACCTAATATTTTTCTTCTTCTAAAGTCCTCAAGAAAAGGTCCATTAAAAAAAACAAATTCTTATACAACATGGTTGACAATCAGGTACAGCAGGAAAACAATCCCAAGATCAAACACCATCTCTGCCAAAAACTATCTTGATGCCTAATGCTACAATTCTACTCCTTATTCCATTTTATCCTCTTTTCTTCCATTGTTGTGATTATGTTTCCTGCATTTGCTCAGAACAGTTTTGCCCGCTCAACTCTCTCTTCACTTGTTAGCTCTCTCTTTATTTTCCTATACAGTGGTACCTTGGGTTACAGACACTTCAGGTTACAGACTCCGCTAAGCCAGAAATATTACCTCGGGTTAAGAACTTTGTTTTGGATGAGAACAGAAATCAAGCTCTGGCGGCGCAGTGGCAGCAGGAGGCCCCATTAGCTAAAGTGGTGCTTCAGGTTAAGAACAGTTTCAGGTTAAGAACGGACCTCCGGAACGAATTAAGTACTTAACACGAGGTACCACTGTATTTGTTCTTCCATCTTACTCCCTACTCTCACCCAGTATAGAAGCCCTTGCACAGAGAAATTCTTAAACCTGAAACTTTTCAAATTAAAAAAAGAAAAATCTCCTTGGTGATGTCTACATTTCTTGATGAGTACTAGTTATACAAAAAGGTATGTCCACATTCAAAAACATTTTCCCAGTCACTCCATGGCAAGTGGTGTTTGTTCATTTTTTTTTCTTCTTCTTTACTCTTACATTCTACTTTTTGATTTTTTGTATTTGGTAAAATGAATGTCATCTCTTTGGGGTTAGAACTTCATTGCATTTGTCAGTGTTTAACACAGTGCAAGTGCTTTTGTTGTACATTATTCATAGGAATACAAATAAATTAGTGGTGAGTGCTTTCAGAAATTACCATATCCTTGTTTGTTTCTGGCAGTTTCTTGAACATGTGAGGCATGTGGGGTCAGAAGTGCAAGTTTGATCACCTCATGCTACTTTTATATCTGTCATTAGAGGGGGGGAATCTATATCTATAAATTAGCATATGCAACTTTTATGTAAGTTTGTGCCATGAGTATTACCTGTATACCGACTCCTTCAAGGATTTAGCCAATTAACCCAATTAACAAGCTTTAATTGCTCTTGAATAATCCTATTCTGGCTCAGCAATGAAAATGGAGGCAGCTTCGAAGATCTCTTATGTTTGTAGTCTCACTCCTAAAAGAAGTACTGAGGAGACCTGGGTCTTCCAAGTCCCTCCTTGTATCACCAGGCTGTCATCACCAGGCTGGGCACTGCATCCTTTTTGGGTGAAGACAAAAGCCAAGTAGGTGTTCAGCAGTTCTGCCTTCTCTCTGACACCCAGTTTCTCCACCTTCTCCATGCAAATGACCTACAACTTGCTTGCTCTTGCTCTTCCTTTGAACATAGCCGAAGAAACATGTTTTATTGTTTTAAACATCTCCTGCAAGTCTGAAAGCTTTGGCCTGCCCGACTTTCTCCCTGCAATTGTTGGCTACTCATGTATACTCCTCCTTCATGATTTCCCCTTTCTTCCATTTCTCATACATGCTCTTCTTAAATCTCTGTCCCAGAGAGTCAGAGCCATGCCTGATTTCTGCTTGAATCCAAGTTATGCAGGCACTGCATCACGAGACCATCTGCAGAGCACTGAAGAAATGCTTTTTATTATTATTAAAGGAGAGCAGTGGATTATTTTTTTTAAAAAAGGTTAATTAAAGCTTTTGCCTTTTTAAAAAAGAAAGTTCTCTGCTAAGTAATAATAATAATAATAATAATAATAATATCATCCTCTGGAACTCTTCAGTGCTCTGCAAGTCATTTTTTGGTCAGCCACATTTCTTGGTAAGGCCCTCAGAAATTGCCCTTCTTTGTCTGGCATGTTCCAAACCAGTGTTCCATAAAGCAGGGAGATAAAGATGCTGCCTAGTTCTAAGTTAAGAGCAAGAGGCAAACCTCTGCATCTCCCCCATGCCCAGGGCATTTCAAAGTTCTGATACTGAATTCCTTTTTGACAGGTGATTTCTTTTCACCCATCCCTCACATGAATGGTCAAGGTGGAGCAACCAGGGGAAAATATCAGCACAGCACTAATTTAGAGGGTCATCTCTCGCAGTGTCAGTCGATCTCTCGCCCTCTGGTAGTTAATTGGTGATCAGTCACCAAATGATTTTCAAATTATTCCTGAACACTGTGTCCCCTAGTAGATGTCGGTTGCTTTGCCAATTGACAGTAAAGAATGATGGCCATTTGCATAAGCAAGTGGACTCCCAGCCTAGTCCCGCTTCGACATTCAGAGGCTTTCCATAGGCAGCTGGCTTCACTCCCTTAACTTAATTGAAAAACCTCAGAGTGAAGTTTGTAAATCGTAGCAATAGCCATAGTAGCACCAGTGATGTTTTTACACCAACATATTATAGTGATTCGTCCACTGAGCAGCTGGGAGTCTCCTCTTTTTTTTACCCGACTGGTGCTGTTAAGTGGTTGAGAAGCACAGCTGATCAATTTTCTGGTACCATCTGGGATTCTTTGTATTGGTACTTCCCTTGCCACACTTTGTAGCTTTTGCATTGCAAAATTATGGGCTTCTGTGGACTGGAATGAACTTCAAGCCATGTTTCAGTAGTATTTCTTAGTATTGTTTGCTCTCCCCCTCTCTCTTTCTCATCATCCCAGAAACATTTGATAACCTTTCTGAGAAGAAGCTGCTGCATTTGTGCCAGCACAGTAAATAGACTTGGCAAGCCCTTTGGCAATAATTGATCATATCCAAACAGTAATTGAATTCTGTTTGCTGTAGACATGAAAGAAGCTCATGCCATGCAGTCGCTGCTGTGATAGTTGGCTCCCAAGTCATCCTATTTGTTTCACTGCTCTGGTTCTTCACTTCTCCTAATAGGAAGGGGTTTTTGTTGTTGTTGATGTTTCAGCCAAGCTGTTGCTGCTACCCTCTTCACAATTATAGCTTCCAACGCTTCAATATCACCAATATTTTTAGCTCGGTAGATACATGCACTATGTAAAAAGGACAGATACTTGCTATGAATACTTCCTGAAGGACCTCCAAAATCATTAACTCTCCAGGTCACTGTTGGAAGAGATGCACATTGTTTCCCTGCATTTCTGTATTTGAATGACAGCACCAGAAGAGCATGTGTTGTGCATGTTCAGTTTCTGCATCTGAGTAATGGCATCACATGAACATGTGCACAAATGTTAGCATCTTTTCAGAGGAAAAGCAAAATGCATTTCTACAGATGGATTCACTACATATTTTAGCATTTGAGTTACAATCCTTTCCTAGACCCTGATGTTATGTTATCAGTTCAACTTGTGAAAGAACTCTAATTCCTGGCACTGTATCTTTGCTCTCTCTTATCATGCAACTTCCACCTGTGGGGCCAACAGGAAAGGGGATGGGTTTCTGTGGCTGTATATGAAAATGCCAGAGATGGGGAGATTAAGCTGCGGAGGCTTGGCAGACTGGATCTGGCTAGTGGGCCACAATTTAGTCACCCCAATGTAGATCATTCAGAATTGTGACCCCATATCTGAGATTCTACATTTTATTTTTTAACTTCAAAACTCCACTTCATGGCCTAGCTAGGGCTGCTATACCTTTAGGATTTCCCGGTCATAACTGGGTTTTCAAAGGCGGAAGTGACATCCAGGGAGAATTTCTAGAAGGCAGCGGTTTGTCCTGGATCTTTGGCAAGTAAACTGAGAAATCACTACTCTGGGGATGTCCAGATTTAGCACACTGAAACTAGAAAGAGGACTAACCTACCCCAAACCCACTTTCTTCATGCGAATTTAATGAATGAAAGGAACTACTCATTAAATGTTTGTTAGGAGTATGTTTGGGATCATAACTCTTAATTGGCTTGAATCCATATACTCTGGCTCAGTGGGACTGTCAATCAACCTTTGATAGTTAATTTTAGATATACTATTTAAGTGAACAGAAATAGCTCTCTTTTTCTCCATCCCTCCCGTCAATCTCCCTTCAATATTTACATGTTAAAATGAAGAGTTAAAGAGTGTTTAATTAAAAGTCAAAACTACTGAATACTTAAAACCAATGCAAAAAAAAAGCTCAAGTTTTTAGAAGCCATCACTGCGATGATTTGTTTTCACTAACTGGCTTCGTCCTTAGAAATAAAAGGCCAAAAGGGCAGTTGTTAGGGAACAAAGTAGTGGGCATATTTTAGAACTTGTCACACACGAACCCATCATTCTTTTGGAGGGAAATGACCTAGTTATGCCTGAAAATGAGACCATTTTTTATCCTACAGTCAAATTAAAGAGTTTTCTATTTCTTCCCCCCTCCCCTCCTTATTATCCAGGGTCTTCAAGGAGCCCAAACTGTGGGTGAAAATGAGCATGACCTATTAAGGGACCAATCCATCATACCTTTCTTGACCAGGAAACCTTTAGGTGACCCAGAAATGCTGAAAACTTTATTCTCTTAGCACGCCATAGAAGGAAAATGCTGTGAAGCGGGGGGGGGGGGGCGTGTGTGCCCTGAGCCCTGCAAATCTATTGGGCTAGAACTTTGCTTGGCAGGCTCTGAACCAGGAGAAGCAGGGAGAAATGTGGGAATTGAATGGTGGCACTCGACTTGGACGCGGGTGGCGCTGTGGGTAAAACCTCAGCGCCTAGGACTTGCTGATCGTCAGGTCAGCGGTTCGAATCCCCACGGCAGGGTGCACTCCCTTTGCTCGGTCCCAGTGCCTGCCAACCTAGCAGTTCGAAAGCACCCCCGGGTGCAAGTAGATAAATAGGGACCGCTTACTAGCGGGAAGGTAAACGGTGTTTCCGTGTGCTGCGCTGGCTCACCAGATGCAGCTTGTCACGCTGGCCACGTGACCCAGAAGTGACTTCGGACAGCGCTGGCCCCCGGCCTCTTAAGCGAGGTGGGCGTGCAACCCCAGAGTCGGACACGACTGGCCCGTACGGGCAGGGGTACCTTTACCTTTACCTTTACTCGACTTGGAGGAGTGGGGCTCCACCCTTTCCACCTCAACTTTTGCCTCTTAGGAATAGGGACCAGGAATGCCAGCTCCCCACCCCACTGGCAACTTTCCTATGGAGCTGGCAGCCTCAGTAGAGGAAAGGAAAGAGGAAGGGAGGAAAAGAAGAAAGGAGAGAGAGAGAGAGAGAGAGAGAGAGAGAGAGAGCGCATTACAATATATTGTTTCTAGAATATTTGACAAACAGGCTTGGGCACAGCAAGTGGTAGATGTCAGGAGACTGAGGTTCAAATCCTGTTCAGCCTCTCTGTGCAACTTACTGCATTCGGCTGTTGGGAGAGCAAAATACCAAAGAGGAGCATAATGATTGCAGCCACCACCAACATTCCTCCCAAAGCAGCATTTGACATTAATTCCTCCTCAAGCACAATATCTAGAAAATTTTGAGAGGAGCCAAAATAATTTTTATGAGAGTGGATAAATTTCCAAGAAGGGACTCTGCAAACCTTAAGTCCAGAGTACTGCTGAATTCACTTGAAGCAAAAATCAAAGCAAATCTCCTCAATTAAATTGGAGTAGGGTTTATTTTCCCCCAGCTACAGTGAATACTAACCTGGAAGACTCTCGATTTTTTTGCAATGGACGGTTCTAATCCCCAATGAGAACTTTCCCTCAAAAATGAGGGGAACACATTTTCAATGGTTTACAGAAATAATTTCATTTCCAGAATAGATGTTTACCTATTTTGTTGTTGTTTTAAAACACCCCCCCCGAAATGTGTATATTAAAAAGGTCTATTCAAAGGAGTGATACCAAGAGTATTAGATGCTATAAAGAACCTAATCTCAGTTATGTACCTTCTGCATCTATAGGAGCTTGTGCTCTTTATCTGAATTGAGAATATAGGCAAGAGAACAAATAGTAGATTAACTGATCATAGACATCTAGCCATACTGCTAAATATTTCCCTTTCTCTGCTACTGACACAAAAATATATCAGCCTGAAAATTCTTAACTCATTATAAAGCAGACTGATCATTCATAGGTGAAAACTAATCTCTGTGTCTCACTTTCTTAATTTGTAATGTGCGGATAACACCACTTAATTACCTGCTTCATAGGAGCTGGCTAATTAATTAATATAAAAAAGCACTATGAGTATGAAGCAATAGAGTGCTGAGAGTTAGCAAACCTGGTTTTCTTTTTTAAGTCGAATATATCTCTGACTTTTTCATGTTTCAGGGAGCAGGACCCTTCAAACACTCTAAGAAATTCAACAGAGGCTGGATGTTCTATCTTATGAATGATTAATATTTAAAATTCTTCGTTTTGAAGGATATGTCTTTTTCCACCCACCTCCACAAAGTTCTTACTTAAAGTATCTTCTCCAGTTGAATTTCCAGCTCATATCTGAAAGGCGAGATGGAACAGAAATTTCATGCCCATAGTACAGTGTCATAATCATTGTTTTGTAGGAATCAGATGGAGCTGCAGGTATAATAGTGGACAGAATGACTTGGACTGGGTTCAAATTCCAGGTCATCTATGAAATTCACTGGGAGCCTTTGAGCCAATTACTGCCTCTCAAACTAACCTTCCACTCACAGTTACTGTTTTTGTTGCTTTATTTCTTTATATAGGTTAAGAATACAACTCCAAATGAGGAGTTTTGGGTGAGATACATACATGAGCCATACAGGAAATTTTATTGTGTGCTGGGGAAAAAACATAGATTTCCCCATGAGTTTTCATGATGCTTTGTTAGTTTCCTATTTATGGAGAAAATAATCTGTATTTTTTTTTCTTTTAAAATGGCAGATATACCAGCATATTGCTATTCCTAGTGCCTCTGTTTTGGGGGTTTTAATATAAATGATAATGGAGAAAGATGGCATTCATGATGCATTTAAACTGTGCTCCTTCTTGGTTTTATTGAGCCTGAGTCCCACCCAATGGAAAATGTTGACATATATGTTCCTTAGTAGCTACTAAGAATATGTACATTTTAGTGGCTTAAAATAAGGCAAGGTTGTTTCCTTGGCCGTGTTTCAAGTTGCGTGCGCACGTTGGTCTACATACCAAAGGGGGGAGGTATTCACCTGATGCACATTGCCTTCTTGGTTTTCCCATGCTTGCGAGCTCCTTGGATTTGTATTCATGAATCTGTCATCTGTGTATGTTCTGTAACCTGCACATGTGCAATGGCTGTCTCGAATGTACACATCTCAGCTTAACTGCGAAGTGAATGTGGCTTGCATTTTCAAATTGGATGGAAGCTGGTTTAAGGAAAAACACACCAAATAGCAGTATTTCTTAAGAAACCAAGGGATAGATCTGGATTGCAGCTAATGCCTTTTGTGCATGACTTCAAACACCAGCAATGGGGATGCACTGGAGCCAGAGTGAACAGCAATGTGTACACAGCCATAGTCTTTGATTTGAAAGGGAATGTTCTGGTGCTATCTCACAGATCCTAGAGCTTTCACCAAAACCCCACATCCAATCAATGTTGTTTTCTTTCATACTAAACATTAGCCAGCTTGCCAGCGTTTCACAGATTTCCCAAATTCATTTGTCTGCCTAAAACTTGCAAATAAATATCACGGAATATTACACAATGCAAAAGAGCATCTGTTCTTGAATTGTCTTTTGAGTCTGTTCTATAATCTCTGAACTGATCTTCATCTCTTTAGAAGATTAGAGAACACACATCTATCAGTCAGAGCAGATTAGGAAGAGATTATAAAGATGGACATTTAAAGCGTGAATCATTTGCACTTTGGCATCGCTGGCTCCAATCCAATGGTGCATGAGGGCAACAAAAACTGAGACTGCCACCCTTTAAAGGCAATCAGAAATAATATCAGTCAGACTCTTGGGCAGAAAACTGAAATTTGGGAAGATGTACTAAACCCAGCCACCCATTTGGCTGCTTGAATACTTGGTTGGTGAGATACCAATTTTCTTCAAAAGGCTACATGAACACAGTCTCAGCTGTGCATTCATGCTATGCAATCTCATGTATAACTTCCATTGGCATGTGTAATTTTCATTCTAGCTGTAAGGAGGCCTGATTCTGCATGCATTTGGCCACAAGCTCAATCTGGGCCCTGTGTATAACTGGTTCATATGGATTTCACTCATGTTCACTTTGTGCATTCCAGAGCTTTCCCCCCAAACCCTCCATGAACATCGCTGTTGTGGCAGGCACAACCCAATTATTTACGCTTTAGACATGGAGGCACAGGAATAACAGTGATATGCATTCCAGGATCCCTGCATCTTACATAAAATCAGAATTGATTATAAGCAGACAGCATAGAGATCTAGTGATGCTAAAAGGAGCAGCTTTAGAAACAAAAAAGGAGACCTTATTTTTAAACATTTGGACTCGATATTGAATTGTCCTTCAAACTGCCGCAATATAATCCTCGAGTTTGTTTGCTGCATCTGTCAATGTGTATTGTATTGACTAATTTACTTTTATGGGGTTTTTATTTTAGATAGTCCATCTGTTTCTAGGAAAGAATATTGTCTCGTTAACTGCAGTGCAGCTTTTGCATGGGAGGGCATTGAGGCACTTGCTCATTGGAGCAGGTGCACATATCTCCTGCACTGGCTATAGGACATTCCTTCAGTACAGGGGCCAAATCAGCTCCCCCACAGAAAGTAATGAACTGGCAACCCTAGTGAGCCCATTAGTGTCATTAGAGGGAAATGTCATGAGCATCTGAAGAAGAGTATGCATGGTGGATTGAAGGTGGTGAATGGCCATGGAAATAGATGGGGGAAGTAATACAAGAGGAATGTGCGTCTACGAAGCAATTTTGAAGAGGTGCAAGAGAGCAGAGAAGCCATGTTCTTGTAGTCACTGGTCAACATTGGTTCTACCAAAGCTCAGCACCAGCTATCATTGAGCTGATTTCTTGTGGAGAAGGCCTTCTGCATCAGGGATGGAGGAGAAATTTGATTCCACTTAATTTGCACTTTTCAAAATAATCGTAGAACTGAAACATAATCCACACCCCTCTGAATTTTATATTGCAGTTTTCTGGGCTGGCTATAGGGTGGTGAGTTTGAACTTTGGCACTCAGCCTGCAGTTAGGCATTGGGTCACCCTAGAGGCTGCTGTTTGTTTCAGATTTGGATTTGCTCCTGCTCTAATAGTGTTTCCCTCTGCAGGGCATCTTTAATGGATTGAGAGCTGGACCATAAAGAAGGCTGATCGCCGAAGAATTGATGCTTTTGAATTATGGTGCTGGAGGAGACTTTTGAGAGTCCCATGGACTGCAAGAAGATCAAATGTATCCATCCTTACAGAAATCAGCCCTGAGTGCTCACTGGAAGGACAGATTGTGAAGCTGAGGCTCCAATACTTTGGCCACCTCATGAGAAGAGAAGACTCCCTGGAAAAGACCCTGATGTTGGGAAAGATTGAGGGCACAAGGAGAAGGGGACAACAGAGGACGAGATGGTTGGACAGTGTTCTTGAAGCTACAAACATGAGTCTGACCAAACTGCGGGAGGCAGTGGAAGACAGGAGTGCCTGGCGTGCTCTGGTCCATGGGGTTACGAAGAGTCGGACACAACTAAACAACTAAACAACAACAATCTTAAATAATGTGACCCTAGCTCAACACAGCCTCTATGTCCGTATCTTTATTTGGCCACCAGGTTGCAAATGGCATACAACCTGTGTATGTTTGAAGAATCAGGTAGGTAGCCATGTTGGTCTGATGCAGTCGAAATAAATTAAAAATAAAATTAAATTTAAACAATTAAAAATAGTCTAGTAGCACCTTAGAGACCAACTAAGTTTGTTCTAGGTATGCGCTTTCGTGTGCATGCACACTTCTGTCTGGAGAAATTAGCAATAAAACGCTGATGAATTTTCACGAGGACTTCTTTATAAATCACAAACTGATGTAGAAATGCGGAGAATTCAATTTAATACTGGGAAACAAATGAGCAACAGAGAAACCCAAAGTGACAGAGTTGCCCAGGTAGAAGGCTGAACTCGTTCTAGAGAAGAAAGGAAAACCAGCAAGATCCAATAAAGGAGAACAGGCATTCTAGTGTTAAAGTTTGGCAGTAATCATGACCAACATAGAATAGTCAGAGGATGAGAAAGTGGCAGAACAATTTGAGGAAATGGCACAATGTTCCCAGAGCGGGCCATTAGGAAGAAATTCAAGTAAAGCCCAGAAATGAGACATGGCTGTGATGGAAGTGGAAGAGTGGCATCATGAAATCAAAAAGATCCTCAGACTGCAAGTATTTGTGAACAATTTGTAATTTTCTTGAAATAAGTAAAAACCTTTAGAACAGTTGGGGACAACTGCACAGAAAGGGTGCAGGAGGAGTACTCTGTGAAGTGTTGCAAATCACAACCTGTGATGTTTATTACACACACATACTTACCCTAAGATCCCAAGGTGGGTTACAATGTTTACGAATGCAATATTGTAAACACTTAAAATGGATTACAGTGGTACCTCAGGTTACAGACGCTTCAGGTTACAGACACTTCAGGTTACAGACTCCACTAACCCAGAAATAGTATCTCGGTTTAAGAACTTTGCTTCAGGATGAGAACAGAAATCGCACGGCGGTGGCAGCAGGAGGCCCCATTAGCTAAAGTGGTACCTCGGGTTAAGAACAGTTTCAGGTTAAGAACAGACCTCCAGAACAAATCAAGTTCTTAACCCGAGGTACCACTGTACAATAAAACCAATAGGGTGGGTCCAATCAGGTGTCAAAGGTCAGGGTAAAGAGCTGCATCTTCAGCCTATGACAAAACAACAACAACTATGCAATGAAGGTGATAGGCGAACATCTTAAGGATGGGATACCTAGCCAGTAATCTGCCTGCAGCATTTTGGACCAGCTGATGTTTCCGAGTCATGTTCAAGGGCAGCCCCATGTAAATCATGTTGCAACAATCTGGTCTGAAAGTTGCCACAGGCTGGAGTACAATGACCAAGTCATCTCTGTCCCAAACACGCCACAGCAGGTGAACCAGCATTAGCTGGAAAGAGGCACTCCAAAACACCAATGGCCAGCTTTATTAAAATAAAAATATCTGGCCTGTGCCACTTTTAAAATAAAACCTCTCATTATCGGATCATCTTAAACTCATTCAGTTACAATACATGTGGCTGGGCCATGGGCTACATGCAGCCTGCTGTGGGTGCTCACGTCGCTTCTTTGCTGCTGAATTTAGCCCCTTTCTGCTGCCATGGTTTCGTGTCTGAGGATCTGTGTTGTATCTGTTGTTCAATGAGTTTGTTTCTTGATGAATAGAGTGTTTTTTTCTTCTCTGCCCCACTCTCCTCTCCACACATGAACACTAGTGGGATATGGGGCCCAAGCACCTACTTATCACTGGATTTGGCCCTCAGGAGCCAAAAGAGTGCCCACCCCTGAGTTAGGCTATTAACTTCTAATTGTATTATATATACTTCCAAAATATCTGCTTAAAGCAGAATTCAGAAATAACTTTGGGAGCTCCACCTGAGGTAAAGCATATGAGGAATTCCAGAGGAATTTGAAAGACAGCCAATAAAATTTCTAGCAGAATTTATCAGGAGGTTCATTTCTGCACATCATTAAGATATCATCTGATTTCACCTAAACCAACACACACACACACACACACACACACACACAAAACCCCCAAAGCAAATTGGGGTACTGGTCCTTAGAGTACACATCTGAAACATTCTAAGGAAACAAAAAGTTCTGATATAACTAGTAAAATGTCTCAATAGTTGGACACATCCCTGCCTAATATGAAAGGCTGTGAGAAAAACAACAGTCAAGCACACACACTCACATTCACACACACACACCAATTCCTTTCAAAGTATATTATTGTGATTTCTACAACTAACAGGCTATTTCTTGGGGAATATTTACTGATGTGAGCAAGGTACAAATTAATGAAATACTGTGAATAAGAGCCTCTTAATATTGCTTCTATTGAAATATTTCTGCAAGTGGCAGATGGAAAAACCCTGTAGACTGCAGTCCTAGAAGTCTTATAGGACTTAATTATTGCTGCCTTGTGCAGTAAAATGAAACTTGACTAAGTTTTGTGGTTTCTTTTCATTGCAGTGTGTCACAGGCTGCCCTTCAAGAGGAGACTTCTGTTCCCTAGTTCATCATCACAACTGGATGTACGGTAACTTTTATTCTTTTTCGGAAATGAACCTATCCAGTGAATTCATTACTTAAAATGGCACTTTTGCAGTTCTAGGTTAAAATGTTTTCGAGTCCTCATCTTGTTGATCACAGACCAGCCAACGTTAGGTGTTAAATGTTGTATGAGCTAAACTGCACGTAGTGTTAAATGTATGACTTAAACGTTGCATGCGTGTGTGTTTTTAAACTGCAAAATTCACAGCCATTCTATTCAACTGCAAATTGAGTTGAGTTCAGGATTTGGGACCTCATGAAGAGGAGGGTTAACCTTTCAGGCTGCAACCCTAAACTATGACTACTCAGAAATAAGTCTCATTGAATTAAGTGGGGCATATCCCCAGGTAAATGGAGTGAGGACTGCAATCTTGCTTTTGTCCTGGTCCCATTGGAAACTACCGCCCTGGCTAATTGGCACTGCAAGGACAATACTGTTGGCACCAGTGGTAGCTTCTTAGGAAGTAGGGGTGTTGGGACCACATCCTCAGGGCCACAGTGTGGGGAGAAAGAATACACTTGCTCCCTTCATGCTGTGATCCCAGTCCTGATCAGCCTTCATGGCAGCTGCTATTTGCTGTTTCAAAATATAGCCCACTGTTCTCTACAATATAAGGATTCTTTGGGCAGGTGAACAGAGCAGTATACCTTTGTCCAGGTAATAGATGGATGCTTTTCCCATCTCCATGGCACAAACTACTGGTTACACATTTGTGGATGAAGCCAACCTATAGTATGAAGCTGCTAGTGTGAGATACTCCAGAAGAGTTAAATTACATTCCTTAGGGTGCCCGTGCTAGAGTAATTTTCCACGAGGCAGGGGGCCTTCTCCAAAAGCAAGTGATTTAAATATTGTAGCCAAAATGCTTTTAGAATTGTGTTTTCAGTCTTTCTGTACAGTCTTTCTTAGGAAGGGTGGGTGTAAAGAAATATTTGGCGCTCTTCTTTTCACAACCCTACCTGGAATAACATGATGAAACTGTTAGAATTCCTGGTCTATGATTGCAGTCATGGGATTGTTGTCTTTCACATGACGGTATATGTTTTGACTCAACAGAGTAGGAAGTGACGGAAACAGGATGTTTGTGTTACTGTGTTCCATGAAGTGGGACTATTGTCCTTTTCTCTTTGCTGTCTGATGCTAGAGAGAGAGGGAGCCATGTTGCAGTGCTCTGTGCGTGTTTATATGTAAATAAAGTAGATTAGCCAAAATGCTGAGTTGCTAAGGTCTGTTATGCATGATGCACAAAATCTGCGGATCCCTAAGTGTGGCGGTGTCGGTTGGCATCGGTCGCTGTGATGTTTGGGCTGAAGAAAGCTTTTGAAGCTCCTGAACAAAAGACCAGGAGGGAGAGAACATGCCAGTTTGGCATGTGTCTCTGCCATGGTCCTACTCGAGTGTAGGCTGAACTCCTGAAAGAAACATGGCCAGGGAAGAAGGGATGAGTGAAGATCTTTGTTGGGAATAAGGCAGGGAATCAAAACAACCTTACCCAACGGTTGGCATGAGAATCTAAGTCTGCCATGGGGAAAAGAGGGGCCTTTTCACAAAAAGAGCAGGCAGGGTAGCACATAGGGCATTGCCCTGCTGCTGAAGTGATGCACTGTGGGCTGCTCTGTTACACCAAAATGTTACAGTTGAATTTCTCATACAACTCTCCGCAAGAAAAAATCTACAGACTTGCAACGAAATTAAATATGAAGATATAGCAGACAGGTTTTCTATAAGAAGTTCCCAAGAGCTCCTTGGGAAGCTTGGCTTATTAAGGATGAGAGAAATACTTTGTATCTCAACATGTGAAGAAGAATAGCTTTTGGGATGCATGGTGGAATTAATGATTTGTTGTGAAGCCATAAAGTATTTATGTGTATATGAGGTGTCTGTGTATATATACATATCTATATCTATCCACATCTATATATTATTTCTCAAGTTGGGGGAACACTATCTCCCTTCTCTCTCTCTCTCTCTCTCTCTCTCTCTCTCTCTCTCTCTCTCTCTCTCTCTCTCTCTCTCTCTCCCTCTCTAATTTTAATGAATTATTATAACTGTTTCATGGGGGAAAGCCAAGAGAAGCCCTGCAAATTCAGGCTTCCTTTCCATTAGAATTATTTAATCAGCTCAGACATCATCCTACCATACTCTTGGAAAAGAGAAAAGTTACTTAGCAATTCTAAAGAAGCAGCAAAATAATTCACTCTTCCTCAGTCCTTCAGCAAAAGTAGATTAGAAAGCCAGGTCAGGCTTCCGCCTCTCTTTACTCCACTGAGACAAATCCATTAACTTAACAGAAACAAGGGCAGGTTGCCAGCAGTAGGTATTTAAGAAAGATGAGCCTTAAAGGTAAAGATATTGAAAGTATGGAGAGCAAACAGCAGTGTGTGTGGTCAGTGGCAGCTCTGTATAGTCATATACTTTATAGTATCATCCATTCTACTTTTACTGTATTGTTACCATCTTCCTATCAATGGATGACCTTCTGCGTCTGGTTGGTCATACGTTCTTTCCCTTAGTTCACCAGGATTTTCCTGAAAGGCTTTGAGGATTTGTGGCATACACAGAAGACCCTGAATGTCCATTGTCCGCAGGGAGAACCCATGTGAATTAATTATAATAATTAATTAATTTATTATTTATACCCCGACCATCTGGCTGGGTTTCCCCAGCCAGTTGGATATTGCAGTTACGCCTGCATGAAGAGGAGTATATTTTACCACTTCAGCCTCTGCCATTATCTTCATTTGTGCAGACACTCAGCAATATCAAACATAAAGGCTGAAAGCCAGCAGACTCTGAGGGCATTGGCTCTGCATTATTAGCTTCAAGAACTGCAAAGATCCATGTTCACAAGGGCAAATGCAACTCTTTGTGTTGAGAGTACAGCTCTAACTCTTGTATCATTTCTGCTGGCCAGCTCACTTATATACACACATATATATATTGAGCTGCCTTCTTCACCATGTACATTGTTATGGTTCAAAAAACAAGGCCTACTAGGCTTCCCTACATTTACACCAATGCTTTGGCTCAGGAGCCAGAGAAATTGGATATTATTTTTGTGGTGGAGCTTGGGCTTTCCTGGCTCAGCCGGCCCTCAACATAAGACCCTTCCCTCAGCTGAACCAATGATATGCCTGTATAAGTTCCTCTTCTTGGAGGGCCAGGACTCTGCAGTCTCAGTTGGGCTCAGCCAATGGAAGCTGGTGTAACTTACACAGGTATACGCCCCCCCGAAAGGGCATTTTGGGAGCATGGCAGGGGTGGAACTGATGGGCCACTGGGAGTGTGCCATGTTCCAGTAAAGGAACAATTAAGAGGCCACTTTAAGTTCCTGGTTGTTGCTTTGAAGCCCCTTACAACTGACATCATGAGCCTGTTGAATGGTTTATTTAAATGTAAAGGTTCATCATTGTTGCACCCGATGTGTATGTCTTTAAGGGGCCAGAGCAAGGGCCAGAGTAAGATAACGAGACCCAGCTTTACAGCTGTGAAGCATAGCAGGTGCTGCTGAGTTGTATTTGATTAAGGTGTGTCAGCATTTGGGTGTAGTATATAAGGAGCAGCACCTAGCTCTCCCATTACCCTGGGGGTTGGGTTGGTGGTTGGGTCTGGTTTGGTTGTTAATGTACTTAGTGTAAAAGGAGTTTTTGTTTTTCTTATTAAAACCTTGCTTAAGTTATTTTGAGTCCTTTACTTTTTAATGCATGGTCTCCCCAGCAAGCTCTCTGCAGCGTTACCATACTGCAAACAGCCAACATCTTTGGTTATGGGCCCAGCTGCTGAGTGGATGACTGCATATTTTTGGACTCTGAGAAAGGTTTGAAAACTCCTTCTCCTGTTAGCGTAGTTCTGTGGGTCTGGAAGAGTTCCAGAATGGTTGACCGGGTTCCTGAAGCTGAGAAGGCTCTGGTCTTCCCACAGCTAACAGATGAGAACTATAGTTTATGGTCTTTTTGGGTGGAGGCGCTTTTGACCTCTAGAGAAGTATGGACCTATGTAACTGATGACCCTCCTGACCCTGTGACTAATGCTTGGTCGAAAGGAGATGCAAAAGCCAGGGCGATAATTAATTTGGCAGTCAGCGACCAGCAAGTAGTCTATATAAGGAATAAGAAAACTGCCAAAGAAATGTGGGACAGTCTTGCAGCAGTGCATGTTAGAAAAGAGTCAGCATCTGCATTGACGTTTTTCAAGCAGTTGTACCAGACGAAGTTGCAGCCTGGTGGTGATTTGGCAGCACACTTGAGACGTCTGGAGGCAATACGCTGCGAATTAATTCGAAGGGACATGGAGATACCTGATATTCAGTATGTTTTTATCATTCTATGTTCCCTTAATGAGGACTTCGATGGTATAGCTAGCCAGATATCTGCTGTTCCACCAGCACAATTAACTGTGGAAGGGGTAACGGCAAGATTAATGGGCGAGTTGGATAGAAGGGAGGCTTGTGCCATAAGCACTCCTATTTCCAGAAGTAATGAGGAACGCCATATGCAAACCTGTGGTGATACAACTGCATTTAAAGCTGCAAAGCGTTGTTGGTTCTGCAATAAACAAGGACATTTTGCAAAGGACTGCAGATCCAAAAGAAAGCAAAGTACTCCCAAGCCTGTTTCTGTTCGTCAGTCACGGTCGTCAGCCCAGCAGCCGACATCGTATAGTAGAGACAGAAACGAGCCGCGAGTTTTCCATGCTAGGACAACAGATCGTAAAAGACTTAAACGTGCCAAGTGGAAGTCTTTTGTTGTGGACTCAGGAGCATCTCAGCATATTTGCAACGATCGAAGCTTGTTTATTTCTTTCGAAGAGGAAATTGGTAATGTACATTTAGCCAATTCACAAGTCTTGCAGTCGCTTGGCAGGGGTACTGTTAAACTTGACTCTTTAAACATTACAATAGCGAACTGCATTTACTGCCCGTCAGTGGACAATTTATTGTCAGTAAGGTGCTTTGCTCGTCAAGGCATAACTGTGCATTTCTTAAAGTCAATGTGTGAGTTTTTTGATGGGAACAAACGTCTATTATATGCCCGGGAATCTGATGGTTTATATAGACTGTATTTTCGCACCTACTCACAATTGCCTATTAACTGCAGAGCAGCACAGTCAAGCCAGGGGTTGAGGAATGTAAGGCCTCATTCCGGGTGTGTCCACGAGGCACACAGAATTCTGGGACATCTGAATTTTGCTGATGTGATTAAGACAAAGAATATTGTTAATGGCCTCAACTTAAAACCATGTAAATTCTTTATGCAATGTCTATCCTGTTGCAAGAATAAGATTAAGGTTGCACGCAAGGGTAGGTGCTCAGATAGGAAAGTAACTGAGCCATTTGAGCGTGTACATTGTGATTTAGTTGGGCCACTCCCACCTTCATTAGGAGGTTCTAAGTACTGGCTCACTCTGACAGACCAGTATAGTAGATATTGTTGGACTTATGCAATAGCTGAGAAGTCCCAAGCATTTGAGAAGTACAAAGTTTTTTGCAACTGGGTAAAAACGCACTTTAACAAACCAATTAAGAACCTGTTTTCTGACCGGGGCGGGGAATTTGTTTCTGAGGATTTTGAGAAATTCCTGGAAGCGCAGGGGACTACTCATGAGTTATCTTGCCCCCGAAGTCCCTGGCAAAATGGGCTTGTTGAAGTTGTGCAGCGTGACCTACAGGCAGGGGTTAAAACGTATCTGCACAATGCTAATCTGCCCAAAGACTTTTGGGCTGAAGCGCTTAATGCGTTTTGTTATGTAAGAAATCGCAGTTATCATTCTGGTTTAGATGTCACCCCCTATGAGAAGCTGTTTAAAAAACGCCCTAATCTGAAATACCTACGCATTTGGGGTTCAGATGTAATTATGCATTATCCCGCTAAGCAGAAATTGGGTGAACGTAGTGTCCAGGGAAAATTAATGGGCTACCAGCAGGGGGCATACAGAATTTACGTACCAGCAACTGGCAAATTTCATATTACCAGAAGCATGATACAAACTGTAAATTGGAATGGAGTTGCTGTCTTCCAAGATACTGATGGTATAGATAATACTGAGGAAGAAGAGGAAGAAGAAGCAGCAGCAGGAAATGGTGCTTCTGAATTAATGGAAAAAGACAAAAAGTCTGTTGAATCTGATTTGTTTGGTGATTTAAAGTCAAAGGCACCCGAGGGGAGGTTAGATTCTCTTGAGTTTTCTGACCGTGAGCTTAGCCTACAGGCATCTCTTCAATCTGACAATGATTTACAACCTGAAACTAGTGGTTCACTTAGTCCCATTAAGTCTGAGGAGTCTGACTCTCCTTCCGGACTGAGACGTTCAGATAGAAAGAGACAGAAGCCACAACGTTTTGCAGATGAACATTTTAATACTGTGTATGCCAATAAGGCAGTTTTTGAGCCAAAAAGCTACAATGATGTTCAGAAATTACCTTAAACACACCAAACATTATAGGTTGCAGTTTACAACATGTATTGACAAAGGTTTTGAAATTTTCTGCGATGCATCTCATGCAGTGGAACAAAATAATTGCAGGGGTGTGTCTGGTATGGTGTTTTGTTATAACGGTTGTCCATTTGAATGGAAGTCCCAGACACAAACCATTATTTGTCTCTCCACAACAGAGAGTGAATTATGTGCATGCGTTCAGGCCACTCGTGATGTAGAATGGTATCTGCAAGTATTTGCAGACCTACAGATGCAAGTAACACTACCAGTAAAAGTTTACCTTGATTCCCAGAGCGGACTTGCTATCCTGTGCTCAGAGACCAATACGCAGCGCACAAGAGTCTTAAGGTTACGTTTACAGTTTGTAAAGAAACTAATTGCTGACGAAATGATTGTATTTGAATATGTTCCAGGTGACAATCAAATTGCGGACATTTTTACTAAAGCACTTCCAAAGGTTACACATGAAAGACATGTACAAAATATGCTTTATGTTTTTGTTCCACAATGATGAACCGCAGGGGAAATGTTGAATGGTTTATTTAAATGTAAAGGTTCATCATTGTTGCACCCGATGTGTATGTCTTTAAGGGGCCAGAGCAAGGGCCAGAGTAAGATAACGAGACCCAGCTTTACAGCTGTGAAGCATAGCAGGTGCTGCTGAGTTGTATTTGATTAAGGTGTGTCAGCATTTGGGTGTAGTATATAAGGAGCAGCACCTAGCTCTCCCATTACCCTGGGGGTTGGGTTGGTGGTTGGGTCTGGTTTGGTTGTTAATGTACTTAGTGTAAAAGGAGTTTTTGTTTTTCTTATTAAAACCTTGCTTAAGTTATTTTGAGTCCTTTACTTTTTAATGCATGGTCTCCCCAGCAAGCTCTCTGCAGCGTTACCATACTGCAAACAGCCAACAGAGCCAAGTGGGGAGGCCTAGTGGGTCATGTTTGGCCCGCAAACAGCAGGTTCCCCATCCTGGACCTTTGAAGACCACCTAACTTGAAAGCTGGAGCCTGATGGATAACAAGCAGATGATGATGCTTTGTTGACCTGGCAAAGTCGGAAGACAAGAGGTTTCAGTCTGCCCGCCTATTAGAGAGGATGCAATTATAGGCACCCCAGTCACTGTGCACCTGAAAAAGCTTTGGGGGTCTGAATTGCACACAGTTTCACCACCCTCCCTTACAACTGAGAGCAAAATTCATAAAAATGCAACATGATTTTGTAAAAATGCCTATAAAAAGCCAGATCTTTCACTCATGACAGATAGCAGAATAGCAACCGCAGCACAGCTCTAAGAGCGCATTTATAATCTTCAAAAGTAAACGTAATTAAGTTTATTGTTCTCTTTGACTCATATTCTGAATTTGTGGTTTGTGTTCCAATACAAAAGTTTCCACTTGCTTCTTTGAAGTCAAATCTACATGAAAGATGTGCTTTATGAGCACAAGTTTTGGAAGACTGAGAGATAACTTCACTATCTTTCTGCCCAATATACATCCTTGTAATAACTTCAGCAAAACATGATGAGAGCTTAAAGAGCTTATTTCTTTACCTGTTTGTTATAAGGATTATTTATTTCTTTAAGGAACCACAGAGCCACAGCTCTGGTAAGGCTAAAGTGTGATTTCTTATCTCTGGTTGTATTTGCAGGGCTGATTTAGGAAGTAGAACCTACCTTATTAATTTCATTTTCATTGTAACAAAAGACTTTCTTTTAAACCCTTGCAGAAATACAGAGAGAGGATGTAGCTATAAGGAAAGGCTAACTCACCTAATCAAGATAACAGATAATAAAGTGTAGAGTTATTGAATTCCACAGTATAAAAATTACTATTATGTGTGAAGACCAAGAGTTATAGCTTTCCCTGCCCACTATAGATCAGCACCCAAGCACAGAAATATGAGAAATTACAGGGCAGCAGTATTGCCAATTGCACTGTGATTTATCATTAAGACATTTATCATTAACACATTTATAAATTTGTTCCTTTGACAATCAAGTGCTTGTAGTTGAAAACTAGGTGAGGATCAGGGCCAGGCGGGCCCAGCCCAAGACATTTTGGCACCTGAGGTGAACCCCAAAATGCCGCCCCTCTCCCCCACCAGGGGAGAAGGGGTGAGTGAAGATCAACATCAGGATCAAGGGGAGAATAAAGATCTACATTGGGAACTGATGTCCCTGTGGATTCTGCTGCCTGAGGCAGTCCCCTCACCTTGTCTTATGGGTGGGCTGGTCCTGGGCCCAGTTAATTCAATGTGCATTTCTTTTAAAATCTAGGTGCTTTTAAGCAAACCAGCAGTTCCTGGTTTATCATAGAAAGATAGATTTGGAAGTGGGGGCGGGCTATGGATGCTATTTTAATCAGTTGGCAACAGCATGAATGTCTCATAAGTTTCATTGGATTGCCACCTGAGTAATAAAAACAAACAAAACAAAAAACCCCAGAGAGAGAGAGAAATGAAAAGCATATGAAAAGTATTTGGTCATCATTGCTACTTCTAGAATAAGGCAGAATTTTGCATGCCTGGATTACATTATCATCAGAACTAGCAACAAATCAGGTTTGTTTTACATCTAAATACAGAGATGCCTTTGAGTTAAAGAGGCAGAATCTCTTCCAACATGGCTAGAGTTATTTTTGGCTTAGCGTACATCCATGGCTCAGACAACTTGATCTTGATACATCAATATTTATGATAGAAAGAGAACTGGAAAGTTTCCTAGACCATTTGAGTCATGTGCATAGCCTGATCAAATTTACTGCATCGTTTAGTACAAAGCAGCTACATTACCTGGACGTAACAGCAGAAAACGGAAGCGATGCACATTTTGTAGTTAATACGTACTGAAAAAGAGGCAGATGGAAATAATATTCTTCATGCAAAAGGTTTTCCCTGTATTCATGATAAGAGGGTTCTCACTGCCATACATTTGGCTTATAAAAAGATACATACAATCAAATCAAATGATAGGGGATGCAAAAATAAAGTATTGAGTGATGCTGACAGGTTTATAATGAGAATCTAAAGACAGAGGGCAAATCATGGAAATGGTGATTAAATGATGAGTAAAACTGCATACATCTCTGTTAAAGGCACCTGTTGGTTCAAAGCAGGAAGATGAATGGATATACTGCATTTCAACAGCAGAATGTGACACACACACACCCAGTACTAGCCACACATTAGAGCTGTAAAATGTGCAAATCTTAGTAAACCCTTACCCTGCTGTTGGAGCCTTGGAATAAATCTGAAATAAACCAGAGGGTGCTCTTCATTGATCTATCAAGGTCAAACACCACATATGATTGGTTTATAATTTCAATCTGATATTTGCACACACACGCAAAGGGTGCTCTCTGCGGTCCTGTGTCAAAAGGATCTGATTTCTTTCCGCAGGGCCTGTAAGACAGAGTTGTTCCACCTGGCCTTTGGCTTGGAGCCAATTTGATTCCCTCCCTCCCTCTCTTTCTTTTTTCTTTTCCTTCTCCTCCTGCGATGAGGCTACATTTTAATATTTTAATGTTCCATTATTTTAATGTTGTTTTTTATTTTTGTTTTTAAGTTGTAATCATTCATCTTGTTTTTATTATTGCTTGTAAGCCGCTCTGAGCCCGGCCTTGGCTGGGGAGGGCGGGGTATAAATAAAAAAGTATTATTATTATAAAACTTTTAAAAAAACAAATGGATTGCATAGAGCTGGACTGTAAGTCTCTGGATTATTGGTTATGTGTAATAGAGATGGGAATAGTTTGGGTTATTTTATAATAGTAAGACAAGGCTTACTAAAAACCCAGGCACTGTTTAAGTAGACTATACTGTGAAGACAGTACTTTTCCTCCTTTTCTGGAGCACACATGTATTATACTCTAATCATGTGGGTTTAAGTTTTGATTGGCACAAGCCCCACCCCCTCCAATATGAACAATGATGAAAGAAAGCTCTGGGTATTGCAAAGTTCAGGCAGAAATGTCAAGTGCTGTAAGGCCCTTACGATGGTCTCCAGAGAACAAATGCCCAATGTTAATCAACTGTTTTCTTATCTTGCTAGAAATACTCAAAGAGTGTTTCATTTCATATTTGAAACATCTGATTTCTATGTAATCCTGAGGAACCTTTTAAAGGCAAAACCAGCCACAACAAATCCTGTCACGATTGCACTAACAATAAGGGATGAATAGCAATGTGAAATAACTTGCTTTATTGCTTTCTGATGTTATTTTTGGGACTAGTCAACTACACACACACATACACACACAAAATCTGAAAGGACTGAGAGTAATTTTAACTAGATCACTGCTGCTCAGATCATTCATAGTTTATATAGCTGTATTTTAAAGTGCCACACTTGGTTAAGACAACTACAGTGGTACCTCGGGTTACATACGCTTCAGGTTACATACGCTTCAGGTTACAGACTCTGCTAACCCAGAAATAGTGCTTCAGGTTAAGAGCTTTGCTTCAGGATAAGAACAGAAATCAGGCTCCCGCGGCGCAGCATCAGCAGGAGGCCCCATTAGCTAAAGTGGTGCTTCAGGTTAAGAACAGTTTCAGGTTAAGAACGGACCTCTGGAACGAATTAAGTACTTAACCCGAGGTACCATTGTATGTGGTTGTATGAAGGGGTTAGAAAAAGAAGGAACCATGCAAACTAAAAAATATAATTACAGTGGTACCTTGGTTCTTGAAGTTAATCCATTCCGGGAGTCAGTTCGACTCCCTAAACCATTTGAAAACCAAGGCGTGGCTTCTGATTGGCTGCAGGAGGTTCCTGCAGTCAAGCGGAAGCCGCATCGGACGTTCAGCTTCCAAAAAACGTTTGGAAACCAGAAGACTTACTTCCAGGTTTGCGGCGTTCGGGAGCTGATTTGTTTGACAGCTAAGCCGTTCAAGAACCAAGGTATGACTGTATATATGCAGATGCTCCCTGATCTTTGCAAAGCATACTGCAAGAGGAGACAGTTTTTGTATCAGACCAAGCACCTTAAAAGGACCCCATGCATGCAAAAGGTCATTTTGCAAGGGATAAAAGCATCTATTCTGCACCCTTCTCATCCCCCCCCCCCCATTTCAGTAAATTGTCATACTGGCAGATGGTGTTGATCAGCATTTTTTGAGGAGGGGTGGTGGTGAACTGAGGCTGCCAGCTGACCTGCTCAGCACATGGGAGATGGGAGACATATTCGATTCAGTTCCCATTTAGATGCAAACTTCACACTTTCTAAAACAATATGTGAACTAAAGCACAAGAATCATTTGAAATTCACACAAAGGCTCATATTCATAGAAATAAGAGGGGGAAGTAATGCAAGATGGAAAATGTTTTCACAAAGCAATCTTGAAGAGGTACAAGTGGGGAAAGAAAAGAAGCTCTTGTAGTCACTGGTCAACATGAATTCTACAGATATTGGAGACCTACAACATGCTAAATGCAATAGCCACAGAACTAGCATTCACAATACAGTAGTACCTCTGGTTATGTACTTAATTCGTTCCGGAGGTCCATTCTTAACCTGAAACTGTCACGCGATTTCTGTTCTCATCCTGAAGCATAGTTCTTAACCTGAGGTACTATTTCTGGGTTAGCGGAGTCTGTAACCTGAAGCAGAGGTCCTGTGGCTGGGACGGGATGATATGGGATTGGGGGGGCAACTCCCATCTCTTGCGGGGGCGCAATTAGTGCCAGCACCGTCTGTTAAGAGTTTGGGTGTAATCTTCGACACCTCCCTTTCCATGGAGGCGCAGATTGCAGCTATAACAAAGGCGGCATTTTTCCATCTCCGCCAAGCTAAGCAGTTGGCTCCTTACCTCTCTCGCCCTGACCTAGCCACTGTGATCCACGCGATGGTCACCTCCAGACTGGATTATTGTAACTCGCTCTACGTGGGGCTGCCCTTGAGACTGACCCAGAAACTCCAGCGGGTGCAGAATGCTGCAGCGAGACTCCTTACGGGGTCTTCGCTGCGAGATCACATTCACCCGGTGCTATACCAGCTGCACTGGCTCCCGGTGGAGTACAGGATCAGGTTTAAGGTGCTGGTTTTAACCTTTAAAGCTCTATACGGCCTAGGACCCTCGTACCTATGGGACCGCCTCTCCTGGTATGCCCCACAGAGAAACTTACGGACTTCGAATAAAAACATCTTGAAGGTCCCAGGCCATAGAGAAGTTAGGCTGGCCTCAACTAGAGCCATGGCTTTTTCGGCTGTGGCTCCGACCTGGTGGAACACTCTGTCACAAGAGACTAGGGCCCTGCGGGACTTGACATCTTTCCGCAGGGCCTGCAAGACAGAGCTGTTCCGCCAGGCCTTTGGCCAGGGCACAGCCTGACTCCCTCCCTCGGCAATCTTCGCGGAGCTCTGGCCCAATGGTGGCCAGTGGCTTGAATTTAATTAATTTTATAATGAATGATTTTAGAGTGTTGTTTGTGCTGTACTTTTGTACTATTTTATTGTTGTTAGCCGCCCTGAGCCCGGCTTCGGCTGGGGAGGGCGGGATATAAATAAAATTTATTATTATTATTATTATTATTATTATTATTTTATTATGTAACCTGAAGCGTATGTAACCTGAGGTACCACTGTATATATTTGGTGCTCCTGAGGTGGTCAGCCCCAAGACCCAAGCACCTTAGCATTACAGAAGGGGTGAGGAAATTCAGGCTCAAAGTCTGAGTGTGGCCTCCAGGACTTTCTGTCAGGCCCTCAGGACTCTGCCCAGACCATGCCCTCCTGAATCACACCCTTCACAGCCCACATTCTGTGCCCTCCAGTTGGTTTTAGCTGGTTTGAATTTCTCCACGATCTGCGCTATCTCTTGCTTACTTCAACGGAGAGTGGCATGTTTCTGGCCACACCTGCTTTTGCCACACCCACAACTGGTATGTGCCCCCCTCAGAAAGATGGCTATGGGGGAATGTGGCCCCAAGAGCTGAGAACATTTCCTCACATTTCACCCCAGAGTTCAGAGGCAGAGCGGCAGATTTTGGAAGCGTGGGAGAGGAGTGGAAGTTTTGGTTGAACCTAATGGCCACTGAGTCGAGCAAGGGCTTGTGTCTTCACGGTTCCCTCATGTGTCCAGGCTTCTGTGGCAACATGGAAGTTTCTCCTGCACAAGTTTTGCCTTTTCTGTCTTTGTGCTACTCTCCCTTTTGAAAACCAAAAGAGAACACCTCCTCCTTATGTGTAGGTAGGACTGTACGGGGTCACCCACTTTGCAATTAGAAGGAATGAATTTCCTAGGGGATGGAAATACCTCGCAGAGAAATAAATTGCTTTTCTAACTAGAAATGGAATATTCCATGAAAAGTTTTCATGACCAGCAATTTTTTAAAAAAAGAATAATAATCTTGAAGTCTGTATTACTTACTTTTTCATTTAGTGCATTCTGGTGGTGCTAACTAATTAATTAATAATAACGCTATAAAAATCATGCTGGCGATATTTTCTGCATGATCTGCAATTCTGTAAAAACAGAGAAGAATTGTTTTGAAGTTTTGTGGCTATCAGGGAAAATTATTATACCTTAGGGATTTTGCATATGTAACACACATTTGGTTAAATATTCCACCTCCTTACCACCCTCCCTTAGCTACTCAGCCATCCACTCAAAATAACAGTGGCTTCTTTTGTAACCAAAGCGTGCACACAATGTGCCCTTGGCTTAATTTCAGGCTGGGGGCAGGAGGGGGAAAAGGAGAGGAAAAGAAATAGAGGAGGAGGAGTTCCAGAAGAAAGTGTGTTGTCATAAGTAGTATGTGGAACTACGTTTGATTTATGTCAGGTGTGGGCGCTCCAGATTCTGCTGAACTACAACCCCCATCACAACTCCCATTGACCATGCTTGCTGGGGCTGATGGGAGTTGTAGTTCAGCAATATTTTGGGTCAAAGGTTCCCTGCTCCTGATCTATTCCATAATCCTGCTAGTCAAGGGCCTTGAAACTGTCACCTGCTATTTGGGGGCTTCTGTATTGTGTGACAGACCCATTCCCCGCCTGAATTGTTATTTTTTGTGTTTTTGCAATGTTATGGAATTTTCTGAAAGGTAGTTCAAAAGTGGAATTAGGCTTGTTTCCATAGAAACAATGGTTGCACAGCTATACCATGAGCAAAAAAAGAAAGAAAAAAGAAAAAGTGTTTGCACAAATGTTCCCTAAAAAATAATATATATAGTCAGTCACTTCACCCCCCATCGTAGTGCAACTTCTAGATATTAAACCTTTTTCATAATTGACTGGTTTTGATTAGAATCTTAAAGGTCAATGCCATAAACACAGTTAAGAGTGTTTTGAATAATTAACACCTGCCTATTACGTGACTATTGCTAAAATCTTTCTTCAGTTTTTTGTTTTTTAGACATTCACCTCTATATTTGTTTAGTTTGGCTAACTATTACAGAGGCAAATACACTAAGATGCTAAGACCACCACTTAATCTTCATTTAAAGTTGACATATAGGTCTGATGTCTGGAGTTGAGGACGCTGAATCTGACTGACATCTCCTGTACTGAATAGTGCTGTGCTGAAACCAATCTTCTCATTTCTTAAAAGTTTTTTTCTGTTCCAAAGAGGCTTTCATTTACCTGCCTCATAGTCAGGGAACTTTTGAATTCCTTTTGGATTCTGGGTGTGTTTTGCACGGTGGTCAAGGGTGGCATACATTTGTTTTGCTTTCCAGTAAACATTTTTTAAGCACTCTGCAGCCTCCCTGGCTGTCCACGCTTCCTGATGGAAGGAGTTACCTCATGCTATCTTCCTCTGGGATTTAGTTGAAGCACAAGCACCCAGGAAGGCTGCAGAGTGCAGACTACTGGTGAGGCGGTTTGTAGAATTTAAAAAGTCACCTCAAAAGCAAACATTTTTCAAGCACTCTGCAGCCTCCCTGGCTGCCCACACTTCCTGATGGAAGGAGTTACCTCATGCTATCTTCTTCTGGGATTTAGTTGAAGCACAAGCACCCAGGAAGGCTGCTGAGTGCAGACTACTGGTGAGGCGATTTGTAGAATTTAAAAAGTCACCTCAAAAGTAAGGCAGGTGGAACAAAACGTCTGCACTCCAACCCTGAGAAATTCCCTGAACGTTCATCTCTCCTTGGACCATTTTTAAATGAAATTTCTGTTCTCATAGACAGAAATAGTTAAAGAAAAAAGAAATGGGAGAAATTTTCAACATAGCTCTGGTCTAATGCTGCCTCTGTCTGTGGATTGTACGTGCCAATTACCACGTTGCTGTGTGGTTTAGGAAGTGTCACCCATCATGCCTAATCTTGAATAATGACTGAAACATGCACTTGACCCCAAGCTACTCCCATAGATGATAGCTTGCAGATATATGTTTAACCAAAGTCTTACAAGTGGATCCTAAATTCTCAAGCATGTGGATGTACAGGACTTAAGCTTTTGGGAATTTGGGAGCTGAGGAATGTTTAAGAGCCAATGGTTGCTGTTACATATAGCAACACTATGGGTGGGGGCTTTTGACAGCCTATATGGCAGCATCAGGGCTTCTGTTTAAACAGACATTCAAGAAGCAGCAGTTGAGCAGTTCAGAACTGTGGCAAATTATTTATACCTATGTCTTTTTTTGAGAATGACATGAGCTAGCTGAAGTGTTCCTCGTAGACACAAGTCTTTCTTAGAAGCATACACATGTATAAACACTTCTTCCATTATATTTTTAGACACGGGGTAATATGGGGGAACTCTTGGGCTTTAAAGACATAATGGGGGGAAATTTCTTAGTCACTCTCCATTTTGACAGTTCAGTTGCTCTCAACCCAACAAGTCAGCTTTCTTTTTTACCCTGTGGAAACAAAGATTTGAGCACCCATAAAATCTCCCTTGTATATATTGTTAAGATGGTGAAGAACATGACAAATATGGCTTGTTGTTTTTAACAATATGCCTTGCCATGTTTAAAAATGTGAAAGCCTGTTTGAATTATTTCCCCCCTCCTGTTCCCCCCCAGTAATGACACACAGTTGGTAAACACAGATAACATAGTAGTCAGAAACAATTTTGAGCAAAGAATCAATATTTTCCCACTTTGGACTAACTTCAAGCTACCTATTGATGGCAATAATAACAACTTCCTGTAGAGGTCAACTTTTTTTTGCTCACTGTACTTTTTTTATGCCTTCAAACAAAATTCTGTATTTATTGGAGATGTTGGAAGTCTACTGCTGGGTAGAGCAGGACAAAAGGACTGAAAAGAATAATGAGAATTTCTATAATAGTGGCACTTCCCTTCATTAATTTCAGTGGGTCTAATCTGATAGAATTTAGTTGGAAATAGCTTCAGATTTCATAGAAAGGCAGCTGTGGGTTGCATCCAACTAAATGGTCCTGTTAGCTGTTTCCTTGAATTTTAAGGGACCTGCTCTGAGCATGACTAACATTCAATGCAAGCCTGTGGTTTGCATTGTATGAAATAAAGGGTGCATTCAGGAAGGAGACAGAATATTGAGACCTGCTATCTGGAGTTAACTAGAACTCAGGATTTAGTTTTGAGTGGAGTGTACAAGTGTTTATGTCTGCTGCTTACGGAATGAGTGTCTATTTGCCTCTACTATGCTCTCCTAATATGTCTGCAAATCAATAAAATACTACAAGGACACTGCACATCTCCTCCTTGCCCAGGGATGCCTCATCACTTAGAAGTAGGGATAGGTTGGGACAGACTCTCATTCACTATGTCTACATTTTGAGCACACTCACAGAATTTCCAAGATGCCTCAAAAAATTCCGCCCTATTGTCCATCATAATGATTTCCATCTTGCCTCGAAAGGTATGTATTTCTTCCTATTCGGATTAATGGCATTTATGTGGGAACACTGAGAAAAGAATAGATCATATGGCCAATGTAGAAGAAAATGATAGACTTTATCCCCATTTCAGACACTCCTCATGGAGAGCTCTATCAAGTGTCGGGAACAAGAGTATTTTTGAGTATATTATGCTGGATTGCAGCAGAGAGTGAGAGAAAGAAGTACACTGAATAGCAGCAGACACATTCAGCACTTTAAAATATTCACCTGAATCTTGAGCTGAGGCAAATCAACAGTGCTGTATTCACAAAAAGCAGAAGCATTTCAGAGACACAATCTGAATTTAGTCACGGGCACTTCTTCTTCTAAACTCCTATTGATACATGGAGTTTCACTAGCAGAAGCAGTTATTAAATGGATTAAATTGCATTCACAAAAGTGCAAAAAAAAGTTTTCATTAGATCCTGGAACATGACAATTTAATCAATGGCCTTGGTTTATTAAAGTTACTTCCCTCCCCCACCCCACCCTGAAAAATGAAGTTGTTATGTTTATAGTTGCATTGTTCATGCCTGGATTCAAATGGGTTTTTTAAAAGTGTGTCTGTGGGGGGGGGAGAAGGAGAGGGAGAGATGTAGGGATTCAATAGTATGATTAATTCAAAGAGAATCCATTTGCTTTTCTTTCTTTCTTCCTGGCTTATACTGTGAATGAGCCATTGCTCAATCGACTATGATATTCTCAAGTTTAAAAGGATAACTTTGCACTTCAGCATTGAAAAGGAATAGGCAGTGACAACAGCGGTGAAGAAAAGGATGAAAGCACACAGGGAGGCAGGCTCATTGTGCACTGCCCAAACAGGCCTGGGATCTAATACTTTTTGTGGGGGGGGGGTAGGGGTAAAGCGCTAAAGAATATGGTGGTGATTCAGCTGTCGGCAGTTTTGGAAGAAACAGATTATCTGGATTTGTTTCAATCTGGGTTCAGGCCTCAGTTGGCCACAACAGCCCCGGTCATCCTGACAGGTCACTTAATTTGACAGAGGTTCGGGGAAAATGCAACCCTGTTGCTACAGTTGGCCTTTGATACCATTCTTGGTGGTCTTTGATACCATTGGCCATGGCATCCTTCTGGGCCATATTTATGGCTTGGGAGTTGGTGGCACTGTTTTACAGTGGTGCTGCTCCTCCATGCTTTTCTTGTCCCTGAGAAGAGCAATATGGAGAGCACATGTGTACGTCTTGGCAGCTTAGCTGTGGCGCACCTTATATGAAGCCACCAGGAGCAGTCATCAGGAAGTTTGGGCCACAGTGCAGGGGTTGCCCCATTTATGGGCAAAATGGGGCATAGGCCTGCCAAGATTCTGAACCCTCCCAAACCAACAAAGCCACAGACCAGCCTTTGTCCAGTCTCTCACAATTGTATTAATACATTTTCAGTTACTGAGAGGCTTTCTCGATGCTTCTGTCCAACTGCTCTTCTGAGCCAATCAGAAAAATCACTAGTAGCTGATTTCCCCTACCAACATGTCCAGGGAAAAGAACTTCACCACAAAATTCAGGGAACTATGAGTTTTGAAGGATGGCTGTGTCTCATGGCAGATCCACAGCATACATTAAAGCACACCCAATGCACATTTAAGACATATGTCTCTTCTGCCCCAAGGATAATGGGAGCTGTAGTTTGTTAAGGGTCCTGGGAATTGTAGCTCTCTGAGGAGGAAACTACAATTCCCAGCAATCTTTGGAGGAAGCCATGTGCTTTAAAGGTGCTCTAGATATGGTGCAGATCTGTCCTCAATTTCCATCTTGTTTCAGGAAGTGTGGATTAGCTAGATGTTTTAATTGTTTCACCACTTGTGTGTTTGCCACCTTGGGCTTCTTTGAGAGGAAGGGTAGCATATAGATGAAAAATAATACCAATAATAAACGGCATTTAAATATGTACTGAATGGAATTTCTTCCCCATCCTTATTCCCAGTAGATGTCAGGGGTTGACCCTTGAACTGTTTGCATGCAAAACATGCATTTGCAAAAGGACTTGGTGTGTTTCATCTCCTGCCCTTCAGGATCCTTGTTCCTTACTAGGCCTAGACAGTCTGGTGTATGATACTTAGGCATGCCAACCACATAGACCAAAGAAGCGCAGAAAAGAGAAATTAACTCATAATTTATCTTAATTTTATTTACACACATATTACAGGATATGTTGTACATAAGGGAGTTATGGACAACACAGGTTCAATGTATAGACTGAATAATTATCAATTTCAGTTGCATAGCTAACTAAGCAGGGAACTCTGGGCACTCTTAAAATTTGTTTGTTGACTTCTGGCTTGACAAAGCACTTTTTGCTTGCACATGCTTTTCCTCCTCAATGTGTAAGGTCAGGAGATGGATAAAAGGCATCCTATTGTGATTGCCACCATGACTGTGACTTTAAACAATTGAGATAGGTGTCTAATGCTATAACAGCAGGTATGATCAGGTAGGCAGCTGAGCAGAGCTAGAGGGTAGGGGAGCTTGCCTCTTGACTGCTGGTTGAATGGAATTTGCCACTCACCTCAGGCAAGTGACAAAATGCATGGCTGCATTACGCTGAAAGATCACATAACCCAGAAGTGCTTGTTAAACTGGTGTCACTGTGTTGCCACAAAAGCAAATTTGGAAAAGCGGACGACAACTGGCAGGTGGTTTATATCTGTCAACATGCTGAACAAATTCTGTCCGTAGAGTGTACCTTAGACTTTAGTATTTGGTAACCCTCTTTTTCTTTTAATCAAGGTTATGATCAGAACGAATTGAAAATGGTGCCTAATAAATAGACAATATTTGAAAGGAGATTGTGTTCAGTAGGGCAAAGGATCCAAGCAAATCTCACCAAGCCAAACGGCCGCTTCTGCATATGGTGGGCCGATAAACAATTTCTGAGCCACTCAGCACAGCTGCCCCTGAAATCTGCCAAGAAGCCAGATGCCATTTTTGGAGAGCTTGCTGCAAATCCTCTGACGGTGAATCATAGGATTCTGACCTGAGCCATATTAAAGATGACATGGAGATTAAGGAGCCCTTGCTGATCATAAATTTGGAACGAGTCAATACAAAAGTTGTGTCGATACTTAAAAGAAACCGAATCCCATCATTACTCAAATAGGCACACATTCCCAATAGATGTGTTGCCTGACATGACCATGGAGGGGAAAAATCGCAAGTCAGACAACATGGTCAACCTTTAGCAGCATGTTTGAAAACTTTATCTGCACAACTGGTCATATTGAGATTCCCTTTGAAATGTGCTCCTAGCATTTCCAAAGGCATCATGGCTTTGTAATGGGCAACTAATTGTCTCGCTTGGGGAAGTTTTTGGCCTGGCCACTTTGAAACCATCCCACAAGAAGAGAAGGAATCCAAAGCTTAAGTAGGCTTACAGTCTTTTATCCCAAATTAGTTTTCAGATCATTGTGCAGACACAGATGCAGCTTTTACAATGCAAAGCCCTCTCTATGGATGTTCCAGCTAACTGTCTAGATATATATTTAATGCTCAACCGTTAATGTATTTACAGCTCCCACAATTTGCTATAATCATTCTAACTTTGCCACAAACATCCTTCTTTTAATTCTGGGTTCACTGAAAAGATACTCAGGACTGTTGAGATCAATTGTGATTCTACTATTGGTGCATCAGCTGAAATAACTAGATTGGCACATGATAATTGGCAGGCAAAATCCAAGTTGCTAACTAAAATTTTTGATCTGCCGTTTTGACTGTATTTTCTCTTCCGCTTTTGCTATGCTTTCCCTGCAGCAACCTGAACAAATGAAAGACCAGCTTCTTTAAACTGAATAGCTTTACACCAGTAGGATAGCATGTGGCCTCAGCTGTAGAGAAAGCATACCTGCAGCTGTATATGGTTCCTTTGGATTCTGGTCACAGGTTGTAATGCAGAAATCCGGTGTGAAAATAAGGCTGTCCATTGCCAGATTACTGCTCCTTTCTGCCCAACACTGGTGGGGTTCTGGTTGGGGCAGAATGGTGTCTTCCACCGGATATATTGGATACATGTGCAGATGAATACATTGGCTGAGAGTGGGCTTTGGAGATTGTCTATTTAAGCAAGCAACATCCTACCCAGTGCACCCCAGCGGTTGTTCCTAACATATGAAATACCTATTTTTCTGGATGCATACCAAAGCCCATCACGATATCTTCCAGGGGCGGTGTCAGAAACAAGGATGATAATGATGATGGAAATTACCCACCCTTCACCATAACGTCCCAAGTGTACATCTAAAAAATGTAGTACAGTGCAATGAAACAAATAAAGCAATCCCAACCAAAATATTACACCATGCAATAAATACATATTGAAATGGATGGTGTATAGCAGGATACTAACAACAGTAGTCCAACTGGCAAAGACCACACATAGTTAGATACACATAGTCCAACTAGCAAAGACCAAGGATTAATGGTGCATCTTCAATGACACTTTAAAGATGTATAGAGATGGTGCCTCTAGAGGAGATTCTGGGGCCATTACAGATAAGACCATTTAGCAGGCCACCACCCCCAATAATAATTATAATAATAGTTTATTATTTATACCCCGCCCATCTGGCTTTGTTTCCCAGCCACTCTGGGCAGTTCCCAATCGAATGTTAAAAACAATACAGCATTAAATATTAAAAACTTCCCTAAACAGGGCTGCCTTCAGATGTCTTTTAAAGATAGGATAGCTGCTTATTTCCTTGACATCTGATGGGAGGACGTTCCACAGGGCGGGTGCCACTACCGAGAAGGCCCTCTGTCTGGTGAGATGGTCATAACATCCTGACTGGTGAAGTGGCATTCTTGAAGGCATTTGGGGTTTTATTTTTTATTTTTATCTGGGAATTGGGGAGCCAGGAATAAGCTGTAAGGTGGAGTTTTAATATCTGTAAGATATTTGATTTTATGCTAGATAAATATCTATGCAAAATTTAATTATTATCGAATCTTTCCTTTCCGAGATTTCAGACTAGGCCAAGCTACAAATCTGATAGTGAGATAGACAGATACTCTCACTCACTCATGCCAGAAAGAGAAAGAGCCAGCAAATTCTCTGGCTTCTAAGTATACATTCTTATGCTTGAAAGTATTTTTCTTTCATCTGTTTGACTGCACATGGCTGTGGACTCTGCTTCAGAGGCGAGAGTTGGCAGACAAGTTTTTTATTGTTTGCGGAGCTCATTGCTCTGCGAGGAAAATCAATGAGCTTGAAGGCAGGTGCCTTTTGTTTAAAAGGGATGGAGATTAATAGATATTCATACAGCACATCAGAAAACAGGAAGGAGCTGTAGGTAAAGTTACCCGTGTTTTTCTTTATCTGATGGCTTTTCTCTTTGCAAGTTCTCGTTACAAGCTGTGGATGAATTCATTTTGAAGAAGCTGCACATTCTGGCTAGGTGCTGGTGTGACAGTGTTACAGAAGGACGTTTGAGCGGATGAAAAAGAAGAGGGAGCTGTTTGAGTTCACAGCATGCCATTTCAGATATCAAAGGATTCATCAATAGTAATTGTATATTCTTATTTTCCCCAAAGACACACCAAGGACACACTCAAAGTTTTCATTAATTTCAGAAAACAGCATGCCACAATTCTTCCCAGTTCATAAAGAAACTGCATTTCTGTAGCAGGTAGCAATTCCAACATTGCTGTTTGCCCAGTATTCTTTTCAAGTGCCATATATTAATGCCCGAAATGCGATTACCACCGACGAGGCTTTGATTCCCTGAGCAGGCACAGAAGCAGACCAAGGAATACCACTAGGAGGGAGCAAATTGCCAAAGAAAAAGTGGAGAATACATGGATGTCTCAGGCTTTCTGCCCTAGGTCTTGGAGTCAAACTATATCTATCAACGTCAGAACTGGAAGAAAGCAAGGCAGTTGTGGGAAGGGCTTTTTTTCAGCTGAAACTCAGTTCTGGCACCTCTCAGGTGGGTGCCATTGCCATTATAAGAGAATAAGGGAGGCGTTCATGGTGAGTTCTGGCACCTCTTTTTCTAGAAAAATAGCACTAGGTATGGGGAACCTTCCCCCCCCCCAATTTTAATGATATACAACTCCCATCAGCCACACCAAATATGACCAATAGCCAGAGATGATGGGAGTTATAGTTCAGCAATATTTGGAGAGCCGGAAGTTCCCCACACCTGAATTAGAGGAATGGGGTGATTTCAAGTGGAGCAAAATGAATGCTGACCCTTCTGTCCAGGCATTCCTAACGCAAACTGTTTCCTCCCCTCCACTGAAAACATCAGATTTGCTTCCAGTCCTGGAACCTCACTGGAACAAATATGGCTTTGAGAGTATTTCAGGGGAATAGAGATGCCTAAAGGAAAAGTTTAACACCCATCTCATGCTAATGTACTTTGAATCACTCTTATATTAGAGTTGTGCCACATACAGAAACAAAATACATTCTTGGGACCGATCATTCCCCATGAAAGATGAGAACACTGGGTGACTTTCGTGGGGTTTAAATATTTGAAGAATTCTCAGATGGATCTTATTTTAAAATTCTCTTTTAAAAATAAAAAATGCTCTCTGGCTGCTCTAGGACAGAACGGTCCTTGGCATAACTGTGATCCATGATAGAGCAATACCCCTGACTTCTGCTTGCATAATGTTGGCTGTAACTGTATATGTTCTTGTAAGCCATGGATGGCGAAGCTCTAGCCCTCCAGATGGGCTTCAGTTCCCATTGGCCACAGTCACATAGCCAATGGTCAGGATGAGGAGAGTTGCAGCCCAGCAACAGGTGATGGGAGGGCCATAGGCTCAACATCCCTGCCCGAAGCCATTCTGGACTGTTTTGCGAAATAGCCATTCATACTGTGACAGAGTGCGGACTAACCAGTGAAGAGATCTTGGGAACCTGGTAGGTAGGTCAATGAAAATGTCAGTTCAGAAGCAGTGGAAGAAGCAAAGTCCATGCAAGGGATTATTAAGAGAGGGAGTGAAAATAAACAATCAGTATTGTATTGTTATATAAACCATGGCACAGTCACATTCCATCTTAGGATACTCCGTACCAACTTTAGAGGGTGGAGGTGTCATCAGCCCCCTCAATATTCCTTAGCATGGGGCTCGGCCCCCCAATATTGAGGGGGCAGAGTAGGCTGAGCCCCCGAGTCAAGTGCAATGCAGCACGGCATCAAAGGCAGGTTCCTCCTGAGCACGAGAGAGGAGGATCTGTGACCATTGAAGCTTAACAGCCCTGGGCAAGGCCTTCTCCCGATGGCGTGCCTCCTCCCAGTGGTGCATGCACATCATGCATATGACATCATAAGCGAGTGTCTTGTGTCACGTGTGACATCACAGGCATGTGACGGGACACTGCACCCCCCATTCTTCAGCCTAAGGCAGTGCTTCTGGCCTGATTCAACAATATTAAAACTAAAATCACCCTCTCCATCCAGTGGCTCAAATGCTTAGGGAAAATAAGCCCAAAGGTATCCCTGGGAAGTCCTTTTCTAACCAGTGATTTGCATTCTCTCCATGGTGTTTTCTGCCTATCCTGTGCTGGATGTTAAAGCAGGGATGTTTATAAGCTGACCATAACATTTGATCTTTTTCTAAAATGTATGATGGTTTAATAATAGAATGTTTAATGTCGCAGTGGATATGCTAGTTACAAAATAACAAAACTCAAAGCATTCATTAACAGTTCTTATCTGGGTAGGACCTTATGGGTGTGGTAGCAGTCAGAGAAGTGGCAAAAAGGGAAACCATTGTGTTTGATATGAACAAACAAACAAGTTAATGGAGTTACAAAATTTCCCCAAATGGAGCCAGTGATTTATCAGGAAGAGGTACAGAAAACAGAGTATCTTTGGTAAATAGGGGTGGAAATGCACAGAATTTAGCTCTTCACAGCAGCAATTATGAGATTGAAGAAAAGAAATGAAGCAGACAATGCATAAATGAAATTTACATAAACTGCATTTCTCTGCAGGACACGGAGTAATTATATTACTTTAAAATACGTAGAGTCATTCCTGAACTGGTATTTCACAGTTGACTTTAATTGTCATTGTAATTTTGTAATGAATCCTAATGATATTATAGTCACAATATCAGCATGCCTTGCAAATCAGAGTGTGAAAACCATTTGCTTTATCTTACATTGTTTTGTATGTATTCTTCCCTGCAAACCAATAGACTAATTAGACCACTAGAAGCATTCCAGGGAAGCAGCAAGAAAGAAAGTAGGAGTTATTTGCACTTATTTCACCCATGCTTCTAAGCCTCATTGGAAGCGAGAATCTAAAGGACCTCCTCCAACAGGACCTTGCCCACACAGTAAGATCTTCTACTGATGTCCTACTCCATACGTTTCCACATTCAGATACAAGGCAGAGACTAAGACAAATAGACCCTTCTTCTTTGAGCCAAACAGACAGGGCAACATCCTTCCTAGCTGCAATTCTTAACATTTCGCTGTCAGTTAAAACCTTCTCTTATTTACCAATGCCTGAATACTTTGGGGATTTGGTTGATTTTATGAAGTTGCCGTTCACACAACATACTAAGCCAAACCTTGGTTTAGCGGGCTTGCTTTCCAGCCAGCTACCAAAAAAACAAGTTGGTCTTCCCCGAACCCCAGAATTGTACACCTTAGATGATAAAAAAAGAGAGATTTATGTTGGGCTCTGGCTCTGGACTCACCCAACTCTGATCTTGGCTCAGTGCTGCACAGGGCCAGAATTTTTGATTTCAAGAACTGGCATGCTGAGAATGTATTGCTGTATCACCAGGAAAAGATTATATTTTGCTTTTGAGCATAGGAGTGGAGACCGTGATATGCAATGCGCCTCTCTTCTAGCTCACCCTGCAAACTGATTGGGCTTTTTCAGCGTTCCTATATATCAAATATTTACTTGGAAAATGTCATTGTGGTGGAGGAGTACCAGAGAGATTGTGAAAATAGAAGCCAACTCCTGGGAGCGAAGGGGGCTTTGCCCCCCCATAAAATATTTCAGAGCCCCAAGCTCCCCAAAGTTGGATGGCATTGCCATTCAAATGGTTGTGTTCACCAGGTCATGTGATCGATTATGCAGGGTGGGGCTTTCCTGGCTCCCCCTCCCCAATATTTTATTCAGGTTGGCACCCCTGCTGGTGAATGTGCATGTGCCTAATCTATCCTGTCAGTCAAGATGAACAAACTCACTTGATTATGAGGTTCTTTTTAGCTAAATGCTAAAGAAACTGGTAGATCAGCTTTTTTTTCTTTTTAAAAAAGAACAAAACACATACACATACTGATTTGAATTATAATGAATGAGCATTACGAGGAAATGTGCGTCCCCTGTTAGGACATTTGCTCAATTCAAGAAGTCATAATGGTTTGGCATCCTTCAAGAGTCTTTTGTTTTTGTCTTTTCATAGCACCACACACTGTGTTGATGAGGCATCATGCATAATAACCAAGGGAGAGACACACAAAGAGATAAAGTTGCTTTATCCAAGAAACAGCCTGGGATTTTTGATCCGGAAAGATGTTCAAGATACTGCCACTGAGATTATGATGCCATCTAATAATAGTACAAGTAAATGATTATTTATTGACTTGAGCTTACATCAGGAACACAAACAATGAAACTTGTGTAATTGCTCCAAGTATACTATTAATTACTTATTTCCTTTGTATCTTTTTATCTGGAGAGAGCTGCATTCCATCCTTTACAAAAAAGGAAAAAGAATATGATTGACAGATGCATTAAATGCTGTCAGGAAGACAGATTAGTGTTAAGGTATTTGTAGCTTCTCTGTGTTTTGATTAATATCATCTTGAGAAATATTCTTTCTGCCGGCAATAACAGCACTCAAAGAAGCAGCCTCATGCCATTAAAGTTTTATTAGGACATAGGTGCTGGAGAAACTCTTGTTTCATCTTTATATTCAAGATTTAACATATTTCGCTCCCAGACTTTGGGTTCTGCTTTTTTTGATAGAGTTATCAAAGTCATTGCATATTTTCCCCAAACTCAAAAACGCTTTGTAGAAAATGTAATAATAATAATAATAATAATAATAATAATAATAATAATATCACCAATAATTTAAAAATGCAGTGTTAAATGGGGGGGGGGAGAGCTCATCAAATGTAAAATCACATGTAAGTCTCTTGGGCCCTCTTCTGGCATTCTGACTAATCCACATGTAAGAGGTGGCTATAGGGACAAGCATGATAGACTCCATGTGTGACTGTCCAAAAGTAGGCTTCTGCTTCTGCTTCTGCCTCTGCTTGCATAGGCTCCCTGTATGGGAGAGAACTACAGTTTTCCAGAGTTCTCCATAGTGGTGGTGGTGGTGATGATGATGATAATTTTATATGTCACCCATCTGACTGGGTTGCCCCAGACACTCTAGGTGGCTTCCAAGAAATGAGAAACATTAAGCACAGTAAAACATCAAGTGTTTAAAAACTTCCCTATACAGGGCTGCCTTCAGATGTCTTCTAAAAGTCAGATAGCTGTTTATTTCCTTGACATCTGGTGGGAGGGTGTTCCATAGGGTGGGTGCCACTGGTGAGAAGGCCCTCTGTCTGGTTCCCTGTAACCTCACTTCTTGCAATGATGGAACTGCTAGAAGGCCCTCAGAGCTGGGTCTCAGTGCACTGGCATAGGGATAGGGGGTGGAGGGGCGCCCCGCCCCAGGTGTCATGCCTAAGGTGGGGTGACAAAATTGCCCCAATGCTCCAATCCTCTCTGGGAGTGATTTTGTCACCTCCCCATGGATTGCCGATGCGACGATTCACTTGGGGGGCGATTTTGTCATCTCCCTGTGGATTGCTGATGCGCCAATTCACTCAGGGGGTGACAATCCACTTGACGCGATGATCTGCTGGGGGGAGGGCGATTTTGTCACCTCCCTGTGGATCGCTGATGCAATGATCCACTCGGGGGGGGGGCAATTTTGTCACCTCCCTGGGCGGATCACTGACACAATGCTCCTCTCAGGGGGCAGATCAGCCTCACCCTCTGGGAGGATTGCCCTGCCCTTGCGTACGCTGCTCCGGGTGTGCAACCACCCAGCTCTGCCACTGTCTCAGTGTCCTGGCTGAACAATAGGGGTGGAGACAGGAGTACAGGAGCCTCCATGAGTATAGGAGTTGATATGCATCATACTAGTGCCCTGAACATAAGAGTCACGCTGGATCAGATCAAAGGTCCATCTCATCCAACATCCTGTTCTCACGGTGGCCAACCGGATGCCGATGTCAAACCCACAAGCAAGACCTGACTGCAATAGCACTCTCCTCACCTGTGAGTTCCAGTGACTGGTACCCAGTGGCATGCTGCCTCTGAGAGTGGAAGTAGAATACAGCCATATTGATTAGCAGCCATTGATAGCCTTGCCCTCTGTTGGTGTGTCTAATCCTCTTCTGAAGCTATCCAACAACAACAAGGAGGAGGAGCAGCAAGATCAGAAAATTCTGGGGTGAGCAGTAGGCCACTTGCATATGGGTGGGCCTCATCATAGATAGATCTCAGTTGGTAGAGCATGTGATTCCTAATCTCAGAGTCGTGGCTTCAAGCCCCATGTTGGGCAAGAGATTCCTTCATTGCAGGGCGTTGGACAAGATGAACCTTATCAGTCACTCAGTCAGTCAGTTGTATTGCACATAGCCAAAGGCTGCCACAATGTACGCAGAATCATTCAACAATTAAAAGAAAATATGCTGGATTAATACAAAAAACTTAAAACATTTATATTATCAAGACATTACCTACTCTAAACAGAGCTATAAAAGTACCTTAATATACAGGTTAAGACGTTAAACAATAAACAATAAAAGCATCACATGGCCCCTAATATATTAAAAAATAATGTTAATTAATACAATGTGCACTTATATTCGGAGTTTGGTGACAAAGATAGACTATAGCTTGATGTAGATAGGGTCAAATAAATTCATCTCCTTTACACTTGGTGGCTATCTTGGCTATATAATTTGCTCTAATTTTCCTAGCAGCAGTTGCAAAGAGTGCTACACGCCAGGTCACATACTTATCTCTAGATGAACCTTGTGATCCCTTCTAACTCTACAGTTCTATGATTCTATGTGTCCCATGATGCTGACTCTTGACCCCTGACCCCAGTCCAGTGTCCACTTCCCCCAGCTTGGAAGAGAGCTATTACTTCAGCAGTGAAGCAGCTCAGATTAGAAGTTTATATAGGTGTTTAAGGCTCCACCCCTTCCTGGCTTCTCAGCTGGGCATTTTAGCAGTGGTCCTGGGGGAGATGAAGCAAGTTTGTGGGGTGGAGTGGAGGGGAGGGTCTGAGGGCTGACAAGGAACCCAGGCAGCTGATATGGGGCAGAGATATTCTGGTCCATTGGCTCTTGAAGGTCACTAGTAATGTTTGAAGTTTGCAAGAGGGTCCTGATCTTCTTTCTCTTTCTGAGGAGACCTCACATTCAAGATCTGGGAGGGCCTGAACTTTGACAACCTGTTAGCATTTCAAAATATAGTTGTACTCCAGTCACGTGAAGAATTCCAAAATTAACATATCAAGTATCTCTACCCCAATTTTTTTTTTTTTGCAAGCTTTGTTATTAGCAAACAGACATGCCCTTTAAATCAATTGAAGAGAAATGAAATATTCATTTTCAGGTACCGCCAGAAAATGCCACCCCCATCACAGCGGGGGCATTTATATGGCTGATAAAACTGGCTCTGGGTTTCAGTTCTGCAAGCCTCACAAAAGATAGCTATACTTTCATGAAGTCAAAAGGAATTTCAAAATTAATATCACAAAAGTCAGGTAGCGTATCTTTGGCACAGGCAGATGTGGTTCAAATTTGCCACAAGTTTTTCTTACTTGCAACAGCCATGCCCTTTTCACATACAGATGAGAAATTTCGTGTGTGTTTTCAGGTAGCAGGAAATAATTGCGATTTTGGATGCTTGGTCATACAGAATAAAGGTGGCGTGTAGAGCTATCTGGCAGGAGAGCTTGGTACACTGATTTAGTAGAAAATGAACTGTCAAGGCACACTGGGCACATATTTCAGCTTTTTGAGCTATACTGATTGCACAGCCTTTTAGCATTAATTCCAAATGGAGACCTCTCATGCAGATTTTAATAGAAAATATATATTTACTGTGAGAAGAGATTGAAGAATCGAGTGGGAATAAAGCAGGATGAATGGCTCCATGTTGCCGTTTGCAGGAAAAGTGGATATAAGAAATGGCCCTGATCCATAACAGAGTTAGGTGCACTTAGGTTGAAGTGCTAAGCTCCATGGGCATAAGACTTATTGTACTCAGTAGTACTTTGGTTTAAATATGTCTAGAGTTGCAACAGAAGGCTAGAATGGTGAACACCAACACACTTATCTGGGCATAGCTGTTGTAGAACTCAGTGTGACACTACACACTAGAATCTGAGCTGTGTATAATTAGGACTGTATACATGTTGTTGTTGTTGTTTAGTCGTTTAGTCGTGTCCGACTCTTCATGACCCCATGGACCAGAGCACGCCAGGCACCTCTGTCCTCCACTACCTCCCGCAGTTTGGTCAGACTCATGTTTGTGGCTTCGAGAACACTATCCAACCATCTCATCCTCTGTCACCCCCTTCTCCTTGTGCCCTCCATCTTTCCCAGCATCAGTGTCTTCTCCAGGGAGTCTTCTCTTCTCATGAGGTGGCCAAAGTACTGGAGCCTCAGCTTCACGATCTGTCCTTCCAGTGAGCACTCAGGGCTGATTTCATTAAGAATGGATGCGTTTGATCTTCTTGCAGTCCATGGGACTCTCAAGAGTCTTCTCCAGCACCATAATTCAAAAGCATCAATTCTTCGGCGATCAGCCTTCTTTATGGTCCAGCTCTCACTTCCATACATCACTACTGGGAAAACCATGGCTTTAACTATACGGACCTTTGTTGGCAAGGTGACGTCTCTACTTCTCAAGATGCTGTCTAGGCCTGTCATTGCCCTTCTCCCAAGAAGCAGGCGTCTTTTAATTTCGTGGCTGCTGTCACCATCTGCAGTGATCATGGAGCCCAAGAAAGTAAAATCTCTCACTGCCTCCATTTCTTCCCCTTCTATTTGCCAGGAGGTGATGGGACCAGTGGCCATGATCTTCGTTTTTTTGATGTTGAGCTTCAGACCATATTTTGCGCTCTCCTCTTTCACCCTCATTAAAAGGTTCTTTAATTCCTCCTCACTTTCTGCCATCAAGGTTGTGTCATCTGCATATCTGAGGTTGTTGATATTTCTTCCGGCAATCTTAATTCCAGTTTGGGATTCATCCAGCCCAGCCTTTCGCATGATGTATTCTGCGTATAAATTAAATAAGCAGGGAGACAAAATACAGCCTTGTCGTACGCCTTTCCCAATTTTGAACCAATCAGTTGTTCCATATCCAGTTCTAACTGTAGCTTCTTGTCCCACATAGAGATTTCTCAGGAGACAGATGAGGTGATCAGGCACTCCCATTTCTTTAAGAACTTGCCATAGTTTGCTGTGGTCGACACAGTCAAAGGCTTTTGCATAGTCAATGAAGCAGAAGTAGATGTCTTTCTGGAACTCTCTAGCTTTCTCCATAATCCAGCGCATGTTTGCAATTTGGTCTCTGGTTCCTCTGCCTCTTCTAAATCCAGCTTGCACTTCTGGGAGTTCTCGATCCACATACTGCTTGAGCCTTCCTTGTAAAATTTTAAGCATAACCTTGCTAGCGTGTGAAATGAGTGCAATTGTGCGGTAGTTGGAGCATTCTTGGCACTGCCCTTCTTTGGGATTGGGATGTAGACTGATCTTCTCCAATCTTCTGGCCACTGCTGAGTTTTCCAAATTTGCTGGCATATTAGTTTTCTAATGAATGAGCATGACTTAAGAACTACTTCACCCATGTAGATGTGTGCCAATGGTACTCTAGTGCCTTTTATATATACAAGATGTTTCTTTTACACATTATAAGATCTCTGTTTTTTTAAAAAAAGATCCTTGAACAAAGCACCTAGTTCCACTTCTAATTCTGAGTATAAAAGACTTTAAATTCTCTTTTCTCGAGTTCTTCAGAGAGTTAACCTCACTCTTTAAAGGTATTGTTCTTGGATCAACAGTCAGATCTGAATAGTGCCACTTTCTAGTTCAACTTCATAATTTCCTGGGATATGAATAACCAAGCAGTCGATTTGTACTGCAGCTTGGCAAGTTATCTCCCTTAGGAATGAATGCTAGCTTTTTGCGATTGTTCTTAAAATTCAGGAGTGAGGCAAACTCCATGTCAGAATCAAAATATCCAAGATCCTTTTCAACTTTTTTGATTCAAAGCATCTTTGTGCATGGTTAGAGATCAGATTGCGAGGATTTTACCACATCAGTTTCCAAACCAGAACAAAACTTTGGAGCCTTTAGAAGATGGAGCAGAAGTACTGTTTGAAGATTTGTTTTTTCCTTTCTTTTTAAAATTTCTATTTGTCATCTTCAGCACAAGACTGAAATATCCTTTATTTTTTCATGTTTATGTTCAGAGTTTTCTTCTTCACATTTCAGGATTTAATTTATTCTCTTATTTACTTCACAAATACCTGCTCTTTCTCCAAAACTTGCAGATGCTTGTCTATCTAGCTAGCCAACAGGACTAGCTATTCTGTGATTGTAAAGATATCTGTAGTATAATTCTGTTAAATATTGCCTCTACTGGGGACTGAGTCTTTAGGGTGGATTGACAGATTATGGGTATAGAAATCACTAGAATCTTCTGGGATCTTCCTGAACTTTCTCAACTTAACATATTAACTTGTCTAGTTCCATGAGTCTGTGACTCAAGGTCACTGCTTGGAGACAGGGTGATAGATTCCCTTCCACTGAGCAGTTCTTCATAACTTCTTTCTTTCTGTGTGCATTTTTAACTATTCTGACGGTTTTTGTTTATGCAACTGGATATGCTTTTTGAGCAAAGTTTAAGCCTTACTTGGGATCCAGTAAGTTTCTGTAACCTTTTGAACTTTTACTGAAGAATTTTGCTGCCCCTCTGTGTATGTTTCCTTTTGAGCTCTGCCCATGTCCTGGAGTTTCTCAGGTATGGAGTCAGGGAGTGATTGGATTTTGCACCAGTCCTGACACTCTCCACCCACCAAGGTTCAAAAGGAAACACCTTGTCTTATTTCAGTTGTATTCTGAAAACTGCACTGCTTAGAGCAGCCTTCACAATACAGTGGTACCTTGGGTTACAGATGCTTCAGGTTACAGATCCCGCTAACCCAGAAATAGTACCTTGGGTTAAGAACTTTGCTTCAGGATGAGAACAGAAATCGTGCGGCAGCAACAGCGCGGCGGCAGCGGGAGGCCCCATTAGCTAAAGTGGTACCTCAGGTTAAGAACGGACCTCCAGAATGAATTAAGTTCTTAACCCGAGGTACCACTGTATGCATTTTCATTAAACCAAGTCAGGCATGGAGAATCCTCTCCTCCCCTCCTCTCAAAGGCAAGAAGAACAAGCAAGTTCGTATTGACGGTTTTTATTCAGTCATCTGGGTGCCAGACAAAACAGTCCATGTCTCCATGCAAGGGAGATGTGGCCTACTCTGAGTCCCTCCTCTTCCTTCCCCAACTGCATCCTGAGTCCCTACAGAAAGTTCCAGGACTCACACGCCTCTGCATTCTCTGTTCTGGAATGCAAAGTGATTGATGAGCCCTTGGAGAAGGAGGCTCCCCCAGACTCTCCCAGGAGGTCTCTGCTGGCTGCTCTCTCACGCCCCCCTCCTCTTCCACAATCTCGTAACTTGGCAACTCTTGATTCGCCTGTAATTCAACCCTGTCTCCTTCTCCTCTTGAAACTGCTGGAAACAAGGGGAGGGCAAGATTTTCCCCTGCCCCTCCTCTTCCGGGAGGAGCCGAGTCCAGTCAGTCCAGTCCCTGACAAATATCAATTGATGTTTTGTTGATGTTTTAAAATATATTTTTAACAGACTGAATTTGTGGCATTTTATATGTTGTAAGCCACGTATTAAATTAGGTTAATGCACTGAAACCAGCTATGTCCTAGAGACATGAATAGCTGCTTATCCCAAAACATTTCCTCCTATGCCTTCAAAAATTTTGCCTTCTCCAAATTTTGCGATGAAGTTCTCCATGCCCAAGAATGTGAACAAAAATACCTATATTAGGAGAAAGTGTGTGTACAAATTCTGTACGAGGATTAGTTACAATGGCCTGTGAAAAATCCATTTCTAAATAAGGAAATGGCTTGCAAAATGTGCATATTGGGCAAATTCCCATGCAAATATATGTATAGTAGGAGAAATAGCACACTGAAATTCCGACAAATGTCTATGTGTACTTCTCTTTAAAAACAATCTGTAAGGAAATGCGGTTAGAAAAAAATGCATAAACTGCGAGAAACCAAAATTGACAGATTTGTCTATCCCTAAATGGGATGCAGAATGCGAGCACCCAGGCCAGCTCCAAAAGGTGGCATGGGTTAAGTATTTATTGGGGGCAGAATGGCTGTGCTGCCATTATCTTTTCAACATTGGGCACCCAGAGAGGTCAGAGGTAGCATGTGAAAATGTTCAGTTTGCATCCTCCATCTCTGACAATGCCAATTGGGTACGTATTTCCTCCTCGCCATCTTAGAATGGCTTGCCCAGACTTCCATGCACAGGTTTGGAAAACTCTAGAGGCATCACTGATAAAAAGAATCAAAAGGTAGGAGCACAGGTGCATATGCACTTCAAGGCTCAAACCCTCAACTTGTTGGATGCCCTTGAGCAAATTACTCTCTTTCGGTGTTCAGTATATGAATACTGCTTGATGTCTGAACGATTTTTATTTTTTTGAAGTTGTTCCTGAAACAGCAAACAAAAATTCACAGTTCTTGGGGGAGTTTTCAAAGCTACTTTAGTTAACATTGTCTGAAAGGGAATGTCTCAAAAATAACTCGAGTCTGGCGCAGGAAAGCAGACAGTTGATAGTAACAGCCCGTCTCTAAAAGCTTCCCTTTCTTAGCAAATGCTCCCCAAAATGGCTGTATGAATAAATAAACAAACAAAATCTAAGTAGGAGACCTTGCGGGCATCAGTATGCTTTAGGTCCAAGTGAATCATTTCTTCTTTGGCAGCCAAGAAGAAACAAGAGGAAAGTGTATCCTAAGGCTCCACACTAAAAGCTCTTAAAGACACCAGTTTGATCAGGATCCCAGGGTATTAAATGAAGGAATATCTTAAGGCACCATTTTGATGCAAATCTGGGGGCTTGCAATTCACTAAAAAGTGAGATAAATAATTTCAGAAGAGAGGATTGCTTTAACCCAATGCTGTTTTTCTAGAAAAAGAGGTGCTGGAACTTACCATGAATGCATCCCTTGTTCTCTTAGAATGGCAATGGTACCCACCTGAGAGGTGTGGGGACTGTGTTTGGGTGAGTTCTGGCTGAAAAAAAGCCCTGGCTTTAACATTGATTAATCTACCCATTTTAAGGCTTTTATACTCTGCCTATTTCAGCACTGTAAAGTTCAGGAGATTAAATCAAAGCATTTGGCTGAATACATCAGAGATGGAAATTAGAGCACCCTACAGAATAAACGTTGTGTGTTCAACTAACTCTTACTCATAGTAGACCCATTGAAATCAATGACCAGCCTAACGTTTAATTTTGATCCATTAATTCCAGTGGGTCTGAGTAACAGCTGAATACAACCCTATATCAGTAAATCAGGTGTGGGGAAATTTTGGCCCTTCAGATGTTGCTGAACTACAGGGCCCATCTTCCTTGACCATTGGCCATACTTGTTGGGGCTGATGGGAGTTGTAGTTCAGCACCATCTGGAGGACCAAGGTTCCCAACACCTGCAATAAGTGATTTAATATGTAAATAGGGTAGTCCCACCACCATACTCTTTCAATTCTGATGCATTATTCAATAATAAAAGTCCTTAGCTTTTTCTATTTACACCATCATTAGTATGATTTAGATAATGGGTTACCAAGATGGTACCCTCCAGATGGACTACAGCTCCCATAATCCTGAATGTTCAGTGTTCAGGGATGATGGGAGTTGTAGTTCACCTGAAACTAAAGGAATGAATAATCTAAAGCATGCTTTGGTGATTAAAGTTGACTAACACTTTTTTCTCTGAATTCAATAGGAACATTTTAATAATCATATGTCATTGATGAAGGAACCTGAAAGTAAGAAAGCCACCTTTCTGCCATTCTCTTTCCGGGAGTGCCGCTGTCAAATATGGGCTGCAACTGCTAAATCTTACCTCATATATAATACCCAAAGCCTTTATTTTACATCCTTCATACTGGTGCTCTAGCCATTCTTTACATTGATTACTTGATTACAGTGTAATCAAGTTTTTATTTTATTTTAAAGAATGCTTTATGGGAGAGGTCACTGGAAATTCTAGAAATGGCATCTGCATTCTGATGTGCCTCATATGCACATGTGGATCTAGTTTCTGTCCCAGCCCATGATACAGGACTGTGTCAGGAGAACTGAGGACCATTTTGCAAAAGGGTGTGAAATACTAATAAAGGATACTCAGTCTTATGCATCTTTCCAAGTCAGCTCAGCCCTAATTTTGACAAGAGGTCACATTCGACTATTGTAGACTATGCTTTTCAGGCGTGCCAAGTCTAGGGGGCCAACGTGTCTCTGGTCCCTTCTTTATTGGAAGGGCCTGGCCCTCTCAATGCAAGTGTCTCTCTTGCATCTGACTGGCTCCTCCAGAGCACTCGGCTTTCTCCAAACAATGCAACATCGTGGCGCGTAAGAAGTGTGACATCACACATATGCAACCGGCGATGCTTGTGTGATATTGCATGCACACAATGTGTGCCGGCCACCCAGTCTTGGGGGCAACCTTGCACCTTTGGTGCTTTTATGGTTTCCAGTATTACTTTTATAGTGCTTAACTGTAGTTGAGCTTCTTGTGATTGTTTTTTACGGAGCCACTAAGACCCTGGACATCACATTACTCTGGACTTATTCCTCAGTGGATTTCTGTGCACCTTTTTACATCTGTTCTGGATGGTTTGACAGCTTTATACCTTGTCCTTTAACTACTTTAAAAACAACAACCCAAGAACAACGTCGGTCTGCTTTACTACTTGATGTCCTGATTATTTCTTAATGGTTGGCTTTATTGATTGTGAGTTTAGTGCAGCAGAGCTTCATGTGCTTCTGTGCCAGTAACCCAAAACTATATCATACTTGTCTTACAAGTTTTGCCCCATGTTCATCAGCAAATTGCCAAGTCCTTGCAACATTAGTCTCCCAGAAGTCAGCTCATTCGCATACTTGTGTTTCCCTACAAAATAATATGTGGCAAACCCTGTAAAAATGAACAGCCAGTGTATAATTTAAAGGACTGTAAAACTTTGATTTAAGTGGAAGGGTTTTAAGCATTAAGCAGTTCCTCATCTGTTGGCAGGGAGGTTTTTTAAAGCTTTCAAGCCACAGGAATCATAAATAAGCAAAGATCCTTGAAAAGTTCTAAGGTATTGATTTTTTTTTTTTTACCAACTAAGGAAATTCTTCTGCACCTCATGCACTTGACAGACATTTATAGCATCATGTAGGGTGACGGGATATATACGGCCCATACAGTTTTCAGCAGTGGTAAATTTCTCCTTCTGTACTCTTGGTGAGATTCAGGAGTAGGTGTGTTTGGCGGAGCAAGACTTAACAAAAGAAAGCAAAAAATAAAGCGTAATGATGCATTGTTCAAATGATCTGTTGATTATTCAAAGTTACCCACCTCCATTGATTGGGCAACTATTTATTTATTGAAAGGTAAATAATATAGGCCTTAATAAAAGTCATGAGTGACAATTGCAGTTTTGAAAGGCACATGGATTCACCCTTTTCTAACATACAGAAGGCAATGTGTCAAAGAGCAAGTTGGCTGTAAATCACACTGTTCAAAGTTGGAGTTAACTCTTTATTAGCAAAAAACAACAACATGATCTTCACGGACTTGGCTGAGTGCCGGGCCTAATGAGAATATTAGCTGCTCTCCGGTAGGTCTTACCCCATGAATCAGTTGCCGAGATTGAAAGTCCCTGCCTCCCCACAACCGTGTAAGTCTCCTTCTCTCCTGAGCTTTCCCCAGGCAATTGGAGACTGCCCCTGCATGCAGTCTAGGCTGCTCCTCCCATTTCAGCCCTCTTCTGGTTCTGGGAGATGGGGAAAGAGGGGAGCTTGTCACAACAGGACAGGACACACTCACGACTCTTCAGCAGCCTGACTCATGTCTGGCTCTTGGCCTCCCTCCTTCCACTTGCCAGGTTCAGCTTCTGCCTCTGATTCTGGACTTCTCCATGCTCACAAAGCCTTGTTACCTCTTCAGCTTCCAACATCTCCTCTTTCCAGTCTTCTCCCTCTTCTCCCTCTAACCACTCACTGTTGTCCCAGGACCACTTTCTGGGCTCAGAGCCTTCTTTCCTTAATGGTTCCCCACCTGATTCCTCCCACCATTCCTCTGCGGTCAACAAGTCCATGACACAATTGCCTCTTGGGTGTTGAACATGCATCACCTAAAAACAGGAAAAGAAATGTTTTTCATTTTAGAACTGTTTTTTTAAAATTCACATCCAAGTTTAGGCACACATTTAATTGACTAACCAATCAATTAATCATGAAATTAATCGACCAACATTTCTTGTAGTTTGGTGACAGTCCCAATATCACAATTAGGAAAAAGGTTGTCACAGCTGAATAATATAACAGAATTAATTGATTTGAGCATTCCAGCAGCCACTTCTTATTTTTGAAACACAGCTAAGACACTTTAAAAATAGTCTGCATTCCAGCTGGACTGGTGCAGCAGGAGGCAGACAGGTCAATAGTAGTTGCAACAGAAGTGAATGACAGGCACACCCGGAGCCAATGACAAGCAGAGCAAACCAGTTCTAGTTTTGCCTCCCATCTGTTTCCCTACAAGTGCACCCTGAGAGTAAGTTGGCAGGCAGAACCATCCTCTGGCCTGGATGTAAACTTTGTGCATGTGGCTGAACATATGTAAAATCCTGCACATGGTCAGTAACCCTGATTTGACAGGCTTCTTGATCATGTGGCAGGTTCTACGCAACCTAAATGCAACCTAAAACCACTATTAAATATTATATATTGTGATGGATGTGCCATCTCCTGTCTTTAATCACAAAGACACAGGCATCTCACAGACTACCTGAACGAAGTACAGAGACCACAGTTTGGGAACCTGTGTTCTAATATGTGCTCCAAGAAAAAAATCTCTAAATGAATGACACTTTCAAGAGGCACAGCAATGTTCATAAAAACCTGCTTTGGTTTGGTTTGGTTTGGTTCACACTAGTTTCACTATTCCTTAATTTTCTGTGGGTTAAAATAAAATTTCACTGCATTGGGGTTTTCCTGTGGCACTCAAGGTTGCATATAGCTAAGAAAAATAACAAGGCTCAGAGGCGAATCAAAAGCTTTGGAAGTTTTTTCTTATGCTAGGTTGGGTGACGGTGTCTACTAAATTTATTGATCCCTTGGATGATGAGTGCAAGCATAACTCATTGCTGTTGGAAAGATGAGTTACTCAGCCTGGACTTATAAGTACCCTCTGGCTCTGACAGTAATGTACATTAGTGTTAGCTCTCCTGTGAGACAAGGGGACCAAGTGAAAACATTAAAGCAGGTGGCTTAGCCTCATTATTCCTTCTCTTCACTGACCTTCAGTAGCACATGAAAGGTTTTGCCATGGTGGTTCAACAGCAAGCAATAGCCAACACACAGCACAATTCTATATATACCTATTCAGTTGTGAGTCCCATGGAGTTTAATGGGGCTTACTCTCAGGGAAGTAGGCATAGGATTGCAGCCTAAATGTGCAATTTAGGATCGCAGCTACAATGTTCGGTGCACTGATATCAGCACCATGTTCTGAATATGGGAGCAAGAGGAAAGCAACTTTGATTACCACCCACCCAAATCCAGCTACGTACCAACCTCAGTATTTAAAGAGTCCTGTCTCAGTCACAGAGCCTTGGGGCATGATCTACACAGAAAAATTACAATGGGAAGGAAAATACATGGGTTTTGTATTAATCACCCACGCTGACTCCCCTAACCCATCAATTCACTTTCTTCTGACACACAGCACAGCTCTTCTTTTCCATATAATTACATGCAGGGTATATATTTATCCCAGTGTGATGCAAGAATCTTATCACTATCCAACCTGCCTTGGCACGGCTTCTAGGCACTCAGTGGCATCTACAACCTGTGTTGAAATGGCTCATACTGCCTACCAGCTCTGCTGCAGCTGTCAGGGGATGGCCCATGACCAAGGCTCTGGTATATTATTTATACCAATTGGCAGACTTCCGCAAGCGCACAGATACCATTCAGAACTTCTCTCCAAATGGGCAGAAATATGGGCTGTCATTCTCCAAGGAGGAATCTTTATCCTCTCAGGTCGTTTGCCGACAATATTTATTTTGATGGAAACCATGAGTGCTGTTCTGAACAGCAGCAATCGCCTCTTATACAGTGACAATTAATCACACCCAAACACTTTACACCTTATTAAGGAATCAGTCTGCAAAACAATTGTCTGTGAAATATGGAAATACTTTTAGTAATTTATTAGTTTGTTTGGCGTTCCAACCCCTTAGGGGATGGGGAGTTGGAGTAATAAATGCAATGGAACTAAATAAGGGTTGTATCTGAATAAAGAGGTGAACCGATGCAAGAGATTTGTTTGTTGACATATACTTCTGTCTAAAAATCAATAAGGAAGTATAAAATATTCCTGTGGAGTACTGCCTGGGACTTGGAATGCATTTTAAAAGGCTACGTGCAGGTGGTGTCCCTTTATCGTTCTTCCGCAGTGAGATCTGCAAGACCCTGAATTTGGAATCCATGCAAATTGGGTGGTTTGCGGCACAAACCCAGATACTGTTGTGCCAGGGTCACAAGGGAAGGTCACAAATATGATCAGCAGAGAGACTGACATGCCTTGAGTTGGAGCATCTTCTTGTAGAAGGGCCCAGGTTCAAACCCCAGGTTACTCCAGATAGAGATGGGGATGTCCCCAGTCTGAAACCCTGGGGAGCCATTGCCAGTCAGAGCAGAGTAAGCAAGGAGCATCAACAGTTTGACTTGGTATAAGGGATCTTCATATGTTCCCATATTTTCAGTGTAGGTTGATGGTACTGTACTAGCAACCCCTTGTCGGGCAGTTACACATGGGACTTGCAAAGTGGTTATGTAGCTGTCAGGATGCTGTCAGCAGCTCCCTGCTGGTTGCCCAGGAAAGTGTAAAGACAAGGGAAAGTTTCTTACAGTCCTTTCTTATTTCAAACTTTACATAGAGAGGCTGTGGAACCCAGCCTCTTGGATAATGACTTTGTCCTGAGTGAATCTCCATGCCCCTTCTCTCCCACTTCCTCCTTCATCATTCTCATCATCTCCTCTATGGGTGCCGCTAAGTGCCCTCTGTCTTCTAGCTCTTTGCTCTCCTACTTTTAAGGCTCGCCAGGTTCTGGGAGATGGAGGGTCTGGAATGCTTTCTAATGACAACATGTCAGTCAGCTGCTGCTCTGGCTCTCCCATTATTCCCCAACTTTCCCCCTCATCTGCCTCTGAGCTGTGACCTCCCTCAAACCCCTGTTGTGAATCTATACTGTCTTCCTCTTCCTCCTCCCTGGAAGGGTCAGGATGGGGAGGCGGTCTCTACCATTCCTCCTCTTCTGCCCAGTACCTGACAGTGGCAGAGAAGCAGACAGAGGACACATTGTCATGGGCAAAGGCATAGAAAAGACTCATGTGATAACTTGATGGCTTGTCTTCGGGGCTCCTGGACTTGTTTCTTCTGTAACTCCTTTGACAGCCACAGGCAAGGTGCCCTGTATTGCTTGTCCATTAGCTACCCCCTGCTTACTGACTGAGGATTTTGGCTTTAGACCTTTGTATTGTGCTGTGCTGGAGATGCTGCAGAACTTGGTCTTGGCATCATTTCACAAGAACATGATCTCAGCATCCCAGAAGGGGGTGTTGGTGGGGTAAGCAGCAAGCCCAAGCCTCAGTGGCTGCTGAATGAGCAACTTGGGAGAATCCCATCTCTGGGATCCTAAACATTATTTAAACTCAGGTCCTTCTTGTGGGCACCCCAGAAGAGGCATATGGTTGGCCATTATGAGAGCAGGGTGATGGTCTTGATGGGCAATTGTCCTAAACTATCAGGCTGGTTGCAGATCCTATACTGAGCATAGAGTTGCTAATGTCTTCTCTTGCTTTAACATTTGATGTTTCTATGCACTCTTCCATGTGTTTATTTATATTTTGCTGTGATTATTTAACTGCTGACTTTTTCAAAATGTGCTGACATGATTTGTAATAGTTTGTTTTCCATTGCCATGTTATATTTTGATATTCGGGTGTCTAGTGGTTCACTCTTGGAAGGCAGCATTTCAATAAACTTAACATAAAGATAAACAAATGCTGTCTTACTTTACACTGACAAAATAAAATGACCTGAATACTTTCTTTGGAATTCATGCTAACAGCCCAGATGATAAAGTGCTCTTTCCTTTGTACAAAAAAAAAAAAAGCTTTTAGGAAAAAGAAATATTGACTTTCATATTTTAAAACAAAAAAATAAGTGACAAAGAGGGAAATAGACACATTTCTGCTCTCCATAAGCTCACCTCATCTAAGTGCTATGACCTACCTTTTATTTATATTGGTTCCACTGAAACTCAGGATTCGGCTCATCTCCAGAGGTTTAAGCAGCTCATTGTGTTGATAGGGAAACAATGTTGTGTGCCAGGTTATGGGATTCATTTTCTCAGGATTTTGGATTGTCATCTACACATCTGTGGTCTTTGCATAGCTTCCAGGCATTTGTCAACTGGGTCATCTAACTTCCCGGGAACACAGTTTGTCTCTGCAAAACCCGTTTTCACGTTTTCTTCATATTTACTTAGACAGTTCTACAAAAATTGCAACCTGTCACAGATATTGAATTTCACTTGGCCTAAGAGAAACATGTTACAAGCAGGAACCTGATATGTGAATTGAGGAAGCCAAAGGAAAGACTGGTAGTGTCAGCATAGCTATCTGTGTTAGTACACCTTAAATTACACTAATGTAATGCAGTTCAGTGTTCAAGATTGGATAAAGTTCCAAGTTGATTAAGGTTCTTCTTTTCAAAATTTTAATTTACTGCATTTACACCCCACCTTTCTTCCAAAAGCTTAAGGTGGCATACATGTTTTTCCATTCCTGTTTTTGTCCTGACAGCCACCATGTGAGGTAGGTTAAGCTGAGAGAGAGTGACTGACCTAAGGTCAGCCAGAGAGCTTCATAACTGAGTGCAGATTTGAACCCTGATCTCCCAGGTCCAAGTCTGACATTATTAGGCAGGAAGATGTGGGGAAATTTAGTTGGGAGAGAAGTGGGCAAGTGAGCAGCCTTAGGCACCTTCAGAGGTTATAGAAGCCAGCTGCTCTAACACTTAGTCTGGCTATGGAATGTTTTTGAAACAAATCTGAGTTGTGGGGGCCTGGGAGGGGATGTGGGGAAGGAACACCTCCCTACTCACTGGAAGGTAGGACCCAGGAAATGGGGATATGACTAGTCTTGGGCAGGATTTGACTCACCACAGGTAAGTAATGGAGATTCCTGCACTGTCCGTTCCCCCTTCAGATCTGTTGCTGTTGTTGCTAATTTGATTTCTTATACAGTCAAAACTCAGCTCCCGAACTCCCCCATTTTGGAATGTTTCGGCTTCCAAATGACAAAAACCCAGAAGTAAATGCTCCGGTTTTTGAATGTTTTTCAGAAGCCAAACGTCCAACGTGGCTTCCACTTGAGTGCAGGAGGCTCCTGCAGCCAATTGGAAAATGAGCGTCAGTTGTCAAACATTTGGAAGCCGAATGGGCTTCTGGAATGGATTATGTTTGACAACCAAGGTTTGACTGTACCAAGGAGGGGGCTCGCTGGGGCTGAGGGGAATTGAAATTCAACAACATCTGGAGGATCAAAGGTTCTTCTCATTAATAAATGTTGCTCCAGTTCAACTCATTTCATGCACCTCTTTATTGGATGCATAAAGCTGAAATAAGCTATGTTCTACTTTAGTATAGAAATGCAGCTTTGTCCTGGAAATATCAGGGGGTGGGGAGGAATTCAAAAATGTGAATGCTACAAAGTTTCTTTTTTGAAAGCAGAGTTGATGTTACTTCAATTGCTTTAATGCTTAGAAGCAAACCCCAAAAGTTTTATTCTTCCAAGAGAATATTTGAGCTGAGGACCAGAGGTGAAAGGTTTATTCTCGGTATCCCTTCCAATGTTCTACTCCAGAGAAATACTGTCTCAGGTGCTGCCTAGTTTAGAAATGTTTTACTCTAAATTCTATTTGAGACAGGCCCTTTCCTTTAAAAAAGTAAAAAATAATAATTACCCATGAGACTATATACATAGCTGCTTCTGCTTCACATTCTTGACAAGTCTTCCCATGGAAAATACGGCAGGGAAAATGTCGAAATAAAATGACTGCGATATTTATGAAATTGACCTCCTTTGGAAAATAGGATTTAGATTTATTTTATCTTGTTCCTTTGGTTACTGAAGGTATTGTACTAAAGCCAGGACTAAGCACACCTTTCTTAAACGATGTGGCATGCAGGCTTGCAATAGTATTTTATGGTTCAAAACTCACCAGTTTCTGACCCCGTTCTCATTTAGGTGGTAACCTGTGTCTGAGCTGTTACACTTCAGACTGCAGGTCGTGGCTCTCATATAACCTTTATTCAGGAGAAGCCCTCTAATTAGAAATTGTATGCCGGGGGTAACTGTTAGCCTAGTCTTCAACTTAACAAGCTATTTCTGCTTATTTGGCTTTTGTTTTGCGTTTAGAAGTATTCAGTCACGTGAGCCCAGGCAAATCTTTGCTACCTCGGCAAGAACTAGCCAACTTCCTTGCCCCATGAGCTGTGTGTGTGCTACAGCAGTGGTGCTAACATCTGTTTAACACAATAGCAATTATTGCAACCACAGATAATTAATTGTAAGACCCACCAAAATGGATGCCTTCTACCCCAAGTAATAGTACAAGCTCAGTGAGCATTCGGGGTTGTATCCAATTTTAGTGCTACTTAAAGCAGAACCTTTTACTGCTTTTTAAAGCTGTGGCAGCCATGTTGTGTTACGCCACATACACTCAGCAGCCATTTGGGGACTTTCTCAAACTCCCCAAGTGCCTATTGGCCCCCTTAGGGGCCCTAATGATCTGAGCCCCAAGGAGAATTCAGCTGTCATCCAAAGTACACATTCAGTCTTATCCCAGGTGAGCCTTGCTCCAGAGTTTTCCCCACAAGCCCAACTCAGTGAAAAGAAAATTGAGTTCCATGGCTTGCACTTAGGCCAGAGCTAGATGTGACATGGGATGTCTGACTGATATAAGTCGTCCCGTGTCTATTTCTGATAAGGAAAATGCATGGCCCAACACTACCTTCTTGCTCCCACAAGCAGCCACCAATGAAATGGAGCAGCGTGGGAGGAAACATGCAGCAAAGTGATGCCATGTCATGCATCTTAAATTACTAGACTACCGAGGGACAATAGACACAGAATTCTGGACAACAGCCACACGCTTTCTCCCACCTCGTCTACTTCTAGCTTCCACCCAAGTTATTTTTGAAAGCCAATGGGGGGGGGGACAGGACCCAGCCCTTTGTCTGCACAGGAGTGAAAGGCATAACCATGGCCCAAGATAATGCCTATTGGATGAGACACCAGGAGGCCACCATTATATCACTGGCCCAATGTTGGAGTGTCCCAAGCCTGAGATGTTCCTTAGCCAAAAAGCCTGAGCACCAGGAGGCAAAATGTTCATGGACTTTGATTTTCTTTGTGAACCAGAACTTCCTTGAAGTTTTATGGCTTGTGCCACAGTAATTAAACAGAATCAGATGGGCATATGGGTAGTTTCAGGATTAAAGAGTCTCTGAAAAGTAGGAAAGCAAAGCAAAGGGAGTGGAGGGAAACCTGGCTGATTCTCATCCCCAAGCCTTAAGATTTTGGCTCTGCTGTAGTCATAAATTTTATTTATCTCAGTACCTAAATATCAAGTGAGCTTAGAGGGTGAATTAAAAAGATCCTTACAACTGAATTACTGGATGTTTTAAAATACAAACAAACAAAATCTCTTTTCCCAAAGTGATTCTGTCAGATCTTTGGCATGGCTGTAATAAATATCTTAGTGTTGGAAGCTTGACTGAATGGTAAATTAGAAGACTGCTTCCTCTTGCCAAATGTGACTGGAAGCTTGCAGTCTACAATTAAAATCTATTTATTTTTCTTGATGTCAATACAGTAGGTGCCAGAGATCCAGAGCATAATTCAGAGACCTGGCACCATCATGTAGTCATCTACCCATGTTTCCCCTTACATCTTCCTTAAAAAAAAGCAGCATTACAATCTGATTAGCCACTGCACTTGTTATTTCCTCTCAATGCTTTGGGAGCAGTAACCAGTATTGCTTGATTTACGGCATTAATTCAGAGTAAATGAGTTTGTAGGCTGAGAACTCTTAGTTACTAATGTCATCAGGTTAACACAGAAGACAACAAAGCTTTAATGCATTTTTCTTGCTCTTTTTGCTCCTACTATTGTCCATATGGTTTCCATGCGGGTTATTCTTTCCAGGGGACAGAAGGGCTGAGTCGCAGTGGCTGCATTTCTGAAGGTATAAACAAGAGATGGAAGATTGCTCACCACATTCTCAAATAGCAGGGGGCTCAAGCCCCATGACACAATGAGCTCCCTTCTAAATTAAAAACAGTGTTTAGGTATTTTAATAGCATAAGATCTCTGACTGATTAGCAATACAGTAAAAGGAAATGAGACCACTAGGGTGGCAAACTAATTACTGCATGAGCAGCAGTGGCTTGAGAAGGTTAGCCAAGATAACCCTCAAGGTCATGAGCAGTTAATAAACAAATTACGGAAAAGCCCTTGAAATGACCATAAACTGAAAGCCATTCAATATTTTGGAAATGCGCTGCGAGGATTATGTGTTGCGAGTAAGCACGTCAGTAGAACAAAGCCATCTCTCAGCCATTCCGGTGTGGAGATTATGTTAATGAAAAACGCTTGAGTAGTTTGAGGGACGCTATCCCATCATTCTCTTGTGCAGCTAGTTAATTTCAATAGAGGCTGGGCAGGAGAACTTCCCAGTGGGTTGTGAAAGAATTAGGGCTTCTTGCTTTGCTTTTGGACCAAATCAGAACCTCACTTCAGAAAAACTTAAGTTCCACATCTGCCCAATCACTAGTCCAGCAATTTACTTAAAACTAGCAGTAACATTTTTATCTTGGGTCAGAATTGGATGCAATTACTTTCTCAATGGTTAAATTGAAATTGAAATACTTTATTGTCACTTGTATAACTTGTTTACAGTGAGATTACACGAGCACCCCCCACTCAGCTCTCTTAGTCTTAATTTCCGTCGTTTACTGACGTACACCCACCAAACCCGAAAGTCAGTTGCCTTTGGTGTGGCTAATCATGCTTCTATATCTTCTGCCTGAGGGCAGGATATCAAGAAAGTGCCAGCCAGGGTGTGAATCATCCCTGAGTCTTTTCCTTACTCTCCTGAGGCAACGTTCTTCCGCCATTTCATCCAGCGGATTCACGGGACAGCCCATAATATTTTGTGCTGTATTCACCACCCTCTGTAGGCACTTCCTATCAGATGATGTCAACCCAGCGTACCACACTGTGATGCAGTATGAAAGGACACTTTCTACTGTGGACCGGTAGAAGATGATCATCAGGTGTTGATTGACATCATTCTTCCACAATACTCTGAGAAGATGGAGTCTCTGTTGGGCTTTCTTAACCACCTGGGATGTATTTATTTTCCAAGTAAAGTCTTCACTGAGATAAACTCCTAGGAATTTAAAGGAAGAGACTCTCTCCACACAGCCCTCCCTGATGTACAGCAGGGCTAGTTCTCCTCTCTTCCTCCGAAAGTCCAACACCATCTCCTTTGTCTTGCTGATATTAAGGTGCAAGTTGTTCCCTAGGCAACATGTAGATATTTTTTGGACCTCACCTCTATACGCTGATTCTTCTCCACCTGTTATTAAACCCATTATGGTGGTGTCATCTGCAAACTCAATAATTGCAGTAGACAGGTCAGATGATACACAACTGTATGTATACAATGAATACAGGTAGGGACTTAGCACACATCCCTGTGGTGTGCCAGTGCTGATTTTTAAGGAATTAGATGTTACATGTCCAATCCTCACTGTTTGTGTCCGATATAACCAGAGCAGCGCACGGAAATGCTGTTTACCTTCCCGCTAGAGTGGTACCTATTTATCTACTTGCACTTTGATGTGCTTTCTAACTGCTAGGTTGGCAGGAACTTTTATTCTCGGTGCCTTTAAACTTTTGAGTTTTTAAAATGGGAAACTGCCTTTTTATTTAGTGGCAGAATTGCATTCATGATAGTCCATTTGGATTGGATAAATACTGACAGATTTCTGAAGGAAAGGCGCAGGATGTTGTCTGAAAGCACATGACACCATCACCTCCCTGAAATTTGGCAGGTCTAATTCTGGTCAGTGCCTAGACGGGTGACTGCCTGGGAACCAGGTATACACCACTGCGGGTTCCAAGGCAGAAGACAGGTGGGATATTAATAAAATGAAATAAAATGAATGAACAAGTGTTTCCCTGCAAGAGCTACCTTGACTGTTTGGGAGGGTTAAAAAGGGTTCAGGTACACACGCAAGTGTTAGGCAACTTGAAAGTTAAATTGGGGGCGGGGCAGAACTGAGGAGGTTTCACTTGCCTTTGTGGTTTTGTAGGTACTGTGTACAAAAAAATTTAAAATGGCATATAGTGGTGTCGGTAGGCAAGCCTTCCTTTATGTAGAACATCAAGTTTGTATAGACATTTTGTTAAACAAACAGAAACATGGCATAAGGTTACATATTGCCTTTTCCATTATACTTATTTTTCAGGCAGTTGTAAGTTCTGGAATAAATCTGTTTACCATGTGGTTGAGCACCACACATGCCCACACACCACCTGATTTCATAAGATAACAGGTTGTACCATGTGGTAAATAGCTATTTTAAAATATAAGTATTTCATTCTCATAGACAGCAAGAGCCTCTGTTCTTTCTGACACAATTTTTCAAAGATTTGTGGTTGCACCTCCTGAAAGTACACATATATTTTTTGGGGGGGGAACACCTCATCTTTGTATGAACAAGACCAGTATTTTTCCAGGGGGTTGACTCTTCAAGTTAACCACAAAGCCTAACTTTATGTCAATACTGAATTTAAACAGAGATAAACAGCAAGCCTGCATCCTATTCTGTTTTCTATTTCTATGTTGTAAGCATTTACTCTTTGAAGTTCTTCCTTCTGTTTGTAAAATTTATGATAAAACATTACACTAAATATGATTTTAGGCTCAGTTATGAATCTCTCAAAAACAAGATAAAAGCCTCAGGCATTCATTCATGGATGAGTATCCATGGCCCTATACCAGAGAAGTTAGGTACATTGAAATGATGGCTCATAGTACCTATGTGACTACCAAGCATAATAGTGAGTAAAAGTACAGGACTGACAGAGATGGGTGGTCCTTTCAAATTTCCCATTTGTAACTGATTTGCTGATAGAAGATACATTAAGTGTATATCCATTGAATAATTTCAGTTCATCGTTCTTTAAAACATATTGGTTTCAAAGCTAATAAGCTTCCAAAACTGCCACACTCCCAGTTATATCATTTGGACCATGATGGAGCCTAAAAGTCCCACTGAAGTCTATTTTCCTTCAAACCTTGACTGAGTATTTGGATCTGCCCAGTTAAAAGCAACACAGACCTGCAGGGCGCTGGAGTGGAATGGGGCTTGGGCACTGGGATTCTGGTGTAGCCTGTGGAATACCATTCCATCAGATGGGTGGGGAATAACAACAACAACAACAACATCAGTTTGGGGCAAACCTGCAATCGTTACATTTAAGCCAAAAAACCAGTCTGTTCATTTTACCCAATAGAATATTACACAGTCTATGTTTAGAATCCCCACCTCCAAAACAATTGCTGGCGTTCCCTTTCCAACCCCTTCCCTTTGTCCTTTGATTTTGCCATGTACTAAATGCCTTGTACTAAATAGCACAATGGAATGCTTCTTCAGGAACTAGTGCACGGTGTTAAATTGGCACATTGATTTTAAGAGCATTTATCCACGATCAAAACAATTGCTTGACTGTAATTATTTTGCGTGGTCGTCCCCTCTGCCTCCGCCAAATTGTTTAAGCTAGCACAATGCAAAGTTGAAATTTCCTCTCCTTTTAATATTAAACTTGCTCAATATTGCCGAGACTTTCTTTCCATGTTTGATCTATAAACATATGAAGAGAAAATGAACTTCATAAATCACTGGCGACAGGTTCATGAAAGTCCTGCTCTTTTTAAACTGAACAGTAAATGAATATAGTGAAAAATCCAAAAGCGAGTTTGGTAATAAGAGTACATTATTCTTCTGACCTCCGGATGACCTCTTCTATTGTTTCGTAAATTTTAATGACTATCCAGTTGCCTCTTTTGTCATTCGGCAGTCGGGGTAATCAATTAAACCACAGTGGGCAACCATTTGTCTCACAGGTGTTTACTTGCTTTTGGTGCGTGATTCGTTTCCAGGGCCATTAATTCATGGGGAGCCAAACACGCTGAGAAATACCCCTTCTTTTCCAAGGCAAGGAGGCATCTATATTTCATAACCTTCCTTTGCAGAAAGCCCCTATTGTTCTCATGTAGATTCACAGATGTTAAAGGTGGAAGGAGCATTATGATTATTTAGTACGGTCTGCTTGCATGAGAAAGGGGGCTGATTTCCACAATTTAAGCTGCAACGTGCCAGCAAAGTCCTCCCTTCTGAGCTCAGCAGAATTCTTCCCGTTGGCCTTGATGGGAACAGAATACCTTCTCAAAGGCTAGAGGACAAAAATCACCACATTTATCAATGGGTATTCAGTCTTATTCTCAATAGTTGTCACCCCTTGGGAATTCTTGCCAGGCTTAACTTGTTCAGCAAGAAGAATGTAGAATTAGTTATTATAAAGGTCTTTCACTCCCTAGAGGCAAAATGATTACAGTTCTCTCTTTTCCTGCATCCTATTATCTCGGAGATTTTCCTGACTGATGGTTATAAGAATAGTCTTATAATTATTACCGTACAAAGCTTTCTAAATGCTTCAGTTAGCAGTACTCAAAAGCAGGCAGGCATTCTAGTGCCTATTACTGCCATTTTGAGGGCCTGTTAAAATGCCCACCTCATGCGGAGCCGCCATGATTCAATTTCGAATGTGCATGGAAGGCAAGATTAAAGTTGAGGCCTCCTTCAGCATTTTGTAAAATGCTTCATTTGGCTCAGATTTCTTTAGATACTATTCAAAGTGAACTAAATTGGGACCTCAATTTAGTAAAAGAAACACAATCTTGTCCTTCTAGTCCATCACACCATTATAGAAAATAAGGTCATGTGTTAGAGCAAGAGCCCTATTAACAAAAACACATGTATGATAAGTTAAATGAATGGGCAGTGGCCTGTTGTTATAGCAATCTATGTTGTCAAAGTTAGGGGGATATTTATTTGTATAATAATTTTTTATCTTTGACATTTCTCCCATACCATTGATTGGGCTGCATCCAGGCTCCTTCCATCCATCCATCCACAGAAGCCTTTTAATCTGGTGGAAGAATTTAGCTGACTGTGAGGAAAAGGCACCTCTTGCCAATTCTTCCTTCCCCTTCTAGTCCCAAGTACCACCTCTCACACTGTTTCAGAAGTGTTTCCCACATTCTTTAATGTGGGAGGTGGCATGGGAGGCTGTGGTAAGAGGGGGTGACTTTCAAAAGTGGCGTCCCCTGACCAGCAGAAGCTGAAGGGATCCTGCTGTCAGTGGCAGTGACGTTGGAGCCAACTCACAGAGCCTCCAACTTATTTTTCATGCAAGAACTAACCAAATGCAGGCCTGCTTAACTTCAGTATGGTTGCTATAGCGTGCTGTGGGAGTTAAAAGCTTAGCTGTCATACACCAGAGTCCAAGAGGTTGTTTGGTACTTAAAGCCATCTATGACTCAGCCTCTATTGGCTTATTCTATGAATAGTGTATTAATGGTCCAAGAAACTTTACACTCTTGAAAAATAACATTAGCTGTATGGGGCTCAGGGGGGGAAAGCTTGCCATTTATTCATGTTATTATGCAAATTGAGCTTTAATGTCATTTTCCTGATTTACTGACTTCTCAAGCGTTATACCAGCTCAAATTGGTGCAGGTGGAGAATTATATTTACATGTAGAATAACAACATTCATTTCATAATACTCTATTATAATTTGCAAGCTATTACACAATTGGGCATTTTGACAAAAAACAACAACTCCCTACTCATGTTCTTTTGCTTGTGATTTACTTTAGTTTTTCATTAACTTTACCACTTTCCATGACTAGTCAACATTTCACTCCCACTCCCCAAGTCCTCCCTCTGTGAATCAATGCCACAATGTATACTTGAAAGCAGTCCAGGAGTTATTTCTGTAGAAATAAATTATACACCGCTACTCTGGTACTTACGCCCAGTTTCAGGGCATAATTTGGTATGTTTTGAATCTATGGAACTCATGTTGTTACGAATAAACAGGACAATAGAAATGGTTGTCTGCAAGCCATTTCCTCCTCATGCAAACGGTTTAAAAAAATTAATTGGCCTGATTAAAATCAGGTGGTTTTGCCTATTGATATTGTTACAAAAGTTGGTTGCTGCCCACACTCTCTGCCAAGCTGCAGGAAGATTTCAGGTGGTTCCAGGCACTCCCCCTGGGTCTGTGTTGATTTGGAGAACTAAGACATGGTACAGGATGCCATAGTTTTAATAAATGTAGTTTATTCACATATTTACACCTTCAGTCTGCATGAAGGGAGTCCAGATCAACCGCATGGTCATTTCAAGGAGGGCTTGTACCCCACAGCAGTGCAGCCCTGGAGTCAAAGGTACCTCTCCCAGCCAGCCTTCAGCCAGCCTGCCCAAGATGGATCCCAGTCTTTGTTCTCTCCCTTCTTCTTCCCAGCACACGTTGCTAAAGACTCTCTTTTCCTGTCACACCCAGTTAACCTGGCAACCGTCTGTCTGCCCAGGCCCAAGATTCCTCTCAAATGGGCCATCAACACCTTTTGACATGTTAATGCCTCTATCCCAGGTGGCTTGGAAAGGAAGCTTAGCCCCCACTAGCCTACACTCTTCCCTTCAGTACTCAGAAATCTTACCATTTATTAAAGTATAGGGTTTAGGGGGGGTCACCCCACAAATCTATAACAATGTCAATGAAAAAGGCAGCTCTCTGCAATTAAAGGCAGTGCAAGCAGAGTGTCCCCTACAGTGAAAATAAATGGGAACCCACTGTTAGGAAAGCTCCATCTGTGCAAGGGAGCCTGCCAGACTCCTCCAGAGATAAAGAGTTGGGAAATCTGTACAATCCACTCAGAACCCCAGTCTTACTATTACTGCAAAGGAAGCTTGGTGAATCCTTTATTCCTAAAACAGGGAGTTCAGCAGATCATCTCATTATAAGGCTTTCACACCCATGCACGCCCTTCCCTTTACAATCCCTCCAACTTCTGGTTTGTCCACACTTTTTCTTGTCCTGTGCTTTCTTAGGCATGAGAGGGTATGAGAGGGTTTGGGGTTGTTTGCACCACCCCTATCCCTGGAGAAACCCTCTGTTTACCACTGAATCAGTTGGGCTTTCTGTGGATTGATGTTTGTTCTGATTCAGCAGTAAACAACAGGTTTTCCCCGGGAAAGTGCCTAGAAAACATGGAACAAGTGGCACTGTGGATGAACCCTCTGTGTTCCTATCATCCTGACCAGCCACTGGGTTAAATGACTCAAACAATTTTTTCCTCCTGTCGCCCTTTGCCTCACAGCTTGCTGCTCTGCTGGAGAATATGCTCTGCCCCTTATGCACCACAATGGACATGGGAGCATGCTAGGTGGCTGACCCCAGCTGTATGACATTACTTCTGGTCTGCCTGAGTTTACACCTGGTTGCTCCGAGGATGCCAGAGACCTAGCGCTGGCAGCAGATCTCTGGTCTGCAGTGTATAGATTATAAATGCTACAATTACAATTTAATCCATAATCTCCACTCTGTGCTATGTGATTTCATAAAGCCTCACTTGTCTACTTATATGTTCCACAGTCATTGCAAAAAATACATATGGGGCAAGCAACCAGGAAGGAGGATGTGAATGATGGTAAATGTTGTGGTTTCATTGCTTGCAATATCTTTTCTCTGTTACTGATATTTAAAGAGAACAGCATCATACTCAAAGGAGTGCTTGATTAATTGTTCATGTGTAGTGAAACTGAGCTCGATAAAATACAGATGGAAAAACTTTTTTAAAAGAAGAGGGGAGAGGATGCTGTTTTATTAAAAGCTCCAAATCTGTCATTTTGTCGTGTAAATAAGCCACAAACAGGAAGCCATTATAAATAGTTACAATAAATTTGATTTGGAGGGGGGGAAATGCAAAGCATGTTACTTGTCTAGACTGGTGCCTCTTCTTTCATTGCTTTCCCTCTCTTTGTCTTTGATAATTTGCTGAAAACACCGCGGCCTACTTCTAAATGGACTAATCCATGCAAACTGTGCTTCAGTATATGCCTAATAAGATGTAAGTTGCATTGAGTTCATCTTGACTTACTCATAGGTTTGCAGTCTTGGGCTATTATTGATCCATCTTGCAGAAATGAAAAGCACACCTTTCAAGGGATAACTGCTCAGGACCCTCCTTCTGGTCATCTTGTGCTCTTATTATGCCCACAATTCCATGTCTTTTTTACATGACCCAGAAGCCCTAAGCATATACTGCTCATGCCTATGGACATCATAGAATCATAGAATTGTAGAGTTGGAAAGGACCCCAAGGATAATCTATGAGCAAGGGGTGGAACTGCACTGAATAGCCACACCCCTGATGTTGCACATTCCATCTAGATATGCATGTACATCATGAATCTCTGTAGATGTATGTGCACAAGAGCTAGAACTCTAAATGATCAGTGTTCCAGATTCCATGGAATACTTCAAGTTTATGTCTATATGAAGGCCCCCTGCCTACAGGTATTCACAATCTACATGCAGATGTCAGGGAAGATTCTAGAGAGAATGTGCAGTGTTGGTGGTGGGGCTATACATCACAACCCACTGTTTGCTCCTGTGTTGATGTATGTGAGATATATTAGCACCCATAAAAGGCTGTAGTTTGTGCCCAGTCGTGGGTGTGTGGGTGTGTTGAATTTCCATTTACTTTGCATTTGAAACTTCTCACTACTCCACTTTCCCCCCTCTAACCATCCAGCTCCTTCATTAGCCTGGTGCTTAGCTCCTAATGGTTCAGGTTTTACATCTTTATTCAACAAGGAAATTAGGAAGCTAAGGAGAAGTGCAACCTCATCAGCCAGCCCTCAATTTGAAATCCACCATTCTCTCTGTTAGAAAACACTTGATTCTCATTTCTCCTACTGTTTTCCCTCCTTATGACCTATAGGAAGCACAACTGTGTGTCCACTGTTTGATTCTTTAGCCAAAGGCACAAGGACCAAATACGTATCTCTCAGACACTTGTTCTCAGGTTATTCGGAACATGTGTTCACAGTATTATATTGCTTATAATGTAAGGGCAGAAGGATTTAGCTCACTTGAGTAAGCCTATTCCCTAGCAGTTCATTTATCAGTAACTTCACAGCTGCTTTATGGCTTATTTATTAAAATAAAAATTAAGAAGAGAAATCTGTTGATGTCAGATTTATTCAGAATGAGAAGACTTGCCACCTGACATATCTGGGTAATTAGCGAGAGGGGCTTTAACAGAAGGTTGGGGTTGGGCTATGATATTGCTTCATCTCATTTTATCACTTTTCAGCTATGGCCAATGCATTGAGTTGTCAGTAATTTTCTAGCATAGATGATGACACAGGGGTGTTGAAACAACTCCTCCTTTTCTAGTAGCCTCTGTATTACAGTTTCTTCATTGGAATGCCATCTCCTGTCAGGGACTGGGCAGAGGAAGTATGGTGGAGACTGCCTTCCTGGCCTGACCCTTCCAGAAAAGAAGAAGAAGACAATTCAGAATTAAAACAGGGAATTGAGGGTGGTCACATCTCAGAGGCAGATGAGGGGAAAAGCTGGGAAATAACGGGAGAGGAGGAGGAGAAAGAGGAAGCATCAGGAGGGCAACAGCTGATGGACACAGTGTCTTTAGAAAGCATTCCAGATTCCCCCTCTCCCAGAACCCAGTGAGCCTTGAAAGTAGGAGAGCAAAGGACTCAGAAGCAAAGGGCCCTCAGCGCCGCCCATATGAGGAAGTGGGAGAAAAAGGGGGTGGAGAGTCACTCAGGACAATGCCATTATTCCACAAGGCTATGTGCCAAGCCTCTCTTTGTAAATATTGAATAAAAAGCTGGTGGTAATAACTTGTCCTGGTCTTATATGTTCCTGGCAACCTGCTAGGAGAGTTGCTTTCTCTGCTCCCTGACATCTGTCAAAGAATCCATTGGATGACTCTTACAACAGAGGCACAGACATCCAGAGCCTGCGTTGCCAATTGACAGTTGGCCAGTGACCTTTTCAAACTATGCACATCTGTGCATTCTCTCTCCCTTTCTTCCCAATTCCCAAGAGTCCTTCATATCAAATGTTGCAATCTTCTCAATCAGGATAGCACGAATTGCAAGGGCCTTGTGTGTTATGTCTGCCTCAAGCACTGGGGCATGTTAACATCAGTGCTGAAAATCTATAACCTGTGTAAAAGTAGGAAGGCGAAGTGCTGGCATCTCCCTTGATAGCCTTCCGACACGTCTGAGGCAGTGCAAGAGGGTTGCCATTAAAGTGCCTCAAAAGTATCAGCGTGTATGTCAACAGTTATCTGCCTATGAATCCCTGGCACTGAAGTGATAGTGTCAGGTGGTTGCAGCCTGAGGTGGAACACTCTAAAGGGCACTGGTGTGAAAACACCCTGAAACAGTCAGGTTCATTTTCTCACTATCAAGACGACACCTACCCCAATGCCTCCGAGAGACCATAAATGAAATATTTTGTGACCTGTGCCAATTGGAGAGAGAGCAGCAGAATGAAATTCAGCAAGGGCAAATGTAAAGTGTAACACATGAGGAAACTCTCTCTCCCTCCCTTAAATATCCAGGGAATCTAATGTAATGCTTGCAGAATATTCCTATCTGCATGGACTTCACAGTCTGATACAATGTTTTCATGTGAATTCTTTCAGCAGGTTGAAAAAGGATGTATGGCATAAGTCACACATGTAAGTCACACATTCATGTCCATTGCTCTATAGTGTATTCATCAGTTATTATGGAAAATATGGAGACACTAGCAGAAAGGTAGCTATCTCCTCACAATTGGAGCGAAAATTCTCTTTGGGATGCCCAGCGGCAAAGATACATGCATGGAATATTCTCTCTCTCTCTCGGTGGGGAATAAGAGCTATGGACCCACTCACAGTGCCCCCCACCCCAATGTGTGAAGACAATAGCAGGTGGAACAAACTCAACAAGTTGTCTTGGCCACAAATTTTGATTACAGATGTAGGTAGGGCTTGGCTCAGGTATTGGGTGTATATAGATTATTTGAGCAGGGTTGTGCCTGGGATATGGCCCACGTCAAGACACAGGTCAACTGAGGTGGTCCGCCCCCCAGCCACTGCTGGAAGCTGTGTGGCATGCCTGCCCCATGCTTGGTTTCTTGTATAAGAAATGGAAGGAGGGGGACTTCCGGGTTGGCGCCATTGTTTAATGGCGGATTCCCTCCGAGCTCCGGAGGGAATCGGCTCCGTAGCGTCTGGGTCTGGCCGCTGCGGCGAAGCGGGGACCCTTAAAATCACAGGCGCGGATGCCTGTGAACACAGAGACTCGGCGGGCACCATTTGCGCCCCCCCAATCTGCGACGGAGCCTTTTTAAAGGCTTCGGAACGGAGGCAGGGTGAGGCGTGGTGCTGAGAGTACTCCCTCGCCTACGGAGTGAAGCCGCAAGCCATAGACAGAGAGCGCCAACTTCTTCCAAGATCGACTGGACTCTAAAATATAAACCCGTGAGTAATACGGAGATTGGGACTTTATAAAAAATTTTAATTCTGGATTTGGAACGAGCGGGAAGGGGCTAAAAAGGAAGTCACCCCCCCTCTTTGTAAACAATTTAAAGCAAAGGACTGAGCAGCTAAGGTCGAAAGAATTTGCTTCTTGTTTTTTTTAATGAAAAGATTTTGATTTCACGGTTTTGACACTATAAGAAGATTTACTGGAGGATAAAAAGAACTTGGGGACTGAAATTTTACCCCCCCCCCCCAGACCCGGGAACGCCCTATGAGAAAGCCTGGTGTATGGAAGATTTTGACAGCTGTCAAGTGAGCTGTTAGTCAGCTAGCTGTCAGCTGGAAAAAGAAAACATTGTTTCTGCTGTTTCTGCTGGTTTATTTGGTGACCATCAAAGAGACCGGCGGAAAGGAACTGAGAGAGATATAAGGGCCTTGGACGTGAGATCTCCAGGCTAAATAAATAACATAAAAACTGATGGACATTGGTTGGGGTCTGGAACCGGGGAAAGGGTGGGCGGAGGTTGGGAATCCAAAGGGTGTATAAGGATAATTTGTTTTTTATAATTTAGTTAATGGTAAGGAAATTGGGCAAATCGTGGAAGGGAAATGTCGGTCGACTTCAGGAAAAAGGTTTAAGAATAATTAATGGGGTATAAGTATGGATGTGTGTTTTTAATAAGGTAAAATTGGTTTTTTCTTTTTAAATTAATTGAAAATAAGATTGTTAAAAATAAATGGAGGAAATGGAAAAAAGAAGGAAAGTAAAACAATAGTAAGTTAGAATAAATGTATAAGTTAAGGTAAAGAAATAAGTTAAGGACTTGCTGAACTGACAATTTAAATGGGAATACAAGAAGGGGAGGTGTGAGGAGATCTGAGAAATAAGGTTAAGAACAATAAGTATCAGAAACTTTTATGTGTTTTTATTGTTGTTTAGTTTTGAATATTTTGTATTTTTGTGTTTGTTTTTTTCTCTTTTGTTTTGTTTATTTCTTGTTCTTGTTTGTTGTGTGTTTTTTGAAAATCCTAATAAATATTAAATTAAAAAAAAAAAAGAAATGGAAGGAGGGGAAATCATGAAGGAAGAGCATGCATGAGTAGCCAACAGTTGCAGGCAGGTCAGGCAGTCCCAAACTCAGAATGAGCTTGAGCTTGCAAGAGAAGTATAATAATAATAATAATAATAATAATAATAATAATAATAATAATAATAATAATATAATGGTTTATTTGGCTATGTTCAAAGCCCCAGCAGCATGGCCAATGGTCAAGGATGATGGCCGTTGTAGCCCAACAACATCTGGTGTACTTGATAGAAAGCCACAGACTGAGAAATAACTCTAGACTTTGTCATATCTGCATGCAATTTTAAACTTATATATTTTAAAAGATACTTGCTGTAGCTGAAATGTAGTGGGGGTTTTTAAAAGAAGAAGAAGATAGAAACAGTTTTTTGTTTGTTTGTTTTTTAAATGCTAGTGCAAAGGAAGCTGCGAGTCACCATATCCACTTTTTGTCTTGTACGCTGTCACCCTGGAAATGTCAGCACCAGTATCTCTTAGTTAGCACCATACCAGATGCAACGTGATGATCTGTGATGTGCCTATCAGCCATCCAGTGATGATTTGATAGAAATCTTGTCAGTTATGCATGAACCATATTCCACTTAAAAAAATCTATTCAGCTGCTTCGATTAATTATGCTTGCAGAAGGCAAAAACTGTCACTGGCAAGTAAGTGCCTTATCTGTGATATTTTGACTGATTTGAGAATTGAGCGATAATTGTTTTTGTAATGATTTTCTTCTCTTAGAATTATGGGGAAAGCATTAATCACCAGCAGGGTCTCAGACTAAAGAAAGAGAACGCGATCCATTTCTCTACTTAATGCAACTAAATCAAGCAAATAAATTAACGTGCAGAAATGACTGACTGGAAGGGTTGTTTGTTTTTTAAGTGGTCAAATATATTTTCAAATGTGAAATAACCGTACATGCCCACACTGAATGTGTGGAGCTAGTGTTACATGTTAATTTTGTATTTAGCCTACATGCTAGAGCAGTAGACTTCAAACTTTTCCAACCCATGGCCCACTTTTAACCCCAGCATGCATTTAGACTCTCATTGCTTAATTTTTAAACATATATTTGTAAGATAGTTGTAAGACTGTTGCCATACACCTTATCTAGGTAGCAGATTCCATGATCTCCAGTTGAAGACCAATGTGTTGCTGAAACCTCAAGTTCAACTTAAGTTCTACGTCAATTTGTATAAGTCGATTACGGCAAAGCTTATGGCATAATAAATATGCTTGCCTCTAAGCTCCAAAAGACTTTATTTTTGACTATAGATAGACATTCTAATTCAAAATCATACTGTATATGATACTAATACAGTGGTACCTCAGGTTACATACGCTTCAGGTTACATATGCTTCAGGTTACAGACTCCGCTAACCCAGAAACAGTGCTTCAGGTTAAGAACTTTGCTTCAGGATGAGAACAGAAATTGTGCTCTGGCGGCGCGGCGACAGCAGGAGGCCCCATTAGCTAAAGTGGTGCTTCAGGTTAAGAACAGTTTCAGGTTAAGAACGGACCTCCGGAACGAATTAAGTACTTAACCCGAGGTACCACTGTACATACTAATACAAAATCATACCCATCACTGTGAGCTGGGTTCAGCAGGTCCTGATCTGAGAAAATCAGATGCCCAATATGAGAAAGATGTGTGAATTCTGAAAGATGGAAAATATGCAATAAACACCTAAAAATCCTTTTTTTGAAGATTCCAGTTTCAGAAGGAAATGGCCCCCTGTAACTGTGAGAAAAAGTAACACATTTTTTAAACAATCATAATTAGGTTTCAAATCTTTCAGAGCAGTTATAATCAAATTGCTACTAGAAATTATTCACATTTATAAATAAAGAAACTTTAAAGATTAGTTTGTATAAGGCTCATATAACCCTAAGTATTATGAAGTGAACTAGCATTTCTTCCATCAATGAACTAAAAAAAGAAAAGAAGAAAAGCAGAGCAAAGACTGCTTATGGGTTTTATAGTGGAAAATTGTAGTAAAACACACTTTAGTTGTTGGTTACTTAGTAGTCTTTATAAGATTTTCAAACATTGACATAAGTGCATGTTGAAACATAATAATTACAATAATATATCAGTTTTTAATACCTTTAATTCTAAAGGCTAGAAAAAAATCAATGGAAGTATAATACTGAAAGCTTTAATGGAATAATAATAATTGGATTGCTTTTTAAAAAGATTATGTAACACTCTGTTTTTTAATCATTGCCCCCGCTTTTTTTGTTTGCTTGCTACAAGGCTTAATGAAAGCCAAATTCATTTAGGCTACATAACATAGAACAAAATTACATTCAACCAGTTGGAGGGAGGGGATCCTTTTAGTATGTTGCTGCTTTTCTGTATCTCTTGTGTTTGGCAAAAGTCCCAGTTCTCTGTCATATGCTCACGCAAGATTATGTCTGTTTAGTGTTCACTCATGTTTGCCTTTAGGTAAAAGATAAAGATTCCAGGTTCCTTTTCAATATTACATTTTATTCTGTGGTAGGACTTATTTTGCTCTAAGACTATCTACTGGGTAGGGTGGAGGGAAAAGGAAATGTATCAGGACTTGGATAAATCCTGACCCAAAGCAGGCAACCACTTTGGAGAGATTTAGGGCACGTTTGAGCCATTGCAGGATCTCCCTGAACTGCCCCAAACTGAACTAGGCACCCCCAAAATAAATCAGAGCAGTTTGGAGATACAAGTATTTAAAAACCACCACCACCACCTGTGTGGTATGTCTGCGAAAATTGAAACATTTCTTCCCAAGCTTGCCACAAAATGAAAATGCCAGGGTGGGGTGACAAGGGGAGAAGAGCTATTTCATGACTGGCAGGACTAGTTTCCAATCAGAGGGAATGGTTTTACCAGGGCTCTCCCAATCACAGTGAATTGGGGAAAGGATGTCTCCGAATTTTTTTACACATCACTTGGGAAGACAGGCAAACTAATACCAGTGTACTGGAAGAAGCAAAGTTCACCAGTGTCGAAGCAATGATTCTTCAACATCAACTTCATTGGACTGGTCATGTTGTGTGGATGCCTGATGATCGTCTTCCAAAGCAACTACTCTATTCCAAACTTAAAAATGGAAAGTGTGATGCTGGTGGTCAACAAAAGAGTTTTAAAGACTGTCTCAAGGCAATTTTTTTTAAAAAAATGTAGTATAAACACCAACAATTGGGAAACACTTGTCTGTGAGTGCTCCAGTTGGAGAACAGCATTTACCAAAGGTGTCATGGGCTTTGAAGACACTCAAACTCAGGATGCAAGGGAGAAACGTGCTAAGAGGAAAGTATGCTTGGCAAATCCACACCGTGATCAACTCCTGCCCAGAAACCAATGTCTCCACTGTGAAAAGACATTTGGATCCAGAATTGGCCTCCACAGTCACTTATGGACTCATTGTTAAAACCGTGTTTATGGAAGACAATTTTACTTGGCTAAGAGTGGTCGCCAAAGAAGAAGACGACTACCTTGTTCTTGGTCTGTACTGTTTGCTATCTCCGCTAGTGGTGCTTACTTTGAAATGTGAGGCTTTCACTTTATTCTGCCCTGTGCCACATGCCCACACATGCATTCCTGTCAATTCAGCTTAAAACTTAGTTTCTGTGACTCTTGGTGCCATTTGAGCCTGAAGTTTTTGTTTTTCTTACCTCATGACTCCCTAGTGGCCCATAGGCCACAGGCTGAATCCGGCAAGCTGCAGGAAGTAGCCCTTCTCCTAATCTGATCAAGATCTTTAGATGATCCGCATATGCCTGAGATCAGGAAATAAAACCCTTCTGCCTCCTCTGCTTAGCACTGAGATTGGGAATCAGGGACAGCCTGTCCCTGAGGCGAAACAGAAAGGTGCCATCTCCCGTCACAGCCACTGCCAAAGCCTTGCTTACTGGGGTCACATAGCTGTAGCTTCTGGGTTCCTATGGCGTCTTGCTGAAGCCCAACCACTTCTCCTCACTTCTCTAGTGGCTGTGGTGTAGCAGTGGGAGCAGGTGGGGCACCCCCACTACCATGGAAGAAGCACAGAAAAGGAGGCCATAAAGAAACAGTCCTTGTGGGGGACAGCAAAGGAGGAGGAGGAGGAGGAGGAGGAGGAGGAGGAGGAGGAGGAGGAGGCAGTGGTGGTGATGTGTGGCATCCTGCTTGGGGCCAGACCTACTGCCCCTCCCAGCTGCCCCCAGCCTGCCGCCTGAGGCAACTGCTTCACCATGCCTCATGTGTGGGCCGGCTCTGATGGAAGGAGTTGCATAATTAATAACATCATTTAAGTGATTCTGGATTCTGACTAGCTGCTGCTTGTTTTCGTCCTAGAATGTGTTAATTCTCTGGGAGTATACGGTCATTGGTAGGTGTTTCACTAATGATGCAAATCATTGCAGCTAATACAAAGCAAATCCTTGCATTTATAGCTATTCCAACCTCTAGTCTTCTAATTAGCACACACACACACCATTAATGTGAAGAATTTGCAAAGATATAATGCAAAAATCGTAATTTATTTCACCCAGATTATAAGTCACTATAGTGCAATTTCAATTGTACGAATGCAGCTGAGCTAATATTATATTTTGCCCTTATTCCTCAGCATTATTAATAGGGAGGGGGGAATATTTTTTTTGGGGGGGGTGCCTGTCACATAGCAGCCTACTTCACATTGAGGAAAATAATTTCCTGTTGCTGTAATGGCTCACCCAAAAGGTAACTCCCCACTGTGCCTATCACTTCTCAACAAAGTTTTACATGTGCATTTTAAAGTAATTTATACAATTTATAGGCATTGTTATTTCACATTTGTTAGCGTCCTATTACAATAAATCAGTAGTCTCTAAGGTGCCACAGCACTGTTTGACTTTTTATTGCAAATAACATTGGTAATGTCACCTAAGCTAGTAAACAAATGTTTGAATTTGATGACACCCCCACACCCCATTTATGATGAAATCTCTCCTTAGTAATGTGCATGTATTGAAATGCTAGATTATTCCTGTATGTGTGTCTAGGGATGCTATGAACATTTACAGTAGTCAACAGAATGGAAAAGCTTTCTGGAATATTTAGTTTACAAGGAGAATGCACCCCATACATACACATACATAAAAGGTAAAGGGACCCCTGACCATTAGGTCCAGTCGTGACCGACTCTGGGGTTGCGGCGCTCATCTTGCTTTATTGGCCGAGGGAGCTGGCATACAGCTTCCAGGTCATGTGGCCAGCATGACTAAGCCGCTTCTGGCGAACCAGAGCAGCACAGGGAAACGCCGTTTACCTTCCCACCGGAATGGTACCTATTTATCTGCTTGCACTTTGACACATACATACACACCTGTAAACTGTTTCATCTGCCACCAAGCAGATTTACTGTCGTTTTACTGTATAACATTTTGGTAAGGGGAAAAGTCATGCTGCTAGAGTTTGTATGGCACCAGTAAGCAGCCACATGACAGTAGCTGGAGCAGTGAGCAAGCAAAGCAGGAAGGCTGGCAGTGCAAGTGGGCAGAGCAAGTGAGTAGGCAGGCAGACAGGTGGATGTCCCAGGTGAGCCTTCCCATGTTCTCATGGCTGGTGACGGTCAATTGAAGTGTAGAGGGTGGAGGTTGGAAATGGAGTGGGGAATTGGTGGGGTTAGCAAAGGCAGGGGCAGTAACCCCTAATTATTCAAATGTGTTCATCAGTTACACCAAGGCCTCTAGACAACTAACAAGATATATAAATGAATTCACAATGCAAAGTTGTTGTTTTTTTTTAAAAAAAGAAATCCAATACCTCCATTAATCAAAACTAGATATTTTTTAAAAATTCTCAACCCCAATAAGCAACATTAAAACCATCAGCAGCAAAGAGGGAGTTAACCTAAAGTCCCAAGACTGGGCTGTTGAGAAAACCAGTAAAAATTACTGGTCAGGACGGACAAAGATACAGTGGTACCTCTGGTTACATACTGAATTTGTTCCGGAGGTCCGTTCTTAACCTGAAACTGTTCTTAACCTGAAGCACCACTTTAGCTAATGGGGCCCCCTGCTGCTGTGCTGCTGCCAGAACATGATTTCTGTTCTCATCCTGAAGCAAAGTTCTTAACCCGAGGTACTATTTCTGGGTTAGCGGAGTCTGTAACCTGAAGCGTCTTTAACCTGAAGCGTATGTAACTCGAGGTACCATTGTATAGGAAGTTGAGATGAGCATGGAATACTGATTTTTCACTGAGGTTTTAACTGGAAATAGGCAAATGTCTTCCTTTCATTTCTGTTCAGATTGCCAACTCCTAACCTGAATGATGTCCATATGACTCTCGTTGAATAATGCCTGGGACATTGTGTCTTGTGTACAACCTCCATTCTGTCAGACGCCAGCAGATTAGGCAGCTGCAGCTGTTCCCCTTGCTTTAGGTGGGATACAAGTTCAGTCATGGGGAGCAGACACCCAAATTTTCCTCCATGATTTTTCGTGTGCTGAACGCTCTGCCTGGATCCAACAGAGCTCATTCCTCTTTGGTAAAATACTCAGCCACCTCCTTGAAGGTCAACAGACCCTGATCTGAGTGTACACAACTATTCATACAGCAACTTTTCCCACTTCTCCAGTGAGGTGGCACCTCCATTGCCCTCCTAAATGATCTACATGGACAGAATCTTCTTATCCAGTGAAGTCTTCTCTGCTTAAGGATACTCTCTGGCCATTTTGCATAATATTCCCTTCACATGTTCTTCCTGCTTCTTGTGTTTTCTCTGGCTCAGTAGGAAGTCTTCTGCCAGGAAAACCAACCACACACGGGTCTCTAGCTCACTTACTCTAGCCTAGATCTTCATTTCTGGAAGCAGTGTGGTCAGGAACTGTTCCAGGATCCCCAGATCAAGGAGCTAAGTCTTCATGTGCTTTTTGCCAATGATGGCAAATCTTGTAGATTCTGATGCAAAATATCTGGGGCCACTGGTCTCCTGGTAGAGGAACTCCTGAAGCATTGTCACTGCAGAATGACAGTCTCTAAGCTAGCTGTGCCCCTATTCTTCTTTTCTGGAACACTCCACAATTTTCCATTTCATTGACCACAGAGCTAACTTCCTGCCTAAGGCCTATGGCTGTGGAATTAAAATCTTCGTAGGGCCAGGACACTGGTCTTGGGTACCACTATAGCTCCTCAGGGTGGGTGGGAGAGAGATGCAATCAGTTAGACATTTTTCTCTTGTGGGAGTGAATATGTAGTGAAGGCCACCAACATCTGGAGAATTGCACTGGAAAGAGAAATATTACCCTTATAGAGGCAGTTTAGCTCAAGGACAGGACTGCAAAGTTAATTTGTTCCTCACTTCTGAAATAGTTAGATTTTGCTAACCAGGAACACACACACAATGCAAAACTTTCAGATAACATGAGCATTTCATTATAACCAAAATGTTATTCAGATTCTGAATGTCAGACATTTAAGTAACATTTCCGTGCATGTTATTTATTGGTTCAGGGATGGAGAAATGGGTGGCTCTAAATGGCACTACATCTACCTCCAATGTCCCTGGCTGCTGGAGGTTATACATGTTAAATGACAGCTTGAGAGATGAGAATGAGGGGCCAAGCTTTAAGGCTCTCTAGAGCTTAAACCTGCATCTGTCTGACATTTTCACTCCGTATGTGTCCGTATATGCAGTCACCACCTAGAAAGCTCTGTGATAAGACAAATTAAAAATGAATGGAGTTCTGTAAAGTAGCCATAGTTCCCATAAGTATTCAAACTATTTTTTAAAAAATATGAAAACCAAAACAAGGGAAGAGTTTTGCATGGGAATGTAAGAAGAGCTGGATCAGGCCATGGGTCCATCAAGCCCAGCATCTTGTTCTCACAGTGGCCAATAAGATAATGATAATGATAATAATGATGATGATGATGATGATAATAATAATAATAATAATTTATTATTTGTACCCCACCATCTGGCTGGGTCTCCCCAGCCACTCTGGGCGGCTTCCAACAAAGATTAAAAATACTTTAAAATGTCACACATTAAAAACTTCCCTGAACAGGGCTGCCTTCAGATGTCTTCTAAAAGTTGGATAGTTGTTTATTTCCTTGACATCTGGTGGGAGGGCATTCCGCAGGGCGGGTTCCACTACCGAGAAGGCCCTCTGCCTGGTTCCCTGTAGCTTTGCTTCTCGCCGTGAGGGAACCACCATAAGGCCCTCAGCGCTGGATCTCAGCGTCCGGGCAGAACGATGGGGGTGGAGACACTCCTTCAGGTATACTGGGCCAAGGCCTATGGGAAGCTCAAAAGCAGAAACCAAGTGCAATAGCACACTTCCCACCAGTGATTCCCAGCACCTGCTATTGAGAGGTAGTAGCCTTTGACAGTGGAAGTAGAATGTAAGGCAATCAGTGAGAACTATTCATGGTAACCATGTTCTACCTCCACTGCAGAACATAAAGCTCTCCTCCATGAATTTGTCTAATTCTCTTTTAAATCTACCCAAGTTTGTGGCCACCTCTAGCTCTTCTGGGAGTAAATTTAGCTTTGTGACAGCACAGTATCTCCTTTACATGCAGGTTTAATTCCTGGCACCTTCAGGTAGACATAGGAAGGTTCCTGATTGAAAGGAGAAATGGACACAAACGGCCTTATCATCTGTGAGCAGAGAAACGGGCAAACTCTTTCACCAGATTCCTATAGAGGGAGGAGAAATGGTCAAATGTCTTCTCAGGGGTGGGGAGCACCATTAGCAGTGGCAGAAACACAGCTCATTTATTCCCCCCCCCCAAGGGTGGTTCCCTCCTCCTCCTCTTTTGCATCAGGCATGTTGGGAAAGCCAGCCACCTATTTGCTTCCTCCACTATGATCCAGACCTAGTTTCATTTTACGGTATGGCAGAGGCAAAATGTTGGCCATTACAAAAATGTATTTTGAGCAAATTTTGTGAATTCAGAAGAGGAAAAAATGAGATTTTTTAAAAACCTTTTTTATTGAGTTTTCAGTTTTTTTACATTTCAAAATAAACATTTTACAGACTTTAAAATACCCAGGGACTTCCCTTCTTCTCCTTCCATGGTTCATGTTACATATCATACATTTCTACATATTTTACTGTAACCATTCAAATCACTTTTCCAATTTTGCATCAATCAGATATTGTTTACAATGTTGAATTTATCTTAATATTTGCCAGCATTTTCAGCTGTGTACAATTATTTTCCATATATTCAATAAATATTTTCCACTCTTCTTTAAATATATGTTCTTCTTGCTCTCTTATTCTGTATGTTAAGCCTGCAAGTTGTGCACATTCTAATATCTTAAATTGTCAGTCCTCTTTACATGGGACCTCGCTCACTTTTCATTTTGGGACTAACAGAACACAGGCCGCTGTTGCTGCATACATAAATGAACTTTTCTGGCATCTGGGGATTTCTTTCTGGGTTATTCCCAACAAAAAGGACTCTGGTTTTTTAGGGGAAGGTAAATTTAAACATTTTTTTCAATTCATTATAAATCATTTCCCAATATTCTTTTACCTTTCTACATGTCCACCACATAGGAAAAAAGTTTCCTCTCATTTCCAACACGTATCTGATTCTGTATATACATCTTAGGCAACCTACTCACAGTTAAATACCATCTATGAATCATTTTCAAATAATTCTCTTTCAGAGAATAACACGTGGTAAATTTCAAATCACTCAGGGAAATTTCCCAAATGTCAGGGGGTGAAATGAGAAATTTTTTAATCCACACTATCTGAAACCCTGGCTGCTGCCTGCCAGTGTAGAATTGGATGGACCAAAGATGTGACTTGGTAAAATGCAGCTGATGCTCTATATTTGAACATTCCTGTAGCACATATTTTATTAACTACCAATATACGAGGCAGAGAGTCTACCTAGTGCCAAGGGCCAAATATCCAGGAGTGTGTTAAATGATCCTGACATAATCATACATCCATATAGCAAACTGTGCCTAAGCACTGATCTCATGCGCCAAAACTGTTATTGTACACTCTCTCTCCCCCTCATTTTTGCAACTCTCCTAATAAGAAATTTCATAACGGAGGAAACATTGAGCAGACTTAGTTGCTGTGCTTCTTAATCATGTCTAATCCACCAGAATCATTTCACATACTGCAGGAAACAGAACCGCTCCCAAGCTCCTCCATGATTTTGTAGAGAAGTTGATATATCCTAAAGAGAAGCATGCTATAATGCAAGTAATATTTTGAAAAGTAATATTAGAGTCCTACTGGAGCTGTGCTGTTCTTCATAAACCCCAATGAGAGCTGGTGCAATATATTGGGATAATTTCTGAATCACATATTTTAATAACACCTGTTTAGAAACTACTAAATTTATTCTGTCCTTACTTCTTGCTTTGTTTAGCTGAATTCTAAATACATCAGTGGCCAGTAAATAAAGCCAGGGGTAGTACTAATAATTGGGGGATGTGTTAATAATGAGCAGGGCCAGGCCACAACATTTTGCTGTCGGAATCAAATGGGAAAATATCACCCTCCCTGTTATGTATACAAAAACCAACCATACTGGCTGGCAATCAAAATTCATCTCCAATTTGGTGATAGGACAGCATCATATAGAACACCTGGGTTACTTAGGTGAATGCAGGGCAGGTTACATAGCTCTGTCATTAAATGACCAATGAACACTTTTGCCATCTGGGGCAGCAGCCTCACGGTCTGTTTTCCTTGGTCAGGAAGATGGGAATTTGGTAAGACTTGTTGCTTCAGCAGCAAAGGAGCTCACTCTGGGAGCTAATATAGGTGATCCACCCTTCCTGGCTCTCATCCATGCCTGAATCCAGGCAGGTACTTCCATACAATTCCCCTGTTTCAAGTACACTTCAGCAGCAGTTCTGGAGCTCATGCCTGTTTGTTTGTCTATCTCTTCTCTTCTTAAGGACCTGAAGGAGATAGGAGAAGAGACTGATCACTGGCCCAGTCAGCTGGTGTGGAGCACATCCAGTTCTGGAGCAGGGATATCTGGGTCCATTGTGGTGATCTGCTGGATCTGATCCCCTTGTTCCTGCCCCTTGAGACCTCAGGACTAGGCAGGGCTGAACCCTGACATTCACTCTGTCTAATGGTAGAGCCAACCCTGATAAGTATGAGCTTATGCCATAACCTGGGGATGGAGTGGGATGGGGATCATCAACTACATCTCCATCTTCTGCACGTCTCCCCACCCCCCACACATTTAAGTTAAGCAAGTGGTGAACAGAGAGAGGACCTTAGCACAGAATAATATTATTACATAGCCGTAATGAAGTTAAATGCCTTGTCTGCTCCCTACCCACCACCCCAAGAGGACTTGTGCAATTAAGTGAAACTCCTTTTCAGAAGCAAGTAAATTCAAAACACATTATTCTTGGAGAACAGGTGAGGTCACTGCAGGCAAACGTTGCCCCATCTTCAAAATGTGGGGGAAATGAAAACCCAGGTAACTATCAACTGGTCAGCTTGACATTGATACCAGGAAAGGCCCTAGAAAAGATCATTAAACAGTTGGTCTGGGAGCACTTAAAAAGGATGCTGTGATTACTAAGACCCGGCATGGATTTCTCAAGTCATGCCAGACAAATCTTTTTTCTTTTTGTTAGAGTTGCAAGCTTGGTAGATCAGGGGAACGCTGTGGACATAGTGTATCTTGATTTCAGTAAGGCTTCCATAACCTGGTTTCAAGTTACAAGAAACGAGATTCAGACTAAACATCAGGAAGAACATTTGGGCAGTAAGAGCTGCTTGACAGTGGAATGGACTCTCTTGGAAGGTGGTTGACTGGAGGTTGTTAAGCAGAGGTTGGATGGCCATCTGCCATGGAAGCTTTAGCTGAGATTCCTGCATTGCATCCGGTTGAATCAGATGACACTCAGAGTCCCTTCCAACTGTACCATTCTATGATGTCAAGAGATTTTAAAAGATATGAAGAAGGTACTGAAATGCTGAGCATTTCATTATCTATTCCATCCACATTATTTTTTCTTTCTCCAGTTTATGCAATGTATTCAACGGAATAGCAATTTCATTTGTATTCACCTTGTGCCAGCTGAGTAGATTGACAGGAGGATGCAGAACTAACTAACAGGTAAATCACTCAAAAACGTCACCTGTGCTGAAATGGGGACAAGACGAAGCACTGAGGACACAGAAGAAAAATATTGTTGTTGATAGACTACCGCATCATATTGATATATGCCTTATGAACCAGAGAAGGCTGACACGTCTCTCATTAAACATTGACTTACAGAAATAACCCAAGAACTTTGATTATGATCTGTGCTCATTATCACCATCATTACTGCACCCTGCTACACAGTATAAAGATGGCAAGTTCCCTCTAGGCAGAACTTTGGGTGCCATGACACCTAGTGTGGGTTCAAGCATACATGAAAATAAAAATAGTTATCATTATCATTATCATCACCACCATTTCATTTATTCATTTATTTCATTTATTCATTTATTTTCATTTATTCATTTATTCATTTATTTCATTCACTTCCAATGAAGTACAGTGGTACCTCGGGTTACAGACGCTTCAGGTTACAGACACTTCAGGTTACAGACTCCGCTAACCCAGAATAGTACCTCAGGTTAAGAACTTTGCTTCAGGATGAGAACAGAAATCACACAGCGGGGGCTCGGCAGCGGGAGGCCCCATTAGCTAAAGTGGCACCTCAGGTTAAGAACAGTTTCAGGTTAAGAACGGACCTCCAGTATGAATTAAGTTCTTAACCCAAGGTACCACTGTATCCCAAAGCAATTTTATGGCATGATCACTACTCCAAGAGAATATCAAGGCCACAATCAGGCACATTTGCAGGTGGACTATGGAAATATTAAACACATTTTGCAACATACAGCACAGCATGCAACCGTGATGGATACAGGACTTTTACCAAATGCAAAGGACACAGAATATCACCAGCTCACAACATTTCTGTTAACAGTAATATTTCACAAGAATTCTGCAGCACTAAGCTTCTTTCTCTCTCTTTTAGACTTGCTTGGGAAGAACTAGTCACGAGTAGGGATGAATAAATAGGAGGCTATAAACGGCACTAAATCTACATCCAGTGTCGCTGGCTGCTGGAGGTTATGCATGTTAAACAACAGCTTGAGAGGTGAAAATAATGGGCTGCATTCAAAGGGTCTGCAGAGCTAAAACTTGCATCTGTCTGACATTTTCACTTTGTAGGTGTGTATGTAAGTTGCCACCTAGAAAGCTCAGTAAGAAGACAAATTGGAAATGAATGAAATTCTATGAAAATAACCACAACTCCTTCTACATTACGTTCCATAAGTATCCATACCATCAAAAAGGTGGGGGGGGGGAGAAAGAAACTATAGGTATGAGACAGGGTTTTTATTCAGTACCTGACTACATGCTTTGCATTGAGTAGGTCCCATATTCAGTCCACCGTAAAAGTCATACTTTGATGCATACTTAGGCCATACAGACACTGTACTTGTGAAAACAACTTTAAACTGGATATCACATATGCCCGAATGGTAAAAGCCAATGGCACTATATCTCAAACCTCCTTTTTACCCCCTTTTTTAGTTCAATATAATGTTAAAACAAATATTTTGATTCAGTCTTCTATACACAGTGAAAAGTAAGACCGAATCCAACGCTGCAGTGCAGATTTTCACAGAAATTCCACAGATTTTTCCTGTGCAACCCCAAAGACATCTCTAGAAAGGCAACAATCTGGAACAGATGCTGAGGGTGGGGATGTAGGAGAAAGAAGAGGAAGGGCAAGTTCTCTGGTGCAAGAGAAAGTACGTTGCACAGGCAGAATGACAGTGCTGGATACAACCCATAATTATTAACACCAAGCAATAATCAATAGGTAAAGAAGGGTGAACAATTATTGCATTTGCACGTGCTTTAACTACTAGGTCCTTTGACAGCATTTCAACTGTTCCATAAATCCGAAATGTTAAGCAGTTGGGCATCTTTGCTTGGAATGCAGAAATATGTGAGCACTGCAGATGTGGTTTGCAAAATACATTGACTCTTTGAACTAGAGACTCTGAAGGCATGCAGTTTGCAGTTAGGGATATAAAAAGGCATTGTTTTCTGTTGCAGCCTATATTTGTCACATGCAGCACAGTTTCATCTAGACTTGAGGTTGCATTTTGCTCAAAACTATACCATTTGTCTCACTGTCCACTCTGGAAAAAAATAGGTACCTTCCCTAATATATGTAATTGTAATGGTTATAGGGGTTGCTCGTGCGTAAGTTGCCGCCACTCCTGGCTAGGTTACCTGGTTGAACCCTTTCTGTCTGGACAGCCCTTCACTTCGTGGCTGTTTCAGTCGCTGGCAGAATCCGTCAGTGGGCGTTTCTTGAACTTCTTCCAGCAAAGAAGTTCTTTGACGCCAAGTCTCCTCCTACTCTCCCTGCGCGGAAGTCTTCTGCGCAGGGAGGGTGTGGGCAGCGGAGGACCCGTGCTCTCTCCGCTGGTCTCCGGTGAAGAGTCCTGGAGCCTCTTCTCCGATTCCCCCATCTGCCCCCCTTCTCCACTGGTGTTACGCTGATTTCCTTCCCCAGCAGATGGGCTGCCTCTCTGCCTCCTGGGGCCCTCTCCGGCATCCCTCTGGAGCCTTCCCTCCACCTCTGGCTCCGATGGCAGTTCCCTGACAGTAATGAATTATGCAAATTGTGTAAATTACATTGTCGTGATGTTATTCTGCTGCATTCATTTCATCGCAAAGGTTGTGTGTGTGATCAGTTATGGATCATTTGCAGATTGAAAGCAACGGCCACAGGGAATACTGTAGGAGATTTCCGTTCTGGACATGGGACAGATAATTGAACCTCAGCAATTTCTGCTCCCATTTCTGTCAGAATTCTTCGACATCCCTAGTTGGGATGTGACCTTTACATGAAGAACATTCAAAATGGATTTGTCCTTGCAACTATGTCTCCACCAAGCATAGGAGCTGACTCCAGGCACCCACAAAGTAAATGAGAAAAGCCGGCAGGCCGCTGTGAAAGCTTCCATGGCAGATGGCCATCCAACATCTGCTTAACAACCTCCAGTTAACCACCTTCCAAGAGATTCCATTCCACTGTCAAGCAGCTCTTACTGCTCAAATGTTCTTCCTGATGTTTAGTCAGAATCTCGTTTCTTGTGACTTGAAACCAGGTTATGGAAGCCTTACTGAAATCAAGATACACTATGTCCACAGCATTCCCCTGATCTACGAGAGAAAAGCAGTTCAGCTCTGCCCTCTGCAGCCAGCCAGCGAGACACCCTTTTGGGGGGTGGGGCTTGGACATGGAGGCGGAGTCTCTCTGCCTCCGAGTGTGAGCCCCTCCATGCGGCAAAGGGTACCTCACTGGCTGCAGAGAGGAGGAGGAAGAGGAGCTGCCACTGGTCGCCGCAAGTCGGATGTGCAACGTCACACACACACGCTGACACCTAGTGCAGGCAACAGGAACCCATAATCCTGAGGGCAAGATGGCATCCTGTCACCAGAAAATGATGCCCAGTACCCTGTACTGATAGTTAGTGAATATAAATTGTGAATTAGTGCCGTTTGCAACTTGTAAGCGAAATACTTTTGCCACAGTGAACAGTGAGGCAAATAATGTGCTTTTAGGCAAAAGACAAACTCCTGAGGAAAATGTACTGCTTGCGATGAATACAAAGTACAACAGGAAATGGTGCCACCGTACAGCCCTAATCGGAACAGATTCAAAGTACTTGCCTTCAGATTCTCCTGTTCAAAGATATATATTTTTTTAAAAAAAGAAAATAGTGACTTATAATGTTTAAAGTCCAAAACTGCCTTGAAATAGCATCTTATTTCTTGTTAATGTTAGTCATACCAATGTTCCTGTAAAAAATTTATATACGCTCCATAACTGTGCATTTCTGATCTTTTGTACTTCATCCCAAAGCAAAGAAAAAAGCAAATTCATTTTTGTGGGAATTATTTTCACGTTCAAGACTTTCTTTAGTTATATCTATTGCACTGATCCGGTCTGACTCCTGTATTTTTTTGTCATAGTATATTTGAGGCATTGACAACTCAAATTACTACCATCCCCTAAAGAATACCCATTTGTGCCTCATTTTCAGTAGCACCTCTGATGTCTGAAATATTTGTTTCTTTTCTAATGACACCCTTTCCCCATTTTATTTTATGTGCCTTTAGAGATTGCCCTTGCAAACATATATTGGAATAACTTTAACTGCAAAGAGCAGTGAAAGGTTGGGGCTAGGAAGATAAACCTTTCTTTTTTAAAAAATGCAGAAAGACTTGAGAAAACTACCTTCACATTAATTCAGTGTTGCTGACAAGAAAATCTCTGAAACAGGGAATTTTGATGTGGCTAATGCATTCATTTGGTGTTAAGGAATAATTTGCAACTAAGCATCTTAAAAGAAGCTGCTTACTGATTCTGATAAGCACCTTTATTGCAAATGAGTTCTGTTAATTGCCAACGGCTCTTCAAGTAAGAACTTTTCTGCATGGTCTGGTGAAGAAAAATATTGAATATAGATAATGGGTGACCCAAATTCCGATTTCTACCATGATCATTAGCACCCAGGCAACTTAAAGCTAATAGGATTGACGTCTCATACCCCAGATGTAGTACCTTACTAGATTTATCTGTTTAAATCTGGAGTTGAATGTGGGGGCAAGTAGAGATGGATACAGATTTAGAATTGTATACAGCATTGTCAAGAGGAAAGGAGTGCATGCTTTATACTAGAGTTTATTGCACATATTCTCAAAGGAAACTTTAAAATAGTTTAGATGTAAGCTGAAAGCATTATCCCCACTACATCTTTAATAGCCCCCTGCCCTTCTCTAATAGTGTCATTAAGATGGCCCCTGTTGAGGGTCATGGGTGACCGTCAGTCATCACTGCGTAAGAGTCCAGTCAGTCAGTGACATATTTTTATCTGTTTACACGCATACGAAAGTGGGGGGAAAGGTGGAAAATGAGATACGAAATGCCTCAAATCATCATACTTGGCTGATAATAACTGGATATATTGCAAAAGTAGTACAAATGATGCTTGCTTAAAAATTAGCTATTCATATGTGAGAACTTATCTGACTTCTGCCATGCTTGAGCTCCACTCTGTATAAGAGTTATTGGACTGCGGAGTATCTCATAAAAGTATCTATTCAGAATGTTCTCTTCTCAGAAACCTATTTTCTGTTGCATAACATTTCCCCCCACATATTTTATTAATACCCACCTATCTATAATGAAGATAAAGAGAGGGCTGATTGTGCTTAAAGGGACACTTCACTCTTTTGAAACTCCTTTTTAGGCAACCCATACTGATGCTGTTGCTACACACAGCATAACTATTTCTATGCATTACTTTCTTTGTGACAGTTTAGTGAGAATGCAGAGCATCCAGATTGCAGGAAGGCAGGCTGCATGTATTTCAGCTGACATGTGTGCTAGGGAGAGACAGTAAGTTTGGATATGCTCATTACTGAGATTTGATTAACGGTGCATACTGTAGCTGGAAGGTATATTTTTTAAAAAGTATGTTCTTTTGAATTTGAATTCAACAGGCACTCCTCACCTGCCACCCCCTCCCCCATTGAACACCTGACAGCCACCTCCTCCCTTCCTGCCAAGGACGCACAATAGCTGCCTCCCTGCTGTTACTAATTCTATATTATTAACTGCTATTATGCGTTAGGGTATCTCTGTGCTAGTTGTTAGTCTTTTAGTGTTGTTATGAAAGGGGTGTTTTTTCCAGGTGATATCTAATGGCAGCCCTACTCAGAGCAGACCTGTTGAAATCACTGGACATAAGCAGTGTCTCGTTTGGATATCAGCCATGTTGGGTTTGGGATTCATCTTTTATATGTGTCGTCAACCATTTTGCGATGGTGCTGGAGGAGACTCTTGAGAGTCCCATGGACTGCAAGAAGATCAAACCTATCCATTCTTAAGGAAATCAGCCCTGAGTGCTCACTGGAAGGACAGATCCTGAAGCTGAGGCTCCAATACTTTGGCCACCTCATGAGAAGAGAAGACTCCCTGGAAAAGACCCTGATGTTGGGAAAGATGGAGGGCACAAGGAGAAGGGGATGGCAGAGGACGAGATGGGTGGATAGTGTTCTCGAAGCTACCAACATGAGTTTGACCAAACTGCGGGAGGCAGTGAAAGACAGGAGTGCCTGGCGTGCTCTGGTCCATGGGGTCACGAAGAGTCGGCCATGACTAAACGACTAAACAACAATAAGAAAATCCAGTGGGAACGTGTACATAGAGGACAGCTGCCAAGTTCACAGACCTCTTTGCCAAATGGCAGCTGTTGACCAGTGTGGTGTAGTGGTTAAGAGCGGTAGTCTCATAATCTGGGGAACCGGGTTCGCGTCTCCGCTCCTCCACATGCAGCTGCTGAGTGACCTTGGGCCAGTCACACTTCTTTGAAGTCTCTCAGCCCCACTCACCTCACAGAGTGTTTGTTGTGGGGGAGGAAGGGAAAGGAGAATGTTAGCCACTTTGAGACTCCTTAAAGGGAGTGAAAGGCGGGATATCAAATCCAAACTCCTCCCCCTCCTCCTCCTCCTCCTCCTCCCCCTCCTCCTCCTCCTCCTCCTCTTCTTCTTCTTCTTCTTCTTTTTCTTCTTCTTCTTCTTCTTCTTCTCTGGCGATCACTCATAGCTGATCACGGTTTTAACAATGAGTCTGTAAGTCACTGTGGAGGCCAATTCTGGATCCACACATCCTTCCACAGTGGGGACATTGGTTTCCGGGTGGGAGTTGATCATGGTGTAGATTTGCCAAGCGTGTCTTCCTCTTAGCATGTTTCTCCCTTGCATTCTGAGTTCAAGTGTCTTCAAAGCCTTTGGTAAAGGCTGTTCTCCAATTGGAGCACTTGCAGGCCAGTGTTTCCCAATTGTTGGTGTTTATACTACATTTTTTTTAAAAAAATTGCCTTGAGACAGTCTTTAAACCTCTTTTGTTGACCACCAGCATTACGCTTTCCATTTTTAAGTTCGGAGTAGAGTAGTTGCTTTGGAAGACGATAATCAGGCATCTGCACAACATGACCAGTCCAACGAAGTTGATGTTGAAGAATCATAGCTTCAACACTGGTGATCTTTGCTTCTTCCAGTACACTGGTATTAGTTCGCCTGTCTTCCCAAGTGATGTGTAAAAATTTTTGGAGAGACTGTTGATGTAATCTTTTGAGGAGTTGGAGATGGCGTTTATGTTTCACAAGCATACAGTAAGGTTTCACAAGCATACAGTCCATGTTTGGTTTCACTGTATGGTTTCTGTATGGTTTCACAAGCATACAGTCCATGTTTCACAAGCTTACAGTAAGGTTGGTAGTACAACAGCTTTGTAAACAAGCATTTTGGTTTCCCTGCGAATGTCCCGGTCCTCAAACACTAGTGCATGGAGAAGAATATGGGGAAGCAAAGGGTTGTAGCAACTGCTTTGTGGGAAGAAGGTCACAGGCTCAACCCACAGCATCTCCAGTTGGGGCTGGGACTGGGTGTGTGTCCTCCCTGAAATTCCCAAGAGCCACTGCTGGGTCAGTGTAAGCAATACTGAGATACTAGATGAACATATGAGTCGACTCAGTACGACAGCTTCCTGTGTTCTCTCAGAGTGGCTGCAGTCGCTCATTGCTTCAGTGCCCATGCTCTCTGGTAAAAACCAGAGGCTGGGTAGAAACTGACAAAACAGTTTTGGGTTTTCTTTTTCTTTTTTGAATGAAGTAGAGTTGCTTTAAGATTCAGTAGCTACCCATAAGCTTCCTTATCACTGGCAAACTGAAGGAAACTGCACCGTTTTGGGGCCTTGTTTTTTTGTTTTCTTGCCTTTCTTCAGAAGGCACTGGTGGGGGAAAAATCTATTCAAATAAATTATCATATCCCACTGATATCTTATTTTGCTCCTGTTTGTTTTGTTCCCCTTTCATCCTTCCTAGACTAAAAGGGAAAAAAAGGTATGGCTAGGGTTGTGTCACCTCCTCTAGACAGAAAAGATTGAGTTATTAATAACATTAATTATAAGATACATTTCATAGGTTAATTATTGCTCACATTGATTTCTCGCCAGCCTTTTTTGTGTCTCATTGCATTTCTGTTTGGAATGGGAGTACCATCAGATGTATCAAATACAGACTCTAACATTTTCAGATCATGTTTAAAACCAATTTTAAAAGTGTGCTAAGCTGTCAACTAAATTTGAGGTGCCCACGGATTAATTTACACTGTAGTAGATGTTGGGACAAATGGCAAGAAGGTGTCCTTGGTAACTTTTTAATTTTATTTTAGCAAAGCTAGATGGAAAAAATACAGCTGCTGCTTATAGTGCTTATCTAGCCTTGTAGGGCTGAAAACCTTTAAAGAAAATCCACAATGCTCAGCAGGAAATCCATTCTGTATCACAGTCCTCCAAAGGAGAAAGATTAATAGCTACCTATGATTTTTGTAAAGCAGGATGTTGATGGTAGAAGAGTGAGAATCCTCACCCTATATTCTTAAGTGCACCCTCCCTTTTATAGGCTTTTCTTTATAGGAAGACTTGAACAAAATTCATCAATGCATAAGTTTAGCAAATAGAAGCCACCTGTGTGAAACTGAGCCATATGGAAGCAGGGGCTGGCCTAAAGTCTGAATCTTTGCAATTTGACTATTTGCCTTGACAAGCCCCTGTGTGCTTTCCTAGTTTGGATTTTAATCCAAGCCAGGAAAGAAAACTTTTTTTCAGGAAAAGAACTTCTACTTGCGTGGACAGGCGGAGTCCCCAGATCCCCCGCGGTCCCCCCGTCATGCGGAATAACGACTCGAGACAACGTGCTATGGGATTAAATTGGCCACAACTTTATTGAATTTCAAATGTGGGTAGACCTTGGCTCAGGCATTGGGCGTTCTCCCTCCCCAGCCCCCAGCCGGGGATCTAGGGAGCATCAGGGTTTTTCAGTGTGTGGGGGGGGGATGGGCCGGCTCTGGAGAACATATGTTCAAGCAGAGACAGCCGCCCCCGTTACGCCGCCGCCGCAGGGGAGAGCAATGACAACCTTTCGGCGCACGGCCAAAGCCTCCCTTCAGAAACCCCTTTAACGGGGAACCCTGGTATCGCCGCCGCAAAGAGGAAGATGGACTAAAGGATTCCGCCCAAGGCCTGATACTGCCAAAGTTGTGACGTTTTGCTACGGGAAAGGCGAAACCTGCCAATGCAGGGAAATTCCTTTCCGGCCCTTTAACAGCGACCTTACGTAGCAGCGCCCGCATACCTGTGAAGAAAAGTTAACCTGCGAAACCTGTGAAGAAAAGTTAACCTGCAAAATAAGGCATTAACTGAGGGTGGGTAGGGTGGGAGAAGCTCTGGAGCCAAGTGAGGATTCCCAGGTAAGATCCTCCCTCTATTGTGTGGGCAGGTAATCCCTCCCCTACCTGGACTGGTCTCCTTGGCAACGCTTCCCCCAGGTGGGATTGGGCAAATGACTGAGGTAGGCGGAGACCTCCAGGTACCCCACCTGAGGGAAGGCAAGGCCAAGCCTAAGCTATTGGAGCCGCTCCAGATCCAGGGGCTGCACGCGTCCACGCAAAGGGCGCCCCCCGTTTTTAAGCGGGGAGCGGTCATTCCCGCTGGCACCCACCAGCCCACCTGGCTTCCACTGCTATGGGCACAATGGAAAGTGGTCCTTTTCTTTCCCCTTTATGTATTTGAAGTGCCTGTTGCACGAGGCCAGTGACCCACACTTAAGTCCAACATCTTGTTCTCATAATGGCCAACAAGAAACCCATGGGAAGCTCACAAGCAATATCCCAAGCACGAGAGCATCCTCGTTTCCTGCGGTTTCCAGTAACTGTTATTCAGATGCGTACAGCCTCCGACTGTGGAGACAGAACATAGCCATCATGGCTAGAATCCACTGATAGCCTCATCTTCCATGAATTTGTCTAATCCTCTTCAAAAGCCATCCAAGTTGGAGGCCATCACTGAAGAGACCCTTGCAGTTTAACTAAGTGGCTACAGAATCCACAGAATGAGCATTACATGTTGGGATGAATCTCACATGGCGGTCTTGTCATCTGAAGCTTCCATGAGGCAAGACGCTTGGTTAGCCTTCATGGCAAAGAAGAATAACCAAATGAATATATCTAGCTCTCACCGATCCTTACCATCTCCATCCCTCAACTGAACTCCTTTGCCTGAAGGGTCTTAAAGGAGCTGCAGGGAAAGGCAGCTATTCAACCAGTTGGGCTTTTGGAGGGCATAGAAACGTGATAGAGGCTCTCCTCTGCTCTCACGGACTATTACAATTAATACAAAAGAAGAAAATCCATTCATACTATGTGAAATCCTTTGCACCTTTGCATTGCCCTTTTCAAGGGTGTGTGGGTGTGTGACGGTGTTTGGTTTAAACAATAAACGTTGTTCTCCAGGCCAGTTGTGACATTCCTCAGAGTTATGCCAATTCTACTCTTCAAGATGTTTTTCTTTTCCTTTGGTCTCCTTTGGCAGGTCCTTGTTAGTGCACCTAGCAACATGACCTGCATTTTAAAAGTTGCATCTGTTTTATTGAGATTTGAGGCAGATGCCCAGTAAGGTTTCCTACTTAAGAGAGACTGGTTTTTATAGATAACTAAAAAGGAAGAATTGTTGCTAGCCAAGTGTGTGTGTGTGTTTAAAAATGCTTTAAATTTATTCAACTTGTAATGGATCCAAAATTCATAGTTTTACCTTAGAAGTGCTTTTAAAAAAATCTTTCATAGCTAGACTTGGCGGTGTTTTACATTGCTCTTCAAAAGAGCCGCTGTGCCTGGCAACCCTCATGTTCATTAATTTCATTAATACAATGGCTTGCGTTGAATGGCCTTTCATCTAGTGTGCATCTTTCATGCAGTGGGGTGCCAAGGGACCAAGAGCTCAGATTCCAGAGTGCCCAACAGGGAGTGCTGAGCAAGAATTAAATGGCAATAGAGCCCTCCAAATCTTTCTTTAAAAAAAATTCAATCACATTTCAAGCAGCAGTGTCTCTGTTAAGTGGGATCATCTTAATAGATGGTCCTGGTTGTGGGCAGGTTGTGAAGCCATCACCCTCACCCCAGGGTGGCACCATGATTACCCCGGGCTATTGCCCAATCAATTTGAATGAGTGATCATGGGGGAATGTATAAAAGCAGAAGTGCGACATATGCCAAGCACCTGTTTCACATAGCCGAACACCTGCCCACCCACCCTCCCTTTAATTTAAGTGTCCTTTGGCCTTGCTTTGGACTTCGGTTGGTTGCCCATCTTGGGTCGGGGACCAGGTAGGAATTTTCCCATTTGGCGAATTGGCTCAGACCACTTAGTTTTTGCCTACCTCTTAGCAATTGTCACAACTTTGTAAGGTTTGGCGGTTAGACATTGGCTTATTGTCGAGTGGGGGAGGGGAGGTCGGCCATCGCCTGCCCCTCCATTGTACAAGGGTATTCCGTTAAAGGAATCCGGAGCCTGGTTCTTGTCCGAAGTCCGCTTGAGGGGCTAGGGCCATGCCAGGCCTCTGGAAAGACCGGGGGAGATGCAGGTGGGTTCCCCCGAAGCACTTTCGCTTTGGGTGGTTTACCCTTACAGACTTCCTGCAAAGGGGGCAGGAGTCAGAGATAGTCTTTGGCCAATGCCTAAGCCAATACTGCTCTCATTTCCTGTAATCAGTAAAGTTGTGGCCCAAAAATTTGCCCAATAACCTTAAACAAAAATTCTGTGTCTGTGTGAACTTCTTTATGCTAATGGGGGGTTGGCTTGAGGGTCTTGCCACGCAAATAGTAGCAGCTGTGACTATGGGAAAATGGAGCAGCTAAAGTGTACAGTCGTAGCTTGGATCCCAAACACCTTGTGAGTTGAACATTTTGGCTCCTGAACGCCACAAACCCGGAAGTGAATGTTTCGGTTTGTGAACGTTCTTTGGAACCCAAACATCTGATGCGACTCCCGTGGCTTCTGATTGGCTGCAGGAGCTTCCTGCAGTCAATTGGAAGCCGCACCTTGGTTTCCAAGTGTTTTGGAAGTTGAACGAACTTCTGGAATGGATTCCGTTCGACTTCTGGGGTACCACTGTATGTCCTACCAGTTCCTGAAACAGGTTGTCGAGAGGCAGTGTGGAAGTATATGCCAGGAGTGGTAACCTTAGGCTTGGGTGGTAACTGTGGCCCTCTAGGCCCTCAGCACTCTTCTTTATCCAAACTCACCTCAGGCCACATTCCTCACTTTAGTGCTTTTGCTAGTCTGGAATGTATCCTTGAACTCCCTGCTTGAGTAGATGGAGGATAGAGAAGGGTGTATGAATGTGTGTAAGACTAGCCAGTTTCATGCCCTCCAACATACCTCAGATAAAAATAGTGTCATTGTCCCTGCCCCCTCACCCCCTCACCCTCTGAGGCTGGGATGCAGTGGCTGAGTGAAGTAAGCCAGAGCCAAAACTTTCTTTGGGGTATTCATGTGACTTGGATCTTGTTCTCATAAAAAACAACAGGAAGTGACACTTACTGAGTGGGGGTGCTGGAAGGGATTGGGAGGCACAGATCTTTAAAAAGCATAACACATTGAAATGCTGTGCTGAAAGAAGCTGCTTGCAAAATCAAGACTCTCCTTGGCACTGTGAGAAGCCATGATGGCTAGAGGGTTTGGGGGACATTCCTGGGATTTTCGTGACAATTGCACAGTATGCAGTGTACAAAGGTATAATTTGTATTTGCATTTGTTCCTTTGTCCATGGTAGCGACTTTACCATGTTGACAAGGATAAAGAGAATTGGGCAAGAGTTGCATTGTCAACATAAGCAAAAACACATAGAAGTGAAGCTGAAAAAGTTGGCCACAAAATAGATAGATGCCAAATTAGTATTTATATTTTTAACGTAACATGGGTTAAAAACAAAACAAAATGGGAACTAGCTTCCTTATTAAGGATAACTGTTACTTCGTTTCAACTATCCATTATTTCGTGCACCGCGAGAGCAGCACTTCCTGAAACATAGCGAGCTGAATTCAAGAGCTTGTGAATGTCACCACTTAAGGGCACTGTACAAGTTAAAGATGGATATATGATAGATGAGCTAATGGAAATGTGTTTTATTGCCTGTCAAATAGGTCAGAAAAGATCTTAAAATGTCTTCCATGCCCATTTTCAGGCATCTGCTGTTAACTTGGATTTTGCAAGGCGTTAGATCCCTTTTAAATGCACGATTGCTCCCTTAACCTCTTGTTCCTACTACTATTCTGTTCAGTTCGCTCTACGGACTGCAATGCCATATTCACTTTTGTTCGTAAAGGCAAAGGATGTTTTTTTGGGTAGTGGGGTGCCCTCTACCAAGTGGTCCAAGTGGTGGAGGCCAGCTTTAAATATCTTGCAACTGAATTCATACTTGGCAAGCAAGGAGAAGAATTTTTATGAGCTTGGTTTAAGAGCTTCATTTTTTTTTCTTTTATAAATCTCTCTGTGTGTGTCCTGATTCTTAGATAAGAGAAACACTTATCTGAAGAAGGCAGCTGGACTGAGAAAGTAATACATTTTAGTAAAATGAAGTCTGCCAGTTCAAAGTACAAGAATGTAAATCATGGAATGCTCAGACACGGCTTATTCTGAAGTAGGATCCTAGCCATGCAACTGATTCAGTGTTGTTGGGCAAGTTTCACTGTCTTAGACCGACATATGTCACAAGGTTGTTGTAAGGATAAAGTGGAAGTCTGGAAGTTACGCAATGCCCTGAATTCCTTGGAAGAATGGCAAAAAAAAACCTTCTTTTTTTTAAAAAAAACAAAACTTCTGCAATGACACTGGACTTGCGTAGTTGTATCTGGGTGGAAACAGGTGTTTGCGTGGACAGGCGGAGTCCCCAGATCCCCCACGGTCCCCCCGTCATGCGGAATAACGACTCGAGACAACGTGCTATGGGATTAAATTGGCCACAACTTTATTGAATTTCAAATGTGGGTAGACCTTGGCTCAGGCATTGGGCGTTCTCCCTCCCCAGTCCCCAGCCGGGGACCTAGGGAGCATCAGGGTTATCCAGTGTGGGGGGGGGGATGGGCCGGCTCTGGAGAACATATGTTCAAGCAGAGACAGCCGCCCCCGTTACGCCGCCGCCACAGGGGAGAGCAATGACAACCTTTCGGCGCATGGCCAAAGCCTCCCTTCAGAAACCCCTTTAACGGGGAACCCTGGTATCGCCGCCGCAAAGAGGAAGATGGACTAAAGGATTCCGCCCAAGGCCTGATACCGCCAAAGTTGTGACGTTTTGCTACGGGAAAGGCGAAACCTGCCAATGCAGGGAAATTCCTTTCCGGCCCTTTAACAGCGACCTTACGTAGCAGCGCCCGCATACCTGTGAAGAAAAGTTAACCTGCGAAACCTGTGAAGAAAAGTTAACCTTCAAAATAAGACATTAACTGAGGGTGGGTAGGGTGGGAGAAGCTCTGGAGCCAAGTGAGGATTCCCAGGTAAGATCCTCCCTCTATTGTGTGGGCAGGTAATCCCTCCCCTACCTGGACTGGTCTCCTTGGCAACGCTTCCCCCAGGTGGGATTGGGCAAATGACTGAGGTAGGCGGAGACCTCCAGGTGTCCCACCTGAGGGAAGGCAAGGCCAAGCCTAAGTTATTGGAGCCGCTCCAGATCCAGGGGCTGCACGCGTCCACGCAAAGGGCGCCCCCTGTTTTTAAGCGGGGAGCGGTCATTTCTGATCCTGTTCTATTCTTGACCGAGAGAGACAATAAAGTTATTGCCTAGTTCCCAACTGGCGTGTTCTCTAAGTCTTCCATAACATTAGTGCACAAATATTTCATGTGATTTTGGGAACTCGTTTGTTGAAGAGGTCAAATTTCATAGCAACGGAACAAATCTTCTCAATGTTAGAAGGAACATTCTTGCGTGTGTGATTTGAGCAGACCATTAGCACACCTTGAACACAGAGCTGCTCTCACAACTCTATAATTAGAAAGAAACTCATTTATATAATTTAATGTTGGCAGTAAGTGGTGCTTCATTACTCTCCACAACTTTTTTGTGTCATACTTGAATAGAGACTTCACACATTGCCATAATTCTTTCCTCCTGCCTGTCTGGAGTTCCTCTAAACTGGAGGATGAAAGGAGGGAAATGGAGATTTTCTCACTGGATGCAAAGTTTAACAGCAGGTTTCTTCAGTATCCCAAATCAAATTGAGAAGAGGACCTGCCCATGGCTCAGTTGTAAAGCACATGCTTTCCATACAAAAGATATCTCTGATTAAAAGGATTCTGGGTATCAGAGCCATAAAAGGCATTCTGCCCAAGACTTGAAGGGCTACTGCCCACTGAAGCAGAGACCACTGGGTGGAATGGACCAAATGCAAGGCACCTTCCCATGTTCTTCTCTCCTACTATTTATTTATATGGTAAAAAATCCAGCCCGAAATAAAAACAACCTGTTGTCATTGTTATTATCGTCTTCCATCAGTAGACATTTTAGGTACCTGCGGCATCCATAATGATTCTAGTAGTTTAAAATGTAGGAGTTGAGACTAATAAGCTCCCAAGTCTTGTTCGCCAATGTCTCTGAATACCAGTTGCTGGAAATCACAAGTAGAGAGAGTTCCCCTTTGCAGGCTTCTCCTGGGCATCTGGTTGGCCACTGTGAGAACAGAATGCTGGACTAGATGGGTCCTTGATTGATCCAGCTGTGCTCTTCTTAGGTTGCATAAGCTCCTCCCCTCATTGATTTAGAATAGCTCAGTCAGTGGAGCATGAGACTCCTAATCTCAGGGTTTTGAGTTCAAGCCCCACCCTTGGGGAAAAGATTCCTGCATAGCAGGGGGTTGGACTAGATGATCCTTGTGGTCTCTTCCAGCTCTACAATTCTATGATACTAAGTACAATAATTTGTAGTTGATGTCATTTTTTATTGCATTTAGTGATCACAACTATTGTTTTAATCTTGCATTTGGAAAATTATTACCATCTTGTTACCTGACAAAGGAGTATGTTCTGGGAGCACATGTTTATGTGATGAGATCTGTGTCTGGTGATACGTTATGAAATAAATTTTAAATACTGACTTTTTAAAAAATTATCAACACCTATGCATAGAATCCGTTGTGTACCCGATCCATTAAAATATTATACCATATTCTGTGACAATATTCCACTTGATAACTGTGGTGAATTTCTGTTCATGTGATTCCTATACGTTTAGTGAGAAATCTGTGGAACTATGGATCAGGTTTCACCACAGCAAAAATATTAGGGCATTTAATTTAGAGACTAGACCTGACTGTGATAATTTAACCTCAGAAACAATAGCCATAGCCCATCCAGCCTAATGTTTCTTGCTTTTGCTCTTTTTATGCTTATAAATAAGACAAGGATCTTGAAACTGTCAGTGCAACTTCAGGTTTATCAGGGAAACAGTAACAGATTAGTAAGATTAAGAATTCTTAGTCACACAAACCTTGTGCACAGCGGGGGGAAATGTGTCTTCGTAATTCACTAGCTTGATTATAGCCTGTCTTGTTTATTTCACCTCTTTGTGGGAGACTTAGTAAGGGCTCTGACTAATTTATTCCAATGCTTGTCATTGTGTAAACTTGTCTAAATTCATAAGCATGGGGCTTCCGGGGTGGCGCCGTCGGAAAATGGCTGATTCCCTCTAATTTGGAGGGGACTAGCTCCGCGGAAACCGGGTCTACACCGCTACGGCGCAACGGGGACCCTTTAAAAATCACAGGCGGGTGAAGCCTGTGACCGTGGGACTCGGCGGGCACCTTTTGCGCCCCCCCCAAATCGGCGAAGGAGCTCAGTTTTGGGCTCCGGAGCGGAGCGGGGAAGTGGCGCTGTGCTGTGAGTCGTCTGCTTTTTCCATGGAGTGAAGCCGCGAAGCCGTTGCCGGAGAGCGCTGCCTTCTTCTTGGAACATTCGGACTTAAAAAGTAACTACCCATGAGTAGGCTTATTGATTCAATTGGAGAAATCTAGAGAAATTTTTTGAGCAAATTGGATGCCGAAACGGAAGGTATAAACAGGAAGTCTGCCTTCCGGACTTGTAAATAGATCAAAGCAAAGAGACTGTAAAGCGGAAACTGTAAAAGACTGTTTAAAAGACATTGATCTTGACATCTAAGAAGGTTCATTCCCCTCCAGATTGCAGGAGTGGAGGGGAAAAAGAGTTGAGAATACTTATCTGCAAGAAAAAGGGGGGAAAGAAAGTTAAATCCGCTGCTTAAGCCCTGGGAACGGGTTGCCCCCAGATAGGATAAGCCGGCTAGTGGAAAAGCCTGTCGGCAATTTATGAACTTGAGAATTGACTCTGCGAAACGGATACAGTGTTTCTGGACTTCTCCTGATTTTTAAAGTAACATTGAATTACATTGAAACTGTTGTGTTTTTTAAGGGAGTTGGGGGAACCTTAAAGAGCTAAATTTGTTTCAAGAAAGTAGCAAACTTTCGACAGTAACTGTGTCCCCCTAGAGGAACATTGCTCTTGCTGCAACAACAACTGGGCTTTAGGAAATTTTCCATTCAAAACAATCTCCACCAGCCGTGGGAGCGACCTTGGATTCTCATGAGAGTGTTAGAACCTAAAACTAATGTTTTGTCAAAGATGTATAACTTGCTGTTGAAATGGAACACTCAGGATGAGACGGTTAAATCTGCTATGATTAAATGGGCACAAGATGTTGGACATAACATTATGTTTGCTAACTGGGAACAGTTGTGGACCACAGGTATGAAATTTACGGCATGTAATGCCTTAAGAGAGAATATTATGAAAATGATATACAGGTGGTACATGACCCCAGTCAAGCTTGCAAAAATTTATCACTTGCCCGACAATAAATGTTGGAAATGCAAAGAAAATGAAGGTACATTCTTTCACCTTTGGTGGACGTGCCCAAAGATTAAGGCTTTCTGGGAAATGATTTATAATGAATTGAAAAAGGTATTTAAATATACCTTCCTGAAGAAACCAGAGGCCTTTCTTCTGGGCATAGTCGGCCAATTGGTGTCAAAGAAGGATAGAACTTTTTTTATGTATGCTACAACAGCAGCAAGAATACTTATCGCAAAGTACTGGAAGACACAGGATTTACCCACTCTGGAAGAATGGCAGATGAAGATGATTGACTGCATGGGATTGGCAGAAATGACTGGCAGAATCCGTGACCAGGGAGAAGAGTCGGCGGAAGAAGATTGGAAGAAATTTAAGGACTATTTACAGAAATATTGTAAAATTAATGAATGCTAGAATGATGTCGGATAGAATTTAAGTGGTTTCCAGCTGTAATGTTTTGAGTGATATGGGAAAAAAAGGTGCGGAAATAGGCTAAAAATTACTGATAAGGATTTGCTGAACAACAAAGGTCACCACACAGTGTTGCAGTACAGACTGCTCCTGTCCACCCATCTTTAAGGATGCTCCATTCTGTTCCCCACTCCACAGTCAGTCAGCATTCCAGGACCACTTAGCATGTTCTAGCCTCATTATCCTATGTGTGTGCCTTAGGGTTCTGCCCCAAAATGTGGCATTTTCTGCCTCTTGCACATGGATGGTACATACGATTCGTATAGTTCAGTCATGTATCTCTAAATGTATGTTTTCCTGTATGTTTCCGAGCACACTTCAGAGTGTTGGTGCTGACCTTTAAAGCCCTAAATGGCTTCGGCTCTGTATAACTGAAGGAGCATCTCCACACCCAGTGGTGTACAAAGGGGGGGCAGAGGGGGCGGTTTGCCCTGGGTGCCACCCTGCGGGGGGATGACAAGATGGGCCGCGGCCTCCCCTCAGCTGTGGAGAGACGAAGGGTGCGCACACAGTCAGTATGGGCACCACTCATGGCATCCGTACGGGCTGCCACACGCATGGCATCCATACAGGCTGCCACTCACATGGCATCCATACAGGTGTCCGTACAGGCTGCCGCACATGCGCAGTCTGATCAGGCTGCCAGGCGGTTTGCCCTGCCCATCAGCGTACCGCCCCAGGTGATGGAGAGGGCTCCTCCGCCACTGTCTACACCCATCGTCCAGCCTGGACACAGAGATCCAAATCTGGGGGCCTTCTGTTGTTTCCTTCATTGTGAGAGGTGAGGTTACAGGGAACCAGACAGAGGACCTTTTCGGTAGTCATGCCTGCTGTGTGGAACGTCCTCCCAGCAGATGTCAAACAGATTAGCAACTATGTGTCAGGCTGCCAGAATAGCCTTGCCGACTGGGGTGTAAATCAGGAACAGGAAAGCAATTTGAAGGCAAATAACACCGACGTTCTCAGGGTATGAAAGTTGCAGAAGCCGGAAAGGCCTCCCCTCCTTCGCTTATTTAAGCATTTCTCTCTGTGCATTCTTCTGGCATGATTCAGCTTTTCTTACCTGCTCTTTCCGTTTTTCAGCTCTCTTTTCTCGCTCTGAGAAAGGGGGGTGGGGTAGAAGGGGCCAGAAGAGGACTGTCCTGCAACATGGAAGATGTAGCCTCTGCTCTCTCCCAATCAGGGTCTGTGCCCACAGTGTGCCCCTCCCCTTCACCCCCTTTTCTCTTTGCTGTCTAATGAGAAAGAGGAACTACTGTATATAAAAGGCTATGGATATCAGTTTACAGAGAACGCCGATATGAGTGTTCATTAAATCTAGTTTGTGGCACAGGTCATCATCCAACGAATTTTGAACACTGCTTTGCAGAACCTGTCAACGTATGTTGTAGCAGGGTTGGTATCTGAAAGCAGCAGAGAGGTATAGAGTTGTCCTGTGCGCCTTGGGTACTTATCGAGTAGTGAGGAGATAAGGCTAATACGAATGTCTCTATAATATAGGAACTGGAGAAGCACATGCTCTATTGTTGAAAACACAGGCTGGCATTTTGATGAGAATGACATGTGTTGAAAAAACCTTGCATGGATGAGAAACATCAATTCCACTGTTGAATTGAAGTTCTTTGAGGGTTGTTCAGAATGTAATGTTGCCCTTGGGTTGCGAAAGGATCTCTCTTCAACTCCACAGTTAGAGTCCTATGGAACTGATGCCTTGCAAAAGAAAAAGGGCTGTAAGATTTATCCTTTCAACACAAACCTCCTTCTGTGGCCTGAGTCACAGCAGCAGCACTTCACTGTGTCTTCTTTGAAGTGTTTTGTTTTGATGCCCTGCCCTACCTACTCAGCCTTCTCTCAATTAGATTCTCATCTGAGCATCTTCTTCCTATTGCATTCTCCTTTTGGAGGATGACATTTGGTACCCTTCACATATAAGCATTGCTAGAGAAGCCGATCCCACAGAAAAAAATGAAATCCTGAAGCATAATAATGTGCAGTAAAAAGAAAAGAATTCTAAACATATAAAATAGTTGGTCTCATTTGTATTAGACCACCTATTCTTTCATATGCTTAGAAGTGATTTTCGCCCCCTGAACATTATGCTTCAGAATGTGGTCTGAAAATTACCATGTTAAATGCTCAAGCCAGGATCACCAAGCTCATACAAAAACCCCCAGCAATGTATTGCAGCCATGGACTTTTTGTGCCTCTTTTGCTCCAGCTAATTTGGATATTTCTCAGTGCATTGTAATGGAAAAACACAGCACAACAACAACATCACTCACAGTCGTTGAAACTCACATGGCATAATGTTAGCTAACAAACTTCTTTGGTCCAATAAGCATAAGCAACACAGTGTTAATGAAGTGTATGAAAGACAAATACACAATAAGCAAGGTTTGTAGGCTCTTTTTCAGCTTAATTCATCATATTAATTTTCAATCTGACAAAAGCAGCATCCAAACATATATATTAGACATGCAAATGAACTTCTAATTTTGTTATCCTGAACTACAGTAAGGTTAACAGAATTACATTAAGCCTTTTTACCACTGAAAGCAAGCATGATATCTTTTTATGTTGTAATTTAGCAGATTTAACACCAAAAGCATTCAACCAGTTTTGTGCTTCAGTTCATTTTTATTTTGGCATCCACTATGTCAGGATCCATGGAAAGCAAGCTCCCTCTTTGTTTTGCACATATGCACAAAATGCTCTTGTAAAAATGAATGCTTGGTCATCAAGTTCATCAAGTACAACTCTGGTATACGGAATAAGAGTATACTGTAGACCAAATATCTCAATGCAACACATACTATAACTCAGAATAATGTGATCTTAAAGAATATGAATATACATCTCAGATCAATCTTGAAGAGATATATACAATCTTACATATTACTATTCAATGTCCCCGGGTTCAAGAGCGCAGATTCTCTGTGTTAAATCTTGTAGCTGAGAAACTGTGTATGGGAAGGACTCTGACAATGAGACAGCCAGGTAAAACTTTTGTTTCGTCACCCTTCTTCAGCTCAGTCCAAGTACACTGATGAACAGGCAACTTAATGCTCAACAATTAGGTCAGCTCCTGCCTTGTGTGGAGACATAGATGTCTCAAGGGACAATGAAACTGAATGGAAATAAAGGATTCTCAACTGTCCATGAAAGATTCCAAGACTGTAACTTGGATCACAATTGGCATTCACCTTATGAATAGTGCAAACATATACATATGTACTCAGAAGGAAGTCCCACTGGATTCAATGTGTTTACTCCTTGTAAGTGTGTTGCACATTTACATCCTACACTTAAAGCACTTTAACAGTCATGGCTCTCCTCCAAGGAATTCTGGGAGCTATAGTTAAGGGTGGTGAGAGTTTATAGGACACCCCTATTCCTCTCCCAGCATAGGAGCCAACTCCTAGGGGCTTCAGGGGCTTCAGCCCCCCCCCTAAAACATTTGAGGGGACTGGGGGCCCCAAAGTTGATGAGCACTGCCATTCAAATGATGTGGGTACACCATGTCATGTGATTGGTTATGTGGGGAGGGGCTCACCTGCCCCCCCCAATATTTTATTTGTTGGCACCTCTGCCTCCCAGAGGTGTTTTACAAGAAATCCTTCCTCACAGTGAACCCTGGGAAATGTAGTTCTGTAAGGGGAACACAGGTTTCCGCACATCTCTCAACACCCTTGACAAACTACAACTCCCAGAATCAACAAAATAGAGCTCCCCAGAGTGGCTGGGACAACCCAGTCAGATGGGTTGTGTACAAGTATGTTGTTGTTGTTGTTGTTAAACCATGACTATTTAAAGTGGTATCAAAGTACTTTAACTGTACAGTGGTACCTCGGGTTAAGAACCTAATTCGTGCTGGAGGTCTGTTCTTAACCTGAAACTGTTCTCAACCTGAGGTACCTCTTTAGCTAGTGGGGCCTCCCGCTGCCACCATGCCGATTTCTGTTCTCATCCTGAGGTAAAGTTCTTAACCTGAGGTACTATTTCTGGGTTAGCAGAGTCTGTAACCTGAAGCGTCTGTAAGCTGAAGTGTCTTTAACCTGAGGTACCACTGTATGGTATCAATAAGGCCTGAGATGGACACTTTTCTGTCTCAGAATACTGCTTTAAACAGCTTGGCGTTTCTACAGGGTTTGCATGGCGCCATTCAATTTGATCCACTTTCTGGACTTTGGTCATGAATGCCTCTTATCTTTCCTGAAAAAATGTGAGGAATAATGGATATTTGAGCATGACATTTGAGGTTGCAATAGAGTTGATCCTATGGCTGCTAAAAATCCTATTATAGCTGTCCGAATGTTGGAAGTTGTTAATCAGCTGAATAATGCTGGGTCAGCAGACATTAGGTAATAAAAGGGCAGGACAAGAACAGCCATAAGATTAGAACTAATAAAATCAGCTGCCTATAATTTACGAACAATAACTGAGGCTAGCTGTAATTGGTTTGTCATTTGTTATCGCTTCAAAATAAAATACATTCTTATTAGAAGACTCACTACTACAAGGCAGTTTCATCTGCCACACCTTGATTCATTGCATCGCTGGTTTCTTTTAAAAGCACAAACTTTTCCTGTGGAGGAATGCGGCAAATATATTGATAGGGTAAAATGTACCACATGGATCATTTTTGCACCAACACGGATTTCATTCACTAATCTTTCTGGGGTGTATGTAGAATATTTGCAGCTGACTAAAATGTATCTCATTGTACAAGTCTGGACAGGTGCCTTAATAAAGAATATTGAAAGTACAACCTTGAAACATTATCTGGAAAAAGACAGGGGGAGAAACTACAGAATTCTCAGCCCTGATTATAGTATGATTCCTAACAACAGGGCTAGCCCAAGACATTTTGGTACCTGATGCAAACTGCAAAATTGTGTCCCCTACCCATAGCTGTCAACTTTTCCCTTTTCTTGCAAGGAATCCTATTCGGAATAAGGGAATTTCCCTTAAAAAAAGGGGAAAGTTGACAGCTATGCCCCTCCCCTCCCAACAGGAAAGAAGCACACACCCTCCAACATTTCTCCAATGAAAATATGGACATCATATTTGTAATGGTTATATGGGGTTGCTCGTGCGTAAGTTGCCGCCACTCCTGGCTAGGTGGCCTGGTTAAACCTTTCCTGGCTGGACAGCCCTTCACTTCGTGGCTGTTCAGTCGCTGGCAGAATCTGACAGTGGGCGTTTCTTAAACCTTTTCCAACATAAAAGTTGTTTGACGCCCAGTCTCCTCCTACTCTCCCTGCGCGGAAGTCTTCTGCGCAGGGAGGGCGTGGGTAGCGGAGGACCTGTGCTCTCCCCGCTGGTGTCCAGTGAAGAGTCTCTGAGCCTGCTCTCTGCTTCCCCCATTGGCCCCCCTTCATCCCTGGTGTTGCGCTGATTTTCTTCCCCAACAGGAGACCTGCCTCTCTCCCTACTTGGCCCCTCTCCAGCATCGTCATGGAGCCTCACCTCCTCCTCTCGTTCCGATGGCAGTTCCCTGACAATATTCAACAACAACAACAACTTTATTATTTATACTCTGCCCATCTGACTGCGTTGACCCAGCCACTTTGGGCAGCTTCCAACATATATAAAAACATAATAAAACATTAAACATTGAAAAACTCTCCTATACAGGGCTGCAGATATCTCCTAAAGGTTGTATAGTTACTTATCTCCTTGGCTCAGGGGGTCGCATCATTCCATACCCTCCTGATTTCTCCAATGAAAAAAGGGACATCCTAAGGAAATAATGGGACATCCCAGGATCAAAGCAGAAAGCAGGATGGCTTCTGTAAATCAATAACTTTTCCTGGAACACTTGGAGGGTCTGAAAGTGCTGAGTGAAGATACATCAGGAACGGGGCGTGGGGCGGAGGGCAGAATAAGTAGCTACATCGGGAACCAGGGTAGAAGTAGACCAATGGCGGCACTGTCAGGGCTGCTGAGGAGCTGGCAGATCTGGCATCCAAGGAGCATACTGTAGCACCATGGCAGCAGCAGTGGGCAATGCATTCCTTGATTATTATTATTTTTAAATCATTTTCATTTTATAGTTAAAACAGTGGCTAACAGGTAAAAGTAAAGGACCTCTGGATGGTTAAGTCCAGTCAAAGGCGACTATGGGGTTGCGGCACTCATCTCACTTTCAGGCCGAGGGAGCTGGCATTTGTCTACAGACAGCTTTCTGGGTCATGTGGTCAGCATGACTAAACCGCTTCTGGCACAATGGGACACTGTGACAGAAACCAGAGCGCATGGAAACGCCATTTACCTTCCTGCCGCAGCGGTACCTATTTATCTACTTGCACTGGTGTGCTTTCAAACTGCTAGATTGGCAGGAGCTGGGACAGAGCAATGGGAGCTCACCCCGTCGTGGGGATTTGAACTGCCAACTTTATTGAAGCACTGGGCATACTTAGAAATGCATCTCTTTATAATGCTTGTGGCTTATAATCTGATCAGTACAATTTCTGTTTATTTCATGTACACTTTTAAAATAGAAGCTGACACTTTAAAGTAAAATTAGCTTGGTGCTTATATTTTTCTTTACTATTTCTTTCTGCATGCAAGGAATCTGAATTGTTGTTCCATAAAATGGCGAAATGTTCCCATTACATAAAGTTCCTGCAGAAAATACAAAACTAATTCAAAATTCAGCTTGAAACTAACGGTGCCCTAGTCTCCCCCAATAGTTAAATACACACAGACACACTTTTTTATTTTCACCAATTTTAGTTGTATAGTAACTTTGGTTTTAAATATTATTCATGGGAAATCAGGGGCTTTATCTGGTCAATAATTTTTTCCCCAAATCTTAGGGCTCCCAGAAGGCTTGCAGGTTCAAAGCCAGCATTTTGTTTTATTTCTTCTTATTCATTTGGATTTTTATACCGACATTCCCATAGGCCCAAGCCAGTTTCCAGCATGCATAAAAGTAGATGTGCAATCTCAAAAACCATGCCATAAAACCTCAAGATACAATATCCATAACACATCCAATGTTAAATAAAAGGTTATCAGAATAAACCCTCACCCCCCAAATAAGCATATTCATGCTTTAACATAGCCACTTTAAAAAAAAAATCAACAGAAGTTGAAGGAGTCCCTGCACAGCGGCAGATTTAGGTGAGTGCAACCAATTCAGTTGCACTTGGTGCTGAACCTCAACGGTGCCCCCAGGGGTGTCACAACTATTACCTAGAATAGAGCGCAAGAGGCAGGGGGTGCTGAATTTTGGCATCACACAGGGTGCTGCTGAAATTTGAGACCCCAAAGTCTGCCACTTCACTGATGAAGTCTGATGAATATTTATTGGCCTGGTTTGCCTACCCCTAAATAGGAATGCCGGAAGCTGTCTTCTATTCCACTGAGTCTATTCTCAGTCTACTTTACCCAGTGAGGATGCGGGTGGCGCTGTGCTCTAAAGCTGATCGTAAGGTCGACAGTTCAAATCCCCTCAATGGGGTGAGCTCCTGTTGCTCTGTCCTAGCTCCTGCCAACCTAGCATTTCGAAAGCATGCCAGTGCAAGTAGATAAATAGGTACCATTGTAGCGGGAAGATAAATGGCATTTCCATGAGCTCTGGTTTCTGTCACGGTGTCCCATTTAGTCATGCTGGCTCGACGACCCGGAAAGCTGTCTGTGGACAAATGCCAGCTCCCTCGGCCTGAAAGCGAGATGAGCACCGCAACTCCACAGTCGCCTTTGACTGGACTTAACCGTCCAGGGTCCTTGACCTCTACCTTACTTTACTCAGTGACTCTCCAGAGGTTCAGACAGGGGACATGTCCAGCCCTACTTGGCAATGCTGTGGATGGAACCCAAGACCTTTTGCATTCAAAGGAGATGCTTTGCCCTTCCCCTATTTTTGTCCCTGACAGCTGCTAATCCATTGAATCAAATATGTTTCAGCAATCATATATGGCCGTTTACCAATGGCCAACCCCAATCCCTTACTGTTTTTGCTGCTCAAAACATGTGGCAGCTCCTAATACAAAGTATTAGGAAGGTTGCTTAGGAAGTCACATGCTAGATTTCAAAAAATTGTTCAAAGCTTTTTTTTTTTTATCGCTGCCCATCTGAGACTTTTACTGCTTCCTTGCTGTAACACAAAGGAATGTATAAGTCTAAATTAGTGGGAATGGTATATTAGATGAAGGAAAACAGGGGCACACTTGAGTCCATTTTAAAGTAAAGAATATGATTCTGCAGCCTATTAGATGTATACCATAAGCATACACTTCCTGTTCATGGTCATTATAGTGTGTGATCATTCTAATGAAAGAATTGTTTTTTAAAAAAGGAACCAACCTATAAATTGGTTAATGTGCCTAGTGCTAGATTTGTTCAGAATTATCAGTTCTGAATTTTTCTCCAGGCAAAGTTAATTGTACCTTAATGCAAGAGTTAAAAATATGTGTGTTCATTTCAAATTATGTAAGTAATCTTAAACCACACAGTAGCTTTTATGGGGAATCAGTTTTTAATTACGCTAGATAAATGACTGCAATACTTCCTTGTTAAGAATTTCATTTTCTCAGATGGAAATCAAATTATATGTAAGGAACAATTTGTGATAAAAAGGAGCCCCTCAGCTTGCTAACATAAAATTTAGGTTCTTTGAATGCTTCTAATAACTGTTCTATATGAGAATTGTTATTCACAGAAATAACATATCTTTTTATGGCATGTTATGGCATTTAAAACATAACCAAGTTAATATATAAACCTTTATCTCAAACATTTATTATTTCAACAGAAAATGCTGTAGTCAAGGGAATATGCATCGCCCACAAATGTGATGCCCTTTCAGTTTACTGTAGACAATTAGGAACACAAGAAGCTATCTTATGCTAAGGGGTTATGCACTCCTCCACTTGCCCCACTGCTTCCCCTGGGGAAAACCCACAGTTTAGCACTGAATTGGAACAAATGGCAATTTGGTTTTCTGCAGATTGCTATCTGTTTTCATTTAGTGCCACTCTGGGCAGCTCCCAACAAAATATTAAAAACACAATACAGCATCAACTAATAAAATCTTCCCTGATGTGTTCTTAAAGTCAAATAGTTGTCTATCTGTTTGACATCTGATGGGAGGGCATTCCACAGGGCGGGTGCCTACTACCAAGAAGGCCCTCTGCTTGGTTCCCTGTAGTTTCACATCTCACAGGGAGGGAACCACCAGTAGGCCCTCAGAGCTGGACCTCAGTGTTCGGGCTGAACAATGGAGGTGGAGATGCTCCTTCAGGTATACAGGTCTGAGGCTGTTTAGGGCTTTAAAGGTCACCAGAACTCTGCCCCTCTCATGCTTCGCACAGAACATCCAGGGTTTGGGTTGAAAGAGAGAGTGTCCATGGCAAGAGGGCATTGGTTTTCAGTTACATCATTCCCAGAACCTTACTTCTTTTGGCTCTAAGGTGGCCCTCAATTCTTTGTTTTCTTGTCCCCTTGCTGTGTCCATCACATACAGATGCAAGCAATATATTCCTGTGGAGAAAAGGCATCGGGGGGGGGATGCAGTTTTCAGCAGTAAAATGGCTAAGTAGAAAAGGGGTTAAGGAGATTCATGTACGTCTGTTCTTTGATCTTAACAGCATCTTCTCCGCAAAACTGTTTTCATAAAAAAAAAAAAAGTTGAATGTTACCAAACAAATGTGTGCAACATCCACTTTGGTCTGGAGAATGAGGTCTTGAGATGATGAGGATATTCACTGTAGCTGCTAAGAAACACCATACACTCCCCACTTTGTGTTATAGCTAAAGTGAAGGACCTGAAAATTGTGCTCAATGTTTAGAAACATCATCTGAGCTGGCTTTTGCCAACAGGTTTGAAGCTAGAATGAAAGGTGGGGAGACTAACTGGATGTTTGTGTGGTCCTAACTTTGAAAGTTATGACATTGCCGAGTAAATGACACACCATGGAGCCTTTGAATGTGACAAGTTGGATCCTCATAACGGATGGTCCCCGGGACTCCCCCCAACTGGCCTGGAGATGGGGCTTTGCCCCGCTCTGGGATGGTGGTGCCACGATCACACCAATGGCTCTTAGCCAATTGTCATGGCAGGATGATTGACAATTTATTATTTAAACGGCAGTGCAATGTGGGGAACCCCTCTTGTTTCACGCTGCCAAACACACAGACACACAACCTGTTTTGGAATGGGGGCCGGGTAGCATTTTTTTTCAATGTGGCAGATTGGAAGTGGCCACTTGGTTTTTGCCTACCTCTTGGCAATCATCACAACTTTGTAAGGTGTGGCAGTTAGGCATTGGTTTAGGGGAATGTGGGGCGGGGAGGTACGGCCATCACCTGCCCCTCCATTTGATAGGGTATTCCGTTAAAGGAATCCGGGGGGTCTGGATCTCGGCTGAAGCCCGGGGACGGGCTAGGGCCATGCCAGGACCCCTGGGAACCCCAGGGGTGAGCACCAGTCAATAGCCATTGTTGGAGCTCCCTCTGCTGGTAGTTTACCCTTTGCAGCATTATTGATCTTTTGTTGCTGTCAGATGGCTGCGAGAATTTTAATGTTACAGCACCATTCCCATGTTAGGTACTTCCATTTCACAGCGCATATCCTAATGCATACAGTAACCATCACTTCATAGGTCACGATTACTTTAATTTAACACAATTTCTTAAAAATCAGGTTTCCCGCTCCTGTTGCAAACATATGTCCTCATGTAGCCACTTCATCCTTCTTTCATCTCCTCATCAAATTCTTCTTTTGATGTCAGTCCATTCTCACAGATGACCTTTATTGTTTCCTTACATACAGCACCTTTGTTGCTTCTCATAAATACAAATTCCATGTCACTTGTGTAGTCCTTCATAAATGTTGTTCTCAGACCTGGTGTGCTGGGAGGGTTAATTGCTATCTTTCACCAACTTACATGCAGGCTGCTGCTATGAATAACTCTTAGATAACATGTCCACTCTCCGCCATTAAAATTCCACTTTGGGGTTCTTCCTCAGCACACAGCTAAAAACAGATCCTCTTTTATGAATGCAGCTTCTTGCCAGATTTAATCTGCAACCATTTTCTTCTTTGCTCCGTTACACTCCTGGTCCAGTCCAAATATAATTCTAGATAAAGTCCATTCAACCTTGGTTGAGGGGGGAGGGCATAATAAAACATTGTTAAATTCTTTGTTGAGCATAAATCAGAAGCCTCCCCTCTCTCTTTTCCTCAGTGCCATCACTCCCTTCATTGGAAAATATTTTCAGAAAAACCCTGGTTGTCTGTATCCATGAGAAACCCTGAAAGTTGTGTTGAAAACAACTACACAAATTGTCTTCCGAATGTCATCTTTTTGCAAAGCAGCCATACAAAACCTCTTGCTTTCTATGTCTGGTGAATAAAATCATTTAATCTCATCTTGCTGTTTTCAGTAGAGTAGGCCCGAGATGGCTTTTTCTAGTAATTAAATACTGTCACTTTATTCTTTCCAGATGGGCTTTGGCAAGAGTCTAAGACTTCCCATATTAAGATTAAAGGTCTCTGTTTCTTAAGGAGTTACTATTTATTTGTTCTTTTAATCACAAATCTCACTTAAGTCTTCCTACAGAGGCAGCAATTTCATAATCCTTTATGATATGTCAGGTAATATTCATGAATGAGATTTCAGTTCCAAATGACTTACATTTCCTTTTCCTTTTCGAAAGCAACATTTCATTAATCCATTAAGTCTCAGGTAGACATTAGGATATGCTACTTAGCCCATGGGCAAATTCTGTCTTTGTGCAGGCAGTAATGAGAAATTAAGTGTGTCTCTCCAGTGGTGGACATGGGCATACACTTCAGTACTTGACAGAAGGTGGGCAAAATCTCAAGCAGTTCTGCCAAGCACTTCAAGGAAGTCACTTCTCATGTATATCCCTGGAGCAACGAGTAATGCTTTCTGAACTAGGGACTACAATATCACGGATTATGATCTCATTTGTTCACCAACTTCTAAGAGCCTGATTTTATCCTTCAAATAAATCATTCTCATTAATGTTAGTAAAAGTATTTAAGGTACTTCTGCATGTGTAGCTCACGGCTGAGATGCAATGCCAAACCATGATTTGCTTTTGTTACGTGAGCAAACCTCAGTTTGCATGCTCCCCTCTTTCTTCCTCCCCACACATTGTCCCAAATCCCTCTTCCTTAACAAACCATAGTTTTCTGTTACACTGAGCTAGGTAAATGGTGGTTTGTGCAAACCATTTGGCTATAAAATGGTACTGAAAACTATGATCAAATCAGTGCCTGATTTATATATAGGCTAAGTAGGCTGAAGCCTAGGGGATCTAAATCTAAGGAACCTCGCCAGCCCACTCACTCCCCAGCAGGCAGTCTCCCCTCTCCCAAAATTCATGCAAGGCTTCATGCAAGGGCAGGGCAACTCAAACTGAGCAACTATGAGACTCAGGGCTAGCCAGTGGGGCCCAATTTAAAGCAGTGGGGCACAACTTGAATTTTTTTGAGGAGGGCAGTTCACAGCCAAAACCTGCAAAATCTTATAGATATAAATAAATCCATCTGCATTGCCCTGGTGCGGGGGTCCCCTTAGGAGAGGCATGTGGGGCCCAATTTGGCCCAATTGTTCCAATTGCCTTACAGTCAGCCCTGATGAGACTGTGCAGACTGATGAGACCACCTTCACTCTGGCCAGGCCTTCAAGAATAATATTACAACTTCATTTTCCTAAAAAATAATGCTTATTCCACAAAAGGTTTACAAAGTTCAGTTATTGTAAAAGTTTTTCCGTGTTAATTTTATGCATTTTTAAAAATCTAAATCCGGCCCTGAGTCAAATACATTTCCAGTTCCGAATCAGACCACAGTTCCCAATTCTGCTTTACACAAAAATGGTTATTTGTTCAAATCATAGCTTGATGAGTTCAGCCAAGGAAGTGATGAAAGATGAAAATAGGAGGGACGGATTAAGCAAGCCCATGACATATTCCCCAAATTTACATAGTTTGGAGGAGTTGTCTGAATACCAATTGTTGTCTCTATACCAATTTCTATGTAACAGGAAGCACTTTTCTGGGGCTGGTAACACAGCTGGTCTTCCACATTCTGGGGGAAAACTATCACTCAGAGAGGAAGTTTCATCCTCCGGCACCCAGCTGAACAGAGTGAAATTTACTTTTGAGTAAACATTTTTAATATTTTGTCTTGTGAGTTCCACATGACCAAATCTTGGCAGTTGTTCCATTAAAAAAAGGGGTGAACAGAATACTTGCACTGGTAAGCACTTAAAAACCCAACATGCATTAAAGACTGATGCAGCATCATTGCAGAATATTCTCTCCTGCCCTCTGCTATATTATGTACAGCCCCTTTGCAACCAGGGGCATGTGAAGGCACATCATTTCAACCAAGCCTGTAGGAAAAACTGAAAATGTCCGTGGAAGACCAGTTGAAAGTAAAGCTATCAGTTTGCTGCAGTAATGGGGGTTTATTTCAACTATATGGTTTTATGGTTTGCCTGACGCATTGTTTTAGGACTGGCTTTATTGCTGCCAGTTGCAAATGGCTTTGGGTTCCTGTTGGATGAAGGGTGAGGTTCAAATGTGTTTAAAAATGCTGTTTTGAACATAAAAACACATCCCACCTCTCCCCGCCTGCCCCTCCCCCAGCAATGTGATTATGGTTCAGAGCAAGGTCAGAGCACAACCTTTTGGCACCTGAGGTGAACCACAAAATGGCAGCTCTGTCCCCACCAGGAAAGAAGGCATGAGTGAGGACCTACATTGGGAACAAAGATCTACTGCCCTTGTGGATTCTGCTGCCTGAGACAGTCACCTCACCTTGTCTCATGGGTGGGTCGGCTCTGGGTCAGAGTGACTCCTCAAAGGCACTACTGTTAGTTCTCTGTGAATATCTTCTCTCTCATTCACCATCAAGGAATTCTCCTTTTTTATTTGTATGCTTACTGCTAGGAAACAACTATAATAAGTATACTATCTATTGGGAAGTCATATATATATATATATATATATATATATATATATATATATATTCAGAAGGGAGCATAATCTTAAACTATGCAGCGTGAAATTGTCAGTGTAAGACACACATTGAATCCTAATATATGTTTATTTTGGCACAGTACAGGATGTAAATTAGTTGCTCTATAACACACATACACCAAACACATTTGTTTCGAGAGTTTGACAGCATTTTCCCGCATTGTGTCATTGGTTCAGAAGAAATAGCAATCAAACATACTCATCATTAAACAGACCAAAAAAAGGCTCAGTTTCACAGGCATGATATGACTTTAATATTCACTCTCACTTGATCACCGTGCACTTTATGGATGATAACTTCGCGTTTCTGAAATCCCCCCCCCCGGCAAGCATCTGTTTTGGGTTATAATTATACAATTAATGAATAACTCCAGGTAAAAGGACACCTTGTCTGATTTTGCTTATGTCTATATTTTTCAAATTCAGGTTTAGGAACTTGCTATCTATATAACATGCAGGAAAAAAATGACTCCAGTTGTGCAATTAACTCTGCTATCAGTAATGGGACAAGCTGGTGTGCTAGCAACATCTGTGGTCCATAATTTTCAGTGAAGCAACAAAAGTTCAGACGTTTCATTGCATGGTTTTAAATTGTACATTATATATAATACTGAGCAGCAAAAAAAAAGCAACTTGGTGAAAATAAAACTAAAGGATTTGTGTAAGCATTTCTGAAGACAGCATATTTCAACAGATTTGTCCCAATGCTTGTCTCCATATAGATATAAGAACTGATATACTTAAGTCTGGTATGTTGCCTTGGCTGTCAAGTAAAAGCAACCAGAGTTAAATCAAACCCATTATCTTTTTATGCAGTATGGCAACCATTTATTTCACTTATGTGCAGGGGTGCCATAATACTTTAATAAAGTATTGGGAGCAGGCAGGTAACCCCTCCCCGCATAATCGCTCATATAATGTGGTGCATGCACACCATTTGAATGGTGATGCCTTTCAATTGAGGAGAGTGTCTCCCTCAAATATTTTATTGTGGGAGCGGAAGACCGCTTGGCCCCTAGGAGTTGTGCCAGGAAGAGCAAATGAGAAGGCCACCTCAACTAAAACTCATGGAAACATGTGGCAAGAAGTACAGGATTAAGGACTCAAGTTACTACAGTTGTACCTCAGGATAAATATGCTTCAAGTTAAGTATTTCAGGTTGCACTCTGCAGCAACCCGGAAGTAATAGAGCGCGTTACTTCCAGGTTTCACCGTGCGCGCATGCACAGACGGTCAAAATGACGTCACGCACATGTGCAGAAGTGGCTTCAGGATGCGAACGGGGCTCCGGAACGGATCCCATTTGTATCCCGAGGTACCACTGTATTGTCTCTCTTTTGCTTAGTTCTCAGTAGATGCGAGATTGTCTATTGCATTTTTTTTTCAACAGGATGAACATTTTTTAAAGAAAAAGAATTACCCTCATGATATGTGTCATTCTCTCATGATGTCTTTGCTTGTATGCAACATGTATCACTTGTGCGTGGCCTGCTGAGTCTTCTGCTTTCAGGAATTCTTTGATGGGCGAACTCTCCTCCTTGCCTGATCAGTGCAACATTCACACTAAATTCATGTGGGACATACCCTGGGAACAACTGATTTGCCTGGCCATGCAGGGTTGTTGTTTTGCATGAGAGTCCAAGTGGCTAATCTCATGGAGGCAATGCAGACCACTTTTCTCAATAGTTTCAGTCAAAATACGGACCCAAAGGAAGGAAGGAAATCTGCCCCAGCAGAATGGGCTGCATTTGTAACAGGTGGACATTATGAGAGGACTGGGGAACCTTTTTCAGACTGAGAGCTGCATTGCATTCTGGGATCCACATGCCAGTGGTTTGGGAGCTCAGAAGCAAAAGTGGGTGGAGGAAAAAAACCAAAACCTTAATTTTATCTTGGTAGAAAAGCCTAGTTTTAACACTTGCTCTTACCCAACTCTTTGTCTTCCATTCAGGCAAGCTAAAAGAATTATCTGAGTTCAAGGACATAACGCAGTCAGACAAAAACACTTGAGGGTAAGGAGGAGGCCTGGGCCGGAGGAGAGGGTTTGGCATCAGTACATCCCCAAAGGCCCAATTCAGAGGCCTGGAGAGCGATATTTGCCCCCTGGGCCTAAGGTTTGCCACCCCTCCACTATGGGAGCAGAAGTCTTGACTTCTGCTTCACTTCTAAATGTGCTTCTCCCAGCAGTTTTTTTTTAAAGCCACAGCTGACAGGATTCTTTTTAAACCACATATCACACAATATTTGTCTAGCGCAAACAACACATGTGGCAACATTGCACCTCACTCCCCACACCAGCACTTAGCAATGTGATCAATTAGCATTTAGACCTGACCTTCGTTGTTATCTTTGCAGCAGCACCCCAGATGATTCCATTGCATTCAGTGTAGGTGTCCTTTCGTTTTTCTGCTAATCTGCAGAGTATACATTTTGATGGCAATCCTACATGTTGTAGCTTCTTCAAAGGCACAATTAAAAATGTGCCAGTAGCATGGAATATGGGCAGCAACAATGAATACAATAGGTGAAGTGGGAGGTTACTGTGGCCACAAAATTTCTTGGCAAGTTCCAAGTTTCAGACAACTTCTCTGCTCCTTTGATACCACATCCCAAAACACATGGTGGCAGGGGGGGCAACTTGAATAATTCCCCCCCCCCAATTTTTAAAATTGTTTTTCCATTTTTTTAAACAAACAAACATATAAACGAACAACATAAATCTCAACCTTATTTAAACCAAACTTTGTATCATTGTTAAGTGACTTCCTCATATCCCCCTGGTTGAATTTCAGTGTATAACATTTAACAGTTTTCCAAAACCTGAATTCTTAAAAAATTAACTTAAACACTTAACATCTTTCTTTCTTTCCAATCACATTACATATCTAAATCCTAAGACTATCTGGTATTTGCAAGCTTTTTCAAATACTTTAACTTAACATATTTAACTAAATAGTCTTTAAATTTCGTCCATTCTTCCTGGTAATCCTCCTCCTTCTGATCACGGACTCTTCCAGTCAGGTCGGCCAGCTCTGAAAATTCCATCATCTTCAACTTGAATAAAATATTGTGGGGGCCCAGGTAAGCCCCACCCCACATAATCACATGATGCAGTGCACACACCCCATTTGAATGGGAATGCCCATCAACTTTGCGGGAGACCAGCCTCCTCTAATATTTTATTGTGGGGGCCGAAGCTTCCATGGCCCCTAGGAGTTGGGCCTAAACATGCTGGTATAACATTGATAGGAGTGACAGAAATCTCATGCCCAACATAGTGTAGACCAATATAACGATCCAATCCTACAACTTAGTGTGGGGCGGAAATGGCAGTCCCTGAGCTGGGCTGAGGCCACGAAGTGACACCCCACAGGGGCTTTCCATGCCCCTAGGATAGCATCAGGCTTTTGAAGTGTAAACCACCCTGAACGGCATCATGTTAAGAGTGCAGTCTCATGTGGGCCCAGGCCACTGCCTTCTGTGGAATGAACAAAGTTACTTTACATCCAGCTCACCATATCTGCTTCATGACAGATATGCTCTGAGCAATTGCTTTCTCTGTTCCCAGAACTGACACTTGCATAATGTCTCTAGTGGGAAATTGTAGGATCTTTGAGACCTCAGCCATATATATCAGAGCCAGGATACCTTTTATAGAACTGTTTTATATTTGTTTCTGAAACTTCCAAACAAAATTCAGAATGAGATGGGCTGTTGGATCCAACGGTTATTTTTAATTAAAAATAAAAATAAAAACACTGATGTATCTTGAATGTCAATGTACATCCTATTATTCTGCCAGCAGCTACCTTCACAAAGGTGGACAGTTTCTCTGTTCTATGGTGGCTTTTAAAGCAAGCTGATCTATTTTTCACCCTCAATCTTATGATCACTGAATGACCATTCAATGCCTTTCTCCCTACCTCTGAAATCTGAATTTCCATTGAAAAGATGATAAACTATGAACTAAAGTGCATATATATATATATAAAATCTCCTGTATAATGATTTGAAAATACAGTGAAGACCTAGCTAGTAGTAGTTTGATTTAGGCTTTGGATGTTGAATGATATCATCAGGCTACTTTTAAAATGGAGCTCCCAGAGGTATAAAAAAGAATAGATTAAAGTTAGTTGTATTTGGAAAGAGGGGGGAGGAGGATGAAAGACCAACCTCATGCCTGGCTGTGATAAGAACAGGAAGTATTCATTTGAACAGAAGTGTTAAATGGCCGTATTGTGTGCTGTTCCTGATCTCCGATGAACTCATTGTGGTTATGAAAATAAAGATAAATGGTTATGATTCCCTTTGTTATACTTTGAAGAGAGCCATTAAAAAGGATCATCCGTCATGAGGTTTGGTAGTTTTAAAGTTCATAATCGCTTGATAACTGTGAACTAGGAAAAGCACTAGGAAATGACCACCATCTTAACAATAATTAAGTGTAGGGGGAAAGTTTATTTGAAGCTTACCTTTATTACGATCTGTCCCTCCCTTAATTCAGTGACTTTTAAATAACATTAAAGTGTTGGCTGTTTTACCAGAAGAATAACACAGCTGGCTATCAACTGATAAAGCATAATGCAGAGTAATATATAGCTGAATGTTTTGGGTTGAGAACAAAATGTGAATATAAGTGCTAAGCTATAACACTGTAAATCTCTGTGGGAGGGTGCATAGTGGAGATGCAGCCAATGGTCCCCTAGGGATTGGTGTGACATCGGCATCCACTATCAAGTAGAGCTGCAGGAGCTTAGAAAAACCTGCCTGGTGAGCAAAAGCTCTTTAATAAAATCACATACTCCAAGCTATTAACTAAAAAGAGCCTAATTAAAGCTTCACGCTGTTCATCTTAAATATATCCAGCTGTTTCATATGTTACAGTATGTCAAAGTGGAGCATAAGCATATTTAAAAAACGAGAGCGTATAACATTTTTTGTTCAGTTTGTACCTTAGGCCACCCATTCCCTCCAAAAGAGAATATCTCACCCCACTTGGAAAATGTGCTGCAAATCACAGCACATGTACAGATATATTAATTCTGTAAAACTAAAAGCACGTTTAATTTTATTTTTTTTAATACAAATTCTGCTTCTTTTTGAACTCCCTAACTAGTGCATTGCTAACCATCCCCTGTTGGGATGATCAGACTTTACCTGAGAAAAGATAATTGCCTTGATAATTGCCTTCCTTTTTCTCATACTGGTGAGCTCAAGAAAATGGAAATGAAAGCCCATTAAGACAGTGATGTTGCCCATTGCTCAACCCAACTCTTAAACTGGATTGTAGAGTGATCCGTGAGGGAGCAGTAAGCATCCTAAATATCACTTAATATGGATTGTTTACTCTCCTGAACAACTTTTCGCTGTGCCATCAAGGTACCTGGGTTTTCAGTGACAAAGCTGAGCTGCTAAGAGCAGCCACAAGCTATGAACCTGCTCTTTTGTGGGGCTGCAACTCTCTTCAGAGGGTTGAACCCTAATTCTCTGGACCAAGGAAAATCTACTAGAGAAGCATACCCTCCAACATCTCTCTGATGAAAATAGAGATGTTCTAGTTGTCTTCTTCTTCTTCTTCTTCTTCTTCTTCTTCTTCTTCTTCTTCTTCTTCTTCTGTTTATTTATACCCCATCCATCTTACTGGGTTGCCCGCCACCCTGGCTGTCTTCCAACATATATAAAAAAACATAATAAAACATTTAACATTAGAAAACTTCCCTATACAGGGATGCCTTCAGAGGTCTTCTAAAGGTTTTATAGTTACTTATCTCCTTAGCTCAGGGGTCACATAACTCCATACCCTCCAACATTCCTCCAAAGAAAATGTCCTAAGGAAAAGCAGGACATTCCAGGATCACATCAGAAACTGGGATGGCTTCTGTAAATCTGGAACTGTCCCTGGAAAAGGTCTGCGGATGTGAGAGACATTTTATTCAGTTCACATTTAAAGGCAACCTAATTCATATTTAATTCATACACATACTGAAAAACGGTCGTCTTCCAAGATGTACACTTCTCCAGATTTTGCACTGCATACCAAAATGTGGCTATTGAAGTATGCATAAAAATGAATTTATTAATGAAAATAATATACAACAAAATGCATGTATCAGGAAACATTTGCACTAAAATACAAATTAATTTCCATGAGGCTTTAAAAACCAATATCGAAATGTGGAAAACTGACCAGCTCACAGCTTTGTTTCTTGGAGACACGCTCCCAGCAGATAGAAGGTTGGGGAACTTTGCATCTCAAATGGTAATGGTCTAACAATGCTGTAATTTTAATATACACAAAAGTCAGAATGCCCTCATTACAAAACATTAAATTTAATGTGCCCCGTTTTAGGTATTCTTTCATTTATTTTCTGTAGTTCCAAGGTTAGTAGAGGTCTTGGCATCTCCATGCCACAAAGAGATACAGTTGTACTGCTAAATTGGTTTTATTGTCCTCTTTCACAATACATCGTCTTTAAAAAGCACATAATTAGCTAAGGGATTTCATGTCTTCACTTTTAGGCAGAACAAGAAATAATAGGTTTTAGGGCAGAATTAATTCTACTGCATTCAGAATAAAGTGCATGCTATATGCATTAGCATGTTAAGGGGAATCACTGTTTTTGTCTTCTGAAAACAACAACGCTGTACAATTTAATCCTGAATAATTATTGGAGCTTTATGAGCCTTCATCATTGTCCAGCTTTTTATTTCTAATCTATATGAATGACCTGTCATCTCTACTCATCAGATCATTAGGAGAGATTTATACAGATTATGTGGTGATTTATTGTGAGTCTGTTAAAATCTCTGCATGCCGCTGGTGCCTTCATTTTAGGCATGGACAACATCAGTGATTTGCCCGAGTTAAATAATTTATCACAGGAAACAAAACAGAGATTGACAAACTGGGAACCTTAAAGTGAGTAAATTAATCTAAGAGAGATTTTGTAAATTTTCCATGCACTCACCTCTGCAGTGAAAAAATAATACTGTTGCACACTGCCCCAATCTCTGAGTGCTGCAAGATACCAGTGGTTTCAGGTGCTTAAAATGTGTTAGCTACCTGAAACTTATCTCTTCCTGGGCTAGGCTGGACTGCTGGAACCAGAGCACCCTGAAAGCCTACCCACTGAGCATGTGCCAATAGCTAACTTTAGGAAGAAAAGGGGGAAATAGTAGTTGCCACACTTTATGCTGGTAAATATGAACAATCTGAATTTCCAACACAAGGAACGACACCAGCGTGGGTTACTTGCTGGTGAGACAAAACCTCCTGAGTCTCATGCTTGCCTGTTGTGAAGTAAGCTTTATGCTTTAAACACTGCATCCTTTCACTTCCACTTTGTGGAAGGCAAGCCTGTGAAGACATTAAAAACTAATTCAGTCTGTGGAGTGTCTTGCTGCATTGGAGTCCATGCATTTTACGGGTGACTCATAATTGTTGTATCATTCAGATTAGATGATTGAATTCCCCCCGACTTGCTCCTTCCAACATACACAGGTGTCAGGCTTCGGTGAATCAGCTTCCTTCCCCGTGGCAGTAAATAAGAAGATCAAACAAAAGGAGCGTCTTACCAGTTAGATGCTTTAATAATCACAGTGAGAGAGAAAAGAACACGTCTCCCTAGAAATGGCGGTGCTCCCAGTTAAGGCTGGCTCCCCCCCCCCCGTCCCTGTTAATCTTTGTCACTCCTACGTTTTGTAATCTGAGATTGTACCCTCTGCGCTTTCTGTTCTAACACTCTCTGAGCTCTCCGTGTCTTTGGGGAAGGGGGGGTGAATGCTTTCCAGAGACAGTGAATCTGTTAACTCTCTCTCTCTCCCAGTGCTTCTTCTCCATCCAGTATTTCCCAGCTTCTGCCTTCTGAACTATGCCCCTCTGCAAACCACTGTTCCAAATCTATACTGTCCTCCGGCTCCTGGGGAGATTCAGGATCAGGGGGAGGGTCTGGCTCCCACCATTCTTCCTCAGTGCAGCCCTCCTCAGCAAGGTCCCTGACAACAAGTGAATACGTGACCAGTGTGAGAGGAAAGAGATTAGGTATTCTTACCTGTACAGCTGGCTTTGCGTAATTGCGTGCCTTGAAATACTCATGGTTGTATTCAGCCTCTGCATAATTTTTCATTTTAATTAAATCACTTTCAAATACTCGGCAGAAGCAAAAGGAGGTGACCTGGATATCTGGTTGGGTTAGATCCGTTGTGATGAACAATTTGTGCTGCGGTCAAAAGTACCTTATTTAATCCTACAGGATAAAAAAAAAAAAAGCATCAACGGCAAGCACACCATCTCCAGGACACAATAACTCTGCTTGAATGCAAAGGTTTCTGAAATCTCTGCATTTATATTGAATAATTTTCCTCCTCTCTTCAATCATTATTTTTTTCTATCATTTCAGTAATATATGTACATGGACAGAGTACAGCAAATTTTATACATTCAGCATCACTATCTGTGGTGAAAATCTTTTTAAAATCCCAAGAATGGTCTGGTCTCTTTACTCTGTAAATATAGGCAGTGCTATTTTTCTAGAAAAAGAGGTGCTGGAATTCTCAATGAACACCTCCCTCGTTCTCTTAGAATAGCAACGGCACCCACCTTTGAGGTGCTAGAACTGAGTTTTGACAAGTTTCAGCTGAAAAAAAGCCCTGAATATAGAAGCCTGGGCATAGTTTTACTGGTCCCCCCCCCCATTTTGTAAGACATTAAGACCACACTGACAACATAGGAATGAATGAATCTTTATTTGCGTCAGCCATCGGCCATAGCAATAAAATAACAACACCATATACAAAGAATAGAAATAAAAAGTCAGTTATATAAAATGCAATTTAGGGTTTTGAATCCATAGTCAAATAGTGGATCTTATTCTAATTGCCCCAGCTAAAAACCTTGCTTGTATCATGTTCTTTTGTCTACATGCATTTTGCTGGGTGATGGTTGGTCTTAATACTGCTGGCAGGAAACGGTCTAGCTCATCTAAAGAGATGATATATGTTTCATGTCTTGAATATCAAAAAGCATACGAGGAGCAATATCGGATAGGGAATTCACTGTGGAGCTGCTGCTTATTTTAAAGACTAGCAGCAAAAATCTTGATGCTTATAATTCTCACTCAAGTCGTAAACCACATCTATGTGTCTCGGGATATACTACAGTTAAATGAATACAATAAAAGAAAATATGTATCTATGGGACATTTACATAAACTGACAATGTGGCTCTCACAGTGAAGTATTTATTTATTTATTCCATTCCTATTCCGCCCTTCATCCGAGGATCACAGGGTGCTTTACAATATAAAAACATACACAACATACACAACAAGTCAGTGCTACCATCTCCTACACCTGTCTTGGTTTGGGCACAATATCATTAAAGAAAACGCTGTCAGGTAATCTATTTGAGATCGAAACTTCATGTTTGCATGAATTAGGTTAGCAGCAGTAGCTTTAATAGAATAAGGAAAACTCTGATCCTAAACCTTTGCTGTCTTGAGGCTATGATCATTCATGAGAAAGGCTTCGGAAGTAAACCCAGAAGAGTAATCCAAACTGGCTGCCTTGATGGACATTTTCAGGAGAAGAAAAGGCTACGGACTAAACTCTACACAAATCTAGAGTGGAGTCCCTAAGATGGTTGGATGGTAACTTGTGCGCCTCCTTCAGGCAACTCCCACAGTCAAGCCGTTGCCAAACATATTGCTCTTCTCTCCTTTGGACAACATCAGTGAGGCTTTAACATGAGAAGAGATTTGCTGCTATCAGACCAAAGGCCCATCTAAGTCTAGAAGCCTCTTCCTCACATCTGGCTGCCCAGATGCCTCTAGGAAGAACACAAGCAAGACATGAAGGGCCATGGTTCGGTGGAAAAGCATCTCAAATTGAATCCCTGGCATCTTTAGATGGGACTGTAAATGTCCCCAGTCTGAAACCCCAGAGAACCACCAGATGTCAGTATAAACAATGAAGAGCTAGATGGACCAATGGCTTTATTTAGTATAAAGCATATTGCTATCTAAGCAATCATTGTCCCATGTTGCTCCCCCAAATGGATATTCAGTGGCATCCTGCCAGTGAATATAGATGGTCTATTTAGCCATCATGGAGTCTATACTTCATGAATTTCTCTAATAATCTTTGAAAACCATTGTGCGCAGACTTTGCATCCACCTATTGAAATCATAGAGCGGCTGGATAGCCCGCCATACAAAGTCGATAGGCGACCGATACATAAAGCGATAAACCCTAAAAGTACGTTAGCTAATAATTGACAAAGACTCGACCGTGATAAAGCCAATCTAAAATTTTTATCATGGAACATTGCTGGTTGGCTCAACAAGGTGACTGACCAATCATTTGTCAATTTTATTCAAGATCATGATATAGTCTTCCTGCAAGAGACATGGCTAACAGGGGATTTAGATGTAAATGGTTTTGCCTCATTTTCGCTCGCAGGTTCACCAAGCAACAAAGGGGGACGAGTTAAGGGTGGGCTAGGCATTCTAATATCCACAAGGCTGAGAGCATCTTTCGTCGAGCTGGAGCCTCTGAGCAGTGTGGCCATGGCATTATTAATGAAATGCAGATATTGCACACTTCTATTGATTAATATATATGCCCCTCCCCAAAGAGGCAAGCAGCTTATCAAAAATATCTGGCATAGGCTAGAATCATATGTCGATGAGCTAATGAATCAAACTCCTGCAGCGGCAGTGCTGCTGGCTGGGGATTTAAATGCCAGAATTGGTCAATCAGACGAAGCGTTATATGCTCATTTCCATGACGTACCCCCCATTTCTGAAGAAGCCCTTTCTATTCCCCCAAGGCTCTCAAAAGACAAGGGCTGCAACTACGCAGGCCTATGCCTCCTACGTTTTTCCAACAATCTGGATCTGACTGTATTAAATGGCCGTGTCGACAGAGAAACCAGTGGGGAATTTACATTTATATCCAACATGGGAGCCTCCACTATCGATTACGTCCTGGTGTCATCTAACCTTTTGAGCAGAGCACGGGAATGTAAAGTGGTGGAGAGGGTTGACAGCGACCATCTACCGCTCTGTTTAATACTGGATGTAAGAAAAGATCTATTCTGCTCTGATAAACTTGTAGCCCCATGTTTCGAAAACACGGAGCTAAGATATTCACGTATTAAATGGTCCAGCAAATTGAGTGATGAAATATCGGAAAGACTTCACTCAGATACTTTTCTTGCTAGAAAGGAGAACCTCGTTAATTCCCCAACTCCTGAGGCTAGATTAGACATGTTCCGGGAACTGATTTCGTCTCTACAACCTTATCTGACCAACAAAAAAACGCCACGGCAATCTCTACACTCTAATAAATCCAAACCTTGGTTTGACCAAGAATGCATGGCTATGAAACGCCTCCTGCTGGACAAGTACAGGAACTATAGATCAGCGAACTTACCTTCGCTTCCATTAGACTGGTTTGAGTTAAAACGCAGTTATAAAGCTTTGATTAACAAGAAAAAGCTCCAGTCACAAAGGGAGGAATGGCAGTGCCTAGTGGAGGCCTCCCGAAGGAAAGATTCTGCCACGTTTTGGAAAACAATCGCAAAGGGCTGGAGAGACTCCCCGATCGAAGTCGAATACTCTATACCCGCTGGAGCATGGGAGGCCTATTTCCTCTCATTATATTCATCAAATCAACTGGTCCCAGTTCTGCTTCCTGCTTCAAGTGAAATTGGCAAGGAATGGCCCCCTGTAACCACAGAAGAAATTACTGGCCTTATTCAATCTCTTAAATCAGGGAAAGCCCCAGGTGCTGACAATATCCCACCAGAAATTCTTAAGGCAAATGTTGAATGGTGGGCCCCTGTGCTAGCCGCCTTGTTCACTAGTATAAATCAAGCGGCTAGTATCCCCGAGGACTGGGGTTTAGCCATCATCATTCCAATATTCAAGAAAGGAAGCAGAACTGAGCCAGCTAACTACAGACCAATCAGTCTATTAAGTATTATTAGTAAACTATACGCTGCTCATTTATGTGATAAATTAGTGGAGTGGATGGAAAGAGAGCATATTCTATCAGAAGCTCAAGCCGGTTTTAGAGCAAAGCGTTCAACTATAGACCAGGCCCTTATCCTTCAACACCTGGCAGACAAATACTCTAGAAAAGGGGGGTCTTTATATGCAGCTTTTGTGGATTTTAAATCAGCTTTTGACCTAATACCAAGGGACAGACTCTGGGAAAAGCTTGGCGCTACAAACATAGATAAACGCTTATTATGCCTTATCCGTGGTCTATATGAAAACACCAGGGTGAGGGTAAGATGCGATCGGTCAGGCCATTTAACTAAAGAAATTCAAACGCACTATGGGGTTAAACAAGGATGTGTCCTCGCGCCAACACTATTTAATTTTTATATCAACTCTCTAGCAGTAAATATGGCGAAAGAAAATGCCCACCCTCCCAATCTGGCAGGTATGCCCCTCCCGGTGCTTCTGTATGCGGACGACGCAGTCCTACTCTCCTTTTCCTGCGTTGGCTTGAGGAAGCTTTTGAGATCACTTGCTGACTATTGTCAAGCGGAACAACTATCAATAAATTACAGCAAATCTAAAATTATGGTGTTTTCAAAGAAAAGAAGGAAACACAAATGGAGAATTAATGGTCAACCTATTGACCAGGTAGCAACTTTCAAATACCTGGGAATAACTTTTCAGGAAAGGGTCTCGTGGCACCAACAGATGAAAAACGCCATTGCCAATGCAGGAAGGGCCAATAAAGCCCTTACAAGATTTTTTCACGGGAAAGGGGGTAAATACGTTCCGGCGGCCTCCCAGGTTTTTGCTGCAAAAATACTCCCACAACTCACTTATGGATCCCAGGTTTGCAGTTTTAAAAATTTTGCGCCTATGGAGGCATTTCAAACAAAATTCTATCGGTGTTTATTGGGGACCCCCCCCCCCTGTGTATCTAATATAGCTGTCCGCTTAGAAGTTGGACAACCACCCGTCAACGCGCGGTTGTGGATTCTAAAGATACACTACTGGTTAAAACTTATTTTTTTCCCGGCCGGTTTGGCTCCTTTAACACTCTTAGACACCTTTCATTCTACCTGGAAAGCTTCCCTGTTTGAAAGGATAAGAAGCTTGGGATTCTCCCCGCAGATCTTGATAGCGGCAGGATATGAGAGAGCCAGAAGTCAAGTGCTTCAACGCATTAGGGACATAGAGCTGCAATGTCATATGGGCAAAATGGAGAAACATGCCACAATTAGAGACTTTGGGAGAGGGTTCTCACCCGCAAAGTATCTGGCTGATTTACAAATACCTAAGTACAGACACTCCTTTACCCTGGCCAGATTTAACGTTCTGCCCTCTGCCCTGCTGCTAGGCAGATATGAGGGCAAACCATATGAGTCACGTGTTTGCCCATGTGGCTCATCGGAAGTGGAAACAAATCTGCATGTATTGCTGCACTGTAGTTACTACGAGGATCTACGCCTGACCTTTATTGCCCCAGTTCTACAAAAGCTTAAAAATGAACCAGAACTCCAACGTATGAGAGCCTTGGTAGAAGATAAGGTTCCTGAAATCACGATCAATGTTGCCAAATTCTGTGTAGCCGCTATTAGGCGCAGGAAACAAGAGCTTTCCAATGCCAATATGCAGGCGAAGGCAAATACTTAATTTTATTTATGCTGTCTAATTTTAAATTGCTGTTATGGCCTAATCTGTATTGAAATTGTCCTTTGTTTTTTCCGGTGTTATGCTTTGCCGACTAGCTGTACGAGTTAATCTGGTCTGTGACCGTTTTAATAAATTTGATTTGATTTGATTGTGCGCAGACGTGATTTCCGGCATCCGCACAGTCGTGAATTTTGGCACATGCGTCTGTGTAGACACAATTTTTGGCACTGCGGAAGCGAGTCGCCACTCCGCACTGTGCTGGTTTAGTGCAGTGCACAGGGACTTGCCGAGCGGGTGGCTCGTGGGCTGTTTAAACGACCCCCGTGGACCACTTGTGGCCCATGGGCGCAGGTTGCAAACCCCTGGCTTAAGCTTTCACCACTGTAAATAATTTGTGTCTCATCTGTGAACTTAGCCACCTGATTTCAGATCATTTATGAACACATTCCTTATTTGTTATGACCATTACCGTATTCACTCAAATTTAATGCTCACCATTTTTGACCAAATGATGTTGCAAAATTTAAGGTGCACATTAGATTCAATGGCACATTTACATTCACCAGCAAATACTTTTTGGTTTCAAGGTTCTGAAAATTGAGGTGCGCATTAGATTTGATGGCAAATTGGACTTGAGTAAATATGGTATTTTATGGTAATAAGCTATTGCACTATTACTATTATGGTAATCGTGCTATTGTATTATCATTTATCTCTCCTTTCCATTACAGGGATGAGGTCTGAGTTTATGAGTCCGACCTTATACTATCCAATTTAAGCTACTTTTGTGAAATAATAGCATAAAAATAAAAATGTAATATTGACTAGAATGGATTTTTCCCCTGGGCTTATTTCCCATTCTGGTCAATATATCACTAATATACCATCTATATGGGATGTACCTGAATAAAATATAATCTACAAAAGTTTTAAAGATTATTCCTCGATTAATGGTAGTCTATTAATCTCAGTTATTTATTGGTATAATAAGCTTAAGGCTGCACTGTACATTATAAAATGTGGGGAACAATCTTAATAACATTCCATAAGGATTAATAGGTGTTTACCATATCCATGCTAACCTTTCCACAATAGATTTATGAATTCTTATTAGATTATCATCTGTAAATCTGAAAGATTTATATGAATGCTATAATATTCAGGTCTAGGAAGGAAGGATCTTAAGCAGTGTTTTCATAAATCACGGTTGTTTGATTACTATTGGCCAGAAATACTTTCTGATCAAGATCTGTAGTTTACATTACTGTTCGGGGAGGAAGACTGTCACAACATCTCTGAGACTAAAATGAAAGCCATCCATCAGACATGGATGCAAGCAGTGATTATATTTCTTACCATTTAAAACTCAGTACTTTTTAATTAGTAGTCTGTAATATCTGATAGTTTTCTTTTAAGGCTATCAATCCAAAATTCTGTCCTCAGGCTTAGCTGGAATAGACAATTATAAAGTCTGAAGGGGTGACGCTTGCTCTTGGTGGCAAGCAGAAGTGATATTAAGCAGAAACGAACCAGGAACATTACCTCTGTGTGGAGCAACTGTTGTCCGTTTTGCTCCAGCAAAGCTGGCCATTTACACATTGCCGAAAAAGAAGAGAAGAGAGGTCACATCATAGCTGTCAACGTATCCCATTTTTTAAGGGAAATTCCCTTATTCCGAATAGGATTCCTCGCAAGAAAAAGGAAAAGTTGACAGCTATGGGTCACATATATGCATAAAACCAGCCCATGCAGATGCATCCATATAAATTTAGAATAATTCCTGACATTTTAATAGAAATACATTCTGGGGAAGCCTTTAACTAGGTGATCTGTGTGCCTGCTCCGTTTGCTGTCTGAACACCAGCTGTTGACAGGCAAATTCAGGGCTCCTGCTCCTCTTACTTAATGCTGTTTATCTTTAAAATGAGTGTTGACCAGACAGGCCTCCTCTGTAAAGTAGCACAGATGGCCATGATCAACCCATTTGCCAGAGCCTAGATTGTTCCTAGTCATAGTTGCTAGGCCTGCAAGGAACAGGCCATGCTCCAAAATCTCCTGAGTCATCTTCAAGTTGCCCTCCTCGTATACTTTAACTCCAGCTTCTAATGATCCCTTGAGAATATTTTCAAATTTTGAAATGTAGCTGGCTAAAAAGAGGGGGGTGGGGATGAAGAGAGTTGAGAAAGAAGTGTGCGTGAGAGAGCATCAAACATGGAAGGCAGAGAATGGCTCTTTCCCCCATCACAAGGAGATTCTTGGGGTACTGTAGGAAGCTGCCTGATACTGAGAGATGATTGGACTATTGAGCTCTGTGTTTTCTTCTCTCACTTGTAGTAGATATCCCCACTATGTTTTGAGGGACTGAGAATAAAATAATGAAGCTGTGCCCCCCTTCAGATTCATACCCACAAACACTGTGACAGTGGTCACACACAAAAAAATTAAGGCAGATTTGTATTACTTTTGTGCATAGATTGTAGCTTTATTTTTTAAAAAGTTTTGAATATCTTAAAGGGCCTATGATGAGTTCTGAAATATGATAAGATTCAATATGATAAGATTCAGAATCATGGACTGGATTTTCTATGTTATTTCACTAACACACACACACACACAGAGACACACACACATTTTACCTAGTATAGGCATTTTGTACAAATTACTTGGTTGGAAAACCGCATTGCAAAATTCAGAAATGTGCAGATTTTGACAGACAGCTGTGTTTTGGTTTTACATAGCAGTAGTTTGGAAAGTGTTTGCCTTAAATGTGAAGTGACTGTACTGCGTTGTGCTATATATGAGGATATAAGTGGAAACTGAATAGCAGAGGCAGAGGGAAAATGTTATTTCCTGGTTTGGAACTAGAAAACCTAGTTTGTATCTTTATTTTTGTGTGCTCCATCAGCAAATATGGAAAAAAGGGACCTAAATTATATCACTTTCTCATTTCTTGCCTCATAATTCTAATAACCTAGTACTCAAACATTTCTACCCAACTATATTTTAAACATCACGCCATTTGCTTTCTCCATTATGGTTCGTCTCATCTCTTCTAAGTTTTTTGTATTTATGTATTTCCTTCACTTCTCCTTGCAAATACCATATTTTTAAAACATTACTGTTACCTATTTTTTTTATAAAAACTGTAAAAATGAATGAACGCCCATGAAGAAATTATAAGTATGATTTCCCATGATTTGTGGTATTAAAAATGATTGTGCCCAACAAACATATTGGTGTTCATTTATGAAGGAAGCAGAGATGCTTGACCACCTTATTTTATAGTGGTGGATATGATGATGAAGTTAAGTAAAAACTTCATTTTTTTAAATACGATTTTTATTGAAATTTACAATCACCAACCAACCCCCACCACCCACCACCAAAACATCACCTCTTGTTACATGTATCCTAGTTTGTGTTTCATAGATCCATTAGCTTCCGTCCTTCCCTTCCACCAGTTTTCCTATTCCATTCTATAGTTTACAGATTCTTTAATTATAAATTATTCCATGACATGAGAATTATTTCAATCCTGCCAACGTTTTCATATTTGTACAATTCTCACTTATATAAACCATAAAAGTACCAAAAAGAATGGAGTAAATTTATAGTTAAGTAAAAACTTCAAAGCAGCTGGAGATTCTCAGCAGACAGAAGGAACAAACAAAGAAATGAAACTATTGATCCACCTACTAATTAGTATTGCTCTAATTGGAAAATGTTCTTATTTTTTACTAATAGATTTATATGGATGCTTTGCCATTGTCTATGCATTTTTGTACACAATACTCGGCTCTAGAGAACTGCATTGCAAAATTCAGATGTCTGAATGTTTTAAGGATGTCTGTGATCTGGTTGACATATTGTAAACAGAAAATGTGAATTTGGTGAGTTCACTTTTTTATGTGAATTGAATTGAGTCCCCTCCCCCCAATCACTAATTAATATCTATCTATCAAGTGAAAAGAAGAGCAGCCTAGTATCTCATAAATGAATGAGCAGGGATCTAAAACTGGGAATCTGGGGGCTATGGCTTGTCTGGGGGAAAGAATTTCCCCTTTGCCTCCCCTGTGGATGGTAGAAAGTCATAAAAATGCAAAACTCCAAAACTTTGGTAGGAATTTGATTAAGGACAATGACAAAAGCATCTCTATTGATAACTATCCGTATATATATAAAGACATGTTGTTCTATATGGCTCATTGACTGAGAGACAAGGATTTTCTTTTCCCTACCACTATTATGGAAAATATTGATCGCAAGCACTCAGCAAAGGCAGCCATTCTTCCCAAACCCTCCAGAGCTTTTTTTTTAAAAAAAGTCACTTCAGCTCTCCTTTTCAGCCTGCTTTTTCAAGAGTATTTCCTTTTATCTGGTACTGTTTTTCACATGGCTACTTTAATTTGATGTACAAAGTAAGTTAGAAAAATCTTGTGACCTTGCCATTGAAGATGAATGACATGACCTAAATTGTTTTCATTGTCAATAGTGAGAAACATTTTGGCAACACTTCCCTTCCACTGTCCCCAAAAACATCACTTTGTCTGGAAACTGCCATTAGTACCCACTTTGGTTTCCAAAATCATGCTGGCAGGATATTTTTTAAACGTCTAATGAAATGATCCAATGTAAAAGATCACCAGTAAGTTCAATATTCTAGGACAGGATTTCACTAACATTGAATAACTCCGATCTCACCTCATGATGAGTAATTGTGTCATTATTCCTAAAGTCCCATTTATTTAAGTAAAAATAGTAGCCTGACCCATTACATAATTTTAAAAGAACATGGCAGAAATATTGCAGACATTTCAGGCTAAAACTAAACATTTATTTTTTTGGTGTACACACTTGCTGATCATTAGAAATTGCAGTACCATGACAAATAGATTGCATTAAAATTATGTTAAAGACTGTCATTATTTTGGAATGACCTCATAGCATGACAAAATAAACTTTGCTACAGTTTATAACTTCCTATAATGAATGTTGCTATACCTTGCGTTATCTAGCTTGATAGTATCCTGGAATACACTATTTGTGCCTATAAAATTAATAGCCCAATCAAACAAGCTTTAACCCAAGTATTTCAGTTTAAATCCAACTTCAGGAAAAGCCCCAAAAGAAGTAAAATAAAGTGGTTTGTGTCAAATTAGTGTTTGCAGAGCTTCTGAGGCAATTTTTCTCCCCCCCCCCCATTCAGTGCCAACATCCATACTATTCTGAGGTGGTTTTCTCTGGAGAGGGGGTTTTTCTCTGAGGGGGTTGCAGCGGGGCAGTTAAGTTGACAAAGTTCATTTCAGTCCCTATTCCTCTGACAAAGGATTTGCCAGATCAAAATGTCTCTTTTCACTGGAGGGACACTAATGATACTAATGATGCTGGAGGTATACGTCTAATTATCTTGACCCATTTCAGTCTGAGTTCAGACGTGGGTTGAATACAGGATTGGCATTGGAAACTCTCATGTATGACTTTATTTAGGAGAGGGCTAGGGAATGCAACCCTGATGCTCTTGTTTGATATACTGTTTCCTTGTGGCTCATCTCTGTGAATGGAGAATTGGTGGCACCGGGCTTCCATGCTTCCACTCCTGTTTATGGGATTATGTTATTTGCACTCTAGGGAGTTGTATTGTGGGATGCTGTAAAGAACTAGTTTGTCCCCACTGCTGTTTAATATCTATATGCAGCTGCTGGGAGTGGCCACGAGGAGATTTGGAATACGAAGGTTCGAGTGACACCTAGTATGTGTCTCTGTTACATCTGAATCAGGAGAGGCTGTAAATTTTATTAACTGGTGGCTGAGGGCAGTTGTGGGCTCAATGAGGCCCCCAAAGCTAAGACTGAATTCTGGCAAGAGGGAGAATTTGTGGGTGAGCAGTTCCAAGGATTTGAGGAATTTAGCAGTTCTGGGTGGGGTTACACCCAATGTGAAGGAACATACTGCAGGCCCATGTAACCTCAGTGACAAAGATCACCTATTATGATCATCAACCGGTATGCCAACTATACCTTTTCATACACTGATAGTCTCACAATTGGGCCACTGCAATATCCTCTAGGTGGGCTTCCCGTGAGGTTGTTCTGGAAGCTGCAGCTGGTGCACAATACGAAGGTCAGGTTGCTGAGTGGAACATCTGACCATTCATATATTGCACCTGAGCTGAGGGAACAAGTTTTCCACAATGTGTGTGTGGCCATTGAGAAAGTTGTCTGATGAAGTCTGCTAGACCCTGTGGGTCACAGGTAGGGTGGGCTGCATATTGGAACTTATCAGACCATGACAGATTAAGGATGAAACTGTGTATCTTAGTATGTATTTCTTATTTGTTTGAGAAAAGTTCAATAGAAACAACAGATGAAACTGGAAGATCTTATTCAAGTATGCTACAATGAAGCTAGTGGTTTTGACATTATGACATGAGCAACTTTTCCAAAATAACTCTCAAGTCTTATCTGTTGACAGTGTTTCAGAGAAAACAAGGCCTACTTGATTAGTCTTTCTAAATATATCCTCCTAATGAAGAAGCATTGGTTATTGTTCCTCAGGATGACTGAAATGAGAAATTCTCTTACCAAAATATGCACAAATATTCATGGAAAGAATCCTGTTTCCTTCTATCATATACATATATGTGCAAAATATGGATAACAGCATGTCAACAGTGCTGTTGAAGCAGAAAAGCTTTGTTTGGAAATAAAATGCCCCCAATGTGTCAATATGAACTTGGATTCCAACATATGCAAACATTTGATATTCTTTTTTTGCCTTAAATGTTTAAAAAGTAGCAGGATGATAAAAAAATGTTAGGAAATGTGTGCATGAAAAAGAATTAAGACATATAGTGTGCTCTCTCTCTCTCTCTCTCTCTCTGATGAAATAAACAAAATGACCTTCTGGTGCAAAGACACTGATCATGGGCAAGGGACCCTTCAGTACAATTGTTAAAAAATAATATTTCTAGCCTGGTAGTTACAGACTTCAGTGGCACCATTAAAAACCACCTGAGTGGCATTTGTGTTAATGAAACACCTAAGATCTTTTTCAGGAGATAGGGCCCCTTCCATACAAAATAGTAAGGAAATAAATATTCAAATGGAAAAAGAAAGAATTACACACACAACACATATCCATGAAAATATCTCATTGTACATAGATAAGCCAACAGACAAACATACAACACATTTATAGAAAACTAATCATTGTCCTGGCAATTAGTACAGTTTTTATTTATTTATTTATTTATTTATTATTTTAATGTGATTTTTTTGTTCAGGTTCCTACTATCACTACTAATATGAAATGGGACAGAATAATATAATGGATGAACCCATGCAAAAGTGATATTGGGTGGTATTCAGTAAAGTTGCTGTCAGCGCTGCCCAAGGTCCCAGCTCACACAAGACCAACGCTGCTTCTTCCTCAAGTTAAAAAGTCTTTATTGAAGTTCAGTTTCATTTCCAGACGCGCAGCGCGCAACGCTACGTCTATGCCTCAGACCGTAGAAGTCCCATCTGAATCTCCTCCCCCCTGACACCAGCTTAAGATTCTAGCCTTACTCCACCTCTTCCTCTGTTCCTTCTTTCTCTGGGTCCTCCTGCTAGTCGGAGTCTCAGCCCTCCTCGATTCTTCTGACGCCGAGTCCGCCGACTCTTCTCCCCCCCTCCTTCGGGCCTTAGGACCTGGCTCCCAATCCGGGTTTTCTGCTGTCCCGCGCTCCTCCACATTTGAACTTGGCGCGCGCGCGCAGCCTCCCACTTTCCTTCTGACCATTACACTTGTGTCACTGCTCCCTCTTTCGGGGAGGCTAGCTGGACCTGGCCTTCCCTCCGTTTCCCCACTCCCCGATGGAGGAGAAGCTGGTCCTGACTCATGTGACTCTTCCCCCCCACTGTGCTCTGGTGGGGGAACTGGTCCTAATCCTCCGCTACTCCTTTGGGATTCCCCTCTGGTTCCTTGTTTATGGATCGTCCCCCCTGGGACTCGCCTCGCCCTTACCATAGGCGTCCCCTCCTGGGAATCTTCTGATTCGCTGGAGAAGCTCATGGAATCTCTCGGGCCACTGTCATATTCCCCTACGCTCCCCTCTGATTCCTCTCCTCCGCTCTCTATTTGCTCTCTCCCCTGCTCTTCTGCTCCTGAGCCTCTGACAGTTGCACTCAGAGATCAACAAACACGAGTGGCTTAAGTCAATTTATTTCAGTGGGTCTACTTTGAATACAACTTAGTTGGATACAACTTGCAGACCAAAAATCTTTTGAGGAAATCTCTCTGTTTCATTCATTTGACATGTGGACTACATGAAAAGCAACCTCTTCAGGTTATTATTTAAACACACAGCTCATTTTAATTGTTCATCAAGGCTGAGCTTTAGCACCACCAGTTGGGTTTTGTTTGTTTTTGTTTTGCTTTAGGATTGTTCATAGTCCTTTCAACAAAGGTCCTGTAGTCCTTTCAACAAAAGTTGTGCTGTAAGGTGGACATATGGCTCTTAAAAAACAAAAACAAAAAAACAGGGTTTGGATACCTTCATGTCTTTGTCTTGTGCATCTCACTAATCATGCATCAGAACATATGGGTCAGCCTTCTTCTTCAAAACAAAACTTTACTTCAGAAATATAACCTTCAAAAGAGTGATTGCTCCACAGAATTCACAAAGATCAAGTTTCTCAAGCGCCGCCCCTGCTGTCAAATACAGCAGCATCACAAATAGTCTGTGCTAGACACAACCTTTCCTTCAGCTAAACCTTTCCACAGATATCTGGCAAGCTCCACAATTAATGTGCTTTCTGCAGTTCTTTGGAATCAGTATTTCTCCCACATTAGTCGGCATGGCTCTTTTCAGTCACCTCTCTATTCAATATATCAAAGCAGCTATTAGGAAACACTTGCTACCTTGAGATCATGTCCTTTGCATGCTTCAGTTCTCCTGTGAGAGAATACATCTTCCCTTCTTCTGATGTCTCTCACAGTGACAGCATTTTTCACTCGGAGGCAACTAGTATGCACTTTAACATGCAGAGGCAAGAAGCAAGCACTTTACGTCATTTTAAATATAGAGACATCCTGCCCAGGCAACTGTGTGAGCTGCAAACAAATTCCTAAGTACTTTGTGGGGTGGGGAGAAAGAGAGACTTGTGCATCAATCAAAAGTATCATGGCAGTAAAAATAGGTCAGTGAGACCTAATTATACCAACTGAAAACATATAGCCAAAGCAACCATTCACGCTGAAGTGAACATTGCAGAAGCATTTAGGTTTGCTTTTATTTTTCCCAAAACAACAAAAATATACACGTCAGGGAGTGTGGAGGAAACAAGATTAGGAAATCCCACTATAGCACATTTGTTCTTGTTTCTTTTCTTTTGTGCTGGGCTGTTCTCATTCTGTGACACCAGTCTGAGCCATTGGAAGCACAAGATGCACACAAACTGAGCTGAGACATCGAAGCCAGCCCTTGCAGAATTCACTTCAGAGCCTGAATGGGTCACACTGGAAGGTGGAGAATGGAAGCAAGAGCTGCCACCTTGACCTGCCAGGGGAGAGGTTTCCTCCTCTCTTTCTCTTGGATACTAAAGGGGAAAGAAAAGGGAGAATCTGAAATATGACCTTCATTATTATGAATAAATGAATGCTGGATGGTAATCAAAGTGTAATAGGAACAGAAGGGCAGCAGACATTGGGTGTTGTCATATCTACCTCTCAGGCTTTGGGGAATCGGCTTCCTCCTCTGTGGCAGTAAATAAGAAGTTCAAACTAAAGGAACGTCTTACCGGTTAGATAATTTAATAATCACAGTGAGAGACAAAAGAACACGTCTCCCAAGAATGGCGGTGCTCCCAGTTAAGGCTCACTCCCCCCTCCATCCCTATTAATCTATGTCACTTCATGTCTTGTAATCTGATCTTGTATCCTCTGTGCTTTCTGTTCTGAGACTTTCTGAGCTCTTCTCGACCTTGGGGAGGGCGGTGGAGGAATGCTGTCCAACAACTGTGAATCTGTTAACCTTCTCTCTCCCAGTGTTGTTTCTTCTTCTTCTTCTTCTTCTTCTTCTTCTTCTTCTTCTTCTTCTTCTTCTTCTTCTTCTTCTTCTTCTTCCTGCTCCTCATCCAGTATTTCCCAGCTTCTGCCTTCTGAACTATGCCCCTCTGCAAACCACTGTTCCAAATCTACGTTGTCCTCCTGCTCCTGGGAAGATTCAGGCTCAGGGGGAGGGGGTGGCTCACACCATTCTGCCACAGTGCATGCCTCCTCAGCAAGGTCCCTGACACTACCTTTTGGGGGAAGACTAAAAGGTCAGGGGTGGCATAGTAAACGTTTGCATTTGGAAGGGCGCAGTTTCAATCCCTGGCATCTGCTAGGTAGGGCTAGTAAAGACACTAGTCTGAAGTCCTGCCAGTCAGTGTAGACAAGAGTGAACTAGATGGAGTAACACGGTTGAATAAATGAATGCTGGATGGTAATCAAAGTGTAATAGGAACAGAAGGGCAGCAGACATTGGGTGTTGTCATATCTACCTCTCAGGCTTTGTTCTTTGCATCAGACTTTGCATCAGAAATCCAATGTTCCACTCCACAGGATGAGCAGAAGGGCCTTTAAATGAACGGAGGTGGGCACACAACATTTTATAAATGTAAACCTGCCTATCTCCTTCCCCTCAGGAAGAGATAAGCTCCCCATAGTAAGGCATCAGGACTGGGCTGATTTAAAGATGGCTTGGTCCCTATGCTCAGATGTGTACTTTTCTTGTTCAAGAGCTCAGTAGAACACAGATGGTGTCACATTTAGTCCTTACTCTTTCCTATTAGTGTTGGGAAAGATTCCTGTCTGAAACCCAACGGACAGGCCCTGCCAGTCAGACAGTACTGAGCTTGGTGGCCTATGGTCTGACTTCCTAGAAAGAAGTGTTCAGTGAGCCAACACTATGCCTAATGATTTGCCCTTTTTCTTATCCAGTAGCTGCACTTTTTATGTAAAGGCAAATGCTTTTTTGTTAAGTTGCATGCTTTCGAGCCAAGTCCCCAGCTGCTCTCCTCTTTCCTTTTAAGAAATGACAGTCTTATGCCAATGAGGATGGAGTGCTTAGCCAGCAGCCTTTTTTGTGCTGGGAATAAGAACATTATATTAAAAGGTGGAAGGGAAAACCGTCTGCACCAGAGGCACAATTAAGATCACAATGCGTCACATTAATAAGGAGGACATAGATGAAGGCAAAGATGAAGCATGGGCTTCTGCAAAGCATACCGAACAATTGTACCCATTCAGATTCACAAAATGGTTGTGGCATTCAGTGTATCCCTTCAATTTGGAGACCTATTAGTCAAGCAGAAAGGTGAGAATGGAGACAACAATTGCCTTTTGTCTCGCCGACTGTTGCAATAGTACAAGGGATGGCAGCATTCCACATATTCAGTTAGCTGTATAATAATAGTGGGAAGATAATTTGCATTGTCGGTGAGACATATTCATTGACCACTACCCCAATACAATCCTATTGCCACTAATGTACTTTCTCAAACGGTGAGAGGTTCCAGGGACGGCACTTACTTGATTTTGGTTCCCTTTGGACGGTGAGATAATTGGAGGCTTAAAGAGTTTCTGTAATGGCTCAGTTTATTTATAAATACATACACTCCCTGCCCCCCGCCCCCCCCCCCAAAGCTGGACTCAACTGGTCTTTTCTGGAGCTCAAAATCAACTCTTCCCTTTCAGCCATGTTCTGACTCAAGCTGCCATTTCTTTGTTCTTATACACACAGAGACCTAGAAAACATTGTCCTTAGTCAGTGGAAAGAGCATGTACCCCCTCCCCTTAGGACTGAAAGACTTTAAGCAGTCCTCTTTTTTTTAACCCATTAACTCTTTAAAACCCCTTTGAAGTTGCCACCTTATATCAGATGATTGGCAGGTGGAAAGCCCTGCCCACATGTTAAAGTGGTATTGGCTTACATGGGGTAGGAGAGCTGTGGTTCCTGCCTGCTGTGCTCAAAAGGTCTTCCTCACCTCTGCTGCTCTGGAATAGGTCAGTCAGTAGAGCATGAGGCTCTTAATCTCAGAATCATGGGTTCAAGCTCAGTGTTGGGGAAAAGATTCCCCTCATTGGACTAGATGACCCTCATGGTTCTATTCTATTCTATTCTATTCTATTCTATTCTATTCTATTCTGTTCTGTTCTGTTCTGTTCTGTTCTGTTCTGTTGTTCTGTTCCTTCACATCCGGAATGAATACTTGACAAATTAAGCATTTCTTTTAAAAGCTGTAGAATCATAAGAGTTGGAAGGGTCCCTGAGAATCTGCTAGTCCAACCCCCTGCAAAGCAGGAATATGTAGCTGGAGTTGAACCTGCAACCGCAACTTTTTCAGCACCATGTTCTAAACCAACTGAACTATCCAGCTAATAACATAACAAGGAATATATTGTGCAAATCAAACCACATACTTGCAGTCTGGTACAATCTGTACAGAGGGTGGAATGCTAGAACGAGACAAAGAAGGCCTCCTTCTGTAAGAGACCTGCTCCCCTAAGCCTAATGGTCGCAGAAGGCCAGGTGAGAAATCTTTCACCTCTGCCTTCAGAGAGTTTGCCTTTTCCAAATGTTGCAGGTAAATTCACACCCAAATTAAGGTGGAATCTACACACATTAAAAAAAACGCTGTAAAAATGCTTTTTTTAAAAAAAAGTTTTGAAAAATACATTGAATCTGGCATAGCTCACTGTTGCCATCTAGTGTCACATTTGTATATTGCACCTTGCAACACATTTAAAACATTTTATTTGCAGCTGTATAGCTGAGTCCTAAGGCTGGGAACAGCATTTCTTAACATGTATATATAACACATCAGAGTGCTGTGCATATTTTACATAGGTTAGTTTGTCAGCAGTGGCTTAGCGTTGGTTGCTGGCGCCCAGGGCAGGGCAAGTGTTGTGCCTCCCTGGTAGACCCAGCAGCCCCTTGTCCCCCCCACACTATGCCACTGCTTGACAGCAACACTGTAAGGGAGTTGCGTCATTAATTAGACACAAATAGGAAATTTGTCTTTTCTCCTGCACAGTACTGGATACAGACTGTTTATGTTTATTCATTTTCACCATATGTTCTGAAATGAGACAAGTGTATGTTTTCCATATAGCACAGGTGGACAGAAGACAACAAATTACCCAAATCACGGCAAGCATTCTATGACCTAAGAGCAACCTGACAGTAGTAGCAAGAGGGCATTGGCTAAAAGCACAGTTTGATTGCTTGCCCTTGTAAACTAGACAGTTGACCCATGATAAATGTGCTGTATCAACAATGTCCAAAGCAACCTTGAGAATACCTGAACATAACTGCTTTTAAGCAGATCCAGCTCAGAAAGAAGAAGTTGTCTGAAAGACTAGAGGGCTGGACGGAAGCACAGAGAAAGAAAACTAGAACATGATGAAATAACAAAAAACATAGTTGGAATGGCTATTAGATACTAAGGACAGTTTCACTAAAGTATTCCAAACTAAGCTAGAACATCAACACAGTTTTTTATGCTCATCTAACAAAGTAGATGAGACAAAGGAAATGTGTGAATAGCACTCAAGTATCTTTCAAGTTTTGAAAATAGCAGAAGCAGAGGGGTCAAATATAAATCAAGACCATGTTTAGGAGAAGTGGCTTTTCTGATTTAAAATCCTCCCCTGCTAAAGTTATTGTGTGCCCTGTTAGGAAAAACAACACACACACACACACACACACACACACAGCAAATAGCAGCTTGAGGAGGCTCATTACAATAGGGCATGGGAGGGGTTAAAACTTTCCCTTTCCTCTAGCAAACCCTCTGATTTGTTTCCCCATCCCATGGCTTCTATTTGAGACCACACCTACTGAGGCCTCCCTGACAAAGGCGGAGAAGCACTTAGGCTACTTTCTTAGTCCAGCATTAGAATTACTATGGTTGTTAAAACACTATAATTTTAAAGTTCTCATTCATATGTACACTTGCCCTTTGCCATCTATGATGCTAATGCTCAACCTTGTTTTGACCCTGAGAAAGAAGAATTATGAATAGCATGGTTCAAAGGACTTTTGTTCAAGAGGGAAGGATTACAAAGGATACAGTAAGGACTTGGCAGGTTTTGTGCTCAAAAGACGTGGCAACTTAGTCTGTTTCCAGAAGTCAAATATTGCTCTAGGAGAAAACATACTGTGGGCTAATAGATTCTTTTCATTTTCCACAAGCAATGACCTTTTAAAGTCTTGGGAGTTTAAATAAGCTCTCTTTTTTTGTTACAGCTAAAACAATAGCTCCAAACTAATTTTTTTAGGTGGGGAAATGAAACTGAATTAGCTACACATTAGGAGAGTCTCTCTTGTCCCCTCTTTCCTCGCTGTGCTTCTCTTTCTATCTACTTTCTTCCCACGTGACCATTCCCTCCCCCTCTTAATGAGAATACCCTCTCCTATAAATCAACCATTAAACTTTATGGCCCGGCAGAAAATTAACAGTAAAAATGTCAACAACAAATTTCCCTGGCCCTCCAGAAACAAAGAAAAACATTCCTTGCTTTCCTCGAGTTTCTGGCATACGGAAAGTTAACAGAGGATGCTCTGCTCATAAAATTCAATGGCTTCTCCTGCAACACATGATGCAGCTATAAAGGGGAGTAGATTGTGCATATTTTGACAGACCAGGAACTCTTTAGTATACATCAGTGTTCTTTCTTGAACTACTAATAGGAACACCTTACAGGCTTTACAAATAAGCAAGTTTGCAATGCTTCCTAGAAAAAGGTTCAACCTCTGTTTGCGTAATGCCAAATAACTGAACCTTAGGATTCTGGAATCAGAGATTTACCTTGGACATGGGTTGAACTTTGATTATCTGCATCTGTATTCTGGACCAGGGGTAGCTGGTATGCTATTTTCCAGATGCTGCTCAACTACAACTCCCATCATCCTTGACTACTGGCCATGCTGGTTGGGCTGCTGGGAAATGAAATTCAACAGTATCTGGAGAGCATCATATTGCTGACTATTTGAAAGACTATATGAATGCAGGCAGAAAATGAACTGTGGCAGATAGGTATAGGTCTGCAAGCACTTTTTATTGGCCTTCCTCCTGGGCTGCAAACAGTAGCTTAACCTTCAGAAATTTAGCTGAATCTTTATCTGACATTGAGATAAAGCAAGTGAAGAAAGCTCTCCATACTTTTTATGCATGTCAAGCCACTGATAATGACATAAAGGCACCTCCAATAAAAAAAAGTTGGCAATCTCTGGAAGGCTGACCTTGTTTAGCAAGAGATACTAAGACAAGTTAATATTTGATTTCGCAAGAAGATATATTTTACAGTTATCCTAGTTGTGCACACAAAATGATGTATTTTAGCAGATTAAACAAATAGTTATAGCAATGTTTTAAATGGAATGTAGGCATGCAGACATTTGACACTTGAAATCCATATGCCATAGGCATAGAAATCTCAGCTTTTGAGAGAAAGCCAAGATAGTAGCTCCTCCAGTTGATGAATATGAGCCTGAGCACTTTCTAGCTGTAAAATGAAAAGGGTCATCGTACAAATGGGATCGTTCCTCCTATCAAACAAGGTAAAATGATTTCAAACCATCTGCAATACACATTAAAAATGTAGCCACTAGTGCATTTGCCATCTGGTTTAGTGACTTTTTATGATACTCTAAAAACTACCCTCCAATGGCATCTCCTTTTTTTCCACTGGTGGGTGATGGTTGTAGTTACTATCAATGTCAAAACTCTTTGTCTACAGGATAGAAATCAGCCTTGCCAGCATTTCAAAAACTGGCCAGTAGTTTTGCTAGTACACAGCTTTGGCAGTAAAGAAGCCATTACTGTGGCAGTGAATTTTAGAAGGGGAAAAAAGAAGAAGAATCTAGGTGGAATTCATAAAGCATTCCCATTTGATTCATACTTGAGAGGGGCTGAAATGTAATTCCCGATACAAGCATAAGACACCCCCCAAACTCTCATAAGCATGTACAAAACATTTCAACAGGGTATGCACCCAAGGCTTTTTTGTTTAAAGGTTGATCATTTATTGAATACATACTTGTATTCAATCATAAAAGACATTATTTCTATTCATCAAACTAAAAAACCCCTAAGTTTAACTTAATGAGCAACTAAACTTAAACAATACCATTTTAAATTTAGAAAGGGAGAGAAAATACCTTTTTTTTTCTTTTGTAGGTGTATACCAGATATATAAGGGATGCGGATGGCGCTGTGGGTTAAACCACAGAGCCTAGGACTTGCCGATCAGAAGGTCGGTGGTTCGAATCCCTGTGATGGGGTGAGCTCCCGTTACTCAGTCCCTGCTCCTGCCAACCTAGCAGTTCGAAAGCACGTCATAGTGCAAGTAGATAAATAGGTACCGCTCTGGCGGGAAGGTAAACAGCGTTTCTGTGCACTGCTCTGGTTAGACCTGACCCGGAAGCTGTACACCGGCTCCCTCGGCCAATAAAGCGAGATGAGCGTCGCAACCCCAGAGTTGGTCACGGCTAGGCCCTTTACCATTACCTTTACCAGATATATACATAGATAGTCAATTTTCATTATCTGTATCTTTAACCAGATGAGGTAGCCAAAACTGACCAAAACAGATTAAGATTTCTTCATTTTCCATTCCTAGAGTATGCGATGTTTCTCACCAGATGAGCAAAAGGTGACCAGTGGAGCTCAAACGAAGACAGATCTATGAGACGTAGACAAGTGCAGTCAGAAGAAAAAGGCTGGAATGGACCTGCAGCTTCTGCCTACATCTGCCTCCTTCCTTAGTGCCACTGCTGGAGCCAATCACCTCCCCCCTGCTTTCAGAGACAGATGCTGGCAAGAGCTGCATATCTCATGCAGATGCCTTCCAGCCTTTTTTTCCTGCCTACCTCTATCTCTGCCTGCTTTCCTCTTCCTACCTTCTGCCATTGATTCACTCTCACTACCGCTTTCCTGCAGGTTGTGGCAGCTGACGGAGCCAGATTGCCGCTCTGTACTTTCTCCTCCTCACCATGATATCATTTTTTGAATCATTCGGGGGTGCCTGGGCTGGAGTCATGTGTGAAACTGATTGTACAAATATTTGTAGGGTACATCAAGGACTAGACACTGGAAACAGGTAAGTCCAGTGATTCCTTAACTGTTTGCATGAGAAACTATTTCAGGGAGGACCTGTAGCATATGAATGACTTCTCTGTTAGCATGGACGAGAAGTGAAAAATCCAATCTTTATTCCTTCATAAAAGAATATGGGCAAATGCAACCTTCATTTCAGCAAAGAAAATCCTTTTCAATCACATTGTCACTTTGCTACAGAAGAGCCACGTATTAGAAGAATAAAATTGCAGATATATATTCGGGAATGGTCATTTGTGTGCATGTTGAGCCTAGTGATATTTTCACTTGAGAGCTATTTAGATTTCAATTGAATTTAGGGTCTTCATTGATTCCTTAGGTCACTGACAGTCCACAGCGCTTTCAGTTTTCAAATTGTTCTCTCTTATATTTTATTTGATGTATGCAAACAGAGACTTGCTTTTTTAAAAAAAAATACTTTGCTGCTCTGACATTTTATAATTCCAATTTTCAAAGAAAACTTTGCAAAGTAAGCCACAAAATAATGTTCTGCCTGTTGTAAGAAGAAAGGGAGGGGGGAAAGGCACAATTCATGCGGCTAAGCGGTCACTGATTTGTTCAGGTAATCTTCCTTAAATCCCATCTGTTCTTTTTTGATTCTCCAATTGACCTTCAGTGTGCGTTTTGTTCAAAACCAGGGTGAAGATTAATTGGTTTTAGTTCTGATTTGTGCCTAGATCTCAGAATTAAATGATGACAGTACCTGAGAGAATTAAAGGAAACAATGTTAACTGAAGCAAAAATAATTTTATTCCCTTTAGTTAACCTCCATTTCCCCCCTTGGGAAGAGGAAGGCCAGTTCAGAGATGTTTCAGCCCAAGGACAAGAGGGTGCCCTCTGAGCAGACTGCTAGTGAAATCTTATGTCAGCACTTGGTGACAGGGGAACATCTTCCACTATACCTGAGGGCAGCAGGCTGCTTTAGGAGGCATGCACAGTGAGGAACAGCTGTGGGGCTCAGGAGGAATTGCTGCTTCTCAAGCATCTTCCACCTGAGGCAGCAGCCCCCCTTTGTCTAACAGTAAAGCCAGCTCTGGATTTGAGGTGCTGGAGATCTTCTTCCTCTGCCTCACCTGCTTCTGAGGTAAGCCCTCTTGTAGAGCCCCATGAGTTGTTGCACATATACATAAACTTGCAGCTGAGGATGACACTTCAGGCATCAGATGAAGTAGACTGGGGTTCATAAAAGCATATGCCATAATAAAGGCAGGAGTTGTGAGCCTGGTGCCCGTGGATGCACATGTGCCTACATTCTTCCTCCCTCCTCCCACTGAAATTAGCTTTAAAGAAACATTCTGTGGTAGCCAATAGAATAGATAGCATCATGTGTTGGTGTAGGTGTGGCTCCCACAGCAGTTTCTCTGGCTTGCAAATCCAAAAAGGTTGGTGGCCCCTTGTTGTCCCAAGACCTTACCTCTGTGGCTTATCATGTGTCTGTGACTGTAACTCATAAGCTACTCCTGCTATAAAAACCAAGGGAGCGATTTTAACCCCAGCTGCTTCCTAGAGGGGCTTAATGGAGCACCAGGGCTACCAGTACATCCACACCCTCACTGTCCATGCTAAGTGGGCTGAAGGTGGGGCCTAGATTGAGCCCAGTGCCATTGTGTGATGGCTGTGGGACCACCATGAGATCTGATGTATCACTGTCTCAGCCACATCTGCAGAGCTTCCTGATTCAAGTCTTTCCACTGGCTGCCAGTTGTGGAAATCATGCCCATTGAATGGGTGGAACAGGGAGCTCCATGCTGATAAAAGGACAGGAAATACATTCCTAGAGGCAGAGGCAAGTTGAGGGCCACCTACGCGCAGTCCAAACCCTCCTGCCCCAGCCTGGAGCAAAACGGGTTTTGATTGCACTGTCAATTATCTCTATCGTATTTGGGAATATTCCAGGATGAGTGCCAAATGCATGCTTTGTGGATTGTAGGTATAATCTTATCAAAATTAATCAGGAATAGTTTGTTTCTGGAATTAGAAGTATTGGTAATTTAAGGCAGAGTTTCAAACAGCCTTACAATAATGAAACATATGATTAATGTCTGCACTGTAATTACCTTGTTTTCCCCAAATATGCCAAGGTTAGCTTATGGGCAGGAGGGAAAAGCAAACTGGCAAGTCGCCTTACCGTCCAACTGAGTGTCTGATTCCAAGCTAATTATACACCTGGAATGATACATTCATTTTCATGAATTACAATAAGATGCATAATCCAGCACTGTTAATTGTTTTTCTTCCCCTCACCATAAATTGCAGTGGTCATTGGCCTTGGAAAGATAAAATCATGGAAAAGGCACATTTGCACACATATTAAAATGTAATATACAGATACAATTTTTAAGTGCAGCATATTCACACATCCTACATAGAGATTCAACAATGCTACTAATTTTTTTAAAAAAATGAGTAGATTTTCTCAACTGACTAGGGAATTCTTATTACGCCTTGAACTTTCTGTTGTTGCTGCTCCTCAAGGTTGAGCTCCAAGGCCAAAGCAACTCCTCAAAGCTTCTGGCATGGAAGCCTTCAATGAGCAATTGCCTTTGGTGTTTTACCATATTGCTTCCTTCTTTGCTGTTGAGTCCATAAACCGCCTTGGACTGTGGCTATAGAGCCTCGTCCTTTTTTGCTTGAGCTTCAGTAAGAGAAGTTGGTCATGAAAGTTTATTCTGCTGCTTATCCTACCTTGTTTCCTGTGGTAACACAGATACAGGTTTTTTCACGGCTGGCATGATTTCATACTTGTAAACCACTTAGAAAACCATTTTGGTATGTAAGTGGTATCATAAATTAATAAATGATAACAATGTAAAAAAACACATTTGGCAGTATGACAAGCAAGCACTTCAGATGCCTCTTTCTTTGTCAGTCAAGCAGAATATAAATATGAATGGATCAAACACTGAGCATTGACTTTTGTTTATAACCTCACCAGTTTCTAAATAACTTAGTACATTCCTGGGGCTAAGTTAACTCTGAATTTTGGTTTTCAGAAACTACAGTGCTGAACACATGGAACATCAGCAGAAAACCCTGAGAATATTTTGTCTTTCTTCTTTTTCTTTTTCTTTCATACTGTTGTTCATTTTAGTTTCTTGGAGCTAAATGGAATAAATAGAACTCTTCATATTCTATTCTCTGTCTTGTAAGGAAGCATTGAGTTTCACACAGGAAGAGAGGTCTCCGTCAATGTTTGAAAAACTCACTCATTGTATGAAAAGATATGCTGTGAAGTACCAGCCAATGAAACTTTTGCAAATGTTGCTGTTTTCTTAAAGTTAAGCTTCAGATCCCAATGAACTGAGCGTTGATGCTGCATGAGGTAGACCCCTGAAATCTTTTATTATTGTCTCTGAAACATTTTTATATTCTTCAGTTATAGAAGAATTCCTAAATCTAGTTTGTAAAGGATATCACTTCTTGATACCCCCTCACCGCATCCCAGCAAATGTGGAAGAATATATGCCTCTGAAATAGTTTCTTAGTTTCCAAAAGAAAATTTATTTGTTCATGCAGGAAAGAACTTCCTATTTTGACTGCTCATTTTCAATTCTTCCTTTTTTACTATTCTGTTTTAATATGTTTAAAAGAGTCACTTTTTTATAAAAAAATAAAATAAAACTAGTACAGCCAATCAGTCAATAAATAAAGATTTGCAAATGGATGGTTTTCAAAAGATTTATGCTGCTAATTATTTATGTAACCAAAAGGCTGCTTTCATTGCTTTCCAGGTCATATGAGACAGAATGACACCTCAAGGTCATGAGCCCAGGCCCACTGAACTCAATGAGACTTCCATCTAAGTAGACATGTAAAGGACTGCACTGCAACTATCTTAATCTTAGACATGGTTTTAATATGGCATATTTTATCAAAGAAAACGGTGTTTGATTTTGCTGTTTGCAGCTCCTTTTTTTTAGTCAAGCTTATAAATGCATGAACAGAAATTGTGTGTGTGTGTGTGTGTGTGTGTGGAGTCAAGAGTGAAGAAACAAGTTTTAAAAGGGCATCAGCATAAACAAAAAATATGAACATCTCATTGATTTTTTTGTTGCCAATAATTGTGCATAGTGGCATAGGGCCTTCTAACGTTGCAGAAATTTATATTTAAAGAAGATTCCGATTATCCTCCTGTGCTGTATACTTTATCCTCCTTAATACTTCTGCACACTGTATTGATTCCCATAACCTTTGTCTTGTAGTTCAGTTGATGCAGTTCTTCCCATCTGAACTTAGACAGAAAGCTGTTGCATGGTGGTTAGGTGACCAACAGGGATGTGCCAGAAAGTTCCTGCTTCAAATTTAAGCTGTCATTAACTCATAGGGAAGGGGGTGGGAGCTTGAGAAAAGACATGATCTCTCAGTCTAAGCCTGCCCTCAATAATATGAAATAATATGAAATATACCCTTCTCTTACATGCTTCCCACATCTCATGTGGTGAGACATCCAGCAGCAAAGCCAAAGAGAAAAATTTGCTTTGAATAACAGAATATTGGAGACTTACAGTGCAAGCTCTGTAAGAGCTTGTGGGCCCAGGCACAAGGAACCTTCGGTCAGCAGTGCCCGTATCCTGGGAAGGTGCAAAAAACAATAATCTTGGGTTCTAATGGGCCACAACTTTATTGATTGCATACCATATGTATGTGAATCTAATGTGTCATCAAATCTAATGTGCACCCTAATTTTTGCAATGTAATTTGGTCAATAAAGGTCTCATTACATTCGAGTAAATACGGTGCATAGGTTTTGGTATGTATTCTGAATCAACCAACTCAGACTCTTGGTCTATTATTTTGCAGGGTTGATCCTGGTTAAGAATCTCCCTATGACGTACATCAAATAGGGGTGGCCTCTCATACCGCTCATTGGCCCCTCACTGGGCATCCGGACAGAAGCACCTCCCCCTGGAACCCTTTAACGGGGTACCCCCAATTCCCTGGTGGGCTCCCAACTGCTTCCCCTCTCACCCAGACTAGGGATCCAATCCAATGCTTTCCCCACATTGCTATGAGGTAGGCAAAACCCTCTGGATAGGCCCCATTTGTCAGCAGCCAATGGTCACCCTGGCCTTGCACCATGGTTGCTCAGGGACACAATCGCCGCTTGTCATCATACGAAGTTAAGCGGTCCTTGCTGGTTGAGCCCAAATGCCCATCTAGAGTTTGGATTTGATATCCCGCTTTATCACTACCTGAAGGAGTCTCAAAGCGGCCAACATTCTCCTTTCCCTTCCTCCCCCACAACAAACACTCTGTGAGGTGAGTGGGGCTGAGAGACTTCAGAGAAGTGTGACTAGCCCAGGGTCACCCAGCAGCTGCATGTGGAGGAGCGAAGACGTGAACCCAGTTCCCCAGATTATGAGTCTACCGCTCTTAACCACTACACCACACTGGCTCTCATATAGTCTAGTCTATTATGCTATTCTGACAGTGACCAACCAGATGCCTATGGGAAGACTGCAAGCAGGACAGCTCTCTCCCCACATTGTGATTCCCAACAGTTGGTATTCACAGGGATACTGCCTTTCTTTTTGAATTTGTACAGATGCAAGTGGGTTAAACCACAGAGCCTAGGGATTGCCGATCAGAAGGTCGGCGGTTTGAATCCCCGTGACAGGGTGAGCTCCCGCTGCTCGGTCCCTGCTCCTGCCAACCTAGCAGTTCAAAAGCGCATCAAAGTGCAAGTAGATAAATAGGTACCACTCCGGCGGAAAGGTAAATGGTGTTTCCGTGCGCTGCTCTGGTTCTCCAGAAGTGGCTTAGTCATGCTGACCATATGACCTGGAAGCTGTACGCCGGCTCCCTCGGCCAATAAAGTGAGATGAGCGCCGCAACCCCAGAGTCAGTCACGACTGGACCTAACGGTCAGGGGGTCCCTTTACCCCTTTACCTTTACCTATGATGCACCTGCAAGTTTCCAAAACTTTCAGTTACTATCCTTCCCCATTACCAAAATGTACATGTACATTGTTTCATCCATCAAAATTTTGCAATTCAGCTCCCCAGGCAATCAGCATGTACAAAAATACATATTCTCAGGCAAAGCGTGCATGAGAAAACATACGTTCTTCACAGTGGTATGCAACACTGTATTATATTTTGTGGAATTCCAGAACAAAAGGTGAGAAATTCACACTAAAGTGCACATGGAATTTTCATGAGGACATCTTAAATACATATAAATAAATAAACTGCAGGTGGAGGCAGAAATATGGAGAACTGAAGATCTGAAAAACGAGAAACAGAGAAAAACCCAAAATGAGGGAATTTGCCCATCCCTGAAATCAACACTGCAGAACAATAGCAGGTAACCAGGCCGTGGCACTGCAAATGTCTTAGATGAAAAGGAGGTCTTCAGCAGGCAGCACAAACTAATATCATCTCTGCATAACAGAATGTTTTATAGACATTTAGAAAATTCAGATTTTAATTTGGTAAAGAGATAATTAATGTCCCCTTTTTTGTAAAAAGAAGATGGTGACAGAAAACTATCTCGTTAATTGAAAATTGGTGGACCAAATAAAGAAGGACCCTTTGCTATCTTGGGTTCAGTCTAAACAGAATAATGACATTGCCTACAATTTGCCACACACAATTAAGCATGGTTAGGTAAGCTCCATTGAAATCAATTTCACCTATTTAGGGTGTTCATCCCAGCATGGAAAGTTGTGCAAAGTCCCCCTCCATAAGCACACATTCATTAGCATTCTTTCAAGTCTACTGTATGTCAAGTGGGAACCTTATCTTCCAATAGCAAGAAACATCCTTCCACAGTGAAGACCATCTATTTTTCAAGAAATATTACTGAACCCAGTGTGGAGGAGCAAATAGTACCATTGCACCAGAAGCAGAACTTCTGTATATTTGGCAAGAGAGTGGATAAAGTCAGAAAATTCCCTACACTGTTCCTAATTCTTTGACACTCCCCACCCAAAATCAACCAAACATTTTGCAATTGTTGTTGTTGAGAAACATTCCATTTCATTATTGGTTGGGCAATTTGAATTAAATTAGCAATACAAATGATGTGTATTTTGCGGCTCTTGGTAAAAATTGCTACACTGAATGAAGGATGTAGATGCTACTAACTATTTATTTATGAAATAAATAAAATAATTTATTTTAATGTTGTTTTTCATGGTGATGTACATATAGTCTGAGACAACAGTGCATAGCTTCTTCCACTTTCACCACTCAGAAAATTCAGGCACCCTCCATTTCAAAAAGAATTGGCCTAGTAGTTTGAGTCACATTGATTTGAGTCAAATTGATTAATTGTTGTTGTATGTTACTCTAATGAAAATAGGGACCTCCTATCCCATTATTTATTTATTTATTATTAATTATTATTATTATTATACCCTACCCATCTGAATGGGTTGCCCCAGCCACTCTGGGCAGCTTCCAACAAATACAGAAACATAATAAAACATTAAACATTAAAAAAAACTTTCCTACCTATACAGGGCTGCCTTCAGGTGTCTTCTAAAGTTTTTAAAGTTACTTATCTCCTTGGCTTGGGGGTCGCATAACTCCATGCCCTCCCACATTTCTCCGATGAAAATAGGGACGTCCTAAGGAAAAGCAGGACATTCCAGGATCAAATCAGAAACTAGGACAGCTTCTGTCATTCCATGACTGTCCCTGAAAAATTGAGACACTTGGAGGGTCTGATATTTCAACAATCCCAAAGTTTGAGAGCCGGTAGCACAGACAATTGTAAATGTGTGGTCAACTGTTGTGCAACAACCCCATTGAAGAAGATAACAGTGGTTACCCAGACCTTGTTGCTGGTTTAAGCTACAGGGTAACAAGAATGTAGGTCCACCTCTGGGCCAGATAGAGAGTCCTGAAGAGCCACATTTGGCCCCAGGTTCTCCTCAGGGGAGCCTAAGTTTCCCCATCCCTGCATTGTGTGTCAAGGTCCCCAAGCCACCCCCTAAATAAATCACAATTAAAACAGAATTTTTGTTTAAGGTTTTTGGCATAATTTTGGCCACAACTTTATTAAAATACACAATGTGAGTGGTTGCTTAGGCATTGGTTATGACTATCTGTCCCTGCCTAGGGACAGAACTGACTTCTGCAACTCTGCAGAAGTCCGTAAGCGAAAACATTTTTTGGGAGAGAATGGAGCTGGGTGCCAGACCCTCACCTCTCTCCCTGCATGCTCCCAGGGGCTTGCCAGGGATTCGGACAAAAGTATGGCAAACCCCTGGATTCCTTTAATGGAATTCCCTTGAGGCAGCAGCATTGGAGGGGCAGGCACAGCCAATCCTTACCCTTCCACCAACCAATGCCTAACCGCAACCTTACAAGTTGTGACGATTTGCTATGCAGTGGCAAAAAACCAGATGGCACCAGCCAATCAGCCAAATGGACAAAATTCTTACCAGGCCTCTGCCCCAAAAGCAGACGACCCCATGATAGGCATAGCAAGGTCAAACGCAAAAGCCACAAATTAGGGAGGACGGGCGGGTGATAAGATGCACACAGCGAAAGAGAATGCTCAATGCTGCGTGCCAAGTATACAAAACCTTTGGGCCATCCCACAAATTGGCAACATCAAAATTTCCCCAACAACCCAAAATATCACAATCCTGGCCATCTAAACGATCCCGCCCAGCAACCAAAAGGGGGTGTCCTGCTAGACCCCACCGCAACACGTGCTCTCCATGAAGGAAAACACGCTTTGCATCTTGCTATGAGTTAGGAAAGTTCTGCAATAGGTACTGATACGCATGCACTCTCTCATGCCACAGGAAACGTTGCATGAAGTGATGGTAGCAGTACAAGGTGACATCAAAGCATAGCGAATACAGTATCGATTCATTCAGATCTTTGGGTCCTACTGACACATTGCTGATCTGGGTCAGGAAAGTGCCATCCAATGTCACATTGTAATTTCCTGTCCTTATTCGGTGGTTTGTTACCCCATGCCCACTCAAGCAAATGCACTAATACCTTGGAGACTCCTGGGGGTATGAGACTTCTGGTGGTTGCTTTTCCGCTTACAATGAGGGTCAGCTTGACCTGTGATGCTTCATTGGAAAGGAGTTTTCTGCTTCAAGGAACCAGCTTTTTTGTTCTCCTTTCTCTTACACGTAATGCACTGCTGCCGCAGCCTGGGTTTCTGAACTTCGTGGTAAAACAGCACACAGCACGAAACGTCGAGTTGTCCACTGCCATCCCTGCCGAGGAAAAGATTGAACTTTTTATTTCCTGCAAGGGGGGAAAAAAGCAAAGCCAACTTCTCCTGTGTGATGCTATCCGAAATTATAGAGAGCTCTTCAGTTATTTGAACTGACTTTTCCCCACATTCTGCTTACATAAATCAAGGCAAATGCCACAAATTAGTGTAGCGCTTTGTAGAGGCTGCCACAAATGTGGAGAGAGCCGGAGATGAATCCAGCCATTTTATTATGGTTTATCTGTTTAGTTAGCTGTGGGAGTGGCTAGCTTCACGGAGTCTGAATGTTAAAGCAAACTGACTTCATTTACCAGGGCTGGACATATATGGCAGCTTGGAATGCAGCGATCCATCAGGCTATGCACTGAGACCTGGAAAGCAGAGTTAATATGTCATTCGCTCACAGCAGTAAGAGCAATGATGGATAGGCACTGGGCTGGTGTGTGTGTGTGTGTGTGTGTGTGTGTGTGTGTGTGGGTGCAGATCTCAAACAATGGTCTTGAAGGTCTTGGCAAATGGCACTACTTGAAAAATTGAACCAGAATCTTAAAATAATACGAGGACAGGAGAAATATGGTATGATTTTATTGATTTTGCTATTTTTCAAACCAAAACACATCACACCCCCCCCCTTTGGGTCGTCCTTCGGTTGCAACCAAATTAATTTTTGTGTGTATTTGAACTCTGATTAGATTATGCCAGTGGAGAGGGGAAAGAGAAGACTGAGAGTTACTTGTATGCATTCTAACAGAATGCTTGCAAATTCCCATGGTCATCTTTATAACTCGCCGTAATAGGTTAACTGAAACTTATGCCTTATAAAGTCAATGCCATTATTTTATTTCTTAACTTTTTATTGGATGCGTTTAGTGTTTACTTTTATATCTTGGTTGTGTGTTTTTTTAAAGAAATCAATCGGATTATGCATTTTTTGAAATTTTGCAATGCTGTTTCAATTCAATTCAATTCAAAAATGCACACAGAAATGTGTATTTTATGGATAAAATAGGTTCATCTGAATGCACCGAAAACCATTAAAAACACATTTTTAGGTGGAAAAATGTGTCCACAATGTCTATCCAAGAAAGAGCTGTGTACAATTTAAATGATGTATTTTTTATTTCAAAAAATGTTCAAAAAAGTAATGGAAAAAATCTATGACTGAGCACATGAAAACCTGCCCTGGATCAGAAATCTCTAGACTAGATTATGGTTTGGAGCAATCTAGTGACGTCCAGCATAAACACTTGACATGGAAGAGCAAATGTTGGGGGCTATCACAAATGATTCCTTTGTTCCTTTTTTGTTTTCTTTAGATTAGCACTTACCCAAGAAGTGCTGTGCAAATCTGTGCTTTCAGGAGTGAAATACTAAGACTTGACCAAAGATATCCTTTCAGAATGGAGAAGAAGTCTAATCAAGAATGGGCTCTCCCTATATTGCGAGGAAATATACCTGTGGTTGCCAGGTACATGGGAGAACTGGGAAATAGCAGCTATTTCCCATTTCTCCCAAATGCCTGGTAAGGTATACCTGGTTCTCCTAATCAGTTCCTGGTGGCATCTAGAAATATTTACATTTGTACAGAGCACCTGCATTTTCAGTCATTAAAGGCCATCCAATACAATTAATACGGTCAGTTCCTTCAGGCAATCCATATGCAGGTGTGAAATTACATAAACCTGTATAAGCAGGTTTGTGTAAACTCAAGCTTTTATACTGATCTTGGCTTTCTGGCTACATTATTATTTTAAATGGTCTGTGCACAGTTGTCAATGCACCTGCTTGTTTAACATATTCTGCCAGCTAGTTTGGCAGCGTCACCTTCTCCAGTGAAAGCAATTTGCTTGCTAAGCAAATTGGCAAGTGGACCTGTGCTTACTATTGCTTCTTCCTGGCATCTGTTTCTTCCTATATTTATCTCTTCAACCTGTATCAGAGTGATTTTTCTCTACCAATTATTTTGCCCTTTGTTTTTGCAAAATTGGCAGCAGATGGACAAAACTATATAATATCCACAGCCTCTTTACGATTAAGGTCACATAGTATAATTAGAACAGATTAACGCTGTGCCAAAATTTCGGTTTGTGTGTTTGTGTGTTTTACTATTCTCTATCAATTAATGAAAAATTAATTGCATTTCTAAATTAGCAAAAGGGAGAGAAAATCTCATTGAAATTCTCATTGGTGGAGGGTAGCATTTTGTTCCAATTACTTTACTTTCCAAGCTGCTGGTGTCGTTTTTGTTTTGGTAAATGTCATTTCTTTCATTCTACAAATCACTTCTCAAGTCTGAATTCAGTGGTCTTCCCATGTGATCACATTTCCTTTAAAAAATGTGATATTCTTGACTGGACTAGGAATATGGGACAGCTATCTACTGTGCAACTGAGAGAAAGTAAAGAAATTCTACTTTGAAAGAAATCATGCAGAAATACTTTTGATACTGTGAAAAGTAAGGATTTCCCATAAAAAGTAATATCAGTGAACACTGATCTAAGGCACGATAGCTAGCCTCCTTGGCCTTCGAATATTTCAAAGTCTCACGGAAGACATCATGAGGTAACTTGCCACCACAGAGGAGGCTGCAGAGTAATGAGGGAAAGTTTTAAGTGGTAAAGGTCTCTCACACAAACACACCACCCTCAGCCACTTTGCAACAATAAAGCAAACTCAACTCCATACCCACTGAAATTCTATAAAAAAATTTTAAGTGTGCTGAGAATGTGGGAGAAAAACGGAAGCTTATTGCACACACGATGGCAGCTTTCAAGAAACTGGAAGTTAGAACAAAAATAGGACAGACTTAAAAGTCAGTATGGTGCTTCCATCTCTACGTTCTGAGCACCAGACATTCAACATGGCCGTGAATGGCGAAGCCACAACCTCTTTTAATACTTTCCTAAGGTTAGCCTTGCAGCCACAGCTTTAGAGATAGGCTTCCTCTCCCATGAGTCTCTGAAGCTCACCTTGGCCCTTGCTCAAAGACCTGAGGTGCAGGAAAGTGGGAGAACAGGCCTGTCCACACTTCTCTACTCTATGGCCATGGTAGCAGCTCTGTCTGAGAAAATCTTGCACTAAGCAGGTTTGCCCTTAGAGGTGCTCACAAAGAGATCCTTATCCTATCCATGGTAAATGTAGGCATGGAAATAAACCCTTTTCTTTCTTCCCCACATCCCCCACCTACAGCACTTGAACACAAAGGCCAGCTTTCATAGGGCCAAAGTAGGTGTGATGGTTGTCAGACACTTGCCATTTTTATTTTTACAGTGGTACCTCGGGTTAAGTACTTAATTCGTTCTGGAGGTCCGTACTTAACCTGAAACTGTTCTTAACCTGAAGCACCACTTTAGCTAATGCGGCCTCCTGCTGCTGCTGCCGCGCCGCCGGAGCACGATTTCTGTTCTCATCCTGAAGCAAAGTTCTTAACCTGAAGCACACTTTCTGGGTTAGTGGAGTCTGTAACCTGAAGCGTATGTAACCTGAGGTACCACTGTATTTTAAATAAATGGGTAGCATTGGCCAGGTTGTAGGAGGAGAAGGGAGCAGAATTTGGACTATGACATGTGGTGAGGATTGTATTTAACTTTTGCCCTTTCCCCACCACAATCCCAAACAGAATTGCAACCTCTCCGTGCTTGCTGTTTGTGATTTTCTCAGTGATATGCACAAACAATATGGGTAGGAGGGAGATGCTTCAAAGCAAGTCCACTGCTTTTTTTAAAAAAAGACAGTGAACTTGCAACTTCATTTTCAACTATGTGCAGCCCATCCTCTCTTTCTTCATTCCAGGCTCTGTCACTTTTCCGCTCCATCATATTAGCATTTTAACAATGTATACTGGCATTTGTAAAATCCTGCTTTCATGCTGCTCTTTAACATAAATGGAGCAAACCAGCAATGGGATTTAAGTGCAATATGCATACCCATAACACAGCTTCCTGATGCACGGGAGTCTTTGATTGCTGCCAAAAAAATTATTTGAGTGTGTCTTTTATCTATTCACCCAGCATACATTTAGAACTGTAAAATATACATGTTGTTAAAGCCTCTATTCTCTCTTTTAAAGGGGGGAGAAGGGGAATAATAAGCTAGGACAAATTATCATACTTCTAGACCATATAATATTGAAATTCATGAGAATGTAAAATTAAAAGAATACTGATTTACATTGCTCTGAACTACAATGATTCATCAAAATACATAGAATATATGTTAAACGAAGATTTGCCTCGCTCTTCCAGGTCCCCGGCATTTGACATCTACTTAAAAGAAGCTTACTTGTTCAAAAGCTTTGCCTTTCACCTCTGTTACCTGTGTGTATAACAGAAATCTCAACCACCAGCTGGAAATGGACCGAAAGGAATGTAGTTGAAATGCTGTGGTAGAAGAATCACTTCCCACTGCAACCCTAGCTCTCTTCTGGTTGAGCTGGCCTAGAACTTGTTGGTATTTTTGTTTTTGCTTAAAAGAAAAATATACTAGCTTAAAATAAATAGGTGAATTCTCTGAATTCCAAGATCCAGGTTTGCACAAAGTAGTCTTTGGTGAGAGAATCCCAGCAAAGATTTAAAATCAGAAAACATGCAGCAAAGCAATGTGTGGAAATATAGGCGGTTAGACCTTTAAACTATCTCCTAAGTTGCTTCCAAAGTTCCCCACTTCCTTTAGCATAAAAAACACCATATGTTGGTAAGTTATAAATGACTTACTTACAAACTCTTCAAAGGTCAGTTTCATGTGCTTTTCCATATAGCAGTAAGAAAACACAGGCAGTATAACTTAGGTTGTTGTTGTTTAGTCGTTTAGTCGTGTCCGACTCTTCGTGACCCCATGGACCAGAGCACGCCAGGCACTTCTGTCCTCCACTGCCTCCCGCAGTTTGATCAAACTCATGCTGGTAGCTTCATGTGTAGAGTCATCTCTTGTGTTGTTGGAAAAGCGTGTTTGTGATGACCAGCTTGTTCTCTTGACAGAACTCTATTAGCCTTTGCCCTGCTTCGTTTTGATCTCCAAGGCCAAACTTGCCAGTTGTTCCTTTTATCTCTTGATTCCCTACTTTAGCATTCCAATCCCCTATAATGAGAAGAACATCCTTCTTTGGTGTCACTTCTATAAGGTGTTGTAAGTCTTCATAGAATTGGTCAATTTCAGTTTCTTCAGCACCAGTAGTTGGTGCATAAACTTGGATTACTGTGATGTTAAAAGGTCTGCCTTGGATTCGTATCGAGATCATTCTATCATTTTTGAGATTGCATCCCAGTACAGCTTTCGCCACTCTTTTGTTGACTATGAGGGCCACTCCATTTCTTTTACGGGTTTCTTGCCTACAGTAGTAGATATGACAGTCATCCGAACTGAATTCGCCCATTCCCGTCCATTTTAGTTCACTGATGCCCAGGATGTCAATATTTATTCTTGCCATCTCATTTTTGACCACATCCAACTTACCCAGGTTCATGGTTCTTACATTCCAGGTTCCTATGCAATATTTTTCTTTACAGCATTGGACTTTCCTTTCGCTTCCATGCATATCCGCAACTGAGCGTCCTTTCGGCTTTGGCCCAGCCGCTTCATCAGCTCTGGATCTACTTGTACTTGTCCTCCGCTCTTCCCCAGTAGCATGTTGGACACCTTCCGACCTGAGGGGCTCATCTTCCAGCGTCATAACTTTTATATGCCTGTTGTCTTTGTCCATGGAGTTTTCTTGGCAGGGATACTGGAGTGGCTTGCCGGTTCCTCCTCCAGGTGGATCACGTTTGGTCAAAATTCTCCACTATGACCTCTTCATCTTGGGTGCCCTGCTCAGCATAGTTCATAGCTTCTCTGAGTTATTCAAGCCCCTTCGCCACGGCAAGGCAGTGATCCATGAACTTAGGTTACAAAATGGTAAATCTTTCTAAATTATTTGTATAGGAACACAAAGATGGCTTGCCAAAGCCATGCTGTCTGGGCTTGCAGTGACTAGCCTAGGCCACCTTACTGGTAGAATTCATATGGTGGAGTGGTTGGAAAGTGGGAGAACAAAAAGCCTGATAACATTTCCTCCCAAAGTAAGGAGAAGTGACCTAGCTAAGCCTGGCAGGACAGCTTACTCTATGGTTTTAACCCTTTCATGCAATAATTAGACTTGCACATGTTAGTTATATGAGGCTGATATCCCACAGAAACTGCATGACTGGGGTCAGACATGAGTAACAGAGATAATTTAGTCAGGATAGCAGAGTGCCCATGTACTCAAGGGAGAAGCATAGACAAGAGAAGAGCTTTTCCAGAAATGTATTGAGAAAATAACATAATGGCAATTAATCACTGAGCAGTTGAAAGCTTTCCAGGGAAGGACAGAAAAAGTGATGGTGGGATTGTAGGACAAGTGATGCAACTGCAAAAGAGGAAGAACCTGAACTTGTTGTAGAGGAGGAGGTGTTGCCATCACAGCAAGCAAACAGGCAAGGAGCAAGCAAGCAGCTGGAGCACCCAGATCCAAATCTGCCACCCGTCCCCACTCTGCTGCTGAAGCACTTGCCTCATCCAGGTTCATGGTCAGGGCCGGATTTAGGTTTGATGAGGCCCTAAGCTACTGAAGGTAATGGGGCCCTTTATCTGTCCAGCTGTCCTTTGTCAACTACAAATTGTCGCTTTTTTGTGTTGAATATATGCTATATGGTAATTTATGGACCCACACAACACAAAACACTGTGGCTGTATGTAGGTTTTATTTTATTTGTTTTTTATCTTATATTTTGGAAATGTACATCCAGTTTCCCCCCGCCATTAAATTCTTTGGGGTCCGCAAGAGAGTGGGGCCCTAAGCTATAGCTTGTTTAGCTTATACTTAAATTCGGTACTGCTCATGGGAGTACCAACCTTGGCGTCACGGCAACTTCAGGAAATGCTGGCATCGCGGAAGACTACAGAGTTCAGATTACTGGAGAGATGGTTTGTAAAATGAAAGAAAAGGCACTCGGAAACACCCCTTAGCCAACTCAAAAGAGTGCTGAGGGAACACTGGGCACCTCAGGGGATCAAAGGGCGGCAACTTTGGCTGATCTCCTAAAAAACAACTCAACAACTTTGGTCTCTTAAAAAAAGCACTGTCCCAGGTGCTGGCAGGGGTTGCTACGCCGCTGCTGCCACTTCGCCTCTCCTGCTCTGCAACCCAGCTGTAATTTACACAGCGACTCCACCCCATTCAGGGTGGTTCAGTTGTTATCTATCCAGGCAAGCAGAAAGTCTGTTAAAATGTTAAAGAAGGGGGGGGAAAGGCAGCTGAGCAAGGAATTCATGCATGCTTCATATGCTCGGAAAGTGTATAATTATATCAGAAGGAGCTTGGTGATGTCCCCTTGACTGTTTTCTATTATTCATTGGTTTTGATGACTGCCTGGTAGTTCAGTCCTCCTGTTGCCCTCACTTTCTGTAATGTCACAGTATCGTTATTCCTCTTGACAGCAAAGCTTAAGATCAGATTCTTAAAGATTGTTATGATAATTCCGGGCTCCAAAAGTCAAAGCTAATCTGTCCACAGTCTCTGAGACATGTCCTGCATATCCTTTCCGTTTTCTGCAAGGGGATCAAAATATACCTTACATAATTTGGTGCAGATGTTTCAGCCCTATTGTTGTTTATGCATCTGAAGCATAAGGGGGTTTGGATTGTTTGGCCATTTCATAAAAAACTAAAAAGCTGTATCACACACACCGAGTACGGTAAACCCGTAGCTCTCCAGATGTTGTTAGTCATCAACTCGCATCAGCCCCAGACAGCATGGCCAACAGCCAGAGATGATGATCCAATAACATCTAGAAAGCCACTCGTTCCCCATCACTAAAATAAACAATGGAACCATGGACTCCAGTTACACTCTGACCTCTAAGCTGTTTTGGGAAGAGATGCTGGGCCTTGGTCTATAAAAAAGCCCCTGGGACTTTATGGAATTTATCAACCCTCAGCAGGTATTGGCTTGCAAGTACCGGTAGATTCTTCGCAAGTAGGTACTTTGAGCTGTAAAGGAGTCACCAGTAAGTCTCTGTGAAGAGTGTCAAAGAGGGGGCAGTCCAAAATTATATGGTATATTGCATCTGGTATACAGTCGTACCTTGGAAGTCAAACGGAATCCATTCTGGAAGTCTGTTTGACTTCCAGAACATTCGGAAAAGAAGCCGCGGAACCCGCGTCGGATGTTCGAGTTCCAAAGAACGTTTGCAAACAGGAACACTCACTTCTGGGTTTGTGGAGTCCAAGAGCCAAAATGTTTGAGTCACAAGGCATTTGACTTCCAAGGTACGACTGTATTCATACCACAGGAGCAAAGTCTGTTCTAGAAGGGTATTTTTTGAAACCTTCCAGACAATACAAATGACAGGAATCCACTTAAAAGGGCTAACATAAAAGCTCTACGAGGCAAAGGGGTATCTAAATTATGAAAGTAATTCAGCATCATTCCATGGCGACGCTGTAAATCTAAGTAAGCAGAAGAGCATTAGTAAAGGTAAAGGTACCCCTGACCATCAGGTCCAGTAGTGACCGACTCTGGGGTTGCGTGCTCATCTCGCTCAAGAGGCCGGGAGCCGGCGCTAGTCCGCAGACATCTTCCGGGTCACGTGGCCGTCGTGACTAAGCCGCTTCTGGTGGACCAGAGCAGCACACGGAAACGCTGTTACCTTCCCGCTCCCCGCCAGAGAGTGGTCCCTATTTATCTACTTGCACTTTGAGGTGCTTTCGAACTGCTAGGTTGGCAGGAGCAGGGACCGAACGACGGGAGCTCACCCTGTCGCGGGGATTCGAACCGCCGACCTTCCGATCAGCAAGTCCTAGGCACTGTGGTTTAACCCACAGCGCCACCTGCGGTCCCTAGATGAGCATTAGGGCTGTGCAATAAATTGGCATATATTGAAATAACATTGTGGTAACTATTTCAACAGGGCAATATAGCGGGGGAACAAAAGGTGGACACTTAACAGCTTCCCAGGGGGGTAGCTCAGCTGAACGCAGGCACATGTCTCCAACTTTGTTTGCTCTCTCCCTCCTAACCTATAAGAAATGTTGTTAAGCCCTCACACAAACCAGCAAACTCTTTCAGCTTCACCTGTATCTTTCCACTTACAGCTCAGCTAATTATTCAGAACCTGCTAACAATCCAGGAGGAACCCCCAATGGCTAGACAGTCCTAGGGCTTGCCGATCGGAAGGTTGGTGGTTCAAATCCCTGTGACAGGGTGAGCTCCTGTTGCTCGGTCCCTGCTCCTGCCAACCTAGAGCAGTTCGAAAGCACGTCAAAGTGCAAGTAGATAAATAGGTACTGCTCCGGCGGGAAGGTAAATGGTGTTTCCGTGCGCTGCTCTGGTTCGCCAGAAGCTGTTTAGTCATGCTGGCTACATGACCCGGAAGCTGTAGGCTGGCTCCCTTGGCCAGTAAAGTGAGATGAGTGCTGCAACCCCAGAGTCGTCTGTAACTGGACCTTATGGTCAGGGGTCCCTTTACACACACACACACACACACACACACACACACACATATATGTTCTCTCCAGTTTCACAGTGGGGAGAATTCAGATCAGAACTCTTCAAACTGATAGTTTTCTCTCCCTTTCTTGCAATGTCCCATTACTGGTGGGTTTAAAGATTTGAAAGGGATTCCATTTGCATGGTTAAGGTACAGCTCTCCCATTTTTACAGCATGTATTAAATTCCTGCAATGTATGCTCTGTTTACACAAGGAGGTGACATTTAGAAGCAAGTCATGCAAATTTTATGGGTGGTTATACATTTTTATGGTTTCTTTATATATTCTAGAAGAGGACGACTGAGGTATTTGAACAAAAGGCAAGATAATAGGGAGATCAAAAAAAAGCAAGACTCTCTCTTTAATTTTTTTTTAAAAATCCATACAATTTTGATGATGGTGGTTCATATCAGGAGCAAAGCCTGATAAATTTTCCCTTTAGTCCTTCATGATCTATTGCTCTGTATTTGTTTTTCCAAACAGTAGGAACTTACTCCCATATGAAATTCAAGAGTAAAGTCCTTAATTTCTGTGGTCTGTAGCACTGCCTCTTCTGTGGTACTGGCTTTGGCCCACCAGTTGGAGAAAAGTGAGGGGGAATAGCAATACTTTATTTTTTACTCTGAAGAGGACATTTTATCCCATGTGTGGGGAGCCTTTGGACTTCCAGGTGTTGCTGAACTACAACTACCAACATTTCTGGTCACTGTCTGTGATTCCTGGGGCTGATGGGAATTGTAGTTCAGGAATATTTGGCGGGCCAGTGAAATATATAAAAACTTGCAGAAAATGATAAAAACTGGAAGCCAGGAGCAAGACCTTTTAGAATCTAGTATTCTGTCACAGAATAGTTCTACTTGCTGATATTTTTGAGCAGGATGACTATAACTAGAAATTAAATATGCATTTCTCTTAGTTATTTCTTTAAAACCAATCTATTTTTTGATATTTCAAGCAAGCTGACAGTTGTCACAATATTTGAAAATAATTTATAATGATGCTATGATTTATAGCAAGTTGAATCAAGCACATGTTTTTATAGGATCGTGTTGCTTTTTCCACTCTCATAGTGCTGTTTCTGACACCAAAATCTAACATTTTAGTAATTAATTTTGTTCTTTATTAACGGGGTCTTAGATATAAATCACAGTCACTAGTAGTTACTAGCCTTAATTTCCATGATCTCCCCCCCTCCCTCAGTCCATATTTCAATGGGAAAGAAATAATGTCTAAATATATATTGATGCAATTAAAATATGCATATTGCATTTGTTTCCTGGGAAGCAAGACATGAGGAACATGTCTTATTCCCTTAGATTTGAAGCCCCAGGACAGAGTCATACATCCACCTTTATCCTGTCCCCTCAGCACTAAATGTCAACGTACCATCCATGTGTGGTGGCCAATGAGCCTTGCCTTACGGACGCCATCCAGTCATGTTTACTTCAAGCATGTTTACATCAAGGGAAGCCCTAATGCATATGGCAGTTTTGGTCCCCTCCCACAAGTTGCAGCCAATGAAGGAGAGTTTGTGTACAAAGAAGCCATATTGTGCATCTGCTGTAAATAAACATTACCAGCTCGTGAGAGGAGATGTGCAGCAGCAACTATCATGTAGGGTGGCCGAGGGGGACGCGGCGGGCAGACGCAAGCCCCACGCTGCCATTTCAGGTTGCAGGCACCTGAGCCACTGCGTCACTCCTAGGAGAGAGTGACTCGGGCGCACTGCAAGCACCATGGTAAGTGCCACCCCCACCGTGTGGCACCCAGTGCACCCTGCCCCCCCAGGTGGGCCTCTGAGGAGAGGCTGACACCACTGAGGCCCAGCCCCACGTGACATGCCATCTCTTGCTAGCTAGGAATGATGGGAATTGTAGTCCAAAAACAGCTGGAAACCCAAGTTTGGGAAAGACTGCATTAACTTTACTGCACATGTATGCAGAAGCTTCTGCACTTTTTTTTCATTTCAGGGTATTCTTCAAATACCCTCTGCACCAACATTTCCCCCTCTTGACAGGGGAAAGAACTGCAATACCAATGATAAGGAAAAAGGAGTGTGTGTGTGTGTGTGTGTGTGTTCTGGATCCATATTCCTACTCTCCCTTTTAAAATTCGCACTTTAGTACAGTCATACATCTTCTCCCTTTATTTTTTAAAAAAATCTTAATTGTCAAATGCTGGAGGCTGCAATGTCACAAAACCCAATAAATTTAAATTATCACTTGTGGCTGATAGATCTTAGCAACAAATTATCACTGTATTCATCAGAGAGATTAGCACTTATAATCACAGTTAGGGAAAAATACACACATCTAAATTAGTGAAGCCCCCACCCCCCCAAAAAAGTTTGCCACAAGCAAGATGGATTGAGAACAAGATTCCAAAGTATTTTATGTTTTGGTTGCAACTTGCTGACCTTGCGTCGCCAAGTAAAATATTATGAAGAATCTGCTTTTGTGCTAAAGAATAATTAGCATCACATTTTAAATCGTAATTATGCCTCTTGGTACAATCTATTTGCACCAATTAATTTTATGCTATCAACGAACTGTGGGCCCAACTGTTGCACCAAATGAGACAGTGGTGATGAACTGGCCAGGGTTGAGTGATTAATTAGGAATGTTTTATTCACATTTTCATCCCTACCATCTAAAAAAAACAACCTGACTCCCTGTCTCAGAGCATCAAGGTCTTGTTTCCTCTGGTCACCAGCCAAATGCCCTCACGATCCTGCTGCGCTAGCATCAGTGTAATATAGCTGAGATCCAAAACTGAGAACAAAAATGATGCCCCTTTAAACTACAGTCGGTTTAGCAGTACCAGCATGAACTTCTCCAGCACCCATGGCAACAACACAGACTTCCATTAATTACAGCACATTGACAATGTCCTCAGAGAAGCCAGGCATGGATGGAACCCATCTGTACCTTGTGACAGCCGAACCGCTACATGATGTCAACTTATCCCAAATCACATAGAAGATACAACAAGGCGATCATCCACTGAATTACATGGTATGCAATCTTGATAGCCCCTCAAACAGCGAAGTTAATGCAAGCGAGATTACTTCCATGGGCAGCAATCACATAAAAGACGAGCAAAGTAGATGAAAATATTTACTTGAATGCCTTTCAACCATCTCAAATGGAGAAGGTATATTGTGCCAGGCTTCTGTTAGAAGTTTGCCAAGAACTAGGAGTATATTTTAGATCATATCACATGGCCAGTAAAAGCTAATAAATATTTTGGCTTCACTATATATCACATTATATGATCCACAGAAGCACTTTCTCTGGGCTGTAAATTTAAGGATTTATGAGGGGCCATTATTTATTTATTTATTTATTTAATCGGAATCAAAGGGAATATAATATAGTGTGCTTTACTGCTCCAAAGAGTGAAAGATTCATGAAGCAAACATACCTGAGGCCATCACTGTAGGAACATTTCCCACATAGTTTTGCCAATGCATTTTGCTCCACCTCTTGGTCTATATACAAAGGATCCCCAAGCTTTTCCGGCCTGGAAGCGCATTTGGAAATCTGAGGAAACTATCATGGGAAGCATAATAAAATGACTACCATAAAAGGCACCATAAAAGGCCAGCCTAGTCACAAAATGGCTGCCAAGGTGTATGCAAGCTGTCATGATGGACCAGTGACTTCCCAAGAAATGGGTAAACCACATACTGGTAATTGCTCCTACAAAGCACAACAAAATATCCTGTTTCACAGAAGGAAAACTGGTGATGCTCAAAGAAACACATCCACCCTAGCCACTTCTCTGCCCACCCCCTCAACTGACACAAAAAATTAAAATCAGACATGTCTATATATATAAAGAGAGGGACAGCATGATGGTTGTTCTCTGTTATTGCAATATTTGAACAAGAAGCATCCAATATTTTTGTCTTCTCGCATTTATTGTGATTAACCTTTCTGCGACTCAATGTGCCGGCTGTTGTCTTCTGCAACTTTCACTTACCTGCCCTTTCACCTATTAAATGAAAATCATACTTTCGTGTATCGGCTAAGCATTCTGCTGAACTGTACTTTATAATCTTGTTAGCATTCATGCTTTGTTAATGAAATTTGATCAGCCTATTACGGATGCTGGGCTTTTTTGTAGGTAGCTCTCCACTTTGTGCCAGAAGTAATTAGATCAGGTGGCAACTGATGCTGACAGGAGCTTCACCATTTGAGTAACCATGCCCTCAGTGTCACTTTGCATAAAGCAAAGCTTTTTTCCTTGTGCCTTATTTTTCTTGAGATTTCAGAGTGGAACTTTGGTCTTAATCTGACATGTTCCCAGACTGGGGACCCATGTGACTTTGCCTTTTCATCTTGAAAAGGAAACAAACAAAATTCCCCATTCAGAATGAGTTTTCATAAAGCTCTTTCTGGAATTATGGCGTCTAATTATATCATGTCACCCCGCCATGGCTCCCATTTTAATACACACTCCCATATTTCTGTTAACAAAAGACATTACATTCGGCAAATCTAAACCAATAAATTGCTCTTCACACTAATGATCCTATTAGTCAAACTAACAAGCTGACAAACTAGGAAAGAGATTATGTTACACCAGTGTTTTCTAGACACCACCTGAAGTGACTGGTTCAAAAACAACTGCAGTGTAGTTTAAATATCTTATAATTCTATTAAGCACTTCTGTGCTTGATTTAATGCCTGTGAAATCACCACCAAATAGATGTTTACATTGAAGTGAGGAAATCTGCATTCTGGCTGCTCTTCTAGATTTTGTTTGTGCATTTAAAAGGATGCTGCAAAAACTGAAACCCTGTTTGTAGTTGGGGATGATTCACTGATCGACTGTGTGGATAAGGCCAGATACCCGCTTTTACATTCCTCATACCATTCAACAGCCCCAATTTTAGTGGGATATCCCGGAATTACAGAAGCCACTCTGGATTCTGACTGGATCCTAGAATATCCTATTGTTTGGTTTCATGACAGAGCGCCAGACCAAAAGATGCTCTTTTTTCCGGTCTTGCAGTCTGGCACAAGTCAGCTGGCTCACACCAGAGCACCGTACCAAAAGACAAATGATGAAAAAAATGAGCACCCCGATTTTGATCAGTGGGATGTTGGGGGTGAAGCATTTATTCATATCAGTGTTTTCAGGCCTGATGGTGATGACCAACTGCTTTACAGAGGGAAGTCATATGGATAGTAGACTATGTGAAAGAGCATCTAAGTTAGGGACAGATACTTTAGTCAGAATCGGAACTGGAGTTTAGGATATTACCAAGAGAGAGAAAAGCAAAATATAGAAGTACTTGCTTTTCGCTACTTTATTCTAGGTGAGACTATTTGTCCATCAGCCACAGTGTTCGGTATATTCTGACTTGCACTGTTTCTCCAGAGTAGAAGGAGGTCTTTCTCTTCATCTGCTGACAAAAGCTTTGGCATTCGAAGCATGTCCTCTGTCACTGAGCTTTGGTCCTTCCCCAAATTGCCTTCCAGCTTTACAGGAAAATCTGCAGTTATCATTCTCCTGTCAGTTTAGGCACATCACATCCTCTCCTGGTTTCGGTTGCCTATGCATATAGTGGCGCTCCTAATGATATTCCTTTGGGTCATTATGAGGATACATGACATGAGGTTTGCAAAGGCATTTGTTCTGAACAAAAATTAAAATGCTATCTAGATAAAAGTGGGAAGGTCAGAGCTTTCTCAGCTTCTGAAACCCAGTCAACCATTCTGGAACTCTTCCAGACCCACAGTACCACACCAACAGGAGAAGGAGTTTTCAAACCTTTCTCAAAGTCCAAAAATGTGCAGTCATCCACTCAGCAGCTGGGCCCATAACCAAAGATGTTGGCTATTTGCAGTTTAGTTGTGCTGCAGAAAACTTGCTGGGGAGACCACGCATTACAAGGAACTCAAAAATAACTTTATCAAGGTTTTAATAACAAAAACAGAAACTCCTTTTACACTAAATATATCGACAAGCATGGCCCAACCACCAACCCATCCCCCAGGGTACTGAGAGAGCTAGGTGCTGCTCTTTATATACTATACCCAATTATTGACACAGCTTAATTAACACAACTTAGCAGCACCTGCTATACTGTTTCACAGCTGTAAAACTGAAAGGGTTAATCTCAATACTATCTGCACCTAAGCTAACTTCTGCAGTTGTGGTTAAGCAGCTAGCAAAAAACCGCAATTGCAAGCTGGGAGCTACTTCCTCTTTCTGCTGGCTAGCAGAGAGCGAGCAGCGGCTGGCAGGGAAGAGGCCAGCTTCCTCTTTCTGCTGGCTAGCAGGGAAGCCCATTTCCTGTTTTTTCTCTCAGCTAAGTAGAAACTGCAGTACTCTCTGCACATGCTCTCTGATGCAGTAACGCAAGAGAAGAACACACGAACAAGGGAAGAAGGGGCGTTTAGATAGCCATATGCCATATAAGGAAGTAAGCTAAAACTTGCCAGCTGATTGGAGAAGGTTTTGGGGAAGCTTGGGGGAGGGAAGGGTGTTTTCAAGGTATAAGAAAGTTTGCAAATGTGAAATTGGGCGTAGCCAGTCTTTGGAGAGGACTCCACTGGCTGCCTCTGCGCAGATCTCAATAAATCTCTTTTCTCTGACCAAGAAGTCTCTGGAATTGTTTTTCCCCTCTGGCCACGGGGTTGGCGGACCGCTGGACCTCCGGGTACTGCTAATCTAAGGCTTCATTTTGGGGGCTCGTGTCCGGGATGGGTCCCCACCCCACGAAAGGTGGACCGAGGGGCCAGACTCGACCGGGTGAGCAACCGGGACCAGCGCTCGCAATCTCCAGCGCGCACCCTGCCAGTTTGTAGGGGGAGATCGCCACGCTGTGCCTGAGCCGAGACACCCAGTCGGGAGAGAAAAGAGGACGGCCGAAGGAGGGGTCCGCAGCGGAACAGGTAAGCCCAAGGGAAAGGGCGTGGTAGGAAGCCTGATCAGCTTCCCCTGGCCGTGAGCAGTAGAGTGCCGCCAGGAAAGGGTCTGGCTGTGAGCAGTAGAGTGCCGCCAGAAAAGGGATAAAGGGTCTGGCTGTGAGCAGTAGAGTGCCGCCAGAAAAGGGATAAAGGGTCTGGCTGTGAGCAGTAGAGTGCCGCCAGAAAAGGAACAAAGGAACTGGCCGTGGCAATAAGGTGCCGCCCCGCCAGACGGGAAAAGGGAAAAGGGGAAACAGAGGTGGCAGTAGAGTGCCGCCAGTAAGGTTGGGGAAAGGGGAAACAGAGGGAAAATTATTTTGGTGTGTTTTGTGTGTTGCATGTTGGAATTATATTGGGGTGTGTTTTGTGTGTTGCATGTCAGATACTCCAGTGGCTGAATTGTCAAGTGTGGGCCGGGGCTTAGCGTCCCCTTGGCCGAGCGATTGCAGGGCTGTGCATTTCTTAGCAACGCGAGTTCGCCAAGTCACAGTCTGTAGTGGTTGGTGTGTGAAAGGATCTTAAGCCCGGTTAGGAGCGGAGTATCTGAAAAAAAAAAAAGGGGTCTGGGGGGAAAAAAAAATGGGGTCTGGGGCAAGCTAACATAGTCCTCTGAAATGCTTTTTAACCAACTGGAAAGCAGCTACGAAGCATGATGATTGGGTTCAAATTGAGAAGAGAGAGGATGTGAGGTTGATTGGCCCACCCAAGGAACTAATTAGCCCTCGGAGGGCAGATTTAATTTGCAACTAATCAACCCACTATATCAAAATATCTTGAACGTCCACCCAGACCAGATCCCCTATATTTCTACCTGGAAAATCAATGTGGAAAAGAATCCACCGTGGCTGAAAGCCTGCTGAGGCGACGCCCCACAAAATACAATTTGTGCAGTCCAACCGGCAGGGAAGTCAGAAAAGCCCCCGGTGATATCAGAGCCGGAAGGAGAAGAAGGAGAAGAGGGGGAAGTCATTAAACCGCCGCCACCCTATGCTCCACCAACTGCCCCTCTAGCGAATCCCCCAGGCCCAGGGCCCCAGGACCAGGGAGGAGCCGGCCCTCAGCCTGAACCCTCCAAGGTTGATGAATTAGAGAGCAAAGAGGAAGAGAATGATGAGGAGTTTATGAAGGGACTAATTGAGTTAGCAAAGAAAGGAAAAAAGGTGGACATTGAGATTGCAACAGTATGTACAACCCTATGCGAAAGAAGTGGATGTTAGTTCCCATTTGTTGGCAGCAGCAGGATGTTTCCCAACACAAGGGAAGAAATGGCAGAAGAAATGGATAGAAGCAGCAACCAGGGCGTCCCTCCATAAGTCCCATAAGGCACAGAAAAAGGGTGGGACTGCAATGATGCCTCTACGCAGAGTGTATGACCCACCAGGCCCCCCAAGACAGGGTGGGGAAGCACCACCATGCACTTATACAGTCCAACATGTGCCTTTTTCAAGTGCTGATGTGTGCAATTGGAGAAATTAGAACCCTACCTTTGAGGAGAACCCAGATGATATTGCCAACGCCCCATTATAAAGGCTGCCTTTGTAGCTCAGGCAGCGTCCGATATTCGCCAAAAGAAAAAATCCAGAAGCCTGAGGGGTGCATCGGCCATGGGCTGGAATAGATGTTGGAAATAGCTCAAACCACTTACAATCAGAGAGATGAGGAGGCCCAGAGAAAAAAGGAGAAGTATCAAACAAGGAAGTTAATGGCATTACAGGCTACCACACCCACCCCTCAGGAAAGAGGAAGTGCCCGGGGAGGAGGGCGAAGCCGTCTGGGGAGGAATCAGTGCGCCATCTGCCGACAGGAAGGGCACTGGAAGAGAGAATGCCCTATTCTATTATTAGGAAGAGATTTGTTGGTAAAGTTGCAAGCCCAAATTACCTTTAAAGCCATCGGGAGAAGCCACATTGTCCACTATGTCACTTGGGGAACTGGTTGTGGAGGCACCCCTGAGGGAGTACTGGCGCCTCATGATGGTAAAAGAAGAGGAGGGACCCATCCCCGCCAGTATTCTGGAACAAGTGAACCCCACGGTATGGGCTGAAGGTAACCCCCCAGGAATGGCAAAGAATATCCCACCAATAATTGTGAAGCCCAAGCCATTTGTCAATCCTGTTGCAGTAAATAAGTATCCCATCCCACGAAGGGCGACTGAAGGAGTGTGGGTGCATCTAGAGCGACTGCTCCAACATAGGATCTTGAGGCAATGCCAATCACAGTGGAAGACCCCTTTGTTACCAGTGAAGAAAGGAAGCAGGCTATTATCCTGATACCAGAGCCAAAGAACTGCAGAGAACTCCGTGGCTTTCTGGGGTCTGCAGGATTTTGTAGGATATGGATATTTAATTACAGCATCATTGCCAAGCCTCTACATGAGTCAACCAGAGGAACTGAGAGAGACCCCTTTGTTTGAGGCACAGAACAACAGCAAGCCTTCGTGGATTTGAAGAGGGCACTACAGCAAGCCCCAGCGCTTGGCATCCCAAACCCTGAGAAACCCTTTATTCTATTCGTGGATGAGGACCAAGGGACAGCGAAAGGGGTTTTGTGCCAAAAATTGGGAAGCTGGCAACGGCCAGTGACATGAAGGGTACCTGAGCGCCTGACGCCTACAGAACAAGGCTTACCGCCGTGCATGAGAGCAGTTGTGGCAGTAGCCACCCTACTGAACAAAGCAGACAAATTTACTTTTGGCCAAGACACTGTTTGTGTGACCCCGCATGCAGTCCCAGCTCTGCTTGACATGAAGGGTACCTATTTCCTCTCCCAAGCAAAGATGAGAAAGTGTCAGATGTTATTGCTGCATCCGCGTTTGAAGTTTCAGGTCACCACCGCCCTCAACCCAGCTACCCTGTCCCCGGTAGGAGAAGGTGAGGAGCAGATGCACGATTGCATTGAAGTAATGGATGAAGAATATTTTAGCAGGCCTGACCTCAAAGAGGAGGCAAACCCCCATTGGCCTTCATGGTTTGTGGATGGAAGCAGCTTTGTTAAGGCTGGACAGCGAAAAGCAGGCTATGCAGTGGTAGCCTTGGAAGACCAAGTGATCGAAGTGCAGCCACTCCCGCCTGGAACGTCGGCCCGGCTGGCATAAATAACAGCGCTCACCAGAGCCTTGTGCTTGGCAAAGGGACAAAGGATAAACATTTATACTGATTCCAAGTATGCATTTCTGACTTTACATGCCCATGGAGCCTTCTGGAAGGAAAGAGGTTTGCTTGCCTCCAGAGGTAACCAGGTGCCTGTTATAGAAGATCATTCCCCGCTATGGGCTACCTAGGTCAATAGGATCTGACAATGGACCAGCTTTTGTCCACTCAGTTTTGCAATAACCCCCCATGCTAGTCAAAATGTGCACTTTAATAATTATGTGCAGTAATTCTCCCGAGATTTTCTCTCTGTCTTAACAGGTGGACCCAGGCCCATTGCTGTTAAGTTGCTGACCTCACCCCTTGGGTCCACCACACTTAAGTGAAGAAGGCTATTTTAGATTGGACAGTTACACCAAATCCTGATGATCCTTTGAAGCTAACCATCTCCAGAAGAGCGCCAGACGGCTGGACAAGTGGATGGGAGGGACGCCCGCGGGCAGCGTCCCCAACGTAGAGACTTTTTTCCAGCAAATTCTGAGGCACCGCCAGGACTTTTGATATTGGGGCCAGAACTCTTTGATATGGTCACTCCGTGTGTCAGGCCTCTGCAAGGGTGGATATATATTCCTGTGGGTATATGTTAATATATGTAGAGGGAGAAGCCCCTTTCGGATACAGTATGTTGGGAGGAAATCATGAGAGTATTAAGCATCCACAAGGACAGGTGGGAAAATTGGTTAAGATAATAGGCTCCTCCTCAGAGAGGTGGGACACAACCTCCCAAAAAGCAAGGCAGCTGATAGAGCACGAGTATCAGTGGGCCCTTCAGCAATAAAATAGATATGTCCTAGATAATATTTCAGCCACCATTGATCACATGGAAACAATGATAGCCAGGAACCCGCTGAAAACTACAGGAGGTGATCTATGGGGTTGGTTATATTCCTGGCTGCCTCATGGCAGTTGGCTCAGGCATATTTTGGTATTATTAGCAGGGCCGCTGTTAATCCTTCTGCTTCTTTGCTTCTGTATACCCTGCTTCGTGCAATGCTTACAAGGTGTGATGCAAAAAGAATCATGGCCCTTATTGCTCTTCCCCAGGATTATAAACCCGAGAGACCAGGACGAACCTAGGAGATAGGTTGTCCCAAAAGAAGAGGAGGGAATTGAAAGGGTTAATCTCAATACTATCTGCACCTAAGCTAACTTCTGCAGTTGTGGTTAAGCAGCTAGCAAAAAACCGCAATTGCAAGCTGGGAGCTACTTCCTCTTTCTGCCGGCTAGCAGAGAGCGAGCAGCGGCTGGCAGGGAAGAGGCCAGCTTCCTCTTTCTGCTGGCTAGCAGGGAAGCCCATTTCCTGTTTTTTCTCTCAGCTAAGTAGAAACTGCAGTACTCTCTGCACATGCTCTCTGATGCAGTAACGCAAGAGAAGAACACACGAACAAGGGAAGAAGGGGCGTTTAGATAGCCATATGCCATATAAGGAAGTAAGCTAAAACTTGCCAGCTGATTGGAGAAGGTTTTGGGGAAGCTTGGGGGAGGGAAGGGTGTTTTCAAGGTATAAGAAAGTTTGCAAATGTGAAATTGGGCGTAGCCAGTCTTTGGAGAGGACTCCACTGGCTGCCTCTGCGCAGATCTCAATAAATCTCTTTTCTCTGACCAAGAAGTCTCTGGAATTGTTTTTCCCCTCTGGCCACGGGGTTGGTGGACCGCTGGACCTCCGGGTACTGCTAATCTAAGGCTTCAAAACTGGGTCACATTATTTGCTCTGGCCCTTAAAGACTTACACATCTTGTGGAACAATAATGAACCTTCACATTTAAAGAGACCATTCAACAAAAAAGATGCAATAAGGGGGAGGGAATACTACTTGGTTGATGGTGCTTTTGTAGAAATAAGATCCACGTTGCATGCAAAAGGCATTCTCCCTAACATTTGTCAGGGAAAGAATGGATGTGTTTTTAAAAGTCATTATTATGGCACTGCATACTAACTTCTATTTGATCGACTGCCAAAAACATTGGGAAATACCACCCACCCAACACATGGCATGAGAATGAGAACTTCAGAAAACTCCATGTTGAGAACTAATTTATTTAGGGCAATATCTTTATGAGAGCAGTAAGCTGGTTCACCTCCCAATGGCTTTTCCTCTATGTATGCTACTGTGGAGTGATAACTCATTTGGCAACCAGACATTTTTGAAGGAAGGGATAGGAAGGTTTTCTCTCTCTCTAAAGGGAAAAAAGTGGTGTGCTTTTGGGTATGGCCTCTGACCTATTGCTGCTTCTCTCAGAGTTAGACAGATTTAACTCTCCAAAATATATCACAGGAAGATCAAATACTATGCTACAGTTTAGTCATAGAAAATGAGGCAGAGACACCAAAATTATTAGTGAAACCCATGATGAAAATGGATAGAGCCATATATATTTCTGCCAAAAATCTCAGCTGAAATGGTTTCCAGATTCAGCCCAATTCACACAAAAAAGCAGAATCCAAGAGCAAGCAACACTATCTGACTTCACATTGCCTTTGCTTGCAAAAGATTGTCTGGGATCTGTCTGTGCTGCTCACTGAACCACAGAATAGGAGCCCGGTGTCCTTCCTAATAAATACTGCAGAAGCAGAAGAGGAAAGCAGATGAAATACAGGAAACTGGGATCACATAAACCCTCAGGATGTTTGTGTGTCCTCGGTTTCTCCTACGGCTTTCTTATTCTTATCTGAGCTAAATGTGAAAGATCATGGCAATGGGCATCTACTGCAGGTCAGCCATTTCTTGCATGAAGTCCTATCCACTTTGACAAAAGCTTCCTGATGTAAAAACAGGACTCAATTAAAATTGTCCCATGGCATTGCATCATGTCACATTGGGTTACATTGCATCATGTCATGTTATTGTACACTGCAATATGACGCCTCTGAGTGGCATAGCGGCTAAATGTGCCGGAACAAAATGATGAATGTGAAGTGACTTGTGTGTTCGGGGTGGTGTGTGTGAGTGTTTAATGTTGCATCATCTTTGGGGCCATCATTTACAAAGCAGGAGAAAGTTTTCGAGAAAGACGGCTGTACTTCCTTATAGTTATTTATATTAAAAAATGCTCAGTATAAGGAACCTGAGGGCCTGGAAACCAAGCCTTATGAGGAACAGTTGAGGGAATTGGTTATGTTTAGCCTGGTAAGAGGCTACTGAGATATGATAGTCACCTTCAAATATCTAAAGAGCTGTCAAATGAAGGATGGAGCAAGCTTGTTTTCTCCCGCTCCAGAAGGTAGAACCTGAACCATTGTCTTCAAGTTACAAGAGAGGAGATTCTGAGTAAATATCAGAGGAGTTTGACTAGATGAGCATCAGGGTCCCTTCCAAACTTACAACTCTATGATTCTATGAAGCAAGGAAAAGCTAGTATAGAGGGCCTCAGGCAAATGAGATTTACTTGAGTACTTGAGTGTAAACATTGAAAACTCCTGCCAACCTAGCAGTTCAAAAGCACGTCAAAGTGCAAGTAGATAAATAGGTACCGCTCCGGCGGGAAGGTAAACGGCGTTTCCGTGCACTGCTCTGGTTCGCCAGAAGTGGCTTAGTCATGCTGGCCACATGACCCAGAAGCTGTACACTGGCTCACTCGGCCAATAAAGCAAGATGAGCGCCGCAACCTCAGAGTCGGCCACAACTGTATCTAATGGTCAGGGGTCCCTTTACCTTAAACATTGAAGATAGTATATCCACAACACAATCTCATGCACCTCTACTCAGAAGTAAGTTCCAGTCACTCCAATAAGCTTTCTCCCAGGTAAGCCTGTATGATGGCAGTCTTAAAAAGCAGAGGATACAAATGTATGTGGCAGAAACCCCAAAAGTCACTTAATCAAATTCAAGTGCTTCTGTGTGTAAGACAAAAGTATATATAATCCTCATGCTTTTTTTGGGTGTGGGGGCTCACTGACCTTATAATTCCCCATGCCAGAGAAATGGCTTTTAGGTAATACAGGGGTGCAGCTATTGAAAGGCACCCTTTGAAGCCTCATTGCTGATGTAGAAATTCCCTATGCAGCCTTTTTATCCCAGCCAAGGAGTTTTAGATTAATTTTCATACATATCAATGACTCCACTGTCTGCCACTGCAGCCGGAATTAATTTCAATTTTACAAATTCAACATTGACCCTTGGTCCACAAGCAATGGTAATTTCCTACCCCTTTAGATTTAATACAGCTGAGTAGATCTATGCAACAACAAAAATGTGCTCGGTATTATTTCTTCCAGAAAAGTGGACTGTTCTGTTGTTCTATATATGGTATCATTATCACTTGCGATAAAATGCTAAATCGTTTCAATTTTCCACTCTTTAGTGGCACAGTAGACATCTGATGAATTTGTACGTTAGCAGTTTCCAAAGTGGTATAATTCATTCCTTTACTGATTCTTGAAGTCAAGGGGGGGAAATGTACGAAAGTCAAACACCACGATCCAGAGATGCACACAGAGCAGACACTTCCATAATAAAAGTCTTTTTCATTTCCCCCCTGAATTCCAGTCCAGGGATTTTTAAAAGTAGATTTTCCAATTGCAGAAATTCACAGTCACACACCCCACATATATATATATATATTTTAAAGGCAAGTGAACACAAGGTGTGCTTTACTCCCTGCTTATTCTGTATCAGTGGCAGTTTCTCCAAGCAAGTCAATAATTCTCTTTTTACAGTAAGCACCAGGGCAATCCAAGTCAGTGAAACACCAGTGCAAGGCCTTTGGGTGATCCAGAAAACTGCTTTTTCAAACTTGCGCTGCCAAAACTGGTATGTCTCTTAACACTGAACTTTTCTGGTTTTCACCAAGATTGCCTATTACACACAAATCTGCTGGTGGCTTAAACACTGCAGTTAATAGGACTTGCATGCCCTCCAACATTTCTCAGGTGAAAACAGGACATCCTATTCTACATCAGGAAGCTTCTCCTGCGTTTGACCTCACCGTACACATAGACGTCATATGCACATATACATCCGCCCCCTTGAGCCAATTACAACCTCTCATCCTAACCTACCTCATGGGATGGTTGTGAGGAAAAAATGAGTGAGGAAAGCGATCGTGTACAACACCTTCCACAGATAAATGAAATGAAATTTTTGTTGTAAGCTGCCTTGAGTCCCTGTGAGGGAAAAAGGTGGGGAATAATAATAATAATACTGTAGTAGTAGTAGTAGTAGTAGTAGTAGTAGTAGTAGTAGTAATTGTCAGAATGATTTGGAACATACCAGTAAATCTTACAGAACTCAGTGGGACTTAGTTCTGAGCAAAAATGCTTAGGATTGCACAGTTACCTGGGAGTAAGCTCCATTGAATACAGTGGGACTTACTTCTGAGTAAACATGTAACGGCTTGCAATGTAAAGCTCAGTTTACAATAAAGGAATAAATACTCCACAAGTTTCCTTAAAAACTGTCTGGCTGCCGAAGCATTGTAATTAAAGAATTTAAAGTGGATTGGTGACATTTTCCTTCAAAATTATAGAAAGGGCTTCGTATGCCAGCTGCACCATTTCCTTCATTTGGTGCAAGTATTTTATTTTCAGTATAAACAGGACCCCATTTTGCTTGGCTTTGCAGTCCTGGTTCTGCGAAGTTCTTGCAGTGATGAGTCACTGTTAGTTCTCTCTCATTTTAGAAGAAATACCACAGAACAGGCCCCACCTCTTTCTTTGGGGCCCACAGGCCCCTCCCCCTTCCATCTCTCAATTTATAGCAATTGTAGCACAAACTTAGAGAGACTCCTGGATTGACAGCTACTTGTCCCAGCAGATGAACTAGGTAAGCTAAGGCACACAAGGCTTCCGGACACATTGAAAGGGCAGTGAAGATATACATGCTCCGGGAAACATCTCCTTCATTCCTCTCTGCTGTGACATAACCAAATCTGACTATCTTCTTAGTGCTATAACATTATAATGTTAAAGTGGTCCCTGATTGGCTTGTATCATGCCATAAATGACAAAAAGGTCCTAAACAAGGGTGACAGAGCAACAAAACCTCAGGCTAGAAACAGGCATACAGTACAAAAGTTGGCAAAGGTACTATTTCACACACACACACACACAATGAAAGAACATTTGTGTGTGCAAGACTTTGAAATGGGTGGATATTTGGCAATGCTCTCGTCGTTCTCTATGAGTTTTCCTTGTGAATACAGAATGTTGGCCTTACATTTTAATATCATACAGTTCTATTGCTTCCGTGAACATATATTGTCTGGTTACATCTACTCTCAAGCAAAAATCACCAGATTATCATCATCAACATCTAAGAATGGTGCAAAGTTGCACTAATTGTTTCTCCTTCCCAGCAGCCTTTGGGTTTCTGGCATACAACCTTGAACCTCCTTCTCACACAGGGAAAGAAAACAAGCAGATAATCTCATACAGACCTCCTGCAACTTTTTAGTGGAATACAAAGAATGCAAAAATATTATTTCTGGCTACCCCAATCTCTGCCTAGTGGTGTATGAGATTCCAAGGGGGTCTTGGCACTCAGCTGTGAGTCTGTGTTCCTTTGGGGAAAATGATGTGCAGCTGAGTCTGTAGTGTCTTTGAAATCTCATCTATTTCCACATAGAGAGAGATTTTGGAGCGTTCACATGTCAAGAGGAGGCTGTCCTTCACAGCAGCCCAGCACTGGATTCCCAGACAACTTCATGCCTCTCTCCCAATCTGCTTTCAGCCAGCTCGCCAAGACCACGGGTTGGCAAGGTTTACCTCGCCTGGGCCGGTTCACTCCAGCGGAGATCCCTCCGTGGGCCTGATTTCCGCCCTCCCTTCGATTTCTGACTTCTGCGTCTGTGGAGACACATTTTTTGGTGCTGCAGAAGCAAGTCCCCGCGCTGCGCTGGTTTTAGCGCAGCATGCGGGGTCTCACTGAGCAGATGGCTTGGTTTGGGGGTGGCTCATGGGCCGGTTAAATGACCCCCGTGGACTGCTTGTGGCCCAGGGGCCTTAGGTTGCCGACCCCTGGCCAAGATGGTTCTGGCCTTCACAGCAGCTCATCAAGTTCTCCTGCTTCTTCCTTAACCTCTAAATTTGAAAAGGACATGTGTTCCCTGTGTGCCACCCCGTTACCCTGGCAACCTCCCCCTCTCAACTATGCTATTGTTGTTTGCTAACTTATAACACAGTTGGGGGAAAGGACAGCATCTGCCTGGTCAATTGTTCATTAATGGCCCAGCACTTAGTTCTCTTTGCGTTCCTAATGGCATCACTATCTGCTATCTCCTGAACAGGAAAGCTGGTTCAAATTGTATTTTTTAACTTGCCTGGCAACCTCATTTCATAACATCAAATATCTAAATTCTACCATTTATTCATTCCTAACATCCACTAACTCTGGCAGTTATGTACCCCCAAACTCTGGTACCCCACATCTGTAACAATATGTAAAGGATAAGCAAGGACATAAGTACAAAGGCTGTGTAAGGTTGCATTTCTCTATGAAGGCATATTTCCATAAGGAAACCTTAACTTCTCATTTTACAAACCTAATAACTTCAAAATGATATGCAAGTTGAGCTGCAGGTGTCTTATCTGATAAAGGTGTCATCTCATTTTCAGTTTAGGTCTTAAAACCATTCAACTTTGCAGTTCTCTCCACTAACATGCTCACTAGATGACAATTCTCTTTTCTGATACAGAGTGCTAGAAGCACTACATATGAAATTATTCAAGATTACTATGGTAATTCCCTTGCTAAATTCCCAGCTGTTTTCCAAAGTGAAATGCTACTTTTGAAAAGATTTGAAGATTTCTCCCCTCTCTTTCAGACTTTGAATATATTATTATGTTTTTCAGATTTCTATTTGCATCCACTACTAATGCATTCATCACAGTAGCAATGTATTAATTTATAGCACTATTTTAATTCAATACGTGCCTTCATCTCCTCCCACGAGATATTTCATTACTAGTGTTACTGTTTCTGATATGCTTTTAATTTCTCCCCAAATTCCTAAAGGCTTTTTTTCTTCATATGGATGAGAAACTCCAAATTTCTATTGATTTCAGAATAAATTGTCTGAGAACTGGGAGCTGGACCAAACTGCTCACCATTTTGTGTGAATAGAAGAATCCAATAATTGTCTTGCTGGGTCAAGGATCCATCTAGTGAAATATACTCTTGTCCAACAGTGGCCAGACAGACATCTCTGGGAAGCCTGAAAGCTGACTATGAAGACAGCAGTCATCCATTGCCTCTTGGATTGGAGGCACTTATAGAATTAGCGGAGCTTTTATTAACTTTAAAAACAAAACCACAAAGCAACAAATAATGAAGTAACAAAACAGTAGTATAGAACAGCAGGGCCCTGGGAGGATACCAGAAGGGCCACCATCACAGAGACGATGGAACAGGTTTTGCAGGAAAAGAACCAAAAGTTCAGTAATGACACTTTTCTCCTGATTGTTCAAAGGGAACCCAAAAAAGATTTTGGCCTTTAAAAAAGTCATCTGGAAATTCTTTTGATAAATCTTTGGCCAGCCGTAGAAGATGTCCATTTGTCCACTATTCTGGGAGCTGGTTGCAAAAAATAGATAGGACTTTTTTATCACTCCTTGAAAAACGTCTTCAATTCAGATGCCCTGGTGTCAAAGATAGGATACACAGCAGTATAGTGGAGGGAGAACATAGGAGGAGTGAAGCTCCAGAATGCTTCTCAAAGCAGAAGCAATAACATCAACTGCTGGAGCACCAGAGTAATTAATGGATCTTCCTTGCTTTGACAAGTGACTGGGAGTTTCCAGTTTTGCCATTATTAGTGACAGATTAGACAGAGGAAGTTAGAGAATCATCTTGCCATTCTTTGGCGGTCAATTGATCCTGGTGAACTGCATTTTGTGCAATGTACCATTCCTTTTTAGTGTGCATAATGGATCAGCAAAGCTTCCTGAATTTTGGACTCTTCCTATGAACTCTATGAGCTCTATGAACTACGAGCTCCATTATACCACTGATGAGAAACACTAGTTTTGGATAGGAGTGCTAAGATTTTATTTTTATTTTTATTGTTTATATTTGCATAGCACCTTTCATCCGAAGATACCAGGGTGGTCCACAACAGAAAAATACAAAATAAGAATACAAAATAAATAATAAATCCAAAAGTAACCAATAACGCCCCCTTCCACAAACATTAAAAAAACCCCTATAGAATGTAAATTAATCAAATGCCTGGTTGAAGAGAAATGTTTTTGCCTGGCACCTAAAGATATGTAATGAAGGTGCCAGAAGAAGATTCCCATGTTGCCACTCTCTGGACCTCTCTGAAGAAGGGCACACAAAGAAGGGCCTCAGATAGTGATTGCAGGGTCCAGGTTGGTTAATATGGGCAGAGGTGGTCTTTGAGGTATTGCAGCCCTCAACCATTAATCATTTTGTGACTATCACTGGGTTTTTAAAAATTCAATGGTCTATAGAATAGCCAGCTTCTCCTAACCTCAGTCAGTTTCACAGTTCAGTATTCTCGTAATCCTTAACTTAGAGGAAAAAGTTTCCACTGACAACTTTTAATGGAATATGGAAGTACAAATGAGTTTCTGTTGTTGTCAGTGTTGTTAAAGAAAAAGACTTATTCTGTTGGAAAGCTACAGTTATGCCATGAAATTCAAACTTTACGGTCTTTGCAGCCTTTCTCCATACTACAGCTGAAAAGAAATCTGAGAAAGGGAATCAAAGCTGTTTTGAGAAATATGATAAACAGCTGTAGCTACCTGTTCTGTCCTCAGATGTAGAAGACAAAGGCGCATTGTGATGTTCCTTTGGACAGCATTGTGCGGCAGATTCAATTATGTGCTAATGAAAAATTCAGTGTCCAAAACACTTCATGTCAAGGCTTATTCAAAAGCGTGAAGTTTATTATACAGTGTGATCTCAGCCCAATTAACATTGAAATGTAACTCCATTTTAATCAGCACTTTCCATCTGTTGGTCAGAAATGGGAAAATCTTTTCTAGCAAACAGACACTTCCACTTTGCACCTGCATATGTTGCAAAATACATCCACACAATATTGCACATTCCATAATAGGGCTACAAGAAGGGTGAGAAAGAAAAGGGGGGGAGGCAAAACCACCAAGCAGAGCAGACCTTGCAACTTGTGAGAGGGCCTAGATGGGACCTTGTTTTCAGTGCAACAAGCTTTATATGCCAGAGTTCAAATTCACTGACTGGGAGTAAAACTAAAACTAAACCTAACTCCACAATGGGAGACAAACAAGGAGCTGTATTGGGCAGAGTCATCCTGTTTGTGCAAGATTTTCCACTTGTGCAATGGAACTTCCTATTCCTCTCCTCCCACAGCCCCAGCCTCCCCACATCTCTTCCAAAGGGTTGGTGTGTAACCCAAAACAGATTTGGGTGGTATATGTCAGGATGGAGAAGTTCCACTGTCTAAGTGGAGATCTTTGTACAAATGGGATGACTTCACTGGATACAACCAAAGTCTTTAACAATTTGCACTAAAAATCAGTCAATATAGAGGAGCTACTGTAAGGAGAATGATTTGTCTATTCCTATTTATGATCCATGCCACTTTCCCATGTGTTCAGCCATGCCTGTTCTGCCCTATTTACATATTAATCTGCCACTTTAAAAAATAAATAAATGCAAATATTCACATTTAAAAATACCGGTTTAAAATATTTTCTCTCTCAAAAGACTCATTTCTAAACATAGTTTTTTAAAACAACAACAACGAGATATCCTTAAAAATGCATTTTGATATGTTTTTAATCTAAGAACTGTATACAGCATTGGAGGGGTAAAAAAAAATCTGTAGAGAGCTAGGTGCCGATCAGGTCAGTTCATATCACAATTCTTCAAGCATCCCAACTTTTAAGGTACTCTTAATATTAAAAGACCTACAAAGTAGGGCTGTAGAATCAATTTTTTCTGAATCATGAACTGAAACAGACTGATTTATACCACTTTGTCCTGGATCAGGCCAAGGTAGCTGCAAAGCACTGCAAAGTGGAACAGTTGCACCCAACCAATTTGTAGCAATTTGTCTGATCCAGAACTGAAATCAGACTAGATCCAAAAGTGTCTAGAACCAGATGGTTTCCAAAATGTTGCAAGTATTAAGTGCAACACCGTATAAGGAGAACACCTATTCAAGGGTCTGAATCAAAGTCCTTTTAAGTTATTGGAGTTATTTTCATTGGCTTCAATGCATTTTGGATTAGACCACCGAAGAGGTGGTTTTATAGCTTTTCTAATCTTAAGGGCTGTCAAATAGACTGAAACAAAATTGTAAAGCTCGAGTAGCCAATGAAATTATATTGTATCAAGCTATATTTGGAAAATGAAGAAGCAGAATGGAACGGGGCCAATTTATTGGCAGCTGGAAAAGGCTCCAAAGGGGAAGTGATCAAAGGAGACTGTGGGGAGTGTCAAACTGATATGCTGCAGAAAGCCCCCCCCCCAAAGTTACAGAAGTATTTATTCCAAGGACAGTGTGCTAATATTATCTCAATGCAGTGAGCATAGCTGCTCTTCACAAATGGAGCAAATTTAATGTACTTAGTAGAAAGCCACAGTTCAAGACACTTGCAAACAGCTCAGAAGTCACTCATAGTCTTTGTCATTCGAATAAATATTTCTGCAGCATTTGGATGTTTTCACTACATTTTTCCCTGTGGTGCTTTAAAGCCTTACAAAGTTGCTTCACACTGATTTTCATTTTTGACTAAACACTGTGGCGTTCCATTCCAAATAAAAGATAATGTTAAGGAAGAAACACAATCGAGAGCATGGCTTGGCATGGAGAAGGTTTCACTGAGCGACTTGCCTCTGATGTTGTTTCCCATCTGATAAAAAAAAATAAAAATTCTGATTTGAAGGGGCCCCACCGTTTCATTTTTCTCTTCTTATGGAGGCTGGCTCTGTTCCCTAAGTCACTCCACACGCTACCAGGTTTAACTGTGACAATGTTCAAAACACATTTCATAATTGGCAGAGGTGCAGTTTCCAGTCTGCATCTGTTTTATTCTGCAAGCATATTTGTGGACCTAGATGTAGTGGAAAGCTGAGGGTGGAGTGCAGAGAAAGAACCCGATATGGAGGATTGTTTGAGATCAACAAGGCCACAAATTAATTGGCAACAGCAGCTGGGAGGTTGGGCTTGACACAGAATAAGGATCAATTCATTGCACAGCCAATGTACTGTGAGATTTGTAGCCCTTGACGCCCAGGTGGTGTGCTGGGAAGCTAATGTGGTTATTGGGCCCAAGTGAAGACCAATAAGAGTAGGCCCAATGGCCAACGGGGGCCTCCTCCATTCAATTTGCTCTCTGAGGTAGGGTCATGGCTGTTGAGGCTGCACACCCTAAATCCATAAGGGGCTCCCCAATGGTGGGAAGCTGGGGGTCCATCCTTGCTTTCCCAAATACTAATCCTGGTCAAAGCCAGTTCCTGCCAAAGAAAGTTGGGGCAAGCGATTAACAAAGAGAACTGTATGAGAACCTTTGTTATGAGGAAGACAAAATCCTGCAGGAACATCAAATCATCCTGTAGGCAAAATTCTCTCCCAGCCTTGTCAAACAGTGGCCACATTCACACCATACATTTAAAGCATGATGATACCACTTTAAACAGAATTCTTGGTGCTGTAGTTTGTTATGGATGCTGAGGGTTGTTAGGAGGCTACTATTCCTGTCTTAGGAAAAAAGCCAGAAGGAGACAACCCAAGCTGGATATAGACAGCAAAAGGGGAATAAAAGGCTATGGTCAGACAGGTGAAATTAGAGTAAGTGCATGCAGTGATAGTAGGTGTTGGGTGGATTTTGATGAGTAGGAGAGGATATTTTGCTTAGTAATTATCCTTCCTATTTCTCACTTGTGCATGAATGCAAATACAGTGATACCTCGGGTTACAAACACTTCGGGTTACAGACTCCTCTAACCCAGAAGTAGTACCTTGGGTTAAGAACTTTACCTCAGGATGAGAACAGAAATTGCACACCAGCAGCGTGGCAGCAGCAGGAGGCCCCATTAGCTAAAGTGGTACCTCAGGTTAAGAACGGTTTCAGGTTAAGAACGGACCTCCAGAACGAATTAAGTTCGTAACCAGAGGTACCACTGTATCTATTTCAGCAGAGTTAAAAATCACCATCTGTGCCCAGAAGCTTTTAAGACAAGGTTGCATATAGGCAGACTTCGGTTATCTTCTCTCGTTTATGTTTCACTTTTAACAATTTTTTTAAAGAAAAAAATCACTCTCAGACTGTTTAAATAAAACAAAAATAAGATTTACTCACATCAAAAGTCTTGTGAGGATTCAACATATAGTGATGAAAATCCTTAATGCTACAAAAGTCCACAATCCAGTTCAAAATGGAGTGCGCTCTCTGGAGGAGAGTTCACAGAGATCCCACTCCGTTGCAGGTAGGAAAAAGAGTGAGTGTGTAGCGAGAGGAAGAAGTAAATATAGTATGAAGTTTCTATTGTTCACTTCCCCACCACAAAAGTTTAGAGGATATTACATCATAGAGTGCCCTGTTTGTTTGTAACTTTCTAGCAATTATGCATTTGTGATTTGGCTGCACATCCTCCCACAGTGAGGAGGCTGGGAATGGAGGAATTAGCTAGAGAGGAACTAAGTAAATATAAGAAAGAAGGAGGAGAATAAAAACCTACAGTCAGATTAGTAGTTGAGGCAATTGGAGGTGACCTGTGCTTGCAAACTAAGAGACCATTATACATTAGAACCAACAGCTTTGTACAGTGGTACCTCGGTTTATGAACTTAATTCATTCCAGAAGTCCATTCTTAAACTGAGGCGCGCTTTCCCTAATGAGGCCTCCCACCGCCAGTGCCCTTCCACCTTTTGGATTTCATTCTTAGACCAAGGTAAAGTTCTCAAACCTGGACACTACTTCCGGTTTTGCAGAGTTTGTAAACCGAATCATTCATAAACAGGACTGTTCTTAAACCGAGGTACTACTGTATGTGTTTTTTTTATATAATTGTAGCTTAATAAAGCTTCAAAACTATTTTGAACTTGCCCGATCTATCCCTGCTTAGTTCAAATGGACTTTGGGTATGCACTTTCAGAGTAGTAAGAAGAGTCTGTTAGAGAGCTGTGAAGACACATTATAAAAGACCTCACAAAAAAATGTCTGTAGTGGGCAATGGGCATGGTAAGTAATGTCCATTCAACAGATCTGTTAAAAGCTCAGCATGAGAGAGCATGTAAAAGGGAATGATACTGCTTTCAGTTAGCTGTTCTTGCAACGTAATGTCAGACTGTATTGAAGACTGCAGTGCAAGGATTATAAAATCTATACTAAATTGTCCCTACTGTTAGGCAGAGTGAGGCAGTGGCATCAGGTGGCCCATGATGATTTGTGTGGGAAATGGTGGTGAAGTGTAGCAGAATAGAGCTTTGTGTGCCACATAGCCTGCCCTATGCCTTCTAAGCTAGCCTGCTGTCCTCGGGTATGCTAGAGGACACTATCCAGTTGCCAGTGTTGAAAGAAGATTAAACTGGCAGTCCAGTCTGCTTCTGGGCATGGAAGGGAGAGGGTGCCATATTCTCCTTTGCCTCAGGCAGCAATATGCCCTGGCAAGGGCACTGGGCCTAACCCACCATTAGCTTGCAATTGCTGTCAAAGCCAGCCTGTCTATGTTATTTAACTTATTTAACGAAACACAAGAGAAGGAAGCATCAGCAAGCATCATCTCTAATTGTGAACCCTTATTGCACCAGGTAAATATTCATTTGAAGGATGCCATGCTTATGTGTTTCATTAAAAATAACCCTGCTCTTAGAATTATGGTTCACCAAGGGAAATACACCTGTCAGAATGACCTTGGAGGAAACATATGAGCTGCATTCAGAAATTCACCTGAATATGCAAAGTGTTGCAATGGGAAAGGGACAGGGGTAGAGGTACAAGAACCACTCTTTCAAAAAAGTGGTTTCCAATTTACTTCCGCTGAGTACACTTAGAGAAGCCTCTCTGCAACTGGAAGCTTGATAAGACAGGGCTCCATAAGAACTTAGGAACCATCTTCAGATCATCATGCTAAATGCATAAAGGACTGAAGAGCAGCACATTTACCTGGAAATGTTGAGGATGGGGCCTCGGCCCCTAACCATGGTCTAAGCAGATGCCTGACTATGCATAGAGAAACGTTTCCTCTAGGCCCAGGCACAGTGAAGTCACAAGTGTCATGGCAAACCATGGCATCAAGACATGACAAATCACGTTTGGGGGAACAAACAGGCCACCACATTATTGATTGCAGATGTATTAAGCTCTTGACTTAGCCATTGGGTATGTATCTTGAATCAACCCGTCTGATTTTCTGACTGATTATTCAATTAGGGTCAATCCTGGGTTAAGGACGGTTGCTATGAGGTAGACCAGGCATAGGCAAACTCAGCCCTCCAGATGTTTTGGGACTACAATTCCCATCATCCCTGACTACTGGTCCTGTTAGCTAGGGATGGTGGGAGTTGTAGTCCCAAAACATCTGGAGGGCCAAGTTTGCCTATGCCTGAGGTAGACAAAACCATACACTGACTCAATTTGTCTGTGGGTAAATTCCTCCCTGGCCACTAATATAGTAAGCAAATAGCAAGGCTATCGAATGGAGCAAACCACATCATTGAGGGAGGGAGAGAAGTCCTATGCTGACTGTGCTGCCGGGTTCAAGTGCTGCTGTATTGGCATATGACAAACTTGACTGAAGCCAGGCAGGAGTAGGCTTCAGTCAGGTCCACCCTGGTGACCTCACCCTCATTCTTTGCTATGATTGGTTGATTTAAATTTCCTGGGCTGAGCCTGACTGCCCTAGCTGCTGATCGAGGAGCCAACACAGTTGTGGCTGCAACCTCTGCTCCTGATTGGATATCAGTAAGTGCTCTTTTCAGACTTGATAAAAAGGTTATTTAAAAGGTGCTTAATGTTGGGTGTAAAAAATGTATACTTTTAATATGATTGACTGCGTGTTGACATATATTTAACAGGAGATTGCACAATGAACACCAGTTTTAATTTGATTGAGAGGTATATTAGCATACCTGGAACCTCAAGAAAGCTAATGAGTTGCACTTTGGTTTTTTGGCTTCCTGTTTCCAATGAGAATTTGTTGTCTGCTTTCCTTTCCAATATCTTCCAAAAGCAAAAAATAAAAAGAGCATTCCCACCTCTATATTGCAATCATTTACAATACTGGCTGTTTTAATATATAATTGAGTTACTGTGACTTTCCTTTCCTTTGAAACTTGGGGGTGGGGGGAGAACAAAGCATGGAAAAACAAAGGAAACTTTCTTTCAAGAATATGCAGGAAAATATCTTTCAAATTTCTGCATGTCAAAGGCTAGAACAGTGCGTCAAATTTCATTCATTTTTCTTTGTGTTGAAAAGCTTTCATGCACTGGTTGCGCAACATGCAATAGAAGCAGTGCTTTTAATTTTTGACATGAGGCCTATTATTGGTTATCTATTGGTTATTGGTTGCCTATTGCTGTTAGCAGGGCTTTTTTTTCTAGAAAAAGAGGTTCCGGACCTTGTTGATCTTTTTTCATATTGTGGAAAACTGATCAGGTGACCTTTGTGGCTGCTTAGTTTGCTGTCAGAGTACCAATGCTGATGGGCCACTTCGGTTATTTGTTTTGATCTTTAATCTTGACTAGGAAAGCCCTTTGAATGGAAGCCTTCTTCAAATAGATGACAGTCCTCTGACTATTCTTCAAATAGAGGGCTGTTTTAGGACTCATTGTCACCGTAGGCATGGGGAAACATACTGGTCACGCAGCCCAAACTTTTGTGTGCTGCACCTGCAAAACATCTCCATTCTCTTTCATTTCCGAAATTGTTCTTTATGTGTAATCCTTTTGTTCAGATAATGCTCTCCATGTGCAATTCTTTGGGGGCACATAGATTGTATCGTTCTGAACAGCCCCAATATTCACACACACATTTGTAAATGGTAATAACATATTATACTTGGGACACGGTTCATTTGAGATTTTGAGAGTATGCCTGCTAGTCTTACCCAAATGTTAGCTTTTGCACATATTCAGTAAACAGGGTGGTGTAGGGGAAAAAAAGTTTCCACAATTCTGTCCACTAACTTTCAGTCCCCTTGAATGAATATACAGTGGTACCTCAGGTTACAGACGCTTCAGGTTACAGATGCTTCAGGTTACAGACTCCGCTAACCCAGAAATAGTACCTTGGGTTAAGAACTTTGCTTCAGGATGAGAACAGAAATCTCGCAGTAGCGGTGCGGCGGCAGCGGGAGGCCCCATTAGCTAAAGTGGTGCTTCAGGTTGAGAACAGTTTCAGGTCAAGAACGGCCCTCCAGAACGAATTAAGTTCTTAACCCGAGGTACCACTGTAAAGTCTTCTGGGAGATTAGGAAGGAATACTTCATCTCCTTCCCCCTCTGCTTTTCATGGGCTGAGCCTGCATGAATGGTTAAATAAGAGGACTGGACCACCAATTCTGTTTTGGCTTCAAGCAAAGCTCAGTCCCCTGTAAAGTGATCAGATGCTTAGATGCTCATCTGCTGTCATTATAAGTAGTCATAAAAGAATGCCTGTGATGGAACCTAAATTCAATTTTTAACAACTGAGTGTAATATATATCCCTTAAATAATGAGCTGTCAAGTTTAAACACTTGGACCTTCTCAAGCATGATGGATCATCTAATCACTTAGAGAAATTAAATAGGCAAGACCCAGGCTGGAAAAGCTTCGGACATGTACTTTTTAATGGAATTCATGGAATTACAGAGCTATGCTTCTGATTTTAAGGACGATTCATCCTCTTTGTTTACAGCAAGTTAAATGAATGTCACCTGACACTCGGCAAGAGAGTCTAAAAGTTGCGTCTCTATCAGTCTTATAGGAGTTTTCAATTTAGATGCTGGAAGCCTTCAACCAATGATTGGTTTTATCCTCAAAATGCTAAGGAAAGGAATGGGCTTTCAATTACAAATACTGCATCTTGCCCTTTCACTAAGACTCAAAAAAGCAGGTAACAACATGCTCATGAGTTATTCATTCTCTCAACAGGTTAGTGTCTCTTTTTTCTGCCCAAGATTTGCAGATGAGGCATTGGTTCCTTCCTGCCCAAGACTGTTAGTGGTTCCATTGCTAATCTCTTTCTCCTTGATGGTTTGGGTACTGCTATCATAGTAACAGTACAATCCTCAGATGTAAATCCCAGTGAGTTCTAAGGGGATTACTTCCAGAGAAATGAGTATAACAGCCTAAGGATGAGAGCCAATGTAAGTGGTACTCCAAGTAGAGTTATTGAAATCAATGGATTTAAGTCTACTGATTTGTATTGGGTCTGCTCCAAGTCTCTCTCTAAACTTTAATTGTTATGGCTACTAAAATGAGAAATAAATCCAACCTTAAATAGACATGGCAGATATAATTCCATATATTGTGAACGTGGGACATGTGTGGGTACGTATCTATGTCATTTAATAAATAAAACGGTAAAGGTAAAGGACCCCTGACAGTTAAGTCCAGTCACGAATGACTCTGGGGTTGCGGCACTCATCTCGCTTTACTGGCCGAGAGAGCCGACATTTGTCCAGAGACAGTTTTTCTGGGTCATGTAGCTAGCATGACTAAGCATGACTTTTGGAAAAACCAGAGCAGCGCATGGAAACACCCTTTAACTTCGTGCCAGAGTGGTACCTATTTAGCTACTTGCACTTTGACGTGCTTTCGAACTGGAGCTGGGACCGAACAACGGGAGCTCACCCGGTTGCGGGGATTCGAACCACTGACCTTCTGATCGGCAAGCCCTAGGCTCAGTGGTTTAGACCACAGTGCCATCCACGTCCCTCAATTTCATAAACAGAAGTGGATAATATTGAATCTAATGATGCAGAATTGGTACTTGTCAGCATATAGATGGCAGATATATGTTTTGTATGAATTTTTGTTAAAAAAAAACAACCATTGGAAAACCGAAGAATGGAATTCTTCCAGTGAATTTCACTCATGTTTATGTTATTGTTTGTATGGAAAGATAATACAGAATGGGTTTTCACGAGATTGAATGGATGTCGGCTGCATTTTTAGTAAACAATTACAACAAGCACTCCCAAGAGCCCCCAAACTCACATGGAAAAAAATGCCTGAATCTTCCCACCCCCACCCCAGCCCCCTAGAATACAAGGTTACAGCTGTTGCATTTCTGTCTAGAGCACATGACAAAGATTTTGCCTACATAGGTCCTGGCATTCAATATTGTAAATGTCACATACTTTGAAAAGCTTCAAATATGCTGCTTTATCCTGTGCCACAAAACAATTACAGGGGCCATGTTCCTATCTTTTATCCACTAGCATTCCATGTAAGTAAATATATTTTAAAATGCGTTACAGTGTCATTTCTCCCCTTTTCAGCTGAAAACGCTGCTTTCCATCAGGTTCCTTTCTTTCTGGTTATGACAACAAGATGCAAGGCTTTGTCAATCAAAAGCGTATAGGCTATAGTGAAAAATAAAGAAGTGTTGAAAGCAGACATGTTTTTTTGGGATTACAGCCAGGACCAGGGCACGGATAACCATGAAGAGCAGCAGGTGTTATGTAGGTAAAAAAGGTAAAGGACCCCTGGACGGCTAAGTCCAGTCAAAGGCGAATATGGGGTGCAGCGCTCATCTTGTTTTCAGACTGAGGGAGCCAGTGTTTGTCCACAGACAGCTTTCTGGGTCACGTGGCCAGCATGACTAAACTGCTTCAGGTGCAATGGAACACTATGAGCGCACAGAAACACCATTTACCTTCCCGCCGCAGTGTTACCTATTTATCTATTTACACTGGCATACTTTAGAACTGCTAGGTTAGCAGGAGCTGGGACAGAGCAACGGGAGCTCAACCCATCGTGGGGATTCAAACTGCTGACCTTCTGATCAGCAAGCCCAAGAAGCTCAGTGGTTTAGACCACAGTGTCACCCGCATGCCTAAGTGTCATGTATGTCTGCTGATGGCCCCAAAGGGCTAGCTAGCAGTCAGTCCTTTGAGGCGATTCCCATGAAGGAAAATGTGTTAGCATGGGAAATCTACATGAATACAGGAGGGAGGTGGGTTCAGGAGCAGGACACTAGTTGCTTTGTTTTTGGTTCTCACTACGGATCTCTCCTGCAAAATTCGTATCAGTGTTGCTGTTGTTTTCAAACTTTTTGCCATCGGATATGATTGCCACATCAACATGTTTTTGACACAGAACGCAAGAATGCTGCAGAGGATTGTGGACACTTCCAAGGGAGGGGAAGCTTCTCCAGCCTAAGGGTCACATTAACTTCTGTGTGACCTTCCAAGGTCCATATCTTGGTAATGGGCAAGGCCAGAAGCAAAAAGAAGTGGGCAGCACAACAAATGTACATTTTAACTTTGTTCACTAGGCTAGTTTCTACACACCCTTCTCTGCATCCTTCATTGAGACAAGCAGGAGGCATTATCTCAGGGTTCAAAGACACATTCCTACCGGGGATGAAGAAACATTTGGGATACGAGACAGGGCCAGTGAGGGGAGTGGGCTTTGGAGAGTTCTGGAGACCAGGAAGAGAGGCCTGAGGTTTTTCCACCCCTGTTCTGATACAGATCTAGTGAACTCAGGCCCAATCTTGTAATGAAGAAGTGTGTATAATATCATACCCTCCAACATTTCTCTGAAGAAAATAGGGACATCAATATTAATAATAATACCTTGTCCAACTGACTGGGTTGCCCCAGCCACTCTAGGCAGCTGCCAACACATATAAAAACATAATAAAGCATTTATAAAAGCTTCCCTATACAGGTTGTATAGTTACTCATCTCCTTGGCTTGGGAACTGCATAACTCCATACTCTCTGACGAATAGGAACATCCTACCATACCCTCCAACATTTCACCAATGAAAATAGGGATATCCTAAGGAAAAGCAGGACCAAATCAGAAACTGGGATAGCTTCTGTAAATCCGGAACTGTCCCTGGAAAAGAGGGACATTTGAAGGGTCTGTAATATTCAAAGCTGAATGAAGCACTGTATGGAAGCTCCTTTCTGTTTGAGTATACTTAGAGAGACAAGAGAAGATCAAATAATGATGTCTAAAAGCAAGCAGACAACAACAACAACAAAAACCACCTATGGTGCTAATCACAAATATTCCAGCACACTCCCATGACTGAAAAGTTTATGTACAAAGCAGCCGTTGTTTTCTGCGTGTGCTGACTCAAGCAGAGCCACAGTGGGGAAATGAAATAAGAAGCTAGAGTAACTGCTGTACACAGAATATTCAATTTGATATTCCATTAGAGCAGCCTTTCTCTAGGGGCCCAGCTTCATCCTACTGAGGAGAAAGGTACAAAAAACAGTTAGTATGGGATTTACCTTAGCTAGACCCAAGAGACTTGAGTAAGGTAATGAATTATTCCAACTGAATTAAGATTGATTTGCTCATTTACCATCCTAATACAGGAGCGGATGTGGCTAGCTAGGGCTTGGGATTTGTCGAGGGTCCCAGGTCTAAGATAGATCTTGTTAGTTTCCTATTCTCTACTGACAATCCAGTCTACGGAAAGGGATAGAGCAGTGAATGTCTCCATTATAAATCATCCTTATTGAGTGACCACTTTTACGGTGAGTAACCTAGCTCCACTAGAGAAGTTTCATATAACCATTAATAGCTTTTATCGTTAGTTTATAGGTTGACCCAAAGAGTCATAAAATGCCCCACAAGTTAAATCATGCAGTTAATAAAAAAAAAAGTAAATAGCAATCACCTTGGAAATAATTGGAAAACCTTAACATGAAAAATATGGCTTCCAAAAATTATGCACTTATACCATCAGTTTGTTACCAACTTAGCTATATATACATTTCATATTCCAGAACTAGACATTGCATTAGATGCTAACATTGCATCAAATAACAACTGATTTGTTGGCATCCATCTGACTCGGAAATAATTCAGCATGACTCCGGGGCTGAACTCAAACTGCTGCATTATTGGTCTCTGCCACTATTGGTCTTGTCCATCTGCTGGAGCCAGTTTTCACATACAGGGCAGGTCCCTAACTCATTGAGAGTTTGAGACCCCTCGGCTACCCTCACCTGGTTTAGCCAGCCAGTCAAAGCCATTCCCGGGGTGTGGTCACAGGTGAGAGCTGAGTGCAGGGTGGGGACCAAAGGTGGACAAACAACTTCAGACGGAGCAGGATGTGTTCCCCACCAGAGGTACTACCCTTCCCCTAAAACCCCATAGACCCCTATGATTGGTTTACTAGATGCAAATTATATAATACACAAGCAGTCCAAGAGGTCATTCTGAACCTAATAAACAGATGCAGCAATGAAAAGTCTAAAATGCTTTAATGTTTCAGTCTCTAGTGGTGCATAACACCCTTCTGTCCCACATTTCAAATAGGCCTTCTCAGTAGCGGTTCCCCATTTTTGGAATGCCCTCCCTAGTGAGGTGTGTCTGTTTTGATCATAAGTGACTTTCAGGAGAAATTTTAAAACATTCCTGTTTACCCAGGCAACATCATGAAATTAGCGCCTATGGGGTATGTGATTGATTTTGAATGTTTTTAGATGTTTAAATGTTTTGAAATGTTTTTTTAAGGTTTTGTCATTGTTTTTAAAATGTTTTAGGTATGTTTTTATTTTATTTCAAATTGCATTGTTTTAGCTTATTGAGTTTTGCTGCCCTTGGCTTCTTTGGGATAGGAATTTAATTAAATGATTGATGATAAAATCAGATTTTTGTGCCAAATTGATTGAGTGGTATGGAAGGTCAGATCTGAGCTCAGGACACCACCAAAAATAATAGGATATTCCTATGCACGTGTGTTTCAAGCACATTACATCATGAAAACAATTGGTGTGTAAGTTGCAAGCTGGGTAGTGCAAATCATCATTGGCTTTCTGATTTCTTTTGTCAGTTTCAGATAGTAAAATAAAACCAGATTGTTTCAGAGGAACATGATATTTGCCAATTTCCAAAAGAATTTATCTGATCTTCACCTCTTGGGCAGGAATATGGTGCTTTTGCACTTCTCCAAATGTTGTTCACGGTCCTCAGCAATTTAAACATGTCACAATTGATATTTCCATACATAATGTAAGAGGAAATAACAGTGAAGTATGCTTTAAAATATTGTGTGTGTGTGTGTGTGTGTGTGTGTGTTCATATATAAATATGAATAAAGAATAAAGAATCACAGAATGCATAAATAAAGAAGAATGGAATTATAGGTTTAAACATGCAAACATAATATGGACCACAAAGAGAGAGATTAACCTATGCCTATGTTGTTGTTTGGAAAATTTGGGTCAAGCATTCCTTCAAGGCTGGTTTTGCACTTATTAGCCATCTTATGAAGTGACCTATACAAGACAGCACTGAATGGCATTCATCACCATCATGGTAGTGATTAATAGAATACCTATTGTTCTCTAGCAATTTACATTATGACCTTATTCAAATCTGTATATTTGGTTTAGAAGTGCTAAGTATGCCAAGATATTATATAGCCTCGACAGCAGATGCTTAAACATAATTGTTCCCTAAAAAAGCTCTTCAACTTCTGCTAACAACCTCGATGCCCTTATCTCTCTGAAAGAGAATAAATGCTCCAGTCTTTAGGAACTGATGGAACATTGGTCTGTCAACCTCCATCTTTGCTGCTATTTTCACACAAGACAGAAATAACCCATGCTTAAAATAGGAAACTTTGTTTCCTAGCTGTAGATTTAGGACCAAAACGGGGGGAAATCATGGAGGATAGGTTTATCAGTGAACATGATAACTAATGCAGTTCTAGGTTTAGAGACAGTGCACCTCTAAAGGCCAGTTGCTTGAGGTGGAGAAGAAGGGGAAGTGGGGCCAAGTTATCCCTTTGATGCTCTGATTGTGAGCTTCCCAAAAAGGAAGGAGGAAAGGACAGAGCATGAAGAAAGTGTTGTCAGTGGAGAGGGGCCCTTTCCCCATCTGGACCCTCTGAGAAACTCAACAAACCTGCTGCACCAGAACTGGGTCCTGAGAGTGCAGCTGAATGGGGGACAGCTGTGGGCAGCCTGAGAAAGTACCAACCACTCACTGGGTGACCTTGGGCCAGTCACTCACTCTCAGTCTTGCCTACCTCAGAGCGTTGTTTTAATGATGAAAAGGAGGGAAACAGCCTTGAGCTCCTTGGAGTAAAGATGGGCTACACATGTACCAAATAAATACTTTTTTTGGTAGCAGGTCTATCATAAAGTGACGCTATGATCACACCATATATGCAACACTGAATGGGATCGTTAAAGAGGGCAGAGCTTTGTTATTACACTTTTAGAGAACTCATAAAATCTTTCCAGGTATCTCTAGCCAGATGTTTGTCTCGCATTACCTATAAAGCTAAAGTAATTTACTGCGCTGTCAATTTGTTTGATGCTGCAGGCAGAAGTCATGGGGATTTTATGAGTTGCTTTTTCTTCTTGATAGTCGCCATGCCCAAAATAAAGCTTCCCTCAAAGGTTAGTACATGACTGAGCATCTCCCATTAACTGTATTCATTATTAATTGAGCTTTACTCAGAAATAAAAAGGCTGATGGGAAAGATATGGAAAGCAGGTATGGACCAAGTTCAATGCTTTGTTGTCCAACTCAACATCTGAACATCAACTTAAGACTTGATCATTTATTGCTGCCAATTTGTGTTTAAAGTGTCTTTGCTTTTAAGCTGCTTTATTGTGTATTTTTATATTCTGCTTTATACAGTGGTACCTCGGGTTACAGGTGCTTCAGGTTACAGACGCTTCAAGTTACAGACTCCAATAACCCAGAAATAGAACCTCGAGTTAAGAACTTTGCTTCAGGATGAGAACAGAAATCGTGCAGCAGCGGCGCGGCAGCCCCCATTAGCTAAAGTGGTACCTCAGGTTGAGAAGAGTTTCAGGTCAAGAACAGACCTCCAGAACGAATTAAGTTCTTAACCCAAGGTACCACTGTATTACATATTGTCTCATGTGAGCAACCTTGTATTCCTATCTTTGAGGAAGGGTGGAGCATGTAACAGATAAAGAGATATTTCTCAGTAATTAAGACAGACAAACTCATAGCAAGCTGAAATTATTGTTTCTTAAGTCATTTCTTATAATGGACAATTCTACAGTATTTTCTTAGGCAGCACAATTTTTGGGATATCAGCAAATATCTTTTACTTGAACGGAATATGAACTATCATCTTTTAGATTATAAGCATGCACTTTTTCTGCTTGAACCATTTATTTCAGAGATGGTAACCTGTGACTATCAAAATGATACTGGCTGGGGACTATGGGAGTTGGAACTCAACATCACCTGGAGGACCACAGGTTCCCCATCCCTGATTTGCATAACGCCTTGGCATACATTTCCTCTTCTGCGAATCATTGCAATACTTTTCTGCAGACTGCAGACAGCAGATAATGCTGTTGAGTCCATGCAGTTATCCTGGTAATATCTGTTCTTTAGCAAATATGAGAGGGAAATGACATGATCAGTATCCAGACTGCAGATCTACAGCCATTAAAAGGAGCTAACAAACAGGTATTAGAATCTGATGTATCTGTACATATAATTTATATGTATTATAGGAAAATCAGCAACTGACAGGTTGCAAAAGATGCTGCATGTACACTGACTGTTCCTTTGTTTTCATCAAATGGGCTTTGAAACTGAGAGAAAACAGCCTAGCATCAGAACATTTTATGTGTGAAATACCTCTTATTAAGTTGTCTACAGAGCATACAGAATGCAGAATAAGTGCAATATTTGACAAGAAAGAATATGTGTTAAATAACATAGTCTGACTGATGTTTAACACAAAATGGAAATGCTATTTCCGCATAGTGCAGACAGTTGATAAGAAAATGTTCCTGTAAACACTTTCTGCAGTTTTTTATATATTCACTCTGACTCCTCTGCAATCCAGTTAGTTGCCAGCAAGGGGGGAGAAGGGGTGTGTGGAGTCCTACAAATTCATTACCATTTTAAAAATCCAATTGGTAAAAGTTCTCGTGAGAAATATAGTTAAGGTAGCAGAAGCATGCATATATTAACAGCCAAAGAAACTGCAAAAGCTGGTGACATGACATGACAATCTGTAACTGTGCCAGATGATAAAATACAATGAAGGGTGGCTACAAACATCAGAGGGAAAAAAGAACTAAGTTATGGGGGGGGAGGAATTTGTCAAGAAAGCAGAACCTATGTCCTTTGCCAGCCTAGTAATCCCCCTTTCCAAATTAGGTGTTCACATAATTTTTTTGTGTTTTATCTCTTTGTTATTATTGGATTTTCCTCAATGGTAGGTGGATCTTGAGTCCTTCAATCACTGGAAGGATGTAACAGCTTTAACATGCTTTCCTTCTCATTCCTTGAATTGGACTATGGTGCTAAGCAGTAAACAAAAGTCATGTGGTTGAAAGATGTGATTCTCCATATATCACATTATTCTTCCCTATGAGTGGGGCAAGTAGCCTGTGTAACATATCGTTAAGCTTTTTCCACTCTGTATATTTCTGCTACAGCATGTTGAACCCCAAAAGCCATTATTTTCACTCTTAGACCACTTCATTTGTAAATAAATATTGCCAATTTAATCCTGGTGTGGTTATTGTTGACTCTTTGGAGCATATTGGGTTCTACTGATCATTGCTAAATCACTGTCAGTAAGGTATTATTTATACGCAATGCTCTCTGGCTTATAGTACACAATAATATCGAGTAAAGATCCCCAAAGTACAATTGCCAATGCCCCAAAAAGATTTTCTGTAGATAAACACATGTTATATAGATATTTGTGAGATGCACAGAAGCAGATCTTTGTAATGACATCCCATCCAGAACTAGCTATGAATCGCCCAAGAATATTATGGAAGGTCCAATTTAGTAGTAGTAGTAGTAGTAGTAGTAGTAGTAATAATAATAATAATAATAATAATAATAATAATAATAATAATAATTGTACCCTACCCATCTGACTGGGCAGCTTCCAACATATATAAAAACACAAACATTAAAAAAGCTTCCCTATACAGGGCAGATGCCTTCTAAAGGTTGTATAGTTACTTATCTGCTTGACATCTGATGGGAGGTCATTCCACAGGATGGGTGCCACTACCAAGAAGGCCCTCGGTTGCATATGCTAACATGCAACCGACTCCTGGGAGCCATGGGGGTTTGGCCCCTGCAATAAAATATTTGAGGGGGCCAGGGGGCCCCCAAGTTAATGAGCATTCCCATTCAAACGGTTTGTGTGCACAGCATCATGCGATTGATTATGGGGGTTGGGGCTCACCTGGGCCCCCACAATATTTTATTCAAGTTGGCACCCCTTCAGTACAGCCAGGATAGTTGCATGGGCTGTGTAGCTGCTCTGTGATCCATATGGTGTGAATTTGGTCTTCATTGCATAACTACGGGATAGTGAAGAGAGCTCTGTATCACAGCTACCATGCAAAAATCTATGAAAGACCATTTATTGAAAACACGGTGAGCCCATGCTATGAACCTATTTTATTAAAACACTTTTCCAGTAACCTAACCAGACAGGCAACCAAAACATATTCCTATTTATTGACAAATTACTTATTCACCTACCTATTCATAAGATGAGACTGAGCAAAGGGGAAAAAATAAATCATAATACACAGCTGGGAAAGTATCTGGAAGGGAAAGTAAGCCTTCCATTAGGGAACAAATCTGAAATTCTAGCTCATCCTGTTTGCATCAATCTCATCATATAAAAGTTTAATGTGGATTTCAAGGTGAGCATTAGTTTTAATTCATATGCTTTATGTTAAAATTAGAAGCAGAATTTTAAGGAGCTTGTGTCGCTGCAGGTAAAGACCACTTTTCAGAGGAGATCAGGGCATGTCATAAATGGAGTTGATAACGTTTGTCAATTTATAAATCTGCATATCATATTTATTGTACATGCTATATTAGCACTGAAGATGAGACAGCCTTCAGTTCAGCTACTTACTGCAGAGAGATTTGCCAAGCCTTCAGTGTTCACTGTCTGTATCCCACCTCTCTAAGTAAATCATACATTTTCTCAATAGCTTCCAACTTGCTAGCCACTGCTCCTACAGAGGTGGTCCTGAGGGACAAGCTAAGCATGGCATTAAATGTGTATTTCTATTAAGTGTACAAGAAAGATGAGTGTAAACGTTCTTCCCTAACTGGAGACCCAACAGTTCCTCTAAAAACTGCTATTTGCAATGGGAAGAATGGCCCCATTTGCAACAATGGGTGCTTTCCTTCCCATGCAAATAGCAGCAATTTCCACCCCGAACTAAAATGGAGGAAAGCATGGAAGTTCCCACTCCTCACCTGCTTAACTCTCAAGAATTATCAACCCCTCAACAGCTGCTACATGCATTTTTCAAATCCTGCCCATTAAAAGCAAAGACAATTCCAGCATTGTGCCTAGTTCATCCCTGACAGTGCAGATACATTTGCAGAGTGCATAAAACATCAAACTGCACATGGTTCTGAATACAAGACTGGCTCTCACAAGACCACCTACAATTAGTGTAATTACAAATTATTTTCAGTATGAGTAGCCGGCAGCTTCCACTCCAGAGCCAGGTATGGCAATCTAAATAGTATTGGTTTAATGTCTAAAAGGGAAGCGGGTGGCGCTGTGAGTAAAACCTCAGCGCCTAGGACTTGCCAATCGCATGGTCAGCGGTTCGAATCCCCGCGGCGGGGTGTGCTCCCGTCGTTCGGTCCCAGCGCCTGCCAACCTAGCAGTTCGAAAGCACCCCCGGGTGCAAGTAGATAAATAGGGACCACTTACCAGCGGGAAGGTAAACGGCGTTCCATGGGCTGCGCTGGCTCGCCAGATGCAGCTTGTCATGCTGGCCACGTGACCCGAAAGTGTCTGCGGACAGCGCTGGCTCCTGGCCTATAGAGTGAGATGAGTGCACAACCCTAGAGTCTGTCAAGACTGGCCCGTACGGGCAGGGGTACCTTTACCTTTACCTAAAACCCTGGTCTAAAACCCTGACTCTTCTTGTTCTTGTCCTTTCTGTTGTTCTGCAGGCAGTAACCATTTTAGGTGTGTCCAATATAGGTGTGATGGCACATACGTGCATTGCACCAAACCCAGAAGCAACCCAAAAATGTTACAAAAACACCAGAAAAAGTGGTGAAGCGGGACAGGGCAGGGCTGGAACAGGGCTTTTTCAATGGTGTTTCAAATATATGCAATTTTACTTAAACATGTGTTGCCTTGGAACATAACCCCCACGTAAACTGGGAGTTGCAACAACATTCATCCTGGGGTTTAAGTGACAACCAACATGTTCACTGATGTAAGGGACTTAAAGATGATTCATTTTCTCTGTATTGAGGCCTGAGGGCTTACATGTGGCTGCCAACAGACATTATGCTGTCAGCTGGTTTTTTTTGCCTGAATGTGGATTACACTGAGCAAAGCTTTTATATTATTGTAATTCATCCATTTCTGTTACACTGATCCTCAATAGTTACCTGCTCTTATTTGAGCTGTCGTCACTGGGGATTTCCTGATTGTGGTTGCAAGAAATTCAACCAATATTTGTTTTCAACTCCTGCTGGCTGCAGTTATGCAAATTTCAGTTGCCACATAAACTACTGCTACATGGAGATCCTCTCGGTTCAGCAAAGTAGCACTGGCATGTGAGTGCAACCTGGCAACAAGACCAAGGTATTTGCAATGGGCCATCATAAGGTGATCAGATGTCTTCAAGTATTAACCAGTTTTTTTCAACCCATAAGTGTAAGGTATGCTTTTTTCCTTTGGTGGCTGCTGCAAGGGCAGTGCTTGTGAATGCCCCTCAAGTTTGGGACAGATGAATCATTCACACATTTTTGCATTTTACCCCAGAAGAGCAAGCAGACTCATTCACATTTCTTCTCTAGTAAAGCTTATTCAACTCTTCCCACATTCTTTCCATAACAAAATAGAACATATATCTTCATTCTCTGATTTTCATCAAAGGCAATTGTCCTCACAATGGCCCATCACCCAGGTGATCACCTTAACACTAGAAGCTAGCCTGGCACACTGGGGGGTCCCCTTCATCTTTCTTCCTCTTGCTGCCCCTGGGCCAGTCCACTTCGCCCCCTGCCCCAAATATCAAGTCTTTATTGGGGAGGGGCCCTTCTACAGGATCAGCTGGCCCAGTCCATCCAAGCCAGCAACCAGGAATTCTCCTATCTGCTTACTCCTAACATCTCTTGATATATGGTTTATTAACACACACATATATAACCTGAGACTACAATGCAATGCAGGAATCTTTTGCCCAACATGGTGCTTGAACCCATGATCTTGAGATTAAGTATCTCATGCCTTTGTACTCTTAATGGCCCATCACCCAGTTGATCACCTCAACACAGGAAGCTAGCCTGGCTATTTTAACACTTGCTGGTTCTAGGGGTTAACAGGTTCTCACATTCAGCCTGCTCCCACCACCAAACGCATAACAATATGTTTGACTACAGATTTCAGTTTACAAGACTGATATTTATTTGCTCATTTCCCCTATGCAAAACTAGAGCTTTGTGACACAATAAGCCATTTCCATTGTGCCTCCAAGGTCAATGAAATATTAATTAAAGACATAACATCTCATAATTATCATTCAGTTTCATTATAGCACCACAATGATTGACTATGGCCATTTCCCACTAACATGTAAAGCAATGACTGTAATTACTAAGTAAGGACACAATCATTTCTCCCATTACGTTTCCATGATCTCTCCCATTTAATTGTTTTATCTTTTCTTCCCACAGAACAATGGCATGCTTTGCTGCAGAAATCAATTTATTATCTCTATGGAGTCGTGATGACTTAAATGGAAAGTTTGTTGTGTTCAGACAGAAGACACTTGATTGATTTTTGCCAATTTCCCCCAGCATTACATGCTGTCTTGGAGGTCCCCCTAATCTTTAAGCTTTTGAGGACACAATTGGGCATAGCCTCTGGTGAGAGGTAAGGCAGGCAAGGTCTGGAATATCACACATGGTTTTATAGACTTTTGAATCCAGACTCCCTTTAAGAACTTAACAGAGCTGCTGCTGTGAGCAAGATGTACACTACTGATCAACAAGAGAGGGGTACATTATTTAAAAATTAAAAAAAAATCCAGTATCATAATGCCATTACACAAATCTATGGTGCAGTGGAATGCAGTGAATTTTTTCATAGGGAACAGAGCCAAAGGTACCAGCTTGCGAAGGCAGTTTGCGGGGGGGGGGGGGAGGAGTCATTGTGTGTGAGAGCATTGTGCCTTCCTCCTTAAGTCAGGCAGAAACTTCCCAGGCTTTGGGAAGGAGGCACCAGGTTTCTGACAGGATGCTGGAGCCTTTCTATCTTCTTCTCAAAGCTGCAAGCTCGCCCCCTCCCCAAAACACCAGTGGGAAATGCCCTGCCACTTTACACTGGTAAAAAAATATAAAGGCAAAGGACCCCTGGATGGTTACGTCCAGTCAAAGGGTTGAGGCACTCATCTCGGCTTTCAGACCAAGGGAGCCGGCGTTTGTCCACAGACAGCTTTCTGGGTCATGTGGCTAGCATGACTAAACCGCTTCTGGCACAATAGGACACCGTGATGGAAACCAGAGCACACAGAAACACCGTTTACCTTCCCGCTGCAGCGGTACCTATTTATCTACTTGCACTGGTTTGCTTTCGAACTGCTAGGTTGGCAGGTGCTGGGACAGAGCAATGGGGATTCGAACTGCCAGCCTTCTGATTGGCAAGCCCAAGAGGCTCAGTGGTTTAGACCTCAGCGCCACCCGCAGCCCTTTTTTTTAATGCTGGTAACAGATACATCAGATGACATTTCTAGTCACCTGCCTTAGCTCACTGTATGTATTCATTTTTCAAATGTGAGTCCTGGGATACTTTTTTCCTTGCGCAAAGGAAATATAAACCGCGACTGCTACAATGTTAAAGGAAGTTTCAAAGAGTCACAGAGTAGGCATCCATATCCCTCGGGCTTAAATAATGTTTTAAGAAATATTCTTAATTTGATGATATGCTTTAGGATTCAGAGCATTATGGATACAACAGTCAAGGGTGGACTTGGCATCATTACGTAAACAGTCCTCAAAACCACCCAGCTGAAAGAAATATCAAACAGATAATTTAGGGGCTATTTTATCATATTTTGAAATGCATCTTTTCATCTAGCTCTGACCCACGGCCTTTGCTGGAAATAACTTCCATAAGCAGTGGATTATGCTATGCAAATCCCATTGTTCAGATGAGGTTACTGATCAGTACGTATTCTAAACAGTCAGATCCCTCATCTCCCAGAAGAAAAAGAACAACATTCATTTCCCCATTTTCTCTTACAATAACATCTTCATATAATAACCACATATCACAAGTCTTTTGGGTCCCCCCCCCAATCCCTGTTTTCTTCAGCAGCTGCGCCTTTTGCCTCACGATACCCAAGGGGTATGATTATAGGATAGTGCCAACACACCTCCTGCTGGGCTGAATTGCTTTAATATACTAATTACAACTGAAGTTGAATGGTTACATTTTCATCCCAAACTTTGTACATCAAAATGATCTCATCAAATGGCTATTTTATATGCCACAATAGAAATTGGGGTAAGGGGGGGGTGGAGGATACACGCCACAAAAGGAAAGAGAGGAGAAATGCTTTCAAGGCTTGTCATCTGCCACGGAAAGATTACCACCAAGGAAGTCAAACAACTGACACAGACTTTGGAAAAATCGCGGGCGAAAATAATATTTCCTGATAATTGAGCATCTTTGTGATTACATAAAAGCTCAAGCTTGAAAAGGATTCACAGTGTTGCCTGCATTTGCATATGCATGGAATAAGTCTCTGAGGATGATTTGAATTTAATCCAAAGATGTTGATAAAATTACCTCCTTCTGACACAAGAGTGCCAGCAGGGAAATAGCGTGTTCCTCTGTCCTCTGCTAGGACCAAACTCTTGCCCCCGGAACAATGGCTTTGGAAAGAATTGTGCCCCCACAATTAATCCACAACACAGTAGCACCATGCAAGTGCTGCTGCACTAGTGTGTTGGCTGATCCTTGCCTATTCTTTGGATAAACTGTAGTTATTTTGAGTATTCTTTAAATAAGTGGTGGGAAGTCGGTGGCCCTCCAAATGTTGCTAAATTACAAGCTGCATGGTCCTTGACCACTGGCTTTGCGTGATGAAAATTGGAGTCCAACAACATCAGTTTGCCAATTTGCTATCAGATTCAAGGTTCTTCTGCTAATTCACCTAAACTACCTGGGCCCTAAGTACCTTTAAGGAAAATAATGCATTTCAAATGTAAAAGATAAAGGTAAAGGACCCCTGGACAGTTAAGTCCAGTCAAAGGCAACACACTCATCTTGTTTTTCAGGGCAAGGGAGCCAGTGTAGGTTGGCAGGAGCTGGGACAGAGCAATGGGAGCTCACCACTGTCACAACAGCATTCCAAAATTCAGCTAGAACGAAACATAATTCTGCACTAATTTGAACATTCAAAGTTTGGGATGAAATTCAAATGAGGAAGAATTTGGGGAGCACCCATATCTGTACAGTGGTACCTCGGTTTTTGAATGTAATCCGTTCTGGAAGACCATTCGAGTTCCAAAACATTCGAAAACTGAAAACTCAATACGGAAGCCTCAAAACAGAAAACTCAATATGGAAGCCGCGTGACATGTTCAACTTCCAAGGTGTCTTTCAAAACCAAAACATTTACTTCCAGGTTTATGGTGTTCAAAAACCGAAATGTTCGCCAACAGAGACGTTCGAAAACCAAGGTACCACTGTACCTTGCTTTCTCTCCTCAGCCTTTGCATGGGTTGGTTTTTCAAAGAGATAACCAACAGGGGTGCCAGCTTGAATAAAATATTGGGGGGCCTAGGTAAGCCCTGCCTCGAATAGTCAATCACAAGTCACAGCACGCATACACCATTTGAAAGGCAATGCCCATCGACTTTGGAAGAGCCTGATGCCCTCAAATGTTTTCTTGGGAGCGGGGCTGAAGGGACCTTGGCCCCTAGGAGTTGGTTCCTATGATTCCCAGTTAATACTGACTTTCTTTTTATGAGAGCATTTCAGGACTTTTCCAATACCAATGAACTATGAGACATTTGTCTCCATAATCTTTATGACTGGCTCTAGGGACAGGAGATTGCAGAAGAAGACCATGTTTTTGAGGATTCCTGCTTGGGGAACAATCTAAGGAACATGACATTTATCAGGTAGATCGCACATATCCAGAACTGCAGGGCTTCTACAGAGATGGAATGCTGAACATGAACAGATAATGAAGGCAGGTCTCATATTCTCCACAATATGTTTCTACTTTCCCTTGTAACATAATCACTTTTATTATTGTTTAATTACAGGCACATCATTAATATCAATGAGAAATTAGTCAGGGGGAGGAAGAAGACCACAGTTCTGGACCCTTCAACAGTAATTTTAAAAGTACTGATTGAAGCAATTAAAATTTTATGGTTACATTAACTCTAAAATAAGAATTTGGCTTTGTTCCTACAACATATGTGGGGGGGGGGGGAGCTGAATAATTTTTATATTTCAAAAAAGATTTGCATCTGGTCTGAGGTATTCTGCAGGCAGCTAAATCTCAGAGGAGTTAATCCTTTCTCTTCCACCAGCACAATAGCTAATAGCTAAATTCTACCTCTATCTGAAGAAAATGCCATGACTAAAGTGATTTTCATATCCTGAACAGGATCCAGGCCAACCACAGTGTAGAAATTACAGTGAACACTTTGTTGATATGGTGATTAAGATAGCATCATAGAGCAGAGAAAGCAAGGAGGATTAGAGAAATATAATATTTATTGTGAACCACACAAAGTGAAATCAAAGGAATTATGTGTTTATGCAGAGGAAAGGAGTTGTATGTAGAAGACGTCTTCGCACCAACATCGGGTCAATTTTGCAAACAATTTACCGATTTATTTGGATCAAATATATCCCCAGTGTTTTTCTATTACTGATAGCTGAAGGAAAATAACTTTATTAAGTAAAGCTACAGTATCATCAAAAAGATGAGTAAGTCAAATGAACTCAGCACAAGAGAACTGAAGTGCCATCAGCAAAAGATAAGAATAAATGTGTTGGTTTTTTGATATACAGTGTTATGTGAAGCGTGTAATGCAGAACTGATAAAGTTTTCCCTGTTTAAATCCCTTCTTCTGTACAAATCCTGGACTTGCAGATCTTCAGAACTGGACACATAGAAGTCAAAACTTCTATTCATGTGATAAAATCCATTGCAAGGATGCCTAAAGGGGGTTGAATACTGACTGCTGCTCCTTCTCCTTGTGACTACTGATTTGCTGGGGGTGTGGAGTGGGGACAGGCAGTGATGGAAAAGAGGAAGAGAAGCTGGGACCAGGAGCTCCAAGGGTTAGTTGCTGGGTGTAGAGCTTAGTAGGTGCTGGCCCTGGTGTGAGTGTTCTGGTAGAGATGGATGGAAATAAACCTTTGCCACATAGGTAAAAGGTAAAGGTAAAGGACCCCTGGACAGTTAAGTCCAGTCAAAGGCTATGGAGTTGTGGTGCTCATCTCGCTTTCAGGCTGAGGGAGCCAGCGTTTGTCCACAGACAGCATCCTAGGTCATGTGGCCAGCATGACTAAACTGCTTCTGGTGCAACGGAACCCTGTGACAGAAACCGGAGCGCACAGAACCATCATTTACCTTCCCGCCACAGTGTACCTATTTATCTACTTGCACTGGCGTGTTTTCGAACTGCTAGGTGGGCAGGAGGTGGGACAGAACAACGGGAACTCATTCCGCCACGGGGATTCAAACCACCAACCTTCCGATTGGCAAGCCCAAGAGGCTCAGTGGTTTAGACCACAGTGCCACCCGCATCCCTTACTCTGCCACATATTAACACACCCACCCCAGCAGCATGGATCAGTGAGTAGGATGGACCGCCAACAGAGCAATTCAAATCCCTGTCTGGGGGGCAGAGTTGAATTTCCCTCTGCCCAGCCCTGCCAGCCTCCATGGGCCTCCCACCAGTGGATCGACACCATGGTCACTCCACTAGTATGAAACTCCTCTCTCCCCCCTCCCTCAAAATGTGTAGTTGGAACTGCTGCCAGTGAGATACCTGCCAAGGGCAGCCAGCAAAATGTCCTAAAATGGGGTTTCTGGGCTACGGGATGGGACTGAGCTAGCCCAGGATCCATTGGACCCCAAGCTGGCCTGGCTGCCATCACATGATGGGCCCAATCTAGACTCAGTAGCTGTAACAGCAGGGCTGTGGGTGTTGTCGACACACAGAGAGCCGCAAGGCCAGCTGGCTAGTCCCAGCTGGGCCGTCTCCTTCCAGCCGTCCTGCTGTGAAGACCCATCGGCCTCTGCTCCGACATAAATCAGCGACCTGGGCTTCAAAGCCAGGGCACACTATCAGCAGATCGAACTGCGCACACAGAATAGGTGTGAGGCTTGTGAAAGCATACTACAACTACAGATTTATTAATCATAAATCAGGACAAAGAAACATGTTGTCTACTCTTAGAGAGACAGAGAAAAGCAAAAGCTATACACACAACGGAAGTTCCCAGCAAGCTGTGCTGGAATGTACAGACATGTGACACGCAACAGTTCCACGTCTGCTCCTTAAGATGGAATAGAAATCTCAACAGGTGTGACAGTCCTCCCAGAACTCTCTAAAGTCCCACTGGCCTGTGGGGTGGACTCAGAGAATTGGAATGCCTCCCCCCTCCACCTTTACTACTGTGTTCATAACATAGGAGCCAAGTCCTAGGGGCTGAGGTCCCATCAGCCCCCCTCAATAAAATAATTGGGGGTTGCCCCCCAAACATTGATGGGCGTTGCCATTCAAATGTGCTGCATCATGTGATCAATTGTTCAGGGCAAAGCTTACCTAGCACCCCCCCCCCCAATATTTTATTCAAGTTGGCAACGCCTTTTATTCAAGATGTGGGATGTGTTTACTAGCAAACCCTGCATAAGAAGGCAGTGCATGGCAGAGTATTACCAAGTGAATTAATGCCTTAACCCACAACTAGGATTGCCAACTGTTCAGCCGATGGCATTTCTCTCTGTGCTGTGCTGTGATGAAGTCACAGCAGCAAAGACTGCTTTAAAAACTGGCCACCCTAAGAAATGGCAGTTTGTAATAGACAGAGACCTTGGGGGGACTGGTGACCAAGTGATCATTTGTGGTTGGCTAGTGGCATTAAGGGACCGAGAACTCCCAGAAATGCAAGCTGGATTTCAAAGGGGCAGAGGAACCAGAGACCAAATTGCAAACATGCGCTGGATTATGGAGAAAGCTAGAGAGTTCCAGAAAGACATCTACTTCTGCTTCATTGACTATGCAAAAGCCTTTGACTGTGTTGACCACAGCAAACTATGGCAAGTTCTTAAAGAAATGGGAGTGCCTGATCACCTCATCTGTCTCCTGAGAAATCTCTATGTGGGACAAGAAGCTACAGTTAGAACTGGATATGGAACAACTGATTGGTTCAAAATTGAGAAAGGAGTACGACAAGGCTGTATATTGTCTCCCTGCTTTTTTAACTTATATGCAGAATTCATCATGCGAAAGGCTGGGCTGGATGAATCCCTAGCCGGAATTAAGATTGCCGGAAGAAATATCAACAACCTCAGATATGCAGATGACACAACCTTGATGGCAGAGAGGAATTAAAAAACCTTTTAATGAGGGTGAAAGAGGAGAGCGCAAAATATGGTCTGAAGCTCAACATCAAAAAAACGAAGATCATGGCCACTGGTCCCATCACCTCCTGGCAAATAGAAGGGGAAGAAATGGAGGCAGTGAGAGATTTTACTTTCTTGGGCTCCATGATCACTGCAGATGGTGACAGCAGCCACGAAATTAAAAGACGCCTGCTTCTTGGGAGAAAAGCAATGACAAACCTAGACAGCATCTTAAAAAGCAGAGACATCACCTTGCCAACAAAGGTCCGTATAGTTAAAGCTATGGTTTTCCCAGTAGTGATGTATGGAAATGAGAGCTGGACCATAAAGAAGGCTGATCGCCAAAGAATTGATGCTTTTGAATTATGGTGCTGGAGGAGATTCTTGAGAGTCTCCATTCTTAAGGAAATCAGCCCTGAGTGCTCACTGGAAGGACAGATCCTGAAGCTGAGGCTCCAATACTTTGGCCACCTCACGAGAAGAGAAGACTTCCTGGAAAAGACCCTGATGTTGGGAAAGATGGAGGGCACAAGGAGAAGGGGACGACAGAGGATGAGATGGTTGGACATTGTTCTCGAAGCTACCAGCATGAGTTTGACCAAACTGTGGGAGGCAGTGGAAGACAGGTGTGCCTGGCGTGCTCTGGTCCATGGGGTCATGAAGAGTCGGACACAACTAAACGACTAAACAACAACAACAAGTGGCATTAAGAAGAAGCATTAAGCCTCTGAATATGCTTGGGATCACAGTTGGAGACAGTGCTGTCCGTGCTCAGGTCTTGCATGCTGGCTTCCATGTGGATCTGGCTGGCCATTGCGAGAGCAGAATGTCAGGCTAAATGAGCCGTTGGCCTGATCTAACAGGCGCTTCTTATGTTCCTATGACTGAAAGGATACAATTAAATATGGTCTGGCTGCAGATGCATTAGCTGGCATCCTCATTTCATATCTGCAATTTCCTAGCTGCCAAGCTTTGTACAGTTTCATGTGTGTCATTTTCTGAAAATTACTTAATGAGATAATTTTCATATTCAAAACTAATTATAACTGCAGATGTGCTTGATATCAGATCAACAATAGATGCTTTCTAGAGGGGATGGGAATGTTAAACAAGCTATGCTGGTAACATTAAAAGGAAGCAGGCATTAATTTTTAGAGGCTGAGCAGTGCAGTTTTGAAACAAACATCATTGCTGCAGCGCTGACTGGAGATTTGATGGTGAAGATCTCACAAACTAACTTAGGGCAATAAAGTTATGTTGGAAAATGAATAATAGCCCATTAAACAAGATACAAATCTGTACTTTGTAAATGTAAGTATGGCCGAGACTGTTAATGTTCCTGGGTTTATTTTATTAATATATTTTAATGGATTTCATTAAGAAGTTTTAAAATTAGGAGGTTGTGAAAATCACCCTCACTTAGGATGGGTGGTGGGTAGAGTAGTGTGTTACATCTTCAACAATAAACTGTAGAGTCAACGGCAGAATCATTGCGAGATAAGAAATGTGGTTTTCATCCTAGCTCCAAACACAATCCAAAAATTAAATACACACAAACAAATACATTTCCATCACCTTTTAAATTTGTAGGAAGTAAAATATTACAGTCATACCTCAGGTTACACACACTTCAGGTTGTGTTTTTTTTTTGGTTGTGGACCGCAGAAATCTGGAAGTACCAGAATGGGTTACTTCCGGGTTTCGGAGGTTGCACATGCGCAGAAGCGCTAAATCGCGCTTTGTGCATGCGCAGACGCACCGCTGTGGATTGCGGATGCTGCGGGTTGTGAATATGCATCCTGCACGGATCACGTTTATAACCCGAGCATCCACTGTACAGTGGTACCTCGGGTTACAAACACCTTAGGTTACAAACACTTTGGGTTACAGACTCCGCTAACCCAGAAGTAGTACCTCGGGTTGAGAACTTTTCCTCAGGATGAGAACAGAAATTGCATGCCAGTGGCGCGGCGGCGGCGGGAGGCTCAGGTACCTCAGGTTAAGAACGGTTTCAGGTTAAGAACAGACCTCTGAAACGAATTAAGTTTGTAACCAGAGGTACCACTATATAAAGGTAATGTTATGAGATGAAGAGGATAATGCACTGAAAGTTGTCAGACTGAGGGAGATGTATCTGTGCAGAAGACCTCTTCTTTCTACAATGCACAACATCTGTTTTGTTGTCTAAACGTTCACATTTTTGAACCCAGGTTTTAAAAGTGAAATTGGAATCAGTCCTTGATAACTAATGGGACCAAAATGTTGTGTCTGAAGGGGAAAGTATAGATAGTCAACAAGTCGTTCATACATAAAATGATTATCCTTTTTTTATTTATTCCCAGAAAATACATGCATCTGTCTCTCAACATCTAGATTTACGGATGATCACACTAAGTCAGGTCAACCAAAATCTAATTTGAAATGGGTATATCTGTGTCTCAATGCTAGAAGTATTACTATGCAAACTATAAATGTTATGTGTTTTAAGACAAAACAGAAAATAGAAGAAACTAAAAGCGTTGCAAGCAATGTCATTTAAAATTTGTACACCACTGTGGGTGTCTTATCTGAGATCCAGAATTGATCCAGAAATATTATAATTATTTTTAAAAAATACATTGGTTTAAAAGTTGGAAGCAGGGGCCACATTTGCATCTGACAAGAGAAGCCAATGCTATATTGTGTGTATTTCAGAAATGTATGAAATCAACTCTGATTTAATTCATAGTATATTTATGCCTTTCAGTCTTATCCTATCCCAAAGGCTCAACACAGATTATGGTTCATTTTGTATGATATGATTATCAAAGCTATTAATGAGCACTTTTCTTCTTAGAAATCAAAATTAAATTTAGAAAATGCCTATGTATTACTTGACAACTGCTTCACTCAATATGATTTCCCATTCCATGGCATTTCAGTGTCAGAAAGCCATATATAAGCAATTTCCTTCGCACATTAATGACGCAAATGAAAGAAGTCCACATGTGCAGCCAAGAACAGAGCTGTACTGCTGGCTCTGCCCTGAGGTCCATGTACCAGCTATAAGATGGAGGAAGAGGAACTGCTCATGCAGTTGCTCATGCCTAGAGGGTCCTTCTCTTTAAATACCTCAATGAATGCATTGAACTGGGTGGGAGGCTAGGTCAGTCCTGTGACAGCAGCAGTAGAGCCAGCAGAGTGGTCCATTCATTGCTATACACCAGGCACACCCAACTCCCAAGAGACTGCGATCTATTCCCAGTATAAAAATTCTGGAATTGATCCACCCATAAAGGGGGGCGAAGCCAAAGTTGTTGACCTTTTTTAGGGGGGAGAAAAGCCACAGAGGTTGAGCTTTTCTTAGGGAGGAAAGGCAAAGCAGGATTAGCTTTATTGGGGAGAGGGGAATCGCTCACCTATAACGATGACACAGTGGTAACAACTACTTTCGTTTTCTAACTCAGCACCAAAATACCCATTTGACACAATGGAGAAAAAGGGCAGCCACAGAGGAGAGTGGGGACTTTCACTCCACAGCTTATCACTACCGCCAATCTCTAGGGATCCAGCGGTCTACCACAATCTACCACAAACGACTGGTTGATTGTGGTCAACCAGTTGGACATCCCTGCTATACACCAGTGGAGGGATACCTGTTGCTGGACTCCAGCTCCTATCAACCCCAGCCAGCATGGTCAACAGCCAGGGATGATGGGATTGTGGGTTCGAGTCCCATGCTGGGCAAAAAGATCCCTGTGGGTTGGACTAGATGATTCTTGTGATGCCCTCCAACTCTACAATTCTGTGGCTCTGTGATTTGTGGTCTAGCAATATCTGAAGGACCATTGGTTTCCCATCACTGCTACAAACACAGACTCGCTTCATTCATGTTATTTGACATATACCGTAATAAATGCTCACCATTTTTCATGGAACAAATAGCCATGCGAGAAATATAATCTAGCATAGGGCAGATCCAGCTTTCTGAAATTGCATGTTGACATCAAGGCTCCCCGTCCTGCAAAAATATTATCAGACAAACTTTGTTTCTAGTGCTTACTTTCATCCAAGAACAATACAGAACCATTATATTTTATAAATTCCACCTCATGCATGTTGTTTATTCTCGCTCCAGTTTTGTTATGCCACCAGCTTTTGAAAATGCCTTTTGATTTCAGCTTCAGAACAAACCACTTCATAGCATATTTCCTGATCAGAGGCGAGCCCCTGTAGAAATACACGTCTTTATCTAGTTGGACCCTTATTATATCAGCCCGACAACTGACAGAGCCATTCAACAAAAGCTGCAGCTGTCGCCACATCAATAGGTAGATGGTGAACAAAGGGGGCCCATTTTAGCATTTTGCATGCCAACGAACACAAGAGAGGTGATCACCTTCCCTTACAACAGACATCATTGTGTGCGACAGCTTATAATGAGGCAGTGTGTCTTAGTGGAGAAGTTAGCAGAGCAGGACTCGGAGGTCTGATGTACATCCTCTCACTGATCTTAGCCTACCTACTGATCCTTTCTGTGCCTCTTTTAAATGTCTTTTTATGGTGGCAAGAGTCATGTTGACTTAATGAAGGCACATTCATTGAATCAATACTGAAGCAGCCACTGGAACAGCTGGATTGTGCTGAAGTAATGGAAGCCAGGGTGAGGCAGAATAGGAATGTGATAAGAGCCCTTCATGCAATGCTCACCAAGCCCTATTCCAGTCCTTTAAACAAAACCCATTAGGCAGAAGTTCATTGACCACCACAGCCGCCCATGTATCCCGAAAAAGAATATGGAGGTTCTGAACATAGGTGTAAACCACAAAGAAGAGAAGAGGCGTGCAAGCTGGAAAGGGCAGAAGCAAAAGGAAGCCAAGATGGTGGTTTGGATACTTGTGTTGTCAATGTAAGAGAAGTCATGGCTGGGTAACAGAAAAAGAAAGAAGTAAGGAAATAGGAGATGCCGGAAAGAGTCATCTTGACAATGTAGGAAGCAGGAGGGCTATCTGGGGGGGCTGAGGGCTGCCTCAAAATTCTGCAGTGACTGTTCACATGGCATGTGTGCATGCCATGTGGCATGCTTGCATCACACACATTAACCGTGTGATGTGCCCACATGTCAATCAATCGCGGGGGCAAGCCAGAATGCTTAGTAGGAAGTGAGATGACAGGAGAGAGTACTGATGCACTCATGTGCTGCTAGCAAGCTTCCCAGGGTCATCTGGTTGGCCGCTGGACTAGATGAGCCTTTTTTCTTGATCTAGCGGGGCTCTCCTTATGTTTGTAAAAATAAGATATAGGCATCGAAAGGAAGAACAAGATAGAGAAGGAGAGAAGGACTTGGGGGAAGCAGAAAGGAAATGTGAGTAGTGGGCCTAGAATATAGTCACAAACAGGCCCCTGCTTAGTCTCCACTGATTTGGAAGGGAGATACATCCAAGTAGTGTGTTCAGAATAATGAAGTGATTGAAGGTGGCCATCAATAGGATTTGCTTCCAAACAATGGGTTTGGAATAATTAACATATTGGTGTTAATTAATTATCCAGTGGGGCTAAGTCCGTTTAATTAATTAAGTAGGGAAGCAATTTCTTAGTACAGTTGTACCTTGGGTTAAGTACTTAATTCGTTCCAGAGGTCCGTTCTTAACCTGAAACTGTTCTTAACCTGAAGCACCACTTTAGCAAATGGGGCCTCCCGCTGCCGCCGCGCCCCAGAGCACGATTTCTGTTCTCATCCTGAAGCAAAGTTCTTAACCCGAGGTACTATTTCTGGGTTAGCTGAGTCTGTAACCTGAAGCGTATGTAACCTGAAGCGTATGTAACCCAAGGTACCACTGCCCCCTGGAAAGATGCTACACCAGGATGCAATTTCATTCCCATTGGACCATTCCAAATAAGGGACACCACAGGGCATGCTGCTGCTTATTGAAGTTCCAGCATTACCTGAAGCAGCAGCAAAGCTGTTTTCTGGTAAAAGAAAAATTGCAACTCTTTCTCTCTGAAATATGATAATTCTTCCCAATCCCTCCTCCTGCCTGCCCCTGCAAGTTGTTTTGTTTTGTTTTTAAAAAATCCCTACCCATTTTCTCAGTAGATGAATATTCATGCGAAAGGATGCAGGGAGGACATTTTTAGCACAGCACTTCATATTAGGGAAGTCAGTGTCATGAAACTTTGCCATTACTCTGATGACGAGGCTGTTCTCGTTGAATCTTCTGCAAACTGGATGTCAGAATCATTGAATCATAGATTTGCAGAGTTGTAGGGGATCCCAAGAATCATCTAGTCCAACCCCCTACAATGCAGGAATCACAGCTGGAGGATCCCTGACAAATGGCCATGCTTGTTTCTACCCTGTTGATTGCCCAGAATAGTTCTTCTGATCACAAGCTGCATGTGCTTTCCAGTAGCAATATCAGAGGATAACTTTAAGGAAATGTCATTTGTTTCTTGATTCTGGCTGCAATCACAACAACAACAACAACAACAACAACAACAACAACAACAACAACAACAACAACATTGCTCTCAAGAGTGAAAAACAACCAGACTGACCAATGACGAGTGGGCAAAGAGTGAAGCGATAGATCTCTTTTAGTATTTATTTTACATGTCGCGGAGTTGAGGATGGCCTCATTTTGCGCACTGACACATTTACGGGTGGAGATAAAGGAGTTCTGGATTTAGTGAAACAACCTGGCTTGTTCTGCCTGACTGCCTGACACAATACCTCTCCAGCACTTGCAAAGGCTGGAGATGCCTGTTCGTTTAATTTGCCTGTAGCCAGTCTTTGTGTTTTATAAAGCTGTACTTGACACCGAAGGTTAAACTCTCCCCTCTCAGTTTGCGAGGCTCTTTTTACACCTAAATAACCATAAATAATACCTGCAAAACTCAAACAGCCATTAAATGGATTGATTCTCAGGAAGCCAAGGTTTAGAAGTGCTCTTTTTAAAAAAAAAAGAAAAGAAAAAGGAGAAGATGCCAATTACTGAGGCAAACAAAACAAATGCAGGATTTCCACATAGCTTTTATAAATATCTCATATATTTTGCTGAGTGCGGTCACCAAAGAAGCACAGGTAACAACCAGGAGGATTCCTGGCAGATCAAATGAAAGGCCTACCTAGTCCAGCATCCTGTCTCTACAGTTGCCACCTAGATGTTTATGGGAAGCCCACACACTGGGCATGAACACAGTGGTTTGTTATACATGCTAGAAAAATGTTTGAACCACAAAGATCTATGCAGCCATTACAAGCAAATTAAATAAATATGGTTATTTAATTAAATGAATGGAAGTGAGAGCTGGACCATAAAGAAGGCTGATCGTCGAAGAATTGATGCTTTTGAATTATGGTGCTGGAGGAGACTCTTGAGAGTCCCATGGACTGCAAGAAGATCAAACCTATCCATTCTATAGAAAATCAGCCCTGAGTGCTCATTGGAAGGACAGATCATGAAGCTGAGGCTCCAATACTTTGGCCATCTCATGAGAAGAGAAGACTCCCTGGAAAAGACCCTGATGTTGGGAAAGATGGAGGGCACAAGGAGAAGGGGACGACAGAGGACGAGATGGTTGGATAGTGTTCTCGAAGCTGCAAACATGAGTTTGACCAAACTGTGGGAGGCAGTGGAAGACAGAAGTGCCTGGCGTGCTCTGGTCCATGGGGTCACGAAGAGTCGGACACGACTAAACGACTAAACAACAACAACAACATTTAAATGAAAGACTGGAAAACATATATCTTTCATAATCCTTCACTGTTCCCCATGGTTCAGAGCAGCTTACACCAAATATATGTGCATCTTATAAATTTTAATGAGCTAAAAAAAAAATATCCAAACACTTTCCCTTTGCATATCCACATAATCCCGTCATTCTCACCCCACCTCAAAATGTCTTGGAACACTATAGAAAATGCAAGTCTCTTTCTGAGAAGGAAATCAATCCATAGATGCAAGGCATTTTACACCTGGCAAGAGGGAGTAAGGCATTTTGGAGACTACAATGGCTGAAGAGCCTGAAAACGATCTCTTGCCTCTCCTTGCATTATGAAGAAAGTGCCATTTTTGATTTAACAAATAAGATAACTGTTGGATGTGGAGCTATGAAACCTAGCTGCAGCACTGCTTCACTGCTGAGAAAGAACACGCAAATCCATTTTGATGTAATGAAATCGTAAAGCACAGCAAGGGCTAGTCACAATGGTTGCATTGCGAAGGGAATCACATCGATATGCATGGTTAAGGCGCCATTTCTGAAACATTCTTAAAAATGTTATCGCTCTTCTAAGTGTGCGGCCTTTATCGTGCACCCAAATTAGACATACTCCTTCAGTAGACCCACAAAATCTCAACATCGCTTCTTTCCCCATTGCCAAACACCTCCACATCCCAGATGTTGATTCGCCCTCCTTGCACAGTCCCTAAAGATGCACACATCTTGATACCCAAGCTGCAATGTGGCATTTAATCTAAACCATGTTTCCACTTCTTTAGCTGCACTAGGCTGTAACTGGGACCACAGTGACTTATGACCACATACTTCGTTTTCAATGATGCCACTGTGGAAATCCTATTACAGTGGTATCTCGGGTTACATACACTTCAGGTTACATACGCTTCAGGTTACAGACTCTGCTAACCCAGAAATATTACCTCGGGTTAAGAATTTTGCTTCAGGATGAGAACAGAAATCGTGCAGCAGTGGCTCGGCGGCAGCGGGAGGCCGCATTAGCTAAAGTGGTGCTTCAGGTTAAGAACAGTTTCAGATTAAGAACAGACCTCCAGAATGAATTAAGTTCTTAACCCGAGGTACCACTGTAATTGACTATTCATGGGCCTTCCTAGAAGCTAAATTATTGGGGTGGGGAGGGGGTCTCCCCACTTCTAGCATTCCACATCTTAATCCATATCTTAGTTCAAGCAAGTTCTTGAACGCACTGGAAGGTGTGTGCGGGGTGTGTGTGTGCGGTGTGCACTGGGTGTCAGCCGTGAGGACAGGTGAAATTGCCGCACCACCCCCAACCCCACCCCACGCTCGGGTTGCTAGTGAGGATGCTGCTTTGGGTGGCTAGCAGCACCCCTCTGATGCTCGCCGCTGGGGCGGCTAGCAGCGCCCCTCCCAACACTCGCCACGCAGGTGGCAAGTAGCGCTCCCCATGCTTGCCATGCAGGCAGCTAGCCCCACCCCCGCGGGCTGGCTAGCCCCGCCCCCACGTTGTTCCGGGTGCCGGAGCAGGTAGCTCCGCCCCTGCTTGAACGGACCCTTTACAATCATAGGCTGCATTCCTACAACAGTTCACAGAGTTTCCCCAGCCTTATAATTTCTGCATTATATTTGAGCTTTCGCCTGACCTAAAAAGCCACTTCCAGAAAGACAGCCCTGGAAGCAAATGACATGGAAATGAGCACAAAACCTGCACTATATTTCACTCTAGTTCCAGAAGTGGCTTTTATATTGTGTGAAAGCTCAAATCAAATGCAGGAATTAGCAGTTAGGAAAATGTTAGAACACAGAGATAACTGCCCTGTGAATTCTGCTGTACTGGACAAAATATGGTTCGTTCAGTTTGTCAGCATTTTTCTTCAATGTTCTGTTCAGATTTGCTCAAATGTACAAGTGACTTAATCGTTACACTTAGCAACGCTGAAGGAAGGTGGAATTCTTCTGGTCTGTGAGTCGTTGACATGTAGTTCATGCTTAACATCTCTTTCCGTTCCTGTCCGCACTCGAAATAAGGGGAGGCAGAGCCAGTGTATACTTGTACACGTTTCAAGAGAGGCAAACGATGCTACGAGCAAATTAGAAATTCTCTCCAGATAAAGAAGCATGGAAAACAAGTCACATATCGACATCACCCAGTTAAGAGATATATGAAAAATGCAATGAAAATGGAACATTTCTGCATAAGAGTGATTTAATCAATGTCAGCCCAACCAAGCATCAACTGTGCCAACTGGCATAAATACAAGGAAATATTGTCAATATGGCAATTTTGTTGTTCTTTGTTTCTTCTTACTTAGGCAGCACCCGCTGAGCTGTTTGCATTTCATACATCAGAATGACAGCTAGAAGTAGAACCAGACACCTTGGGATTTCATCCTTAAATCTTCATGTAATGAAGTCTGAGTTAAGTACATCGGAGTCGGCACCGTTCTCCGCTCCCCAAACTGGCAGCCTACACTTGCAGCTTGACTTGCACAAAAACACAAAGAGTGGAAATGTTATCCTCCTAGATTATGTCTGGCAATATGGATTCAGCGATGCCCTGTGGGAAAGTTGTACTGCTCTGAATACAATTGCCTGACTCTTAAACTTCTAAAATTATTTTTGTGAACCACTCAAGTGGCCTTAGATGGTGGAATGTTGACCTTGAGCCAAGTGACGGAATTGGCAGTACACCAATCCACCCTTAGTACCAGGTTTTAATGCATTTTCAGATGTTGTGAAGATGTAGCCAGAAGGAATATAAATACAATTTTATTACAGTGGTACCTCGGTTTAAGTGCTTAATTCGTTCTGGAGGTCCGTTCTTAAACTGAAACTGTTCTTAACCTGAAGCACCACTTTAGCTAATGGGGCCTCCTGCTGCCGCCGCACCGCCGAAGCACGATTTCTGTTCTCATCCTGAAGCAAAGTTCTTAACCTGAAGCACTATTTCTGGGTTAGCGGAGTCTGTAACCTGAAGCGTATTTAGCCTAAAGCGTATGTAACCTGAAGTACCACTGTACTTTTTTGTGATCCTCTTTTCGTGGTTCAGGCCACTTTGAAATCATAACCTGAAAAACCAGGGCAATGTTTTACTATCTAATGCAGTAGGTTTCCAGCGTCTCCAAGCTTCAAAATGTACTGGGTAGATGGTCAAAAGTCTGAGCAGACTAAGGAAGACGTGGAGAACTTGTGGTCTTTGAGATACTGCTGGATTTCATCTCCCATTAGTCTCAGCCAGCAGGGCTAAGGGTCAGGGATCATTGAAGTTGTAGTCCAGCAGTATTTGGAGAACCACGTCTACTTTTGTGCATAGAAACATAGCACCAGAGACCCATTGCCTATTGTTTCAGGGAAATGTCAAGGTGCAACACAAAGTTTAGTTCCTTAAGCTCCTCGCATCACATATATCAATGTAGGGAGCATAAGAAGCAGTTCCGGATTACCAAATAGGCAGAGTAGGCACCGGCCTATGGGCCCCACGTCTTTTAGGGGTCCCGCAACAATGGATCAAAACAATTTTGATTTGTTCTTGAAAGAAAATTACAAAGAAGTATTAGGGGGTTCCGAGGTTTCGATTGCCTAGGGGTCTCCACAGGGTTTAAGGCAACACTTATAAGAAGCTGCCTGATATACTTAACACAGGTGCATCTTGTCTCTACATACGTACAAGTGTTTGTGTGAAAGAGTATACACGTGTAGATTTGTACATATCAACTACTGGGTAGAGAAGTATGTTGATGGAATGGAATGTGTGTGATCACCCCTAATAACTTCCACATATGGATTCTGTTTGGCACAAACGGAGAGGCAGAATACAGACACAGGTAGTTATCAAAAATAGTAGTGCTTGGCCATAATAAAAAAAAGAATCCCAAACTGAGTCAAGCCACCTGAGCTCTTTCTTCTTTCTGCAACAATAGAGTTTAACTCCACCACAAGCAGAGTTGGCCATTGTAAATCCCTCTGGAATACTGCACTCCGCATCTGCTACATAGGTAATAAATGCTCCATTTGCAGGGGATTATCTCATCCCTCTCCTCTACTTCTCTGGATGAACAAAGGAGGAGGGAAGAAGATAATCCCTTTAGAATGCAGCACTTTACACCGGCCAGGTAGGTAATAAATGCTGCTTTCCAAAGGATTAGCATCATTCAGCCTGCATGGTACAGAAGGGAATGAAATATTTTATCACACTGGAAGGCAGCAGTAGAGAATGGAGGTCTGTATTTATGCGGGGATAATATAGGGTTTGGCCATTACTCTTATTTACCACCTATCCACTGCATTTAGGTGTTGCAGAGCAATCACACATATTTCCTATATATATATATATGCAGCAGTCTTTTTTTTTTTACATGGTTCATCTCATGATGTGAAATATAAATATAACGGATGATCGCTAACCGTTGTAATACTCGGAGCAGACACACTGAAATCAGTGGACATACTTACGTAAGTCCATTGACTTCACCAGGCCTATGATGAATGTTGGGTATTGTTCATCACCTTTAGACTACTTTAGAGGCACAAATCAACAGAAGACTATCATAAATTGATCTCAGGACAAGCTTCAGGTGACATGGACATTTGCAAGTCTTATCTCCTTTCTTTTTTTTACATTTTGAAAAGTAAAAATAAACAAGGCTTCCAGTTATGTTTCAAAGACAGACAGCCTCCCTGTCAGTGGAGCTAATGGGGTAGAGACGTTATAAAGTATCACTTTCTTCTCTTCATTTCATTGAAATCTCATACATACAACGAAACATTGTTATGGTAGAAGTACTCCACTGATGGCGTCATTCATCCATTGCTGATGCATACACTTAACACAAGAGAAATCAGAGAATATTATAATTCCATCTGTTGTACCCTAGTAAGGCACTTCAGAGACGCTGGTTGTGGCACTTCCTCTTCCAGGAATTAATTCTGAAAACAATTGCAGTAACATTTTTCAGTGCCTTTAGGCCTCATCATCTGAGATAACACATGATAATATGTGCTCTTTCACTGATCATGTACAAACTTCCAGCTGCAAGTTGCTACACTAGAATCTTGTTGTTGTTTAGTCATTTAGTTGTGTCCGACTCTTTGTGACCCCATGGACCAGAGCACGCCAGGCACTCCTATCTTCCACTGCCTCTCGCAGTTTGGTCAGACTCATGTTTGTAGCTTCGAGAACGCTGTCTAAAAATCTTGTCCTCTGTTGTCCCCTTCTTCTTGTGCCCTCAATCTTTCCCAACATCAGGGTCTTTTCCAGGGAGTCTTCTCTTCTCATGAGATGGCCAAAGTATTGGAGCCTAAGCTTCACGATCTGTCCTTCCAGTGAGCACTCAGGGCTGATTTCCTTAAGAATGGATAGGTTTGATTTTCTTGCGGTCCATGGGACTCTCAAGAGTCTTGTCCAGCATAATACAGGGCCAATTAAAAACCACATAGTTTGAAGACCAGCTTGACTGCCTGTATTGTGTTTCATCCTCTCCTCTGATCTACTTGCCACTTCAAGTAGTCATAGGAATTGGAAAGAATTGGAGAATACTGAATGTAGCCATAAAACTAGAGGCAGATAATTCAACATCTGGGAAAATTAAGTCCTCCTCATCCCCTACAATTTAGCCTCTATTGATTCTCTACCTAGTGTGTCATCTAAAATTATACTCCTTATCTGCCACTAGGATAGGACCACTTTTTTCTTTGCTTCTGCTTTCTGCCTTACAAGGCACCTGGGATTAGTGATAGAAGCAGGTTTGGATAAGTGATGGCTTATTTTCAAAAGGAGAGCAGTGATTGCTTCTTTGTCCCAGAACATTTTTGCTGACAGCTTGCGGGCTTTTCTATTGGGCATAATCAAACTTACTGCAGCGCAATCCATTCTTTGTCTATACAAAAGTAAGGACTCCAGGAAAATATAGGGTGGTTGTGTTTCCTTCTTTACAGATGAATGCCCTTGGTACCATAATCATCATCATAGATAGATAGATGATAGATAGATAGATAGATAGATAGATGATAGATATAGATAGATAGATAGATAGATAGATAGATAGATAGACAGACAGATAGATATTTTCACAGACTTTCCAGTTGAAGTTGCCTTGAAGTTGGTAGTATTTCATGCCTCTGATGCTGCAGATGAGATTGGTGTAAATCACATGCCTGTCTGGGAAGAATGTGGGAACAGAAGACAGTCTTATCTCTTCCGCTGTAAGTACTATCGTACTCCACTTTTGCTTTTACTTGTACCTGTATTTTCCTCTCGGAGCTGGAGGAAGAGGATGCCATAATTCCTTTGTCTGTGCATAGTGTGTAAATAAATGCATAGATTACGATGTCTCACGCTTCTTGCTGTGTTGTGCTAGAAGAGTAGTGTGCACATATCATTTGATATATGTCGCTGAAGCGCACTGGAGAGGAAGGGAACTGCCTTTTCCAGAGCTGCGCATACCAGAGGACACTCAGAGTTTGGGGCTGCAGGGGTACTCTCAGGGCATTTTCCAAGAGAAGTTGCCAAACATTTAGCACCTAGACAGAAAGAACTGAAAGCCCCAAGGTAACAAGTCTTCTGGTGTGATGCATTTCTCTTAAATTGCGGCAATTATTTTGAACTTTGCATCTATACTTATAAATCTGCATGTGCAATGGTTGCGTAAGTCTGTTCCTTCTTTTGCTGTCTCTGTATTTGTATTTGTTCTCTTCTGGCAAAGCAGAAGTAGCTACTCTAGACAAGTTGTATACGCCCTTGGGTATTTCCATGTAAGAGTTTACTGTGGACTCTGTTGTACTCATGCATGCAAGTTTGGCACAGCATCCACATGACACTGTCCTCAGCAAAATGCCATCTGATATCCCCCCGCCATTTAATCCCTTCTTACTATTTCCATATATATAGTGCTTTCTTTGGTCTCTCCTGAATCTTCCAACGTTAAACTTAATTGTATGCCCTGAGTTCTTGCATTATAAGAGAAAGAGAGAAACTTCTCCTTATTCACGTGTTCTTTAATAACAACTTGTTTTTCTTCTCGCCCTCCTAGGCCCCACATTTAAGACTGAATACGTAAAAGATAACCTACAGATTTTTAGTTAGCCCTAGTAAAAGTATTACCATTGTATTGGATTAAAGAAAAATAAATCTAATGACTTGCGTATAGGCTTGCATCAGAGATTCCTGTTAGGGAGCTTTATTTTTAATGTTAGAGCTCACATAAGGGTTTTTTCTGTTCTTTTTAAAAAATCCAATAAAAGATTTCTGAAGGAACAAATAATTAGGATGCATAGCAGGAAAGTCATTCAGAGTGGGATAGGAAAGGAATATAAATTACAGGACATTTATAATACACAGCCCAATTACAAACCAAAAATACATGAATGTCCAAAAACAAAGTGTATCAGAAGTAGGTTTTTTTTTTAAAGAAAAACTTAGAAATTTAATGGCTTCAAATAATCCCTTGAAAACAACTAAACACATTAACAAAACCCAACAAATTGTTGCCACTTCTTTGTAGTATATTTTAAATTGGTTTGAGTTGCATACAGATGTTTTAACTATGTTTAAATCCCCATTTTCTGTTATTCCTTCTCAAATAAGAAGCTCTGCAGTGATTGTCATATAGAAACCACATAATTCAGAAAACCGTGAAAAACAGGTTGACATAGGATGACTTGGTGATGTAATCTAGATCTAAAGGTAAGTTTAGAAATTGATGTGCCTAACAACTGGTCATTGTGCACATTCACCACAGTTTATAGAAGATGTCCATAATATGTCCATGAAGAAGAAATTGTGTGCATTTCCTGGTCAATATACATGATCATCAAACGGGCCTTGGAGAATGTACATATCTTGCCTGAAATTTGTATATTCTCCAGCCACTCTGTTTATCTGGGGAGCATTCCATCTTGTCCATCTGTTGACAAAATTTGAACATGCAAGAGGAATTACTAAAATGAATACTAAACATCTTGCTTAGCATTGTCACCCAGCTTGTATTCCTAATTGCTTTGTTCAGTCAACTAGGTATCTTTTTCCGTTCACCAACCAACTTTGTTTAAGTTTGAGGTCGTTACTTGAGAAACATACTCAAGTAAGTGCCAAACAGTCTCCCATTATCAAAGGAGATACAAAAAAAGATGGGCACCAAGGTACTTTCTTTTTAGTAAAGTAAAGGTAAAGGGACCCCTGACCATTAGGTCCAGGCGTGGCCGACTCTGGGATTGTGGTGCTCATTTCGCTTTATTGGCTGAGGGAGCCGGCGTACAGCCTCCGGGTCATGTGGCCAGCATGACTAAGCTGCTTCTGGTGAACCAGAGCAGCGCACAGACACGCCGTTTACCTTCCCGCCGGAGTGGTACCTATTGATCTACTTGCCCTTTGACGTGCTTTCGAACTGCTAGGTTGGCAGGAGCAGGGATCGAGCAACGGGAGCTCACCCTGCCGCGGGGATTCGAACCGCTGACCTTCTGATCGGCAAGTCCTAGGCTCTGTGGTTTATACCACAGCGCCACCCACGTCCCTTTTCTTTTTAGTACACTGTAGCTAATTCAGCTGAGATAGTCCATACAGATAATTTGAAAGGCCTTCCCCCAAAAGAATGGGAACAATCTTGCTTTGTGGAGTTAGGACTGCAACCTTAGCTAACCGAGAAAAGGCAGAGCGCACAAACACTATAAGAATGAAAACAGATTCTAGGTTTGTTTAAGATGGACGACTGCACTAAAAAGGAACACTATTAGACAGGTGTGGTGGAGCTGCTGTGTCAGTTTTCTGGCAGGCGAGTTGTTGTTGCTTATCAGGAAGAAGACAGAGAGGGGCAAGGCAGCAGGGAGTTCATCAGCATGTCTTGCCAGTGAATTTATATCACACCGGCCTCCCTGCTTTCTCACCATTTCCCCTCTCCCTCTTGTTAAGCAACAGCAGCCCACCGGCCAGGCTGTGCCTTGGCTAGCAAGCTGCTCACACTATTAGAGTTTTAGGCTCTTAATAGAGGTTTTATCACAGTGACAAAACAGAAGAGGGAAGGTTTTGAGAAGGGAGTCAATAAAAAGAAGATATAAGTAGCATTTTAACCTGAGCAGGAGCTAAAGTGATTTAGAAATGGTTATATGGGGTGGGGCGATCAGTTCTGGGTGAGACCAGCAGGGAAAGGAAGCTAGGAAGATCTGACTAGTTTCAGTTTTGTATAAAATTTAGTAGCAACTTGCTACCAAAGTGAAGTTTGCTTTAATCCAGTCTCTGCGGATAATGTAATCTTGCAGATACTACAAGTAAAGAGAGGGGTGAAAATAATAAAAAGAGAGGTGGGTGGGTGTATTTGGACAGTGGGAGGTGGAACTGCCTGGATATAATGAAAAGGTGAGAACTGACAGGTAGAAGGATATTTATTAATACCAACTTTCAATGGGAGCCATCAACATCATTCAGCTCTCATATCTGCAGTTGGTAATTTTCTTTGTTAATTCCAGCAGAGCACTGAAAGATGCTGCTGCTTTTGAAAGAGGTGAAAACGTAGGATTACAAATTCAAGGATTTTATTTGTAACCCTTTTCTAATTTATGTTTAATTAATGATTTTGTCAATATGGAACCACTCTTAAAAAGAACACCCCTAAACACACACACACACACAACCAAAAAACCCCTGAGCAATAAACTTGGCATTCTGGAGCTTAGAGGTGGGCTAACAGAACAAAGGGGAATTTAAGAGAAACAAAACTCAGTCCAAGAATGAGTGGCTCAGTCTGCCACTCATTCCTAATGGCAGTTATTGGCAGTATTGCAGTGGAAACCTATCCACATATATACTATGTGCAACTAAGATGGCTGCATATGGAGGGCACTGTTGTCCTTGTGTCCTGCTGTGAGCACCCCCATAGGCACTGACCACTATGAGGACAGAATGCTGGGCAAGGTGGACCTTTTGTGTAATGCAGCAGGACTCTTCTTATGCTCCTGTGACAGTTTTCAGGAGCCACCATGTGGTGGTGTATTGCGTAACACAAAGTAGCTCTTAACAGAAGACAAGGTAAAAGTAAAGGGGCCCCTGACCATTAGGTCCAGTCGTGGCTGACTCGGGTTGCGGTGCTCATCTCGCTTTACTGGCCAAGGGAGCCGACGTACAGGTTCCGGGTCATGTGACCAGCATGACTAAGCCGCTTCTGGCGAACCAGAGCAGCACACGGAAACGCCATTTACCTTCCCGCTGGAGTGGTACCTATTTATCTACTTGCACTTTGACGTGATTTTGAACTGCTAGGTTGGCTGGAGCAGGGACTGAGCAACAGGAGCTCACCCCGTCGCAAGGATTCGAACCGCTGACCTTCCGATTGGCAAGTCCTAGGCTCTGTGGTTTAACCCACAGCGCCACCCGCGTCCCCCAACAGAAGACAAAAGGTAGGCTAAATTTTGAATGTTACTACAGTGGTACCTCGGGTTACAGATGCTTCAGGTTACAGACTCCACTAACCCAGAAATAGTACCTCGGGTTAAGAACTTTGCTTCAGGATAAGAACAGAAATTGTGCTCCGGCGGCAGCGGGAGGCCCCATTAGTTAAAGTGGTGCTTCAAGTTAAGAACAGCTTCAGGTTAAGAACAGACCTCCAGAACGAATTAAGTTCTTAACCCGAGGTACCACTGTACAAACCTTTGGCAGGCCAAACTGTGGCATATGACAGTCCCCTTGACAGTGGTTCCACTCGTCTTAAAGAAGGAATGGAAGCTCTCCCACTAATCTTAAGAAGGACACTCTAGGATAAAAGCACTGCTCAGAAAGGAATTCTTCCTTCCGCTTGAAATAAACAGTTAAAGTACCCTTTTAAGTGACCTGCTTGAAACTTATTTTTTCGGAAAAAAACAAATTATGACAGCTGTCATTTCCCCCCTTCTTTTGTTCCAACACGAATAAACTGGTTGCATTTTCCGTTTCCGTGCCTTATTGCGGATGACAAGGGATGTCCTATGTGGATATGACTAATAACTGAGTTGGCAACCATGAGCTGAAAGAGGAGGGAAAAATAATTGTGACCTTGTGAGAGCAAATAAACAAGAACAAAATGTTGCTTTCTCTCCCGTCTACTGAAGCTTTCAGAGAGACAGCTCTCATGTAGCTTTGAACCCACCAGCCCCCATATACAATATCAATTTTGTCTGAATCACAACACTAGCAAAAATCAACACTCTTCACTGGTAATGTATCTGTATCGGAGTTGAAATTGTTTTTATGTATGAACATGTTTTTAATTGCTTTTGTAACATTGCTATAATGGCTTTTTTAAAAAAAAATGTCAATTTTTTATTGTTGATGTTTTCACCATATAGTCTGTTACAAGTGCGTCCAGACCTGGGCTTAGATGTGCACAAACAGCACTCATGTATGTTCATATACAAACCGCTGAGAGGTTCAGGATATTTTGTGGGAGTTATAACCTGAGCTTGTCTATGAGTATGTGCTTTGCCCTCAACTCTATGACCACGAGAAGCTCGCACACAGAGAAAGCTTGGCTTATTCCACGAAATAAAAGTGGCAGAGTATATAAACGCTGCTTCAGACAGCAAAATTACAATTTAAGCAAGCAGCAACTCCTGTAACACACACACACACACACACACACACACACACACACACCTACCTTGCTTTGAGGAGTGAAAGATTCCTTATTTTTAGGGAAATGTCAGCGTGGCAATTTTTAGGGAAATGACAGAAATGTCAGCGTGGCAATTTTGCCAGCAGGATCCACACTAAAAGCAAGAAATGGAAGGGAAGAATATACCTGTTCTTAAAGCAAAGTGGGTGTGTAGCTAACTTTTGAATCTAAGGGTTTATATATATACACACATACACACACACACACACACACACACACACACACACACACACACACACACCCCTTCTTTTCAAGGCATGCCAGTGGAGAGGGGAGAGGGTCTTGAGATGAGCAATTCTGTGGTCTTTCCCAGAGTTCCTGTCCATTTCTCAATGGAGGAAGGAAGGGGGCTGTGCACTGAATGATTTCTACAATTTCCATAGTTCCTCCCAGAATTTCCTGTCCAGTTCTCATCTCTACTGTGATCCTAGCAACCCTATCAAGAAATGTATTGAACCTGGCCATCTTTTGGTCTGCTATCTGCCTTCAAATTACCTCCCTGAGTATCTTGTACTTGGCAACTAAATTTGCATGTGTTGGTCTTTAAGCTTGTTTCTGGATCGGGAAACAAATAATATCAGTTAGCCCTTCATATTTATTCAAGTATCCACAGGCTATCAAATATATTCCAGCACTATTCTTGTTTAGGAAATATATGGTTTCCTGGCTTTTTAGAAATGACTCGTCTTCTGGCATAGTTTTCACTGCATAAATGCTGACAAACAGGTACCAGAGTGAAAAGACTTGGGAGACCTGAACTCAAATCTAGCCTGACACTTGCTCAGTGAACAATAAATCATTATCCTTTAGCCTTAGTTTGCCATCTGTCAAACAGGCATGCTAGTGACCCACATACTTCATAAGGTTAGTGAGAGAATGAATTAGGTGAGAGCTTGTACATTACGTAGCGGAAGTGCTCTGTATGTTGTTATTATTAAGAAGAACGTAGGGGAAATAATCTCTTTGAGCACCCACAGACGTGAATTTATAGTTGCGTAATCAAGAGATCCTCAGGTTTTCATCCCTACAAATTCTAAATGTAACTTTCATCATTTAGTCTATAGAAAGCCATTGTTGACATTAACGACACCATCCCTACTGGTGAAACAGCTCACATATGAGAAAAAGTGACATGATTTACGGCATTTTAGTTAATGAAAAGGGGGGGAGGAGAGAAAGAGTTGGAGTGTCATAGAAGTGCATTGTGTGGAAAGCATAGACAGAAAATACCGTTTTCATCCCTCTCTCATAATACAGTGGTACCTCGGGTTAAGAACTTAATTCATTCCGGAGGTCTGTTCTTAACCTGAAGCACCACTTTAGCTAATGGGGCCTCCCGCTGCACGATTTCTGTTCTCATCCTGAAGCAAAGTTCTTAACCCAACTTACTATTTCTGGGCTAGCGGAGTCTGTAACCTGAAGCGTATATAACCAGAGGTACCACTGTACTAGAACTTGGAGTCATCCAACGAAGTTGAATGGAGAAAGATTCAAGACAGACAAGAAGGAAGACTAGTTCATTGACAGTATTTGCTGCCGAAAGATGTTCCATTAACCAGCAACTCAGACAGCTTTAAAAGGGGCAAAGGCTAAAGAAATTCAAGAAGGATACAGCTGTCAGTGGTTACCAGCCATGATGGCTGCAAACTGCCTTCAGCATCAGAGGCAATGTGGCTGTGAATACCAGCCAATGGGGAACAACACTGGGAAGCATTTCTTCTCGCAGGTTCTGCTTGTGAGGTTCTCAGAGCCATTTGGCTGGTTACCGCAAGAAAGGGGATGCTGGACTAGATAGGTTTTTTTGTCTGACCCAGTAAGAGCTTCTTGGGTTACAATAAAGGTCAAACCTTTCCTTCAATGTACAAAAAGTCACAGCCCTTCAGTGCACACAGACACAACATCCTGTAATGGCCCAAGTCTTTTTCTCCTTTTGACTTAGGAAAGGAGGAGGAAAAAAAGATGTTCTTTCTGCTTTTAAATGCTAGAGAGAAGCTCTGGCATCACTGCAGTCTGCCCATCACAAGCTGTAAGATGATGAGATCTTTTACAGTCAATTCAAGTCCTCATTAAACAGGGGAAATAAAATAAAAACAAGTATTGCAGTCCCACACCTGACAAACGGGTTGCTCTAATGTTATTCGGAGTCTATGATTACTTCTGCTTTTAGAGCCCCCTCCCCCCAAGTCTGTTATGTGTTCTACATTTGTAACTCAATAAATTAAAATTCAATGATTATGGAGGCGATGATGGTCCCTCCTGCTGGTCAATAATGGCTGAAAATGCAACACAATTGCTAGAAAAACAATTGTGGGTTTTTTTAATGTGCAGACTGTAGCATCATTTTATACTGCTTGTAACAATAAGAGCTGTTCCTCATGGTTGTGTGTGTGTTTTAGCACTCTTTTCAATTTCTGATCAGTTTCTGGGTACTGGTAAGATCAGAAGGCTAATACCAAGATATATACAAAAGCACTAAGGGAAGGCGATATAAAGAAGTGTGTGCTTGGGAGTTAGTCATTTCTCAGATCACACTGCAGGAAAAGACAGCAATATTAAATTACATAAACTCAAAAGTGTTTACACAAAGGAAGCACTGAGAATCAGGTTTCTTTAAAGGATGCCTCTTCTGTTATATTTATATTCTAAAGGCCAACTAATACACTAGAAGTTCAGGACTCTTAGAACCATCCTTGGCAATCAACATTTTTAGGATGCTTCCAAACCATTTTTTCTCTGTAAGGTGTGGCAATTATTGTAAAAAGGAAAGGTAACACTAGGATTGGAGTATATCTTACTAGCAAGCTTCCTCAATCCCTTATACCACAGCCCTAGTCTGGTTTTTTACCCCCTCCTAGGCAGATATAGGGACGCGGGTGGCGCTGTGGGTAAAACCACAGAGCCTAGGACTTGCCGATCAGAAGGTCGGCGGTTCGAATCCCCATGAGGGGGTGAGCTCCCGTTGCTCGGTCCCTGCTCCTGCCAACCTAGAAGTTCGAAAGCACATCAAATTGCAAGTAGATAAGTAGGTACCGCTCCGGCAGGAAGGTAAACAGCGTTTCCATGCGCTGCTCTGGTTCACCATTAAGTAGTGGCTTTGTCATGCTGGCCACATGACCGCAAGCTGTATGCCGGCTCCCTCGGCCAATAAAGCGAGATGAGCGCCACAACCCCAGAGTCAGCCATGACTGGACCTAATGGTCAGGGGTCCCTTTACCTTTTCCTTTAGGCAGATACATTTATTTATAGAAAGCATTTCTAACCCACTTTTCAGCAAAAAACAAACAAACCCTAGATAAGCTTACAAATTTCAGTGATATAACAGTCCCTGAACCCAGGCTTATAATCAAAAATACAAGGCATCAAAAGGAAAGGGATTGGTGAGGAGAAGAGGAAAATGAAGACCCAGGCACTATTTCTGTGTTACAGAGAGATCTTGTAATGACCAGATGGAATGTAAAGATTTCAAGAAGAAGACGAGCAAAAAGTTGCTGATCTTTCAGCAGAGCTGTTGAAGAAACAACAGGAGTCCCATCTCTTTCCCTCTATGGCAACCTCTATATATGCTCCAGTTGCATATTGAAGAAACCACCGTTAGGCAGGTGGCTTTCATGGAGTTGCCTCTTCTTTTTCACATCCCTACTCCCACCCCTATGATTTTTCATTATAAAACATTAACTGCAACCAGAGTTCTTCCTTCAGAGGGGACAAAATAAACATAAATGATCATCCCACACCAAGTGGCAAATATTTAAGGGTTTTGTGGGACCCAGCCCATCAGACTAGCAGTCTATCAGATTAGCAGTGCAATCCTATCCATACCTGTGCGGAAGTATAGGGCCAGCCCAAGACATTTTGGCACCTGAGGTAAATCACAAAATGGTGCCATCCCTCCCAGCCAGGAAAGAAGGGGTGAGTGAAGATCTACATCAGGAACAAATGGGGGAATGAGATCTATATTGGGATCTGCTGCTCCTGTGGAACCGGCCACTTTAGGAGGTAGCCTCAACTTGCCTCATGGGTGATTCAGCCCTGAATAAGTCCCAAGGACGTGGGTATAGGATTAAGGTATAGCCTTAAGTGTCATTTCTCCTGAGCAGACAGAGAGCGCACAATAAACCCATAGTGGTAATTGGTTTTTTTTAAATAAAAAAAACTCTAAAAGGGACAACACATACCCTGAGCTACATTTAGATATTTGAAGCCAGAGTAAAAAGATAAAAGCAGCAAGAGAAAATAAAATACAACCAAAATAGTAATAATAATAATAATAATAATAATAATAATAATAATAATAATGCAAAAGAGATGAGCCTCCATTCTCTGCCAGACATTTCCTTTAACATAAATAAATACAGTGAGTAAAGCTTGCCAAATCTTCAGGGGTGATAATAGGGGAGTGGCTCAGATGGTCCAATCTCTGAGTCTTTTGTGGAGGACCCCTTCTCCCCCTGCTTTAAAAAATAATAATCCTTTCCATAGTAGTTGGGAATAGTGCAAAGCACAATGGTGATGAGACACTACACACCTGCTAACTTGATTTCCCAGAGATATGAATACAGTCGCATGCCAGATCTGTAACTAGCTAATTGTCCATGGGCCACTTTAACAGGCGGGCAGCAGCCAGAAATCCACTGGATCCTAATTCACTCATCTGGGTGGATCTAAGGTTAGAATGGCACCCTAAGCCAGCATTAAGGTTTCATAGTATATCCTTGCTTTCAATAGAGCGTAGGAGAGGGGTGGAGGAATGACCCAATTTGACAATTCCCCACAAATGAGGAGGCTGAGAATCAGCTGAAACAATCCATAAAAGCAAATATAGAAGAACAACACTAAACAAACTTGACTCAGCTAATGCTATGCTATAATGTGGGAAGCACAAGATATATTTCACTTGATTTAGAACTTTGCATAGGAGGCTTGTGGTGACAAGTACAATTTGAAAATGCCAGAACTGTGTGAAAACGCATTTGCAACCTGAAAATTAGGAATTAATGAAGGTTAAAAAATTAATGAAATTTAGATGACATTACTTAAATAGATCATAACTCTATCAAAAATGTTTTAGCTAGTTGAGTCTGTTTAGACATGATTAATTGATTAAATTAGCTTACTTGTAGAAATGTGGCTTTCATGTTTCCTGCTGAAATGTAGGTCATCAGACTTAAAGAAAAGCACTTGGGGGTCTTTGTTTCTTTCTAATTGTGGTAAATGGATGTGCATACCAAATTCCAGCTATTTCTTATGCATTCGGAAACACATAGCTCTGAATTTCAAGACTCATGAATATTTATGACAGTGCTTTAGAAATGCATTTATGCGCTGTATTGACAAATCTATTTATAGGAGAGTGTTTTATATCCCCTTTGAGTACCAGTTCCCAAAGCGGTATACAATATACAACTGCAGCATTTGAATCGTAAAGCATCACATAACAATTTATTTTGGTCTTTATTTAAAAGACAATAAAAGTAAAACCAATAAATAAAGAGCAGGGGAGGGTGAAAAGTCTGTTATCGAAAGAGGAAGAATTTAACAGGAAGGAAATTCACCACCTGCTTCCAGAAAAGAGGGAGCCACCAAGACTTTCCATGGGAGTGCAGACTAATAAACCTTGGAATCTAACAGAAAAGGTCTTGAGCTTTGTGGAGGTCAACCTGGCCAGCTCATAAAATGGTATTTTCAACAAGGTCTTGATAGTAGACTTTAAATCTCATGGGAATGGGGCATGGTATGTGTGTGTGTGTGTGTGTGTGTGTGTGTGTGTGAGAGAGAGAGAGAGAGAGAGAGAGAGAGAGAGAGACCTTCTTTGTGATAATCAGGATAATCAAGAATACTTAGTCATAGGTCAAAACCAGCAGAGCCTAGAAACAGTTTCGCAGCCTGCACAGATTTTTCAAAGCAGAATAAGTACACTGACAACATGCTGCATTCTAAAGTTCCTGGCGTTTACCTTCAAGGGCATGTCCACAATGGGTGTGTTAAAACAATCTACTCTGGAAATTATCAAATTGTGAAAAACAGTGGCCAAGATTCTGTGAACCTGTAGTAGGAATGGCTATCATCTCCGGTGCTTTAATCTGTTTTAGTATTTCAACTTTTGTATGTTTAAAACTAGAGTTGCACTTTTTTTCTTGATTTTATTGTCTTATCTTTTTTGTAAACCGCTTTGATTATTTTATTTTTTTTGTTTTTTGTTTGCAATCAAGTGGTATATAATTTTTGTGAAATAAATAAATAAATGTGACTTTTTCAGACTGGAGCCACTGTTTGGGATTATAGGGGTACTACCTGGTCCAGAAATAGCCTAAGCTACAAACTTTTAGGGTAGGGATGTCATGGGAAATAGAGTGCATCTATTCAAGTACTTGCAAGTTGACTAGGTGAAGGGAGTCTTGAAGCTAGGGGATGAGGGCCGTTCTGGAGAGGAGTCTGAATCAAGAGTCTGAGTAATTGATTCCAAAGCCTGTCAGTCAAAATATCCCTGAACAGAGATCCTTACAGGCCACTACCCCAAAATCTGATATCTCAAGGAACTGACTACCTCTTTAACTGGTGTCCAATGCTCCCCATGACCGGTTCATCAGCAAAGGCAAGGAACCAGGATGGAGTTAATGAAGAGGAGAGAGAGTACTAATATCCAGGCCTGCAGTCTGGCTTTTTAAGCTCACTACTCTCCAGGAAAGAGGGACAGCATGGGCCAGGGAATGAAGAAAAAGAGCTAATATAGATTAAAGAACCTGTCAGATCAGGTTGCTTTGTTGGAGCTCTCCAAGGTTCTGTAAACTGGACCTTATCCGCTGGACTATATTACCCTTAGGTGACCTGGTGAAGGTCAGGCCAGAACATTCCTGCTTATAGCTTGGCAGAGCCCACTTACCCTGTTCAGTTCTGAGGGGGGGGGGCCTCACAGGACACAGCAAGGCTGAGATCTGAGTGATTAAATTGCTCCGATGAAAGCTGGAGGAGAGCCAATGACTTTTAAGCCTCAGCCTCTAGTCCACCATGGCTGCAGTTTGCCCTCCTTGTTGGACAACTGTTCAAGGACCACTGCTGTAGCTTTAAGGCAGGTGCTTTGACTTCATTGAATGTTCCTTGTCCTATTGACAAAAGGAGGTACTCTGGGAAACACTTAGCTCCTTGTGGGGAAGGCACCCATGAGGGTCCAAGTTTTGGTTATATTGACCATGGTACCATAGGATCCAATTCAGTAGCTTTTTGCCTACCAGGTTCACCAGCATCAGGTTCAAAGGCAGGAAATTGGTCCAGTTCCTGAGCCACTAGCCTTCAATTTGATGTCCTTGTAGATGATGGATTCTGGGGTCATGACACTACTCAGGTAAAGTGTCCCACCACAACCTTTGCATTTCTTGCCCCACCTCCCTTGTCCCAAGGTTCCCAACAATCTTTTGGGGGACATGAGAAAGAGAAGGCTGTGGTAGCAAAGATGGAAGCAGAAACTCCAACTCCTCAGCAGGGTCTCCTTTCCCACCAACTGGTACCCTCTTGGCAGTCTCCCTTAGTGAGCAAAGACTCCAGAGGACCTGAAGCACCTACTGCAACATCCTCCCCTTTTTGATGGTACAGTGGTACCTTGGGTTACATACGCTTCAGGTTACATATGCTTCAGGTTACAGACTCCACTAACCCAGAAATAGTGCTTCAGGTGAAGAACTTTGCTTCAGGATGAGAACAGAAATAGCGGCAGCGCAGCGGCAGCAGGAGGCCCCATTAGCTAAAGTGGTGCTTCAGGTTAAGAACAGTTTCAGAGGTACCACTGTATTGATGAGGACAAGAGGAAAGGAAGGCGGTCATGATGAGTGCTTCAACAGGCAAATCTTAAAAAATGTAGTATAAACACTGACAACTGGGAAACACTGGCCTGCGAGCACTCCAGTTGGAGCACAGCCTTTACCAAAGGTGTCATGGGCTTTGAAGACACCCGAACTCAGGACGCAAGGGAGAAACGTGCTAAGAGGAAGGCATGCTTGGTAAATCCACACCGTGATCAACTCCCAACCAATGTCCCCACTGTGGAACGACGTGTGGATCTAGAATTGGCCTCCACAGTCACTTACAGACTCATTGTTAAAACTGTGTTTGTGGAAGACAATCTTACTCTGCTAGGAGTGAACACCAAAGAAGGAGGACAAGAGTCTGGGAGGATAAAGCAGTCCTACCCCCCACCACCACCACCTCCAGACATACACTTTCACACATAGCTCAATACTGCAGCTTCCAATGGCTACATTTCTTTTTCTTCTTCCAGCTGTTGAAAAATTACATGCAACTGAGCATAATGGGTAGTTTGGCCCAGAGAAGTCTTCAATCAGATGTTAGATTTTCTTTATTGTTCAAAGTTTCTTTTCCAGCTCGTGCATGAGTGGAAAAGCAGACAGGACTTTCTGAAATATGTTTGTTTTTATCCCATTTCCCTTAACAATATTATTTGTTAATCCATTGTTCGCAAACTGTTTCAGCCTTACTTACGTTTTTGTCTTGTTCTTATTGATTTGGCCTTAGAACATACGCGTTGCTGAGCTATTGCTTTTAGAATGGATTATGAATTGCTGCTTATTGATTTACTTTGTGCAGAATATCTTGGCCATCAAACATAGCAATTTAACATTCTGTCACACGAATATGGACTTTTATTTTATTTTCGGGCAGGATATTATTTTCTGATGGACTCCCTTTGTTCCCACAAAGAGCTGTACATTGTGTAAACTGGACAAAATGTGGTTTCACAATTTACTCTGTAAAATAATACTTATCTCTTCTCCTACTCTAATACCAACAGCTGCTAACCTCCTTTCCTTCATGTTATATTTTAACTCTTAGGCATCTACAGGGTTTCAGTGTCACAACTGTGCTGCCACATAGAGGGAAGAACAAAGAATGCCTCTCTGTTTAATCTAACATATCTTCTGCCCCCCATTTTGCATGGATTTTGATGGTGGGGGTGTATTAGGCTGAATGCTGGTCAAGCACTTTGTAGTTTATGGTTTATTTTCTATTTACCTGGAAAAATGGAAAGAAGTCATTTTTCTCTTAACTCTTTCTTCATCATGACTCTAGAAATGCCACCCCATAATGGTCTATATATGTCATACCATAATATTTATATATATATTATGGTTCAGGTTACAAAACAAAAATTTAACACACACCCACACCAAAATTTAGATAGAAATGAGCACTGCAAGATAAGGTTGCAGATTATCTGCTAAAAGACATGGTGGAATTTGCAGAACGATTCTGATGACTTTACTGCAGCTTCTGTTAGGAGCAGGCAGTGCAAAGACAGAGCCACAAATCCAATCCCATGTTCCTATGGGCAAGGAGAAAAACATGAGGCTGTTTGGGTTTTTGAAAGCTAGTATTCTAAAGGTGCTTCATTGAAATGACACTTGGACTTTCTAGAGCCATCGGAAAATACCTTGTCGGAATGGTGAATACACATGACTAGTTCAGAGATGGAGGCGTGAACTCAAAGACTCTGGAAACAGAGCTACAAATGTGTGTGTTTTGTCTCGGAGCTAGGAACTGGCTGTCACTGTTTTGACAAGATGTCTGGAAATCTGGGGCTGACTTGATGTGTCCCTGTGTCTTAAGTTGAAATATGGAAAGTGGCTTTCAGAATACTTTATATATATATATTTTTAAAACAGTTGGAATGTCATCTCTGCACCTGGCCTGTGCAACCAGCGATAACAGATTGAAGATGATAGATTGATGGGACTTGACACTAGAGAAGTCTAAAACACAAGAAGGAAAAGGTGTTGCCACAGAGAAAGGCCCTTGAATCAATTCTCCTACTTCCTTGATCTGCCTAGAGTTGCAGCCTGAGGACATCTACCCACTTTCCTGAATACAGATAAAGCCATGTCTATGTGCCCAAGCATTTTGCTGGCCACTGATGTTCAGCTCAGCTGCCTTCCTGACTACTGTATTATTTTAGGAGGGAAAAGTGCTCCTGCCCCTGTAAACCATGGTTTGTGAAACTGGAAGGATCACCTGAATTGGTAAAAGCATAAGAGGAGTTGGCTGCTGCATCAGACCAATGGCCCACCCAGCATCCTGCTCTTATGGTGGCCAACTAGATGCTTGTGGGAAGCCCAGAAGAGGACCTAAGCGCAGCAGGTGGGATAGCTCATTTGGTAGAACATAAGACTCTTAATCTCAGGGTCATGGGTTCAAGCCCTAGGCTGGGCAAGATTTTATTCCCTTGCACAGAGTTGGACTAGTCCCTTCCAACTCTACTACTCTACTTTATTATGTATTTCATTGAAACGACATAGGGGTGGGTGGGGGTTATATGGTTTTATATTCACGTTGTACGGCTAGTTTCCCTTTAAGTGTGGGGTGGTAAAGCATCTGCTTTGAATGCAGAAGATCTCAGTTTCAATCATCAGCCCCTCCAGAGAAACTTTGAAATCCAGGAGAGTAGCTGCCAGCCTGTGAAGTCTAGGGTTGCCATATTTCAAAAAAGTGAAAATCTGGACGCAAAAGTTGAGATTTTTAGGGGGCAAAGTTGTTGAGCTTTCCCTTTTGCTTTTGAGCTGTTTGCCAAAATATCAACACTTCTGGTACACCTGGATTTTCCCGGACATTTTCACCGATTTCGAAGAATTCCACCTGGATGCAATTTTCAGCGGACGAATCCTGGCTATGTCCAGGAAATTCTGTATGTATGGCAGCCCTAGACTGAAGACAACATTGAGCTAGCTGGACCAATTGGTATAACGAAGCTTTCTATGTGCTTAACAGAGATCCAGGGAGGTATATTAGGTATAAGGACAGTCACTCCAGGAGCCACCACGCTTTGCCTGTCTGCACTTCACCCCATTGTGGTATTGCCCAGTGAGCATATGGAGCCCTCTTTCACTGCATCAGACTCTTGGTCCAGCTAGACAGCAAAGCTGTCTTTGACAGGCTTCAGGTTCATTCCCGAACCCCCCAATCCCAGGAACCTTCCGTTGAAACCTTTCATGGGTCCGTTTTCCTGTCCCCTGACATGGGTTGTGCAAACATAAATACCCAAACCAATTTGATGTGACTTGGATATACAGCAATCCAGGGGATGGGGTGGACACAACCCCAAGTGTCTCTAAAGCAACTCCCCGGCCATATCTGATGCAAAACTGATACATAATGCACAAAAACACAGAACGGCTGAACATGCTGCTCCCTGTCACAAAGATTGACTCAGCTTGCAACACATAGTGATTTTTCATCTCTGACACTATTGTGCAATTGCTGCATGGGATAAATATGAAATTAGTCACAGCAGATGGTCCCTGCCTATCTCCTGGTAGCTGGATTTCTCCACTAACTACATTTCAGACAAATAACCACCTGAAAGGTCATCATAATCAACATGTGGGAGCAAAGTAGCTGCCACGTTCCTCTCCAGGGGTGAGTGTGTGCTTCAGTGACTGCACATTGGCCAAGTTATAAAGCACCTGGGAAGCAGAGAATGAAAGGCAATTATAAATGACATATTCTCCACCTTTATGTGAAACATGCCATTGGAAAATGATTGTATCTCCCTTTCATTTTATAATAAGTCACATTCATGCTTGACATTCCACTACCGTTCTATTTATATCATTGCTGACAATAAATCATTAAGTCATCTGTGTTAACTAGTAATCCAGATACCTCATTTGTACCTATGAAACTTCAATATGCCTAGATGGTTTTTTATTTGCTAAGTTTCTTGCCAGGTAATCCTCAGGATCTGCATAAGACAAGGAGGAAGCTTAAGTAAGGATCAAACAGTTGGGTCCACCTTAAGGGTCGATAATAATAATAATAATAATAATAATAATAATAATAATAATAATTTATTTATACCCCACCCATCTGGCTGGGTTTCCCCAGCCATTCTGGGCGGCTTCCAACAAAATATTTAAAATACAAATAAAACATCAGACATTAAAAACTTCCCTAAACAGGGCTGCCTCCAGATGTCTTCTAAAAGTCAGATAGTTGTTTATTTCCTTGACATCTGATGGGAGGGAGTTCCACAGGGGCCACTCGCACACTTAACAAACAAACACAGAGTTATGATACCCTAGTATAAAATATACACATCAATTATAGATGGTGCACATTACTATAGGGATAGGGAGCATGTTCCATCCAGATGTTGCTTGACTCCCAGGTAGCATCCATCAACCCTAGACAGAATGGCCAATGGTACTGGATAAGAGGAATTGTATTCCAACAACATCTGGAGGGGCCACAGGTTTCTAGACCTTGTATTAGGACATGCTTTGCAGCATGGTCTCCCTTGGGAGGTTGTGGATGCTCCTACCTTTGAAGTTTCTAAGCAGAGGTTGGATGGCCATCTGTCATGGGTGCTTTAGCTGAGATTCCTGCATTTCAGGGAGTTGGACTAGAAGACCCTCAGGGTCCCTTCCAACTCTATGATTCTATTTCACAAATGAACAATAGTGGCATTTGGGAATATTTATTTATATATCACATCAAGAGTCAATGCCAATCTTCCTCTCTGACATGCACTTACACACAAACATACACACTCATCTTGTTCCACTTGCCAAAGGGAGATTTGGGTTGTGTTTCTGAAAGAATGCTATTCCCAGCATCATCACCAATGCCCAGTGCTGCGTGACAAATTGGGTCCTCCCTTAAAGAGGTCACGTGTTGCGGTGAGACCTGGCAACCAAACCCTGTGTTGTGGGTGGGTATGATTGGATAGCCACAACACCTGATTGGTAGGTCCCTCATTGCTGGGTTTAATCAGGCCAATGGGACGCAGGCTAAGTGAATCAAGGGACCTAGATATACCTATGCACGTGTCCCAGAGCTTCCTCTTTCGGCGCGTGCATTCAGAACACCCATCCACCTCTCCCTACTTTTAGGGCTTGTTGCGCTTGACCTTGCTATGCCATTGTGTGTCATCTGTCGTTGGGACAGGGGAACGGCAGGAATTTTCCCCACTTGGCTGATTGGCTGTTGCCATTTGGGTTTCGCCTGCCATGTAGCAAATCATCACAACTTGTAAGGTTGCGGATAGGCTCTGGCTCAGGTGATAGGGATGGGAGAATGCTCTCGCCATCCCTATGTGAAGGGTATTCTGTTAAAGGAATCCAGGGACTCAGTGGTTTGGTCAACCCTGAGAGGGGGTTGTGCCTGTGCCTGAGTCTAGGGGGACATTTGGGTGGTGGAGATAGCCCGTGCCCAACTTTCCGCTTATCCGGGTGTTCACCCTTGGCTGACCTATGCTGGTACCCTTGGTCATCGCTACCTGCATGGCAGGGAGCTAGTCAAACCACAGCCTATGCAACCAGTCACTTTCTGTAATCAATAAAGTTGTGGCCTAAATTCTGCTGAAAACCAAACCAAAAATTTGAGTCACATGTGAATTTATTTAGGGGGGAGGTTTCTGGGACTGAACACGCAAACACACACACTCATCTTGTTCCACTTGCCAAAGGGAGATTTGGGTTGTGTTTCTGAAAGAATGCTATTCCCAGCATCATCGCCAATGCCCAGTGCTGCATGACAACATTCTGAAATGGAGCGGGCATTCAGGGCTGTTTGCAATATAGCATGGAGCAGCAATGGGAAACCTTTGTTCCTCCAGATCCTTCTGAACTACAATTCCTATCAGCCTCAGCAAGCCTGGCCAATGACCAGGGCTGATGGGAGGTGTAGTTCAGCAACATCCAGAGGGGCAAAGGTTCCCCACAGCTGGCACAGAGGTTTCCTTTTCAAGGGAAGAAAATGCAAAAAGTAGTGCTTTAGTTTTCAGTAGGCATGCCTACCCAGCCTCCCGATGGCTGTATGAATTGTATTCCTCAAACACCTGTACTGCACTAATTTGAAAGCAAACAAGGTATCTGGGTTGTATGTTTGTCAAAGACATGCTAGAAATGTATAACTGTATTATCACGGCAAGCTTTGCACTGCATGGAGTCACAGCACTCATGTGAGAGTCTATTTGCAAGAAAAAAGATTAGACACCCCTCAGCCATGTGCATTAGGGAGCAAAACAATCATAGACAGTGTGAGCCATTCACAACTTTGCAATTCAGGTGCACTGGAAGGGAGTGTGCAGAACCGACAAAGAACCGCAGGAACCTATTGATAAGGAGGTTTGGTGTATCATTCTAGGAAAGAGAATGAGATTATTATGATTATTTTCAATGGCTCAGACAGAAGTTGGGGAGGGGGTAGTCAAAGCAAAGCTCCAACTGCAGCTGCCATTGTACGCAACTGTGTGTTTTGTTCATTTATGCAGAAGTTGAAAGGCTCAAAAATCTAGCTAAATCCTGCAATTCACCCACTACCATGCTATCCAGGCATCACAGAGAAACAAGAATGGAACATGCATACCATAATGGCATGGCTATGGTAGAACAAAATCTCCTAAAATCTCTTATTATGGAAAACTGGAATTGCCATTCGCATCTCCTTAGCACGCCCTTCAAAACTGCAAATTGTTAAATGAAGGATGATAATGTCCATATCTTATATGCAATAATCTACCAAGCACTGTGCTGGCTGATGTCCATTCATATAGAACATTCCTTATCCTGCTCTACACAGTATTTCCTATTATGCAATACGTTGCTGAAGTTTGGCTTTGTTACCAGCTGTAGAAGTTCATAAAGCATTTTGACTAAAAGAACTTTATACTGCTGGTATCGGATGAAGCCTCTGAAAAACATTACTGCCTTTCAATCAGTGTTCCATCTTAACATGTTCCAGATTAATTTTTGCTTCACCTTATATTAGTTTGACTGTTATTTATAATATATCTGAATATATATAGCTACATCACCTATATTTAGCTGTCTATCTCCTGGACTTAGGGGAAGCATAGAAATTTAAATAGCATTAAAGGGAGGGGGGATCCACCACAGAGATATTTTGGGTGTGGTAGTCAAACTAAGTGCTACAGCTGAGGATGCTGCACCATATAGCCATTCAAATGCTCTGAAGGACTCCCTCATCAGACATAAAACTGTCCACATATTACAGGCATTTTAAAAGCCTTTCCATAGATAAAAATTTCAGGGGTTTGATGGGCCACCCATCAAAGGAGAAGGGCTTTCTCTTGGGACAGTTCTCACCAGAGTGCACAGTTTAATAAGTTTCAAGGCTAGGCAAAGGCCTCTTCCTGTAGCATTTAATAATAAGAATAAATTTAATAATAAATTTTTATTTCTACCCCACCCTTCCCGATTTAAAAACCGGGCTCAGGGCGGCTAACAGCAAATATTAAACATTGATTAAAATGTGACTTAAAAACAGCATAAAATACAACATAAAATGCAGCATCAATATCAATAAAATTCAAAAATTCAGGGGTCATTTTGTGGGGGGAAAACAAAACAAAAAAACAACAACCCAGTCAGTAGAGATCAAATGATCCCCAGGGCTAACTGGCCATGTTGGTCCTACTAGGGCCAGCAAGGAGACCAGGGAAGAATTTAAATGCGGGGTCCCAGAAAGGGTTTCTTCACAGAAGAGGAAGGGAAAAGGGAATAGAGGATCAGGCTAATTCAAACTGAAGTCCAGGCAGAATAGCTCTGTGTTACAGGCCCTGTGGAAGGAGATCAAGTCCTGCAGAGCCCTAGTCTTGTGGGACAGAGCATTCAACAGGTCGGAGCAGTCACTGAAAAAGCCCTGGCCCTGGTGGAGCATAGTCTGGCTTCCTTAGGGCCCGGGACCTTTAAGCTATTATTATTCATGTACCTCAGGCTCCTCTGCGGGACATACCAGGAGAGGCAGTCCCGTAAGTACAAGGGTCCTAGGCCGCATAGAGCTTTAAAGGTCAAAACCACCGCCTTAAACCTGACCCTGTATTCCACCGGGAGCCAGTGCAGCTGGTAGAGCACTGGGTGAATATGCTCCCATGGCAAGGACCCCGTGAGGAGCCTCGCTGCAGCATTCTGCACCCGCTGGAGTTTCTGGAATAGTTTCAAGGGCAGCCCCACGTAGAGCAAGTTACAGTAGTCAAGCCTGGCGGTGACCGTCACATGGATCACTGTGGCCATGTCAGGGCAGGAAAGGTAAGGGACCAACTGCTTAATACGGCGAAGATGTTTATCCATAAAGTTTATCCATATAACTGTGCTGTCACATACAGACTCTAGAATAGAATTGTGGAATTGGAAGGGACCACTAGGGTCATCTAGTCCAACCCTCTGCGATGCAGTAATCTTTTGTCCAACATGGGACTCAAACCCATGACCCTAAGATTTTATGCTCTACTGGTATCAACAGTTTTTCTCAACCCCCCCCCCCAACCTACTTTTACACACTTTGGAAGTGGAAGTATCAAGCACTACAGCAAACCCTATAGCCACATTCACACAATCTTGTTTATCTGCTCCATATATGTACTGCAAAGGCTGCATTTAGTTCATCTGGAACAAGCTAAGTGTGACCTAGTCCCACCAGACAACATTCACATTTTGGCCATGAACCTTGGGTATATTTGAGTATTCAATTTAGCTATCAAGTCCCATTAAATACTTATAAGTAAGTGTAATGATGATGCCTTAAAACAGAACAAATGTGAAAGTACAAAACATCTCTGAAGATTTGTGCCATGTGCAAAATTTCTGTCATTTCATTTAGTGAATATTGAATAAGCTGCATTGGCTGCAAGCTGCCAGAAGTTTATTTCATCCACGGAATATTCTAATAATATTTTCATTAAATATTTATATGAACAATCAAACACTGAAAATGAAGCACATATCCCTTGACAGTCAAGATGGTTTCCGGGCTTATATCAGCAATTTCTAATGTTCATAAGGCTCATTTGCTATAGCTTTGAATGATATTTCCCATTAGCTGGACGATCTTGATTCTGACCTTACATTCAGTGTTATTCATCATATGTCTTCTGCTTTCCCTATTCCGCTCCCTCCACGAAGATTCAAATTTTGCACACTGAACACAGAATATCAAATTAATTAACATGTCTTTTTATGTTGAAAGTCCAAAAAGTTTGGGACTTTACAGAAGCTCACGACAAGTTGTATCAATCAGCAACTCTTATTTATTATAACTTCAGCGTATATGGAATGCTTGATTGATAGGCTTTTTATCAAGCTTGAATCCTGACCATACTTACTGAGGAGCGAGCATCTTTGAACTCAGTGGGGCTTGCTTCTGAATAAACATGAAAAGTATTGCACTGCCACACAGTCCTGGAAGTAGGTCCCATTGAGTCCAACATACTAAGAACCTGGCCAGTGTGTAGAGCAGCCCAAGAACAGCATGCAACATTGGTCAATTGTCTGGGACTGAGATTGTGAGGCTCCTTCAATACTGATTTCATGACAAACAGTGGGCATGGCCAGCTCACGCACCAGCATCTGGTGGGGGGGCCCGCAAGTCAATTCAAGAACCCTTCAAACATTTGTACCAAACTATTGAGTAGAGCCCATGATCACTGCAGAGGGTGACAGCAGTCACGAAATTAAAAGATGCCTGCTTCTTGGGAGAAAAGCAATGACAAACCTAGACAGCATCTCAAAAAGCAGAGACATCACCTTGCCAACAAAGGTCCATATAGTTAAAGCTACGGTTTTCCCAGCAGTGATGTATGGAAGTGAGAGCTGGACCATAAAGAAGGCTGATCGCTGAAAAATTGATGCTTTTGAATTATGGTGCTGGAGGAGACTCTTGAGAGTCCCATGGACTGCAAGAAGATCAAACCTATCCATTCTTAAGGAAATCAGCCCTGAGTGCTCACTGGAAGGGCAGATCCTGAAGCTGAGGCTCCAATACTTTGGCCACCTCATGAGAAGAGAAGACTTCCTGGAAAAGACCCTGATGTTGGGAAAGATGGAGGGCACAAGGAGAAGGGGACAACAGAGGACGAGATGGTTGGACAGTGTTCTTGAAGCTACTAACATGAGTTTGACCAAACTGCAGGAAGCAGTGGAAGACAGGAGTGCCTGGCGTGCTCTGGTCCATGGGGTCACGAAGAGTCAGACACGACTAAACAACAACAACAAACTGAGCAGAGTTGATGTCAATATGAACCACGTCCAAGTATACCTGATCTGCAGCTTTAGAATCACAGCCAGGGTTTTCTATAAACACAGGCAATCTGGAGTGGGCAAATCGGAATACACTCATTGGCTGGCTCACTTCTTAAATGAACACACTACTAATTGCTGTCATCCAGGGCCCCACCTGACCACAGCGACATTCATAAGCATGGAATAGTGTTCTTGTTTGTTGCCACACTGATCCTGCTAGGCCTCTGTGTAAAATTGTCCTTGCCTCGATTCACAGTAGCTTGTTCAAGGACAATGCATGGCCCTGGAAAGGCATGCACTCCAGCCCGAAACTATACAAATAAATGGCTAAATCCAAATGCTATCAGAAATGGTTATTCTGAGCATAATATTTCACAGAAGCACAGATTCTCAGTGATTAGTCACTTGCCAAAGTTAGGATGTTTATTTTTAAGTTTCATGCTATCAAGAGAATGCTGTATGAGTGCGCCCAAAGTAGCTTAGAGCAGTAAATGCATTTCCTGCTGTGTTGCACTTCTCCATACTTTTTGAACTAATTACCATAAGTCCTAAGGAACTGTATGGGGCTTCTTAAACAGTTTATAGCTAATCCTTCTCCTTCCGCAGGCTGCTGCAGACCTTGCTTTTCTTATCCCGCCTCCCCCAAGGATCTTTGCCTATCAAGATTTACTGTATTAAGCTTCGCCCCCATAATGGCATCAGCTCTTCTCATTCACCCCCAAAGGCATATTTATCCAGATAATGACGATCTTAAATTCCTTGCCTCCAGGCTCATTCGAATGTATCGGCCCTGCCTTGTCATTTTCTATCAGAGCTTTGAAGCCTTGCTCTGTCACTCATCTTCCTCTCCCTATTTGCCACAACAGTTATCATTTATTGATTCATTTTTTTTAAAGCATCTCTTTGATAGGAGGGGATTCACAATGCCAGCAACACTCAGTTTCGAGCAAAACACAAATATTGGGTAAAAATAAAGTTCAAAGGAGTCAGAGCAAACTTCACCTCAGGTCTCCTTTGTTGGATTATCCACTTCAGGAAGAGATGCCAATTTGAATGTGAATATGGATAAATAAATTGCAAACGAGACTCTCCAGGTGGATAATCAAACCAAGCACTAAAATAAGAGTGGGTATTATTTGGTTGTTCATATTTATTTCTTTGCCGCATTCGCAGAACTGGGACTAAATGTGGCTCACAAAAAATTAAACCAAATACAGATAAAGCACACATAGCTAAAACCATATAAAAGATTATTGCTAAAAGGAATTAAACAATTTGTGGAAATACAACAATGTAAAAAGGATATCTAGTAAAATGCAGATAGTAAAAAAGCAGAGCAAAACAAAACAGGATGCTATTAAGAGTCCGTTCTTTAACAGCAATCAGTTCCCAAAACCCTGCCAGAATAAAAAAGTATTCACCTGCCATGGGAAAGGGCAACAAGGAGGATACAAAAAGAGATTGTGCAAATGTTGTCACTTCTGTGACAAACCTTGGCTCACCCAAAGGGTGATGAGGTCATATTCCAAGCCTGTTACCCATCAGCAGATGAAAGGAAGGCACATGTTGACAGCCAAGCTTTCCATAGCAGCTGCTCAAATCAAGCAGTTAATGGTGTGGACACTGCAAAGGCTTTAACGATGCCTGTCTTGTGTTCTTATAATTTCCTAAACAGCAAGGTAGCTGTGAGACCTGGGTAGGGAACCTTTCTCAGCCTGACGCTGCGTTCCATTCTGTGCAGCCTTCTGAGGACCACTTGCTAGAGGCAAAAGTGGTTGAATCAACAGAATTAAATTTTGCCTTTGTACAAATACACATTCCTCTGTAATCTCCATCTTGGCAATCAAGAGGCTTTTAGGAGACCCGCAGGTAAAGAACAAATATTGAGGAACCCTAGTCAAAGAAGCTTAATTCTAATATAGAAGGCATCCTAATTTCCATAGGGTTGAGACACACAAATATGACAAATATTAAGGAACTCTAGACAAATAAGATGCTTGATTTGAATATAGGAGACAAAAAGGTGAGATCCAGCACAGGCAGGCTCTTCCACCGTCCAGGTCATTCCATATGGGAATAAGCCTTAACAATTTTGAACCATGTGCTTTAAGCTTAGAGCTTAAAGGTGAGTTCCAGTATTTAATAGTGGAATTTAATAGTGGAAACAGGAGTCACTGTCATCAAGTAGTAGTATTTATTATTTTATATAGTTTTCATGGTTGTAGGATAAGAAGACTGGTTGCTACCCCAAAGAGCTTACCAACTGGCAAGTCTATTCTACTTTTATTTGTGAAAATATTTGTAGCCCACCTTTTTTCAACCCCAAAAGGGATCTTCAAGGCTAATAGTCATAAACAGAACTACCAGCTACCATAAAAATACAATTAAAATATCCAAATTTTAGTAACAATAAATAGAGCATAGAGGATACTGAAATTCTTCAGAGAGCATACTGGGCGTTCCCTCACCTTAGTAAACAACAGTTTCTTCACTTACCAGGAAAAGGGAGGGAGTTCGCTGAATCAAAACCACTGCAAAGGCCCTACCTAGTAACAACCTTTCCTCAGCTGGGGGTGAGACACGGAACATGTGGAGCTTGATTATTGGAGCATGTGTAGCCAATGAAACTGATGCAAGAGAGATGTTGTAAAAAAAGGCTTCTGCACCAATTAAAGTTGATGGGCTCTTTTCAAAAGCAAGCAAGTAATCTAATTAGATATTTGCTACAACTGTAGCAAAGCCTACTTTTTCACAGGAAAGAATTTAGCTGGCTCACCAGACTAATAGGGGCAAAAGCAATCTTGCCCACAGGCTTCTTATTCAGGAACAAGGACAGATCCAACAGCACTCGTGAACTACACATCCGATCCTTAAAAGTGAGGTAGAGATCAAGGGACAGATGCAATCTGACTTTGCTTCAGTTTGTTAGCTCACAGTTTTGTAAGCAGCAGACTCCCAAGTCTCAGGCGACGATTTAGGATTGCAGCCTCCCTCACCCAGATGGAAAGGGGAGAGACAAAGCTGGTTATCAGGGGTTTTATTTTTGCTGAGGATGCATATGGTGTGTTCACACTCTCTTTTACTCTGCACTCACTGTGTTTCCAGTTTTTAATCCATGTTCACACATGTTCTAAAATGCATCCTGTCCCTTTGCTATGAAATGCTACCATTTGTAAAACACTACCGAATCTGACACTAGCAAAGCCAAGTTGATGTGAAAAGTTAGTGGGGGAAAGAACTGTGTATTGGTGGGGAGAACTTCACTGCATTCTAAGGGAGTAATTGAACACATCCTTAAAATGACACCACTGTTGCCACTCTGCTCTGGCAGTTTTAATGGCCAAACAGAGGCATTCTGGGAATGTTTCTGAGGATGCTTGGATCCATGGGCATCCACAAGATTTTTTTCTGCAAAGTAAAAACACTGAAATAGGGGAGCAGGCAAATAGCATCATATGTGAGGTTTACAAATGCTATAAATTTACCTTTGAGAGAGAGAGAGAGAAGGGGGATGGAATTTGAGGATAATGGTTCTTCCAGGGGTGTAACTTCCCCTTACAGACACCCATGTTTAGATCCACTAGATCCACAGCAATCTCATTCCCCAGAACGGGGAAGGGGGAAAGTATACCAACAAAGTAATGGAGCCACGGAGAGGGAAAATGTTGTAAGAGTAAAATGCAGCTAGAGACGATGAGGAGCAGAAGAGCAAAAAAAGTGAGGCTCTTCTGCCCCGTTTGGTTAGCAAGTGACATGAGTTCCATCCTGAATTTTCTCTCCCCTGGTGTACACACACACAATGTTTGATATTTTACTATGTTTTATATATGCTGAAAGCCACCCAGAGTGGCTGGGGAAACCCAGCCAGATGGGTGGGGTATTAATACTACTACTACTACTACTACTACTAATAAGTTAAGTGCTCTGAAAACAATGTGCTATGGAGAGAAGCTAACAGCAAAATATTAAGGCCAAGGCTTAAGCCCAAGATTTGTTTAAGATCAAGGTGTGGCAAGTAGCTTATATATTTAAAAATAGCCATTTCCATTTGGTCAAGTGATAAAGGACCCCTTTTTGTTTTGTTTAATTAATCAGCATGGTTTCTGTACCTTTTTGTGAAGAAGATCAACCTTGTTCTTTGTTTTACTTAATGTGAATCCTTGTTTGGTCAAGTCCATCTCTGATTCCAAACATTAATCTTAAATTGGTTAATCTGCTTCTAAATATCAATTATTATAATTCCAAATGTAAACATTTGTGTCATGTGTCATGAAGAGCAGGAGCTACAGAATTATTATAATTTTTTGGCAAATGTTCCATTTTTAAAAACTAATAACGTATACTAATAACAACAAACAAAGAAATAGCAACATGCTTGTAAAAAAGCAGATCTCTTTGTGTATAAATACAGTAGGTATCTCACCAGGACAAGAAAACACCAGGGAATACAAACCAAGAAAATGTACAGCCTGCAGTGATTTATATGACTAGCTCAAATTTTGGTTTCAGTTGAAATTACAATTACACATGACTAAGTACACATTTCAGTAGGAATGGTTGCAAGAGCTTGGTTTGAGCAAAATATTGTGATACCTAAGCATGTTTATACAGGTACTTGAAAAAGCAGGAGTGTTCCATATAAAACATTAACTAGTAGTTCATCCTTTTAGAATAGCATCCTTATGTGTCAGTAGTGTACAGCAGACAGGTATGTATACAGTTCATAACAGAACTGCATTTCTTCTACCACATGATTTATATTTTTTATTTTTTTACATTTGCTGAACTGAAAAGAAGTTCTGTCTTCATTTTACTTTCTGAAACTATAATTAATAGGCAAACTATCCAATTGTTCTGAGTTGTGAGTGTCTTAGCCAATGGCAAAATGAATCACCACAGAAAGACTTATTTTTAAGAAACCAGGGATTCAGACTGACTAATGTCTCCCTCTTGTCTTGTTAGGAAGCACAAATAATGAACTCTGGTTCATGCCCTGTTAAGAACTTCCTCCCTGTGCATCAAGATAAATAATTCAAGACAGATGTATATTTTCCATTAGCAGTAAGAATAGTAGGTTTCTCTTACCCTCCAAACCAAGAAATGGTGGGTGAACAAGAGAAGAAATATAAATTAGATTTTTAGGACAGATACAAATCATTGCCATGTTTGAACATGAATATTTTTTCATCCTTCTTCGAATAGCTATCCCTGGGAACTTCCTCAACTCCAAAGATTTGTGAAGCAATATCTGGAAAGTCATTCCAGTTGCATACACTCCAATATTTCTCTGATGAAAATAGGGACATCCTATTCAATAATAATAATAATAATAATAATAATAATAATAATAATAATAATAATAATTTGTTTATTTATATCCCAACCATCTGAATAGGTTGCCTGAGCCACTCTGGTTGGCTTCTAACATATATAAAAACGCAATGAAACATTAAACATTTAAATACCTCCCTTCAGGTATCTTCTAAAGGTTGCATAATTACTGATCTGCTTGGCTCAGAGGTTGCATAACTCCATATCCAACATTTCTCTGATGTAAATTAAGGTGTCCTAAGGAAACGTGGGACATTTTGGGATCAAATCAGAAAGTGGGATGGCTTGTGTAAGACTGGGACTGTCCCTAGGAACACTTTGGAGAGTGTCACTAGAAGGAGAAACTCAGAAACACCCGTGCTTTTGCAGAAGAATGTTGTCCGTGCATGCAGCTTCATTCTTAAAATTATTTTCAAATATCCACTTACATTTCAGAAAATCTGGGAGGGATTTCCTCAACCCCCCAAAAAATTGAGCATAAACACCTGCCATATTTGAACAAGTACCAAGGCTTAACCTGTCCAGCAGGCCTTATTTGAGCCCAACCTCATCCCACCAACAGTCTTGGGCCCTGCCTTACCAAGTGGTAGTATAAGATGGCTGGAAAGCCACCATTTTAACCTGGCCACAGTACTCCAGGCAGATTAGGGCATTATGGGTAATTGCAGTCATGGGCAGTTCCGCCTGCCTCAGATTATGGTGCTGCTACTGCTCACTGTGGTACCTACCTACCAAGGGGGGAACCACCGTTAAAGGAGGTCCATCAGAGGCACTGAGTTAGGAAGCACACAACCACCCACCTCCGAAACTGACCCTTGGTATACCATAAACTACCAATCCTGAAATATCTGTCACACAATCACCAAGAAGATGACACAGTAATCCAAATTTTTAACTTAAAAGAAAACATCAAGGTACGATTGGAACAGCTCCAATCTGGCATGAATCTATTCCAGCTATACTGTCCTTTCTTATTTCTACAACCTGTGACATTTCTCACATTTATGCCCCATTACCATCACCCCTTTGCAGCATTTCTCACCTTCCCGCCTTCATGTCTTTCTCCATTCTTGTTTTGCTTACTCAATCACACTTGGTTGCTTTTTCCCCTGGCTTTTAAAGTACTGAGTGTGCTCGTGTAGCAGATTCCCTGAAGAATTCCACTTCCTTCCAACGACTATATCATAGTGTGGCTCTTCACACTGAAATTTCGTCACGGAGGCTGCATCTGCAAGAAGGCAAAATGTTGGGCTAGATGTTGAACAATCCAAAACAGAGCTCATTAAGTACATAAGAAGTGCTTGTTGGATCAGCCCAAAGGCCCATCTACTCCAGCACACTGTTCTCACACGCAAGCAGGATTCAAGCACAAGGGCACTCTCCCCTCTGGTGGTTTCCAACAGCTGGTAATACTAGTCAGATTTGTCAGTCAATCAAACATTACAAAATTGAAAGACTCCAGAGATTCTTATTGTGTATTTGATCTCCCCTACTGTTCCCTTATCATGCCTCAGGTTATGTGTAAAAGGGGGTGGCAGAAGGATTGTGTTAGAAGTTAGCGAGCATCAAGGATTAATGCTTACATTTTTTTTTTGTTAATCCGAGGATGGTATGGCCTATCCCAGGAGTTCTTCCTGGGACCCACTTGAGAGGGCTAAATATTATTGAGGCCCAGGAGACACAAAACTGGTAGATCTCAGTTTCCAGGATGGAGCCAATCACAAAATGGTGGTACTTGGATGCAGAGGATAATATAATCAGTTGGTAATCATCAGATGGGCTGCATCACTGAGGTCCAATCTGGTCCACTGTTTGAGAAATGGGGGCTTTGCCTCATCACAGAGTAAGCTAGAGCACTGCTTAGGACCAGGGAAGATAGCTTTTGATATGTTTTAAAGAGACTGCTGTGCCTAAAGAATAAGAAAAAACAACAACCCCACACTACTCTTTCGATAATGAGACCATCTCAAGCCTCAATGCACACACAGACACACAGACAAAATACTCAATTTAAAATGCTATGTTTTGTTTCAGATGTAAAATCTGATATATGAATTGCATATAAGTCTTCTTAATACATGCTCAGCAGCACCTCTCCAAATGTGGACTTCCGGGGATATGAACGTTATCTGTCCAAAACAGAGAAATGACCAGCTAAAAGGATGGAGAACATCTGGGTTTAAAGGAGGCAGGAACATAAAGCAGACTCAGATTAGGCAGGTGCATTCATAAAGCAGTTGACTCTAGGCAGATTTCTATTTTAATACATAAACAGTGCCAAGGTTCCAGGCCGATAGAACTTTTAGGAAACAAATGCTACATAGGGAGAGACATTTTGCCATGTTTAGGTACCCTGTGATCCTTACTGAATTGCAAGTATAATAATAATTGATCATGATGACAATGGAGAGATTCCACTGGGATGCACTCCTGAGGACAAGACGTTTGAAATGAATGGCAGCTGTGTGGGAATACAGTCCTTTTTGCCAGATTATCACAACTGGATTTTATTCCTAGTTCAATTAAAATGTAAAACAAAAAAGTATTCTAAATAGGATCCACAAAAGCCTTTCACTCATCCCAATATTTATCTTTTGACTCCTGGCAATTGAGCAATTTACTAGCAGCCTACTTGCTATTGACACAGGAATCTGAACAGAAGGTAAGGATTATTTTTTGGACTAAAATGTTCAGTGCAAACCCACCCAAGTTTATTTGATCTGTAGCAACACAGATGCGAATTGTTTGGAAAGCAGTCCCTCTTTTCGCAGGGATCCCCCAGGAGGTAAAGCCATACACAGAAAATTATTTCAGAGTGAAATGAAGCACTTCTGCAACTTTTTAATGCTCCACTGACTATGCTAGGAACACTCTGGAGAAACCTTTCCCAACCTGGTTCCCTCCAAATGTTATTGAACTAGACCACCCTCATCATCCCTGACAATTGGCCTTGCTGCCTGGGACTTCAGTCCAAGGCATCTAAAGGGCATCAGATTAGGAGAGACTGCTCTGGAGCAAGTATATTGTGGGCTGCAAAGTGCTTTAAAACCAATTATGGTGATGCTGGCAATGATAACAAAAGAGTTTAGGTGGATTGTTCAGAATTTAGCACAGAACAGGAGCCAAATGGCACATCAAGTTAAATGTGTCTTTGCATCCAAGGTACAAGTGTTTAAAAATGCACATTGCATGATCTGGAGCTGGGAAGTATGCCTATTAGTTATCCATCCTGCACCACCATCTGATATAATTTGCACGGGGGGGGGGGTGTTTTGAAAGCAGAAACATTGCATGTCAGATGCAAAGATGTATGTGTTGTTACACACACACACACACACACACACAGAGAGAGAGAGAGAGAGAGAGAGAGAGAGAGAGATTGAGAAACATTCTGAAGCATTCTGAAGAGGGCAATGTAAACAAAGGACATGGAGAAGTGGGCATCAGTGTGCTACTCCAATAATAATAATAATAATAATAATAATAATAATAATAATAATAATAATAATAATAATTTTTATTTATATCCCGCCCTCCTCAGCCGAAGCCGGGCTCAGGGCGGCTAACAACAATAAAATAGTACAATATTCTAAAATCATTTCATTAAAAAAGTATTTCAAATCAAATTGATGGCAACCATTGGGCCAAAGTTCTGTGAAGATTGCCAAAGGAGGGAGTCAGGCTGTGCCCTGGCCAAAGGCCTGGTGGAACAGCTCTGTCTTGCAGGCCCTGCAGAAAGATGTCAAGTCCTGCAGGGCCCTAGTCTCTTGTGACAGAGCGTTCCACCAGATTGGAGCCACAGCCGAAAAAGCCTTGGCTCTAGTTGAGGCCAGCCTAAGCTCTCTGTGACCTGGGACCTTCAGGATGTTTTTGTTTGAAGACCGTAAGTTCCTCTGTGGGACATAACAGGAGAGGCGGTCCCGTAGGTACGAGGGTCCTAGGCTGTATATGAGTCCTAGACTCATTTCAGTTTCCTTCCAACTCTGAAAAGTCACCTTCCTCTATTCATAGAGTCTCCCTGCACACATTAGTTCCCTGATCTTTCAGTGTCGTAACACTGGACCCCTCGAGCCTAAAGAAGGCTTCCCACTTCAGATAATCACCTTCCAATCCAGGGAAGGAGAAACAGACGGCAACAGAAAGGGGTGCAAAGCTAATATCCTCATCACACTATTCCCATCCATGTGTTTACATTGCCCCCTCATAACACCTGAACTTCAGTGCCAGACTCTGCTGAGACTAATGTGTGGCAAATTATGAATGGAATTCTGAAACGTAGCCTTCAAGCAATATGCAGTTCTTCTTCAGAGCAAAGTTAATCAGGGCATTAATTTTTGCAAAAAGGAGAGCAGATTAGCTGGCACAAAGCATTACTGCAAAGGAATTTTGTTCAAGATGACGTTACACAGCAATATTTAAGTTCCACTGTCAAACACCTAATGCTACCAAGCTGTTCTTCCTAAATCAAGTTGTTTTGCAATTTGAACCTATTGGTTCAGCTCCCATCCCCTGGAAGAAGAGAGAAACATACTTGCTGAAACATCTATGGGACAGCCATTCAGATATTTCAAGATGGTTGTCCTATTTCTTTTGCAGACTAAACATATTAAGCTCCTTTAATCAGTGCTATTTTTCCTCAAAAAAGAGGTGCCGGAACTCACAATGAACTCCTCCCTTTAACCTTTAATGCCTGTCACTGGACCCAGAACTCCAAGTGAGGCTTGACAAAAAGCTGAATAGAGCATTACCAGGGCACCTCACAAGATGGACCATATGCTTCTGTCATTGCAACCTAGAATGTTGTGCTTTTATTTTAATATTTACCCTTCTTTGTAGAATGGCTAGAGAGTGATAGCTAATAGGTGCGCAATAAATGTATAGTTAAAAACAAATTACGTTAGCAATTTCAATGAAAGAATAAAAGAAAGAAGTTGAAGTGTCTGACATTTTGAAGACCGTGATTAATTATATTAAATAATGTGATGTGATTTTCAGCACACAATTCCTTTGAACAAGGTTATTTCCCATCAACTCAATAGGCAAATAAACAGCACTGCCCTTCCTCCGCCCACCCCCATAGTGAATCACAAGCACTCCACAGCAGGTACGTTGAACAGTCAATGGTATTTCAATCCTTGCCACAAAGGAAAACAACCAGAAGCAAAGTTGAAACATCACCAGTGCCCTAAAGAAAATTATAATTGCTTGATATATGACAGCAGAGTCCAGAGACAAGGAATATATTGCTTCCAGTCATGCACAGCACCAATAGTAAAAGCTGAGTGTAATCCAAGCAGATATTCACAGGATTGTCATTATTTTATTGCTATTTTGACCTACTAGTTGTATTGCAATCGTGAAAAATATCTATTTCTAACTGAGTGCAAGATGGGCAAATGTGAAAAGTGAGGAACTGGCCGGGCTGCAATATTGGCAACGATCATTCTAATCTCTGAATTGTTCCTGTTTTGATAGAAGTGCTGCTAAGATGTGTTAGGAATCATTAGCAAAGGCAGAAACCCTCATCCCAGTCATGTTGCTAAATACCGTATTTTTTGCTCTATAAGACTCACTTTTTCCCTCCTAAAAAGTAAGGGGAAATGTGTGTGTGTCTTATGGAGCGAATGCAGGCTGCGCAGCTATCCCAGAAGCCAGAATAGCAAGAGGGATTGCTGCTTTCACTGCGCAGCGATCCCTCTTGCTGTTCGGGCTTCTGAGATTCAGAATATTTTTTTTCTTGTCTTCCTCCTCCAAAAACTAGGTGCATCTTGTGGTCTGGTGCATCTTATAGAGCGAAAAATACGGTAAGTGTCTTCTGAGAGGGTCCCCTCACCTGCCAGATGTGACGTTTGTGGGGGACATGTAAGATGAGGAGAGAAGGAGAAGATTGTTTTCTTTCTTAGGTTCCCACATGAGTTCCTAGAAGGTAGAGCTGGCCAACTGCGCTGGCTGAATCAGGCTCATCTCAGTTGACCGGGGATTCCATCACAGTGCACTGAGGTAGCCCCAGAGAGCTACAGGCTGGAATTATTACACTCAGAGCAATCCAAGGTGGTTTTTTTGGCGGTGGTCAATGTATCAGGAGAGGAGGGGAGAAAGAGGTGCAGACAGGCTTATTGTGTTTCCTTCTCACCCCTCCAACTTTATGTTTCATCAGGGTTTACAACCCTGATTAAATACTCTGCGAGTCCACCCCCTCCAATTTGGTTTGAGACAGGGTTGTGTTGGCCCCAGATAGGATTGACGCCACTCCAAAGTGATGAATTGGTTTGAGGCAGGGCACACACAACAGCACTAGAACAGCACACACAACAGCTAAGAATATATTAATCAGTCACAATAAATTCAGAGATTTATTAAGACATTTTGGACGTCCTTTATAGATCATCTAGCTTGACCTTTTATTTAGAACGAGATCCATCAGCAGTTATTGATAAACAAAATACAGGCATTTGATCTAATTGCCTCATTTCCTCAGGACACAAGTCTACCTTTTGACTAATGGTGCTCAGTAAGATGACAGTGTGGGGGAGGCAGTGAAAAGGGTGAATGGGCAGCTCACCATGGCATATATGCTTTGAGGTCTTCTGAATAGATACAACCAATTTCTCAGAAAACATTCGTCTGAGAAAATACATAATAGTTCTTTTCTCTCCCCTTTCCACCTAAGGGGAAAAGGGCTAGTTTGCAGAATTTTCTCCCAATATTTCCTAACATTTTGAAAAATATGGTGACCTCCTTCCTCTACAACTCTGAATTCCCAGAAACGACACAAGCACTGAGGCACTGTAGAGGCTGCTGCTTGTGGTAGCAAAAAACAACAACCCCCAAAGAGGCTTGAGTCCTGTCACAGCTCCAGCGCACTCTACAGCCAAAGCCACACACCGCCACCGTGGATTTTCCAATGACAGTGGTACCTCGAATTAAGTACTTAATTCATTCCAGAGGTCTGTTCTTAACCTGAAACTGTTCTTAACCTGAAGCACCACTTTAGCTAATGGGACCTCCTGCTGCCGCCGCGCCGCCGGAGCACAATTTCTGTTCTCATCTTGAAGCAAAGTTCTTAACCTGAAGCACTATTTCTGGGTTAGCAGAGTCTGTAATCTGAAGCGTATGTAACCTGAGGTACCACTGTAGAGGTAAAACCAAATAAAGAATTAAGAGAAGAAATTAGGCTTAAATTGACTGATTTGGTGAAATGGAAGCTAAAAAGGAAGTCAGCTTCCGATTTCTGCGGACAGGCTCTGTAAGGGGATTTTTTGTGAATGGGAGTAGAGCATAGTATTTGCAGCTATGGAGATTTTGAAACAGTTTGATCTTGGACCTTGGAGAGATTCTCTTTCTCTTGGATACTTTTTGGCTACAGCTGTGTCAAGTTGTCCTCTGGATAAAGGTAGGAGACAAATTGACAGTTGGACAGAATTTGACAGATTGATACTTTGGCAGAGTAGAAAGACTTACACAGAAGTACTGTGGAAATGCAACCTTTAACTTTAAACCCTGGAACTTGGTGGCACAAAACTGAAGCTAAGCAGGAGAACTCTCCATCATATTGGGGAAGAAATTCCCCAAGAAGGAAAGAGAACCTGGAATAGCTAGAGTTGGTTTTGATATTTAGTGCTTACTGGAGACCAGGGAAATTTATGCAATACCACCTGCCAATAAAGGGATGCGGGTGGCGCTGTGGGTTGAACCACAGAGCCTAGGACTTGCTGATCAGAAGGTCGGTGGTTCGAATCCCCGCGATGGGGTGAGCTCCCATTGCTCAGTCCCTGCTCCTGCCAACCTAGCAGTTTGAGAGCACGTCAAAGTGCAAGTAGATAAATAGGTACCGCTCTGGTGGGAAGGTAAATGGCGTTTCTGTGCACTGCTCTGGTTCGCCAGAAGCAGCTTAGTCATGCTGGCCACATGAGCTGTACTCCGGCTCCCTCGGCTAATAAAGCGAGATGAGCGCCGCAACCCCAGAGTCAGTCACGACTGGACCTAATGGTCAGGGTTCCCTTTACCTTTACCTGCCAATAAGCAGTTAACTAATATCTTTGGACATCCTGGATGCATATTTCTTAAGTCTAAAAATTGGAAGATTTGGATTACAATATACTGCAGAATTGTAAATTTCGATTTACATTTTGGATTTACATTTTGGATAACAATTATAAAAGAATTATAAAAGAAAATGAAGAACGCTTAGAGAATCCTCAGCTAATTTTACTCAGAGCAGATCCATTAATATTAACGGACCTAAATTAGTTGTGGCCATTAACTTCATTAGGCCCACTCTGAGTACATGTTAGTTGAATAGAACTCTTAGGTGGAAAGAGAAGTCTGGGCTAGTGCCACTGCTTCCGGTGATCTCTATCCCAGAGAAAGTATTGAGATTTCTTCCTTGCCCTGCAGAAATTCAGTGAGGTGCTCATTGCAATTTCTCTGCCCACAACTAGTGGGGAGAGTCCTGACATGCCATTTGCGCAATTCACGTTTGTGTGGTGCAGTGGTTTAGGCTGAGAGAGAGGGACCAGCCCAAGGCCACCCCACAAGCTTCATGGATATATGGAGATCTGAAACCTAGTCTCCCATGCCATAGCCTAAACACTATGATCCAGGAGACCAGGATTCACAGGGCGACCTTGGGCCAATTGCTCCTTCTCAGCCATACAGTGTTGTTGTTAGAATAAAATGGATATGAGGGAGAACCATATATGCCACCTTGAGCTCCTCGGAGGAATACTACTACTACTACTTCTAATAATAATAATAATGACAATAATAATAAAAATAAATGTAAGGTAAAAGGTAAAGGACCCTTGGATGGTTAAGTCTAGTCAAAGGTGACTATGGGGCTGTGGCGCTCATCTTGCTTTCAGGCCAAGGGAGCCAGGATTTGCCCACAGACAGCTTTCCGGGTCATGTGGCCAGCATGACTAAACCGCTTCTGGCGCAACAGAACACCGTGACGGAAACCAGAGTGCATGGAAATGCCGTTTACCTTCCCACCGCAGCGGTACCTATTTATCTACTTGCACTGGCGTGCTTTTGAACTGCTAGGCTGGGAGAAGCTGAGACAGAGCAACGGGAGCTCACACTGTTGTGGCGACTTGAACCACTGACCTTTCTGATCAGTAAGCCCAAGAGACTCAGTGATTTAGACCACAGCGCCACCCGTGTCCCAATAAAAATAATAAAACCCTCTAGCCTGGATTGTAGCTGCAGTTTTTCAATAGGATATTTAAATGGTTTCTTGGCTGAGGAAAAGAACCCCATTCATAACACCACTTTGGTATTTCCTTGTCTTACTTCTGGAAGATGCAATTATTTCAGATTATGTGAGCCCACACAAAGGGTAGTGGCATACTGTTCCAGTACAGGGCAAGACGCTGACAATTTCTGACCTTCTAGCATTCCAAGCTGTCAGATATTTTCAAAGTGACCTTTTATGCTGCAATTTATTTGCCATTTGGTGTCAGTCACAGATTACCCTGACTCTCTCAGATCACAGAAGTGTTGCTAATGTTAACTTCCCACCTGAATAAGTGACTTACGACATCATTTTAAATGTTTACAAACCATTAAACGTGCAGCAGCCTGAACTTTGTGGGCAAAAAGAAAAAAATGACATCATTTTAACCTTTCCCATACAGGATTTCTGAATTTTATAAGACTTGATATTTGAATGTTTTAGAAGATAAGTCACAAATAGCACTGTGCGGGAACCTCTCATCCAGTCTCTCGACATTTTTCTTCCCTGTGAAAGAGGCTTCATTTCAAGGTGGCCGAGGCTGGTGTGTGAGTTTATCTCCCATTCTTCAGCCTCAATGCCTGTGCTTTCTTATATGAAAAAGAAAAACCCATGGAAGAAGTTCCTTCATGGCATTTCCCCCAAGGTTTTAATTGAAGCCCGGCAGACTGATTATTAAGGAACTGAGACTGATGTGCCCACTGATTTTGTTTTTCAGGGAAGTCATCCTTTTTACCATTTAAAAAACCTTTACATGCTGATTCCGTTAAAAGGAAAAAGACTTAACAGTAAAACAATTAGCAATGAGCAGCTGTGAGGAGCATAGTTTACAGCCTGCTCACCTCCTTGAACTTACAGGACAGAGCATCCAAGAAGGTTGTGGAATGCAAACTACCAGAAAGATGATTTTCAGAATACAGTCATACCTCGGGATAAATACGCTTCAGGTTGAGCGCTTTTGGGTTGCGCTCCGTGGTGACCGGGAAGTAACAGAGCGTGTTACTTCTGGGTTTCACTGCTCGTTCATGCACAGACGGTCAAAATGACATCACACACATGTGCAGAAGCGGCGAAATGCGACCTGCCCATGCGCAGACGCACTGTCGTGTCTTATGTTCTGTTCGGGATGCGAACGGGGCTCCGGAACAGATCCCGTTCACATCCCAAGGTACCACTGTAAAAGAAATGACTGTCACATCACATGATGACATTGAGATAAGGTAAGCACAACAATAGCCCCACTCATGACAATTCCAGCTATTTTCTCGCCCTCATTTGTTAATTTGTGGATGCAACTTCCTTTCCCATTAATTGATAGAGAATGGTTTAAACAATGCTATATCATTTTTCCACACAGCACTAGTGGCAAATAATAGGGAGAGCAGAATGTGTTTCTAGGCAGGTATTAAGATGGAGAAAGCTGGACCAGATATAATGATATAATGAAGGTCTATCAGTTGAGATTGGGAATGGGAAACATGTGACCTTCCAGATGTTGGTGAAATGCAGCTCCCATCAGCCTCTGCCTGCATGGCCAATGGTGTAGGGAGTTGTATTCCAACAACATCTGGAGGACTGCAGGTTCCCCATCCCTAACATGTTAACGCCTACTGAGAGAAGTGAATAAAAGTACCACATAATGTCTAGTTAATTCAAGTTGACTGAAAACATCTGCCCAGATTTTTGCTCCTCTTCCACCTGATCTCAAGCCAACTGGAGTTCCCTGTTCAAAAGGAAGGGTGCACAAAGTGTTTTGCATTTGTACCACCACTTAATGATTCATTGTGGCAAGACCTTTCGTAGTCTAGGAAGCACTATCACATACATAAAGTATTATCTTTCTATCTGTGTTATGTAATAACAATTAATCACCACCACCATCATCATCTGAGAGGCCCAGTATATGGAACTCAGAAGAAGACTATTCAGGTGATTAGATTCCAAGCCAAAGCACCCAAAATTCTGCTGAAATATTCATAAATATGAAAACGAATAACTGTTAGCGTAAATGAGAAATATTGTTCTGATAATTTATTGCTAAACAGAGAAATGCATTTTTGGCTTCAAAAGTAGACTAGCCCTAGGAAAACAAAGCTTAAGAAGAGGGTTCTGGCATCATAATGAGTCTCTTCTAAGGATGATTCATAGGTCGGGATAGGTGAGTTTCAATACAATCAGCAAGGACGTTTACCAGAAGGGCATTGCTTAAAGTTTCTGCCACTGAGCCCATGAGAACATCCACACACAGAAAGAAACAGATCACAAATTAGTTCCATACACATTTAAGTATATTACATATTTTTCGAGAACACGCTGACATAAATCTTTCACAGTCCATTGTCATGAACAAAGCACATCATAGATCATGATTCTTTTTCTTTTTTAAAGGGGAAGAAGGGGGGGCACCTATTTGTTTTCTTTTCTTTCAGACAATGGACCAAGTTTTTTTTTAAATGCACAGGGGGAGGCGGGTGGAACTGTATGCATTTCACTTTGAAAAGACCAAGTCATTTACTAAAGGACATGTAGGCAGATCCTGAAAATCCAGCTTCTAATTGCTTTTGAGTGGGAGCTCAAGAGTTCTATCACTGCTGCAGTTAACATCGAGATGTATTCAGAGCTGGCATTTGTGCTGTATTAATGGTGCTCTTTCCCTCTGCGTAGCCTCCAGGAGAGGCATACACTTTTGCAGTGGCGCCAGCTTGCCCCAACAACAGCAGTTGCCTGGGGTGTACACACCACGGGCCATACGCGTGTGACATAAGCAAGCCCAGCAGTGTGCGCAAGTGATGTCAGAATGCCCTATGCATGCAACCAGACCAGGTGTACTGAAGTCATCCAGGCATGCTGACTTCGGATGCCCACATTTGTAGGTGCCTAGCCACCTCAGAGGGAATTTTGTGGGTGCTAGAGCACCCAGGGCCCCCTGGATCCAGCACCTATGCTCTTTTCCATCCCTTAGATTATGGAAAACTCTCCTGAAGGCCTATTATATACCTGTGGGGGGAAATGAGAGAGAGAGAGAGAGAGAGAGAGAAATCCAAACCCAAAATTCCCTGGGATGAGGGTCTTTGTGCTAGGTGTCAAGCTCAGTCAAAAGTTCCTCATCCTATCTCAGGATAGGAATAAGTCCTTCATTCTGGCTCAGCCAAAACCAGGAATTGGGGAGAACAGTAGAGACATAGCGGGATGGGGCAGGGGGAACTTACTCCAGCTCCACACTCTGTTCAGCTCAGTCAATCCAGAAAAAGTTATACTTGCAAAAAAGGTGGTGTAAGTATATATTTTAAAGGCTTGCATTCCCTCTGCTAGGCTCAGGCTGGTTCGTCCAGCAGTGGCCCCTCTCCTGTTAGCAGTTTGGAACAGAGGTAGATTATACTGGCATAATTACACTGGCTTCCTGTTGTTTGGGTTGTTCTGACCACTCAGTAATGAGGGTTCAACACACAACTATTATTATTATTATTATTATTATTATTATTATTATTATTAATTATTATTATTATTATTATTTCCACTCCTACTATCAGTATAATCAAGAATAACAGTAGTTTAAATTTATATAGACACCCATCAACAGTGGCATAGTGTTGGGGGGCTTGGAGGGCTGTGGCCCCAGGAGATTTTTTTTGAGGGAGCGCAACCAGGAGCCCAGTGTAACACTCAAAGCCCAGTGTGGCACTCAAAACGGAGCACATTCGGCTTCTGAAAAAAGTTTGTGAACCGGAACACTTATTTCCGGGTTTGCAGTGTTTGGGTTCCAAGTTGCTTGAGTTCCAAGGTGTTTGAGATCCAAGGTACCACTGTACCATAGAGCAAGTGCCAGGTGAGCTGCTCTGGGGAGGCTATTCTACAGTCAGAGTGTCACTACCAAAAAACAACAACCCTCTATTTGGTAGCCACCCCATGACAGGGACACCTGGAGCAGGGCAACCAAAAAGGGCATCGAGGGTCAATTAGGCACATGCAAAACGGGTGATCTTTAAGTTAACTAAGTTCCACAAATCATGTAAACTAAGCTACTCAAGTGAGCAGAACAACCTTGGAAGAGAAAACTCAAAGATCACAGTTCTTCTTTCAGAAAGAAAAGTCACAACTTGTACATTATGTGAAAGGGAATATCTCACACGGCTGTCCCCTTTCAACATAATGGGTAAAGGGCATGACTCAGTGGTGGAGCACATGTTTTGTGAGCAAAAGATACCACATTCAATGACTGGCATCTTCATATGGAGCTGGGAAGGACTTCTTCTTGAAGTATCAACAGTGCTAAACTAGATGGGACAAGGATCTGGCTAACTCAGCTTCCTATATTCCTATGTTCTGTTACTCTGGTCACACAACTAGTTAATTAGTGTGAGAGTTATTTGTTGGAATTAGCCAGCTGCAGTAGCTTCTGTGCCTGTTCTGAAAGTCTCTTTGCACTCATTAACCAGTGCTGAGACCAAAATTCCCATATCAAAATAAATGACGTCTAGGTTTATGTTCCCAGGTCTTTTAAGACATGCCTTTACATTGCCAATGATATAATTCTAAGAGGGGGTTAAACAGCTGAAGTCATTGCTGCACCTCTCTATTTTTCTGGTTCAGCCTCCCGTTTCAACCATTTTGTAATCTAGCATTTATTTACAATCATGTGGGGTCTTCCCAGGAGGGAAGGCTAAACTCTATATCTCGCTTAAGATGAGAAATAATATTGTTTTGTGCACACTAGGAGGCAATCTGCTAAAGCTACCAATTGCTAGCTGCACAAGCATTCCTCTTTGGGTCTGGTATGTCATCATTTTTCCTGTATATATAAGTAAAGCAAATATATGTTCCTACACTGCACTACTTGCCCAGTTCTCAAAGGTAGCATTTATCTTGCTGACTCATTCTTGATAGCCAATGTTCATGTACTTCCCCAAATGTTCAGCTTTTACTTCAGGCATCAGGTCCCTCTAATCTGCCTGAAACTGCCATATGCCCAGGCATTGATTCCTTGGCCTCTTACAGTTCAATCTCATCTGGTATGCCTCTGAAGAGATGAAACACCCAGATTTGTTTTTAGTTTAGTCCAATTTCTTCTCAAAGATGTTGTACTCAGTTGTCCAGAACTGCAGAGAAGCCAAAGTCTTGATAGGAACCAATCATGCATTGCTAAGCCTCATAACTAGATTCAATCACTCCTTTCCTTTTCTGTGGTAATTCGGGGTTTATTTGCATGAGCTTCTGGCACATAACATGTTGAGTTGGCATGCTGTGGTGAGCATCAAAACTGCAGCAAAGCTGTTCCTTTCCTCCCTTCATTAGACATGCAGAAGATGGGATCACCATGACAGTGTCAGAGTGCCATGTAAACTTGCTCACCCCCCAAGTGCTAAACAAACAGCCAATTTAACACAGATCTCATGCTCTCCATAAGCACTTTAACCCAGTTCATAAAGCACTAGGAAGATGGTGTGAACCAAGATTGTCCTCTGAAGCATGTAAAGATATTCAAAGGAAAGTCTCATCTTCTTCTTCGTAAGGTTGTTGCTGGTTCCCATCCCACTGATTAATTTTCCATGGCTTGCGTTTGATTTCATTAATATTTTTTGCCAGGTACTATATCACATCCCAATAGCTGTGGTAGGATATGCCAATCAATCAACTGAAGTCAGAGACCAGCTCCATGAATATGTCAGGGATACATCTAACCACAGTCAAATTATTCCTAGTATGTATCAGCATGAATAATGAAAACCAATTGTTAATAGCATATTGAAGGCAATTGCGTTTTTGTAGTGAGATGACCAGATGACAATTACTTTTTTGTAGTTAGATGATCTAGTCCGGCATCCTTTTCTCATAGTTGCCAACCAGATGCCCCTGAAAGCTCTCAATCAGAACCTGTTTCATATGAAGAACACAAAATATAGTGCCGTGCTTGTTAATTACCGTATTTTTCACTCTATAGGACGCACTTTTTCCTCTCCAAAAATTGAGGGGAAATGTGTGTGCGTCCTGTGGAGCGAATGCAGGCTCCTTGGCTTCAGCGATAGCAACACTAAGCCTCCAAAGCACAGAGGTAGCGCTCCCTCCGCACTTGGGAGGCTTCCCATTGCTTTCGCTGAAGCCTGGAGAGCGAGAGGCGCCGGTGCGCACCGACCCCTCTTGCTCTCCAGGCATCAGGGATAGCCGCCTGAAGGCCTTCGGAGCACAGCGCGAGTTCCCGCTGCATTCTGGAGGCTTCAGGTTCCTTTCGCTGAAGCCAGGAGAGTCTTGCTTTCCCAGCTTCAGCAAAAGGAACTTGAAGCCTGAGGAGCGCAGTGGGAACTTGCGCTGCTCTCAGAAGGCTTCAGGGATAGCCGCGCGCAGCCCCTCCGGCAGGGAGAGGCTGCCCAGGGCTATGCCTTCTTTAGCTCCTGCCGGGAGAGGCTGCGCGGGGCTAAAGAGGAAGCCAAAACAGCGAGCGGGATCCATCCTCCTGCATTTGCTCCATAGGATGCACACACATCCTCCGGCAGGGAGAGGTTGTGTGCAGCCTGTACGCTGCTCTTTGGGGCTGGGGGGGAAATAAGATTTTTTCCCTTGATTTCCCCCTCTAAAAACTAGGTGCACCCTATGGTCCGGTGCGCCCTATGGAGTGAAAAATACGGTAATTCCAGGTAAATTAATTCCAGTGTTGTATCAGTGCACTAGACTTTGCCATTTTCCCTTTTCCTTTCTCTTTGTTTAAATAGAGTGAGCTTCAGGTCATTTTCAACCAATCCTAATTTAAACATATGATGATGATGTCCAAATGATAAACAGGAGAAAATGATTGCAGCCAGACGGCATTGATTGACAGGCTGCCCAGCACAGTTAATGCATGTATCCAGGGAAGGTACTCATAGCACCTTTGGGGACCATGATGAGTGGTCAAATGTTAATTAGGAAGGAAGTTGTTCAGACTGCTACTAATTTTGTACTCCAAAGTGATGGGAACTGCATGACTTGGTCTAGAAGGCTGGAGAAGCATTTTCTCCTCCATTTCAATGGGTCTACAGTGAGTATGGGACCTGCTGGATTTAAGTTGGTTGAGTTTGTAAAATATATCCTTATTTATTTTCTTCTTCATATAGGTAGCAAATAAATGGCTGACTGAAAGTTCACATATTTGAAGTTTCATACTGAAGGAATCTCATCAGTGTTGCAGTGAATAAATTGTATAGGTATGTGTAGTTGTTTATAGCTAAAACATCAAGATGTAAGGCACTGAATGTGTGTGATTTCATCACTAGGCCATGCCAAACAAAAGCAGCAGCAACAAAAGTCTCTTGACTATATTAAACTTTAAAAACAGGCAACCAAAAAACCCTGGCCCTTCTAAGGTGTTGATGGAATTTGCCATGTTGAGATCTCCATATCAGTTCACAAGTAATTTGCATTCAGAGAAAAACCTGCCTTAACCAGTCTGCAATTATTCTACGCCTCATGAATTCAAGTTGGTCCCTGTGCATTAATTTGTCTATAAATCTTGAGTCTTTGTCACTAAAATCTTGGCATATATCTTTGCAGCAAGTTTAATTATTTAAATGGTACTATAATTTTCAAGAGCATTATCTCTAACTCTACACCACCCCTCCCTACCACAATGGCTAATTACAGCATTTCTCACCCAGTGGCACAATTCACTTTTCCATGCCTGGAGAAAAAGATGTTGCCAGAGCACAAATGGTTGTCATGAGCCGTATGCATTAAGATATATATGGCTCTGCCCCCATTGTTCCTTGGGGCATTTTGTGTTATGATGATCTAAAGCTCTAATAATATACAATATCTGTTGTGGATAATAGAAATCATGGCAGATGTAGTCCTATGGGTACCAGACTTGCAAGTGAATGAAATATATAATATAATAATAATAATAATTTATTATTTATACCCCGCCTATCTGGCTGGGTTTCCCCAGCCACTCTGGGCGACTTTCAACAGAATATTAAAATACAATCATCTATTAAACATAAAAAGCTTCCCTAAACAGGGCTGCCTTTAGATGTCTTCTAAAAGTCTGGTAGTTTTTCTCTTTGGCATCTGGTGGGAGGGCGTTCCACAGGGCGGGCACCACTACCCAGAAGGCCCTCTGCCTGGTTCCCTGTAACGGCTTCTCGCAGAGAGGGAACCACCAGAAGGCCCTCAGCACTGAACCTCAGTGTCTGGGCAGAACAATGGGGGTGGTAATGCTCCTTCAGGTATACTGGGTCGAGGCCATTTAGGGCTTTAAAGGTCAGCACCAACACTGAGCCAGTGTAGGTCTTTCAAGACCGGTGTTATGTGGTCTCGGCTGCCGCTCCCAGTCACCAGTCTAGCTGCTGCATTCTGGATTAGTTGTAGTTTCCAGGTCACCTTCAAGGGTAGCCCCACAAAGTAACTTTCATGCAACACCAGATTTGGTTCAAAGGAGCCGGAAGCCTAATGAAGCCTATTTTTATACAACATTTCCAACAGAGAAATAGTTTCCCTTTTTCCCTGCTCTAAGAGGAATTATATTTTAAGCTGTTTTAAAACTGTTTGGATAAAAGATGGCCTACAAAATGTTTTTATATATATATATAAAAGTCACCCTATTAGACGAAGTTCACAGTTTATATCACAATCTTCATTAATTCACGTACAAATATCTTCATAATTATTGCAGTCCACAATATATTACTCCTTGTGGGCTGCCAAATATAATCCATGAGAAATGGCTTTTTGACAAAGACGGTAATTATGAGGCCGTTTAGCAAGCGTTAATGAAAACGATTACATCCTTTATACATGCTGCACATTAATGGTAATCTTAAGGCTCCATCATTAGTAAATGCAAATTGCTCTCACAGATGTGGTTTGTGGGTGTTTTGGTGGGTATTTGAATAAAATAACATATTTTTATGAAGTCAGATTCCAAGATATAAAGGGATTCCCTGGGAAAGAAAGAACTGTGGTAGGAGTCTCAGAAAAAATTCACTTCCATCCAAGAGTACATTTATTATCAAGTTCTTTCTCTTCAAATCTGAAATGTGATTTTGACATTTTGTAAGAAATGGTCCTGCTTTTCATTTTAAGTGGGAGATGTGAGAAAGAATTTGCAGTGAACCAAACCTGTCAAAGAGATGCTTCCATGAACAAATAGGGTGACAATGGGCCAATTATACCTGTTTTTCCTTGTGAAGAAAATGCTGGGACAGAATATGAATAAATCAAGAAACACCTGCTACCTTATCATTCATTTCATTAGACGCTATGGCTACTTATATATAAAACAACTTTCTCTCCTGAAGTATTTCCTATCAAAACTTGAAGGGGTTTTTCCCCCCTCCTGAGTTTAACTTTTCAATAAGGTCCATTGCAGATTTTCACATAGAGGTTAAAGTAGAGATGGATAAATTTGTCATTTTAAATTTCTCAGAGTTTCTCATTTTTCTACTCTTACATTCAACCCACTACATTTTTGCATTAGTTCGTGATTTATTTATTTATTTATTTATTTTAAATCTACCAATACAGTGGTACCTCGGGTTACATATGCTTCAGGTTACAGACTCCACTAACCCAGAAATAGTACCTCGGGTTAAGAACTTTGCTTCAGGATGAGAACAGAAATCGTGCTCCGGCAGCGCAGTGGCAGCGGGAGGCCCCATTAGCTAAAGTGGTGCTTCAGGTTAAGAACAGTTTCAGGTTAAGTACGGACCTCCAGAACGAATTAAGTTTTTAACCCGAAGTACCACTGTATATTTTAATGGGCATTTCTCTTACTATAATATCTTATGTAGCTTTGTGTACATTACATATTTTCCTAATATATGTAATTTTGGTGCATATATTTTCATTTGGGAACTGTATCACAATATCCAGAGATGTGCAAAAAAATTTAATAAAACTTTTTTTTTTCAGTTCACATTGTTTCAAGAAGTGTGAATTAGGTAGTTTTTCATTGAAATGTGAAATGAATCAAATGCAGAGGAGAGAAAAATCCTGACGTATTTTAATGAATGCATTTTTCATCAGGGCTATTCTGACTTTGGGTTGTTTCTGTATAGGGTGCCTCTTTTTATATTTCCAGTAAGAATCATGATTTTGCTGGGCACTGGTATGTTTCTGTCTTCTTCTTGGTGCCCATGAAGGAGCTTGCAGATTTATTATTGTAACCGGTGTGAAGAGCTTAGAGACTTTGTTATCTTAAACAGTATATAAGGCTGCATCCATGCCATACATTTAAAACACATGGCTTCCTAAAAAGAATTATGGAGCTACAATATCCAGTACCCTTAACAAACTACAGTTTCTTAAATTATTTTGGGGAAAGAGATGTGCTATATGCAGTCCACGTAATAAATAAATGTTTAATGCTGTATTGTGTTTTTAATATTTGATTGGGAGCCACCCAGAGTGGCTGGGGAAACCCAGCCAGATGGGCCGGGTATAAATAATAAATTATTATTATTATTATTATTATTATTACTTATAAAACATAAAATATCCGACAAGATATTTTGCATGTGTATGCACTGTCCACACTACATACCACTAATTTAATTATGGGTTTTATCCTGTGTTGGTCATTGTCAGAATAGGCCTGTTGAAATTAATGGACATGACTAATTTAGGCCCATCAGTTTTGTTGGGGCTACTCTGAATTCTAATTTAGTATCCATAGTTCTGAATTCTAATTTAAGTATCCATAGGAAGGTTCCCTTCCACACATATATGCTTAGATTAAAGGAAGAAGGTAACAGACTATCTCTGTAGCTATAGCAATGCAGCCCAGCACTTGTCTACTCAGAATTAGGCCCCAGTGACTTCAACTGCAAGCTCAATCTTTCATCCAAATTCAATGGCATTTGTCTTTGATATTGTACCTCAGTTTTAATATAATTCCCTTATGATAAATAAAATAGAAAGGGAACATCAAAAATTGTATAAAACTTAAACATATGCATGGTTTAACCTTGATTTCTAGATTAGCCAAGAGCTTGCTCTGAATATCCTCTCGTGAAGTAAGAGAATTTTCATTATCACATGTCTATATACTATATAAAAAGGGAATTATTTCTCTCTTTCCCAGAGGCTGAGAGGGACTTACGGTTTTCTGGCAAAGAATCTCTTGCAATAATTTGCAAATTAGGTGATGAATAATTTAAAGTGTTTAGTTGTCATTTGCTTCCATTGGAAAATGGTATGGAACTTATTCCACAGCAAAAGGCTGAGAGAGTTTCTGTATGAGCTATGCAAATATTTGAATATCCAATAGCAAAGGTAAAAAGCTGGATCTAACAGTGGGCTTGGCCTTAGCCATCCCATTCACACAAGATAGGACACTGTTTTTCACCACTCTTACATATGACCCCTTCCCCTTATGACTTCTATCTGGCCCTGAGAGTTGGGCCCCTTCTCAAATAGTACAGGATATAGCACAGAAAGCCCAGTTTGGTAAAACTCGCTCCCAACAGAAGCCAGACAGGCACCCTCTCTGCTGAGTTGAGGGCACCTGATTATTTTATTAAATAAAACAATAAAATGTCTGATATTCTAAAAATGCTACCATGTTCTTGTGTAATCGTTTGAGATTTTAAGTTTCTGCGATTTAATTTTTTTAGGTTTAATTAATATTTTTTTAATGTTGTATCTTTTTAACATTGTAAGCCACTTTGAGGCCTAGATGGTGAAAAGTGGGATATAAAATTTCCAAATAAGATACTGTAAGCCTAAGAGAAAACTGCTTTTTGACTGAGGAAGGAATATATTTCTTCTGTAATAGTCAATAAACGTCTTCCAATTCAATGCAAAATTGTTCTGCTGTTGTCTTTGTTCTTCTGCCTTCAAATGACATGTCAATTTCAGCCATTAGCACCAAATTCCATGCCTTTCCCAGCAATACTTTTGTGTTGTCTCCATTCTGTTGCAGAAAGTATTCTTGCCACTGCTAATATATATATATATACAATCAACTCTTTATTGTTTCTGTCTCACTGAGCCTTTTACATAACTCAATAAAAAAATAAGACTGGGTACAATCCATCATTTTTAAATTCTCCAATTTAATGTATTTAAATATGGCAGAGCATGACACAAATCCTTAAACTGCCACCACTTCAGTTTTCCCTTTCTACACCTGCATTATATTAGACCCAGTAAGCACTTCTACATCATCAAAAATCTACTCAAGAAGGCATCCCATTGCAACACTAAATATACTTTCTTGTACAATTTAAGGGTCATATTTTAGACCTTGCCGTCTGAACGTTTTATTATTCAGCCTACATTTTTGTATGCTCAATTTCATCTGATTCATTCAAGTTATATGTTTAACTTGCATAACTAAGGATGGTATTGCTGGTATTTAAATTATCCAGGCCACTTAAGACACATTCATTATATAGGTCTCACAGGAGAAACAGCTTATGTTCAAATATTGTTTTAAATTACAATTACTAAACTTTTTTTTTTATTTTTACAATCATTGACCACATTTTTTTTATTAATATGCCGCTCTGTAGATACTCTTTAATACTTGAAAGCTTTTTAATTAGGCTAAACTGCCTGTTATATACATTTGGATACTCGAGCAAAAAGAAGGAAATGTTTAAGGAATAAATTACTGTAAGCAAAACCACAAGTGGCTGAAATGTTACAAATAATTATCTGATCATAGATGTCGACATGGCAAAAGCAGATCATGTTTATACTACATTGAATGAGGCTCTCCCTCTCGCTCTCTCGCTCTTTCCAGTATATATAGTATTTTTCCGTGTATAAGACAACCGCATGTATAAGAGGACTCCTTTTTTTAAAATCCAAAATTAAGATATTAAGTTGTTTAGCTTTTGGGGGGTGGGAGGTCACTTCCGCCAGTTGCTCACTCGCCTGCCCACCACTGCCGATCGCTTGCCACAGCCACTGCCAATCGCACACCTTGCCGAAGCCGCCAATTGTCTCCCCAATTGCCGCAGCCACAGCCAATCGCAAGCAGGCCTTGCTGCACCCACCAATCACCCGTCCAATCGCCGCTGCCAATCTTCTGCTTGCTGCTGCCATTAATCACACGTCCCCCCTCTGCATTCACTATCCACGTATAAGACGACACCCATTTTTTGCCTTTTTTTTTTTAGCAAAAAGCATCATCTTATACACGGAAACAAGCGGTCTCTCCAGCCAAAGACTGAATCACTACCTGACATAAATCTTTATTTAAACCTGTTCCTTAAAACACACACACAGACTTGACTGTGAACATTAAGTGCCCTGTGTATGCATCAGTGGGCTGTTGGACTACAGTCCATCTCTTTCTGTTTCAGTGACTCAATACTGACAGTGTTGTTCAATACTGTGGATACATCTCCTCTGGAGAACATGCTGAAACATCTAGTGATATGCTTGTTTCAAAGAAATGTCCCTAATGAACACATCCCTTCTAAGAAATTAATCTACCGTCAATATTATTGTATCAATATGGTGCAATCAAGATGGATACCCTTGACTTAAAGAAAAGCTTGCTGGCATGGTAGAAACTTTCTTGTAGAGAAAATCTCATTGGACTTCCGGGTTGGCGCCTCCAGGCAATGGCAGAGTTCCTCCGATCGGGAGGAATTTGCTCCGTGGAAATCAGGGTATGACCGTCACAGCGAAGGCAGAGACCCACTGAAATCACAGGCAGGAGAAGCTTGTGAACCTGGGATTCGGCTGGCACCTTTTGCGCCTCCCCTACTCGCGGGGAAACCCTGATTTGGGGATCTGGAGCGAAGTGGGGTGAGTGGCGCGGTGCTTCGAATTGACTGCTTCTTTCACGGAGTGAAGCCGCATCGCTGTTGCCGGAGAGCGCTGACTTTTTCCTGTGGACAATTTGACTTTAAACAACTACCCGTGAGTAGAACGGAAAATTGGATCTTTAAATTTATTAATTTGGCATCGAAACGGAAAGGTTTTAAACAGGAAGTCCGCCTTCCTCTTTTGTAAATAGATTGAAGCAAAGACGTTGCAAGTTAAAGCCTTGGAAAGTCTTTTGTAAAGGATTAAATCTCCATCAGTTAAAACTATTAAACCCCCCTTGGAAGCAGGAGAAGAGGGGGGAAATTTTGGACCTAGCGAGCCTGCAGGAGAGAGTGAAAAATCAAATTACCACTGCTCTGAACCTGGAAACGGGCTGCCAGTAAGATTGACGCCTTGGGAGAGTTCATTGACTGTGAACAGAAAGTATGTTGACAGATGGCTAAATAAGAGAAATACATTGTTTCCATGGTCCCCTTCTGCGTTTAAAAAGGAGGAAAAGTAACTGAAAATTGAAACTAACTTTATAATTTAAATTGTGTTTGAAAGGATTGATACAAGTGGAGACTGTTTCCCTCTAGAGGGAGCTTTTGAAACTGTTACAAGAGTGGAGCTGGGGTTTTTCCAGCTGCAAGATAAGAACTGTGAGAATCAGAGATTGACCTTGGATTTTAGGAATGTTGTCAGAAGGAGCCTTAGTGACTGTATTATGTAAGATAAGCTATTCGTTGGAACAGCTCCACAAGAAGACGGATGTTATGACTACTAAACTTGAGAACTTGGGACAAAAAGTGATTAATTTGGGACAAAAAGTGATCATCAATACAAAAATTGTTCAGGACTTGACACAGGAACCTACTTTGACAGGACAAACTGGGGAGAAAACGAAGGAGAAAGTTGTTGTTGTCGAACCTAAAGTAACACAAGTGGGAGCCCCAGCCTTACAGAGGCAAATCGAGGACTATAAGTGGAGGCCTTTTATGAATGAATATAGAAAAAGTCAGAATTTGAAGATTGCAGCCCTGCTTGGACTGGAGAAGGAAGGTTGGATAGACTCTTCCATGCAGGGATTTACTGACCTTTGGGTCCTGAATCTGGGTCAGGAGGTGATTGGAGTTGCGGGGGCTTTTGGATCTGGAGGAGCTTTGAGATATTGTATGGACCTTGGTTCTAGCTGTGGAGAGTTGGCTGGTCTGTTGAGAGGGAATGGGGGCATGGTTGGGCCGGGGCCCCCCCGAGACCTGTTCTTCAGCATCTTTAGCATCAAAGAATATGAAGAAAAACTGCAGAAGGGACTTGGAAAAGATTTAAGAGCCTTGGACAGAAGATCTCCAGGTTGATGAACTATATGGAATGGACGGAAATGACTGGCAGAATCCGAGACCAGGGAGAAGAGATGGTGGAAGAAGATTGGGAAAGTTTAAAGTTTATATATAGAAATATTGTAAAATTAATGAGTGTTAGAAAATTTAGCAGAAATGTTATAAGGAGTTAAGTATAAATAAGTACTTTAGTATTAATGGAAATTAAGGTTAAAAATATGTTAAGATATTCATAATGATAAAAATAGAGAAAGAGGGAAAGGAATTGCTGAATCAAGTAACAGAAGTGGAGTACAAAAAGGGAGGTGTGAGGAGGTCGATGAAATAAGGGAATAAAAGATAGAGCAATGAAATGGTATGGTATATGTTTTTAAATTGTTGTTGTTTTGTTTTGTTTAGTTTAGTGTGTTAAGGTTGTGTTTTGTATTGTTTATATATTGTATTATATTGTTTCTTCTTTTTTCCTTTTTTCCTTTTTTCCTCTTTGTTCTATTTTGTCTTTTTCTCTCGCTTTTTTTCTTCTTTTTTCTTTTCTTGTAAGTCTTAAAAGTAATAAAGATTATTTAAAAAAAAGAAAAAGAAAATCTCATTGGATCCCACTAGTCTAAACCGTTGTTCATTTTCCCAGTTATATTTCATTTCACTATTGCAAACTACATAGTCACGCAACTCCCATGAACGTGTGTGTTACCTGTTAGTGAGGCAGGATTCCTCAACTTGGTACCTGCCAGATATCATTTGACCAAAATTCTCATCATCCCTAACCAGTAGCCGTGTTGACTTGGGCCAATGAGAGTTAGAATCAAACATCTGAATGGCACCGCATTGGGGGAAGGTTGAAGTACAGCAAGTCATAAAGGTACTCAGCTCTGCTGCAGACTGAGTAACCATCAATTGAGGTGTTCCTGGTTTCCTCAAATGTGTGTGGGAGATGGCATTTACACAATGCACTGAATCCATTATTCCTAACATAAACATTAATCCATCAAAGTGTCATAAGTATGTTTAATTAAGAGATTGTCCTTAGTGTTGGGCAAAACTCTTCTGAGTAAAAATGGACTGGAATATAGACCATGTCTGACTGCCTCTCTCTATAGCCTAGTATTGCCTACCCAGATTGAAAATTGCCTCTATAGGGTCTGAGACAAAGCTGCAATCTCTTAAGTAGTGATACTTGGAATTGAACCAAGGACCTTCTCCATGTGAAGTTTGCGCTCGGCAACTGTACCTAGCATAAGGTTACCATACATCCCTATTTCCCAGGGACAGTCCCCGGAATACAAATCAGTCCCCTGACAAGATCCATCTATGTAGTAGGAAGTTGAAAAGTGTCACCAGGTTCATTGGGGGGGAAATCTGGTATCCTTAACCTAGCACTCTATCTCACCTGTCTTTAAATTGCTTATAAGTAATCTCTATATTCTTTGGAATAGGCACGCAGACATAAATGGCTTACTTGGGTGGGTGTGGAGCCCACTACACTGCCTTCCTGGCAGGTGGATCACTGTTGCTTAATGCGAGGTGGTAAGGAGCTCAGCACAGTGCAAATGTGCTAGCAGCAGCACAGGATTGGCCCTGCTGGTATGTTTGCACCGCACTGACCTCCCCACCACCTTGCCTCCCAGGGACCCATCTGCTGGAAGGTTAGCATAGCGGTTCCACCCCACCAGTGAGCTGCTTTAGATACATGTGCATTATAATGCTGATATCCAGCGCCTTTAAAAGGGATCAACCGACAAACATGAAAAAGAAAGCTAATTAAACCTAAGCTGAGTAGGCCTGCAAGTCTATGTTCACTTGCTTTATTAGGATCCCAGATGACTTGCAACTGGCTATTTGCATGATCTCTGCAGAAAAGGAGCTACTCGATCTGGGCTTTAATGGGAGTTACTCAATCTGGGATTTATTGTGAATTGTTTAATATACCTTTATTATATATTTTAAAACAAGTAAAACTGTCCATATGCATGGGAGAATAAAAAAAGTTTTTGCTATGATTTCAGCACCAGGTAAGTTGGTTGCTGCTTTCCTTTCATCTGAAAGGGAACGTTTGTCTACTGCTGATAAAGATACAATATTATTTGATAAATGTATTTTGCATTTTCTTTGCAAAGGAGTTTACCTTCTTTATCTTTCAATTCACAGTTCCTCTGTTCAACCCCATTAAACTTAAATTCAGTCTGAGCTAATATCCACTTATTGCACTCATAATCTATTGGCCTTGTCACAGCCATTCTTCTCCAAGCAAATTGCATCCTTGTTTTCTGTGATTTTTCAGCACTAATAGCATCCCCAAAAGAAAAGGAAATAATATATGTGCAAATGTATGTCAATAGCTAAAACAACAAAGTCCTTTTTGCTCATTGCCCTTCACACAATTGACAATCAAGTAAAGGCTCCCCTTTCACCAAGGCCACCTGTGCCTGAAATAACAGAGATGGATCCAAGAGCATCCCCCAGATTATGTACCTGTTCCTCCAGACATGGAGGAAAGTCCTACAGGTGAGAGGCAGGTTGCAGAGCCGCTCCTGCCTTATCCTTGGTGGTAGAGCTTGGTGGTAGAACAGATTGAGGTTGAATCCTGACAAGACAGAAGTACTGTTTTTGGGGGACAGGGAGCGGGTTGGTGTGGGGGATTCCCTGGTCTTGAATGGGGTAATTGTGCCCCTGAAGGACCAGGTGCGCAGCCTGGGAGTCATTTTGGACTCACAGCTGTCCATGGAGGCGCAGGTTAACTCTGTGTCCAGGGCAGCTGTCTACCAGCTCCACCTGGTACGCAGGCTAAGACCCTACCTGCCCGCAAACTGTCTCGCCAGAGTGGTGCATGCTCTAGTTATCTCACGCTTGGACTACTGCAACGCGCTCTACGTGGGGCTACCTTTGAAGGTGACCCGGAAACTGCAATTAATCCAGAATGCGGCAGCTAGACTGGTGACTGGGAGTGGCCGCCGGGACCACATAACACCGGTTCTGAGAGATCTGCATTGGCTCCCAGTACGTTTCCGAGCACGATTCAAAGTGTTGGTGTTGACCTTTAAAGCCCTAAACGGCCTCGGTCCTGTATACCTGAAGGAGCGTCTCCACCCCCATCGTTCAGCCCGGACACTGAGATCCAGCGCCGAGGGCCTTCTGGCGGTTCCCTCATTGCGAGAAGTGAGGTTACAGGGAACCAGACAGAGGGCCTTCTCGGTAGTGGCGCCCGCCCTGTGGAACGCCCTCCCATCAGATGTCAAAGAGATAAATAATTACCTGACATTCAGAAGACATCTTAAGGCAGCCCTGTTCAGGGAAGTTTTTAATATGTAATGCTGTACTGTTTTTAACACTGATTGGGAGCCGCCCAGAGTGGCTGGGGAAACTCAGCCAGATGGGCGGGGTATAAATAATAAATTATTATTATTATTATTATTATTATTATTGCTGTCAAGACCTGGTATAAGTCTCACTTGCTGGGTGTAAGTCTTATTGAACTCAGTGGGATTCCTTCTGAGTAGACATGCATAAAAATGCACAGACTCACTTTTAAAATTACGTTTATGGAAGACAATCTTACTCGGCTATGAGTGATCGCCAAAGAAGAAGATTGTTGTGTTGTTGTTGTTGTTGTTGTTGTTGTTGTTGTTGTTGTTGTTAAGATTTATATACCACCCTTCATCATAACATCGCTAGGTGGCTCATAGAATAAAATACATGGTAAAAAAATTTAAAAAGGAAAACAAAACAAAACAATTACTCAATTAAAAGCCAAATCAAAACCAACAATGTACCGTATGAAATTCTTAAATACATGTTACCAGGGCTATTTTTCTAGGACAGGGGTAGGCAACCTAAGGCCCGTGGGCCGCACGTGGCCCAATTGCCTTCTAAATCCGGCCTGCAGACGGTCCAGGAATCAGCGTGTTTTTACATGAGTAGAATGTGCCCTTTTATTTAAAATGCATCTCTGGGTTATTTGTGGGGCATAGGAATTCGTTCATTTTTCTTCTTCAAAATATAGTCCAGCCCACCACATGGTCTGAGGGACGGTGGACCGGCACAGGGCTGAAAAAGGTTGCTGACCCCTGTTCTAGGAAAAGAGGTTCCGTAACTCACATTGAACACCTCCTTTGTTCTCTTATAGTGGCGATGGAGCCCACCTGAGAGGTACTGGAAGTGAGTTCCGGCAAGTACCGGTTAAAAAAAGCCCTGCATGTTACATGTTGTTGTTGTTTAGTCGTTTAGTCGTGTCTGACTCTTCGTGACCCCATGGACCAGAGCACGCCAGGCACTTCTGTCCTCCACTGCCTCCCGCAGTTTGATCAAACTCATGCTGGTAGCTTCAAGAACACCATCCAACCATCTCATCCTCTGTCGTCCCCTTCTCCTTGTGCCCTCCATCTTTCCCAACATCAGGGTCTTTTCCAGGGAGTCTTCTCTTCTCATAAGGTGGCCAAAGTATTGGAGCCTCAGCTTCACGATCTGTCCTTCCAGTGAGCACTCAGGGCTGATTTCCTTCAGAATGGAGAGGTTTGATCTTCTTGCAGTCCATGGGACTCTCAAGAGTCTCCTCCAGCACCATAATTCAAAAGCATCAATTCTTCGGCAATCAGCCTTCTTTATGGTCCAGCTCTCACTTCCATACATCACTACTGGGAAAACCATAGCTTTTACTATACGGACCTTTGTTGGCAAGGTGATGTCTCTGCTTTTTAAGATGTTGTCTAGGTTTGCCATCGCCTTTCTCCCAAGGTGCAGGCGTCTTTTAATTTCGTGACTGCTGTCACCATCTGCAGTGATCATGGAGCCCAAGAAAGTAAAATCTCTTACTGCCTCCATTTCTTCCCCTTCTATTTGCCAGGAGGTGATGGGACCAGTGGCCATGATCTTCGTTTTTTTGATGTTGAGCTTCAGACCATATTTTGCGCTCTCCTCTTTCACCTTCAATAAAAGGTTCTTTAATTCCTCCTCACTTTCTGCCATCAAGGTTGTGTCATCTGCATATCTGAGGTTATTGATATTTCTTCCGGCTATCTTAATTCCGGCTTTGGATTCATCCAGCCTAGCCTTTCGCATGATGAATTCTGCATATAAGTTAAATAAGCAGGGAGACAATATACAGCCTTGTCGTACTCCTTTCCCAATTTTGAACCAATCAGTTGTTCCATATCAAGTTCTAACTGTAGCTTCTTGTCCCACATAGAGATTTCTTAGGAGACAGATGAGGTGATCAGGCACTCCCATTTCTTTAAGAACTTGCCATAGTTTGCTGTGGTCAACACAGTCAAAGGCTTTTGCATAGTCAATGAAGCAGAAGTAGATGTCTTTCTGGAACTCTCTAGCTTTCTCCATAATCCAGCGCATGTTTGCAATTTGGTCTCTGGTTCCTCTGCCTCTTCGAAATCCAGCTTGCACTACTGGGAGTTCTCGGTCCACATACTGCTTAAGCCTGCCTTGTAGAATTTTAAGCATAACCTTGCTAGCGTGTGAAATGAGTGCAATTGTGCGGTAGTTGGAGCATTCTTTGGCACTGCCCTTCTTTGGGATTGGGATGTAGACTGATCTTCTCCAATCCTCTGGCCACTGCTGAGTTTTCCAAACTTGCTGGCATATTGAGTGTAGCACCTTAACAGCATCAACTTTTACAATTTTAAATAGTTCAGCTGGAATACCATCACTTCCACTGGCCTTGTTATTTGCAGTGCTTTCTAAGGCCCATTTGACTTCACTCTCCAGGATGTCTGGCTCAAGGTCAGCAACCACACTACCTGGGGTGTATGAGACATCCATATCTTTCTGGTATAATTCCTCTCTGTATTCTTGCCACCTCTTCTTGATGTCTTCTGCTTCTGTTAGGTCCTTACCACTTTTGTCCTTTATTATGGTAATCTTTGTACAAAATGTTCCTTTCATATTTCCGATTTTCTTGAACAGATCTCTGGTTCTCCCCATTCTGTTGTTTTCCTCTATTTCTTTGCATTGCTCGTTTAAGAAGGCCTTCTTGTCTCTCCTTGCTATTCTTTGGAAATCTGCATTCAATTTCCTGTATCTTTCACTATCTCCCTCGCATTTTGCTTGCCTTCTCTCCCCCGCTATTTGTAAGGCCTCGTTGGACAGCCACTTTGCTTTCTTGCATTTCTTTTTCATTGGGGTGGTTTTAGTTGCTGCCTCCTGTATAATGTTGCGAGCCTCCACCCATAGTTCTTCAGGCACTCTGTCCAGCAAATCTAAATCCTTAAACCTGTTCCTCACTTCCACTGTGTATTCATAAGGGATTTGGTTTAGCTTGTATCTTACCGGCCCAGTGGTTTTTCCTACTTTCTTCAGTTTAAGCTTGAATTTTGCTATAAGAAGCTGATGATCTGAGCCACAGTCAGCTCCAGGTCTTGTTTTTGCTGACTGTATAGAGCTTCTCCATCTTTGGCTGCAGAGAATATAATCAATCTGATTTCGATGTTGCCCATCTGGTGATGTCCATGTGTAGAGTCGTCTCTTGTGTTGTTGGAAAAGCGTGTTTGTGATGACCAGCTTGTTCTCTTGACAGAACTCTATTAGCCTTTGCCCTGCTTCATTTTGATCTCCAAGGCCAAACTTGCCAGTTGTTCCTTTTATCTCTTGATTCCCTACTTTAGCATTCCAATCCCCTATAATGGGAAGAACATCCTTCTTTGGTGTCACTTCTATAAGGTCTTGTAAGTCTTCATAGAATTGGTCAATTTCAGTTTCTTCAGCACCAGTAGTTGGTGCATAAACTTGGATTACTGTGATGCTAAAAGGTCTGCCTTGGATTCGTATCGAGATCATTCTATCATTTTTGAGATTGCATCCCAGTACAGCTTTCACCACTCTTTTGTTGACTATGAGGGCCACTCCATTTCTTTTACGGGTTTCTTGCCCACAGTAGTAGATATGATAGTCATCCGAACTGAATTTGCCCATTCCCGTCCATTTTAGTTCACTGATGCCCAGGATGTCAATATTTATTCTTGCCATCTCATTTTTGACCACATCCAACTTACCCAGGTTCATGGTTCTTACATTCCAGGTTCCTATGCAATATTTTTCTTCACAGCATTGGACTTTCCTTTCGCTTCCATGCATATCCGCAACTGAGCGTCCTTTCGGCTTTGGCCCAGCCGCTTCATCAGCTCTGGATCTACTTGTACTTGTCCTCCACTCTTCCCCAGTAGCATGTTGGACACCTTCCGACCTGAGGGGCTCATCTTCCAGCGTCATAACTTTTATATGCCTGTTGTCTTTGTCCATGGAGTTTTCTTGGCAGGGATACTGGAGTGGCTTGCCGGTTCCTCCTCCAGGTGGATCACGTTTGGTCAAAACTCTCCACTATGACCTGTTCATCTTGGGTGCCCTGCTCGGCATAGTTCATAGCTTCTCTGAGTTATTCAAGCCCCTTCGCCACGGCAAGGCAGTGATCCATGAAGGGGCAGTGATCCATGAAGGGCATGTTACATACGTTGTAACAAAACCTCTTAACGCTGCTGCTGTTGACATAAATCTCAATTTGAGGAGGCACTTTGCTAAGGTGGAGAGGGTGGTTTGGTTTTTTTACCACTCCATCATGGCAGAGTGATAAATAAACATCTCCATGGCAGGGGAAAGGAAAGAAGCTTTTTCCTCAAAGTCTGTGACGGAACCTGAAATTCTTGTTGAACTGCTAAACTGAGTGCTCAGGATGGTTGTCTTTAGTTTCTGTAGGACTGAGATGGCATATCTGTCAATAAATAAACAACACCTGAGCTCATGAGTGAAGTTGCCTATATTTATCCAAGGGAAGCACAAGTTACTTATAAATCCATTCAGTTCTTTTTGTTAGATGGTGTTTATGCGGAAGATGAATATCATTCATATTTCTGCAGCTAGTTCCAGCTTTAATGTATCATTTTAATGCAAACTATCAATATGTCAGTTCTTTGAAACCAATCTTTTGAAATTATTAGAACTCCAAAAGCACACAAACTGTGCTTTTCAGAAAAAGAAAAGAGGAAAATCATGAAGTGGAAATACATTTCCCTCCATTACACTGAGCTTGACAGTCTGGTTTTAATTTTGGATTTAAACACATTAATGCAAAGTACATTAAAACTGCTCCACTTGAAGATTAGGATGACACTGAAATTAGCTGCATGTCTCCTTTGAAGCAAAGGTAAACACTAATCAAAAATGTTTTGAAATAATCGGAATGGTAATGGTGAATATTTATGAGATTTGCTATTTCGTGGCTTAAAGACCAAGAGAGGAAAAGGCAGACAGAAGGTCAACATCAGAAAATTCCTGTTTGGAATGGGAAAAGATTAATAAGACATGCAAACAAAGAGGTGAATTTAATGTTATCTTTTTTTAAAAAAAGTCAACCTGAACTTTACTTCATACAAATATCAGAAATGGCAGTTAGGAGAACTATGCACCAATTAAAAGCATTATTTTGGATACTTTGGCTGCTGTGTCCACCCAGGTAGGTACCATCCAGACCGGTACCTGTCCATCCAGCTAGGTTTCATTAAAAAAACAACAACCCCAAAATAATTAGATCCCACACATCATACTTTTGATGTCAGCTTCCATTTCTGGCATTGGGATTTTGCTTTCCCGATTTCAGACTTGCCCTCTCTCTCTGTGTTCTTCATTCTGAGGGACAAGCTGTCTATGTTTTTACCTTTAGGATATATATCCATCAGCCTTTCAAAACCATAATCAGGCCAGATTAAAGTTGTTTGAAACCTTGAAGCTGTACTGATTTGTGGGGTGATGTGGATTAAAGCAAGTCCCTTCAAAAACAAAGGTGCATTAGTCTGGTTAAAGGAATTAAATTTGATTTCTATGATACAAGCACTAAATTCCCTTTTGCAGCCATTTTATACTTCCTTCTATATATTCACAACAGCCAAGTGAGGCACCGTATTTTTTGCTCCATAAGACGCACCAGACCACAAGTTTTTGGAGGAGGAAAACAAGAAAAAAAATATTCCGATTTTCTGAAGCCAGAACAGCAAGAGGGATCGCTGCGCAGTGAAAGCAGCAATCCCTCTTGCTGTTCTGGCTTCTGGGATAGCTGCACAGCCTGCATTTGCTCCATAAGACGCACACACATTTTCCCTTACTTTTTAGGAGGGAAAAAGTGAGTCTTATAGAGCAAAAAATACGGTAAGTAGGTTAAGATAGAGTTGCGGACTGGCCGAAGGCAAGAAATGAGTAGAAACAATAAAAGTGTGTGCTCAGAGTATTTTCTTTTGTTTATCAATGCAGGTAAAAAAATATGCTTACAACTGGCTGAGAGTTGTGAAACCACATGTGCTCAGGGTTTCCTGCACAAGACTATTTGAGGTACCTTTCTCATGAGTTCCTCTTTAGCAAAAGAGGAGCCCTATTTTGGGAACTGCACAAGGACACCCAACCACTTTAATCTGGCCTTGCTTGACCTTCCAGTGAGGCAACATGGAGATCACCTCATTGACTGATACTTCAGATACTTCTTTCCATTGCTCATCTTTCCCTGTGAACCCAGAGCCAAACATAACCCCACTAATTTCACTGAGGGATGGGTGAATCTTGCAATTTCAGTTTCTCATATTTCAATCTTAAATTCAGTTTTTCACATTTCCACATCAGTTTGCATTTTATTTTAATAAAAATAAATGTTTGTAATAAAAAATCACATACATTTAATTTCACCTCATAGAAACACTGTTTGCAAAGCAGTTTCCCTCCCTAATATAATGTAATTTGTAGATTATCTTTACTAATATATGCATTTGTATGCACACATTGGCCCAATATATGCTTTTAATGCACATTACTTGGCTAGAGAACTGCATTGCAAAATTTGGAAAAGAGCAAATTTCAAAGGAGTGCTTTGTTTTGATTTGTGTATTCTTTCAGAATGCACATATTAAGTAGCTTCACCTTTAAATGTGACCTGACTTGAACATCTCGCACATTGCTGTAAATACGTGATATCTATAATCATCATCAACATAATCTAGTCAAATATACCAGTGTGGTGCGGTGAATGACCAGAAGATTTCGATTATGCTGCTAGGTAACAAAAATACTTTATTTAGTGACACACACACACACACACATTGCTAGAGAAGCCTAACAGTATGCACTTATATTCAGATCATGGATTAATTACAAAACAGAGCACTTGATTTAAACCAATGGTTTTAATTGGCGTTTTTGCTTGGTGAGTTATCATGATTTATATCCAATTGCTGATTAAAATGCCTGTATTTAAATCAGTCTAAGGGACGCGGGTGGCACTGTGGTGTAAACCACTGAGCCTTGGGCTTGCCGATCGGAAGGTCAGTGGTTCGAATCCTCACGACGGGGTGAGCCCCCATTGTTCGGTCCCTGCTCCTGCTCCTTTAGGATGCTTCCAAACCGTTTTTTCGCTGTAAGGTGTGGCAATTATTGTAAAAAGGAAAGGTGACACTAGGATTGAAGTATATCTTATTAACAAGCCTCCTCAATCCCTTATACCACAGTCCTAGTCTGTTTTTTTACCCCCTCCTAGGCAGATATAGGGACGCGGGTGGCACTGTGGGTTAAACCACAGAGCCTAGGACTTGCCAATCAAAAGGTCAGTGGTTCGAATCCCCGCGACGGGGTGAGCTCCCGTTGCTCGGTCCCTGCTCCTGCCAACCTAGCAGTTCAAAAGCACGTCAAAGTGCAAGTAGATAAATAGGTACCGCTCTGGCTGGAAGGTTAACGGCATTTCTGTGCGCTGCTCTGGTTCGCCAGAAGCGGCTTAGTCATGCTGGCCATATGACCCGGAAAAACTGTCTGCAGACAAACATTGGCTCCCTCGGCCAGTAAAGCGAGATGAGTGCCGCAACCCCAGAGTCATTCGTGACTGGACTTAATTGTCAGGGATCCTTTTTTACCTTTTTACCTTGCTCCTAGCTAAATCATTTGCTTGAATTCAATTCTAGTGTTTTTTCTAAGGGCAAGTAGAAAGACCACAATTAGCTAGGAATTAACAATTAGATGAAATGATAGTCACCCAACACTTCAAACATTTTTTAAATAAGAATTGAGTGTAGAGTAGTTAATATCCCCTCTTTCCTACAGGAAATATACAAAATTTCACATCATTGAGTTATTTATTTCTCTCCATGGACTGAACTGTAAGAACACATTTATATTAATTAGAATTTTATTAGCTTTCTAACACCTGAAAAGGTCAAGCCATACTATTTTCTATGGATAAACTGAAGGAAAACACTTGAGCATTAGCACAGCATTTTGGCTTACACCCAAATCCATGTGAGTAAGCATCATTGAAATCAGTGGGACTTGCTTCTGAGAAGCTTGCATCGGCTTGACCTATAAGACACTTGAAGTATCAGATGTGTCTTCAAGGGAGGGGAGTTGAACTGTCCTTGAAAGATATAAAGACAGCATAAAGGAGAATTTATAATGTCTCTCTTGGGTTTGACAATATTAATTTGTCTCAGCCGATTTGGAAGTCTTGGCCACACTGACACTTTCCTAGGTGCATTCTAATGAGGGTGCCACTGTCTCATTAAGCTAAGTGGCATTCAGCATTGAAGAAGAAAATAATTCAGAGAATTGCCATGGAATTACAATGATCTGATATTAATAAATGGTAGCCATACGGATACAATGAAAGCAAAATCATTATTGCATTTAAGAAAGCAGAGTGCATACGAGTTAGAGAATCAATGGAGATACCCAAACAATTGTGCATTTTGGAGAATCCTCTGCCTTTAGACATAAAAAAATTATCAAATACATACATGAATAAACATGTGTCGGCACATTTCCCCTTACTATCCATTCTAGCTGCAATTATTTGGAGTGAATTTCAGAGTGCGTTAAAATTGCAGAGGCAGAAATACCCTTCATTACCAAATACCATTCCCAGCTGAAAATCTGCCCTATGATTTAGAGATGATCTGTGATGTTTTCCTGTGTGTACATCTGTAAATTATGCAGTATAGCAAAATGGGGAAAGACAGTTGCACACGGTTTGGAGAGATTTTAGGAGAAACCAACTTCACTTTCTGCCTGTTCAGGCTTTCTCATCCCTCAGTGAGGCAGAAGGAAAGAAGTGCATTAGTTCTGCTCTCCCATCACTGTTCCCCATCGTCCTCCACACATTGGAGGGATAACTTGGAAAAGAGAAGTCTTTTCTATATGTGTGATCCTTAACCCTGACTTCCCTGAAATTGTGTGGGGTGCCTACAAAAGTGAAGCAGGATCCCCACTGTAGAAGTTCAACCCCCAACAGCTGAAGGGCTGTGGGAGTGGCAATGGCGAGGTGAGGGAAGGAGAATTGGGGGTAAGGATGGACCCTGGGAGTGTAGCCACATTTACCCCTTCACATAATGGTAACAGCACAAGGGAAAGATCACTTGACTATAGTTTGTATCTTGATTTCCCTAACTGCTCTATGTGCCCCATCAACTTTGAGGGGCCCAGCCCCCTCAAATATTTTATTGGGGCCCACCTAGGAATTGGCTCCTATGCCCAACACAGACTTAGGGTGCATTCAGACCTTGGGAGGGCATTATCGGTGGTGGCCCCTAAGCTGTAGAACTTCATCCCACTCAGGTATACCTTCATTATACAGGTTCCAGAGGACGCTGAAGATGCACATCTTTCCCCTGGCTTTTGACCCCTCAGGTGTATGTTTTTAGGACCCACCTTATTTTTATGAGTGTTAAGTTGTTTTAAATTGTTTTTCATATTGTGTTTTGATGCTGTAACCTGCCCTGTGACTTTAGGAAGAAGGGCCAGAGATAAATAAACAATTTAACATATTTTTCTAGATTTCTGGAAGTGGCTTTTACATTGCATGAAAGCTCAGTTACGATGTAGAAATTAGGGAAATGTCAAGGAAATGGAATAAATTTCATGGGAGTTCTCGGCCAGTTCCAGACCAGTGTTTGAGCAACAGTTTGAGCTCCATGCATAAGAACCCATCCTGCATCTCACTTTGCCATACAGCCAACCACACAGCAAACTATCTGCTGTCCTATCTGCCTGTTGACAATTCCAAATGCGCAGAAATGTGAATGTTGTGTGTTTTTCAGCTTTAATAGAAATACCCAACTTTCATTGTCTGAGACAATATTTTAAATGACCCATGAAGTCTATAAATGTCACATTAACAAATGTATGCCTTGGGTGACGGTGTCAGTATGAGCTGAAATACATTTAGCCAGAAATGTCAGAATGGCTCCCACCTATTATAGTTACTTATCTATTACCTAAAACAGTTTTACCACTCTGCTGGGAGTGCAAAGAAATTGAAAACAATCTGCATGCTTTCTTTGCTAAGTGAACTGCCATAAACCATAAAACAACAATGCTGAACACCGTGATAAATCAGAAGATAATGGATTCCTATATTTATTAACAGCATAAAATGAGCAAGTATGTTTGTCTCCAAAACAGTCTCCTGATTTTATGAAATTGAGGGTTGCTGCCTTTTTACAGGAAGCCAAATACAGTACAATAGAGGGCAGAAAATTCAAACACATTCCTCGGTCACAAGTCTGGTCTGAATACCAGGAATGAGAACATCTCAGTCCCAACAGCTTTTGGTGCTTGCTTCCAGAGCCTGAGGCTGCCATGTTTGAGCAAATCGTAGATCCCATTGGCTTAAGTGCTCCAATCACTGCTGCTTCATACAGTCAGAGGCTTCACAAGAGAGCCCTAGCTGGGTCATGGCCTAATAGTGGCCCAGAGCATTATCACAGACAATCAGCATGGGAACTGTTTGGAACTGGCATGGCTACGTTATGGATTTTCCAATTTTCTTCACAGATTACATTCATGCGAGATACTGGCTGAGCAGAATAGTGAAAATGGGTTCATGAAACCTATAGATTATATTCCAATGCTCCTTAAACCCATTGCAGCCACAAAACACAATTCCTTAAAAAAAAAAAAAAACCCAAGAGAAGGTCAAGACATACCCTTCCTCCATGCCCTCTTGCATTGTCACAAATGTGGCACGTCTCTCTTGTTGACGTCACCAATTCTAAGATTCTTCATCCAAAGTCGGCAGGAAGAAAGTAAAGTGTAAAATGGAAATATCATACTAGATCTTTACTGCAATTGTTTGTTTTGTCCTGGTAATACTAATATGCATAGATTTTCAATTTGCAGCTGCCAATTGAAGGAAGGAGTTATTTGAAAACCAGCAGGAAGCAGAAAGAAAAGGGGGAGAGTGGAGGAAAATATAGTGTGCCACATACAAAGTGGCAATGAGAATGATCCTGTCCTTATGATGTGTCAGCAGGGAGGGATACAATCGCTCCTAAATCCCCTTGCACCCATGGAGCACAATGCAATGACCATGTAAACAAAAAACAACCACATTTCACCAGCAGAAGTTGTAACCTTAATGTAAGTGGGATTCAACCAGTATAATGAGAAAGAAGTACAGCATTGAAAGCATGTTGCAAGGAGGGCTTGGCTGTAAGCCTATGCCCTCTTAGTGGCTGAGGCTGTGGGCACCAAATTTATTTAAAGGACGTTTAAAACACACACCAAATAATCCTGAGAACTATAGTTTGCCTCTCACAGAGTTAAGCACCCTTAACAAACTATAGTTTCCAGGATTCTTTGGGGTGGGAAATGTGCTTTAAATATATGGTGTCTATGCAGCCTAAGTCCCCAAGCCATGACACCTTAACATGACACTTGCAGATGAGGAGAGGTAGGCTCCCACTCGAGGACCATGCTAAAGGTATAAGTTAATGTGCATAAAATTCAATGTTTGTATGCAAAACTCCTGCAGAGGTTTGCATCTTCTTAAGAGAGGTTCACATTAGGCACTGAAAGAGAAGTTTTTTGGGCTGTTTTAAAAGGAGATACAGTGGTACCTCAGATTAAGAACTTAATTCATTCTGGAGGTCCATTCTTAACCTGAAACCATTCTTAACCTGAGGTACCACTTTAGCTAATGGGGCCTCCCGCTGCCGACGCTCTGCCGACGCACAATTTCTGTTCTCATCCTGAAGCAAAGTTCTTAACCCATGTACTATTTCTGTAACCTGAAGCGTCTGTAACCTGAAGCATCTGTAACCCGAGGTACCACTGTAAAGGACTGAACCACATTGTCTGCTACTTGAGAGCAATGTGTAACTTTGTTCTATGCAATGTTTATTATAACTGCTCAGGACTGTTTCAGTGAAGCTTTGGAACTCATCCATGGGGTGGAAAGCTTATTCATTTCTACACAAGGTCCAAACAGTTCAGATCAGGGATTTTGTTGCATCAATTCTAACAGGCCACAGTTGATGACTACCCCTGCTTCTTTCCACTATACTCACATGGTAGTGATGAGCAATTCAGAACACATCCACGAATACATTTAAAGCATTGTTATACCTCTCTAACAATCATCATTTCCCCAAAGATTCCTGGAAACAGAAGTTAAAAGTGTGCTGGGAACTGTAGCTCTGGGAAGGGGGTCTCCTAAGAAACTCTCACTCTATCCTGAACAAACACTAGCTCCCAGGATTCCTGGGGGGAATTCATGACTGTTCAAATGGCATAACAGGTTTGGCCTTAGTTTATTCCTAGTCACAGTGTCACGTTTACTTGTATTTACCCATAAGTGTGTTCCACCCTGTTGCTAAATTCATCTATTTAGTACAACATAGAGAATACACAACCCTTTAACATTCCGCCTTGTCCCAACGCAATACAATCATGTATTTGCATTTGACAGACACACAAACATTGCACCCTAACTTTGAGAACTTAGGGGACATCTAGCACAGCAAAGGCTTCGTAGACATGGCTGCCATCATGAATCCCTCCCTCTCCTGTTGATACGATTATTATTTTGTTATTTATGCAGCACCTTCTGCATACATGGAAACTTGCAAAGCATCCTAAGCAAAAGGCAGGTGCCTAGCCAAAGGACCTTACGATATAAATTATGATGAGCAAAACTAACAGCTAGACAGGAACCCTACTGGTAAGTGTGTTGCACTATGGGAATTCAGGATGTATTGCCAGACTGCCAAGGTTTAAACAACGACTCAGGATTTGTGCTGAGAAAATGAAAACATGACGAAAAGTCGCTTAAAGCAGACACAATCAATGAAACATTGAAACTGACTCTGTCGAGCAAACAGCTTGTCCACATTCTGGGAACAAGTGCGTGGGCCTACAAATCTATACAATTCTGACAGGTAATTCGAAGTTGGAAACAATTACAAGATTTGACATGTAAATTAGAAATGTAAACATGCTTTCTTGATTCAGCTCATGCCATCGATGGCTTTATGCTATGAAGCAGTCTATAAATGTGTTAAGTAAAAATAAATAAAATAAAATAAAAACATAGGCTGGCGCCCTAAACCTGCCTATATCAGAAGAACCTCGATCTGGACAGGTGAGCAGACCATTTCATTCTGTCATTCCTGAACCCTTCTAGGAAAGAATTATGCCTTCCATTCAATGATGCAAACCCCTTCTGTGTGGTCTCATGTTTCAGGGGGTAACATCATATTGGCACAGGGGTGCAAAGTAATTGCCACATTTGAATCTGCATCTTTAGTATGTTGCGAACACAGTGGGTTGGAGAGAAACGTAAGTAAAACCATGAAGGCCATGCCAGTGGAATATTTGAAAATATCTTTGTGGATATAGGGTTGCCAAACGTCCAGAATTTCCTGGACATATATGGAATACCACATTCGTCACCAGTGGTGGGGCAGTAATCGGCCAAATGTCCGGAAACTGCCAGAGGTTCCTACAATCAGAATCCATGCTGATTTGTTTTAGGCTTTTTAATTCTGCAGGAGTAGGTGGGTAAATTAAAGTCACATGAATTGTCTCTGCATAAGGCCACATTCTACCTGTGTAAAGGTGGCTTATTCTTGAGTAAACCGAGGTTTATTATGTGAAATGAGGTTTCTTCTCATTTGCTGTCAGTAGTGCAATTTTCCTTTGAATTAATTACGACAATTGAATCACTACAGCTAAATTCAACAGACTATTGTAATTTATCTTTAGGATTATTCTGGTTAATGTATTCTTTATGGCAATGAATAACCCTGGTGAATTGTGTTTCAAAGTTCCAAATGTCAGAAGGCTTTCAACTGCTCTAATATGCCACTTTTGAAGTTTGAAAATATTTTTCCATCTCCCTTTGCTCTTCTTGCAACCTTCCAAATGCCACTAAAAGAGAGAGGAACGCATTCTTTATATGTTACATATATATTCTCCAAATGCTTAGCCATAGAATTGTCTAATTAACTTTCAGACCTGTGGCTCTGAGAGTTTCCCACCAGGAAGCAGTTTATTTAAATAAAAATGAATAAACATGTGCTGTTTGTCCCTGAGTTTCAATCCAAATTGCCTGCTGAGATTTCTCTTTAAAGAGATTATTCCAGATAAAGATCCTCAAAAGAACTTCTTAAAAAAAATGATTGGGGGGGGGCGGCATTACGCTATAACCTTCCTCTTAAAACAAGGGTACTATGCTTACTGTTAATATTCTCAAGCATCTGAATATTGAGAACTTCTAGGTAATTTGGGGAAAGCTAAATACTTCCCTTCTGACAGCATTCTTTGACAAAACAAATGCTGAGTGACAAGATAAGCTTAACTGGTATCCCTTTCTAATCTTATTTAGCTTTACGGAGCCAAACTGCATATCATTATCAGCTGCCTTGAAACTTCATTTCATGTGACTGATCAGGGTGCCTCTCCACAGAAATATTTACCACAGGTTGGTCATAGCTCTGTGGCAGAGGATCTGCCTTGCATGCACAAGGCTCCCAGCTTCAGTTCCTGGTGTGTCCATGTAGAACTGGGGAATGGTCCTGGCTAAAACTCTAGCGAGTGACTGACAATCAGAAATTTGGAGGCTACTTGGCCTTTTCAGGTATCTACAACAGCTTAAGTTAATGTTCTTTCTTCTCTCCTCACTAGCAAAGACCTTCACTTGCCCCCACTAATAGCCCAATCCTTGACGTGTCTACTGAAAAGTAAATCCTGCTGAATTTAATAGGACTGACTAAGTGGGTATATGGGGCACGGGTGGCGCTGTGGGTTAAACCACAGAGCCTAGGGGTTGCCAATCAGAAGGTTGGCGGTTTGAATCCCTGTGACAGGATGAGTGCCTGTTGCTCGGTCCCTGCTCCTGCCAACCTAGCAGTTCAAAAGCATGTCAAAGGGCAAGTAGATAAATAGGTATTGCAGGAAGGTAAATGGCATTTGCGTGTGCTGCTCTGTTTTGCCAGAAGTGGCTTAGTCATGCTGGCCACATGACCTGTACGCTGTACGCCGGCTCCCTCGACCAATAAAGCAAGATGAGCGCTGCAACCCCAGAGTCGTCCGCGACTGGACCTAATGGTCAGGGGTCCCTTTACCTTTAAGTGAGTATAGATAAATAAAAAATTGTCCAGTAGCACAGAGACCAACTAAGATTGTTCTGGGTATAAGCTTTTGTGTGCATGCACATTTCTTCAGATAGACAGTGAGTATAGGGTCGCATTCTTTTCCTCTAGATAGGTTTTTACTCCACCACAGTGCTACCCTGCATTATTAAGTTACTGTACAATCTCTTGAGTAGTTCTGTGTATCAAACCTTCTGTTTTCTTCAGCATTACAACATAATTTCTGTCCCTATGAAGCTAATAGCTGCACGGTAATGGAAAAGTGGGGTGTGTTGCAGTGTCCTCCAAAGGAGGATGAGTGGGCTGCCCATTCCAATGCTCCACTTATTCATTTAAAAAAACACTCCTAAAAATCATACATTGACACACACATATTAAATATTATTGTAATACCTCCGATTTAGAACCAGTGATAATATGTTTGAGGACAGGGCTGTGGGTGCAAGGCAGCTTGCCCTACACACCCTTAAGCTGGTCTGTGGTCTTCACTTGTAGTAGAGGATGTTGAAGTTAGATTCAGCTGCCAGCCCAGTTGGCTTCTGTATGTGAAATGGGAAGTGGGGATACCCACTTTGTCTCAGGTAGTGTCAGGGCTAGAGTCAGGCGTAGGTCAGCACAACACAATGAATCACTCAAGGCCAGTGAAGCGAACCCTTTATTCAAGGAAACAAGCCACAGCTCTGGCCTAGTGGCCTCAGGAACTCTTTGGAGATCCAGCACCGAGGGCCTTCTGGCGGTTCCCTCATTGTGAGAAGTGAGGTAACAGGGAACCAGACAGAGGGCCTTCTTGGTAGTGGTGCCCGCCCTGTGGAACGCCCTCCCTTCAGATGTTAAATCCCACTCAAGAGATTGTACAGTAACTTAATAATGCAGGGTAGCGCTGTGGTAGAGTAAAAACCTATCTTCTCTTCAAAAGACATCTGAAGGCAGCCCTGTTTAGGGAAGTTTTTAATAATTAATGCTGCATTGTTTTTAACACTTGATTGGAAGCCGCCCAGAGTGGCTGGGGAAACTCAGCCAGATGGGCGGGGTATAAATAATAAATTATTATTATTATTATTATTATTATTATTATTATTATTATTATTATTATTATTATTATTGGAGGTCTTGCAGTTGCAAGGAATGAAGTTCCCCACCTTCCCGGTGCCCATGGAATTCCTCCTCTCCAGGGTTTCCCCCACACAGTCTCAGGCTGTGAAATGAAGTGGATGGGCAGAGCAGATGAAGGTTGTACTCAGGTACAACCTTCCTCTGCTCTGTCCACCCACTTCATTTCTCTATGAGTTCTAGAACTCCAGGGAGGAGGTGAGCTGGCCACAGCAGGAGAGGGAGATTCTCTGGCTTCTTCCTCAACCAGCTTATCTGCCTCCTGGCCCCACTCCTCTGTATCCAGCCAGTCCATGACAGGCAGCAAGATATCTTGGACCAGCTCCGGATGGAGTTGTCTTGTGATAGCTGCACCTACGCGATGTACATAGTTATGAGAACAGCTCAATTAACTACCATAATTGAACAGCCTTCAAGACCCAGTAAATCTGTTCATGCTTTCCGGAGAAGGGGAGCCAAAACACCCTTTAACACCTCTTGATATTCATAAACACTGGTGTTTAACTTTCTCAAAGCTATTACCTTCACCTGAACAAGATTTTACCTTTTCTACTACTTATTAAAAGAGAGTCCCACAATTTCCATTTGATGACATAGTGTCATCCAAAATAACCAAAATATGGTTCCAACGTTTGGACAACATTCTAGAAATATAATTAAAGCCTTTCTGAAGCATTTGATTAGAATTAATTCTGAGTCCACTAACAGAGTAATAACATTTAGTGTCAATCATTTTAAAAGTGTTCTGCATCATAAGGGAGGAAAGCTATTATCAGGTCTAAGAATTAGCTGTAGTGTCAAGCAAGTAAATAGCCTGTCACACTGCTGTTAATACTGATTAAGCTCTAAGGCCCCTTTCAAAAATGAAAGAGAAGAAGAGCAGTGAGCTAAACTGGGGAAACAGCCATCCCATCCTTGACAAGCACAAGGGCATCAAGTCCCAATTTCCCTTTGCAATGTGGCTGTTATCCCCAAACCACTGTCCCCCTGTGTTAATACAGGTTTCACATTACATGGGTCAACTGGATCACATGCACAGCTCCAGATCACATGCATCAGCCCCAGTGGGCCCACAGTACTGCAACTGGAAAAACCACATAGGTCTGGAACATGAAGAATTTAAATCAGCCTCCATCAACCTGGTGCCCTCCACATGTTTTGGACTGCAATTCTCATCAGCCTCTGTACTTTTACTTCATTTACACAAGCGGCAGAACCTTCAAAGCTTATTACCACTGCTTCATCCCTCCATCTTGCTTTTATCCCCTACCTGACCTCTGTTGTTTGTCATCTCCTTTGGACCCAAACTCACATTTCATATTTCTTTCAGTCCCTAAAGTCTCAAACCTGACACTTCTCTGCTTCTGCCTGTGTGTCTTCTTCCTTGCTTTGGTGGAAACTGAATCAGCGACTCTTCAGGCTTTTGTGTCTCCTATGCCATGATATTTTCACAACAAAGTTATCAAAGTTGGGAAAATGGATCAAGATGGGATGTAACAATATTAACCTGGTTGGTCCTTTCAACCTTTGAATGTATGCTCCAGCACATTTTAGAAAATAAGAGGAGACTGATTTTGTTTGTTGGCCATGGGTGAGATCCAGCGATTTTGCTGCCAGAGGTAAATAAATTTTGCTCCATGTCCTATCTTGATGAGGCAGGGTGAAGAACTATGTTTCTTTCTCAAGCATTTTCCTGATGGTGGCTACTTTCCTTTGCTCCATCTAAGTGATCGGACCAAATATAGAGGGTAAATTCACTTGTATGGAATGCAAGGAAGAGGGCTGCAATCAATAAAACAGACTGGCCCGGCTACCCACCAGACCATGTTGTTCCAAAGGTGGGGCAGGGAGGATGATACCCTGGGGATTTTTTTCTCCTCCAATCCACAGTTGCAGGGAAGTTTGCCCCTCCCTGAGGATGACGAGGGATGAGCCATTGCAGCCAATGGGGGTGAGAGGATGTGTTCTGCTTTATAAAGTAAGCATTCCCTCCTCTTCCTCAGAGCGTTTATCCCACCCAGCCACCCAAATATGGGATTAGTCAGCTGCCTGTTAAGGAACTGAGTAACAATTTTTTGAGTTAGAAGCCAAGAACATCTATTTTCCACCACCTGCTTCGGTGAATGCCATCATTTAACCATGTGCTGCATCTGTCTTTGTCAGGGAATGGTCGGAACAGGAAGACAGAAGAGGAGGAGGGGGGATTTTTGCCCCCTTGCCTATAGTAGAGAGAAAGAGAGCTGCTATAACCATTTGAGGAGGAATTGCCTAGTTACAAGATGGTGGGTGGGACTTCCTGTTGGCACTCAGGAGGTTGTTGGGGACGGAAGAGGCGGGGCTCAGAATAGCCAATGTCTCTCTTTGTGTGTGTGGAGACATGGATTCTTGTTGTGCAACCAGATGATTGAATAAAAATGACTATAAAATATGAACTGCTTGTTATCCTTGTCTTTGATGCTACTGGAGGGGGAAAGGATCTCCATGCCTGACAGCCTTGCACCCTTCAACATTATTTTGTCTGTCCTGAATCTTTCAACATTTGGCTTTGTTGGGTGTCCCAAGTCCCCACATCGTGCATAATTTGATAGACCTCTGTCATGTCTTTTCTTACTGTGTCTTTCCTCTGAACGAAAAAGTCCCCCCCCCCCGAAGTCACTCAAAATGGCAACTATAAAAAGGGCTCATCATAACCAGTGTAGTGTAGTGGTTGGACAGTTGAACTAGGACCTGGGAGACCAGAGTTCAAATCTCCACTCATCCCTGATGCTTGCTGAGTGACCCTGGACAAGTCGCAGTCTCTCAGCCTGCTTTACAAGGTTGCTGTGAGAATCAAATGGAGATGAAGGAGAACTATGTATGCCATATCGAGATCCTTGGATTAAAGGTGGGGTATAAATGGAACAGTAAATAAATAAGGGAGGACTTTTGATTTAATAGCATTAAAAAAATATGAAGAACCCAGCATCAGAAAAGGAAGAAGGGAAAGAAGCCAGAACAATAAATGAAATAAGGTAAATGAAATGAAAAGGGAGTGTGTTCAGACATCTAAAACAGAAAGCTCCCTTGCACATTGCCACCAATCACCCCTCAGAAAGCAGAGGAACAGGGAAGAGAAGATAGTTTTAAAAAAATAAAATCCTGTGAACAAGTCATCTAATCAAAATTGCTACTTAGTTGGTGTTATATTTTGTCTGATGTGCTTATTTACCAGAAGCATTGCTCCTATGGTCCACTGCATCCTGGATATAAATTGTGCTCAGGAGAATAATGCTGCTTTCATATTCACTGAAATGAATTTCTTATCCCTGCATGTATTTTGTATAAAGTGTTTTCTATCACATACAAGCAGCTTTTGGAGCTTTCAACATCTCTTTTAAAAGGGGGGGGGGAGGAGGAAGGGAGAAGAATTACCAGTGTGTGAAAAAAGGAGAAAATGACCAATTATGTTCTGAAGAAAACAGAGATGATTGCTATGCTTAAAGTTTGTTTTTAAAGCACATATATCCTGATGCAGGCAAGAAAACCTGAGTATGCAGTTTGTCATCCTAAAACTCAGGTGGAACTTCTCCCTATGCTATATCCAAAGCAGCTTTTAAGAGAACTCTTGAGGTTTAAAAGCCATTTGTGGCACAGCAGAGAAGAGACAGTTTGCAAATGAAAATACTTTGCTGAATGCATGCAAGGGACTGTCTGGAACAGAACCAAAAGAAAGGAGACAGGAAACCCTTAGTAAGGCAGTATTTGACAGATAGGTGCTTTTAAAGGTGACCTTTTAGAAACCTGTTTTCAGAGCAGGACGAAAGATTGCAAAGCCATTCGATAGGCGGGTTAGGCACTTCATGCATTTTCCCAGATATGTCTTCTTACTTTTCCTTCCATATGCCTTATTCACTTTGAGAGTAAAATAAAATCAAGCCAATGTAAACAAAGAAGACATTTTAAATCAGGGACCTTTAGAACATAGAGAAAGTCCTGCAACTTCTGTAGGAAGAGTTTAATGGGACCTGCCTCCTGGTAAGTGAGCAAAGGATTGCAACCTAAATTTAGGGATACATTTCCCCTTTCCAGTTAACACCAAGAATGAGTCTAAAAACATGGATTAGGTACGGGTGAATCTGTCTATTTCAATTTCTCAAATTCAGTTCTCCACATTTCCACGTCAGTTGTGTGAAAATTCACCAGCCTTTTAGTGCAAATATCTCTTGATATACACATTTGTAAAAATATAATTTTGAAAAATCCGCCGAAATGGAAATTTTGAAGGATAGATCTGTTTGGGTTCACATATTGTTTCAGAAAGTACAAATTGAGCAGGCTCGCCCTTAAATGAGAACTGAATTGAATTTCTTCCTCATCGGTAGCTGGGCTGTGAGTCAATGCAATGCAACATAGAAAGTTGTGGCAAATGATCTTGTATCCATTCATTGCAAGTATCCACTCCTGACTTGTGGTTCTGTGTCCTCAGGTTGCAATGCAGTACAGGAAGAGAAGGAAGCATCACCAGGTAAGCTCACCTGGCTTTTTTTTTTTAACATATCTTTAGGCACTAGGCAAAAACATTCCTCTTCTCCCTGACTTTTGGCTAATTAGACAATCTATGGCCTTTTAAACTGTCGGAGGTATTGTTACCTTACCTTTACCTTTCTACTATGGTACTATGACTTTTTGTGTGTTTTTATATTGTAAACATCTCTGTGATTCATGGATGAAGGGTGGCATAGAAATAATAATAATAATACCGCCGCAATCTGCTCCCTTTCTCCAGCGCAATAGACAAACTTCACCTATCTTTCTAACACACATAATGAATGGGGAAGGGGTCCCACTTTACGTCCAGCAAATGAGGTTTCCAAGCTATATTTCCCCTCAGCACGAGTTATTTATCTCTCCAGAGTAGTCTACAATTGGTCTCTGCTTGTGTTCAGCAGCCGTGGAAGTCACCTGAGAAGTTTGGATGGAGCTTTGTGTCAGCAATAAGTTGGTGACATCAGTTCTCGTCTCCTTTTTTTTTAATCTGCTCCAGGTAATGTCAGAATTTATTCAGAATTTGGCCAGGATAGTGGACTCGATACAGGCAAGCCAACTGCAGGTGAAACCAGACATGACAGAACTAGTTGTTTTCAACAGGGGTGTGTGTGTGGTGCATGTGTCCTAGGGCCACCCATCATTGGTGGACTGTGGTCTTTCTTCATCATTCTAGCTCAGAGCTCTGTGTTTCCATAGATTCATTGTTGCTGCTACATTTCAAGGTTGCTGCTGTGTCCAGGAACTCTCGCCGGTGAAAAATCTGCAACTCTTTTTTAATTAGATGCAGACCTAGGGATATCAGTCATGACTTTGGCATCTCAGGGCTAAAGTACTGTAATGCACTCTGTGCATCTATGCTGCCCTTGAAGATGGGGATGTTTCAGCAGAATATTGATTCCAGCCTCGTGATGGAATGGAGCATCTGGAGCTTATTTCTGTTAGTGCTCCAGAATTCTGCACTGATTCCCTATCAGAGAGGCTATCGGTGGTATTCATCTAAGTTTTACTGAGAGTAGACCCACTAGAATGACTGAAAATGTTAGGTTCATTAATTTAATAAGGCTACTCTGAGTAAGTCTTAGTTGAATACGACGCTATGGTAGTCTACCAGGTTCTTTTTTTGATTAAGATGTTGCTGTTCCACTGGTACGACAATGATCTAAAAGCTTTCTTGTGCCCATTTCTGTTTTATTTATTTCTCATCATGATTGCTTGTGGAAACCTGCAAATTAGACCTTGGGGACAGGGGACAGGCTGAACATCTATCTGAGCTGAAGGTACCTGTCAGCACTCTTCTGTGTCACTCTCTCTGTGATGCATATTCCTATATGCATTCCCATCCATACATTCATGCACAACTAGAGCTGGATCAGGATTTGTAAAAGCAAATGAGCAGCATAAAGAAGCAAGCCAATCATTTCAGGTTTCTTGCTGACCTTCTCTGGCAGGGGTCAGCAAACTTTTTCAGCAGGGAGCCAGTCCACTGTCCCTCAGACCTTGTTGGGGGCAAGACTGTATTTTGAAGGGGGGGTGAACAAATTCTTATGCCCCACAAATAACTCAGAGATGCATTTTAAATAAAAGCACACATCCTGCTCATGTAAAAAGCCCAGGCAGGACCCACAAATAACGCAGAGATGCATTTTAAATAAAAGGACACATTCTACTCATGTAAAAACACGCTAATTCCTGGACCGTCCGCATGCCAAATTGAGAAGGCAATTGGGCTGGATCCGGCCCCCGGGCCTTAGTTTGCCTACCCATGTTCTCTGGGATAGTTTAGGTGCTTCAAACCGCATGTGCTCACACAGGCAAGGGCAATGCATCAATGAAATGTGGGTAGGGGGCATGTTTGTGGTGCAACAAGCAACATTGTGCATGCCTTTGCACATGGGGCAAGCAGCAGGAGCAAGCAGATTGGGAGCCTGGGGCAGCATGCATGCCCTGAGCCCAGGGGTGGGGCCAGCCGGGGCAGGATGCTCTGCAGGGCCTCCAAGGAGTCTGCCTGCCTCTTCCCACTCAGTCGCCCTAGAGCTGAGAGGGAGGTGGCAGGCGGATTGTTTGGGGCAGCGCGGAGCCTGCGGGCACCCAAGCCACCACGTCACTCCCAGGAGAGACGCTTGGCTCAGGCGTGCTGCAAGCCCCATGGTGAATGCCGCCCAGCATTTTGTCACCCCCCTCAGTGGTGACACCCGGTCTGGTCCACCCCCACCGCCCTCCCTTTCTCCACCCCTGGCAAACAGAAGCCTTTTTGGAAAGCAAGGATGTTCAAGAGCATGGGGAAGTAAAGTGGAACGGTCCAGAGAAAGAGGTAAATATTGTAGATCCCTAATGTAGGGATCTGACATATTTCAGATCAGACTATTTATCTACCCAGCCCAGTATTGTTGGTTTTGGTTGACAACAGTCCTCCACGGTTTCAAGGAGAGTTCTGCCACATCACCTTCTACCTAATTTGTTTAACTGGAGATGCCAGTGATGGAACCTAGAATGGAAAAGGCCCATAGCAGAGCTAGAGAATTTGCTTTTCATGCAGGAGATCCCAGGTTTAATCCCCATTTCCACACAGGGCTGGGAGAGAACCCTGCCTGAAACACTGGAGAATGACTGCCAGTCAGTGTGAACAATCTGGAGCTAAATGGACCAATGGTTTTGACTCAAGATAAGGTAAATTCCTATGTTCCTACAGATCTTCCAAGTGTCCCTATTTTCCAGGGACAGTCTCAGATTCACAGAAGCCATCCTGGTTTCTGATTTGATCCCTTCTTTTGAATGTCCTGACATTTGAATGTCCTGCTTTTCCTTAGGATGTCCCTATTTTCATCGCAGAAATATTGGAGGGTATGGAATAAGCTATCCCTATTTTCATTGGAGAAATGTTCGAGGGGATGTCTCTATTTTCACTGGAGAAATTTCGGAGGCTATGGACTAAGATGTCCCTGTTTTCCTTGGAGGGTATGCTATGGGTTCCTAAGACTCCAACTAGTTCCCACTGAACTGTGGGAGAAGGTGACCACACCCAGAGAAGGGTGGAGCATCTTTTACAGATTAGGCATGTCAGAGACAGACTACATACACCATAGGGACATCCAATGAAGCTGATTATTGGAAGATTCAGGATAGAGAAAAGCAAGTACTTTTCTCTACACAGCACATAGTTAAACCACTGCATAGCATTTGCTCCCACAAGATGTAATGGCCACCAACTTAGAAGGCTTTAAAAGAGAGACTATTTTCATAGAGGCTCGATCTCATAGAGTTGCTCTCCAAGCCAAGGAGATAGGTAACTATACAACCTTTAGAAGACATCTGAAAGCAGTTCTGTGCAGGGAAGTTTCTTTAATGTTTAGTGTTTTATTATGTTTTTATATCTGTTGAAAGCTGCCCAGAGCGGCTGGGGCAACCCAGTCAGATGGGTGGGGTATTATTATTATTATTGAACAGGACATTCCTATTTTCATCAGGAAAATGTTGGAGGGTGTGTTCCTATCCTCTGCATATTAAGCATGTGCTCTACCACTGAACTATGGCCCATTAAAAGCAAGAGAATGGGACTATGTTGCAACTTCCTTTATGTGAATCGCTATGGGCCTTTGGGTGTACCTGGAAGGGTGAAAATGCAACTTTTTTGTTTGCTTCTTTGGTAACCTTTGGATAAAACTGCAAGGGCAGTTACAGCATTCAGGTTAGAGGCCTTTTGAAAATATTTCACAGGCGGAAAAATCTTTACAGCACTATGTGGATTTCACTTTGCTTATAACCTTTGTCCTAAGGAGAAGAAGAAGGCAGAAAAAATATATATCCATACACACACTGAAAAGGCTGGCAGCACCCAGAATGGCAAAATCCAACTCACAGATTCATATGTTTATATGTCACTTCATTGACTGAATTAAATAAGCTGGAGCAGCCACGTTCTTTCAAGATCTTGTTTTGGTACACCGTGTGGATGAGAATATACATAAGCCCTTAAAAAGCAGGACTCTTCACATTTCAGATCTGGACATTATAAATAAGTAACAAGAAATACTGAAACCAGAGACATTTACCAGGTTGTATATTTTAAGTGCCAAAACAATCACACTCACCCTTTTTTCTGATACTTGTATTTATCAGCTCAACCTTCATTATGCACCACAAACTTAACAACCTAATTTTGCAATCCATTTCCATCCATGAAAATGAAAACCACAAAGTGTGTGCAAGGCCAATTTTGCTTCCTCCACATCATAGCAAGCATTTCCCTGTAAGTTACATTTTTTTCTGAAATACTGTGGGTTATTCCATGCAATCAATCTACAGACAGTCTGTCTCACACACAGCAGAGTTCAGGCATGGTCACCAAATCTGCTAGTTAAAATGTGCATGGGGAATAGTGCCCCTGACCTTTGTTTCGGGAACCCAGATCCCTGCCACATAATCTAACAAAATATCTCCATTAACTGACAATTTATATTCCCTTTGTAGACAAGCTTCTGGTTGGAAGAAACCTACACTCAGCTTTTTTATATATTAAAGCAAAACATCTTCTGTTAAGTTTCATGGAAACCTTCCCTACCTGCCTACCCAACTGCAAAGTATTGAATCTGGGGTTTGCTTACTTGTTGGGAACAAGCTCCATTGAATACAGTATGACTAAACACCCACAGAATTAAAAACATAAGAAGAGCCTGCTAGATCAAGCCAATGGCCCATCTAATCCAGTACCCTGTTTTCACAGCAGCCAACCAGGGAAACCTACAAGCAGGAGCTGAGCACAAGAGCACCGCCCCCCCACAAAAATTCAAAACAGCGCATGAACAGCCTCAATAAAGAACTGAAGTTTATACAATGCCTCTATAACACAAGTAACCACAGTCTGGCAGGCAACCTGGCAATGGGAATATTACACCTGTAAAGATCATACCAGCAGTAGAGGAATTCTGATTTTATCTTTCCAAAAGAGTCTGTTTCTCATTTCTTCAACTGCTCTGTTAGGCTGTGTTCACAAAACAGTCCTTCAGTTCATTAGATGTACTTCAAGTCACCAGCATTCCTTGTGCTCATTCACATAAAGGAATAACTAATTAAAAATGACTATTACTCATACTTAACTCTAAGCACAGCCACAAGGTCTCCTGATTAGGCACATAACTGTCAACATTTCTTTTTTTAGAGGGAAATTCCCTTATTCTGAATAGGATTCCTCTCAAGAAAAGGGAAAAGTTGACAGCTATGATTAGGCATTTGGTTTGTGATGTTGAATGTTGTCTGTTAAATCTGTTCTATCCTGTTTCCCCTTTGTTTAAACCAATTCATGAACCAAGAACTTATACACTGACCGCTAATAATGGACCATATGTTGTAGATATCACTCCACATTTATTACGCTATTTTTGTGATATACAAATGGCATGAGAAAACTTGGTATACTGATTTGTATAACATTCTTCTTCTTTATAAATCACAATAAAAAGTTATTCAAAAAGGGGGGGGGGGAGAACACTCCCAACCCCATATGGTTCACATAAACTAAAATTTAGAAGCAATAGTGCCTCTGATTAGTGGGGAGAGAATAGCCAGCATGGCTTGTAGCCATCGATAGCCTTATCGTCCATCAGCTTCACTCCCACCCTCCAATGTAGTAAAGTCTTTGATTTATTGGCCACATCCAGACCATCACTACCTCCAAGCACCTTTCTAGCATCTCAGGCCCCTCTCCTGATTCACATGGAACAGAGAGATGTAAGATTATTAGGAGGTGGGACAATTAAGGGACAGAAAACTGGGTGTTCATGTACAAGATTTTCAGTAGACAATATGTATGTGGATTGGAGGCATAAAGAAAGAACAGGCATTCACTTAAGGTATTCTGCCCCGCCCCACTAAAATGGCTTTTAATATATATCTTCATTTCCAAAGCTGTTCTAATTGCCCCTTGAGAAGTCCTACATATGTTCTGATTGATGGGAAATAGCTGTTTAAGTGCTTGAACTAAATAAGATGGAGTGAGGAAAAGAATCATGACTTTCCTAATGGAATGCTTTTCTTTAGACTTGTCCATGAAAGGAAAGAAATATTCAGATTAATGTACAGGTTCACACCTACAACGTGTAAGTGTTCTCAGTCCAAGCAAAGCTAGCAATTGCTGGCATATCCTTGAACATCCACAAGGATGTTCAAACAAGGACAGCCATCTTGTCCTATTAGATATTTGTGTCTTTAGACTGAATCAATGTCTTCTCAAGCCTTACACAGATATTTGACACGAGGGGGGCTGTGGGGAAAGGCTTGCTAGCTTCATCCCCATCACCCTTCAGGTCACCACCTGATGTTGCAATATTGTAGTTTGCTAGAGCTAGTTAGACTACAAATATAGGCAACAACAGATTTACGCACATCTGATTGAGGCAGGAGTGCAACTGCACACATCACGGCGACCCAGAAGTGGCCGGAAAAGGGAGCATAACAGAGAAGGGAGTGTCATGAACGTAATGCCTGCACAAATTGGTCATTGCCTATAGTTTCTTCCAGTAACTGGGGGGAAAAACAGTTTTGGTTTTCTTTATTTATTTAAGTCCTTGACCAATTCCCCCCCCCCCGCTGCATAGGAGACTACAGTACGCATCACACAATGGTACAGACTAAAAGCCTATCTAGTTCAGCATCTTGTTCTCACAGTTCCCAACCAGATGCCCAGGGGAAACCTACAAGCAGGACCTGATTGCAACAGGACTCTCCCTAATTGTGACTCCCAGAAACTGCTATGTAGTTGCCTCCAACACAGAAAGTAGACCATAACCATCATGCCTAGTTACTGAGAGCCTTACTCTCCATGAATTTGCCAAATCCAGCCTTTCTCAACCTGTGGGTCCCCAGATGTTGTTCGACTACAACTCCCATCATGCCTAGCTAGCACGGCCAGAGCTCAGGGATGATGGGAGTTGTAGTCCAACAACATCTGGGGACCCACAGGTTGAGAACTGTTGGCCTAATCCATTTTAATGCCACCTAAGTGACCATCACTGTACAAAGTGGGAGCAAATTCCTTGCTTTAACCATGCTATGTGAGAAGGAGTATTTTTAGTTTTTAGCATCAATTGCAATACACTGTTGAGGTTGTTGCTGAGCAATCTATAGTCTTGTCCTAAAACAGATGACTCATCACTCATATTAGAAAAGCGCCTACAAATCCAACATGAAGAAAATGTTCTCTATAGTGTTCATGATTTTAGGGCCTTGGAAGTCTAATACTGTCGAGAACTAGGGTTTTAATCATTTTTGAATGTGCGATGTATATGTATAAAAAGTAATGTCATGCATAGCTCTCTTACGCTATGACACCTGCAGCTTAAGATCTCAGATTGACTACTCTGAAGGTTTATGTTGTGTGTGGTGAACAGAGCAAAGCCAGGGCCTCACAGGCTCTGCAAGCTGTTGCCAAAGGAAGCCCATCTACTTTCTTCTCTTATGGCCTTCTGCCAGCATGCAAATACATTTTGTTCAGACAGCCCTTAGACCTCTTTCACTCACTTTTTATTGTTACAGTAAACGTTGCCGTTTGTTCAAGTGCCTGTGTTTTTTATATACATTTTTATTTTATTGATGATTTGTCTGCATTTCTTATGTTTCGATTTTTGCTTTAGTTCAAATTCTACTGGTGTTAGCTACTTTGAGCATCATTTGGTAGAAAGGGAGGAATTGGATGCACATGCAACAAAAACAGCTATTATTATTATTATTATTATTATTATTATTATTATTATTGGGGTGCTTGGAAGTCAGGCAGATGCCTTCTCCTGAATGAAGCTTCTTTCTGTCTTAGCTGAGGGGGCTGGAAAATACAGCACATTTCAATATTTACCCACAGAGTTCAATGCGACTTATTTCCAGGTAACTGTGTACAGGGACTAAAGACACAGTCCTATATTTGCTGGTGAGCACTGTGCTTGCTAGCAGATGACTCGATCCTTTTTTTGCTTCACAGAAAGTCAGCTGATGAGTTAAACCTGTGTAACAGGATAAGTTTCAAGCAAAAAGCTAGCAGAGGAGAGAAGAGAAACAGAAATTACAGGAGACAGTGCTGCGGTGTAAGAAGGAGGCCCCTGACCTCTTTTGATCATTAGAACTGAAGCAAGTTGCTAGGTCAACTCCTTACCCTGAATTGCCATCCCCACCCCCCACCCCCCGCTTTATTAGCACAAGTTCGCAAACTGCTTTCCAGGAAAAAAGAAGAAGTTGGAGCACATACAGAGAAACTAAAAAAAAGGAAAATACTGAATATATTATCCGAGGTCAAATTTTGAAATGCCTCCAGAGAAAGTAAGAAAAACGGAGGAAGTTATCTCATTTATATACATCTCTATTTATTTTCATGCTGCTACAACACTTTTGCCAGATATTGAGGGTTCCTTATTTACATGGGAACAAAGGAAAATTATGGAGTGCCTCACCAGAAGTGTCGGGATAGTCTTCAAAGATTTAACCTTGAGGCTGTATGTCAGGCAAGACCATTTGCAGAGTCCTCAATTCTGGTTCCTCATCCTTCCTGCCAAAGCTAGATCTACACAGCTATAAAGAACGCTTTGAAAACGCTCTGCGAATTATAATTTTTTTGTAAAATTCACAATTGAAAATATCACTGGGTTGTGATTTCAGCTCTACAGTGCCATCTGGTGTCACAGTGTTATAACACATTTATAACGCTGTATTTTGATTAATGTAGCTGAATCCCAAGTTACTCATCATAGCTTGTCCTCCTCTTATGCCTGTTAGATATGTTGAATGGCAAGCTGACTTTTTGGATGGGGGCAGTGGTGGCTGTTGCGGCTGTCGCTCCTGGAATCCATGTCAATCTCCCTTCCCCTCCTCAGCCCCAAACCGCTGGGCTCTTCACACCTGCCAGCTCTGAGGGAGGACTTGGTGCGCATTCCACCGCCACTGCCGATAGGAAGCCAAGAGTGAGGGTCACCACTGGCTCCTCCTCCTGGCCAATGACAAAGGCCAAGGGTTCTCACCCTTGGAGAGGAGGAGCCATCAGTCACTGCATTCAGCTCTGCCCCTGATTTCTCCTGAAATGCAGCACAATGTGTGCTGCATGCATGATGTCACACATGTGAGGTTGTGCATTGTGTGTGTGATGTCACACATGCAACGACGGCCTCCTCAATCTTTGGTGCAAGTTGGTACCTCTCTGCAGAGTGTTCAGTTTGGCTGCATCTGCCTATTCTCCCGCTGGTTGGAGGTACATGCAGCCATTGTGAAGTGCAGGGTTGTTTCAAAGCGCTTTTGCCAGCAACCCCAAACCTCTCTTTCTTTTTTAATTTAGTTACTGACCCATAGAAGGACCTGTCCTCTTATTGCAGGACTTCAGGTCTGTTACATTGTCAAAAGGTTTTCAGGAGTCCAGGGATATGGTTAGCCCTATTTATGTGCTTTCCAAGATTTCTAACAGTTTAGTGAATCAAAGCTTCCCTTTTCAGAAGCTCTATAGATTTGTCTTCAGCAAGATTTATTATGCATTTAACTATTCTAGCTTTAATAATGCCACCAATTTACTTGCAGAAGAACTTAGAGGCACAAGTCTATAATTCCCTGGATCTCCTCTGGGAAGGATACTTTATATCTCTGACCCTCCAGTTCTCTTGTCAGGAGGCTGGTTTTAATAATATGTCACATATTGTTGTTAAAAGTTTAGTAATTTCCCATCTGAGTTCTTTAAGAACACTCTGGTGAATGTCATATGTCCCTGATGACTTGAATCCAGGCAGCAGCTTGAGAGGGGAGGAGTTCAGCAGGCAGCTGCTGCATAAAGGTCCAGTCAAGAGGATGGTGGAATCTGAATTAATCGCCCAAGCAACTGAGCACAGGGAGTGTTTGGGCCAGTAGGCATGAGCTGTGGTTCTACCATCAAGGCTACAGGGATATGACACGAGTGGTTTTTCCCTACGGCACAAGCTGTCACTTATGTGTTGTTTTTACCTGTATGGGCCAATGGCCGTAATAAATGAAATGAATGGATATGACACGAGCTGGTGAGCAGCAGGTGTCTGACTGGAGAAGTCGGTATCAATAAGACTTCTGGATGCTGCCAGTAATTGAAGCCATTCAAGACTCCTTTGCAAGTCTGGCAGAAAGCCCCCTAAAAGAATGAAGAGGTGGAGGGAGAATATGGTATAACTTGTGCATTGTGCAGTGTAGATCTGGTACATCTGTGGTCCTGGAGCTCAAAAAGGCTCTACCCTCCATTACTACACCTCTACCACAGGGAGGGACACTGCAGATGATACTCTCAGAAGTCCCAAACTTTCTGATTTGTCATTTACCAAGCATCAGCACTGCATGTTGTGTCCACACAGAATAGCAGATATTAACAGGAGACTTAAATTATCCCTATGACTTTCTGAGCAGTTGTACTTTCCATTTCCAAGAAATAAGTTCTCTCTGCTACAATCAGCATGATCAACTCATCCTAAGAAGTGGCATTAAGAGTCCTGAGTTCCATCTTTGATTCACTACCTTTCTGATTCTCCATAATAACATGGGGAGCCATCATTTCTCAACAGGTCCTTTGTTGCCACCACAGCATCAATCATTCTCAGGTTTCCAGTTCAGTTACTCGGGATCCTCAGGGCTCTATTGTTAATCTTCATTAATATATTACTGACTTTCATAACCAATTTACTTTTGATTCTGTATAAATCAAGGCTGGTAACAGAGGACATTCTCATTTCTCTTTGTGACTGCCACTGACTTTGGATTTGAGGAACATCATCACTGTAATCACTCAGAGTGCCTTGAAAATGCCAGTCTTGTCAGGATGAAATTGGCAATTGCAATTCAATCATTATAACAAAAAGAAAGTCTCTCCAGTTCAAAAACTTTTGTTTGTCTCCCTTCTAATTTTCTCAAAGATGCAGGCGTGAAGTGTGATTATAACTTAGCAATATGAATTTTGCCAGCATCCATTATTGAATGAGGATGCCACAGGTACTTTTGACAACAACAACAAGCACTTGTTGTTCATATTACTTCAGCAGTATCTTTGTTACTTTCTCTTTGGAAGTGATGCTCTGCAGTATCCCAGCATAGCAGATCATTACTTTCACCCTCATTCCATAGCAACAAAGGTTTGCTGTCTGACAAAGGAAGAGGCTGTAACTCTATACACACTTATATAGAAATCAGCCCCATTTTACTCAAGGGGGTTTACTTCTGAGCAGATATGTATACGATTGCACTGAAAGAGTACAGCCATTGATCCAATTCTCTTTGAGAATCCCTGCTTTCATTTTGCCAAGATAAGCTTGAGTAATGTCCACACATGGGGCCTCAGCTATGGAGGGTTATGTTCTCTGCCAGCAGTGGGGAATCTCCAGCTATGGGTCTAATAATTAGTCTCCCTAGGCCTCCTCCTTTGACCCACAAGGCTCTTTTGAGATGTCAGGTGTGAGGCAGTTAAACACCTGGCTCTGCCAAAGGAGGGTTTGCAGCGGATAGGCAGCACCTGTAAAGTTCATGCAAAGCATTGTGCACAGGACTTCACAAGACCCAGCAATCAGTTGATCATCAACAATACCCATCAACATGGATGGATTTCAAAAGAAGATTGGACCAATTCATGGAAACTAAGGCTATCAACGGCTAATAACCATAATGGCTCTGCCTCCAGGGTAAGAGGCAGTAATGCTTCTGAATCCACAGGAGGGATTCTTGTGCTTGGCTCCTACCTCAGTGTTCCCCCCAGGCACTGTAAAACAAGATGCTGGACTAGATGGGTCACTGGCCTGATATACCAGGCTCCCCTTATGCTGATGGTTAGGTATTGGAGAGCACTGTGTAACACCAGAAGTCAGGCATGGTATATAGAAGTAAAATAGATAAAATATATCAGAGGGGAGGGGAAAATGGAAATAGGAGAGGTTGGGGGAAGGTTTCAGGCTTCAGGGAATCAGCTTCCTCCCCCTGTGGCAGTAGATAAGCAGAACAAAGGAAAAGGAGTCTTCTTACCAGTTAGAAACTTTAATAATCACAGCAAGAGAACAAAGAACACACCTGCTAGAAATGGCAATGTTCCCAATTAAGTTCCCTCCCCCCTCCATCCCTATCAAACTACGTCACTACTACGTCTTGTAATCTGAGCTTGTACCCTCTGCGCTTTTTGTTCTAACAGTCTCTGAGTTCTCTGTGTCTTTGGAGAAGGGGGTGAATGCTGTCCAGAGACTGTGAATGTTAACCCTCTCCCAGTGCTTCTTCTCCATCCAGTATTTCCCAGCTTCTGCCTTCTGAACTATGCCCCCTGCAAACCACTGTTCCAAATCTATACTGTCCTCCTGCTCCTGGGAAGATTCAGGATGAGGAGGAGGGTCTGGCTCCCACCATTCTTTCTCAGTGAGCCCTCCTCAGCATGGTCCCTGACAGAAGGTGTTCAATTTTTTAAAATGAGAAATATTCCCAAGGAGTTTTTGAAAGTGAAGATAGATGAAACAACATGAAAGTTGAGAAAAAGGAATTCTACATCATCTTGGATCTCATACATTAGTTGTCACAGCAATAGAAATGTATGAGGAGAGTGGAAATAATAGATATAAAATGGAGGTTTCAGTAAAAGGAAAGGGATGTAGAAAGACAGAAGAAAGTATAAGTAAGAGGGTTGAGAAATACAAAAAAGTAAGCCCGCAAAATGTATACTGAATATAAAAGCAGCAACAGAATGAAGAACAGAAATGAGGATTGTGTAAACCAATAGGGAAGACATTTCAATAATTCAGACATGAAACTACCAAAGAGACAATCAGAGTAAGAGCAGTATCAACAAAGAGAAATAATCAGATTTAAGAGGTCATGTATAGATGGAAGCACATTTTAGCAACATCTTGAGTCTGAGGAGTTAAGATAAAAATTACACCTGTATTACATTGTCTAGGCAGGAGGAAAGGGCAGCGAGATTGTCAAAGTCACATGTGAAGAAACAGATAAATGTGTGGAAAATCAAGAAATGCGGTTTTTATGAAGATTCGTTTCACAAATGTGAAATCCAAAATGGAAAGAAAACAATTAGAATACAAATGAGGGATTTATTTAATCAGAAAATGTAAAGATTTTAACCAGCACGCAGCCTAGTCTATGTCCCGGTGTGGTCTGTAGGACTTTATTTCAGGTAATGCACAGATGGTGAGGACATTTTTCATATATGATGCTCTGGATAAGCAAAGAAATATGCAAGGACAACATCTCTTCTCCCCACTTATTCCCTACAATCAGGGTGATGCTATATTCTGTAAGTAGTAGAAAAAACTCTTAATACAGTTATTTCTCCCATGCTTGATTTCAGACTAGGATAACAACAAATTGTTGCTGTGAGTGAATTGGTCCTGTTTCTACAAAGACTATTCTACTAGGTTTCCTTGATGGTGATGTGGTAAGCTGAGTCTCCTCTTACAGACATGTATTAGGGCTCTGAGGTAATTTGTGGGGGGTTTTCTGAGGTTTTTTGAAAGGTGTCAAAGAATCAACCTCACACTGACCACAGTCTGTGAACGTTCCTTTATGATACAATACGATACGATACGATACAATACAATAAACTTTATTGTCATTGTCCCATACAGAACAACAGAATTGAAAAATCTACATCAGACATTCACAAACCAACAAGCCTGCAATCCCAACTATCCCAGCCTAGTTAGCCCCTAAAAGCTCCGATACCCCATAATTGAATACAATATACTCATATAGAGACTACCTTACACTGTGTTTAAAACCAAAATCGCATTTGAATAGAAACTTTGTTCACTCGATAAATTGCATTCCAGTCCAGCGAGCCCTAAATAAGATGCATGCAGCCTGGATTTGATGTAATGCCGTTTTAGTTGCTAAGCAACTGGTATTATGGGTTTGTAACCCCTTGCCCCCATCTGATGTTGACAATCAAGTAGGAGAACTCATAGAACTGGCCTCTTGAGAATATATGACTGAACACCTTCCACAAATTTTGTAGAATATAACTGCAATGACCTGGAAGTTGAATTCCATTCTTTGTTGTTGTTGTTTTTAAATGCACTGCCCACCATTTTGTTTCCTTTTATCGTCTTTTATCATTTTCCTTACCTTCCTACTTGTCTGATGAAAAACAGAAGCCTAGATTTTCAATAACTGCAAGATCTAACAGCAGGGAAATCGTTAAAATTCTCAGAACCCCCTTCTCTTCCTCTAAAGTTTTGTCTACCTAAAGGGATGGGTTTCTCCTTGTTCAAACCTTCAAGTTACAGTTATAAATTTCCACCTTCATTTTTAAAAAATCATATATTGTTAGGAGGGTTCAAAATAGGGTCACTGAGGGTTATAGCCTGGAAAGGGCGTGTGTACAGAGAATCATGAGAGTTGTGGGCTCCCATAAGCACTTGTTTCTGAGCACAATTCAAAGTGTTGGTGCTGACCTTTAAAGCCCTAAAGGGCCTCGGTCCAGTATACCTGAAGGAGCATCTCCACCCCCATCATCCAGCCCAGACGCTGAGGTCCAGCGCCGAGGGCCTTCTGGAAGTTCCCTCATTGCGAGAAGCAAAGCTACAGGGAACCAGGCAGAGGGCCTTCTCGGTAGTGGCGCCCACCCTGTGGAACGCCCTCCCACCAGATGTCAAAGAGATAAACAACTACCTGACATTTAGAAGACATCTGAAGGCAGCCCAGTTCAGGGAAGTTTTTAATATGTGACATTTTAATGTATTTTTAATCTTTGTTGGAAGCCGCCCAGAGTGGCTGGGGAAACCCAGCCAGATGGGTGGGGTACAAATAATAACTTGTTGTTGTCTGTTGTTGTTTGGCCACTGTGAGGAAAGGATACCAGACTAGATGGGCCAGTGGTCTGATACAGCAGACTCTTTTTATGTGCTTATGCTGATGAAAAATGTCTGGTTCACATTATAAGATCAAGATCTCCCTTGGGCAGGCAGGGATGCAGTGGGTGGGGGAATCCTATTGGCATATGTAGCAGAGTTGTGCCAAAGTTCAATCTTTTGGAAACACGCGATTACAAAGCACAGTAAACTTAGAGGTTAGAAAATGTGATCCTGTATCCTAAAGTAGGTATGTTGTCTATTTTTGATAAAGGTAATGTGAATGTTGTTTGTAAACAGTTACTTGTATATCACCTGGTAGTCGCTTGATTAGTAATTGCTCAGAGATGGAAAGCGGCCTCAGATTACACTGACAGTAATTGGGTCAAGAAAGTTACCATATTTTTCCGTGTATAACACGCCCTCATGTATAAGATGCCCCCTATTTTTGGGAACTACAAATTAAGAAAATGGGGGGAGATTGCTCAGAGATGTTGAGCTTTTTTGAGGTAGGGTGGCCCTCAGTTGCTGAGCTTTTTTTTTAGGGGGAATTGCAGAAAATCGCTCTGCTGCATGACCAGCTGACGCAGCAGTGGCCAATCAGCAGCAGTCCTTGCCCAAGCCACCAATAACATGCCCTATAGCCACTGAAATCTCCGGCTCGCGGCTCGCGGCAGCAGCCAATCACACATCCCCCCTATGCACTATCTGTGTTTAAGATGAGCCCAAAATTTTAACCTTATTTTTTAGTTAAAAAAAACCCTTGTCTAATATATGGAATAGTACAGTATGTTCATTTCAGTATGTGCTATTTCAGAAAATTTGACCTGGAATCTTTGCGCAGCTAGTGGGAGAGGTAGCTGCACCTCTCTTTGGGGGTTATTCAGTTATTACATGACAATGCAACCACACAGGTGGCAAATTTCCTTCAAAATAAGATTTCATTTGGTGATGTCTGTAAGCAGGCTAGACATTTTTTTCTCTTCTTTCCTTTGCTGTTTAAAGTAAGCTGTCTTTTTACACCCCACTGATAACTTTGGGGGGGCGCTAGGGGCGCCTTGGAAGATGGCGGATATTAACATCTATCCAGCTTGCACGAGGTAATTACAGGCTGATTATGGGGAGTAAATCAGTCTCCCTAACATCTCTCCAGGGGGGAGAGATGCAGTTTTCACCCGCTGTAGCCATAAATCACCCCCGAGTTCGGAAGAAGGAGGGGGTGAGGCACTGGGTGCACAACCCTCGGCGAGTCTCGGAACTCCTCCGAAGCTACTTCCAGGAGCGAAACTAGTTGCGTTACTTAAAAGAAAAAAAATTGGCGAAAGATAACACACATGCTTCAAGAGAGGCAGGAGGTTTTTACCTGCTAACAATTTTACCAATGAAATGAAGAAGACTGAGACGGAAGACTACATCAAACTACAGAAAAGCTGGTATGTGGAATGGAGAGCAACGGAACTGAAGGGGGGGGAAATGACTTTTTATCTTTTTTTTGCTCTATGTGATTAACTAATAACCCCCCCTCTAGAAGATCCGTCACAGCAACTAATTGACAAATGGGACTAAAAATGAACTGTGTGGGAATAATATAATATAATAAATTTAAAGGTTTTACTCTGTAAAGGATTTGGATGAAGAAGGGCTCTCTTTGTGACGCAGTTAGAATTGAGACTGGATACGAGACCTGTGTTGCAGGAGGTTTGGTCTTGGGGAGGGCGAGCCGAAGATTTATTACTTTTGATGAGATTGCGAACTGGAAGGGGCAGGCCTCCTGGGAAAAGACTAATTTATGATGCAACAGGTCGGGAAGGCTAAAGAGCGAGCTTTGAGACTGTATTTCATTGGAATGACAAGATGGCGATTGCTTGCTCGAGCGGAAATGCCTGGTCTATTGGAATTTACGAGAGAGCAGTACAAAGTCCACACAGAACTACAAATAAGACTGTTTTTTCAACCCACTTGCGGAGCAATTCGGAGGCAAAGGAAAAGGAAAATGTGTAACGACAAGGGTTGAGAAGAGGCAACTGGAAATATCATTCTTAATATGAAAGTAGCAGAAAACAGTTGAGGATTGGACTCCTCCCGATCGAGAAGCATGGGTACCCCCCACAAAAAGAATTTATAATTTGGAAAACAATTGGATTATATGATATGTATTGTTATAATTTGGATTAATTGGTTTGATGTGTTTAATTTGGTGATATGAAACTTCATTAAAATTATTTTTTTAAAAAGATAACTTTTAACTCTGTTCTATTTACTTTTGATTTTTTACTTTAGGATTTATCATCAAAAGCTTCTCATACTGAATTTGCATTTTTTATTGTTACTACCAGTCCTTTTTCTCATTTATATTGTTTGTTCTACTGTTTAATGAAATTGCTTTTAAACAAAGCCTACTCCCCAAAGCAGAGTAATTGATCAGCAAGGTCTTTAAGTATGTGCTCTATAGAATGAAGTTCTTTAAAGATACACTGAGAGGAAAATCCTCATTAAAACTTATACTCTTTCAATAGATTTTGCATTTTAACCTTCCTAACCTAGTACGGTTGCTGTGGACATTTGCAAAACTTATTTAAAGCAAGCATGGACTGTGTACCCTTTTAAAGATTGGAAGATCAGTTGTCTTGTGGTACTTCACCTCCCTCCTTTTGTTGTTGTTGTATTAGTAGCAGTAAAAATAGTATTTAACTTAGGAAGCTACCAGGAATGCACTTTAGCCTTATCGAAATGAAAGGGGCAAGTGAAACTATCAAAGCCTATGTATTTGGAAAACAACAACAAACCCTTTTAGAGAACACTAGGTTATTTCCATTATTTACTGTGAGCACATTTCACCAAGTCATTTTTGGCAGTTTCTTGTTTACTTTCTCTTCAGTTAATACTGTGGGGTCCAACCTACCTCGGTAACTTTTAGGAATGTGAGGCCAATGAAATCCCCTCCCTTTCCCCCATTAAACTTATTTCATTCTGAAGTAATTTAAATAAAATCCTTTTATTTCTGGATTGATGCAGTGTAAACCAAAGGTGAAGATAGGAAACTGGCCATTTCTCTGGTCTTTATGACCAGAATGCCCCCTTCCTATCAAAGGTGCATGCACAACTCCCTGTCAGTTCATATACATAGCAGAGGTCAGAAAACCCCATTCTCGCATTAATATTTTGCAGTTAATGTACTAGTGATCTAATTATTTTGGGCTTTTCTTGAAAATTAAAGTAACCATGTTGGCCCCTTTTAATACTTTGTGTCTGAAGACGATTTTCTCATTATGTTCCTGATCTTTCTCTCTTTTGCTCCTTGTTATCTTAACTGTTTGTAAATTAACTTTAGATGAACATACTATTTTTATTTCGCAGGGTGATTGGGCTGTAATTTTATCATCAAGCATGTTTAATACTAATTACCAAACCCTATTTAGATCATTTTAAGAAACAAGATGAATGGGTCAATGATTACATACAATACATAAAAAAGACAGTTTCTTTTCTTTTCTAAAGGTCTATTTCTGAGCTGCAGAAGCAATGTTAAAATACATGCTTATGAGCTTGTACAATGTGCATAATGGAAAAGGGTGTCCCAAATGTTTTTATATATATATATATATATATATATATATATATATATATATGAATATTTGATATGCCCTTCACAAGCTTAACATGAATAAACAATAAAGAAATAAAGAAAAGGTAATGCATCAACAGAAGTATAATGTCCTGATCAAGGGAAGTAATAGTCCTGCTCTACTCTCCCTAGGTTAAACATCAGGAGTACTGTGTCCACTTCGGGGCTGAGAGGAGATTATTAAGAGACATTTAGAAAAGTGCTTTCACTTCTAGAAAAAGGGAGAAAATGTATAGACTAAGAAAGGTGGGTGTAACGTTCTGGTCCCATGTGTCAAGGCAAGTCAGTTGTTTCAGCACCAACGATAGCACCAAGTAAACAACTTCCCTCAATAAGAGGCGAACTCAAGGCTTTGGGGCCTCTGCCTCCCATCTACTTTTCATAGGATCCACACACTTTCAGAGAACCAGTCTGCTCTGGGCCAGCTGTCTAATCTGCAGACTTGCACTTCTCCTGTACTCCATGGCCTCTTCCTGATATGCTCCCTGTGCTATTGAAACAGTGAATTAGAGTATGAGGCACTCCGTTCCATTGGTTCTTGCTTCAGGGACCAGATCAGTCTTTTACCTACAGTGGTGAACTACCCCAATTTAGATCCTGGGTTTCCCCCCCTACATAATATAGGAGGGCCCTTTTATTGTGTTCACTGAGGGTGTGTGTGTAGACCATTGGTCCATCTAGCCCAGAAATGCTGAGGCTGACTCGCAGCAGTTCTCCAGTAATTTGGGTGGGCGTCTCTCCCAGTTCTAATTGTACATGCTGAGTATTGGGACCTTCTGCATGCAAAGAATGAGCTCCACCACTAAGCTGGAGCCCTTACTCAAACAGATACAGCTCTATCTATCCATCTGTCTAGACAGACAGGTATAGACAATACACTAGACAGATATACACACATACAAGAGGAAGAAATCAGTATCATTTTTTATCCATGTCTCCTTCACATACGATTGCTCATAAATCTGGTCTGTTTCACTTCTGCAATGAGATACTTAAAAAAACCCTATAAAAGGATTGTATTCAGAAACACATTTAAATATATATAGTTTTTGATTCTCAAAATACACATTTTGGGAACTGTATTTTCTCTCAAAATACAAGTGCTCTGAAACATTTTGATACATGTTTAGAGCTGAGAACACATTAAGAGAAGTGGGAAATCTGATGGTTATTGATGTTCTGGTCTGCATATCATTTCAGGAAGTGAATATCATATTGGAATTCAGGAAGATCAAATTATTCAGGATACTTATAGATACCATGAGAATGTACACACATATTCAATTTCACATTTAATTCCTACTTTCTCCCAATATAGGTTTTATTCATGTTACTTGTATAGTCAAATGGTTTTCCTCTATCCTTTATCATTTATCATCTTAAGTGCAGCATTTGTGAAAGAATGAAATGCCTGTTTAAAACCTCCTGCATCAGCTAGAAGAGCAGAACACTTTTATGATAAACGAGAACAAGTTATGAGTCTAAGTGCATCCCTAGTAGCGCTGTCATTAAAGCCTACAGGGGTTGACTCTCAGCATCAAAGGATTGGGACTTGAATTCACTCTACATGTTCTGACAAGTTTAATGCAATTATTTTATCATCGTTTCCATTTGGCATCTCATTGCTAGATGTTAGAATAAAATTGCATGTGGCAGTCAAGAAGACAGTATCACATTCATGTTATGTAGCGGAATCAATGCCCACCTGGGCATTTTAAAAAAATGGATTTTTAAAGGAAGCATTTAATGAGGTAATCAGGGTCTCTGCAAAATACCAAGGTTTAAATATTTGCCTCACATTTCCCTTTCCATGCCAATAACTTAACAAGCTTATGTGATGTGGAACTTGCAGAAATTAAGAGAGAAAAAGAAAGCAGATGTTTCTTGCTCTACCCTCACGTTTCATAAAGAATGTGATTACCTTAACAGTGTTATCAGAAATGTTTTACAAATCTATTGTCTTACTGGCCTGAACAAAATTAGATTTCTTGAGCCAAATGTAAATTGTATTGAAGCATTTTGTTGTTGGCACCTGTCTGTCTCACAAGACAATGGAGTGCGCCAAACTACTGCTTTAGCAGCATCAAAGTGACCTCTCCAGGTTGCAAGCCTGGGCAATGTGTACAGCGATCCTGGGCTGCTGAGACAACAAGACTTCCCTCTTGGCCTCACGGATGTGGTCCAAAGGAAACAAGAGCAATATGTTTGGCACCAGCTTGGCTACAGGAGTTGCCGGAAGGAGGTGTACAAGGTGCTTTACAACCATCTTAGCGACTCTACTCTGGATTTGCGCGGGATTTATTTCTTAGCCTTTTCTCCTCCCAAAAAGGCAGTGGAAGCTTAGGATCAGAGTTTTCCTTCTCCTAGATGGCCTATCTTCCCAGGATGACAAGACCCACCTGCCCCTCTTTCCCTCTACAGCACATGCAGTAACCACCTCCTTGATCATTTGACCCACTATTTGTCCTGTCCACTCAATCCACCAAGCCCCTCTTTTCATGCAGGGAAACTCATTGAGAGTTTGAGACCCATGGCTCCCTTCAACTGGTTTAGCCAGCCAGTCAAAGCCATTTCTGGGATGTAGCTGCTGTCACATGCTGCCATCTTCCAGGAGCCACAGGTAAGAGCTGTGTCCCCCACCACAGGTACTAAAAGGTAAAGGACCCGACAGTTAAGTCCAGTCGCAAACGACTCTGGGGGTGCGGCACTCATCTCGCTTTACTGGCCGAGGGAGCCGAAGTTTGCCTGCAGACAGTTTTTCCAGGTCATGTGGCCAGCATGACTAAGCCGCTTCTGGCAAAACCAGAGCAGTGCACGGAATGCCGTTTACCTTTCCGCTGGAGTGGTACCTATTTATCTACTTGCACTTTGACATGCTTTTGAACTGCTAGGTTGTCAGGAGCTGGGACCGAGCAACAGGAGCTCACCCTGTCACGAGGATTTGAACTGCCAACCTTCCGATCGGCAAGCCCAAGGCTCAGTGGTTTACACCACAGCGCCACCCGTGTCCCACCACAGGTACTACACCTCCCCTAACACCCCATACATCCCCTGAAGCATCTTTAATGGTAAAGAATATTTGCAGTTGTATAGATTTTGATTTGGTACATTTAGCATTTGGATTTATGTAGAAGAAATCTTTTCAAATTGATTCTAATCAGCAAATTAGATTCAACTTAGATTTAACTTTTCTAAGTACAAGGACTGGCATTAGTTCAGGCAATAAACTAAAGACTGCAATCCTAAATACCTTTACTTTGCAACTTAATGGGATGATGATACCAAGTAAATAGGCAGAACCATATCCTTTGGGATAAAACATTCTTCATTTATTTTTTTTAAAAAAATTGTTTATGGTCCATTTTCTAACACTAGAAGCCAGCCTATCAAATAGGGAATGAGTATAATAGGTGGTGAAGAACCTTCCCCAATGTGTGGTTGTAGGGCGAGAAAAGGTCATTCAGTAATTCTTGCTGTAAGATGCTTTATAGGTCCCAATAACCCCCCCCCCTTTAGTTACATTGAGGGTGGAGCACACACTCATAGTAAGATAAAAAATCATAGTAAGATCAAAAATATACAAAGAAAAGTAATAACAGCAAGAATAAGTCCCACCCACCAACTCCAAAAATTATCCCAGCGCAAAAGTCTGTTCAGCAGCCTCAGCTTTTGTAGTTGGAGTCAGTCAGGGCCCTGCCCTCCCAGCACAGGTAGGAAAAAACCTGCAAGCCAAGGAGCCGGTCTTCCAGGACTTCCAGCCAGGATGACATCGATCTTTTTCCCTCACTGCACTGCTGTTCTGACAAGTTGCCCTACCCTAATTAACCAGCCATTTCAGCACTTGAGGTTGTTACTCTGGACAAGACAGACTAATAGAATATCTTTCAAATTAGCCTTAATTTTTGGCTGGGATTGTTCTGAGGAAAAGCTACCAGTTCTTCAAGTATGAAATATAGATGATGGGCATGTGTGGTGTGAGCTCTCCCCCTCCCCTTTCTTTTTTTTTGCAATAGTCAGAGCCATTTGCTATAAACACAAGATTCCCCCCACCCCTCTGTCCAAACACACTGGCTTCCCTTATTGTATGTGCAGCAATTTAAAAGTCAGTAGAATCAGCAGGAAACAAATTGTCCTTGAAACAAGGAACAAAGGGCGGCATTTATCAAAGCTGAATTGGCCTGCAAACTCTTTTGCCGAAATTGACTTGTCTGATTCATGATTATTCTTTTAAATCAGGCAATCTGTATTTATTTTTACTTTATTTTTTGTTTAAAAAAATCTAAAATGGATCTATAAAACTGCATGTTTTAAATGGAACGTTGATTCACTAAGCCCCCAGGACTGTGGCAAAAAAGTCTGAAATGAATCAATATTTTCCACCAGCAGCTAAATTGGTGATGGGAAGAGGTTAAGGAAGGTCTGGAAGGGAAAGGAATGAGAGAAAGGGGAGTCTAAGCACAGCCAGGAACTATGAAGATGTTGTAGTCTTAAAAAATGAAAATACAAAACCACACAGAGGTGAACAGCAGTCACAAGAAGATAAGAAGACCATTGCTTGTTCAGATCACTCAATTTCCAACAGTGGCCAGCCCTATACTGACCCAGTATTCTGCTTCCAGCTGTGGCTAGCCAGATGTCTGTGGGCAGCTTGCAATCATAATCATCTACACCTCTATCATGCCCCCCCCCCAAGGAAACAAAAAACTAAAAATGTGACGTGTACAGCTTACTGTACGGTTGTTACATGATGAATTCTCTATTCAATGGTGTAGTGGCAATCTTGCCGACAAAGGTCCATATAGTTAAAGTAAAACTAAATGACTAAACAACAACAACAAGTGGCAACTTTTGAAATGCAGTGTCTCATCGTGACAGCCCCCATAACCACACTTTAAAGGAGAGTCCAAACATTCAGGTAACTGCGTTGATCTAATATGTATTATTGAATCCCCTCTCCAAAGAGCAGTGATTTATAGCATAAATTTAATTTATAGCTAACTTCAATTTATAGCATAATAGTGTCTTATGAGGAACAGCTGATACTCATAGAATAGTGAACTGGCAATGTAGTGGCTATCATATGGGACTCTCACAGAGGATAAAATTATATAAGATTGTACATGGTATAGGGAAAGTGGACAAGGAAGCTCTCTCATAATACTAGAATTTGGGGACTGTAGTATCCCATGAATTTGGAAAGGCACTGTGTGAAGAATCTTTGCAATAGTTCTGCCCCAATACCAGAAAAGCAACAGAGAAGGAAAACAGGAGAAGGAAATAAATAACTGTATTTATTTCATCAACACAGCATAGCAGCAGGCTTCCCACCCAGGCAAGACTAAGACTCTAACTAGTTCCCACTCCTCTGTGGGAGAAGGTGACCACACCCAGAGAAGGGGGGAGCTTCTTTTACAGACTAGGCGTGTCGGAGACAGACTACGTACACCATAGGGACATCCAATGAAGCTGATTCTTGGAAGATTCAGGACAGAGAAAAGCAAGAACTTTTCTCTACACAGCACATAGAATTTGCATAGCATTTGGTCCCACAAGATGTAATGGCCACCAACTTAGAAGGCTTTATAAGAGAACTAGACAAATTCATAGAGGCTAAGGGCTATTATGGTGGCTATGTTCTTTCTTTGTTATAGGAGACAGGGTGCCTCTGAATATAAGTTGCTGGGAATCACAAGTGGGGAGAGCGCTGTTGTACTCAGGTCCTGCTTGTGGGCTTCCCACCGGCATCTCATTGGCCAAGGTGAGAACAGGATTCTGGACTAGATGGGCCTTTGGCTTGAACAAGCAGAGCTCTTCTGACATTCTTATGAGAGCTGGGTTCACATCCCTGCTTGGCCATGAAATTCACCTTGTGCCAATCACTGTCTGAGTCTAGGGATCATCACTAGGCCTGTTCTCCAACTCAACAAGCTTACAACAACTACCGACTGGCAAATACCATTTCTGCAGATGACACCATTATCCCTGGTATGAAAATGTACTGGGGCTGCACTTCCTTGTTTCCCTGCTCCAGTACACTGCTGTTTCCATGCACCAAGTCGTGGAGTTGCCCTCTACACTGCAGAACTACCTTGTCTCTCTGGACATTTCAATTTTGGAGATTTCTAAGGTGACATATTATTGGTCTATCTTGCATGCAGAGACTGTGAGTGGGTCTGTCTGAACACTGTTACATATTTAGCCCTTGCTCCTGCTGAAGTAAAGGCCTTAGCTGTGCAAACTCTTTTAATGCATTCTGTTAAAATAATGGTTCTTGTCAACCAGGTCATCAGTATAAAGGAAATACAGTTTCCTGCAATGTCTGCTGACAAACCCAGATATATAATCCTGCACCAATGCAATTTTGTCAGGGTCAAAGGAGAGAAATGTACATTTTGCAAGATGGAAAAGCCATACCAAATGGCTACTCTGGTCAAAGTATAACGGCATTAACCATAAAATAGTGATACTCGGGCTACAGAGAGCTCCAAGAATGGTATCACCTTTAGAATGTCCACAACTGAGAGCTCTAGGGCTCTGAAATGTTTACAGCAGAACAATATTAATAAGCCTAGTAGAAATCACCTTCTTATAATTTACTAAATCTATTATCTATGTCTTTCTGACAATAGCCACTCAAGATGGCCTACAAACCCATCAGTTACAATATACAATAACAACAATAGAACCAGTAAATTCAAAATGGAAATTGACTGAAGCACCAATTGCTTAATATTTAAGAAACATTTCACCCGCTAAACATAACTATATGTTAAGTGTCAGAAAAACACTCTGCTATTATTACAGGTGTCCAGAAAATCGACAATTTACATCTATAGCTACATGCTTGCAATTTGTATTGATCGCACAAATTATTTTTCAGATACTTTCTCAAAGTTAAGCCTATGCTACTTAATTATGTCACTTCACATGCCGTGCTGGCATTATTATTTTTTGCTTAGTGCCTGTGACTGCGAGCTTGTCAGCAAGCCAGGGACAATGATAGCTGATGATGATGCCCCAAGCCATCTGCCACTACAGATGCCAGACTATGAAATGCCACCTTCAATAAAAGTTTTGATGTTGAAAGCCCTCCCAGACCCATTTCTGCAGGCCGATCAAATGGCGAGATTAGCCATTGTGAGGCAAGCTGCATAGGTAAGCCAGGAGAAGCTATCCACACATAGAGATACCTCTAGTGGGGGTGTTGTAGCACCATTCCAGAAAGTGGCCATTGATTCTTTTTGGCTATGCTGCATGGAATCATGCATCCCAAAGAACTGGCTAGGAGTTATCACTCATAGATTGGGATTGACTCTGAAATCGAAAATATTGTAAATGGGAGCAGTATGTGCCAGTCCTACTGGAAAGAACATCCCAAAGACGTCAACTTTTCCATGGAAGCTGACCAGGAATCCTTGACCAAGACTCACTGTTGATTCATTCCATGTTACTTCTACAGTGGTACCTCAGGTTAAGAACTTAATTCGTTCTGGAGGTCCGTTCTTAACCTGAAACTGTTCTTAACCTGAGGTACCACTTTAGCTAATGGGGCCTCCCGCTGCCACCGTGCCGCCGCCATGCAATTTCTGTTCTCATCCTGAAGCAAAGTTCTTAACCAGAGGTACTATTTCTGGGTTAGCGGAGTCTGTAACCTGAAGCGTCTGTAACCTGAAGCGTCTGTAACCCGAGGTACTACTGTACTTGCTTGCAGGTTTCTGCTCAAAATGCTTGATGTGATCTTAATCATCACCCTGTGCTGTTTCTGGCTAATAGGTTGTTAGTTTTTATTTCCAGTGCTGAAAACACATTTACAGAAGCAGAATTATAGGAATCTGCAAATAAGCTTGTCCTAGATATCACCATTGCACACCTTCCCCAAACAAATGGGTACATTTAACACAATATGCAGGCAACAGAAGATGGTTAGTTTCACCAAATTCCTCATTGTTCTTCATGCACTACCATTCTACATGGTATTGTTCAAAATATTCAATTATATTAATGGTTGAGCTACTCAGGACATCTGAAGATGTATCTGCAAGATCTGCATCCTAGCCTATTAGAGGATTTACAAACAAATCTGCAGTGACACCTTGCCTGATGAAGGGTTCTTAAGAACTCAAAAGTTTGCTTATGACTTGGTGACATTTTGATTGGTCCTAATGAATACATTTTCATGCTATGGTTTGAATCCAACTAAGCCATTACAAAAACAGAACAATGTATGCTCATACAGTGAAACTTACCCTCCCTCTTTTCCTCATGCATGCCCCCTCCTCCCCTCCCCAAATTAGTATGGATGATCATGGCAACCTCCAGAGCAGATTATGGGGGGCAGGCACAGGAGGGGAGGAAAGGGAAGAGAAGTTCCATTATGCAAGTGGAAGTCATTCTGTTTTGTGCAATGACTTTAGGATATTGGTGGCTTTATCTACCAATATAGTTATCGAGAATTCTTAAAAACTGGAGTAGACTGCAGATTCTGCCGTGGCCATTTCCACCCCCAAAATAGTTATAATAGTTAAAATTATATATATATGGATGTTGTATGGTGGCCTATATTTGTAATGCCTAATAAAGGTTTGACGACGACGAAGAGGAAGAAGAAGAAGAAGAAGAAGAAGAAGAAGAAGAAGAAGAAGAAGGCTACCGTATGTCCAGATTTTCCCAGACATTATCAGGATTTCAAAATTGACGTCCGGGGAGGATTTCTGAAAGGCGGAGCTTTGTCCTGGATCTTAGGCAAGTCAATCAAAAAATAAGGTGGGCTGTTGTTGTTGTTTTGCATTTTTGAAAGAAAATAAAGCTCAACAACTTTTGGGGTGTCCTGGTTTTTACTTTTTGAAATATGGCAACCCTAGTTATAATGACTAGTGAGCATGACCAAAATAGGTTCTCTTGACAACCATCGAAATCAGTGGGCCTATTCTTCAGAAGACCCATCAGACATTTTATATACAGTAACGTATCTATCGGAAATGAGAAGGTAATCTGACATAGAACTAGTTTCCAGGATGTCAGTGTGTAATGAAGGCTATCAGCTGGGAGTTACATTCCATCCCAGCATGACCAAAATATCCTTTCCTGGAACCGACCGCTCAACACTATCTATTCTAAAGGGATGCTAATCAAGTCAGCTATTCCCCTCTTGGTGACGTTACTTGCCTCTCCCCCCACTCTGGACTCCTACAATATTGCCAGTGCTGTTTCTGCCTAGGGGATCGTATGCCAATACAGTTTCACAATTTGCACATGCCTTGGAAGCACAGCAGTTTATATTTATTAAACATGTCTTGGCATGCTGAGTGCAATTTTTCACTAAGGTGTTAGTATCTTAAAATATCACACTATAGGGGGGTTCTATAAAATTAAGCTAGAAGTTGTAGAGCCAAAGACTTTCCCACAAACTGCGGGGCTCTTTTGAGGGGGGGGGGTTAGAAGTACAATAGAATGTAACGGTAATGTGCCAATCATGTTCACAGTTCCAGTTCACATAATGAAGCTTTATGCTGAAAAACAATTTCCAGTGTTCAATATTTTCCACACACCTGCATGGAATTTGCTAGACTATTTCAGTTCAAGATCTTCCACGGTCATGTGATAGCCTTAAATCAAATACTAGCTGAACTAGAGCTAGGAGCTGCTGGGTTGAAGTTCAAAAGGAAGAATTCCTCAGAGAGTCTGATAGGACCAGACCATGGGTCGCATGCAGCCCTGCAGTGGGTGGGGTGGAAAAGCCAATAGCACAGATGGAACAATGGTCTGGTTCGGTATAACACAGCTTCCCATGTTTCTATAGAGGGCCTTATTTGGGAAATGCATCTGGGAGGAAAAAATGTATTGAGGAGTTAGTGATCTAACGCAGAGTCCTTCCTGCCTCTGTTCCTTCCCCCTCCCTTGCTCTTGTTAAGTTTTTTGATGGCGTGAGAACAGTCTTTAATGTCCTGAGGACGTTGGGAGGAGGTGAAGCCCCCCACACAGCTGCCTTCATCAGTTGTGGAGGATAATGCTGGGTACCTTCTTTGACGTTGGACATTGTTTTGAGAAAGTGAGGCATTGGGAGGGGGTGGCTAATGGACATAGCCAGTCTTGGAGGCCGTACAGGCTATCTATAAAATCTGATGGTTTGGGCAGTTTATTTGACGCTCGTGCACAGACTGATTGGCCGCAGGGCCATGCAAACTGAGGCTACCTGGGGGAGCCACTTTGCTGCTTCTTGAGGGCTTCCAAGGGGCAGACTGAAGTGCTTGCTTGATGTGTATACATTGCTTGCCGTTTTAGAATAAAACCTTTAATCTTCTCACTCAGTTGTGTATTTTGTATTGCTTCTGAATCTCATTTTGAAAGAACCACCTTGCCTTTGGCAAGACAGGCCTCTCACCCAGGGCTGATCACACGTGGCGGTACCACTTAGAAGGAATAGTGTTGTTGCAGTGGTACAAGTTGGGTCCGTAACTTTGGATCTGCAGATGATGCCAAACCGCCATTCTTTTGCAAAAAGAAGATTAATCCATTAAGTGTCTCGGTAAGGGACAGGGGACTGCTGAATGGCCCTGTGCTTGAATTTATCTTAAAACGCTCAGGTTCCTGAATGAAGGCAGACATGCTTTGAAGTACATGCTGCAGATGGAAGAAGACGACCTTTAAATACTGTTTTATAACAAACCAACAAGCTTTGACATTAATCCATAATAATCCATAATGCTCCGTGAAAGGGCAGACAGCAGACATTTGAAAGAGTTTAGGCTAAAATCAGGGGTTGGATGAGGATGGTTCTTTTGACTGATAGTGATCACACCTGCCACAGGAGTTGCAATCTATGTGTTTACGTGGAATAGCAATGTGCTAATTCCCTTGCTATATGCAGACATCAAATTGCACCTTATTTTTCACCTTTATTACTCTTTGGATTAACTTTTTGATTTGAGTTGTTCCACATTTACGTTGATAAACTCCATGTATTTCCTAAATAAATAGATGTTTCATTTCCATCCATATCGCATTGCTAATATATTGTGTATATTATATTTGTGCGGATTCCCACTCCTCCTAATGCATCTTTCACAAGGCTTTAAATTTGATCTTGCCCTCTACATAGAAATCCAGCCATTTCCATTGCAAACTTGTAACAGTAATGGATAGGAGCCTTCAGGGAATGCGTTTCTGAGGAATTTATTTCACCTCATGTTGCTCAGCCACCCAAGGAATGCATTTGTTTCCATGACAGATATGGACTACACGAATCATTTTCAGAACAGTCTTGGGGCTCCACAAATCAATATCCAGGGGGAAATATAAGATTATGTTATTTTTTCCATTTTTAATCCTTCTTGTTTGCACTACAGAGACATGAACTGAATAATGCCTTGTTAACTATCATTAGTTAATCAATGAATTCTGTAAAGTCATGGATAGTCTTTAATTAATTTATCCATTTCATTTAAAGCAGTGGAAGAAATTGGTTTCAGGGCACTATTTAAGAGACGGGGCAACTCTTTGTATTATGCTCTAAACTGTATACAATTATCTCTCAGGACTGATTGCATTTCAGGTTGTTATGAGCTAAGAAAAGGCTTTTGACCTTTGCTGTTATTCCTCTTGTCCCCCCCACTGTTACTGAAAGCGCTCTGCATTGTCATTGTTGTTTAGTCGTTTAGTCGTGTCCGACTCTTCGTGACCCCATTGACCAGAGCACGCCAGGCACTTCTGTCCTCCACTGCCTCCCGCAGTTTGATAAAACTCATACTGGTAGCTTCAAGAACACCATCCAACCATCTCATCCTCTGTCGTCCCCTTCTCCTTGTGCCCTCCATCTTTCCCAACATCAGGGTCTTTTCCAGGGAGTCTTCTCTTCTCATGAGGTGGCCAAAGTATTGGAGCCTCAGCTTCACGATCTATCCTTCCAGTGAGCACTCAGGGCTGATTTCCTGAAGAATGGAGAGGTTTGATCTTCTTGAAGTCCATGGGACTCTCAAGAGTCTCCTCCAGCACCATAATTCAAAAGCATCAATTCTTTGGCAATCAGCCTTCTTTATGGTCCAGCTCTCACTTCCATACATCACTACTGGGAAAACCATAGCTTTAACTATACGGACCTTTGTTGGCAAGGTGATGTCTCTACTTTTTAAGATGCTGTCTAGGTTTGTCATTGCTTTTCTCCCAAGAAGCAGGTGTCTTTTAATTTCGTGACTGCTGTCACCATCTGCAGTGATCATGGAGCCCAAGAAAGTAAAATCTCTTACTGCCTCCATTTCTTCCCCTTCTATTTGCCAGGAGGTGATGGGACCAGTGGCCATGATCTTCGTTTTTTGGATGTTGAGCTTCAGACCATATTTTGCGCTCTCTTCTTTCACCCTCAATAAAAGGTTCTTTAATTCCTCCTCACTTTCTGCCATCAAGGTTGTGTCATCTGCATATCTGAGGTTGTTGATATTTCTTCCGGCAATCTTAATTCCGGCTTCAGATTCATCCAGCCTAGCCTTTCGCATGATGAATTCTGCATATAAGTTAAATAAGCAGGGAGACAATATACAGCCTTGTCGTACTCCTTTCCCAATTTTGAACCAATCCGTTGTTCCATATCCAGTTCTAACTGTAGCTTCTTGTCCCACATAGAGATTTCTCAGGAGACAGATGAGGTGATCAGGCACTCCCATTTGTTTAAGAACTTGCCATAGTTTGCTGTGGTCGACACAGTCAAAGGCTTTTGCATAGTCAATGAAGCAGAAGTAGATGTCTTTCTGGAACTCTCTAGCTTTCTCCATAATTCAGCGCATGTTTGCAATTTGGTCTCTGGTTCCTCTGCCTCTTCGAAATCCAGCTTGCACTACTGGGAGTTCTCGGTCCACATACTGCTTAAGCCTGCCTTGTAGAATTTTAAGCATAACCTTGCTAGCGTGTGAAATGAGTGCAATTGTGCGGTAGTTGGAGCATTCTTTGGCACTGCCCTTCTTTGGGATTGGGATGTACACTGATCTTCTCCAATCCTCTGGCCACTGCTGAGTTTTCCAAACTTGCTGGCATATTGAGTGTAGCACCTAAACAGCATCATCTTTTAAATTTTTAAATAGTTCAGCTGGAATACCATCACTTCCACTGGCCTTGTTATTTGCAGTGCTTTCTAAGGCCCATTTGACTTCACTCTCCAGGATGTCTGGCTCAAGGTCAGCAACCACACTACCTGGGGTGTACGAGACATCCATATCTTTCTGGTATAATTCCTCTGTGTATTCTTGGCACCTCTTCTTGATGTCTTCTGCTTCTGTTAGGTCCTTACCACTTTTGTCCTTTATTATGGTAATCTTTGTACAAAATGTTCCTTTCATATTTCCGATTTTCTTGAACAGATCTCTGGTTCTTCCCATTCTGTTGTTTTCCTCTATTTCTTTGCATTGCTCGTTTAAGAAGGCCTTCTTGTCTCTCCTTGCTATTCTTTGGAAATCTGCATTCAATTTCCTGTATCTTTCACTATCTCCCTCGCATTTTGCTTGCCTTCTCTCCCCCGCTATTTGTAAGGCCTCGTTGGACAGCCACTTTGCTTTCTTGCATTTCTTTCTCATTGGGATGGTTTTAGTTGCTGCCTCCTGTATAATGTTGCGACCCTCCACCCATAGTTCTTCAGGCACTCTGTCCAGCAAATCTAAATCCTTAAACCTGTTCCTCACTTCTACTGTGTATTCATAAGGGATTTGGTTTAGCTTGTATCTTACCGGCCCAGTGGTTTTTCCTACTTTCTTCAGTTTAAGCTTGAATTTTGCTATAAGAAGCTGATGATCTGAGCCACAGTCAGCTCCAGGTCTTGTTTTTGCTGACTGTATAGAGCTTCTCCATCTTTGGCTGCAGAGAATATAATCAATCTGATTTCGATGTTGCCCATCTGGTGATGTCCATGTGTAGAGTCGTCTCTTGTGTTGTTGGAAAAGCGTGTTTGTGATGACCAGCTTGTTCTCTTGACAGAACTCTATTAGCCTTTGCCCTGCTTCATTTTTATCTCCAAGGCCAAACTTGCCAGTTGTTCCTTTTATCTCTTGATTCCCTACTTTAGCATTCCAATCCCCTATAATGAGAAGAACATCCTTCTTTGGTGTCACTTCTATAAGGTCTTGTAAGTCTTCATAGAATTGGTCAATTTCAGTTTTTTCAGTACCAGTAGTTGGTGCATAAACTTGGATTACTGTGATGTTAAAAGGTCTGCCTTGGATTCGTATCGAGATCATTCTATCATTTTTGAGATTGTATCCCAGTACAGCTTTCACCACTCTTTTGTTGACTATGAGGGCCACTCCATTTCTTTTACGGGTTTCTTGCCCACAGTAGTAGATATGATAGTCATCCGAACTGAATTCGCCCATTCCCGTCCATATTAGTTCACTGATGCCCAGGATGTCAATATTTATTCTTGCCATCTCATTTTTGACCACATCCAACTTACCCAGGTTCATGGTTCTTACATTCCAGGTTCCTATGTGTGATGGGATGATGAGCTGCTTGTGCATAAAGTCCTAGTCCCTCAGAGTTTGGCTAAGTCCACAAACCTCTGTCTGTGACGGAGCTCCTTAAGCATGGCTCCGTCAGTCACTTGTAGAATCGGACAGTGGGCGTTTACGGAACTTCTTCCAGCATAAAAGTTCCTTAACGGAAACGCGTCTTCTGGACTCTCGGCGTGACAGTTTCCAGCGAGGAGTGGGTGTCCCTATGGGAGGTCCTGAAACCTCCCCGCTATTTTCGCTGGAAGTGTCTCTGAGCCCTCCCTCCGACTCACTTTCCCTTGGCGCTCCTCCTCTCCCCCTGCTGGTTCCCTCCTCAGCTGATAAGTCTCTCTCAGCCTCTGTGAGCCCTTTCACCTCCTGTTTCTCCGATGGCAGTTCCCTGACATCCACCTCCCCTCCAGGGCCCCCTTCACCACCTCCCCTTCCCTCCTCTGCGGGAGGCGAGGGAGCAAAACCCCTGAAAGAACCTCCCTCATCTTCCGAAGTTTCGAACACTTCCCTCCACCGGTTGCTGTTTCCGGTTTCTAAGTACTCCTCCTCATCGGAGTCTGTACCTTCTTCCAACTCCGATTCCCTGAATCCTTCCAGTTCCTCCTCCTCGTCGGTGGTGCCAAAGTACTCCCTCCGGAACCTCGCTACTGGCTGAGGTTTCCTGGGGAACCTTTGGTGGAACGTTTCGATCAATATCTCGTCACTGACCTCCTCTGCCGTCACCCAGGTGTTTTCCGACTCCGGTTCCCCTTCCCACGCGACCAAATACTCCACCTGATTACCCTTCCACCTGGAGTCGATGATCTCCGCCACATGGTTGCTGCTTTCCCTTTCTTCTAAGACTGGCCCCCGTGTGGAGACCCCTTCACCTTCCCCCCTATATGGTGACAGTAATGACCTGTGGAATACTGGGTGCAGTTTCATGTGGTTCGGTAACCGGAGTCTGAAAGCCACTGGGTTGACCTGTTGAATGACCTCAAATGGTCCCAATCTTTTGGGTCTCAATTTCTTGCAACCCCCCTTGAACGGCAACCCTTGGGTTGACAGCCACACCTGACTCCCCACCCTAATGGTTTCACCTTCCCTTCTGCTCTTGTCTGCCTGCCTCTTGTATTCTTCTTTGGCCCTTTCTAAATTGAGTTGGAGTTGACGATGGATCGCTTCCATTTCTTCTACAAAATGTTCGGCGGCTGGGACACTCCATCTCTCCCCTCCTCCCCCTGGAAACGCCCTGGGGTGGCACCCATAATTAGCCAAAAAGGGGCTCATCCCGGTGGACACATTCTCCGCATTATTGTAGGCAAATTCCGCTAGCGCCAACTTTTCGACTCAATCGTTCTCTCTGTCATTGACATAACACCTCAGGTATTGTTGGAGGATACCGTTTGCTCTCTCCGCCTGCCCATTGGTCTCAGGGTGCCTGGCAGTCGAAAAATTGACCTCTACGTGCAGTAAGCTCATAAGTTTCCTCCAGAACCTGGACGTGAACTGTTTCCCTCTGTCGGAGACCACCCTCAAGGGGGCGCCATGCAGCCTAAAAATATGTTCTACAAACAATTTCGCTGTCTCTTCCACCGTGACTGCATGTGAGCAAGCTACAAAGTGGCCCATCTTAGTTAACAGGTCTACTACGACCAGTATGGTGGTTTTCCCCTGGGATTTCGGCAGATCAGTCATAAAATCTATCGATACCGCCTCCCACGGTCGTTCTGGTGTGGGTAACGGTTCTAAGAACCCCGCCGGCGCCCGCCTTTCTCCTTTGGCTCTCTGGCATTGGTCACACCCTCTTACATACTCCCGTACATCCTCCCTCACCTTGGGCCACCAAAATTCCCTGGTCACCAACCACATGGTCTTGTGTTGCCCAAAATGCCCCGCTGTGGGGTTGTCGTGCAGCTGTTTGAGTACTCTCCCCCTCAATTCCCCTTCGGGTATATAAAGTGCCCCTTTGTAATACAATACCCCGTTTCTTTCTTCAAAACCTCCGGGGTCTTCTCCCTCTCTCCTTAAACCTCTGAGCTTATTCTGGGCGTATTCATCATTCACCGTTCCCTCTACCATTCCCTTTGCCCCACCCAGGCCGCCCCACACACCCAGCGGTCCTCTGGGATGATATGTCTCTCTTCAGGTGCTCCCTCCCCCTCCAAATATTCAGGTTTGCGTGAGAGAGCGTCCGCTCTGACGTTTTCTGGACCTGGCACATAGCAAATTTCAAAATGGAATTTGGAGAACTCCTGGGCCCACCTCACTTGTCGTTGTTTGAGCACTCGTGCTGTTCTCCAATACTCCAAATTCTTGTGGTCCGTACACACTTGCACCTTATGCTGTGCACCAATTAGTAAATGTCTCCATCTCCGGAACGCTTCGTGAATGGCGAGTAGTTCTCGGTCATATACGGTGTAGTTCCTCTCGGATTTGTTTAGCTTACACGAAAAGAAGGCACACGGTCTCCACTCCGACTTATTCTTCCCCGGCTGAAGAAGCACCGCCCCCACCGCCCAGTCTGATGCATCAGTTTCCACTCTCATTGGTTTTTGTAAATCCACATGCAGGAGCTGTTCTTCCGAAGCGAATGCCCTTTTCAATTCCTCAAATGCTTGCTCCGCCTCCGCCGTCCAAACAAATTTCTTCTTGCTGCTGAGACAGTCCGTGATGGGAGCCGTTAAGTGGGCAAAGTTCTTGATGAACTTACGGTAAAAGTTCCCAAGCCCTAAGAACCTTTGCACATCCTTTTTCGTTTTCGGTGTCTTCCATTCCAGCACCGCCTGGACCTTGCCTGGATCCATGGCTAATCCCTTGTCTGACAAGCGGTACCCCAGGAATTCCACCTCCTTGGTGTGAAACTGACACTTCTCCAATTTCACCCACAGCTGGTTTGCTTGCAGTTGGCTCAGCACTTCCCTGACATCCTTTACATGCTGCTCCTCATTCTCTGAATATATCAACACGTCATCTAGGAAGGCCACGCAATTCTTGTAGAGCAGTGGTCCCAGGACGTGGTTCATGAACGATTGAAAACATGCTGAGCCTGATTGTAATCCGAAGGGCATAACTAAATATTCAAAAGCCCCCAAAGGGGTGAACATGGTGGTTTTCCATTCATCCCCTTTCCTTATCCGTATCAGGTTGTATGCCCCTCTCAGGTCCAGTTTAGTGAATATCTTTCCCTTCCTCACCCTGGTCAAAATGTCATCAATTCTGGGCATGGGGAAAGCCACTGGTTCTGACACTGCATTTAAGGCTCTAAAGTCCACTACAAGTCTGGGTTTATCCGTGTGTTTTTTGTCCACAAAAAACACTGGGCTGCCCCCCACCGCTCTGGACTCTCTGATGAAGCCTCTCTGCACAAGCTGCTTTCAGGGACTGTCCGATTGCTGTGATGGGATGATGAGCTGCTTGTGCATAAAGTCCTAGTCCCTCAGAGTTTGGCTAAGTCCACAAACCTCTGTCTGTGACGGAGCTCCTTAAGCATGGCTCCGTCAGTCACTTGTAGAATCGGACAGTGGGCGTTTACGGAACTTCTTCCAGCATAAAAGTTCCTTAACGGAAACGCGTCTTCTGGACTCTCGGCGTGACAGTTTCCAGCGAGGAGTGGGTGTCCCTATGGGAGGTCCTGAAACCTCCCCGCTATTTTCGCTGGAAGTGTCTCTGAGCCCTCCCTCCGACTCACTTTCCCTTGGCGCTCCTCCTCTCCCCCTGCTGGTTCCCTCCTCAGCTGATAAGTCTCTCTCAGCCTCTGTGAGCCCTTTCACCTCCTGTTTCTCCGATGGCAGTTCCCTGACACTATGCAATATTTTTCTTTACAGCATTGGACTTTCCTTTCGCTTCCATGCATATCCGCAACTGTGCATCCTTTCGGCTTTGGCCCAGCCGCTTCATCAGCTCTTGATCTACTTGTACTTGTCCTCCGCTCTTCCCCAGTAGCATGTTGGACACCTTCTGACCTGAGGGGCTCATCTTCCAGCGTCATAACTTTTATATGCCTGTTGTCTTTGTCCATGGAGTTTTCTCGGCAGGGATACTGGAGTGGCTTGCCGGTTCCTCCTCCAGGTGGATCACGTTTGGTCAAAACTCTCCACTATGACCTGTCCATCTTGGGTGCCCTGCTCGGCATAGTTCATAGCTTCTCTGAGTTATTCAAGCCCCTTCGCCACGGCAAGGCAGTGATCCATGAAGGGGCATTGGGTATTAGGGATGCATTGTCATTAGGGATGGGCAAATATGCCCATTCTGGTTTCACTCAATTTCATGTTTTTCCAATCCTAAATTTAGTTATCTACATTAATAAAAAAAATTATAATAAACTCCTTTTGATAAATTCATTAGCCTTTTGGTGAGAATTTTCCCCATATACAAATTTCAGTAAGCACTTTTGCCTAAAATATACTTTTCTGCAAAGCAATTTTATATAAAATGCATTTTTGTATGCTAGTTTTACTATTATATGCATTTCTATGCACACTTTACCCTAGCATTTGCATTTTTGCATATTTAACATTTCTGTATTGACAAATGCGAAATCTGGAACACTTTTAATTCTGAAGGATGGATATGTTTCAGTTCTCATTTGAGAAGCGTGAATTACATGAGTTTTCCTTTAAATGTGAACTGAATTGACTACCGCCCCTTCCCCATCCCTATTTTTTAAAAAATATTTATTAAAGTTTTAAACACAAACATATAATCACACAATACAAGATAAAAAAAAATAACAAACTAAAGAAAAAAAGTGAGAAAAAACACACATAGAAAAAGTATATATAAAAAAGAAAAAATCATAATAGCAAAATATAAGAAAGAAAACAGAAAAAATTCAAAATTAACTCCATCTTTCAATAGTCCTTAGTCTCATTTCCTTAATTCTTTGACCTCCTCACACCTCTCCTTTTGTATTCCCATTTAAAAAGCCCTTTCAGCAAATCCTTACCCTCTACCATTTTTCATAGTTCAATATCATCACCTATTGTAAATATATATTTTAACCGTTATCCATCCATACTTGCATATTCTTGTAAAACTTTTTACCCTAATTGTCACTACTGATGTCTCAATACCCTACTTTGGTTTGATTCCTTTATAGATTTGAATTTAGGCGCAATGTAGAGGAATTAAACAAAAGGGAAAATATTGGTATTTCTACTGCAACAATGTGGGAGTATTGCAGACGTGGGGGATATAGCTGCACAATCCTCGCCCGCACCCACTAAACACACACAGTGGCAGCGCTTGTCATTCACAACAGTTCTGGGCAGGGCTAAACTAAATTTGGGGGTGCTGGGCAGATCTGGGCAAAACCCTGGTGCTGCATATGCTAAAGATGGCCCTGTTCTTCATAGTGACCATCACATACCGTGAGCCCTTTGAAGGCAGGGTGTCAAAATGTGACGTATCCGTTACTCTCCCTAGGAGACTTTCCCCATGGCCAGGAACGTAAGAAATCATAAGCAAAATTCCTTCATTCAGATGTTAAGTCACATCGATCAGGGTGCTTGACAGAAAATAATCTGTCTAAGACATGCACAAAAAAACTCTTAGCACTAGCTTGATGGATGAGACAAAGAACAAACGTTTTTTTGTAAGACAGCTCTGATGATAAAGTCTTGGAAACACTTCAGCATGAAAAGGATTTCAGCTACTCTTCACATTTCTTATCATTTTGGGTAGCTGATGAGTAATTAACTGGGCACAAACTCAAAATCTAGCAAGAGACTCACTTTTCTGGAATAAGTAAGCCTACCAATAATATATATATATATATATATATATATATATATATATATATATACCCAGAAATATATGTGTGTATATTTCCTCATTTCCTTCCTGTACTTGATGATGAGTGTTTATTTATTAAAAATTGTACTTACCTCAGAACACCCTTATGAAATGAAATGTTGATTTTAAGAGAACCCCAGGGGTGGCAGATAAACACAAGATTTGGCTGCAGAGAAATATACATGCACACGGAAGGCATCTGCTATTTTCCTTCTTGAAAGGAAAAACAGCTTTATTAATCCCAGATGTATGCTTAGATTTACCAAAGAACCAAGGTAATCACTTACTTTAAAATAAGGACGTTCACATATTTTAAGCTTAGTTGGAAGGTGTCTGCCCTCCAGACCCTGATTTTTATAATAAATAATGGTTGCACCATTTCCACCCTGAAACTGAAATGCTTCATAGACTGAGAAGACAGAAGAGTGAAAAGCACGTTCAGGCAGCAAAGCTATAATGAGACGTTTCTAGGTACCTGTGAGCAATTGTTCTCTGGAAAAGAAAGGATCAAATATGGTTTGTTATATAGATTTGTCACTTTTCACACAGAGAAAGAGTGTTGCCAAGTGTAATTACTGCATTTACAAAAATGCATAAATTAGTAGAAAGTGTAAATAAATGTGTCTGTGTTAGTCAAAATAACACAGAGAGTTATATTAGGGGGAAGTGCTTTGGAAAAATCTGTTCGCTGGGCATGACTGCATACAGAAAAATGGGTATATTAGGAGAAAGGTGCACCCAAAAGGCTGACAAATTCTCACGGGGATATTTCAAAATGCAATTAAAATGAGAGAAACCCCCCAAATTATTGATTTGTCCACACTCCATATTTCTGCAAATGATGCCACTTCAGTGTGTCAACTTAAGTGTGCCATTATGACTGTTGATGTGTCATCTCCCAGACATGTATGTGGCAGCCACCAAAAGATGCCGAAATATGAAAGTGGTGGCGCTGGGGAGGGAGCTGCCAAATGCAAAGACTCTAGCAGAGAAACCCGACTTGCACTAGCAGTCAACAGAACAACGTGATGTGGGAGTAACATCTGCCAAAATATGAATTGTTTACTTGTTTCATTACAAGACTGTGAAAAGGTTAGCTGAGAATTTATGGGTTTGAGAAGGAATCCTTTTATTCCAAATCAGATGCATGGATAATCAATTAGGACTTAGAAAAACCGAGATAATAACGCCAAATGGAAAAGTCTTTAATGTTTCATTAGCCTTCCCAACATTAAATCTCCATCACTCATTGGTTTCAGTTAGGTGGCTTGTTTAGGCTCTCCTTAAAAATAATGTGGCAAAACGGCACAGGGAGAAATGAGCTGAACTAGAGAGAGTGACAGGAGGCTCAGATTTGTCTTTTTATGTTTCTACCCAACATGACGTCTTCATCGTAGCTGTCACAACTGTCATCGTTTTTGCTCTTGTCTGCAGAAAAGGATGAGAATCACTTCCTGCTTTCTGTTTTATATCCCCACTTTTAAAACAACCAATAACTGCACATTGTGCTGACATATGGAAGTTCTACAACTGTGTTGATCACCAGTTATCATATGATGGATGTAGATGGTTACCAAGGGAATGAATTTAAAGCATTCAACTGATCTTGTCCAGCTTGTTCTACCTTCCCACAGTTCCCTTAGTATCCTCCTCCCCTGGGTCCTTCTCTGGCAACCTGAAGTTCCTTCATCTTGTCTCTCTTTGCTCTGCTCTCTTCATGCCTCTTCATTTTCTGGGAGACCAGGGAGGAGGGGAGCTGGTCGCAGAAGGAGGAGGGACTTAGGGAGCTGTGGGAAGGCAGGGACCTTCAGTCCTCGCAACTGCCTCATTGGGGCAAGACCTACTGAGAAGAGTTGCTGTGATCACTAGGCCCAGCCTGTTGGGTTTCTTTGCATTAACTTCACTGACACCTTGTGAGTTATTGTTGACTTGCTCCCAAATCCCACCATGACAGCTATCACCCAAAGTTTCTTGTGTTACAGGAGCAACATGGTTCCACTAATCTCTAGCCTACCTGGCCATGACAACCACTCTATAACTATAATGTAAGAATCTTGATCTGGACAGGAGAAGAGACAATTTTATCCTATGATGATGGACTGAGAGTTGGGAGTCCAGCAACATCAAGAGGCCTAAAAGTTCTTCACACCTGCTATAAAGTTATTGTCTCCAAATGACACTGAAGAAGTAGCTTTTTCCCTATGGTATTTTTACTACATTTACTTCCTATCCCATAGTAATATATTTTCTTAGCAGTTTCCTTCATGCCTCTTCTAGAAGCATAGAGGTGAAATGACTGCAAGCTACTCCAAGTTACTCCAGATCAGTCACTGAAGATATCTGAAGTCTTCTGAAGGGTATGCCTTTGGAACTGGAGCTATCGAAGAATGAAAACCTAGATTCAAATGCCAGCTACTAAGCAAGTATTCTGTATGGCAATTTGGGTGTAATGAAGCAATAATAAATGACAAGAAGGGTAATTGCTGCCAGTTAATGATCAGTTAGAGGAACATAAGGCTAAACTTACTCATTAACTGTTTGGAAATGTCTGCCCTGAAGCCATTATATTTATTTGATGTCATAGAAAATTAGAGAACAAAGATAACATAAAATAATTTTGTTTCATTGAATCTTCTTAAACTGACTGCTTCACATAGAGTTTGTTGTTTGTTCTGCAATGCTATCATGGTAAGCCCATAAGTTTTCTTTTCTCTATGGTTCACTTGTCCAGTTCATCCCAAACTAATGTTCTTGCATTGAGCACTATGCAGCCAAAATCATTGGAGCAGTGAAGACTCAGGAAGGTTTACCTTAACAGAGTATGGTATCCACTCTGTTGCCTTTGAATTGAATTGAAATGCAGTAAATCTGAAGAACTGTTGGTCTAAGATGGCATCTTAATCACCCCCCATTACTCATTTGTTCTTTCCCCCCTTTCCTAATATCCTATCTAAGACTATTACTTATTCAGTTAGAACTCAAGTTCCTTTCTGTGAGATTCTTCAGCCTACTCGATATGCAAATTGTTGATAATCTAAGTGATTTTAAGAAATTCAAACCCTCTCTTGCATTCATGAACATGCATTCCATCATCCAATTTACCCTATTAATTAACCTCTTTAGCTTCTCAAAATCTGACTGAAAGACATCAGTTACAGGCCTGTTTCTGATTGCTCTTCCAAATTAAATCAAACCAGACTGACTTGTGATCACTTGATCCAAGTTAATTCCCACCAACCATTTGACATATCACATCCTCTCCTTTCAATCTCCTTCTCAATCCCTCGCATATCCCTGCTATTTGCTGGACTCAAATCCAACATACTATTTCCTTTTGCCACTTGAATAACAATGTAGTGAAGACATTTTCGTAACCATCAATAGCATTGCTTGTGCAACGTAATAGATATTATAAGTCCTGGACTGGAATAAGGGCCATTTTTAACACTTCTGTGCTCCTTAAAAAGCACTGCAATTTCAGTAACTGTTGAAGGAGAGCGCTAAAGGAAATGAAAATGTTCAACATTGTGTGAGGTGAAAGCGGAGGGAAGAAGGTTTGGAGTAATGGGATTGTGCTTCCTCTTTCCACTCCACTACTAGGGAAGTAAAGTAGAAGAAGCTGTGTTTGCCCTCAGAGACATCACCATGTGATCCAGAGATGGGGAACCTTAGCGCAGAAGAAAAACTGCAGACGTTTCTCTATCTGGCCCTTGGAACTCTCTCCAGGTCAACCCGTGTTAGGGACTGGACTGAACAAGAAGGTTGGGAACTGTCCCCACTGTCTCCTCAGCTCCTCTCGAAAGGAGAGGGAATGGGAAAATTCACTCCCCTTGTCTCCAGCAGTTTCAAGAGGAGAAGCAGACAGCACTGAATTACAGCCGAATAAAGAGTTGCAGAGACCTCCTGGGAGAGTCTGTGGGAGCCTCCTTCTCCAAGGGCTTGTCAATCACTTTGCATTCAAGACAGAGAATGCAGATGCATGTGACTCCTGGAACTTTCCATAGGGACTCAGGATGTTGTTGGGGACGGAAGAGGAGGGACTCAGAGTAGGCCACATCTCCCTTGCACGGAGACATGGCCTCTTTTGTTTGGCACCCAGATGACTGAATAAAAGTCATCAATACAAACTTGCTTGTTCTTCCTGCCTTTGATGACACCAGGGGAGGAGAGGTTTCTCCACGCCTGACAACACCCTCTTTATCCCTACCTTCTCCTCACCGGCCCTGTTTCACATACTCCCTAATGTGTCTTAGTGCCTGGATGGATCATTGAGTGGGTATGTGACTTCATATAGAAAATAGCCTACTGGGCAAAGGTAACATCTCATTCGTTGCTCTGCCCTACCCACCACTGGCTTGTGGCCCTCAAAAGGTTGCCCAGAAGGAAAAGCAGCCCTCAGCCTGAAAATTGTTCCCCAGCGATGATGGAATCAATCATCAGTGAACTTGCAGCACGGGATGCTGGCCCAATTGCCTTGACAATGGCAAAATATTCATTCTTGTCCTTAAGGAAAACTGGAAGGCTTCATAGTGGAATGTGGTGAACTACATGGTATCAGGGCATCACATTACTGGCTTCAAGACACCTGATTGGCTTGCTCATTGAATCAGCAAGAAGCAGCATTATTAAAAATAAATAAATAAATCAAGAGTAGCAGCCAAAAGGGGCTGCAAACAGATATTAAACAAACATGAAAAATATGAGCAAGGTGACGTTTTGGCTCTCTCAAAACATCTTTTTCCACACAGAAAACATGAAAACTCTCAGTGCCTCCATTAATAGCAGTGCTTTTTTCTGGGGGTACGCAGGGGTACACATACCCCTAAACATTTTGTGAATCTAAGTTTGGCCTCATTGAGGGGCAGTATTTCAATATGAGTAGGAAAATGAGAGTACCCCTAAACATTTTTTTTTAGAAAGAAAGAAAGAAAAAAGCACTGGTTAAGAGAATGAGCTTGTAACTCAACATCTCATGATACAAATATTGGCTCCTGTTACTTAGTTATTTAACGATTATTGATATGCCGTCTTCCCACAATGAGTAAGCCCAAAGCGGTCCACACAAATAGCCAGAATACAAAACAATGGAGATATACAGGAGGAGAAACAACTTCATAAAATATAGCAATTCATGTTGCGGTCAGGCAAGCAACCCTAATGATTCCCCAGCTGCAATATGAGGTGAACAGGAAAAAAAGCTATCTCATATTATTGTTCTATCTACCATAATTGGGCCCTGCTTGTTAAAGAAGTGAGCCTCTGTATCTAAAGAATATACCCAGCATTTATGCAGCTACTGTGCTTTCCTTCACCTTATTCTTTATTTATTCCTGATCCACAGCCTTCAGTTGTGCTACCCCTTTGTCACTGCATATATTCCAGTTATTTCTGCTAGCCTATTATAACAGAAGAGATTTCAGTTGTCTGTTTGTTGTTTGCATTCCATGCTCACAGCAGTGATTCAAGCGTCTCCAGCTTGTCCCCCAAACCCTTGCATTAGTCTAAGATCCTGGGTGGGTTTCCTTGCAGTCTTAGCAAATGCTTCAGGTTGGCTCTTCATTGCCTCTTGTTAGACCTCTTCTCAACACCCATTACGATGACTGCCTAACATAGCTGTATGTTGGTTCACAGCAGATTAGCACATGACACCCCCCTCTCCACCCTCAATAAAAAATCTCAACTGCATAGAGGTAAATCCCATTTTCCCCTTGTAGACAGCTCTCTCCAAACTCATGTTTCAGATGATGATAATTCCCACCCAGCCCAGCCACCCAGAAAACCACTTTTGCCAAATTTATATTTGTCAGGCAGAAATTAAGTGAAACTTAATATACAATCAGAAGAGTTACCAGCTGAGGAAACTGTGCCTTTGGGTGTACGATGGACTTCTTAGCCAACACTTGGTGAGAGGATGAAAACAGATCATGTAAAGGATGAAAACACAATAAACTAAATTGCCTTCTGCTCCAGAAATACAATTCTTCAATTTTACCCTTACATCTGTAATACTTCCAGGAACAAATAAAGGCCTGGTTCTTCTCATAGTGCAGTTAATTTATTTATTGTAAGGTCAAGGAAAGGAATGGAAATGCAAGGAAGAGGATGGGCAGTAGGGGGGATAAATTCTATACTTAATCTCACTATACAAAGAACACTTACTTCAGAACTCTGTTCTGTCTCCTCTATCTCTTATAACCAGATAGTTTAGCTACCTGTAGATGTCAACAATTCCAATCACATAGCCCAGAGTTTTATTTATTGATGGCATTTATATTTTACTTTTCTTCCAAGCAGCCAAAGGAAGCATACATGGTCCCCCCCCCCATTTTAGCCTCACTACAAATATGTGAGATAGATTACACTGAGAAAGTTTTATGGCATATACGAATTTGAACTACCCAGTCCTGCTGCTCTGACACTCTAACATGGGGATCACCAACCTTTTCAAACCCATGGGCACATTTGGATTTTTTAATGAGCGCTTCGCTTCATTCCACCACCACCCTAACCCTAGATCAGTCTCCCCTACCCCAAGGCAGACAGAGAAAAATAGGTGTGCGCACACTTCACTTTTTCAATAGATCTAAGTAAATGTTGTTTCTAGTAGATTTAATCTGAGCCTTAAAAGCACTGAGAGCTGGAAGAGGAAGTGGGAAAGCATGTTACTCTTCTGATTTCCTCTTTCAGCCCTTTGTTATTTTCAAGGGAGAAAAAAGTAATCACCTTCTGAACCTCATGACCAAGAGATCAGTGAGGAAGATGCCCAGAGACTTCATGGGGATAAGAAAATGACCTCAAGGGAACACTGTGTCCATGGGTGCCATGTTCATGAGCCCTGCTCAAACCACCATATCCTTTTGAGTCTCCTTGTATATTTCAGCCTCCTTTATCAACATAGCTAAAATAATTTTTACCATTGAATATAAAATAATACAGTGGTACCTCTGGTTACAAACTTAATTAGTTTCGGAGGTCTGTTCTTAACCTGAAACCGTTCTTAACCTGCGGTACCAATTTAGCTAATCGGGCCTCCTGCTGCCGCTGCATGATTTCTGTTTTCATCCTGAGGTAAAGTTCTTAACCTGAGGTACTACTTCCAGGTTAACGAAGTCTGTAACCCAAAGTGTTTGTAACCCGAGTACCACTGTAGTAATAGTAATAGTAGTAGTAGTAGTAGTAGTAGTAGTAATTTATTACTTATACTGGGCGGCTTCCATAGGAATATTAAAAACACAATAAAAGATCAAACATTAAAAACTTCCCTAAACAGGGCTGCCTTCAGATGTCTTCTAAAAGTCAGCTAGTTGTTTATTTCTTTGACATCTGGTGGGAGGGCGTTCCACAGGGTGGGTGCCACTACCGAGAAGGCCCTCTGCCTGGTTCCCTGTAACTTGGCTTCTCGCAGCGAGGGAACTGCCAGAAGGCCCTCAGCGCTGGACCTCAGTGTCCAGGCTGAACGATGGGGGTGGAGATGCTCCTCAGGTATAATGGGCTGAGGCCGTTTAGGGCTTTAAAGGTCAGCACCAACACTTTGAATTGTGCTCAGAAACATACTGGGAACCAATGTAGTTATTTCAGGACCGGTGTTATATGGTCTCAGCGGCCACTCCCAGTCACCAGTCTGGGTAAGAAATGGTAAGAAACCCTAACCATTGCCACTTGTTTTAGAAAACGGCAACACTAGTCCATTAATAGGGACCACAGAGCCTAGGGCTTGCTGATCAGAAGGTTGGCATTTCGAATCCCCACGACGGGTGAGCTCCCGTTGTTCGGTCCCAGCTCCTGCCCACCTAGCAGTCCAAAAGTGCGTCAAAGTACAAGTAGATAAATAGGTACCGCTCTGGTGGGAAGGTAAACAGCATTTCCATGCACTGATCTGGTTTGCCAGAAGTGGCTTAGTCATGCTGGCCACATGACCTGGAAGCTGTACACCGGCTCCCTCAGCCAGTAAAGCGAGATGAGCGCCGCAACCCCAGAGTCGGCCACGACTGGACCTAACGGTCAGGGATCCCTTTACCTTTTTAGCCTATTAATGGTGTTTCATAAGGCTGCCCAATTAGAGAGCTTCCTGTGCAATCTGGGCCTGCTTCACATATATTCATCTTGGCTCAGGATCTCCGAAGTATGTTGGGTATTTAGCACTCTTCCAAAAAATATATATTTTAAGCTAAGGTAAAGGTAAAGGTACCCCTGCCCGTTCGGGCCAGTCTTGCCAGACTCTAGGGTTGTGCGCTCATCTCACTCTATAGGCCGGGAGCCAGCGCTGTCCACAGACACTTCCGGGTCACTTGGCCAGCGTGACAAGCTGCATCTGGCGAGCCAGTGCAGCACACGGAACGCCGTTTACCTTCCCGCCAGTAAGTGGTCCCTATTTATCTACTTGCACCCTAGGGTGCTTTCGAACTGCTAGGTTGGCAGGCACTGGGACCAAACGACGGGAGCGCCCCCCGCCGCGGGGATTCGAACCGCCGACCTTTCGATCGGCAAGTCCTAGGCGCTGAGGCTTTAACCCACAGCGCCACCCGCGTCCATATTTTAAGCTACAAGAGGCTTAAGCGTCTAAGTTACAAAAGAAGCAGCTCCACACTGATTGATATTTGTAAATGTCTCTAGAAATAAAAAAGAGACTTCAAACAATATTCTTCTGTTGATGATAACATGATTCACACATGCTCAAGAAGTAGTGGTGAGGTTGTTCCAAAGGAAAAGTTCAGCAGCTGTAGATCTCTTATCACAATGTAGGAGGCTGCCTTAACACATGCTCACACAGATGTCCACACTCAAATCCTCTGCGTCAACTCTCAGATGCCAAAATGCGGGAAATCAATTTATATACACAAAGCACCAAGACTAGAATCTACAAAATCGCTACAAATTGCTTGATTGCGTTCAACGCTTTACAGAAGTGTAGACAAGCTTTTCTTTTCTGCATCACAGCAGGGGCATCATATATAAATATATTTTTGTTTATCTTTATTTAGAGGATTTATCGCCTGCATTTTGAGGTCCACATAAATAACCATGGGTACATAGGATGAAATAGCAACAAAAATTTATTCCAGTATTACTGCATTGTTGCATGGGAAAGCAAAGAAATGAGGAAGTGTGATTTGCACAGTCTTAAGTGGGTCGAGTGCTTCATGGAATCACAAGCTGGGAATTGTGGGCAGTGAAATGCAACTCAAAGAGGTGAAATACATTGAAAGTGAAGGGAGTCCTCTTCAGACATTGCCATAATGTTTTACAAAAACATGTGAGGAGGGCAGTATACAAGCTCTGCTTCTCCTCATTGTCTTTTTTGTAGAAGGTCTATCCATCTATGCATGCAGACTCACTCTGCTGAGAATGGGGGAGTAATTCAGTTCAGCTTGCATTTATAGGCCAACCTACCAAAGTCACAGATTTTGAAAAAGAATGCAAACAGATGCACAACCGTCTTTCAGATTTTGCAACACAGTTCTCTAGCCATGTCTGCAGAAAGACTCTCCTCCTGCAAAAGAGGGGAGTGGTTGTGGGCGGGAGCCGGTCTAACGCCCCCTGCCTCCCACTCACCTGGCTGGCGCACCATGCCCATGGGCAGGCACCCAACCAGGTGCCTTCGAAGGGGCGTGGACGGCAGCATAAATCGCTGCTGCGCCAGCCACACGGCCTCACTCTTCGTCGTCCCGTCGCGAGTCACCCACCCTCCACTCCCTTAGAGCTCAGGGTCTCAGTTTCTTTTGGCCTTGCTATGGACCTTAGGTTGGTCGCCCTCTTTGTCCGGGGGGGCTGGTAGGAATTTTTCCATTTGGCATTAGGCTTTGTGGTTTTTTCGCCTACCTCGTAGCAATCGTCACAACTTTCGTGGTATTGGTGGGTAGGTTAGGCATTGGAATAATGTGTTGTGGTGTGTGGAAGGGCTAGGTGTGGCCATCGCCTATGCCTTCAATTTTTGGGTATTCCATTAAAGGAATCCGGCGGTCGTGTATTCTGTCCGATGCCTGCGTGGCGGGAGGCCATGGCACGACCCACGGTGACATCAGGGGAGAGCTTATAGTTGGATTAGCATCAACAGGCTCCACCTACTGGTGAATAACCCCCCCTTTTTAGACTCAGCCCTCTCCGAGTGGGTGGAGTCAATTGACGTAATCCAATGCCTAAGCCAATACCTTTTCACTTGCTGTAATCAATAAAGTTGTGGCCTTTTCTTGCCCATTAACCTTATATCACATGTCCGTGTGTTTTCATTTCACTATGCGGGGATCGGGTCCTTGAACCACAAACACATACTCCAGGTAAAGTGTGCATGAAAAGTGTGTTGTTGTTGTTTAGTCGTTTAGTCATGTCCAACTCTTCATGAAAGACTCAGTGTATGAAAACCCTGCCAGTTGTTGTAGAGTAGACTATAGTGAGCTAGATGGGACACATTTGTTGTTTAGTCGTTTAGTTGTGTCCGACTCTTCGTGACCCCATGGACCAGAGCACGCCAGGCACTCCTGTCCTCCACTGCCTCCCGCAGTTTGGTCAAACTCATGCTGGTAGCTTCGAGAGCACTGTCCAACCATCTCGTCCTCTGTCATCCCCTTCTCCTTGTGCCCTCCAACTTTCCCAACATCATGGTCTTTTCCAGGGAGTCTTCTCTTTTCATGAGGTGGCCAAAGTATTGGAGCCTCCGCTTCAGGATCTGTCCTTCCAGTGAGCACTCAGGGCTGATTTCCTTCAGAATGGAGAGGTTTGATCTTCTTGCAGTCCATGGGACTCTCAAGAGTCTCCTCCAACACCATAATTCAAAAGCATCAATTCTTGATGTGTATGGTAGGCAAAATTTCATTTTAAAACATGCATATTAGGAGAAATTCACACTAAAATGCTGTTGAATTTTCCTGAGAACTTGAGGGAGAATGGTCCCAGTTTTAATGCTTGATCTTTCCTGTTAAAATTACTTAGGAAACAGGGAAACACCTACCTGTCCCAATAGATCTACCACAGATCTCATGATATTCTACCTATGATGAGTGAGCCCAATGCCTGCTTGCCCCCCCTCAGCTGATCAGGTGTAGAATCCACATTCTTGGGTTCCAGTATAAACCAAACTCTTGATGCTGGACAGATTTACAATGAAATGTATGCTTCAAAATGGGGGAAAGATGTGAATAGAAAAGAATACGTACAACATATGCTAGTGTCTGCTTTTCGACACAAAGAGTAGATATTTAAATGATGAAAAATAGGATGATGCCAATATAATAAAATACCACAAAGCGCATGCAAAAGTTACTATGGAATGCCAATAAAATAGACATTAACATTATACTTGTCGGCTTAGGTGCTGTTGCCTTTAGTTCTGACAATAAAATGCAGTATAAACCCCAATGTTTATATGGAAGTAGAAGTCTGCCTGAATGATTTCGAGTCCCTCAGTTACCCATTATTTTGTATCTCCTTATCCTTGAGTACAAATTTGAAAATCTTAGTGCATGCTGTGATATTCCCTTGTAATATAAAATCTTATCTATGCTCTCTTTAATTGTGCCATTTTATCACTCCAAGCTGTCAACTTTGCTCAGAAAATTCTGTTTAAGCTTATTTATCCACTACACTCCTTATTCCTGGGACTAAAACCCATTATCGTGGTCTGATAAGGAACCCCACAATTACTTTATTCATTACCAGCCATCCAAAACAAAGGGAAATAAATCACCAGCCCCAACTGTGGAAAGCAGACTTTTGTATAGAGTGTTTTGGTAATATCTAAATAAGGGGGTTATCAATTTTCTTTTTCCACTAGATTACTCAGCCTTCCTACTAGTACCTGGCATCTGCAAGGTGTTTCAAGAGGACAGAGATGTTGACATTTGTTTACAATTTTGATCTTACCCAACAGGCCTAGTTTCTTAATCTGCCAACCATCAGGCAGGATTTTACCTGGGAGTAACTGAATAGGGTATTCCTGTTTTTAGCACTACACTGAGAGCCATTAAACTGCTGTGAGGAATCAGCATGCTCAAGTTCTCCACACTTTTAGTCCTGTCCAAGAATGCCACATGCAGAATGCAGCCATGACATTTCCGCTATATGTCAGCTGTTTTTGCTTTGAGATTTGGTTGAAAGAGATGAGAAGGTTTGGTTTCAGATATGGCACTACCCTAGTTCAAACTGGGATTGTGAACCTATACCTGGGCTGAACCACTTCAAATGTCAGGTGGGGATTCACATGACTGAATATTCTTTTATTCATTCAACATCCCCCCTCCATATAGAAAAGTAGATTCAAGGAGGAGAATTTTAGTTTCACCATTTCCCTAACATGTTAGTTAAGGCAAAACTACATGTTACACGAACTGTGTACAGTGGTACCTCGAGTTACATACAATTCAGGTTACATACGCTTCAGGTTACAGACTCCACTAACCCAGAAATAGTACCTCAGGTTAAGAACTTTGCTTCAGGATGAGAACAGAAATCGTGCTCTGGGGCGTGGCGGCAGTTGGAGGCCTCATTAGCTAAAGTGGTGCTTCAGGTTAAGAACAGTTTCAGGTTAAGAACAGACCTCTGGAACAAATTAAGTACTTAACCCGAGGTACCACTGTATAGTGCAGTTACGTCTCCAGGTTTTATTAATAAAGGTGCAAGTACATGGGGTGCAATTCCTCTCATAAATGCAGCAACTGGTTAGAAGAGACTTGCCTCATACCTCTCCAACCCCAACCAGAAGAGAAATTACCCAGACAACACAGCTAGGAGCAGTGGCGGGTGACGGGGGGGGGAGTCTATTTGCACCAATTCACTTTATGGTACAAATTGCACTCCCACACCTGTTCTTTAATTAACAAAAGCTGAAGCCATAGTAACATGCTACATAGTAAATAGAAACTGTGTGATGTGAGCCTTGTGTGTATTTCAGACAGAGGTGCATAGCATCAGTGAGGAGGAGGACAACAGGAAGCACGAGAGCTTCTCCTTCCTGTTTCTGTGCAGCAATGTGACATCTGAAGATGCTGTAGTTTGTGTTACCATCAACAGCCTATAAACTGAGGCTTGTTGTTTGGACAAGCAGGGAGAGGAAGAAAACAAAATTTAAGAACATACAATCCATCCACATAAGATTCTCACTGCGGCCAACCAGACGTCTTTGGAAGCTCAAAATAGGAACTGAGTGCAACAATACTCTCCCCACTTGCAATTCAAAGAGGTTTCCAACATGAAGGAAAATGAGACACAGAACAAGTCTTTGGTTATATAAACCAAAAATAATAAAATGAGACTAGTTGATGTGCTAACTGGAGTAATGCCATTTGCACTTGATTTGATATTTGCAAATATTTAAAAATACTTATAGGGCAGCCATATACAGACATACTCAGAAGTAAGTCACTGAATTCAGTGGTGCTTATTCCCGGATGATGCCTGGAGCCTTAAACATCACATCCACAACTTTGAAGCTCAAGGCATCCAAGCATTATGTTTTTGTAATTATGTTATGGCATGACTCCAGAAATGTAAAATGTTTGCGAATGGAAAATGCAAATACAGTTCATTACATGTTAGTTTTAAGTGTTACACTGAATAATGTCAAATTCAGACATGTTCACTAAATACGGCAAGCCTTCACAATTTGCTGATTGCAAAAATGAATAATTTTGGATCACTGATAACCTTTTCCTTAAAGGGCAGAGCAAGCTTCAGCTATCCTGCAAATGTTTTGGTGAAGCATGGAACAAGCTCAATATTGTGCTATTTAATTGGATGTCACACCAAGTGAAAATTACTTTTTGTAAGCAATCTTTATAAGCTTCCATGAATGAACTTCCCATGGCAGCAGCATTTAAATATGGCACCAAAAAGATCAGGCAATAATTAAATCAAATAAGCCAACCCGAGGTGCGAGGGGGGAAATTGATGCAGGATATTAACTTCCAAGGAATCAAATGGCATCTTTGCCAATGATATTTATGCTGATTGAAAATGGAAACATTGCAGCAGTAAGGGGCAGCTTTATGGCTATCAGTAATAGTATCATATTTTGTTCCAGATCAGGTACTGCTAATGTCTGCAGCCATCAATGAAACAATGCAAAGGAGTTACACACCAATTCATTTGTGGCTGTATGATTGGTGGATTCTTCTCAATTACATAGAAGATTGGGGAGTGTAAAAGTACTTTGGCCACAAATAGAAGACAGAGACAAAAGATTAGGGTTTAGGATACCAGATGAGAGGCAAGTGGACACTGACATAATAAACAGTCATAATAAACAGAAGACAGAAAGATGTCAAATCTTCATTAAATATATTTGTTTCCCACGTTGTAGAAATAAACATCATGCCTTTACACCCATTCAGATTTTTTATGTTGATATTTGCTTTGATGCATTTTTAACAGAGCATATGAATGTGTCCTAGTAGGTGAAATTCTCCCCTTATGATGCAACCTGCCACTGATATCCTCATTATGGACATTTCTGAACATATTTTAGATGCACATATCCTGTTTGCCAGTAAAGTAGGAACTCTGTCTTTTTTCTCATTCCAAGAGCAAGTTTCTTGTGTATGCTGAATTTATATCTGTCCAGCCTACCATTGGGCAGGGGGGGGAGATTAATGATGGACTAGATTGATATTAGTCACACCCAAGAACGATACTCCTGCATGCTCACTGAATGCTGGACCTTCATAAAACTATGTCTATCTGGGCTGCAAAGGATCCTGTTTTTACATGTATATGCTCCTTCTTCAATCTTTTTTTTGTGTTATGGTGACAAAATGGGTTAGACCCAAAGGTTCCCTTCATCTAAAAGAAGGGGATTACTCCAATGAAGGATGATTCCTTTCATCAGAAGAAGAGAATCTTTGGATCCAACCCAGTGTAAAGAATGTATTCATATGCCCCTTTCTTGGGATGTGTGTTCTTTGGTTATAGGGAACTAATTGAGGTCAAGATCCATCATAGATGAGAAATAATTTGCAGGCAACCACCCTGAGGATAAAGAGACTGGGTGTCTCACTATACAGGGGGGTTGCAAGGAACCACAAATTGTTAACACGCAGGTCCACCTGCATCCAAGGGCAAACCAGGAAGAGAAAGGAGGAAGGTAATGTGCCCTTTCATTTCTAGCTATCAGCAACGTAACTTTCTTACTATCATTTTCACTTAGCGCACTTCTGTGCAAAGGAATGGAAAGCACTCTATCTTGCCATAACTTGGTGACATTTAAGGGTATTCCATACCTTTAAAATAGCTTATCATACTATCAAATCACATCAAAATAAAATTATAGGGTAATAGGATTTACTAATGTTTGATTCTTTTTGCGGGGTAGGGACGTGTATCAATGGAAATATTTGGTTTGGACTGCTGTTCAGTGCTTTTGTAAACAGCATGCCTCACCCAGTCCAAGGTACTTTGTAGGTTGCCTGATTTGGCTTGGGCTCCATCAAAATCAGCTTTGTCCCCCCCCAAAAAAAATTGGGAAATCAGAAAATGGCTAGGACTTTTATCGTTTGACAGAAGTGCGTAGAATTTGCTAGCATGGTCACCCTTCAGAGTGAGAGAGAGAAATACCACTGCCAAATTACAAACGCCTTCAGAGGTTTTCTTTTAAAAAAAAAAGAAATATCTATAACTTTGTTTTATTTCAGGGAAGATTCTGAAAAAATGCAGGTAAGGTTGCTCTTTCTGAGGGAATGCATCCTGCATAAATGTCAGAAACATAGCTGAAGTAGTTTACCTACAAAGACAGCTGCTATACTTTTAGAGAGGATAAAAATGAAACCCCTTAATGTCCCCTAGTGTTTAGTGGGCAATTGCTTTTAAAACTGTAGGCATGTCTGGATTGCCAAGGTGCCAGAAAGCACTTCAGTGTCCCCATTTTGACTCATGCTGCTTTGTAAAGACCCGGTTTCACTCTGGACAAGACAAAAATCCATCAGAGGTATGCCAATTCAGCTCAGCTCAAGATTTGGGGTTTTCCTGAATCTGATGCATACCCCTAGTTTTTATGCTGTGCCTTCTGACAGATAGAGGTAACAACCTGGAGAAAAGGCAATGGCATTCAGTTGTGTAATTGAAAGGTTAATTTCTCAAATATATATTTACATGGATTTGTGTAATGTAATGCAGTGCAGAATATGTCCTCATGAATCCTCGTTATATAGTAAATTATGCAATTTTCATAAAACTGCCCTTCAGAAGACCTGTTTTATTTTGTAGCCACAAAATCTCATTCCTTGGCTTTATGCTTCATCTGGGAGTTTTAAAATTTCATTTTGTAATCTATGTCTGACATAGCCATAAGGGGTAAAATCAGAGTAATTCTTTGTGCATAAAAATCAAACGCGCAGACACAGCAAAGTAAATCAACACGTGTCAGAAATAAAGATTAGGGAGCTTTGGTTTCATTTGCATTCAATATGCAAAAGAAAAGATTTGAAGAAAATGAAGAGCATGCATTTTACGGCTTTAAAATTCACAATGAACCCCGAGAACACATATCCACAAGTATGAATTTTAAAGTTTTATCACTGCAATGTATCTTACTGACACACTAAACTACCAGCATCTGAAGGGCTAAACAGACTCATGGACAGATTTTAATTATATGATTTAGTGCAGGATTTCCTATTTTCTTGATTCCAGTCTTCCTCCAGGGAGCTTAAGGTGATATGCATGGTTCTCACTATTTTATATCAGCAACAACCCTCGAAGGTATGTTAGGCTGAGAGATGGTGAGGCACCTGACCCCAGAGGTCAACCAGAGAATTTCATGGGGGGAGTGGAAATTTGGACCCAGTTCTTCTAGTCCTGCACTCTAACCATTTCACTTCTGTGCTGTTTCCTTTTCAAATTCTGAATGAACAGTGAGAGTCGCCTTAATGTTTTATTTAAGAATGCTTATATACAAAACATCACGTCCAAATACAATGAATTAGTGATGCAGTTTGCTCAGAGAACTGTTTGAGGTCTGTGGCGGTTTTCTCTACTCAAGTTATGGGGAGCTTTGTTCTTTATTTCTTCTAATTTTACCAACCATTAATTTTATAGAGTGATTTGTTTTCTCCTATTGTAGTACATGTGGAAAAGAATGGCCTGAGCAGATTTTTCATTTATTCTTTATTGTTCTGAATGTTCCCATCAGCTCTCAGGTTTCTCATTTCCAGTCTTAGAATTCAGTAGTCTATACATCACTGAAGAAGGTGTAGCTCATGTAGTGCCTTCACTTCTGAGCATCACTGTGACTTAGAGTTGGTTTAGCACCAACAGTACTCAAAGTTCTTGTCTCTGCAAAGAGCCTTATGATGTACTCTTGAAGGACATGGAAAAGGATAAAAAAAATTCCTTCCAGTAGCACCTTAGAGACCAACTAAGTTTGTTATTGGTATGAGCTTTTGTGTGCATGCACACTTCTTCAGATACACTGAAACAGAAGTCACCAGACCCTTATATACAGTGAGAGGGTGGGGAGGGGTATTACTCAGAAGGGTCGTGGGAATGGGTGATTGGCTGATAGGTGTGGTAAAACTGTTGGCGACCGTTAACGACTGCAACTGGTCTTACATGAAAAGGCAAGGGGTGAGAAGGCTAAAAATAGCTTCATCATATATAATGAGATAAGAATCCAATGTCTCTATTCAGAACAGGTCTCTCCATGGTTTTAAGTTTGGTAATAAGTTGCAATTCAGCAACTTCTCTTTCCAGTCTATTTCTGAAATTCTTTTGTAATAAGACAGCTACGGAAAAGGATGTGTTGGTGCCCAGATAATGCCCACATAAAATGACCCTTGGTTGGGTGGTTGAATAAAATAATTAGATTTATTTAATGTCGTTTATTACTGTCTTCTGTGAAACATATTGAAGTGATGGACAAAAAAAAAAAAGAGTCCATTCAAGACTGATGACACAAAACAGAAGTTCAGATGAGTACTACATGTCATCCAAGCCAATGCCGCTAACCTGATTTGGTGCAAATCAACCGTTTTATGTAGCTACTGAATGCTACGGAGCAAGACCTTTCGAAATGCTCAGCAGTCATGGCTTCTTTTAAAAATATATATTCCCCTGTCAATTCCACCAGAAATCTGATTAACGCGTCTGCATGAGCCTCCAAAAATACCACTCTCTGATTGAATACTTACACACCAATCATATGCTGTGTATGTATTTGCTCAAGCTTGTCAAAAGCTATGAGACAGGCAACGAGAACCCACAAATATTCTGCTTTCAATGGAATCCTGGCACTAGATCATCATTTCTCAGATCCTACATTTGATTCAAGAGTTTATTGATATCTTCCAAATCTCCCAAAATGTCTATCAGGAGCTGTACTTTTTGACCAAATACCAGTCTGATTGAAATGAGTGTTCTAAATCTATTAACCTCTATAGACGGGATGTACCAGTAGCAGGAGTAAAAGTCTAAGTACTCTGTAGAAAAATCCAGCCACATTACTGATCAGTCATCAACATGCAACCCACAAACCATTTATAGCAGAGTACAAGCATAGAACTGGCTTAGCACCATTGACCTTGAGTGCAAGCATAAGTACTTGAGCTTAAGAATTTTGAGAAGTGCATTATAAGTGTGGAAAAGAGTTCCACCAAGGCTCCTGTCTCATGAAAGCAGAGCAAGAGGACAGGGTGGGGGTGGGGGGTGGCATGCTGACTGACAAAGACTCTTGGGGGTTCAGAGAAAGCTTACTCAACTTTTATACAATGCACTGTTTTCATGTTTCTAGCACCAGGCTAAATCCTTGTATGGAAAACACAAGTCAACTCTTTAAAAATTACAGACGTGAACTTGCAAGAAAAAAAGGAGAAAGGAATGATCATTTACAAATAACATTCTTGGTCTTGACCAAGAAAGCGACCCAATCCTTTTTTTGCTGACCAGCTTCTTTACATATTATGTTCATTGTTGGTCATTTGATTCTGTATGTTATAAATTAATTATTTTTATCGTATTCTTTAGTGTACACCAGCAATATATACATAGTTGGCAGTTCATAAATGCCCTTGTAAGTTAAAGCTGAAACTCAAGGATGTGGTAGAAACCTCCTCATTGCCTTTTTGGTAGTGGTTCCACACTTATGGAGCTCCTTCCATTGGCAATCAAAGCACCAGACCTGGCTGCTTTCAAGTGGGCTATGAAGACTTATTATTCCCTTTGCAACTTTTAAGGGCTGGTGCAGTTTGGGTTAGAGAAATGGCTTGGGGAATTATTACTAGCATGTTTCATTTATGGTAATATTTATTATTATTATGAATGATGTTGTCTTAATGTTTTTCATGCTTTGGAATTGTATTAGTATTAGATATTTGACATTTCTTTTACTTATTTATTTTATAACATTTATACACTGTTTGATTGTGTGTGGGTTTTTATATATATAAAAAACCACACCTCAAAGCAGTTTACAAAAAGATTAATCAAGAAAACAAAGAAATAATTACAACAATATTTTAAAACATATTACTATTATTTATGAAATCTCTATACAACCCTTCATCTGAGGATCAGAAGGTGGTTTACCATATAAAAACACAAAAATACACAACATAGTAACAAACAAAGACAATATCCCTCACAGTTTAAAAGCCATAAAAGTAAAAGTAAAGGACCCCTGACAGTTAAGTCCAGTTGCAGACGACTCTGGGGTTGCGGCGCTCATCTCGCTTTACAGGCCGAGGGAGCTGGTGTTGGTCATGTGGCCAGCGTGACTAAGCCGCTTCTGGCGCAACAGAACACTGAAACCAGAGCAGTGCATGGAAACGCTGTTTACCTTCCCACAGGAGCAGTACCTATTTATCTACTTGCACTTTTTGGCATGCTTTCGAACTGCTAGGTTGGCAGGAGCTGGGACCAAGCAACGAGAGCTCACCCCGTCGCTGGGATTCGAACCGCAGACATTCTGAACGGCAAGCCCAAGAGTCTCAGTTTGTTAGACCACAGTGCCACCCACATCCCATTTAAAAGGCCATAGATTAAACCATCAATGGCCACAAACAATTACCTCAACTTTCTAAGCATCTCAGTAGGGTTGTCTAATGGGTAGACCTTTTCCTTAAAAAGTGGGTTGTAAATTGAATTAAATTTCAACTTAACACTTTTAAGTAGTTGAAAAACTGTTTTTAAGTGTTTTTATATCATTTGGACTATTGATTCCAATATGGATTTTGTAAATACAGGTAGGAAGCCATGTTGGTCTGCCGTAGTCGAAATAAAATAAAATAAAAAAATTCCATCCAGTAGCACCTTAGAGACCAACTAAGTTTATTATTGGTATTAGCTTTCGTGTGTACACATGCACACGAAAGCTCATACCAATAACAAACTTAGTTGGTCTCTAAGGTGGATGCGGGTGGCGCTGTGGGTTAAACCACAGAGCCTAGGACTTGCCAATCAGAAGGTTGGCGGTTCGAATCCCCACGACGGGGTGAGCTCCCATTGCTTGGTCCCTGCTCCTGCCAACCTAGCAGTTCGAAAGCACGTCAAAGTGCAAATAGATAAGTAGGTACCGCTCCGGCGGGAACGTAAACGGCGTTTCTGTGCGCTGCTCTGGTTTGCCAGAAGCGGCTTAGTCATGCTGGCCACATGACCCGGAAGCTGTACGCCGGCTCCCTTGGCCTGTAAAGCAAGATGAGCGCCGCAACCCCAGAGTCAGTCACGACTGGACCTAATGGTCAGGGGTCCCTTTACCTTTACCTCAAGGTGCTACTGGAAGGATTTTGTCAAGATTTCTTTTGGGTGGCCTCTGTGAGCTAACAGCATCAAGATTACCACCCTCTGAAGATTTGGCATCGAACATTAGTTTGACCATCTGTTGGGAGTGTTTAAACTATCTGTCTCCACCAAGGCTGACCCTGCTATTAGACAAAGTGAGACATTTTGGTTACCTTGAAAGGACAGTATACTGTTAGTTTCTGAACTGAATTGTATTTTTACTGTCATGGATGGGGAGAGCTGTGTCACTGAGAGGTAATAAGTCTGGAAAGAGCCAAAGAAGGCAATAAAAATGGATAGGCTATCATTTTTGCAAATAATGCTGAAAGTTTGTGAACACTGGAAGTTTTGGACACATTCTTTTAAGTGACAATATTAATTTTACCCTAGTTTTGGGTCACAATATTTAAACTTTGGCTTCAACATGGATCAAAATTGAACTTCTAAACCCCAAAATCCAAAAGGAGAAGAGCAAAGAGAAACAATTCAACAGAATCTAGCAGCTATCATGTCAGAAAAGCAGCACAATATTCATGAACACTAAATGATTTTTCAGAACTTTTCATTTATCAGCCTAACTATAGCTCAGGCGTGGCCAAATTTGGCCCTCCAGCTGTTTTGGGACTACAACTCCCATCATCCCTAGCTAACAGGATCAGTGGTCAGAGATTATGGGAATTGTAGTCCTCAAACAGCTGGAGGACCAGGTTTGGCCATGCCTTGCCTAGATGCTTGCTCTTAGGCAAGCTTCCTGAAAATGTTGGCTATTGTTGCTATAAGAAAATGTCCCCAACTGGATACACTCATGGCTAACCTACTTGATTGAAAATGCATAGTATGTCTCCAACATTAATTATTCTCAGAGAAGAACCATGGAAATAAATGGAAATGATTCACCAAGTTTATGAATTTCAATGGATCTAGACTGAGCAAAACTTATTTGGCTACAACTCATAATGTTGCAAATATTAATTTGCTATATGTACACCAAAAGCTCCTTAGAAATTCAGTAGCAATTCTTCAAACGGCAACACACCCACGTAATCTCAGATGGCAGAAACCCAAGACCTCATCCTCAGTGAACAACTAGATTGCATAACTAATTGGGTTATTTTAAACCGGACTGGTTCTTCACACACCCCTTTTTTATTCCGTAGCTCAGGCTCAAAGTTAGACAAAGAACAATTAGAAAATTAATTAAGACTAGCACATGCAAGTCAGCAGTGGCCTTTCCCCAACCTCTTGGAGTGATAGCAACTCTTAGCTGTTAATTTAACTTCAAGGGGAAATGTTACTTCTTTATAGTTTCATACTCACTAATTAAAGGATGTAGATGCTTGAGCCACATAAAAGAAAAAGTGAGCCTATCACAAAAGCTGTTGTAGTTCAGTAAACCCTGCTCAGGGATCCAAAGTAGCTCTGGCCTTCTTCCCAATAATCAAATGTAATCTAAGGACCCATCATTGCTCTTCTTCTCAGACATCAGCCCAGTCCCATTCATGTGTACCCAGAAATGAATCTCACTGCCCTGGTTTGCCTAGCACCACACACAAGAGTAGCAAGCAGAACATTTCTGTTTTAGGAACAGGCTGATGTGGGCATTGGAAATTTGTCTCTCGCGAACCCATACTTCAACCTCAATGCTAGTTTCAAAATAAAACCATTCCCCACAAACAAAATCACAGAGTGGGAAAAGAATCTATTTTAGTTCTCCCCGAAAAATCAACTTTAAAGGTGACTTTGGGGGGCTAGGGGGAAGAGAAACCCTGGATATATTTTTCTCTTATTTGGAAGTTTTCTTATCTAAGGAAACCTCTCTCATGTGCTGTTTTCATACAAATTACTCACAAGCAACAGCAGAGATTATGTGAACCCTTTTTATGCACCCCAAATCAGTGAATCTTTTTAACCACCTTAAATACAAAGGCTACCTACAAGAAAACCACTGTTGGTATATCCTTCTGATATTTGGCAGGATTCAGCCCACAAAAGGAGCTAACACGCCTGCAAATTTAATCTAACTCTTATTTTAAAGTTATGAATATTTCCTTTTTATAAAAGAAATATATTTTAATGATGTCCAGCACAAAAATCCCTGCACTTATTTATCTGCAATTTGGCTAGCTTTATCCACTCAAGAGAGGTTGCTGTATCTACTACGTCAACCAATTTTATTAAAAGGAAATCAATTATTAATAATAATAATGATAATAATAATACAAATATAGGGGAACAAAATGAAGAGATGAACTTTCAGATAGGACATATCAAAATGTGTTCCTAATTGAACCACAAATTACCAAGAATTGGCTTGGATTAAAATAGAAAAATGATCTGCTGTGTTAAAGCATATTGCTATGGTAGCCATTCATTTTGAGAGACACATTAAATGAAACAAAAATGGTTTGACCTTGGGTGAAAATTAAACTAAGCATTTGGGAAGAATTAGAGAAGGGAAAATCAAATTCCCCCCACCCCTACTGTTCAAAGATGAATTGATTCTCCCCCCTTCCCCCCCCCAAGTTCATGGTTGAAGCCAGGTTGAGCAGTAAAGTTCAGCTATCGCTGCAAGCAAGAGAAAAATGGATGGAGTAATTCATTAGCACAGAAAATTTGAAATCCTTTCAACAAGCTGAAGTAGGACAAAAACATGTTCAGTTTTGAGCCAATGTATTTTAGGTTTGAGCAATGATTCATGGGCCACTAGAACAATCCAATTAAAACTAAACTTGTGTGCACCCCAATCCAGCAATCCATTTCAGGTGCTCTAATGAATATATCCCCCACCCATCCAAAAGGTTCCCTAATTTACTTCAATTAAGGAAATATCACACTGGGTATGCAAAAGAATGCACATGAGAGGCTGAAGTGAACATTTTCCATTGATGTATATAGAAAACCGTGCTCCTGACAGGAGACTGTGCATTAGAGTATCTATGGGACTGTAAGCTGGGGACAGAATCTGATACTTCACAGCCAGGACTGGAATGCCATACTCTGCTCTCTCCCTCTGAAAAAATGCTTGGATAAAGTCACAATGCTTTCATTAGGCATGTGTGTAAGTGTTATGTCAGCTTAATAAAAATAATTGAATCCTTGATTCCTTGATAAGTAAGGCTTTGTGCCTTACTTATTGATCCCCAAATAAATAACACAAAACAATGTTAAGTAGGATTGCACACATAGTGTAACTGGAGGTATTTCTCTGGAAAGCGTTTAACTGGTTGAATCTTTTGCTGTTCATCCTCATGAAGAATTGCAAGCCACGCTCACACAAAAGAGCAATGATTTACTCGTGGGCTCAGTTCCTACCACACCCAGCCACTGTGGCTAATGGTCAAGGATGATGGGAGTTATAGTTTAAGAACATCCTGAGGGATACAGATTCTTCATTCCTGATTTATAATCTAGCTCAGTGTTTCCCAAGCTTGGGTCTCCAGCTGTTTTTGGACTACAGTGCTCATCATCCCTGGCCACTGATCCTGATAGCTAGAGATGATGGGAGTTGTAGTCCAAAAACATCTGGAAACTGAAGCTTGGGAAACAATTAGCATGTGAACAGTTACTTAACCTAGGTAACTGTCCTAAGCGTACCAGCCTTTAATCCTAGAGAATCAACAAGCGTTGATGAAGTCAGGTGACCTTCTTTGTTAGGTGATGCCAGGGGGATTAACCATTAGTACTTCAAAGCATCAAAAGAACTGGGTATTGGAATGCAAATGAATAAATGGGGCTGAGTTTTTAGGAACAACAGAGTCAGGAAAAATGTTACCAAGAAGTGGAGAAGGAACTGTGCTAATATGTGCCCTGAAGACCAAGATAGGCTGCAGATCAAAAAGAATGCTGGTGGTGCTGCTATAAGGATAAGCTGGCACATTTTGGGGGGTGCTGCTGCTGTGTGCCCCTCCATTGAAGGCTAAAGGCTGTATATATGTGTAAAGTGTTGTTGTTGTTGTTTAGTCATTTAGTCATATCTGACTCTTTGTGACCCCATGGAGCAGAGCACGCCAGGCACTCCTGTCTTCCACTGCCTCCCGCAGTTTGGTCAAACTCATGCTGGTAGCTTCGAGAACACTGTCCAACCATCTCGTCCTCTGTTGTCCCCTTCTCCTTGTGCCCTCCATCTTTCCCAACATCAGGGTCTTTTCCAGGGAGTCTTCTCTTCTCATGAGGTGGCCAAAGTATTGGAGCCTCAGCTTCATTATCTGTCCTTCCAGTGAGCACTCAGGGCTGATTTCCTTAAGAATGGAGAGGTTTGATCTTCTTGCAGTCCATGGGACTCTCAAGAGTCTCCTCCAGCACCATCATTCAAAAGCATCAATTCTTCGGCAATCAGCCTTCTTTATGGTCCAGCTTAAACATCTTTAAACACTACAACCTCTGACATGTCTGAATTCCCAATGGAAACATGACCCTACGTGAGGGTCTGGAACCCTGGAAACTCACTACTGCTCAGCAGAGACTGGGATGGCATGTAACAATATGAATTTGGGACACCACTGAGAGACCTCTCATTGGCTGGAAAGAAGCTCACATCAAAAAAGTGTGATTCAGAAGAAATCTTCACCACAGAGAACGTGCGGAGGAGAATCAAGCTTTGGAATGTGTTCATCCACCAATGGTAAGATTTTGCATGTTTTAGGACTAGCAACCTTTGTTTTTTCATGAAATCAATGAGAATCTTTGTCCTAATAGCTTTGGGATCAGCCCCTACCCACTTACTGTAAGAAATGAGACGTAGAATGAGAAGACGTTATGCAGTAAACTTTTTACCTGAAAGTTTCTTACGTCTGACTGGTCACAGGTTACTGAACTAGATGTACTGATCAGAAACGCTCAGTTTTTTAAACAGTCATGTAATATCAACAACCCATTATACTATTACTGGTGATTAAGATTAATCACTGCTTATCTTCATATCCACATTTCTATTAGAAAACAGAGTTATCTGCAAGTCTCTATATACCTGTCATGCCTCACTGATTTAAATTATACAGGGGGAAAAGCTTTCCCCAGGTTTTCATATAATTATATAACCTCTCTCTGACTGGCATGAGCTCTTTTATCTTATCTTAGGAGAGCTGGTTGCAGACTGTAATTATCCCCTCACGGCATAGGTACTGAATGCTGTCACCATGCAGGATCCAAACTGAAAATGTCACACTATCAAGACACACATCATTTTTCAGCCGTTGCCTCTATTTCTCAGGATTCAAAGGGACTGATCTACTTGCCCTTTGATCACAAGAAAGCCACCACAGTATGGCTCCCAATAAACCATGGTTCCAGCCTTCATTTAAAATAAATGAAAAAGAACATTAAGTATAAACTCTGAAGACACACAGAATGAAATGCACTTGGCAAAATGCAAGCTAAATTGCTAATCTTTACACAGCTCCCATTTAATCCCTTCCATGCACACATTCTTCTTTGGTGATTTCCATACTTCTCACCTACATAAAAAGCTTATTCATTTAAATAAGCTTCTGGAGTGAGGCTACACCAGCAATGACCTTCTGCATTTCCACTTCCAAAGGTGAACTCACTGCAACAGAAGGCAAAGTCTATTTACGTTTAAAGTTAGAATTGACCAAAGCACATCCGAGTTGGTAAAACCGTGTCTATATTCCTAAAAGAAACAATTTTGTAAGTAGGCTTCTTTCCAGAAGAGCAGTTTAGAGACTTCATGTACCTTGAACAAATCTAAGAAAAAAAGGAAACAGCAGCCCATTATCTGGGTTGAAGGCTGGAATTATATTCTAACATCCTTAAAGCACAACGATTTCTTTTCCCATTTCTTCTCTTTTCATTCCCTTTACTCATGCAGCCGTCACATCTTCACTAGGAGAGGCACCAATTCCAGAGTTTTCAGTCCTCAGTAGCTCCTGCTGTGAAACTAGTCTGTAAAAAACACACGCTTTAGGACAGCTTTTGAAAAGCACCATTAACTTTGCCAGAAATATCTTCTAAGTTGTGGTGCTGTGGTGGTGGTGGTCAGGAAGCTCGCTTGACACTGGAGGCCCACATATTGGAGCGACGTACAGTGGTACCTCAGGTTAAGTACTTAATTTGTTCTGGAGGTCCGTTCTTAACCTGAAACCGTTCTTAACAGTTTAAACGGTTTAAACGGTTAAAGCACCACTTTAGCTAATGGGGCCTCCTGCTGCTGCTGCGCCGCCGGAGCACAATTTCTGTTCTCATCCTGAAGCAAAGTTCTTAACCCGAGGTACTATTTCTGGGTTAGCGGAGTCTGTAACCTGAAGCGTATGTAAACCAAGGTACCACTGTATCTTGGATCAGAGACACCAAAGAGCTTTGTGGAACCTCGAAGATGAACAAATTTACTGTGGCACAAGCTTTCATGGACATGAAGGATACTTCCAGATGACCTGTTTATTGAGGATTCGTCCAGATTCGTTTGCAGGATGGTTAGATGATGTTGTCCATTTGTTGAGCATTCATTCAGATTTGTTTGCAGGGAGGTTAGATGAGCAAGTGTTAGTGCAAACCTTCCACTGCATTTCCCCATGACTTTTATTAACACAAAATGTCTAGTCTTTTGGGGAAGTGAACAAAAGCTACAAATCAGCTCTCACTGTGCAATTAGTTTTGATGTGCACATTAACTAGAACAATATTTTGGAAGCATTTGGAAAATACAACCATAGAGTACTAACCCAAAAAGCTTGCCTGTATAAAAATCTTTCAAAAATGAAACATTTTATTTGACTTGATTTAATTAAATTAAATTAATTAGTGAAGAATCCAAGACTGCAGCAAGTACAGTGAGATATGCATCTATATGGAATGTTCCATAGGTGATCAAGGTCCCCAAAACCCTTAGAATCAACAGCCACTTTAGACTAACTCTGAGAAAAACAACAAAACAATTGGAACGAACTCCAAAATATTTTTCTGTTGTTATTTTCCTGTTTGATTCTTTTGGATCATTTGAGAATATGCACGCTTGGGTGTTTTGTAACTTCATTTATAATTTTCCTCTGTATGTAGATATATTTAAAAACAAGCACATCTAATAGTTCAACCTGAATTTGCTGGCATGTGATTGATTCCTAGCCAAAAATAGTGATAGTCTGGAAGCACTGACAATCCACTTGCCGTAATGATGCATGACCTGGCTTGGACAAGCAGCTCACTCTTTACAGAGAAGAATAAATGTGTAATCTTTTCTTTCAGTTGGAACTTGCCGGAACTCAGTGGGCGCCAATGACATTCTAAGAGAATGAGGGAGGCGTTAACAGTGAGTTCCGGCACCTCTTTTTCTAGAAAAATAGCACTGATCTTGGGTATACAGTAGTACCTTGGGTGACATATGCTTCAGGTTACAGACACTTCAGGTTACACACTCCGCTAACCCAGAAATAGTGCTTCAGGTTAAGAACTTTGCTTCAGGATAAGAACAGAAATCGGGCTCCGGCGGCACGGTGGCAGCAGGAGGCCCCATTAGCTAAAGTGGTGCTTCAGGTTAAGAACAGTTTCAGGTTAAGAACAGACCTCTGGAACGAATTAAGTACTTAACCCAAGGTCCCACTGTATGTCAATCTCTACACAGAAAAATAAATGGACACAACATCAGAAATGGCAATATCCAGAATCCAATAGGAGAACATTTCAGTCTACAACAGGCTTCCTCAACCTCGGCCCTCCAGATGTTTTTGGCCTACAACTCCCATGATCCCTAGCTAGCAGGACCAGTGGTCAGGGATGATGGGAACTGTAGTCTCAAAACATCTGGAGGGCTGAGGTTGAGGAAGCCTGGTCTACAAGGACACCCTGTGACTGACCTTAAGGTGGCCATGCTTGAATAAAGGAAATTCATAGGAAAACTCCAGTGGGAAACTGCTGAATTGCAGGCAATTCAGTTTTGTCACCTGCAGCTTGAATTGAGATCACATGGTGCTTTTTAAAAAAGATCACACTGCATGTGTTAATTCGCTCATCAATGACAAGATTTGATAACAACACAGCTTTGACAATTGGTCACTGTAATCATCACTCTCTGTTCTTTTCTGAACTCCTCTACATTTCATCCACTACTGCCATGTATATATACACTTGACAAGTCAAGACTACACTTCATGCAGCTGAAGAAGTGGATTGTGGTCTACAAAAGCTTAAGTTATAATAAATTTATTCTTCTTTAAGCTGCCGCATGACTCTTTGTTGATTTGGGGGGGGGGCAGCAAAGGAACATGGTTACTTTTCTAAATGGTAGAGCACATGTTTTGCACACTGGTTCAATTCCTGTGCATATGTTCTTAATTTGTTGAGCATTTTAATAGTATGAACACCTTGGGGATAACTTTCCTTAACACCAAGAGAACTGAGCTGTAATCGTAAAGAATCCAGTGTCTTAGTCAACATGGCAAACTAATAAATCTGTTTTGTGGCACCATTCTGAACATGATCTTGGCCATGATCCTAAGCTCATGGAAGTGAATTTCACAGATATCTGTTGGAGCTTGTCAATTGTGGCATTGTGGGCTAAGGAAAATATCTTCACAGGCTAAATTGAGTTAATGATGCCCTTTGGCTTTCTACTGCTGACAACACAAATTGCTTTTGCTAGTGTTCTCCAGGATCACTAGTACTGTAAATATTCAGCAAAAAGCATATTGAAGATGGAAGAGCATATCTGTCTGCAAGAGACAAGATCTTTCCAAACATTATTATAAATTGGATGGTATCTCTCTCAAACATGACTTTTAATACTGTCTATTCAGTGAGGATATTACAGCATTTTAATATAAAATATTGCATTTCAAACTTTATTGAATGTAATACATTTAACAAAGTGTACATGAAACAAATGTAGTAATAGCCTACTATGTGTTTTATAAGATTTCATTAAGTTCCAGTCATAATTCGTATTATTTCTCATAATTTAAATCAATACACAATAAAAGAATCTGCTAGATCTACAGTACGAAGTTAATAAAAATTACAGTGACAGTGTAAAAGCAGAGAAATGAATTTCCAATAAAATGTCTAAGACAAAGGAACCTGTGCAGGTTACCTGGTGGTTTTAAGCCACATTGTTTAAAAAAGAGTTTCATGATAAGTCCCCAAGAAACCACTGCCAGACCATTGCATCAAATACTAATGCTATTTCATTGTTAATCGAAAACTGGCTCCTTCCCCTTGGCTCCTTTGCAAAAGATAGAGCTAATTCTCTGGTGCACATAGCACCTATACAACAAATCCAATGGCGTGGCTAACATAGGCCCATGCTGCCCATATTTTGTGAATTGTATTCTTACTATTTACAGAAAGTTGTGGAATGTGGACACAGCAAGAGAGAGATATAATGACTTACTGTACCCAGTTTTCTGACTGAAACAAAGATGGAAGTAGCTTGTTTTTGGGTGGTTATTGAAGTTACTGTATTTGAGGATTTATGTTCATCACCGTTGTAGTATCTTAGTGGTCTGCCTGGGTGTGTCTTACCTCACTTATAATGCCCCATGTTTTCTGTCAACCATGCATTGTTCTTTCCCAAATTCTCCAGATCTTCCTCCAAACTTTTAATGAAAATAGGCCTTTTGCTTATGATTGCTTGAAGTTAGGTGGATCTCCAAGGATAATTTTCAGTTCACTGCCATTTGTTCCATCCTAGATATTCGCTGTGACTCCTAGCTCTTTAGGAGCAAATAAAAAATTGGAGATGAGTTGCACGGAATCTGTATTTTATGTAAGTGGCTAATCCAACCCTCTTCCTGTTTTGTTCCAATGGATATTTCATGGTGATCAAAACATGCTCACACCCTAAAGGAGCTTAATTCTGATTGTCACATATGTAGACCAGAGCCTTCGATCAAATAATTTCTTAGAAAATGAGGGAAAGCCAACTTCCTTGCAATTTCTGATCCTTATAGCTAATTATTATGTGAGCTCATTCATACTTCTAATATGCACTTTTCCAGATTAAAATTCACCCAGGTTTTTGTGCCTTTAAATCAACCTTGCACTTGCCAGTGTATCAATACTGCAGCACAATCAAATCCTCCTATACAACTTGCCAGCTACTTGCAACAAAATAAAATGCTGTTCACTAGAGACATACACTTGGATGTGCATGATGGTTTTGAGGTTGGCTGTATTTTGATTGTTCTGCTGCTTCATAACAACTGAAAATAAAGATTCAATTTTTTTTCATGCGCTTAGAGCTCCCTCCAGTGACTCACTGGACAGGAAAAAGAATTCAAGATGCAGGGGTTGCATATGGACACGTGTGTGTGTGTGTGTGTGTGTGTGTTGTTTTTTAAGTAACTGGGGGAAGGATGGCCTTGTCTATGCCTAAGCCTTTTTTCCTCTGAACTCCTGGCCACGCACTTCATTTATAAAACAAAAGTCAACCCTACAAATAGGTGTCATGTACTGAGTGCAATTGAGATGACATTTAGTACCACTGTGTAATTCATTCCACTGTAAATAGAATATTAAGAAACATCAATAAATATAAAATTTGAAAATTGCTCGAACTCATCATTTTCATGCAGGCCCAGAGATATGCCGCTGCATTTATTGGGGTTATTTATGAGTTTTATGACTATACGGGACTGGATCTGCTTCCATAATCATTAGCAGACTAAACTTGACAGCCTAAGTGTCCTGTTTTACAGGCTGAAGTTTCCTGGTCATATTTCAGACCTCTCTTTTTTCCATAAACTGGAGTCACTTTCTCATTTCCCGCATCTGTCCTCCTGGTCCCACTGCCTTCTATCTGTTGGCTTCAAATACGATCAACACCAACAACGCTGAATAAATTAGGAAAGTGGGGAACTGCCCCCAGGAGATCCATTGTGCTCCTTTTAAAATCCCTGCCTAGCCTGCCAGCTCTAATTTACAAATATCAAATAACGATTAATTCATGACCAGCCACGTAGTAGTAGCAACCTGTTTTATTCATTACTATGGTTGTAGTTTGGAAAGCTGTGGCATGTTTTACAAGCAATAGAACAAATTACTCATTCAGGGCCTGATGCCTTCAAACCTTTGCTCAGTTGATTAATCCTTAATCATACCAGTGACTCTGCTCTGCAGTAAATGGTGTTAACAGGACTAGGACCTTGGGTTTGCTTAGAGTAGCATTGAAAGCACTGTCCTAGCATTCCTGGGATTCCCCAACGCATATTACTTTTCTCTTAATGTGCATTAGCAGCAATTTTGTTTACCAGTCAAGCTGGGTCAATTCACACTAATGACTGGTTGTTGGGTTTCTTAAGAAGCATTTTAATTAAGTGGGCTTTTGTTTTGTTTTGTTTTGTTTTTACCCAATAAGAGTGAGGATGGGCCTTAGAGGTGATCCGCTTTAAAGTCTGGGCCAGATGTGTGCCTATTCTCCCCATGAACCAGCAAATAATCTCAGTATCTTTAAGGACAGGTATCTTTGTTTTAGAGACAAAACATAGGAAGCTGCCTTATCTGACTATTGGTCCCAGACCCTCCAAGTGTTCCTATTTTTCAGGGACAGTCCTGGATTTACAGAAGCTGTCCCGGTTCCTGATCTGATCCCAGAATGTCCAACTTTTCCTTAGGACATCTCTATTTTCATCAGAGAAATGTCAAAGGGTCTGGTAGGACGGCCCAGGAAACTGTTAGAAGGTATGGAGTTACGCAACCCCCGAGCCAAGGAGATAACTATACAACCTTTAGAAGACATCTGAAGGCAGACCTGTATGAGGAAGTTTTTTAATGTTTAAAGTTTCATTATGTTTTTATATATGTTGGAAGCCGCCCAGAATGGCTTGGGCAACCCAGTTAGATGGGCGAGGTATAAATAATAAAATTGTTGTTGTTGTTGTTGAATATGAGGTTCCTATTTTCATCAGAGAATTGTTGGAGGGTATGTGTCCCATCCAGATCGTGAAGCTGAGGCTCCAATACTTTGGCCCCCTCATGAGAAGAGAAGACTCCCTGGAAAAGACCCTGATGTTGGGAAAGATGGAGGGCACAAGGAGAAGGGGATGACAGAGGATGAGATGGTTGGATGGTGTTCTTGAAGCTACCAGTATGAGTTTGATCAAACTGCGGGAGGCAGTGGAGGACAGAAGTGCCTGGCGTGCTCTGGTCCATGGGGTCACGAAGAGTCGGACACAACTAAACGACTAAACAACAAATGTGTCCCATCTAGCTCACTATAGTCTACTCTACAACAACTGGCAGGGGTTTCATACACTGAGTCTTTCCAAAGCTAACATAAAGATGTCAGCAATTCAACTCATGATATTTTGTGTGCACAGCATTTGCCCTACCACTGAGCTACATCGCCTAATGAGATACCCAGTTTCATTAAAAGAGAAAGCAGCTTCCTGTTTCCAAACTTCTGGCATCTTCCACACTAGGACACTGTTCTGTTTCTTTTCTTTCTTTCTTTTTTAGTTTTTTAACATATCATTTTCAACAATTATTAAAATACTTTTATATCTTATACATTTTTTTGACTTCCATCAATCACATCTGAAAATTTTCTAATCTTTTCACTTAATTTACGTTTCTTACTTTCACTATTACATTTAAATATCATAACTAATGTTTCTCTTCTTTGCAATATTTCATATATTTCTCCTTACAAAGCTTCTTGTAGTCCTACTAGCGTAATTTGTTGATTACAGTTGCTCTTCAAATAGTTCATATATTTCTTCCAATCTTCTGTAAATCTCTGGTCCCGCAGGTTTCAAATCATTCCTGTTATTTTATCAAATTCTGTGTAGTCCATTAATTTTGTCTGCTGTTCTTCTTTTGTCGGTATTTCTTCTTGCTTCCATTTCTGGGCCAAGACACTGCTCTGTTTCTTGGAGTGACCAAGATGGTTGATTTCTTGGGCATTTGCAGAGAGCAGCCACTGACCTGACCCCAGAGCTTTGCGGGATCATCAACCATATCAGAGGCCTTTTGGGTGCTTGAAGTCATGTGGGGAGAGGTTGCTGTCTCTCCGACATTCCCCTGTGGAATCTACAGGGGATCCACCCAAAAGTGCTCTTTCCTGCTCTTGCTCTGACTCCTTTTCAAAAAAATAAATATTAGAGCATTTTTAACCCACTCTTCAGCTGAAAAGGCTCCCGGATTAGCTTAGATGCAGTCAATTCACACAAGACAGTCCCTGCTTACAGGCTTTACAATCTCAAAGAAACGAGACACACAAGGAAAAGGAGACAAGGAGGGAAGAGGAAAATAAAAAATAAATCTCAGGCACCCATTTCTGAACAATTGTTCCTATAATGACCAGCTAGCAGAGTTCAGTTTTCCCATTCTCCTTCTACCCAGTCATGGTCCCTTTCAGAGAGCCCATGAAGGGCCTTGAAGCAGCCATGCCACTATTGTGCCTCATCCGTTCTACACATTTTGTCTTTTTTTCAACAGGGTAGAGCAAAGGAACTGTACAGTTCAGCAGATAAACAATGGTTGCTGTTGATGATGGTGATGATATGGGCAGTTCATCAGCGTCCATTGATTAAAACTCAAAATACCTAAGCCTACGAGAGTCTTCTGGTGGTTCCCTCACTGTGAGAAGTGAGGATACAGGGAACCAGGCAGAAGGCCTTCTCAGTAGTTGCAGCCACTCTGTGGAACACCTTCTCATCAGATGTCAAGGGGGGTGGGCAACTACCTGACTTTTAGAAGACATCTGAAGGCAGGGAAGTTTTTAAAGTTTGTTGTCTTACTGTGTTTTAATTTATTGGAAGCCACCCAGAGTGGCTGGGGCAACCCTGTCAGATTGGAAGGAGAAGGAGAAGGAGAAGGAGAAGGAGAAGGAGAAGGAGGAGAAGAAGGTCATTATTATTACTATGGACCAGCAGACTGAGAACCAGACTCATCCCTCCTACCCCACCTCACCTCACACTGTAATTTACCCCTCCCAAGTAATTGTCATGTGACAAAGGTATTTGAGAACAGAAGCAGTAAAGGAAGCAGTAAAGGAGTCTAGAAATGTTGTGAAATGCTGAAAAGCTGCAGAATCATTTAGCATGTTGAATCACTGTGACTCATCTTGAGGATGACTCATTCCCTGTACAGTGGTACCTCGGGTTACATACGCTTCAGGTTACATACGCTTCAGGTTACACACTCTGGTAACCCAGAAATAGTGCTTCAGGTTAAGAACTTTGCTTCAGGATAAGAACAGAAATCGGGCTCCGGCGGCGCAGCAGCAGCAGGAGGCCCCATTAGCTAAAGTGGTGCTTCAGGTTAAGAACAGTTTCATTTTCATTTTTTTTTGTAAATTGTTGTTGTTGTTGTTGTTGTTTTATTATTATTATTAAATATTTATTAGCATTTTCAAAAAACAAACAAGAACAAAAAATAAACAGAACAAAAGAAAAATACAAAAATACATAACAAAATTAAACAACAAAAGAAAAATAGAAAAAACACATAAAGTTACTAACACTTATTGTTCTTAACCTTATTTCTCAGACCTCCTCACACCTCCCCTTCTTGTATTCCAATTTAAATTGTCAGTTCAGCAAGTCCTTAACTTATTTCTTTACCTTAACTTATACATTTATTCTAACATACCATTTTTTACTTTGCTTCTTTTTTCCATTTCCTCCATTTATTTTTAACGATCTTATTTTCAATTAATTTAAAAAAGAAGAAACCAATTTTACCTTATTAAAAACACACATCAATACTTATACCTCATTAGTTGTTCTTAAACCTTTTTCCTAAAGTCGACCAAAATTTCCCTTCCACAATTTACCCAATTTCCTTGCCACTAATTAAAAGTAAAAAAAGAAAGAAAACAAATTATCCTTATGTGCCCTTTGGATTCCCAACCTCCACCCACCCTTTTCCCGGTTCCAATCCCCGACCAATGTCCATCAGTCTTTATGTTATTTATTTAGCCTGGAGACCTCACATCTGAGGCCCTTTTATCTCTCTCAGTTCCTTTCTGCCGGTCTCTTTGATGGTCCTTAATGTTAAACCCCAAGTCTCGAAAAGGCTCCGGCCCAGCAGAATCCTTGTTGCTTCCAGCCAGTCTTCCATATTTAAAAGCAAAGCCTGTGGGGGGTTCCAACTCTTGTTTCAAATTTCTTACAGATCCAAATGTCCCCAAGGCTCCAGCTTTCACCTTCCGCAGATTTGTAATCCTCAGGTCTTCAGATCTCCTCCAAGGGAGATCTCTCCATTTTCCAGGCTCCCATTCAGACCAGGCTTTCCACATCCAATTTTTATTGTCCTTTTTTATCATCATGTCAGGCCTCATATTGTAACTCTCCTTTAACTCCTGCACATCTCCTGCTTCTCCTTCATTTTCTTCAAAAACAGCACCTTGCTCCATCATTTCTGCACTTTCAGTTTCATTTATTTGTTCAGTTAAGTAGGCTTCCTGTTTCAAGTCCTTATCAGGCTCAAAACTGTTGTTTACTGTCCAGTGTAGAAGTGATACCTTTGTAGACAAAACATTGTATTCATCTTTCAAGTTTCCCAAGAGAGCGAATGTTCTGTCCAGTTCTGCTTGGAATTTACGTACTCCAGTCATTTTTGTAATGTAGTATCCCTATTACCCCTCTAGGGGGATTTTAGTTCCTTAATGTTCCTTTCAGCTCAAAGCCAAAAGTCCAGTTATTTTGTATCAGCCCTCGTTGTTTTCAACAAAGTTATACCAAGTGAACCAGCAAAAACAGCAGAAACAATGTTCTCTTTTTCCAGCCGGCAACTAGCTGACTAGCAGCTCTCTTGACAGCTGTCAAAATCTTCCATGCAACAGACTTTCTCTTGGGGCGTTCCCGGGTCTCGGGGGGGGTGAAATTCCAGTCCCCAAATTCTTCTTATCCTCCAGTAAATCCTTATAATGTCAAAACCGTGAAATCAAGATCTTTTCACTAAAAAACAGGTTCTCTCGACCTTAGTTGCCCAGTCCTTTGCTTTAAATTGTTTACAAGGAGGGGGGGTGACTTCCTTTTTAGCCCCTTCCCACTCGTTCCAGATCCAAAATTAAAATTTTTTTTTTAACGTTCCAATCTCCGTATTACTCACGGGTTTATATTTTAGAGTCCAGTCGGTCTTGAAAGAAGTTGGCGCTCTCTGTCAATGGCTTGCGGCTTCACTCCGTAGGCGAGGGAGTACTCTCAGCACCACGCCTCACCCTGCCTCCGTTCCGAAGCCTTTAAAAAGGCTCCGTTGCGGATTGGGGGGGCGCAAATGGTGCCCGCCGAGTCTCTGTGTTCACAGGCATCCGCGCCTGTGATTTTAAGGGTCCCCGCTTCGCCGCAGCGGCCAGACCCAGACGCTACGGAGCCGATTCCCTCCGGAGCTCGGAGGGAATCCGCCATTAAACAATGGCGCCAACCCGGAAGTCCAGGTTAAGAACAGTTTCAGGTTAAGATCAGAACTCCGGAACGAATTAAGTACTTAACCTGAGGTACCACTGTACCACAAGTATTGTATCTGCTTTTAGGCAGACTCAGTGAGTCAGTCAGTGTGTGTGAAGGTGGAGCCTGTGCTCTGTGAAGTCTCTGCTCAATGGAGACTCTGTGTGACTAAGCAACTCTGTGTATGCTCTGAAGCTAGTTCAATCTTCTGTTCACTATGCTGTTACAGTATTTGCAAACAAGTTAATTTTAACTCAGTAAAACTTTCATTCCTTTACTGAAGAAGACTCTGCGTTATTAATTTATGCTGCGCATCAGTAACAATCACAGGCACCTCTTAACAAACCACATTGCCCCGAATTTTCTGAAGGCAAGAATGTGCTTTGAATGTATAGTGTATATTCAGCCTACATTGTCCATTAATTTCAATACATATACTCTGAGTATACCTGTGGGATAAGTGAACACCAGCAATTCCCATCGCTATTTCAGTTTCTGTTCGAATTCTCTGAGAGGCTTGCAGAAGCCCCACCTATGTTGTTCAGGAACAACCCGTCCCAAGTCATATCCTGCCTTCCTCGTCAAAGAGTGTCTATATAAAATATATGGATATAGCTGAGTTCTGTAGCAACAGATACAGTCGTGGCTTTGTGGCAGGGCTGTAATTCACACTTAGCAGGAAATGTTTCAGTGGGACTACGCAGCATGCAAACCTGCCAGGTGTTTCGCCATAAATAAAAGATTTGAACACAAGTTGCTTTGGGGCACTGCCCTACTGGAAGCCCCCAGAGTTCTCATTTGGTGTTTTCAGCTACAATGTAAGGAACACAACAAATGTAAATCATTTGCTTTCACTGTTTTCTAAAATAATTCTTATGAGCCTATTGCTATTGTATGTGTGTGGGTGCATTCCCCCTGGGAAGTCAATGCTAGGAATGGATCTTTATCACTGTACCTCTGTGGTGATCTGATTATGTTAGGACACATTTCATCAAGAAAAAAAATGAAAGTTTTCCTGTCCTGCCCTGAATACAAGTGGCTCGATTTGTGTCTATTTCCTACTCTAGAGCTCAGCATGGCAGAACATAGTCCAGGGACTCGGATGTACCACATTCTGTATAAAATGAAAAGACAATTTGTTGATACTCTGCTGTGCAGTGAAAATAAAAATTCCTGCTTATTGTTTCAGAAAAAGCATTTCGCACAGCAGAGAGGCAATATTTTCTGAGTTCGGCTGGCCACTAATGGGGGAACCTCAAAAGGTTCCAAAGTTTGGCTCACATACAAACTCAGCAAATTATAGAATCCTTATACTTTCCTCATTCTACTCCTTTTAGGCTTAATTTGATGTCAATGGGAGGAAAACAATAATGGGCAGCAAGTTGTTCAACATCTAGACACTGCAGGAGTCCCAGCAAATGTTGGAAGATGAGCTGGGGAGGAAACAAAATCCTCATATATTTCAAAGCTGGCTGAAACTTTTTTAAAAACGAAGTTTGTCTCATAAAACTTTAGGTTTCTACCTGAATCTAGAATTCCCATATAACACCGAGTGGTACAATAATAAATTACAAACAAACCACAAATTGGTTTTAGGAATATGCATAATTAGTTATAATAATAATAATTTATCATTTATACCCTTCCCATCTGACTGGGTTCCCCAGCCACTCCTGGTGGTTTCCAACAAAATATAAAAAATACAATAAAACATCAAACATTAAAAACTTCCCTAAACAGGGCTGCCTTCGGATGTTTTCTAAAAGCCAGACAGTTGTTTATTTCCTTGACATATGATGGGAGGGTGTTCCACAGGGCAGGCACCACTGCCAAGAAGACCCTCTGCCTGGTTCCCTGTAACCTTGCTCCTTGCAGTGAGGGAACTGCCAGAAGGTTAATGTGACATTAACCCCATGATGCAAGTTAGTCTGAGGGTGACCCAAGGTTACCCTGTGTGTTCCATCTCTAGGAGATTTGAACCTAGACCTAATTAATCTAAGCATCCCACACTCTCGTCAGTACACTACACTGACTCTTAACCTACTCCCTGACTGCTCTGACAGGCAGAAATCCTGCCTTCCCAGAAATACATAACACAGATGTCAGACCCCATACGGGGTGCAAATTCTGATCCACTCTAGAGTATAATGTAACTCTTACACTTGCAAGGCAGCATTTTTGCAAAAGTAGAAATAAAAAGTACTTAGTTGTGGAATCAGGTCCTCAAAGAGTCAGATAATGTTATGCCAGAGCCTCAATATTTAGACACTTAGAGAGTCAGACTTTGAGCCAATGGGAATGAAAGAGTGATGCTTGTTCTTCTGTATTTGTCTGCCTAGACCATTTTTTTTAAAAAAGGGGATTAGTTCCTCCTGCCTCTGATCCTTAGAGTACTCATTCTCTTCTCTTACCCACCAGGTTTTATCTTAAGGTGGTTTATACCACTTCATAATACAATACACCTACAAATGGGTACCCTGCACTCTTTTTCAGCTTGAGGGCCACATTGCAGTTTGGCCAACTCTACAAGGGGTGCATGCCAGTAGTGGGTGTGGCCAAAGTGGTCAGCACGCACCCTCTCTCCTGAGCGCACATACCACATGCACTTTCAGTTAGCCCTCCCACCACAATGTTCTTCTGCCAATCAGAAGAGAACCAAGGGGTTCCTCTCCTCCAGACCCAATGCTGCAGTAGAGAGGAAATACCTCCAGTTGTGTTTGGGAAACGGCTATTCTCTTTCTGGCACAAAGCCAGTACAAGAAGGTCTTAGAGATCAGGAAACAGAAAGGAGTGTTGCTTCGTATTTCCTGTGTCATGGACTGGTTGGGTGCAGAGGAATGGTGTGAGGAACCAGCTGGAGAACCACCAAGGGAGGGAGGCTCAGAGCTCAGGGAGTGGTGGTGGGACAAAGATGAGTGGGAAGAGGGACAAGAAGGAAAATACTGGGAAGAGGAAGTGTCATAATATGAAGAGGTAACAGGGCTTAGTGAGCTGGAAGCGTTGGTGGCAAAGAGAAGTCCAGATGTTGTCAATGGAAGTGCAATTCTGTCCAGGAGGATTTGTGATTGGGCTTGAAAACAAACAAGCTATTTCCCCAATTTCTAGTAAAATAGTTTTGCAAGCCAGTCCCAACAACAAATCAAGTCAAGGGGGTTTGCAACTGTAAGCAAAAAAGACTTGGCTGAGATCATTTTTGTAAATTGTATGCTGTGGGTTAAAACGCCTCTACCCTTTGTCTGGGTTGTAGTCCTAGTAATTATGTTGTTACTGTATTACTTAGCTTCCTACAGAGGCACAATCTTTCTTCTTAATATATGTTGTATGTTTGAAAGCCACCATCTGACTACGAGTCACTCTTTTCAATGCAATATTTCTTTCTCTATGAACTTAGATAATTATTTTAAAGTCTTGCCTTGGGTGTAGCATGGGCAATATGGCTTTCAGAGGAAACATCCTTCTGAAACACTAATTCCAGGCTTCCTCTTTTATTTCTTATCTTCTATTGGCTTCTGTCTTGCACATTATATTTGAACCCAATAAACCATCATCAATTGCCTATCATCTGTATGTTAGGAAAAAACAAGCAATATTTAGCATGATGCAGATAAATAATAAAACATAACCATAACTTTATCATTGTAGTTTTGGATTCACATTTCCATTATCTGCTAAGAACAGATATTTGAGACTTAGAATCTGCTAAACCATTTTGACAGCATGCTCAAAAATAGTCTGGATCCATGTAATTCTGCTATTAACATGTGAAAGTGTTATATATATTTTTGAAGGAACCCATATCAGCTAGCTCCCTTTCAGGTGGGTGGCTGCCTAGGGCCTTTAATCTCTCACCTTAAACTGCCAAACAGGTAGTAATTATAATCCAGAGTCAAAGTCAGTTATTATTATAATGCATGCATGCATGCATGCATGAATAAATATGAATAATCATACTGCTAGAAGTTGGGAAAATTCAGTGAAGCCGAATGTTAGAAGATTCAAGACACACAAATGAAAGTACGTCTCCACAAAGAAAAATATGATTTCAGAATTATGGAATATTCTCCCACGAGAGGTAGTGGGAGAGACAGAGAGAGTATGAGAGAGGGAGATTAAGTAACTTGCATGGTTTTAAAAGTCTGTAAATTTTGCCTATTCCCCTTAAAGTTGCCCAAATCTTCCCCTTTTCTAAATCCCATTTGTGGGGAAAGAATAGTAGGGATATTTGACCCAGCCTGGATCATCTGCCTTAGTCACATTCTGCTCTCTGTAAACCATGAAGTCTATCATGTGGAATGTGCATCTCAGAATGTTGCTTGTTTAACAGCTCAATGGTTATTTGGGCCAATCCTGACATCTTCCCACACCCTTTATAGTACCTCATTAAATAAGAGCCAGTTCTAGAAGTACAGTCTATGTCCTGGGAATATGAAAGAGCCCTGCTGAATCAAGCCAAGGCCCACAAAGTCCATCATCCTGCTCCCACAATGGTCAACCAGATGTCCATGGGAAGCCCACAATCAGAATCTTGAGTACAGCAGCACTTTCCCGGCTAGTAATTCCCAGAAATGTATTCAGCAGAAGGCCAATTGCCATCGGTAGCCTTTTCCTCTGTGAATTTTGTACACATCAAGAGGAATACAATTCCAATGCACATAGTAGTGTTTCTTCTAGATAGGAGCTTTTGCTGCCACCGATACCAGCACAAGGATTCAATATTTAAGATCACAAGCCAACAGATCTGTGATCCCGCTTACCTTACCCAAAGGGAAGATATGGCACATGGGGAAGACAAAGCAGACGCTTGCATGATCGGAGGCTGAAAGCATGCCTGCTGCGAAATGGAAGCCTTGCTTGACAGATCTGTGCAGCTTAAAGGAAATCCTAAAATAATTTAAGAGGAAAGTAAAGTTCAGAATGGAACAGATCATTTTGCTCTGGAAAATTGATGACAGACTTAAATGAAAGGCATTGCTAAAGTGTGTAATTAATAACAATCATAGGTTTCCATTAATAATACAGCACTTAGTTTTGAGAAAAATGTAGCTCCTTTAATGAAAACTATAAATTATCTTTAATCACACTCTTTGGTCTATACCCATTTTTTTATATTATGAAGTCATCATAGAAGGAAGCCTTATTAGGCACACATAATCACACTCACATACACACCATTCAGTTCTGCCAACCATTTCATTCCAGTATTGGACTATAAAAGAAAGAAATCTTAAAGAATACTAAATTGATATTTCCCAATAGCTATTTCAGTCAAAAGAAAGGAAATGAAAAAGAAAGGAAGTGGCCTATTCTTGTTATGCGACATTCAAAGGTCATATTTAAGCCTTGGAGATACTTATTGTGCCTAAAATATTTTAGACCTGCCAAACCAGAGACATAACTAAAGCAAATACATATTTTAAAAGTGCGAGTTGCTGGACTTCCTCATTTCAAAGGCCCACATTAAGAGACAAACTCCTTTCTGATTTTCCATATTCATATAAAAGCAAATGATTATCAAGAACATCTGCTAACACCCCAAAATGGCGGAACAAAAATAAATTATCCAGATGCATAAAATGACAGGAATGATCTCAAGTCATGGTTTTATTTGATTTTAAAGATTTCTTACTCACCCTTCACCATAAGGTTCTATGGCAGGTTACAAAAAATCAATTATGAAACAGATAAAAATATTAAAATTATAAAGCAAGTAAACCTATTTCAAAGAAAACAGAACAGTATAAATTTAAAAAATTAACAAACATTTAGCCCTCCCCCAAAATACCTTGATTATCAAAGGCCAGGGTACAATGCTGCTTCATCGCCATACATCGAAAGCCATACAGTGAAGATGCTGGACACATCTCTTTGGAGAGAGGATGCCACAATTGAGGGGAAATAGAGAAAAAGCCCTCTCTGAGACTACCATTCTCTGCACTTATGAGAGCAGCAGAACTACGAAGAAAAACCCCTTTGCAGACCTTAACACCCAAGTTGGAGACAGTCTTCTCGACACGCAGTGGAATCAGTGACTAGGGTTTAAATGTGCCCTTCCGCAAGTGGCAAACCTTCTCACCCACAGAAAGGCTGTTTCCAACTCATTGGAAGAGAGTTGCATTAAATAAAGTGAACCGATCCAGCAATGTCCTTTCTTTTGTGCAAATGCTTGCACATGATGGTTCATTACCTGTCCTGCTCCCTCAGTTTAAAGTATTTAATGGTTTGCAGCTTAAATTCCTTGCCCAAGTGCAAAGAATTTCGCAGTGTCTGGGGTGCATGAAGTTGCCCATTTCAAAGAACTTGCACAATAGGTAAAGGTAAAAGGTAATGGTAAAGGACCCCTGGACAGTTAAGTCCAGTCAAAGGCAACTATGGGGTTGTGTGCTCATCTCGCTTTCAGGCTGAGGGAGCCGGCATTTGTCCAAAGACAGCTTTCTGGGTCATGTGGCCAGCATGATTAAACCGCTTCTGGCGCAACGGAGCACTGTGATGAAAACCAGAGTGCACGGAAACGCCATTTACCGTCCTGCCGCAGTGGTACCTATTTATCTACTTGCACTGGTGTGCTTTTGAACTGCTAGGTTGGCAGGAGCTGGGACAGATCAACAGGAGTTCAGCCCCTCACAGAGATTCGAACTGCTGACCTTCCAATCAGCAAGCCCAAGAGGCTCAGTAGTTTAGACCACAGTGCCAGTGCTTTGCAATGGAGAAAACCATGTGTTCCATGTAGACACATACGATCATGTGAGCCCACCATGTACCGGGACATGGGGTTGCATGCAACAAACTTTTACTCAAAGTAAACCCTTTGAAAGTAATGGACCTAAGTTAGCCTTGGTCACTCATTCCAACTGGTCCACTCTGAGTAAGAGTTAGTCAAATACAATCCAAAGCTCCAGATACCTTGTGCAAAGTTCTCCATTAGTACATCCGCAACGGTTCACGGAACGCACTGGTGAGTTGACTCATGCTGCACACACTTCTTTGGCTCCTACCCAATGCTATCTTGACTTTATCTTACATCACATGATACCTTCTCTACTCAATAATGTTGCTGTGTTAATAATGATAAAGTAATATTCAAATAAGGTATCACATGATACCTTCTCTACTCAATAATGTTGCTGTGTTAATAATGATAAAGTAATATTCAAATAAGGGACGCGGGTGGCGCTGTGGGTAAAACCACAGTGCCTAGGACTTGCCGATCGTATGGTCGGCGGTTCGAATCCCCGTGGCGGGGTGAGCTCCCATCTTTCGGTCCCAGCTCCTGCCCACCTAGCAGTTTGAAAGCACTCTTAAAAGTGCAAGTAGATAAATAGGTACCGCTTTATAGCGGGAAGGTAAACGGCGTTCCGTGTGCTGCGCTGGTGCAGGCTCGCCAGAGCAGCGATGTCACACTGGCCACGTGACCCGGAAGTGTCTGCGGACGGCGCTGGCTCCCGGCCTCTGGAGTGAGATGAGCGCACAACCCTAGAGTCTGACAAGACTGGCCCGTACAGGCAGGGGTACCTTTACCTTTTTAATATTCAAATGGGACAAATGCAAAGTATGAGGGGGGGGGGAGAGATTAGTAAAAAGGCATTGCTTTGGTGTGTCCAAATACATCGTTTGGCTGCTTCTTTGTTCTTGCTTCTCCTGAGGTATTCCCTGTGAAGTCTTTGGTTTAGTTATTGAGTTGTATCAACAAGACACTGTAAATTCTCATAAAATATTTCAACAAATCAATGCAGGGAACACTGTACAACACAATGTAAATAAACCATACAGAAACTAATTATCGTAGTAAAATTATTGTAAAAATTAGGATATACGGTCCTCACTAAATACCATAACCAGCTCATAAAAATAAATTAACTCATAAATAAAGCCATCTCATGCTTCATTCTAAATGCTTCTTGCATATTTGTGCTTAGGTAGACTTCTTGGAGTAACCACAACAATACATGTGGCAACCAGTGAGGAGATTCTCCACTTGCAGATCTATACTACTACTACTACTACTACTACTACTACTAATAATAATAATAATAACAATAAATTGTTTATATGCCACCCAACTGACTGGGTTGTCCAGTGTACTAGTTATTTCCCCCCATCAGCTCTAACTTCTCCTGGAAATGCATGACATTAATTATATAAACCATAATCAGGAAAGCAAGAAGAGGACTCTATATGGCTATATGGAAAAAGTATATACTCCATATAAACAGTATGGTCCTATAGAGATGGTCTCAGTTTGCTGGTTCTGGGACTTATATATTGCCCCTTTTCAGTCTTTCTCAATTTACTGCTCAGACATTTCTCCCATGCAGAGAGCTGTAGTCCCCAATAAACAAACTGGGGAGCATAAACAATTTGAAATTTACTTCACAACCTACATTTCGAAACATGACTTTATATATCCCACATAGTCAGAGTGGGCAGTAGAATGGACTGTTCTTCTCTTTCCCCTTTTCATTTTTGCATTAAAAAAATAAATCATAGTTTAACATTGGCATATGGACCAATGTTCTCCTGATGATAGACATAAGGTTTTCCACCAACACAGCTATTCAATCTTTCCAAGAATGTCTGGTTCCAGAAAACATGCACACACAGAGAGAGAGAATAAGAAGAAAATAAGTTCACAAAATGCTGGAAGGCTCACACAGAGCAAAGGAAAACAGCATGTCATGAAAAATACATTTTTAACATGGATCCAGCAATGAGGTGAAAGACTTCCTCATAAACAGGAAGCAAGAAGCAGCTCTATGCACCACTCACACTTTGCAAATGATCACAGATTCTGTTCAGAGGCCAAGAAATTCTAGTCATCTATTTTGGAGTTGAAATAATTTGCATAAATTGGAAAATACCATTAAGGTTTAAGAAATTAAGAAAACTTCCATTGAAGGCCCTCCAAAAGACCTAGCTGTGAGCTCCACAGATGCACCAGAGTTGTCTAAACTCTCCTTTCTGGAAGTAGCTGCAGAAAGTGTTGTGGACAAACTGCTTCCACAATGGGACGGTGTTCCTGTCAATTCACCAACAACCGCAGCAATCACCACCTGGAAATCTCCTGAACAAATGCCCGTATGCAGCTCTTCAACTAGACTGCAAGTTTCTCAAATGGAAAATGAAGAAAACAAGAGCATTGTAGGAGGAAATAAACAATAGCAGATTGGCAACTGTCTTCAGGAAGAGGGAGGTGCCTTGCACCTCTCTGCATTTCCTCAAATGTAGTTTGGGGATTTGTACAAAAGGATCCTGAATGCACAAAAGAAGAGCTGCTAAGATTGGAGGGAAGCCATGCTCAAGAATGTTGAGGAAGGCAAGGAGAAGGAAGGAGTTGTAATGGTGTGGGTTATGGTTAGGAACTAGAGGCAAGCAAGTGAAAGACAAGCAGCTGAAGTAAGAGGGGAGCGAAGGTGAGGTAGGGCAAGGGGAATTCTTGGTGAAGGGGACCCATGTTCCACCTTCCTCTCCACAAATGCTTCAGTACCCAGCCCATGACATTTCACAAGCAATTATCTAGCCAGTACAGTGGTACCTTGGGTTAAGAACTTAATTCGTTCCCGAGGTCTGTTCTTAACCTGAAACTGTTCTTAACTTGAGATACTACTTTAGCTAATGGGGCCTCCTGCCGCTGCCGCATGGTTTCTGTTCTCATCCTCAAGCAAAGTTCTTAACCTGAGGTACTATTTCTGGGTTAGTGGAGTCTTTAACCTGAAGCGTCTGTAACCCAAGGTACCACTGTATAGGGGGGGGAAAGCCAGTCTCCAAAGTTCCATGTCTCTCACATAGTACTATGACCACATTACTGTGACACTAAGGAAAGGCACTGAGGTGTAGTCCTGCAAAGGGCTACGGTTATGTGTATTATGCATAAGGACCATATTCTCACAAGCATCATGAGACCTTGGGCTCATCAAGGGCGCGTGGACATGTAAACATGTAACTTCCTGTTGGGATACTGCCAGGGAGATAAAGTCCATCTGAGCCCCCAAGCTCGGTGCCGGACGATCCATCGACCTCCCGTAGTCACGCAGTACCAGCAATTTAGCGACACTAAGCCTCAGGCTTAGTGCACACTCTGACAGCAGAATTCACACAGCAAGAAGTTGCACAAGCATGAGAGCATGAACAGCATATTTACAGGTTTTATTTGGCGTAGGTCAGAACATGAGAAAACATGACCGTCTGCTCTGACTGCTCAGGCAAAACAGCCGAAAACGAAACGAACTTACAACATAAACATCCTGTGAGACAGGAACTTACGCAGGCTGTTATACAAACATCCTGCTCCCTTTTAAGGTGGAACGGAAATATCCTAACATCCTCCCCCTTTCCGTGTAACCTGTAGTACCTGTGGTTCAACCCAATTGCAACCTTTGTGCGTAAACCTTCAGTTGTTCTCTGTTAACAACCTTAGACAACAGATCAGCAGGAATTTCATTTCCTGGCATGTAGGACACCTGAATGAGTCCTTTCTGAATACACTCTCTTGCACGATGTAGCTTAATCTGCAAGTACTTGTTCCTTTGTTTGCAACTCTCCGAGTTCAGCAAAGCCAAACAAGATCTATTGTCTTGATACACTTGTATAGGACATTTCACAGAAACCCCAATGTCCTTAAACAGTTGCATCAACCATTCACAATCCATGAGTGAAAATGACAGAGCATTGAGTTCTGCTTCACAGGAACTTAGGCTAACTGTCGTCTGCTTTTTGCACAACCAGTCAAACAGGCAGTGGTTGTACATGTAGCATACTCCAGAAGTGCTTGTACCATCCGTGGTGTCACTTCCAAAACTTGCATCTGCAAAGATTTCAAGACCTCCAGTCTTCTGACTGGTGAACCTCAGCCTGTAGTGCATAGTCCCTTTCAAATACCGGGCTATGCGCTTCAGAGCTTTCCAATCCTGAACAGTAGGATTGTTAGCATGTCTGCTAAGCAGGTTAGTGCTTACAGCAATGTCAGGTCTTGAACATCTAGCAATGAAATTCAGCTTGCCTAGAATGCATCTGTACAGCGTTGTGTCAGAAAATGCTTCAGCAGTACTATCTACCTGGTAACCTGTCACCATCGGTGTGTCTGCTGGGTTTGCATCAACCAAATTCAACCTGGTTAATACATCAGCAATTTTCTGTGTTTGGTGTACCAGAAAATTACCTGTTTGGTCCCTCTCCACCTGCAGAGAAAGATAGTTGGATACCTCACCAAGATCCTTCATGTCAAAGTGCTCCTTCAGCTGAGCTAGGGTGCTTTGGTAAAAAGCCTGATTCTTCCAAAACATTAGAAGATCATCAACAAAACATAAACAATACAGTTTGTTTTGCCCCTCCTCCTTGACAAACACACACGGATCAGCTTTGCCCTGGTGAAAACCTAGAGAAAGCAACGTTTCAGTGAGTTTTGTGTTCCAACACCTGGCACTCTGCTTGAGACCATATAAGGATTTCCGCAGTTTACAGACCATTCCCTTCTGTATCTGCATCCCGTCAGGTGGAAGCATGTACAGCTCCTCCCCCAAAATTCCGTACAAAAAAGCTGTATTAATGTCATGATGGGAAACATGCAGTTTCTCCTCCGCAGCGATCTTGAGCATCAGCCGAATGCTCTCATATTTGACCGTGGGTGAGTAGGTCTCGTGGTAATCCTGCCCTGGTACCTGTGAAAAACCTCTGGCAACCAATCTGGCTTTGTGTCTGACAACCTTGCCATTCTGGTCTGTCTTGGCCTTGAAGACCCATTTGCTGCCAACCAGTCTCATCCCTGGGACTACCGGTACCAGTTCCCAAGTCTGGTTCCTGTTTAAGGAATCAACTTCAGCCTTCATGGCATTAAGCCAAGGCTCAGCATCTTTAGAGGTTAACTCCTGGACCTCTTTGAAGCTAGAAGGTTCCCACACCTTCTCTGAGCTACTAAGAACAGCAGTTGCCGTCTTAGCAAACTCATCAGCAAATCTCTTTGGAGGTTTGCCTTTGGTCGCCCTTTCAGACCTGCGAACCAGACGCAAGTCTTCTGGACTCATCTCCTCCTTCTTAGGAGAAAAACGACCAATGGTGAACAGTGGTTCTTCCAGTTCATTGTCAGACTCATCAGATGGTCTGACTGAGGCCTTTGCGCTCTTGTAGTCTGCTGTGTCATCACTGTCACTGACAGCAGCAGCAGCGCCGCCCACTGAACTGGAATCCGAACTCTGATCATCATCATCATCATCATCATCATCATCATCATCATCCTCAGTTTCCTCAGCTTTCTCAGCATGATCTGCTTTCTTCACATCACCTTCATCCTCCTCTGGGTAACTCTGGAAAATTCCCACATTTTCCCCCCACTTAGGATTGTACTCAACACTCCTCGTGAACTTTATGGATTTAGAGTTAGTCATCCATACCCTGTATGCACCTTTTTCGTACCCCATGAACAAACCATGTGCCCCACGCTTCCCAAGCTTGTTGCTTTGTGGGGTGTGCACCCACATGTCAGAACCAAAGATTCTCATGTGTTTGACATTAGGTTGCTTACCAAACATTTTCTCATAGGGAGTGCAGCCAATAGGTGATGACAGTCTCCTGTTAAAAGTATAAACAAAATTCGCCAAAGCCTCCCCCCAAAACTTCTCAGGGAGATTGGCATCATGCAACAAGGTTTTTATTCCTTGCAGCAACGTTTGATTTGCTCTCTCTGCAAGCCCATTCATCCATGGCGACCTAGGCGTTGACAAGTCATGCTGGATTCCCTTCTCAGTCAGGAAAGCTTCAAACTGCTGAGAAGTGAACTCCCCGCCCCGATCAGTAAACAGACAGCCAATACGTTTACCGTGAGCATTCTCCAACCAAGCACAGAATGCCTTGAACTTAGGAAATGCTTGCGATTTCTGCTCGAGCATAAACACATGAATGTACCTGGAAAAAGAATCAATTAGAACCATGAAGTACCTTGCTCTACCCAAAGAGGGCGCTAGAGGACCTACCAGGTCTGCATGAACTAGCTGGTAGGGTTTGGAAGCCTGCCTGCTAGACTCCTTGCCTTTTGGAGCAACCTTCACCTTGTTCTCTGCACAAGATACACATTTCATGTGAAATTTGCAAGGTTTGATGTCCAAACCTTCAACCAACCCAGGCATCTTGGCTAGCGCTTGCCAAGAGAGGTGACAAAATCTGCGATGTGCATCATGAATGCATCCTGCATGAAGAACCTTGTTAGTTTGTGCAACACAACAAGAATCAGCATTAGATATAACAGCATTGTCATCATAAGTTAGACTGAACAAACCATCCATCAACTTTGCATGCAAAATGTCCTCTTTGCCTTTTCTGATGACACAGACAGTCCTCTTGAAGGAAACCTCAAAACCACGCCCAGTCAGCTGTGGTACACTAATCAAATTGTCCGCAGCTCCTGGAACAAAAAGTACATCTTTAATGGTAGTATGCAGACTTTCAAGTTTCACAGTCCCAACTCCTGTAGCTTGCAAAGTCCTTCCATCAGCCAGCTGGACCTCTCCATCTTGAGGTGTGAAGGAGATGAACAGATGGCGGTCTTTGCTGAGATGGCGCGTCGCCCCAGAGTCCACAATAAACCTGGCCTTCCCCTTCGAAGCAGATTTGCTGGCAAACAAAACCTTGTTTTCCACCAGCGTGGGCTTTTGCAGCTTGCCTTTAGCCTTTGGTGAAGCTGTGCCAGCAAACATAGCCTTGCTTTCCACTGGCGAGGGCTTTTGCAACTTGCCCCCCTGCTCCTGGCCATCAGACGTGCCTTTAGCCTTTGGTGGAGCTGTGCCAGCAAACATAGCCTTGTTTTCCACTGGCGTGGGCTGTTGCAACTTGCCCCCCCGCTCCTGGCCACCTGCAAGCATCTTGCTCTGTTTACATCTGGTCTTCCGGCCTCTGCATAGGCTCTGACCTTGGTTCTCACGAGAAACAGAGCTCTCAGCTGCCGACTCTTTGGCTCCCCCTGGAGGCTGGAATGCTGCCTGGGATGACGTTATAGTCTGCTCCCCCTGCAGCTTGCAACCGGTGCCCTCAGCATCCCTGCATTCACTAGCATTCTGGGAAACAGCCAGGACCTCCGATGCATTCAAACACTGGGCTGGGATTATTGGCTGGTGGGCCTTTTTCAAAGCATCCCACATGTCACGTGCCGTGAGATTTCCAGCAAGCGTCTTTATTTCCTCCAGAGAGACGGATAAGACAATAATATCCACGGCCTTCAAATTCTGGCCCTGCCATTTCTCTGTCCGAGGAACTGGAGTGGCTTGAGAGACAGTATGCCAGACTCCAAACTGACGCAGCAAACTCTCACACCATTTTGCCCAGGTCTGATAGTTGTGCTGATTTAACTTAGGGCACTCAGTGGCCTCAGAAGCTTGGAAAAACTCCATTCCAGCTTTTTACGTGAGCCGTGAGCCTTTATTGCCTTCTAAGACTTCTTATCTCGGCAGCTCATAAATCACGATGCCTCTGGCTCGGCTCCCAGGCCAATTAGTTTTGCCGGACATCAAAGGCTCTTGCCGGCATTCAGAAAAGCCTCTGCTTTCGCTTTTCCAGCACATACCTTTTTGCAGTCTGTCGCTGTCTTACTCTTCTGCAAGTGCCGTGAATCTGGGCCCGAAACCTGTTGTTGGGATACTGCCAGGGAGATAAAGTCCATCTGAGCCCCCAAGCTCGGTGCCGGACGATCCATCGACCTCCCGTAGTCACGCAGTACCAGCAATTTAGCGACACTAAGCCTCAGGCTTAGTGCACACTCTGACAGCAGAATTCACACAGCAAGAAGTTGCACAAGCATGAGAGCATGAACAGCATATTTACAGGTTTTATTTGGCGTAGGTCAGAACATGAGAAAACATGACCGTCTGCTCTGACTGCTCAGGCAAAACAGCCGAAAACGAAACGAACTTACAACATAAACATCCTGTGAGACAGGAACTTACGCAGGCTGTTATACAAACATCCTGCTCCCTTTTAAGGTGGAACGGAAATATCCTAACACTTCCCACCCCACCTCTAGACAATTTTACTTTTTCCCGTCTGAGAAAATGCCTGCTGTCCACTCATTAGGGGAAAATAACACAGTGTGCAATGTTTAATGAGAAGCATAATTCATTCAGTACTTGAAACAAGTATTGTGGCGAGTACTTGACTAGTTTTGATTCCTGGCTGAATCCTTATCTCTACCAGCTGCTGTGGGCCAAGTTTGAAAGGCAGGCAGTCACCCAACAACCAATCACTCAACATCACAGTGACGTCAGTTGACCTGTATTTCCTCCCAAAGCCCCAATAATCAACTGATTGCTGTGGCTTCAAAGCAATCGAAACATTTGCCTGGGGCTTTGCAGGTGCCACCAATCAGCTGATTCCCCCCCCTTTAATCCATCCATGTCTTTGCCTGCTCTAAACACCTGATATGTATGATATCTTGTGTAGAACAGGTTGGTGCGGCTTGACCAAAATGGCCAGCCAGCCAAATGGGTATACAAGCACAAAACAGTGTGTGATTTTTTAAAAAAAGTAGATCATGACATTCCCCTGAGTGATATGCTTTTTTAGTGTGTATAAGTCTGTAAATCGCATCTCAGAAGCACTTGCTCTTGAATGTGTTGAGAGAACTTTGAGAATAGCATTTACATTTATTTCTCTCTCTCTCTCTCAAATATCAGAGGCATCAGGAGATTTCAAACAATTCTTAAGGACAACAAAGTCAAAGACCAATGATGTGATTCTGCTGAAAGCTTGATCTATGAAGCTCCACAGGGAGGAGAGAAGTGTCTTTCCTTACTTTCCTTTAAAAGCATGTCTTTTATTTTAGAGGTATATCCTGGTCAGGAAGATTTCTAATGAAAAGTAGAGAAGAATAAAAGAAAATTGCTTATGAACCTATGTTGCCATGTGCTTGTAACACACGCCTGTTGCTTTTTCTGTAACTTTCTATTGGCCCTTTGGAACTTCTGCCCAAATTGTCATAAATTCTCACGCATTTTGCAGGACCTGTGTAGAGGGGTGCAATCTTATTACTATTATTACCCTTAATGTGGAACATTTTAGAGAACAAGATACTCTGAGGTAACACAACTGATTCCAGCCAGCATTAGCCCACCTGGTACCATGATAAGCCTAGCCTCCAGTTCCTTCTTAGATGTGAAGAAAACCTCTCCTTGACTGATACTATATAACTTCTTCATTCTCGTGATGTGTTCCTACTTGGCATTTCCCAAATGTTTGCCAAATGCTACTCTTCAAGAGGATGGGGGGAGTCTGCTGAGGGAAAGGGATAGTTCTTTTCTATCCTTATGGAAAGCTTTCTCATCCCCATTTATCTTTTCTATTCTATGTGCCTTGGTTGTTGTTTTTCCTATTCTTTTGCTTCACAGTTCCCATCATAGCCTTATTTGTGCTCTTTCCTGAGTAATGTTCCATTTCACTTCCTCTCTGATGAACAATGTCTCAAAGCCATCTGTCATCACAAGGCGATATTCTTCAAGCTACATAATACACTGCCCATCATGGTCTCTTATCAATCAGTTGCAGCCAAAGACAGGCTCTTCTCTGTCTCTTTCTTTTTAATTCAAAGTGAAGAGGTGCCAAATAGACTATGAATACAAATAGGTCTTGCCTATGCTTTGTTTGTATCAGGAGAGGGGAGGGGAGGGGAAGAGAAAGGAAGGGATGAGGAGGAGAGCCAGTGTGGTGTGGTGGTTAGAGTTTTGGACTAGGACCTGACAGATCAGGGTTCAAATCCTTACACTGTCATGAATCTCTCTGGGTGACCTTGGAAGCCAGTCACTGCCTGTCAGCCAAACCTATCTCACAGGGGGCAGATCTACACTCATAGCTTTTACGTTAAGGAATGGTTTGATAACGTAGAGGGACACAGGATGTCCTACTTTTTACGTTCATAATGTGTTATTACCTTGTCTTTATATCGCTTAATTTTTAACCATTTTATGCTGCTAAATCAGTAGAACACTGCTCCTATGTCCCTTTGTAGCATTTTACTTGTTCTTTTCTATTGATTGACCCCACCCTCCAGTGGAAACAAGGAAGAATAAAAATGTGACACAAGAGGATGGGGCAGAGCAACCAGCGACCAGCAGCAGGGAAAGAAACAGCATTTTGGAAAATGGTATGGCTGGGTATTACTGTATTTACATTTGACCGAACAAAAACGGTAAAAACCGTTTAAATTAACAAGTGTGCTCTGTGATGCTTTAGAATGACATATTTAATATTGTTCTAATAGAAGAAGAGGAGGAGGAGGAGGAGGAGTTTGGGTTTGATATCCCGCTTTACCACTACCTGAAGGAGTCTCAAAGTGGCTAACATTCTCCTTTCCCTTCCTCCCCCACAACAAACACTCTGTGAGGTGAGTGGGGCTGAGAGACTTCAGGGAAGTGTGACTAGCCCAAGGTCACCCAGCAGCTGCATGTGGAGGAGCGGAGACGCGAACCCGGTTCCCCAGATTACGAGTCTACCACTCTTAACCGCTACACCACACTGGCTCTCTTCCATTCATCCCTTCCTTTAGTGGGTAATAATGTTAAACAAGCCAGTGTAGATCCAGCCAGGGTTGTTGTGGGGATTAAATGAGGAGGGGGAGAACCAGGTATGCAACCCTGAGCTCCTCAGAGGAAAGTAGGATAGAAATGCAATTAAATGCAACTAAAAAAAGTTTTCGAAAAAGTTTTCGAAAAATCCAGAAACACAATGGTTGTTTTTCCCCATTAAGTGTGGGGAAATAACAGATCCTATGAAAATCAGTGCCTTGAGTTTCTTTTTCCATTTCTGCCACTAACTTCCCTCCCGGCTCCCATGGATCTCTCGCTCTGGGTTTTCCTTCAGTGCCCACAGCTATGGGAAGTTATGGCACAGGCACTGCAGAATCAATTTTCAATTACTGTCTTGTGCTGAACCAATATGGCCAGTAAATGAGATCAGGTTCCTCTTGTGTAAGCTTCCTCACTGACATATTTTAAGTATGAGTACAAATGAGAGTTGGCTCAAATCTTAAGACTTTGTCCTAATGATATCTGCAGGGTATTATGAATTGGAGAATAGATCAATCAGTACCACTTCTAGTATTAATTACTAAAGAGGACAAAAAAGGGCGAGCAACTAGGTAAAATAAAGGAATCACATTCTGACAGGAACCAAGAGGCCTCTGACTGGTTTACAGTTTTCAGAATATTGTTGTGAACTAACATGCTGAAGGATTGAAACATGGGCCGTATTTGCATGTAATGGTATGTCATGATCAGAAATAAACCATTGGTACACAATGCTCAGTTGCTCCTACTCTGTCCTGCCCTGCTTGGCTTGCCTTGAACTCATGGTTTGCTTTTCCCAGACAAACCATGAGAAGTAAGAACAAACCTTGACTTCTGCTTGTCGCTTATTTGGAGAGGAAACAAACCATGAGTGCTGGTTCACACCAAGCCAAGCTTTGTGGTGTGTTGCTTCTGGAGGTAATAATAATAATAATAATAATAATAATAATAATAATAATAATAATAATAATAATAATAATAATATCTTTATTGTCATTGCCCCCTCTCAGGGACAACGAAATTACTTGACTGCTCCATAAAAACACTAATTAAAACAATACAGTATAGTACAGCAAGGAAGATTAGATGACTTTCAAAGTCCAGGCTTCCCATTCAGGGCTGAGATCGCTCTGGAGAAGAAGCTGTTCTTAAGACGGCTCGTTCTTGTCTTCATCGTCCTGTATCTCCGTCCCGACGGCAGGAGCTCGAAGAGACAGTGACCAGGATGCGATGGATCTTTTACTATGTCCAGTGCCTTCCTATGGCACCTTGTGGCATAAATCTGCTCTAAGGTGGAGAGTGGGCAGCCAACAATGCTCTCTGCTGCCTTAACAACTCTGCACAACCCCATCCTGTCCTGGGTAGTACAGCTTCCGTACCACACACATAAGCCATAAGTGAGCACGCTCTCAATGGCACAGTGATAGAAGGCAAGCAGCAGTTTCTGCGGAAGATGGTTTTTCCTTAGAATTCTCAAAAAGTACAGTCTCTGCTGCGCCTTCTTCACAAGCCCCCTTGTGTTGACACTCCAGGACAGATCCTCTTGTAATTCAATGCCCAAAAATCTAAACGTTGTTACCCTCTCCACACAGACCCCATCAATCAAAAGTGGCTGGATATTGCTCTTCTGTCTCCTGAAGTCCACCACAAGCTCCTTTGTCTTCCTTGTATTTATGAGCAAGTTGTTAGCTCTGCACCACTCTGTCAGCCGCTCCACCTCATCTCTATAGTGCGTTTCACCCTCCCTTTCAGGGATGAGCCCAATCACGGTTGTGTCATCTGCAAATTTGACAACCCTATTACTAGGGTGAGCAGCGACACAATCGTACGTGTAGAGAATATAAAGGAGCGGACTGAGTACGCATCCCTGTGGTGTTCCTATGTTAGTCTTAAGCATTTTAGAGGTATAAGGGCCCAACCGAACCCTCTGGGAGCGGTCTGACAAAAAGTCCAATATCCACCCACAAAGTGATAACGGAAGCCCCAGATCTTCCAGTTTAGACATCAGACGCTGTGGTAGAATGGTATTAAATGCCGAGCTGAAATCTAAAAAAAGCAGTCTGGCATAACCCCCCCGCTGCTCCAGATGTGCAAGGACGGCATGGAGGGCAATCGCCACAGCGTCCTCTGTCGATCTTTTCGTTTTATAAGCAAATTGGAATGTGTCCAGTCCCTCTGGTAGGCAGGCAATGACATGATTTCGTACCAGCTTTTCAAAGCACTTCATGATTATAGGTGTGAGTGCTACTGGACGAAAGTCATTCAGATCTTCCGGGTTAGGTTTTTTTGCTATTGGAACGATAATAGAGGACTTTAGGCAGGATGGAACAATAGCCTGGGCTAGGGATCGATTTAAAATCCCAGTGAAAACTCCTGCTAGTTGATCTGCACAGTCTCTCAATACCCTTCCAGCTACCCCATCTGGCCCTGTGGCCTTCCTTGGGTTGATTCCCTTCAACACCTTCCTCATCTCTTCTTTTTCCACAGAGACTGCCACATTCCTTTGTACTGATGATGGTGATGGTAGTGATGATGGCAAAGCCTTCCCAGGGAGTGGTGGTGGTGGTGGTAAAGCCTCAGCAGGTGTTGCTGCAGATGTTACTTCAAAACGGGCAAAAAAGGCATTCAAATCCTCTGCGAGGGATGCCCCTCCCTCGTCTGCCAGGGAATCCTTGGATTTATACCCTGTTAATTCTTGTACCCCTTGCCACACCTGCCTGGTGTTGTTACTTTGTAGATGATTCTCCAGCCGCTGTCTGTACGCCTCCTTTGCTACACGGATACCTCTCTTTAGATCCGCTCTAGCTAAGCTGTACAGCGACTTATTTCCACTTCTCAAAGCAGTATTTCTTGCCTTTAGCAACCCCTGGACCTCCCTTGTCATCCAGGGCTTCCTGTTTGGGTAGATCTTTATCCGGCGCCTCTGTGTTACATTGTCAGTGCAGAACCTGATATAGTCCAACACTTGCTCAGTATGAGTCTCTATATCCTGTTGGGCGAATACCTCCCAATCGGTGTCATGAAAACAGTCTTGTAGTTGTTGGGATGCTTCAGCTGGCCATATTGTAATATCCCTCTTTATAGCTGGAGTCCGTTTCCTCAATGGAATATATTCAGGAGTCAGGAGCAGGGACACATGATCAGATTGGCCTAGATGTGCCAATGGTTCGGCCTTATAGGCCTGTTTAACATTTGTATACAGCCTGTCCAGAGTCTTTTCTCCCCTGGTTGCACACTTTATGTGTTGATAGAATTTAGGTAGAACCACTTTCAAATCTGCCTGGTTGAAATCCCCGCATACAAGAAATGCAGCCTCGGGATACTTGCCTTGTTGTCTGCTAATGGCATCATGCAGAAGACCCATTGCCTCTTTGGTGTTCGCATCAGGTGCAATGTATACTATAGTTATCAGTACTGCTGTAAATTCTCGGGGGATATATATAGGTCTGCATTTAAGCGTCATAAATTCCACAGTTGGAGAGCAGTGGCTAGCTATCACAGCGTGGTTTGTGCACCAGCTGTTATTCACGTATGCACACAAACCTCCCCCCCTTCTTTTACCAGAGTCCTCTGTTCTATCATGGCGGAACAGTGTATAGCCCGTTAGTTCTATGGCTGAGTCAGGAGTAAATGGTGTCAGCCAAGTTTCTGTAAGCAGCAGAAGACAGCATTCACTCACAGTTTTCTCCGTTGCTATCCACAATTTCCACTCCTCCAGCTTATTCCCCAAAGATCTCACGTTAGCATAGAAAATGCTGGGAAGCGGTAAGTTATAATGTTGTGTCTTTAGCCTTAATTGCCTTAATCGCCTTCCTCCTCTGCAGCCTCTCTTCTGTTTACGGTCTCTCCTGTGTCTCTTTACTCCCCAGTTCTTTGAAGTCAGAAAATCCTCCTTGCAGACGCGGAGACACTCACAATTTGTGCAGCACTCACTCTGTAGCCGAATAGATAACATGTCCTGCCGACTATAAACAAGTCTATTTTGGCAGGACAAAAAAGCCAAATTCTGAGTTAAGGAGCAACCAGCCGCTGCATCTACACGCGCCGCCATCTTAGATCTAAAGAGGAAAGAAAGATTTACCGGTAGTTCTGTTTGTATTTTAATGCAATTTTTCCTAATTTTAATTTTCCAGATCAATATAGGCACTGAAATGCAGCTATCCTTGGAAATCCATGGTTATCTACATTTTGATGCAGTTCTTCAGTGTGTACAAAAAGGTGTATATTAAAGTGTGCATAAAAATGTCTACCTTGGTGAAAATGATACAAACATGCATTATTTTGAAAAAAAGGATAGAAGATAAGAGAAATTACTGCTTAAGAAACACTGAACAAGAGAATATAAAAGAAAATATTTTTTAAAAATAATTTATTATTTATACCCCCAGCCACTCTGGGTGGCTCACTGTGTCGCCACTACAGAGAATGAAATAATTTGATACATGTTAGCATTCAAAATGGTGCCTATATGGGTAGGGTGTAAATATCACTGTGGATTATTAACATTTGAAAGAATTTAAGAGACTATTTCCCAGTATTGGTTCTGTGGGATCTTTAACTTAAAAATGTAAACAGTGCCAGACTTAATCTGTTTTTGGGGGGTTGATCTCTCTTGGGTTGATTTCCTTTGAGAGTTGCCATATCAAGCAATCAGGTTGACCCCTTTCAGACATTCATTAAATGCTCAAGGAGGGGAGAAGGGCAAGATCCCACTAGCAGTCCCAAACCCTCACACATTAATTTTGAACGTCTCCATAGACTTGGCTTCCCCCAGATGTTTTGGACCACCATTAACAGCATCCCTGACCATTGGCAGTGATGGCTGGGCTGATTAAAGCTTTAGGGCACCAAGTTGCGAAATGTGTCCTTATTCACATAAAACTTGACTCATCCCATTCCTTTTTGAGGTGTTCTTCTTAAAAGTGGAAACCAAGGTAGCGATGCCCTATAGCGCCACTGCAGTCTTGAGAAGTGGGAGATGACAAAGCCTATCATTTCCAGAAAACTACCTTATTTCTGAGGCAAAAGTTTTCAAGCTCTCTTCCTTCAACACTTATTTTATGTTATCACAGTTCACTCTGCAAATTACATCTTTCTAGCACAGTCTCTTTACAAAGCACTCTCTCCACAAATTCAAACTCTTGGCCTAACCACACTTGAGGCTATAAATTCAAGGAGTTGAAAGCACTAAAATAACCACTCAAAGGGCTTTTGAGCCAAAGAGAGTAAATGGAAATATTCTGACACCCATTTTATAATAGTGTGCAAAAAGGTATAGACATATGCTTCCATAAAAGACAAAAAGAGAGAGTTAGAACAAATACTGGGTGATAAGAGGACAATATTCTCCAGTTTCACTTGTAATCATTTTTATACTGCCTTATATCCAAACTCCTTGGGGACATATGCAACTCAACCACTCTATGACAGATACTAAACTGGTGGTTTTTTAAAAAAATAGTCCCTGACTTGAGACAGTTGGCCCATTCCTACTAGTTACTTGACTATAGAGATGGATATATTTGTGATATGACAAGATTAATTTAATTGGTTGGGAAGATTCATTTCCTTAACATTTCATGCTTCAGAAAATACAATTTCTAGCTATGTATCATAAAAAGAAAGAAGCAAAGCAAATTCTTATCTGGAGTCAAATATTTTCATTCAAAGGAGTGAAATTGGGCATCTTCCTTTTCCATTTAAAAGATATCTTATACCACCTGTTGCTAAGAAATGCTAATTTTTGTAATTCGTTGGAAGACACAATGGACATAACAGTTCTTAACGGGGCCAAAGGCAATGTAGCATAATGAGACAAGGTGAAACAAAGGCATTGATTATAATCGCTTTTCACAGCGTTATGCTAGATGAATTCTTGTAGGAGCAAAGAGAACAGTGGTTCAAAATGACTATTATAAAACAAAGTCAGTCTACGGATTAAGTACTTTCTTTCAATTACCTCCAGGTTAATTTTTGCATTCTTCAGGTACCCTCACTTTCCATCTAAATCCTAGTCAATGGATTCTGGGATTTGCTTTGAATCTTAGAGACTAATCAAAAAACGCTTGCCAGTGCCTACAAATAATACGTTGCTTTTTCCCATTGCCATATTTTCTAAATCTCCTTTTTAACTTGATGAAAATACCCGTGGCTTCACTTGAATAATGAAGAGTGTTGTTTTTTGTTTGTTTGTTTTTTAACTTATTAGAGTGTTTAAAAACATTATAATCAGTGGTGCTCTAGCTTATTTCAATGAAGCACTCCTACCATTAGACAGATTGAGGCAGCTGCCTCAGGTGGCAGATGCGGGGGGGGGGGTGTCACAGTGCATTGATAATACTTTTTATTTCATTTTATTAAATTTAGATCCAAACCGCTCCCCCATATCCAATATTCAGTCATTAAAACTGCAGTTATAAAAATGGCAGTGCCAAAATGTAGCTATCCCCTTCCACGTTCTGGAAGATGGACGATGGAGGATAGATCTTCCTGCTTAAGCTAGGCTGCTACCCCCAGGTGTGGTGAGAGACACTGTCCCATCACCTATGTTGAAGTTAGATTCAGCTGGCAGTCTGGTTGGCTTCCATATGTGTCACAGTGGGGTGGACATCAACTTGTTCTTTTCCTCTGGCAACAAAATGTCTCAGGGCAACCCTATGCTCTAGTCAATTCCATGGTTTCATATAGAGCAGATAAACATTTAAACATTGGATAAATTTAATTATGTACTCTACTCCCTGGGCACAGCAGGAGATTATTTATTTACTAGCTTGGATACCTATGCCATCCAGCGACGCGGACTTATAAAAAATATTGGGGGGGCCCGGGAAAGCTCATGAATAATAAATAAGCTCATGAATATGCAAATAAAGTGGCGCCGCCTCCTCGTGAGCGAATAGGGGAGAGCGTGCTGCGCCTATTAATCAGCTCCAAAGGAAATTGGGTGGAGCTTTTGCTCGGGAGGGAGGGCAGGAGGCATGCAGCCCGCCCCCCCTGTGCATTTTGGGCTGGGGGAGGGGCGGCGATGGCGCTCTGCTGGAGGGGCGCCGGAGATTATTGGGGGGGCGGAGCCCCCCCAAACGAATTTTTGAGGGGGCTCGGGCCCCCTCAAGCCCCATGGAGTCGGCGCCTATGATGCCATCATAGAATTCCCTCTATAGAAGTGTGCAATTTCCCCCCTCACTTTTCCTTGGTTGCTCCTTTCTTCCCTCTCCTTTGTGACTTGCTACTGGGATTACAAAGCCCCAGATCCCTTATTGAACTTAGCTTCTCTTTCTGTGTGTCTCTCAGCTTCTATTTTCTCTAAGGCAAGATTCCTCTATCCCGAGTCTTCTCCATTTCTTTCCTCTACTGTCTTTCTCAGCCTTATCTCCTCCTTATGCCCCAGGGACCTAGCAACAAAACTTCCCCAGTCACCTCCTTCATTTGACTGTAGATGTGTCTTGAGGCTTCGAATGCCTCAGTGTTGCTCTGCAGATTCATTTCCTCTCCCGTCAGCCCTGCAATGCTTAGGACCACTGAGGAAACAGCACGTCAGACAGCCACATTCTCTGCATTCTCCTGACATATTAATTACTTAAAGGTGAATCAAACATTTAAGAATAAAATTTTACTTAAGGCTTCTTAGAAGTTGCAGAAGCACCTGAGGGAAGGCATCAGGAATCAGAATGCAAAATCCACCAGTCCTTCCCACCAAATTTTCATCGTCTTTGAACTCATGGAAAATCAAGGGAGTCTTCATAAATAAGAAAGGCTACCTACTGTAAAAAACAAAACAAAAATAACCTGGCAATGGAGGGGGCAGAAGTTGCTCACACATCTCTGCTACCTTCCTATGATTCTACTTCCGTGGAATAATAGAATTGCAGAGTTGGAAGAGACCCTGAGGATCATCTAGTCCAACCCCCTACAATGCAGGAATATGCAGCTGCCCCATACAGGGATTGAACCTGCAACCCTGGCATTATCAGCACCATGCTCTAGCCAACTGACCTATCCAGGCTAGAATTTATGATACGATAATCTTTGTTCTCAGGCAGCTAGTCCTAGTCTTTATAACCCTGTACCTTATTCCAGAAGGCAGAAGCTGAAAGAGATAATTTCCGGGGTGCGCACTATCCTGCACTATCTCTGCAGCTTTCTTATGGCACCTGGAAGCATAGATTTGATCCAAGGTGGGAAGAGTGCACCCAATTATTCTCTCCGCAGTCTTTACAACCTTGGACAGCATTGTTTTTTCCCTGACCGTGCAGCTCCCAAACCACACACAAAGACCGTAAGTTAATACACTCTCCACAGTGCAATGGTAAAATGCCATCAACAGGTCCTTTGAGAGATTGTTTTTCTGGAGGATTCTCAGAAAATATAACCTCTGCTGTGCTCTCTTCATCAGGTCTTTGCTGTTTTCTCCCCAGGTTAGGTCATCTCTCAACTCCATTTGCATCATGTGAAGAGGGTTTTCTATTCTGAACAGAAATGTTCACCATTTGGTATTGCTGGTTTGGCAGTAAGACAACTATGCAGCTCATTGATTACTCTTCCTCTCCTGACTTTCTGTGCCTTTGCCCCACAATCTACTCCAAAGGGTTATGGAACTCCTAGAACATATTTAGGGGGACACATACAGGGAGGAGGAGGGAAAACTGATTTGTAAGTCATTTGGAGTTGCCTTTGGCAAGAAAAAGTGGTCAATAAATTTAATAACAATGAAGGAATAAATGAATGGAAACATAAACATGTTTAACTTTGGCTAGATCAAGTCCAAACAGGTTGTCCTTTTTTAAAATAAAGTCAAGATAATCTTGCTATCTCCATTAAAGACTTTCCAGATATTATCCACGCTGGAAAATTCTTATCTAACTCAACTGACTTGAAGATACTTCATTGCTGTAAGCCACCTAGTAAGCTCACAGCAGATTGAAAACAGCACTGGAAAGGCTTCTGCCCAAAACCCAGGGGGATCTACCATCAGTCAATGTAGGAAGTAATGGGACAAAAGGGACTTATTTCTGACTCTATACATGACATCTCTTTATAGCCTTACCATCACTGTCAACTAAAAAATACCAGGGTACTGTCAAGTAAGCGTCTGCATCATATGAATCGCTGGATGAGGAAGGGGGATCAGATCATTAGTATGTTTTGTTTTGCTTCCTGTGTGTCTGTATTTTTAATACTTCAAAATAAGTAGTGCTAGAAAGCACCTTTGCTAAGTTTTATTCTTTGCTGAAACGTCTGCATGTGACTGTGAGGTTTGCTGTTCATTAAAACAAAACAACCCTACCTCGAAAAATCTTCTTTTTTGGAAACCAGATAATCATCGGGGTGATTTGGCAGCATCTATGGGGAATGCGGATGCGGGTGGCGCTGTGGGTTAAACCACAGAGCCTAGGACTTGCCAATCAGAAGGTTGGCGGTTCAAATCCCCGCGACGGGGTGAGCTCCCGTTCCTCGGTCCCTGGCTCCTGCCAACCTAGCAGTTCGAAAGCACATCAAAGTGCAAGTAGATAAACAGGTACCGCTCTGGCGGGAAGGTAAACGGTGTTTCCGTGCACTGCTCTGGTTCGCCAGAAGCGGCTTAGTCATGCTGGCCACATGACCCAGAAGTTGTATGCCAGCTCCCTCAGCCAATAAAGTGAGATGAGCGCCACAACCCCAGAGTCGGCCACGACTGGACCTAATGGTCAGGGGTCCCTTTACCTTTACCTATGGGGAATGTGTTTTTAGCAAGAGTGCACTTGAGCAATTGTATTCCTTTTTGTTAATACGTTCTGCACAATGAGTGGAGCTTGGGAATGGTGGCATTCCTTCTTGTGGGGTAGTGCAGGCCAACTTTCACTAGGGATTAACAAAAATCCAGACCTCCTTGCCTTAGGCAAAAGATTTCACAGCGGTGCTAGAAATCACCTGAAGGAAATGGAAAACTAGCCTTGATAACAGGTCATGGTCCCAGCATGGGACCCATGGTCAACCCCTGAAGCCCTCTAGCTCTGCTTATCCTCCTCCTTGCTGTCACTTCTTGTTCATTTTCCCACTTCTACTCAAGTTCCAAGTGATGGGAGTAAGGAGAATAAGCATCAGCCTCTGCTCACCTTTCTCCTCTCCCTCCAGGTGAGAAGTGGAGAACCCATTGGTCCTCCAAGTGTAGTTGGACTCCAACTCCCATCATTGCCAGTTGCCATGACCAATGCTCAGGGATAATGGGAGAAGGCAAGTAAACCAGCAGCAGCCACAACTACAGCAAGAAAAAGGAGGTGGGCTCAATAAGGGCACTTTGCACCAAACTTGGAGATGGTGTTGGGATGCTAGTTTTTTCTACATTTCTCTTGAATTATTTTATATTGATTTGGATACCTATGTACACAATCACTGAGTTGCCCAAATCAACAAATGTACATTCTCACACAAGCACGTGTATATGTTTAGAGACAGCTTGTACGTGTGTTCAGTGCAATGTGCAAACAAGCCTAATAATTAGCACGCCATGTGCTGAATGCAGATGCATTATTTTCTGACAGCTGGAAAATCTGCTCAGACCTGTCAATGTTAGTCTTTTTGCAGTTGTTGTATGCAGTATTCTAGATGTTGGTGGTGTTTATGGTTTTATAGTATAGGAATGAGAAACTGCTGTACCATTTTTGATGCTTCACAGAACAGCAGCAGATTATGAACAGTGAAAATAAATAACATCATATGACCAAACATTGTGCAAGAGGCATAAGCTCTTACTGGAGAAGCTCATTTCCTAGTCTCATTTCCTCTAGCAGTCTGTCAGGGTCGGAAATGCCTTGTCTGAACTCATTTGCCCTCTCTGATCAGGTGGAATGTTCTATAGGTCTGCCATTTTGTCATTCCAGTCTATTCCTTGGTGTACAAGAGACTCTTGGTGTCCCGAATTTCACTAGGAAGCCACGTGTGACCCGCCCCCCACAAGAAAAAAGGTGCTGAGATCACTGGTGGCTGAAGAAGACAACAATCAATTTTTTCCTCATATGGCTTCTTTCAAGCTGATTTCTGGCAATATAGAGTACAGAGCTAGTTTCCTTTCCATAGCGATCACACTTCATTATTTCCCCTTCATTCTGTATCTCAGCTTGAGATGGGTAGCAAATGCAAGCTTGATTTTTGACAGCTCAGCGTTACAATAGACCTAGCTGTGTTGGCTTTTCTACTACAGATGTTTCTTTTACTTTTATGGACAGCCATTGGTTGCAAAAATAACACCGTTTAGCTAAATTAGATGTCAACAACAGGGCATACTGTCTGTTGCCTAGATAAAAAGGTATTTCTGACTTTGGGGCGCCTTAACCCACAATGCTGATAAACCGGCTCCAGGTGCACCTTGTGTTATATAATATCTCACTGCAAGACTGCTGACTGAAAAGACCGACTCCTCCCCTGTGGTCTTCCAAGGATACAGCACTGCAGTTCAGCAATCACAGCAACAATTCATCCCTGAAAGGATCCCAGTGTCACACGTAAACATTTCCATATGCAATCATTCAACAAGGCTTTCGATTCACATTTTTGCATGCTGCCTCCTCTTCTCTAACAGAAGCTTTCAGTTACCAAGTTTCCATGATGAACAGAGAAACCCACTGGACCCTTCTCAATACCATATTAAAGAAAATAGCTGAGCATTCAAACTGAGCCGCAGGGAATAACTACTGATCAGATGGATCCCAAAGCATATAGGGCTTTGGCTCTGGGATTTTCACAACTGGTATGAGAAGTAAGCCCCCAAATTCTTTGGAGTCATTTTTGCCACTATTAAGATCAGGAACACTAAGGGAGGAAGAGGGTGTATTAGTACATCACCACTAATAATTAAGAGCTTGGCACAATGACCGCTCCCCACATCAAATGGGGGCGCCTTTTGCATGGTTGCGCGCAGCCCCCCAGATCCCAGTGTGGCTCCTGGTAGTTTGGGCTGGCTTCACCCTCGCCAGGCTGGATACCTGGAGGTCTCCGCCTAAGCCAATCGCCCAATCCCGCCTGGGGAGGCGTTGCCAGGGGATTGGCCAGGTAAGGGGAGAGACCGCTCTGCCCACACAACAGAAGGTACAGGAAGGAACTTTTCAGGCCTGATGGAGTGCCATGGGTTATGATTATTGGCTGAGCGACATTAGGCATGGCCTTTTGGAATGGATGTCGGATGGCAAAGGGCCTTTTCAGATGTAGGTAGTCTTGGTGGTGATACCGCAATTTTGCAGCCTTGGGTGGCGGTTTCAGGCCTTGGACAGAATCCTTTAGTCTATCTTGCTAAAGGGGGGGGGGCGTGAAGTGGTGACCCATGCCCCCCTTGCAGCGGTGATCCCAGGGTTCCCCGTTAAAGGGGTCTTGAGGGGAGGCATTGGCCATACACTGAGAGGTTGTCATTGCTCTCCCCTGTGATGGCAGCGAAACGGGGGGCGGACTCTCTGCTTGAACATATGTTCTCTAGAGCCAGCCCAATCCCCACACATTCTGGATAACCCTGATGTCTCCCAGATCCCTGGCTGGGGACTGGGAAGGATAAATGCCCAATGCCTGAGCCAAGGTCTCCCTACATCTGAAACTTAATAAAGTGGTGGTCAATTTTAATCCCATAGCACGTTGTCTTGTGTCATCATTCCGCTCGGGGGTCACCTGAGGTTGGGGGGACTCCACCTGTCCACGCAAATGGTGTTTAATGTTACAAAGTGTAAAATGAGAAAGAGCGCCTAATCTGGCAGAAAGCAACTATGATTCAATTCTTGTAGTAAAGTCCAATCCCCCTTCTTGGAGGAACTGATTTAAGCCAATCCTCTTCCATCGAAATTACTGATATAATAATAATGTCTTATGATTACAATAATCAGATAATCTATAGCCTCTCTAGCTCCTTATTCCTTCTCCATCTCTCCAGGGTTTTAGTAAAGAGGTTTTTCCACCCATGTTAATTCAAAATGCCTGCTAAATTCATATAAAACTGTTAATTTTTGGTGTGTGTGTGTGTGTGTGTGTGTGTGTGTGTGTGTGTGTGTGTGTATTATCACAGTACCATTTCTGGCAGCGGTTTAAAAAGATCAGTTATGTATTTTTTGAATGAAACAATTCGGCCATGAGTAATCCAGTGGCTAGGGCACCAAAATTGAACCCAGGAGACCTATTGCGACTTTCTATAATTCAGTCCTCTTCCTTTGTCATCTCTTTTCTAAAAGGATCAGCTAAGAAGATGAGTTATTAACTTAAATACTTGCCACAGAAGAGATCAGAGCTTAATTCCTAAGAACTATTTATTTAGAATATGCAACAGCAAAGAGCCCATAAAAGAAAATATCACAGCATACTTAAACTAAACGTTCTCACACTCTTGGGAGCCATAGGAAGCAAAAAGCAGCACTGCCTCCTTGCTGTTTGGAGTTTTGGATTGCAGCGTAGACCCAGGATGACAATTGCTAACTGGAGACGAATGAACGTTTGAAGCAATCCCAGCTCTATCTTTGTAGGAAAACCTTACTCTGGAGCTAGGCACTGGGGATTGCAGAAATTGAGACAGGTGAAATGGGCCAATGGATCTCAATCTTTCCTCCGTCAATTTGATTTAACTAAAACAAAACAAAACCCCCAAGAATTTAGCAGCCTCTATCAATTCTCCTAATAGCAAACCCCAGTGGCGAGTGCTAAGAAGATTGTGCCAAAATGGAACCACAGAAAAATAAGGGGAAGCATCATCATTCTTGGGGGAACCCCAAGATCTGCAGCAGTACAAACATCCTTTAAGGGGAGGGAGGAAAACCCTAAATGTTCATTGAGCACAGCAGCTCAATGAAGTGGCCACAAAATATCAGTGGAAAACAATGGAAACCATTGGTCCACCTAGCTGCGTATTGTCTTGTGAATAGGAGAACAGAAAAGAACCGCTTTGAGGTTTCTTCTACAGTGTGTATATAAATTGTATGAAATAAATATTAATGAAATAAGAATGAACAGAACTAAATGTGCATTAACTGACACAAGTTGACTATATAAGAAATATGTGGTTCAGCTCCTACAACTAATACGTTTACACTCCTGATTCTGTAAAAGTAAAGCATGCTAATCAAAAAGAGGAAAATAAAGTAGCAGAGTTTTGCCATGCCTAGAAAACAGAGAAAAAGATGTTAAGGTTTTAATCTTTCCTGTGCCTTGAAAGCACCTTCCCATGTTTAATGATGTTATATACATATGTAATAGCATGCAAATGACTGTTTATGTATGTGAGTGGAAGCAACACCACCAAGTGCAGCCAACACCAGAGAATAAGATCAGGATGCCTCAATTTAATGTTGACAAGCTGGAATGTGTGCAGAGGAGGGCAACTAGTATGATCAAGGGTCTAGAAGCCATGGTTGAAGGAATTGGGCATGCTTAACCCGAAAAAGAAGAGTGAGAGGAGATAGGAGAGCCATCTTCAAATGTCTTAAGGGCTGCCACATGGAGGAGGGAGCATGCTTGTTTTCTCCTGCTCTAGAAGGTAGGACTCGAACCAATGGCTTCAAGTTACAAGAAAGGAGATTCCAACTAAACATGCAGAAAAACTTTTGGACAGTAAGTGCTGTTCCGAAAGTTGAACAGACTCCCTCGGAAGGTTGTGGACTGTCCTTACTTGGAGGTTTTAAAGCAGAGGTTGGATGGCCATCTGTCTTGGATGCTGTAGCTGAGGTTCCTGCATTGAATGATGATGATGGAGCATGATGGTGATAATGATTGGCTAAACAGGCAAATAGAAGGGGAAGAAATGGAGGCAATGAAAGATTTTACTTTCTTGGGCTCCATGATCACAGCAGATGGTGACAGCAGTCACAAAATTAAAAGACGCCTGCTTCTTGGGAGAAAAGCAATGACAAAGCTAGGCAGCATCTTAAAAATCAGAGACATCACCTTGCCAACAAAGGTCCACATAGTTAAAGCTATGGTTTTCCCAGTAGTGATGTATGGAAGTGAGAGCTGGACCATAAAGAAGGCTGATCGCCAAAGAATTAATGTTTTTGAATTACGGTGTTGTAGGAGACTCTTGAGAGTCCCATGGACTGCAAGAAGATCAAACCTCTCCATTCTTAAGGAAATCAGCCCTGAGTGCTCACTGGAAGGACAGATCATGAAGCTGAGGCTCCAATACTTTGGCCACCTCATGAGAAGAGAAGACTCCCTGGAAAAGACCCTGATGTTGGGAAAGATTGAGGGCACAAGGAGAAGGGGACGAGATGGTTGGACAGTGCTCTCGAAGCTACCAGCATGAGTTTGACCAAACTGCGGGAGGCAGTGGAGGACAGAAGTGCCTGGCGTGCCCTGGTCCATGGGGTCATGAAGAGTAGGAAACAACTAAACAACAACAAACAGGCAAAAACCTATTCTTTTTCTAACATTCTAGTCTCTTGTCTGTGTATAGAGGAGAAGATTCAAAGTGGCAAAGTTCAAATTCCTACACAGAACAGATACTTGAAGGGCCAACCTGCTTACAGTCACATGGAATCCTGTTTAATGGAGTAAGCAACTTTTGTTTTGTTAATCAAAACCTCTTGCTTAATTTGCACTTAAGTGGTGTCTGTTTTTCTTAAGCCTGAGCAGCTCCAGAGCTTGAGACAAGAGTCTCCCAATCTGGGATTCTTATCCATTAACTTTTGCATTGCCAATTTCCTTCCTTAGCACTGTCATTGCAATCCACCCTTTTGATGAGTTTGTGGTAAATAGGCAAGAAAGTCAGAAAGAAAGAGAGGAAATTGCCCCTAATGCAATTGTTTGGTTTATGAAAGCACATTAGTGAACCAAAATGCAGCCTTCATCAAGAGCATCTAAAGTTTTCAGAGGTCTTTGCATTATATTTCAGAGGTCTTTGCATTATATTTCAGATTTTGGACAGAATTTGTTTGGATGGAACACAGAAACATTTGATGTGGAAGCTCCTCATACTGAAATGAGATTATGTGTTGTTAAGACCTTAATCCTAATAGTTATGAATATATGCAAAAAAGAGAAAGATATAATAACAGTACAATCAGAAGTAGATCCCATTGAGATCAATGGGGCATCTTCCCAGGTAAGTCAGCATAGAAGGGAAACCTCAACCTATTTTAATGCATAGATATGGAGGAAGAGGATGTGCTTAATATAATTTATGACTTGAAATATGATCCATGTACGATTCAGAGAAGTTTTGCCTGCAAAGCTTATAGCAAACATGTTTACAGAGCACATCCAAGGCTCCTGGAATTCCTTTTCGATCTAGTGGGATCAGACCCCAAATAACTCAGAAAATCTCTGTTGCATGATACCCCAAGGATGTTAAAAGAGTGGAGAAGTATTACACAGCCATCCCTGACTCAGAGCAGTCTGAGTAATGAGCTGTTCCCTGTGAGCAGTTCTAGTTGCTGTGCATTTTCTAGTCAACCCCGCAATATGAGCCATTTCCCCCTCACTCTCAGGTAAACTGCGGAGCCAATCATGCTCCTTGATTCTCGGAAAGCTCAGTACAAAATTTCTTTCCAATAGGAAGCCAATACAGAAAAAATGAGTCTGTTTTAAGAGAGAGGAAACTGTTGTGCAAATATTCAAATTGTGCCTGTCCGCTTAATTAAAAGTTTAGTAAAGAAGTTGACTGATTAAGCCCATCAGGGCAGCAAAAGGAAATCTAGCAGTGATTTGAAGTACCACTCTTGTTCTGTGTTTTCAAGTACTGAGGAAGACGGCTGGGAGAGAAACTCAAAGCCTAGCTTTCGATATACAATTCTGTGGATATCTGCCGAGACCTTGGAGACTTAATTAGCAGTTCTGTATCCGCTACTAATGTCTTTTATTCCTTAGGAAAAGAAAGATTTGTATAATATATGAATATTTGCATACTCCTATTGGGAAATATTGCAACACACACACACACACACACACACACACACAACCCTCCATACTCTGAAGGAAGCACAGCCACCATGCGGAGGCCAGTTGAAACTTCCTGCCTGCAATGACAGACCACCTTAATCTGGGGCAATGACAAAGAAAAATCACCAGAATTGAAAGCTCAGAAATAGAATGCAGTGCAATACTGAACCGATTCTGGGTGGTCTGTTAATAATAGTTTCCCTTTTTCTCTTTACTACTTGTGCTTGCATCCTGGAGCTCCCATTTAGGCAATGCTTGGGGAATTAGCTCCAGCAATACAATAGAATTATCTGCCTATTTTTAGATTTTTTCCTGGAATGAATTCTCAAGATACACACACACACACACACACACACAATATTGCAAGATTGCATTTTGCTTCCACGAAAAGTTCTGGCACCATACAAATAAGTGTGTGCATTACGCATTTGTTTGGCCTGAAGCGAGATGAGAGCCGCACCCCGTAGTCGCCTTTGACTGGACTTAACTGTCCAGGCGTCCTTTACCTACTTTTCTTAAAGGTAAAGGTAAAGGGACCCCTGCCCGTACGGGCCAGTCTTGCCAGACTCTAGGGTTGTGCGCTCATCTCACTCTATAGGCCGGGAGCCAGCGCTGTCCGCAGACACTTCCGGGTCACGTGGCCAGCGTGACAAGCTGCATCTGGCGAGCCAGCACAGCACACGGAACGCCGTTTACCTTCCCGCTGGTAAGCGGTCCCTATTTATCTACTTGCACCCGGGGGTGCTTTCGAACTGCTAGGTTGGCAGGCGCTGGGACCGAGCAGCGGGAGCGCACCCCGCCGCGGGGATTCGAACTGCCGACCTTTCGATCGGCAAGCCCTAGGCGCTGAGGCTTTTACCCACAGCGCCACCCGCGTCCCTCTGACCTACTTTTCTTACTGATACCCAAAAGACAACTGCTGGATATTACCTTTTGCTTGAAACTCTGAGAGTCTGCACTTATGGAGGAGGAGAGGATAAAACTATTTCTAGTGGAATTCCAAGCCCCCGTTTATCTACAGACCGGGTTAAGAGTAAATAACTTCAGTACGAACATTTCTTCCACTGCCCAGCCATTGACCTCATTTCCAGAAATCGCTCTCTTACAGATGAAAGCTCATTCAGTTCCACATGTTTGTGAGATACATAATCCCTGTTTCAAGATACATTCTTTATTGTAAAAGAGAGAGAAAAAGGGCTTGCAGCTTTGTTCCAGATTCCAACAGCACCCAGTTGTAATTTTTCTTAAAAGCTGCCTATGTTTAAAGGAGCCACTGTGCTCAAAACCCCTTGACCCCTTTAGTGTTTTGGTTTACGCAGCAGGGCAAATGCTGCATTTTTTGTTATTATTCAAAATACAATCATAATAGTCAGTGAGGACCCAGTGCGGGGCTTGCATTTTGCCTTTATGATACTAATGCAGGCTACCCCAGAATACTCCAGAGATATGCATATAATTATTTTGTACTGAGAGGGTTCCCCCCCCCTTGTTCCTTAATTGCATAGATAAACCTAGATCATAGGAGGCATTAATCCTAATATGGATCTAAACAGCCAGATTCAACTAAATTGCTGCACTAGTGGAAGCCAGTGCATTGAGTCCTGTTAGGGCAAAGGGGCTTTTCCCCTCCTCTTCTCCCTGCACAAGACCACCACATCTTCCCCATATCTGCTCAGGAGGGTCTGGTTAACCACCAGAACAGGGCACAGTGGGCGGAAGGAGGAGAAGGGATATTGTTCCATTTTGCTTGCCAGACAGAATTATCACCTTAATGCAATGTTGTATTCCACCCAAGAACTGCAGGGGCTAGGGAACCCCAAACTCAAGGGCTCAATGAAGTTCTCCAAGCCTCTCTACCTAAGCCTTGGGATTCTCCCCAGGACATGCCCAACTGCACAGGCCACACCTTCTCCTCTCAAGCCACACCACTCATTGACCCCGTATCCTCCTTCCTTGAGCATTTTTGCCAGGCTGGAATGTGCCCCTGAATTGTGAAAATGTCTCTTGTTTGCTTGAATGGAGAATTGAGAGAAGCAGGGGCTGGCATATAGTCTATCATACAAACGGAAGGGTCACATCCATTGCTCAGTCCACTTTGGCTTCTTTCTCTCACCCCTGCCCAGCCAGGAAGAAAGGTGTCTGGAAAAGTGTTTCCTGTCCCGATTTACTCTTGTGTGGATATTATTTGATACTATACTATACCATAGGAACGCGGGTGGCGCTGTGGGTTAAACCACAGAGCCTAGGACTTGCCGATCAGAAGGTCGGCGGTTCGAATCCCCATGATGGGATGAGCTCCCGTCTCTCGGTCCCTGCTCCTGCCAACTTAGCAGTTCAAAAACACAAAGTGCAAGTAGATAAATAGGTACCGCTCCAGCGGGAAGGTAAATGGTGTTTCCGTGCGCTGCTCTGGTTCGCCAGAAGCGGCTTAGTCATGCTGGCCACATGACCCGGAAGCTGTACGCCGGCTCCCTCGGCCAATAAAGCAAGATGAGTGCCGCAACCCCAAAGTCAGTCATGACTGGACCTAGTGGTCAAGGGTCCCTTTATACTATACTATACTATACTATACTATACTATACTATACTATACTATACTATACCTTATACCTTATACCTTATACCTTATACCTTATACCTTATACCTTATACCTTATACCTTATACCTTATACCTTATACCTTATACCTTATACCTTATACCTTATACCATACCATACCATACCATACCATACCATACCATACTATACTATACTCGCTATTCATTGTCACACACAATCCGCAGAGCATGGTGTGGAACTGAAAATGAAGATGATATAATACAGCACATCTTAAAAATGCATAGCAAGCCATTAAAACTACTAGGAAAACTTCTACAATACTAAAACAATATATGGCATGGTAATGACTAGCATACACATACATGAAAAGGTGTGTTTTCAGTTGGCACCTAAAATGCATGAGGGTCAGCACCAGCTGGTATTCTGTAAGTGGGGCACCAGCACAAAGGTAGCCCTCATTTGAGCGGCCACATAATGAACTCAACTATAGTACCACCTAGAGCCCTCACCCCAGGTCCAGCTTTCCCAGATCTCAATGCATGAACAGATCTGGATGAGAGAAGGTGCTTCTTCAAGAACCCAGTTCTCAAGTTGTATACAGCTTTAAATGTAAGCACCTTGAACCGGGTTCAGTATCAAATTGGCAACAGGACTATCCTTCCAGCACAAGTAATATATATTTGTGGCAGGTTGCATCACATAGCAACCTGCTTGCCTCATTTGCAGCAACTACAGCTTCTGGACCAATTATAAGAACAGCCCCACATTGGAGACATTACAATAATTCAGGCTAGGGATTACCAGCATATGGGGTCAGTGTGCAAGGGCATTGTGCTCCCCCAGGAGGAGAACCGTTCTCAAAATAATCCTGGAAAATATATAGGGAACGTCATTGTATCAATCATCCTCCATCACCACAATTCCATCCACGATTGCTCTCAGCCTGGTTAAATGGGTTGCCACTCTAAACTGCTGTCATGTGGTAAGCACTCCAAGCAGGACCCATAATGGTTGTACACTCGTCCTCAGTCAGATTTCAGAGAAATCACCCCCAGGATCTTCAGAGAAATTATCCCCAAGGAAATTACCGTATTTTTTGCACCATAACACTCACTTTTTTCCTCCTAAAAAGTAAGGGGAAATGTCTGTGCGTGTTATGGAGGGAATGCCTACGGGTGGCATGCCTGCGGATTTTCCTCCTCTAAAAACTATGTGCGTGTTATGGTCGGGTGCGTGTTATAGAGCGAAAAATACGGTACCTTCCCAGGAGCTACTTCCATGGAACCATTTATAAATGTCCTAACTTCCTTGGGAAATTCTCCCATTGAATGGAAGTAGTTTTCAGCAATAGACACTTCCATTGAAACACATCACCGACATATTCTTTTTTTAAAAAAAATAAGCGATAGACAGAAAATGTATTTCTAAAGGAAAAATATATAGCTACCCTTGAAGTCTTTAATCTTGCAAAGCATGAACACACACTAGTATGCCCACTCAATCTGTAGAGGTCTAGAGGGCAATCCTGAGATACAACTGTAGCTGAAAATTAAGATATCAGGCTTTCATTTCAGCCGAACAGATTTCATATCATTTATTGCCACCCCCTACAATTGACTCTACTTCCACAGGCAACAAGGCATATAGTTTTCATTTCTGTAAGGATTTAATAGGCATTTGCGGTGCTGCTGCTGGACATCCAAAAAAGCAATGTTCTTCATGATAAATTCCAGTCATTTTTGACCCCTGGCTTTCCTTAGAAAGCCATATCAACCGTATTGATAAGAATACATAAGACCATCTCGGGAGTATAACAAGGTTAAGACTAGTGCTGTGTCAGCAAGATGCTGAGCTTTTTGATTCATGCCTTTATAACAACAAGGTTGAATGTTTTTTTGCAATTTGTTGCTGGCAGCTCTCCCAGACTATTTAGGCTCCTTTTTGTACAAAATCCAGCAGACCTGATGCTCAAAACCTATATCATTTTTCCCCATGATATAATATTGGTAGAGAGAACTACTGTAAAATTCTGCATTGATTTGAAATGTAATATATGAAGGCACTTGGTTTTAATCAAGTGAAGACCATGAGTCTTTTTGTTTTATCTAGCAATTGTGTGCTTTGTAGATAGTAACCTGCCCTGTTTCTCTTGGCTGTCTTTCCATATATAAAAATCATAATAAAAGGAAAGGCCTGGACTTCACTGGTGTATCTTTTCTTATTCCTTCAGAACTTGAAAGCCAAGAGAAGCTGCCATTGCATTCCTGAATCCTGTATGCTCAGGAAACAGCAGAAGATCAGACTGAAGTTTTGGATTAGGAGAGTGACATGAATCGTAAAAATAGCAGGCAAGGCCTAGTTGACATTAATCCATGACACGGCCTTCTCAGTGGTGGTTTCCCATTTGCGATGATTTTCAGGAGAAATTTAAAAACATTCCAGCTTACTCTGGCACTTGAGGGCTGAGAGATACTGGCCATGGCAACCAGGAAATAGATAACTTTGAGGGCATGGGATTACAAGTGTTGTTAGTTTGTTTGGAATTGTTTTTGAATGTTTTAAGTATGCTATTATTTTACTTTAAATTGTAGTGTTTAAACATTTCAGTGTTTGCCGTCCTGGGCTCCTTTGTGAGGAAGGACAGAATACTAATTCAACAAATAATTAAGACACAAGAATAACTGAAAAATCTGTCTGCAAAACTGCAGGAAACCACGATACTGTGCAGAAACTAGAGGAAAAACTGAACTTCAAGAAGGGCTCACACAGGGAGATACAGATTATCCATTTTCGATAGAAAAGAGAAGAGGTTTCACTGCTGAATACCAAATCCTCCTTTCTACTTTCTAGGCTCGAGCAATAGTCTGTCATACAGTCCTGGGTGACGAAGGCTGCAATCATATGCCTGTGTGCCTAGGTGTAATCCGCACAGAACTCAGTGGGAGTCGCTTCAACAGAGAAAGGTAAAGTGAGCAGAACTGTGACAGAAGCAAGGGCTATTTCTGTGGAACAAAGTATGGAATGTTTCAGTGTTTCCTGTAGCTTTCATTGACAGAATGCTCTGTCAACTGCTTGGCCAATGCTGAAGAAGTCCTGAAGTGTTCCTAATGATGGGAAATGAATCTGTTTGGTCTACAGAAGGCAATCCCAGAATTCACAATCCCAGAATTGCTTGCAGATCAGAATGCAACTGCGTGTCAGATTACACACTGCTTTAGATTCTGCAGTGCATTTCTGGTGCTCAAACACTGCATGGAAAGATACAGATTAAGAGGCATACAAAATGTGTATTTTGACTGATGAGCACATGGAAAAGTGTGTATTTTGTGCTAAAAGTAACATCCAAAAGCGTGCACAAGACATTTACGTGATGCACACAACAGGATGGAATGGGCCCGTGATTCAATGCCTGGGGGACGAAAACAGGCTGATTCCATTCCTAGGTGTTATCCACATCCCTACATCTAAGGTTCTTGGGAAGGGACGTGAGCATGTGACACACAGACAGTGGCTTTGGAAGTTTTGCTTGGCACATGTGAAGAAAGACTGGCAGTCTGTGTGAGTGGAAGCAACTGCTGCCTCTGCATGGACACAAGGAGGGTGAATTCTTTGGGGCACCTCTGATCTGAATACATGGAGAAGTTAGATGCTTTACCGTTGCCTTTGAATTTGTCAAACAGGATGATTGACTGACTTGAGTCATTCACTTACTTCATCTACATACTATTTGTCCTCGAAGGTATTCAAGGTGGTTTGCTGCTTAATATGAAAACAAGCACAGGTTAGAAACACAAAATAATAAAATCTCAGACTTGCCTCAGGCTAGTGGTTGTCTCATCAGGAGCAAACAGCATGAGTTTCCTGGCTTCCCTCAGGCACACAGGTCTTTAACTAGTCCCAGGGAAGGTGCTTTGCTATGGCTGCTTAAATTGCTTTCCAGAATCTGTGGTCCAGGTGCATAGATGCATCACCATGTTGCTCAGCATATGCCATTGTTAACTACTGAACAATTGCTTAGAGATGTGTGGGAAGTATCAGCTTCATGGGCAAAGGCTAAAAGGAGCATTTAGTAGCTGACCTACCTATGAAATAAAAGGGAAATGTGATCTACCTTCTTAGCCCATGTAGGTAGTTCTAGCAAATCTATACAGTGGTACCTCAGGTTAAGAATTTAATTCGTTCTGGACGTCTGTTCTTAACCTGAAACTGTTCTTAACCTGAGGTACCACTTTAGCTAATGGGGTCTCCCGCTGCTGCCACCATGCGATTTCTGTTCTCATCCTGAAGCAAAGTTCTTAACCTGAGGTACTATTTCTGGGTTAGTGGAGTCTGTAACCTGAAGCATCTGTAACCTGAGGTACCACTGTAGTTAAAAAGCTGAAGGGGTCAAAAATATGCTCCCAAAGCCTAAGTATTCCATGAGCCCTCTTCAACACAGATCCTCTAGGAGCGGCAAATATACAAAATGTACACATTCCTGTGTGAATATAGCATGTCCACATTTGTGGGAAAGTGTCCTGGATGAGTGGTAGGTTTCAGAACAGTTTTTTGTTTTGCTTTCATCATAAACTTATCTATATCTACAATCTATTTTCCACTGAGTATGGTAGGATCTCTTAGTATTTCGTGTAAAATAGATGAAGTGCATAAACGTGTTTTTTTTTAAAAAAACACCATGGAAAAATCAGTATGGCTATCATATAAAAGTACAGCAATAATATGTAGTAAAACTTTGAGAAAAGTCCAATGCACAAGCTGCTGCTATGAGTAGCGGCTACACAGGCTCAGGATTCACAAGTCAGGCCTATGTATGTGCCACAGGTGAAGCAAAACCACTAGTATAATAATAATTTTATTTATTTATTTATACCCTGCCCATCTGGCTGGGTTTCCCCAGCCACTCTGGGCGGCTCCCAATCAAATATTAAAAACACAATGCAGCATTAAACATTAAAAACCTCCCTATACACTACACAAATCTATAGTCAGTAATGAATGTGCAGCCTTAACAAACAAATATAAACAATTGCTTCCAAACTATATTTCTAATATGAAAACTATAATGCATTTTCATGCAGGTGAGAAAAGTCCAACATCACTTCATGTTACACACAGAGAGTTTTCACTAAAGAGTGTAATGAAACTAACTAAGATCATTTCATAATGGTCCTTAAAACTGTGTTGCAACTGACATGATCTAATGGGTAAAACTAAATTTATTGTATGTTGTACCCCAGCTAAGATTTAAGGTACTATTAGCCAGGTTATAAAACTGTGAAGCTTTTCTATGCAATAAATCTGCAATTTATGGATGAGAAGTGCTTCTATCTCCTTTATGCCCTAGTAAAATATTTAGAGAAGGCTGCATGAATACATTTATGATGATCAGAATTTGACTAATCTACTGCTTATTCAGTGTGTGGAAATTTATGTTTGGTAATGAAGACACAAAAGGCAGGGCAGGGATTAGTGGATTTACACAATGAAAACCAGAGGACATGTTTCTTGCGTCTGCTGATGACATTTCAAATGTAATGCCTATTATACTAATTTTATTTTTCAAAGTTATTTAATTCTGTTTAAATAAGTGGGTATCTAATGTCAGCATTTTAAAACAGAGGTTTATTTATTGCTACATGGATCACAATCCCCAAGACAGCAGGAAGTTGGCAGGTGTCCCCCAACCATGTACAAAAGGGCTAATACAAAACAAAGCATGCTGGGAACTGGCAGCCATTTTGTGACCATGACTGACTGAAGTCCCCCACCCCACCATGGTGGTAATATTCATGGAAATGAGGATTCCCTTTTCCCATGTGCAACTCTGTTCCTGCTGATGGCTCTCCTAATATGGTCGCATCCTGATACGCTAATGCCAGCCAACCCATAGACAGATATACCTCAACCGCATTTCCTCGGAGAAGCAATTCTGTTCCTTTAAAGTCCTTAATGTAGTAACAGAAGCAATGAAAAATGTAGTAATGTAGTAACAGAAGCAGGTGGGAGAGGACAGAAGGAGCAAAGTGGAGGCTGGGATTCATTCTTGTTAAATAGTAGGAAAGATGGATGAAGGACACAGCTCTGTTAGAGTCACAGCTCTTTATTACAGCAGTTAGAACTGCTCCTGGAGTCAGACTCAGTGCAGCTTAGCTGGCTGCTTTATATAATACTAAGTAACTTGTAACAGTAACAACTCCCAACTAGCTAACCAATCAGAGAGCGACAGGTCTCAATCCTTCATTTGCATACTGGTGGCCTTGAGTGAGAACTGCAGCTAATCTTAATACATAACAGTTCTACCACCGGAACATGTTTTGCTCTGCATAGATCTCCAGAGGAGGAAATGCACCTTTTGGAATAAGAGGTTTGAATGAAGAAAGCAAGTCCTCTTGGTCGGAGTTCCCAGTCCCAGTGGGGCTCCCTGTCTGCACAGATCAGCCCACTAGGGTTGACACAAGCATGATTTGCAAAGAAACCATTGAGAGCTCGCTCCTGGTTGTTCCTTCGTAGCACGGTCCACACATGCCCCACGCCTGATATCACATATGATGTCAGATGCGGACAGATGAGCCGAGTTTGTGGAGAATCTTCTCATGGGTCAAACAGGGCTATGCTAGCCCTAATTAGGCCCATGGCCCAGAAGTTCCCCATATTTCACATTCCATTGATTTTGATAGAGAACTCTCAGCATGCCTAGTATTGCAATCTTCCTTAGCATACCTGGTACTGAAGCCTTTCATTACTTTCCACTTTATGATTCTGTTGTGATTAATATCTGGAAAGTGTTTGTTATTCAGATAACCATAGAAGCCCAGAAGCCCCATCTCTTGGGAGGGCAAGGAGACACGCAACTTTATTGAGAAATGCTAGGATCCTGTGATTCACCTTTCTCTGGCTTCATCAATGTAGGGTGAAAGAGAAATAGGGGCAGACATTTTGGCTGTCCTATGCTTTAAAAAAAAATGCTCTGTTTCCCCCTGCCCCTAAATATTAACTGATTGATAGAAGTCTTTGTTTTAAACGCATTCCTAAAATAAATAAAATGCTGCCATTTCCTCCTGCAAAAAGTCACCGACTATGATTTGGTCTGCCATGTTCCATAATAAAAATGCTTTGTTGACATACAAATATATCACAGCAACAATAAATCGCTTCCATATCCTAGCCGAGGAAACATTATATACTTTCTCTATTGTTTTACAGAAATTCCTCAGATTTCATAAAGCGCAAAGCTACCATGGTGTTTTTGACCTCTCTATCGGGAAGATTATATCATCTCAGCATTGAAGAAGGGATTAGAAAGGAACTTGAGAGATCAGTTTATGAAACAGCGTCTAAAATGTTGACACACAAGAATGGCTTGCTATCCCTCCCTATTGACCCCATGGAAGATATACTTATCGTTGGGATGTGGGGGATTTTTTCTTTTAGTAAACATTGCTAGTGGGGTTGAAGTGATTGACAGTTGTGTTGATGTTGGAAGAGGTCCACAATGACAGATTAGAGTGAGGGCATTTTAAGCTTTCCTGTGGTCTAATTAACTGATAGTAATGATAGATGTAAGCTGCAGGCGATGACATTGTCACTTCAGGCAAGGACAGAAGTCTCCTCATTTATATTAATGTAAGTTAAGTTTAGATCTGACACTTCAACGTGGTAGCATTAAGTGCAAACTTTTATCATATCTCTGATGGAGGAAATTAAGTGAGACTGTAAAGCTTGCACAGTGTGTGTGTGTGTGTTTATGAAAATCAGAATGATGGCAGCACCATCATTCGCAGTTTTGCCAGTATACCAGTTCCAATGTAACAACTTTTTAAACATATTGTAGGGGTTAGGAAAGGTGTGTTGGTGTAGGGTGGGAAATCACCTTGGTGCCAAGAGAAAGCTGTTGTGAGTCAACAAACAAACAAACGAAGCAAAAGTGAAATGGGAGATTTCCAATAATGGAATAAATGCTTCATCCCAAGAAAAACAAGATCTTTTTATTAGAAAAAAAAGCACAGGAAAAAGAAGAGGTTCTCTGAGGTGTTTTGATGGAAGCCTCCATTGGATCAAAGGGCATTTCGTCAGGGTGATGGGCACCATTGGATGCAACAATAAATTTTTGCATCACCCATCACCAGCAATGTCACCGGCAGTATCCAACTGTACAACCACATTATACACAAGCACTCAGTAACAATACAAGACAATAGTGAAATGAGGTACTGAGTCACATCCGCACCATACATTTAAAGCACTCTTATACCACTTTGACAGTTATGGTTTTCCCAAAAGAATTCTGGGAACTGTAGTTTGCGATGGACACTGAGAGCCCCTCACAGTGTTGCAATTCCCACAATTCTTTTGAGGAAGCCAAGACTGTTCAAATGCTTTGAAAGTACCGTGTGGATATCATGCTGGAAGAAAGCACTGGCAGCCTCCACAATTAAAGAGTGACACGTGAGAATGATAATGTTTTAAAAAATACCTGGTAGTCATGCCTACTAAATGAGAGAGAGAGAGAGAGAGAGAGAGAGAGAGAGAGGGAGGGAGGGGGAGAGAGAATATGCTTGTTTTGGGGTTAGACCTTAGGGACGCGGGTGGCGCTGTGGGTTAAACCACAGAGCCTAGGACTTGCTGATCAGAAGGTCGGCGGTTCGAATCCCCGCGATGGGGTGAGCTCCTGTTGTTCGGTCCCTGCTCCTGCCAACCTAGCAGTTCGAAAGCATGTCAAAGTGCAAGTAGATAAATAGGTACCGCTCCGGCGGGAAGGTAAACAGCGTTTCCGTGTGCTGCTCTGGTTTGCCAGAAGCGGCTTAGTCATGCTGGCCACATGACCTGGAAGCTGTCTGCGGACAAACGCCGGCTCGCTCAGCCTATAGAGCGAGATGAGTGCGCAACCCCAGAGACGGTCACGACTGGACCTAATGGTCAGGGGTCCCTTTACCTTTACCTTTATGAAACATCTGGGACGCGGGTGGCACTGTGGTTTAAACCACAGAGCCTAGGGCTTGCCGATCAGAAGGTCGGCGGTTCGAATCCCCATGATGGGGTGAGCTCCTGTTGTTCGGTCCCAGCTCCTGCCCACCTAGCAGTTCGAAAGCACGTCACAGTTCAAGTAAATAAATAGGTACTGCTCTGGCAGGAAGGTAAACAGCGTTTCCGTGCACTGTTCTGGTTCGCCAGAAGCGGCTTAGTCATGCTGGCCACATGACCTGGAAGCTGTCTGCGGACAAAGACCGGCTCCCTCGGCCTATAGAGCGAGATGAGCGTGCAACCCCAGAGTCGTCCGCAACTGGACCTAACAGTCAGGGGTACCTTTACCTTTACCTATGAAACATCTGGTCATGTTATTCGGATGCCTAATTATTGCATTCCAAAGCAACTACTCTATTCTCAACTTAAGAATAGAAAGCGAATTACCGGTGGACAATAAAAGATGCTCTCAAGGCAAATCTTTAAAAATGTAGTATAAGCACTGATAATTGGGAAACACTGGCCTGCGAGCACTCCAGTTGGAGCACACCAAAGGTGTTGTGGACTTTGAAGAAGAACAAACTCAGAGCAAAAAGGAGAAACGTGATAAGATAGGAAGGCACCATGATCCGCACCATGATCCGCTCCCACCCAGAAACCTATGTCCTCCCTGTGGAAGGACGTGTGGATCCAGAATTGGCCTCCACAATCACTTATAGACTCAATGTTAAGACCGTTTTCATGGAAGACAATCTTGCTCGGCTATGAATGATTGCCAAAGAAAGAAGAAGATGAAATATCTACAGGCAGGAAGAACATTGAACAAGTGAATATTTTTAAAAAGAGGTGGGGGGGTTAAGCACAAAAGGCATATATACTTTATGATATTTAGTCCTATTAATAGCCTTCAACATACTGGGCGTTTGACTTTCCCACTAGGTTGCAGATATTTCTGAAAGCAGCATTTATGCATGTTACTAGTTCTTAATGAGAAAGGAAATGTTATACAGCTGATATTCATCCCCACAGCAGCTGGCAGAAATATATATACCTAAATGTAAAAAGTGCTAGAAAAGAAGGGCAAATAGGGTGGCTTATATGCATGTCTGGTGGACGTGCAAGAAGATCAAGAAAGTTTGGGGATATTATCATACATATGGAGGAAATGATTTGGTATTGCATTCTTTTAGGACATTTTAAAGAGTAGAACATCATAATTTAGTTGGAATCTTATTAGCTGCAGCAAAAAATGTTGATAACAGTCAAATGGCACACAGAGATAGTTTTATCTGAAGGAGAATGGCTTAATAAAAGATGGTCTGTTGCCACAATGACAAAATTTACTGGCATGATAAGGTTAAGATAAAGGAGACAAAGTAATGAACAATTTGAGAACCTTTGATCCCCTTTTATTAAGTATATGAAATGAGAATACAATCCGGAGGCTTTTTCACTGCTGTTGTATTATATTGCATTATAAGCTAATATTACAATATTATACAATATTTATGTAGCCTTTTCTTACACATTATAGCATTTTATATTAAAGTTAAGGTTCTAACATGTGAATTAAATTAAATGAATTAAATTGCAAAACTGTTGAGTTTCAAAAACTAATACATCAATATGTTTGAAAGTTAGGGTTTTTAAAAAATATATATATCCTATTTTTTCAAGAAACCACTATCGCTTTTTGTGATATCTAAGACATAGGTATGATATAGCCATAGTTAAATCCTTTTATCTCTCATTCATGTCAGTAAGATACTGTTATGCTTAAAGCTCTCATTTGACATCCATGGGACATAAATATGCCTAACTATGATAGGCTTGTATTTTATATACAGATATATGTGATATCTAATTTTACTTGTTCTCCTAGACTTTTTAGTAGCTACTATTAGTACTGACACATGTATGGAAAATTACAGGATAAGGTGACCCCAAAGATGTCTAAATAAAATTTGGTGCTTGCTTCTCTTCCTCCTGGACATATGGATCTTTGAGAGCCAAAGCAGAGTACATAGCTCTCATGAAGACAGAGATCCTCAGGACCTATATATCTTACTCAGAAGCAAATGCAACTGTGTTCAATGGGCTTGACTCCCAGATAGGTAGAATTGCAGCTTCGGTCTGTAATCCTAAACCCACTTACAAGGGAATAAGTCTCACTGAAATGGATGCTACTTGCTCCTGTGTATGCATGCCTAGGACTTCTCAGTTACTCCTGTTTGATGTTGAGACCTCTGACCTATTGAAGAGCCTCCATAAGGAAACTTGCAAGGCACTGCTATTCTATCCTTTGTTCACAAAGACTTTTCAGGTCTGCACTTTTGCGTGTTGAGTCCCACAGTGCCACCCCCCAAAATAATTCACACTTCACACTTCAATTTTTGTTTAAGGTTTTTGGCATAATTTTTGGCCACAACTTTATTCAAATACAAAAAATGTGAGTGGTTGCTTAGGCATTGGTTATGACTATCTGTCCTTGCCCTCAGGGACAGAGCTGGCCTTCCGGAAGCCAGCGTGGGAAACAAGTATTGGGTGAGAAAATGAAGCTGGGCAACAGTCCCTCACCTCTCACCCTCATGTTCCTGTGGGGCTTGCACGGCCCAAGTCCGGCTCCACGGACAAGGACGAAAAGAATGGCAAGCCCCTGGATTCCTTTAACGGAATTCCCTTTCCGCATCATTTGGAGGGATAGGCACTTACCCCTCCAAGCACCAATTTAACCAATGCCTAACCGCCAACCTTACAAGTTGTGACGATTTGCTACGCAGTAGGCGAAAACCAAATGGCACCAGCCAATCAGCCAAATGGCAAAATTCCTACCAGGCCCCTGCTCCAAGGCGGACGACCCCATGACAGGCATAGCAAGGTCAAGCGAGCAAAAAACCACCCTATGAAAGGGAGGGAGGGCGGGTGATCCGGTGCAAAACAGCCAAGAGGATGTCCCATCGTCTGGCCCCTATATTTAAAGCCTCTGACCCCTCCTCCGAATTGGCAACAACCAAAATTCCCCAGCAACCCAATTAACCCCTTAAGGCTAGGGTTCCATACCAAATTTGCCTAGTCATGACAGGGTGGCCTGTTCCCCCAACCGCAACACGTGCTCTCTGTTAGGGAGAACACGCTTTGCTGATTTTATTGCGAGCTAATTAGTCACATTTTTGTTATTTTAGTGAATTTTAAACACATTTTAATGTTTATTTTTTAAATAAATGTTGTTTCATTTGATTGTTATACTTAGCTGTTACATCATCTGAAACATACAGGGAAATGCATCAAACAAATACTGGAAATAAATAATAAATAATTCCTTACCGTGACAGAAGATAAAACCATCCCACTGGTATCTTTCCTTATTTCTCCTTATTCTATATTTGACAACTTATCTCCAGCATTGGAAATCTCCCATTGCTAACACTTATATTTTAACCTCATTTTTATTTACAGATTTAACTTTGGATTCCAATTTCCCTAACCACAATGCTAAATAAACTTCTTTATCATTTTTACATTGTTCCTTTATATGTTCTTACCTTCGGATTTGAAGCTTAAGTCTTTTCACTTACTCTTTGTATCCACTTTAAAGAACTGATAATCACAATGCCTGTCTTTTGCCTGCCTAAAGATAACTACAAAAGTAAATTTCAAGGGACAGAGGAGAAAGAACGAAGGTAACTAAAAGCATCATCCATATTAATAAACCCAAAATAAAATTCTACTTACAACCTATTATTATTCCTTACATCAAAAGGAAGGAACTAGCCACCTCAGAAACTGCAAAGGGAAGGGGGGAAAAATGGAAATGGAAAATGTCAACTGACACAAGAGTGTTCAAGGAAGAAGAAGAAGAAAAAAGGCTTCCAAGAGCAATACAAAAATTAGCACATTGAAAATCATAAATATTCAGCAGGCTCCAATAGCTTCTATTTACCCTGGGGAATGGACAATGGACGCTATTGCTGTCTACAAAGGAGAAGATACAAGATAAAGACCTCTTTCACGAGAAAGGCTTAGGAAGCCTCTTCAATCTTTAATAATGTTTGTTCATTTGTAAAATTAAATCTAAATTATATGGCACAAAACAAGCGTTTTAGACACACCAGATTGCGTGCTAGCCACATGGATGGCTAATGCACGAAGAAAGGGAAGTGAGGCACGTCTGCCCAGGGCTGCCTCTCCAACTTCTGAATGCTTGGAAAAAGGTCTGATGGGGGAATCAGTTGTAGACATGGAAGCTCTTCCAGGTGATCCATTCAAACAAGGCTCCCTATGCTCTGAAGGAACCTGGGAAAGTACAGCCAGCTTCCCCTTCAGATTAGGGTCGGAAGGGCAGGGCTTGATGCAATGCATTCATATGATTAATGCATGAATAGGTCATTTGTTTATATCTGTCAGTGGAAAGGATAAGGTTGGTATATTTATTACCAGCAGGTCCCAGGGTGGGTTTCAACCAAGGGCGGTTCTACACAATCATGGTTATTAACACTATGGAAGGGTTAAGGAATGGTTTTGTTAAGATAGATGGATGCATGACATTCTACTTTTTACTTTCATAATGCGTTATTACTCTTATGTATTCAGTGGTCTGTGTTTGCCTGAGCTTGAGTCTGGACGAAGGATTCTGAGTCCCCGTGTTCTGATTAGATACATGATATCCAATCACAGAACGTTTCAGGATTTGTGCCTCTGCCATTGGGCCTTAAACTCTGAGTCATGATTCGCAGCTTGGAAGTTTAGGCAGCCAATCACGTTGGGAGTAGGAGTGGCCCAGGCCTTCAGAAATGTATATTGATTTGCCCCTGTTGTCCAGTTCTGTTAGTCAATAAAGGTTCTTGCTGTTATGACTGTGCCTTGCCTCATGGGAACCCACCTACACCTCAATTACCTTGCCTTTTTATCGCTTAATTTTTAACTGCTATATGCTGCTATATTGGTGATATAGAAGAAGAAGAAGAGGAGTTTGGATTTGATATCCCGCTTTATCACTACCCGAAGGAGTCTCAAAGCGGCTAACAATCTCCTTTCCCTTCCTCCCCCACAACACTCTGTGAGGTGAGTGGGGCTGAGAGACTTCAGAGAAGTGTGACTAGCCCAAGGTCACCCAGCAGCTGCATGTGGAGGAGCGGAGACGCGAACCCGGTTCCCCAGATTACGAATCTACCGCTCTTAACCACTACACCACACTGGCTCGCTGCTATAGGCGCAAATAACAAAAGACACGGAGGAACCGAGGGACAGAGGGAGGAAGAATTAAAATGAGACACCAGGGGGTAGGGCAGAGCAACCAGTGACCAGCAGCAGGTAAATAAACAGAGTGTTGGGAAATGGTGTGGCCAGGTATTACATTTGACAGGGAAAAGGGTAAAAATGTTTTAATGAACGAGTATGCCCTATGACCTCTAGAACAACATATCTAATATCATTCTAATAGGGGGAAATAATATTAAACAGGTCAGTGTATATCTAGCCCAAGCTAGAAGCCTAAGTACGATGCCAAACTACAGCCCTCCATTTGAGAACCTGGACCAGGTTCTGCCTCTGAGTCTGACGCTGGTGATTAAGATCCCACTGAAACTGAAGCTGGTAATGTAGCACCCTGCTTGTGGTTAACGCTTAGCTGGAATGAAATATTCAACGCAGCAATAGAGAAATTAAAATAATAATTTATTTGTCAGACAAATAAATGAGAGGCACAGTGGTATATGGTTACCAAGCTCTGGCCTGCCCTCCTGCCCTTATGGCCAGCACTTATATTCCCTCAGCTCAGCCCCCTTGCTCCTCCTTTGGCTGCCTCTGTCCAATCAGCCTGGTTAAAATTCCTATTGGCTGTTTGCTAGAACCAATCATAAAAGATACACCCATTTCCTATTACCTTTTATGGGAGACAAAGAGCTATATTTCCTTCTATTTATAATTGGCAAATAAATAGCCATTAACCTCTACAAGGCACCTTAATTACCAAATAACCTTTTGCCCTAGACTAGGCGCCTTAACTAACATTTCATCTTTTGCCCTATTGCCCTATTCACTCCAAAACAGATGGTGGCTAATTTTATCTTTGGAGGTCATTAAGCAGAGGCTTGACAACCATATATCAGGAGTGCTCCGATGGCGTCTCTCTGTCTGGCAGGGGTCCGGACTCAATGGCCCTCATGGTCTATTCCAACTTCTTCTATGATTCTATAATTTCTTACTTTCTAAATCCTTTGCATAATTACATTTAAGCCAATATATTTCATACATATATAGTTTTTTTAGAAGAAAGGGAACTTAGTAAAAGCTAAGCTAAATTCTAAAGATTCAAAGCAGTTTCAGAGAGAGAGAGAGACCTCTTCCCTTGGCCAGCTGCTGTTTGTATTAGCTCTTGCCCTTTTAACCTTAGGAAGATGTGGCTCAAGTTTAATGGGAGGCATCATAATTAATTACTATTTTTGCAACCTTGATTGTATTCTATAATTTGTATGGTCAGTGTGACCTTTTGTTCCCAGGCTTTAATTTCCTTTTACAACCCTGAGACACTGCTATAAATCAGGGGGCCCTTGATCAAGAAGATAAACAGCTGCCAGAGTATGGTTTCTGCCTGGCATGAGAGATACAAACATTTACAAATATATATTTCTTTAAGGTCATTTTTAGAATACAGGAATCTGATCAAAATATAAGCCTTGATTAAAAATGCAGGCTATGATCAGATGCCTCATTCCCCCCTTTCAAGCTCAAGGACCTTCCCAAGTGTCCTTGATAGCTTGATCTTCATCATATTCCTGAGGTAAAGCTCTGTATAGGGCCATGATATGAGGTAGAGTTTCATTTGAAATCATCTTGCTAATTGTACTTCTAAAACATGAAATGATACATGGCACCATACACAAAACCATTACTACTACCGTCAAGAAAAACAAGCAAGACAATAGTATCCCTTTGAGTCCTGCGACATTTGGTAACCAGTTGGTGAGCCATCCCATATCCCATCCTTCCCATGTTTGTACTGGGACATGTGCTATATTCTCCATCTTTGTGGCCAACACACGGATTGCCTCACCATTATCAGAAATGTTAAAGCAACAGGCATTCCCTGTCAAGTTCAAGACTCCACATAGGCCTCCCTGCCTGGCAAGTACATAATCCATTCCCATTTTCAGCTGCAAAATGGCGGCTCTACTTTCATCCAACTGTTGTGCAATAAGTCTCAAACTCTGGGCCGTTGCATTGGTTACAAGTTCCACTACTGCTTGCAATCGAATTATTCTGTTTAGATTATAAATAGGATCTCGAGCCCCTTGTATGAGCTCATCAGGATTCCAGGAGGCAGGTTCATAATAGGCTATAATGCGCTCTGGTGGCCAATCATCAGTATCGCTCCAACTTTGGGTACTTCCTCCTGCTATATGAGAAATATCAGCGTTTCTTCGTGTACGCTTGGCTGAACTAGTGGGCATAATCCACATTGGTGGTAATACCCATCCCAGGAAACAAGTCCCACTCCATTTGGAAGGGAGTTTCTTGTATGCCCATTCTCCACATATCCACCACAACCATCGGGTCTGAGGTTTTTGGTACGTGGAGTGCATAAGGCGAAATATCAAAAGGGGTACAGAGTTCACAGTGCAGTAAGTTAGATTGCCTTTTTCTGTCACAGTTATGTTCCACACCATTTTCCATGCATGAATAAAAGGAGGTGCACAGGGCAAGGTATTCCGAGTTCGATAGGTAGTACCGTTTGCCCAGGTTTGACTATTCTTAATATAATCCCAAGTATAGTGGCAATGAGAAGAGCCTATCATGGTAGAATCAGCTGCCTCTGATGATTTATGTACACAGAATTCCCCTTGTACAGGTATAACTCGTATTGGTTTAGTTGAGTTCCATCCGGGGAAATTCTGTACTTCTGTTTGGTGTGGCATTTCGCTTACCATACCAATGGCATTTAATGGTATTGGTAATAAGGGCATACCTCCCTCTGAATCATCTGGCCCAAGAGAGCAAACAAGGCAATTGGTCCTATTTGTAACATTGGCTACCATCTCAGCTAAGCCTACCCACATATTGTGGTCATGGCGGAATCCATATTTAGCAAATTTGCTCAAATTCAAGGACCCTTCCCCTTCCCAAGGGATCAGGATTAATAATAAAATCATGTTGATGTCTAGTATATGCATTCCTTCCACAAAAGATTACCTTATTGTGATAACAAAAAAATATTAGTCCCAATATAATTCCCCCAGTGACAGAAATGGGGAACCACCAAGACCAAAACATATGTCCCAAGGATCCCCAATGAGTAATATCTCTGATAATTGTTCCACAGGGGGGGCAGTCAATCAATTGTATAAGAGAATCTTCCCGTTTACAATCGCTGGTTCAGACGCTCCTCAAGCTTCAGGCGTGCGCAGGTCAGCCAGCTTCCAGGTTGTGGCTGCAGCAGGCCGGTCGTCTAATGTTGCCCGTGACCTAGCCCGTTCCCCGTAGGGCTAGATACAGGGGTTTTTGGAGAGAGTCAGTTTTAAAGGATTAGAGGGGTCACCTTTGCACGTCCAACTGCCTTCGGACTTCTTCAAACGGGAGTGATGAATCCAGGGGGTCACCTCAGCTACCTTCACCGCTGTTGGAGTAGAGAGCAAGATGGTGTAAGGTCCATGCCACTTAGGTGCAAGTGGATCGCGTTTCCACTCTTTCACCCATACGCTATCGCCAGCCTGGAACTGATGAATCGGCTCGGCAATGCTGCACGGCGTGCGCTCGAGGGCCCACCTGTTAAGAGAAACAAAAACACGGGAGAGAGATTGCACTTGTCCCTGTGTCACATAGTCTCCTATTTGTTTGAGGTCAGCTGGAATATCCTGAACAAAGGAGGGCGGCCTCCCATACAGGAGCTCAAAAGGTGACAACTTAAGTCTTTTTGTGGGTGCGCACCGAACACGAAACAGTGTTATGGGTAACACATCTACCCATCCCAATCCTGTTTCCTGGGTTAATTTTGCCAATTGGGTTTTCAGAGTCCGATTCATTCTTTCAGTTTTCCCTGAACTCTGAGGCCTATATGCTGCATGCAGTCTCCACTTCACTTGTAGGACTCGACATACTTCTTGTACTACTTGATCAATGAACGCTGGCCCATTATCACTTCCAATGCATCTAGGTAATCCAAACCTTGGGATCAATTCAGTGAGGAGTCTCTTAGTTACCTCTCGTGCCTTTTCAGTTCTGGTGGGAAAAGCTTCAACCCATCCAGTAAGAGTATCTACAAACACAAGGAGATACTTGAATCCCTTAGAAGGGACCAGCTCTGTGAAGTCCACAATTAGGCTTTCCATGGGGACGTATCCCACATGTTGGATTCCAGGAGGTTGTACCGGTCCCTGCCTGGGATTGTTTTTAGCACAAAGAACACATTTCTGGGAAATGCAAGTTGCTAATTGTGATAGGTTAATAATATACAACTTCCGACTGAGACTCTCTCTGGTTGCAGTACCGCCAAGGTGAGTAGATTCATGATAATTTCTTACAATTGTACCTGCTAGGTGATGAGGTACATAAATCCTATTGTCTGGCAGGATCATCCAACCGTCCTTCACAATCGCCCCTTCCTGTTCAGCCCACTTCCTCTCTTCTGGGGTATAGTGAGGTTTAACTTCTTCTGGAACTACCTCTGGTATGAGGGCTGCTATAAATCCTCCCACAGGCTTTTGGGCTGCCTCTCGGGCTGCTTTGTCAGCAGCATGATTTCCTCTGGTTATTGGATCCCTTCCACGTCCATGACCTTTGCAGTGCATTACAGCAATCTGTTCTGGAGCCCATACTGCTTCCAACAGGATTTCTACTTCAGGTCCATATTTCAAGGCCTTCCCGTGGGCTCCGATTAGACCTCTTTCTTTCCATAGAGCTCCATGTGCATGCAGGGTTAAGAAGGCATATTTAGAATCAGTATAGATGTTTGCCTTACATCCGGCTGCCAATTGCAGAGCTCTAGTTAAACCTATAAGTTCAGCTTTTTGTGCTGAGGTGCCAGCAGGCAAAGCTTCAGCTTCCACAACTTCCTCATTAGTGACCACAGCATATCCTGCTCGTCTGGCACCCTCATGCAGGTAACTGCTACCATCAGTATAATATACAACATCTGGATTTTTCAATGGTTCATCTTTCAGATCGGGTCTACTGGAATAAACTTCATCCATTATTTGGAGACAATCATGTGATTCTTCATCATCTACCTCTGGTAGGGGCAGCAAAGTTGCTGGATTGAGCATATTCACTACTCGTAGATGAATCCTGGGATTTTCACACAACAGGCCTTGGTATCTAGCCATCCTTGGGTTTGTTAGCCAATAACTACCCTTATATTCCATAAGTGTCAGAACAGCATGAGGTACATTCACATACATCGTCTGGCCAAAGGTAAATTTATCAGCTTCTTTGACAAGGCTTGCAGTGGCCGCTACTGCCCTTAGGCATGGAGGCCATCCTTTTGCTACTGAGTCCAATTGTTTTGACAAATAAGCTACTGGACGGTTCCAACTTCCTAATCTCTGGGTCAGGACTGCCGCTGCAATCCCATTCTGTTCATGTACATACAGCTGAAAGGGTTTTTCCGAATTAGGCAGTCCAAGGGCTGGGGCCTCCATAAGTCGTTGTTTGATAGCTAAAAAGGCTTGTTGCTGCTCAGGTCCCCATACGAATGGGTCCTTTTCTGCACCTCGAGTGCTTTCATGTAAGGGCTTGGCCAGACTGCTGAAATCAGGTATCCATAGTCTACAAAACCCTGCTGTTCCCAGGAATCCTCTGAGTTGTTTCCTTGTGGTAGGTTCCTTAATAAGGCAAATAGCTTCTTTCCTCTCTGGTCTCAATGCTCGTTGTTGGTGTGAGATGTCAAAGCCCAAATATTTGACCTTTTCTAAACATAACTGTGCCTTTTTCTGGGAAACTCGGTAGCCAGCTTCCCAGAGCAAGTGGAGCAGTTCCTCTGTCCCTTCTTTACAGGTATCAAAATCCTTTGCCGCTAGTATAAGGTCATCTACATATTGCAGAACCACCTTTTCTCCAGGTATTGAGGGGTAACTTGTTAAATCTTTCGCCAAGGCAGTACCAAATAAAGTTGGGGAATTTTTGAATCCCTGGGGCAATCTTGTCCAGGTTAGCTGGCCTTTTGTTCCTGTCAAAGGGTCTTCCCACTGGAAGGCAAATATAGGTTGGCTCTGTGGTGCCAGCCGGCAACAGAAGAATGCATCTTTCAAGTCCAATACAGTAAAAAATGTTGCTTCTGGTGGGATCAAACTCAGCAGGGTATATGGGTTTGGTACATTTGGGTGCAAGGTCTCGATAGCCTGGTTTACGAGCCTCAAGTCCTGTACTGGCCTGTATTCATCTGTCCCAGGTTTCCGAACAGGCAAAAGGGGTGTGTTCCATTCTGATTGGCAGGGCTTAAGCAGACCATATTTTAATAGGCGGTCCAAATGTTTCTGGATGCCCTCTGCTGCTCGCCGGGGTAAAGGATATTGTTTTACAGATACAGGGGTAGCCATAGGTTTTAGGGTTACTACAATTGGAGCTATATTCTTAGCCATTCCTGGTGGGCTATTTTCGGCCCATACTCCTGGTGGCACCTGTAGGGTTTGGAGGAGCTTGTTTAATTCTGTATCCAATGTGGGTTGGACTTGCAGGGCTGACATTAGGCGCCATGATTGTTCCTTAGGTACTGAGAGGGTAATTATTCCTGCTGCCTTTGATGGCAGTTTCATTTCTGGACCTTGAGGAGTGAAGGTGATTTGGGCCTGCAATTTGGACAGCATATCTCTACCTAAGAGAGGTATTGGACACTCAGGTATATACAAAAACTGATGGGTTAAACGATGTCCCCCAATCTGGCATTCCAAAGGTTGGAGGAAAGACCTCTTAGCTGACTGACCAGTGGCACTTTTAATGACTACACTTTTGGATGCCTTTTTCTGCAATAGTTCTGGGAGTACTGAGTATTCAGCCCCAGTATCAATCATAAAGTCTATTAAATGGCTCCCTAATTGAATCGTGACCGTGGGCTCCTGGAAGCCTAACTTTATGGAGTCCGGTCGTTCCTAGTCTTGGGTAAAATCCTCCTCTGCCAGTCCAATGAAATTGTCTCTACTCTGTCCTTGTCCAGGTCTCTGATATCTTCCATTTCGGATCATTCCCCGTCCCCGTCCCTGGTTTCTTGGGCCGGAGCCTGGGCCTGGACCTGGGCGTACTTCTTCCAACCTCAGGGGTTCAGGACACTCCCGCTTCCAATGACCCTCCTTCTTGCAATTCGCACATTGATTCCTTCCCAGTGGTGGATTCCTTCCCCGCCCTCTCCCTCCATTTAAAGGGCGGTAGTCTTGCTTCACTGCTGTGGCTAGCATCACCATCTTTTCCTTCTGCCACTTCTTCTTCTCTTGTTTCTCAGCCTCATCCCTATTCCGATAAACTCGACGTGCAATGGCCATGATTTGGCTCATCAGCATCCCTTCCCATCCTTCTGATTTCTGAATTTTCTTACGAATATCAGAAGCACACTGGGCCACAAATGTAGCAGTAATCATTCTGCTGTTTTCAGGGGCTTCAGGGTCAAAAGGAGTCCATATACGATAGGCTTCCTGCAGCCTCTCTAAAAAGTCTCCCGGACTCTCATTTGGTTTCTGTTCTACTTCTGAGACTTTAGACATATTAGTGGGCTTCTGGCATGCCCTGCGGATACCTTGCACAAGCGTCTGGCGGTAGGTGGTAAGCCTGGCCAGGTGAATTGCATTGTTTGGATCCCAATTAGGATCTTCCAAAGGAAAGTTATCCTGGAGATGACGGTCAATATTAAAAATATTTCCCATTCTGGCCTGCTCACGCAAATATATCTGTGCCTTTTCAATTATATCTCTTCTTTCCTCAGTGGTGAACAGAGTATTCAGGAGTTGGCGGCAATCTGTCCAAGTAGGACTATGAGTATTTACTATTGAAGTCACCAAGTCCATCATAGCCTGAGGTTTTTCTGCGAAAGATGGGGTGTGTGTTTTCCAATTCATCAGATCCGTAGTTGTGAATGGAATATACTGGAGGGTCGAAGTTCGAGGTGGCCGTGGTCCGGGTTGCCCGTTAACCAGCACAGGCTCCTCAAGTGCATCAAATACTCTTCTAAGAGGGGCTACTACGTGACCTTTCTCTTCGCTTTGCTCTAGGGGCCTCAAATCATAGGGGATGGTATCTGTCCCAAGGCGTTCTTTTAGCAGCTTTATACGCCTTGCTGTATTGCTTGCTGACCGATCAAGGTCTTCCTGTAACTTCTGTAATAGTTCTCTAGGATTTGGATGTACAGGGGTTTGGGGTGGGCAATTGGTTGTTCCACTAAAGGAGACTGTAGATGGAGTTCTACTGGGACTCACAGGTGGAATAACCACTTCTGCTTGGGCTTTATTATAGGACTCCAAGGCCTCCTGAAGATATTTATCATAATCTATCAAGGAATCAAGTTCTGTGACTCCACCCCCATTATTCGTTCCACTTTCTTGCCTTGGGGTTACAACTGGTGGAGTATTTGGATTAGGCTCCCTTCGATGTGGAGCATAGGGTGGAGGTGGAAGCACCTCTTCCTCTGGTCCCTCAAAAATGGGTTTGAGTTTATTTGGCAAGATTCCTTTCCTAGCTTCGGCTTTTACAGCCAATAATTTGCATCGTTGGACTTTGCATTCCCTTATCCATGGAGGATTTTTATTTAATGTGCTCAGCCAAGAATCTATATATGAAAATTGTTCTGGGCATCCTCCCGTTTCTTTGGCGATGTTAGTCCAAAGTTTGCTTACTAAATTTATATCAAAGGTTCCCTGAGATGGCCATTCAGCATTTTGTTTCGGCCACTCTAATTCACATAACGTTCTCAAGCGCTCTGGCGTCATTTTGACTCCATATGCCCCTGAGAAGGCTTTCTTAAAATTATTTAACATACATTCAAGAGGTGTATTTCCCCCCTTTGAACCTCCAACTCCCATTGTATGGCCCTGTGAAGTATCCACTCAGTCACTTACACACTCGCTTCGTGGGGTTCCTTGCCCAGTGAAGTCGCCTTACTGGGAACCGAAGTACTACCCACTCCACACTCAGGTTGTACTTTCTCACACATACAATGCGCTGGATACTTCACCACACTCTACCTCCCAACCTTTCCCTTTTCCCTACACCAGATCACCATCTGATGTACCCAGCCATGTAGCGTACTCAGTTTCCCCTTACTGAGACGCAGAAGTTTGATCAAGACTTCTCTTCCTCCCAATTAATTGGAGGGCCAAAACCCCTTTGTGCACTTACCCTTAGCGGATCCCTCTTTATTTCTCTGGTTCCCCCCGGTCCGTCGCCGTCGGTGAGCAGGGTATCAGACAGACGAGACTTCTGCGTTCCCCTGGAAAAAATGTTCCAGTGCGCGCTGGGTAAGCAGTTAGTGGTCCTCCCTCTTGTACCCTGCCCAGTAAGGCGAAGGGGCTGCGTTCCAGCAGACCACTTATCCGAGTCACAGAGGCACCATAAAATGTAGCACCCTGCTTGTGGTTAACGCTTAGCTGGAATGAAATATTCAACGCAGCAATAGAGAAATTAAAATAATAATTTATTTGTCAGACAAATAAATGAGAGGCACAGTGGTATATGGTTACCAAGCTCTGGCCTGCCCTCCTGCCCTTATGGCCAGCACTTATATTCCCTCAGCTCAGCCCCCTTGCTCCTCCTTTGGCTGCCTCTGTCCAATCAGCCTGGTTAAAATTCCTATTGGCTGTTTGCTAGAACCAATCATAAAAGATACACCCATTTCCTATTACCTTTTATGGGAGACAAAGAGCTATATTTCCTTCTATTTATAATTGGCAAATAAATAGCCATTAACCTCTACAAGGCACCTTAATTACCAAATAACCTTTTGCCCTAGACTAGGCGCCTTAACTAACATTTCATCTTTTGCCCTATTGCCCTATTCACTCCAAAACAGATGGTGGCTAATTTTATCTTTGGAGGTCATTAAGCAGAGGCTTGACAACCATATATCAGGAGTGCTCCGATGGCGTCTCTCTGTCTGGCAGGGGTCCGGACTCAATGGCCCTCATGGTCTATTCCAACTTCTTCTATGATTCTATAATTTCTTACTTTCTAAATCCTTTGCATAATTACATTTAAGCCAATATATTTCATACATATATAGTTTTTTTAGAAGAAAGGGAACTTAGTAAAAGCTAAGCTAAATTCTAAAGATTCAAAGCAGTTTCAGAGAGAGAGAGAGACCTCTTCCCTTGGCCAGCTGCTGTTTGTATTAGCTCTTGCCCTTTTAACCTTAGGAAGATGTGGCTCAAGTTTAATGGGAGGCATCATAATTAATTACTATTTTTGCAACCTTGATTGTATTCTATAATTTGTATGGTCAGTGTGACCTTTTGTTCCCAGGCTTTAATTTCCTTTTACAACCCTGAGACACTGCTATAAATCAGGGGGCCCTTGATCAAGAAGATAAACAGCTGCCAGAGTATGGTTTCTGCCTGGCATGAGAGATACAAACATTTACAAATATATATTTCTTTAAGGTCATTTTTAGAATACAGGAATCTGATCAAAATATAAGCCTTGATTAAAAATGCAGGCTATGATCAGATGCCTCAGTAAGGAGGCAAAAAGCCTCCGCATCCCTTCCAGCACAAACATCTTATGACCAGCATCTCCAATAAAATCAGTAGTAGTGTTGCTATTGAGGGAATGCGCGCAGGGAATGCCAGGCTTTCAATTCTAAAAACCTTGTGTCAGGTACAAAACAGGAACTGGAGAAAATATATATCGGTGATCCTAAAACGTATGTACCCTTTTCCTGGGAAGAAATGGAACAGCCATAGCATCAATTAAGAGGAAATTACTTCAGGCGCCACAGAAGTGGAAGAAGAAAATATTACTGTGCTTCTAAGTTGGTATACTGCTGAGAGTGAAAATAGGCCTCAGGGCAATAGCTCACATCACCAAATTCTCTGTCTCGTTTTAATACTGATACTGAATTCCTTATAAACAGAAAGATGATTAGTTTAAGACAATGTGTTGAAATGTGGGATATCTTTTTTTACAAAAACAAAACAGAACTGTACAAACAGTATATATTGTATAGTATTAGCAGTGTGTGTTTGTGTGCCATGTAGTATTGCTCCATTTACATGATGTCACTATCGCAGGCAGTAGTTTATCATTTTACACACAACATTGTCAGGAATAGTAACATTATATAAAGGGAGTTCTTGTTAGCAAATGAGGGCTATATTGCTTTATATATTATGCATTATTATCAATATTCTAAAATTATGCAGGGGAGTACATTTGACCCCAATCAGTCCTATAGTCAAGTCAAAAAGATTGATGGGTTGGTGGGTGGGTGGACAGATAGACAGATAGGTATAGGATTGAAAAATCAGGCTGCATTTGTTCTGCAAGAGTCTACTCCTAAGCAGGCAGGCACTGGAACATTTCTAGTTTCTATGGAAGCAAGATCAGTTTCAAAATTCTGGCCACATTTTTTACAGGATGCTAATAGCATTTCCCCATATCTTGTTTTAATTCGTTATAGAAGTGAAATGACTAGGTGTCAGCTTCTTCCCTAATATAGGTGAAACAGGTGTATAAATTTTGCAATAAACAAAGAGTTAATCAGTAATGCACCATATTACTCAAGATTTGCAGTCTAGTTGATTTTAAATTGCCCAACATATGGTTGGATGCAGTTTTCTTTTCCTTCTTTGGCATCAGTATATAAAAGTTACTGAACAGGAAACTTTTTCAAGGGGAGATCAAGCTCACATACAGCTTTCCTGAAATCTGAATCTGGAGCGTGTGTTCTCCTAACTTTGAGGCTGGTGGCATGAGTGGGAAAATGTGCCAGTTGGAGCCTGGCAATTCTGTTGATTGCACAAAGGCAGAAGACCAGATACCTAGAATTTATAATAATACTTAGCCAACACTGTTGCTTCATACTGCACAGTGATCTCAGACGCTGTTTTGCACACTCCTCTGGAATTCGGAGAATCATTTCTGAGCTCTAAGCAATCCTGGTCAACAATAGCTTCAGAATGCAAATTTCCTGATTCACACTCTTGAGTCCCTGATGAATCTTGGCTAAAATATATTGTTGCATACCACCCCAATCTACGAGTTTGTGCAAGATTCCAGGGGTTCCAGACACTTACCCAGAGTACATGTTCCCTTTTGGGAATGAGGCAGAGCAGAGACCACGGTGTCTTTCAGATATATGGTTTATTTACACATATATAACAACCTGAGCCTATGACAGAGGTGTTCACAGCATTAACACCCCAAGAGGGCCTAGTTTCTCCCGCAGTCGCAGTCTTAGATTTAAACAGAAATCAACTACCGTGCTCGGATTCTCTCTCCAGCCTGCTGCCTTTAACAGCCTGCAACCTTTTCCCTCTCTAGGTCACATCACAGCCAGCTGTCCACTCTGGTTTTGTCTTCTTAACTATGTAAGAACTGATGGAGGGACCCATCCATTTGCCATCTGGCACAGAGGCCCTTCTCCTTAGCTCTTTTAATGGGCCTTTCTTTTCTTAATGGCTCATCACCTCATCAGGACACTAGCCTGGCTTCTTATATTTTAACACTTGCTGAATCCAGGGGTTCAATGTCTGGCACCCAGCTTAACACTTAACACCTACTGGACCCAGGAACTTATGGGAGTCTGGCACCCACAAACTCGTAACAATATTCAGATACACAACTGAAATGAGTCTATATTTCCCCCCCCCTATGGAACTCCCTTGCCACAAACACGCACAGTTTGAAATTATACATTCTGAGGCACTGAATGAGAATGTGGGCTTAATGAGCAACACCACAGGGATTTCAACGGGGGTTTGCAAAATAAAATAAAAGCACAGTTGGTTCAATTATGCATTCCAGTCATAGACAGTGTGGGATGGCTCTCTTTCATCCACTCTATAAGATTGGTTGTTTCCACTCCATGCTTTGTCACAACCCAGAAGTCCACACTTTCCTCTCACTTACATGCTCATACAACCTTCCAGTATGGTGGTAAGTTGAACCATGAACATGCCATGCTTTGGTTATCAAGTAACCCCCTAAAAAGTGAGGGGGTGTTTGCTGTTTCCTACCAGGTCATCTGACAGGGAGGACAACAAAAATCTATAGTCAGAAACTAGGGGAAGGACCTTAGAGGGATGTAACCTGTTGCTCCACAGAGAGTACATGAAAGTTACATCCATTTTCATTACATGCTTCTGGGAAATAGCTTATTCTGATTCAAAGAGGGATGAGTCCTCTACACAATTATTACTCTATACATATTTATAGAGTGCTGCAAAATAATCTTGAAAGATAGTTCTGTAGTGCAGTAAGGTGACTTTTATGTTTTTTGCCTTTATTCTTTTCGGGGTTTTCCAGAACAGAAAGAGTGAGAGACAGAAGCATTTCAAGTATTTGGAAGTAACAGCATTAGGCATTGTTTGGCCTACCTACAGTATTTCTAGGAGATTGAACTGCAAGGTATGCCTCATTCCAGAATGATAATTTGGAGCAGCATGCTTTTAAATGCTTTAAAAAATGTGCATCAGGCACAAACAATCTCTTAAAATGACCAAATGAGTTTTAAAAAATGAGCTCCACAACAGCAGCTTTTACAGGACTCCAAGCCATTTGGTATTTCAAGTGGGACACCAAGATCATCCAAGCCATTTGGTAGTTCAAGTGGGACGCCATCATCATAAGTCAGGACATCACATTGCCACCCAGGAAGGGGGTCACAGCACAACACACTGGCTGAAGCCAGCACTTCCTGAAGTACAACTAAATGACACAGAATGGGGCATAGTGAAGACTGAATGGGCAAGTTGTGTGGGACACAGCTCTTGGACTGCATCACTTCATATAACAAGTAAGAGAATAGCATGCTGGAATGTTTTCCCATACACAAAATTCATCCACACACAAAAATTAGCATGCCATTGAGAAGGACAATAGAGAAGGGTGTGCAACAATCACAAGATTCAGTGTGGACCTTGATTTGGTGCTTTAGAAGTAACCCACCTTGGTCCGAGGTCTTTCATAAACTGCTTGATTAATCTCGGGCTCCATTCATCTCAGATTTATTTCTCACCATTCATTAAAGGAAAAGGAAAAGCATAACTTCCTTTCCTTTTGACAGAAGCTTAGGAAATTTGCAGGCATTAGAAGTAAACCACCTAGGAAAGAAATACTTGTCTCATGAACAGCCTGGCAGTTGTTTTTCCTTTTTTCAGCTTACGGTGGATCTCCTTCTCCTGTTCTGATCCATGATACCTTTATGCTGTAATAAAGAAATAAATCCTTTTTCTGCAGTTACTCTGTGCTCAGAGTGAGTTCACCACAAATATAGATACAATATAGCAGTATATAAGGAGTATGAATAAATCTTCAAAACAATTGCAGCAGAGGCAATTTCTTTTTAAAATAAATAAATAGATATATTTTTGTTTTCTATTATGTATTTTGTGTTTTTATATTGTGATTCATCCTGATATCTATGGATGAAGGGTGGTATGCAAATTTAATTAATTAATTAATAATTTGATTAAAGTCTGTGTGCTATGACTTGTGCAACATCTTCTTCATGGGCCCACTAAATTCCAGGCAACAAGTCATAAGATAACAACAACAACTACCAGAAAGCAAGCTTTTCCAAAACAAATCCTGGTTAACATACAAATGTCAATAATCAATACAATCAGTTCATTACACTAAAGGCACCCAACTCTGTTGTGAATTAAACGGACCAAACAAATCCATCACGCAGAAAATACATTTTAAAAGGGGGCTGCCAAGAAGCACTAGTTTTCAACATACACAGCTCAATTCTCAGGAGACATTCTGTGAGCATGCATGCTTCCAGGAAAGGATTTGCATGTTTGTAATAATTATGAGCCAATAAGAAGAAGAAGAAGAAGAGTTTGGATTTGATATCCCGCCTTTCACTCCCTTTAAGGAGTCTCAAAGCGGCTAACATTCTCCTTTCCCTTCCTCCCCCACAACAAACACTCTGTGAGGTGAGTGGGGCTGAGAGACTTCAAAGAAGTGTGACTGGCCCAAGGTCACTCAGCAGCTGCATGTGGAGGAGCGGAGACGCGAACCCGGTTCCCCAGATTACGAGACTACCGCTCTTAACCACTACACCACACTGGCTCTCAATAGAAATATCTCTCTCCCTCCTTTAACATTCACAGATGCGTCTTATAATTGCCAACCCTCCTCCAGTTTGAGCCGAGATGAAGTTGCCCATTTTTAGAATAAACTATTGAAAACAAGAATGTCAGTAAATCCAGACTTTGTACAACATGCCCTTAAGCCACAAAGATATTGATTTATCTATTCTAAGGATGGCGGAGAACTTCCATAGCATTCTTCAAATAACATCCAAATAAATACAATATCTCTGCCTGTTATAGACTGCCATACATGGCTTTCTGACACAACCCTGTGCATGTTTACTCAGAAGCAAGCCTCAATGAGTTCAGTGGGATTATTTCCAAGAGAGTGGGAATGAGAGTGAAGCATTGGAGAATGAATATCTGTATACTTGAATATACCATAGGGTAAGAAATATGGGAAAGAGTGAGGAAATAGGATGAAGGGAGTTTTATATTTTTTATTTTTCTCAGGGAGCAGATCCTGTGGGCAGATGAAGTTAAAGGAATCTTAGGCTACAATTAGCCTACAATCTTAGGCTACAGACGCCATACTGGGAATAAGCCACATTGAACTCTGCAAGGTTTTCTTCAGCAGGTTGCATTGTCGTGGTTCTTAATTTAAAATAGGTTTCAAAATGACTCCTAAAAGAGGGGTGCAGGACCTGAACAAGGATAAATGGAAAGGCCAAAAAAGAGGGGCTTTAAGGTAGTCTTGAACTATGGAATACAGGAAGATTCACATTGCAATGATATTCCAGAGTTTAGAATTTGCAAACCATCTGCAAGTTTCTATCAATAATGTTGATGGGGAGACATTAGTATAAGGGCAACAATTAAGATTTCAGGTGCTGGACTTTTGCATATTCTGTAGTTAGGAGTAAAGAGTGTTACTACGCACTGATTTATTTTTCAAGATGCAATATTGTTGTGTTTCTAATAACCCGGTGGCAATTCTTTTCAGCAGCGAAGCCCTGGAGGTTCCAGGTGCTGAAATGAAGATAAACTTCTTCTTGAGGTCTCTGAAACTTAGGCAGCTTTTAAACACAGCAGTGTACCTGAATTCTGCACCAAAGTACAAACATCACAGGTATATTTGATATAATCATTCTTTTGAAGTTATTATCTCAGGCTGTTCTGTAGCTGTCAGAGAAATGCAGGAACTTGTCTTAGACCATCAAAGTAATGTGGAAACTGTTGCACACATTATTGTAACACCACCAGGACTGATGTGGGGTGCACACGCGTACACACACTTTTTCTCATAGTGGCGCACTTTCCATAGCCATGCTATTTTTACAAACACACCTAAATGTACACATCTATTTATTTTGTTAGGCTGAAGAATCACTGGGTGGCTAGATTTTTTGTGCCACCATCACCCATATTATTTGCCATCATGGCCCATCCCTTGTAAGCGATGGGGGCACACCAGGGAGATGCTGTACTAGAGGGCACATTGTCCAAGCGCCCCATCAAATCTGGCACTGGGTCTGATTATCACCCTCTTCCCATAGTTACAACACACACGGTTTATTTTGCAAAGGTATTCCAGGCTTGGACAAATTTACCGTATTTTTTGCTCTATAAGACTCACTTTTTCCCTCCTAAAAAGTAAGGGGAAATGTGTGTGCGTCTTATGGAGCGAATGCAGGCTGTGCAGCTATCCCAGAAGCCAGAACAGCAAGAGGGATTGCTGCTTTCACTGCGCAGCGATCCCTCTTGCTGTTCGGGCTTCTGAGATTCAGAATATTTTTTTTCTTGTTTTCCTTCTCCAAAAATTAGGTGTGTCTTGTGGTCTGGTGCGTCTTATAGAGCAGAAAATACGGTACATTCAGGCATATACGTAGACCAGAACAGGATGCACTGTTCTGTCCACCAAACAACTATTTCCAGTAGGTTGAAAGTCCACCATGAAGATCTTGAGGGTCAACAATATGATGGCTAGCAATAGTCCTCCATCACCTAGGTTGACTCAGGACCCCTGGCAATGGTGTCTGACCTTCACTTGCCAAACAATCATGCTTCCTCTTCTTGAAAGGGTTAAAGAAAGGGAAACAGATAAAAGTATACAAGTGGGAATATGGGTTCTCTTCTTGGTTGCATACCCTTCTTTTCACTCTCAGCTTTCCTTGTTACATAGTTGGATCCAAAGGTTCCCTTCCACTCAGAGAAGTAGTGTACACCCAGAAAGGGTTCTTCTGTCTTTTATTATGGATTACTCAGCTTATTTGCATTCCATACATATTTGTCTCTGTAGTTTTCTCCATGGTAAGTTCATGTTCATGTGCACTTTTGAACTGAGACTGCATCACAATTTGAAGGTGTGTAATCTGACTGATAGTTGCATTGCCATCTGCATTTAAGTCCAGGACCATTAAACTAGGTCACTTTAGACCAAGAACATTTCTTCTCCATCCCTCACAAGATGTAAGAAGACAGGTAGACTGAAGTATGAGCAACTTTAGCCCTTTATACTGTTAATGGATAGAGGGTGAAAGACAGCTGAATCTGTCTCTGGTCTCTCGTGCCCCATTTTAAAGATGTGTGCCTCACAGTTCAATAGAGCTCTAAACTTAAGCAATGGATTCTAGTTTCTAGGCAATTGACAAGAAAGCTCTTCATATCAAATAAATCTTTAGATAAAGTAGGGAATTTTCCCTCTTGCAAAAGTGGAAAATGCGTTCTCGGGTGCTGTTGTGAAGAAATCTTTGAAAGCACCCAATTAAAGTTAATCCGTTAATTATTTTTTCTTAGAGGTTGTTGAGAAAGTGATGGTGATTTGTGACAGGCTTCTAATTATTTACTGATATAGGCCAAACACTGTACAGATTTTGGTGAGTAACAGAAAAACCATTTCACTTTCAGTACTATTTAATGCCAAAGAGGGGTGCCTATCTTTCATCCTATCTATATTTAAACTACAAAAAAAAAAATCTGAAATGAAGCAGGCAATGAAAAGTTGGAAACATGTTCAAAGTTTCTTGCAAAATATTATCTTATGGCACAGAGGAACTATAGTCTCAATTAAGAAAAGTTTGGATTTGATATTCCACTTTATCACTACCCTAGGGAGTCTCAAAGCGGCTAACATTCTCCTTTCCCTTCCTCCCCCACAACAAACACTCTGTGAGGTGAGTGGGGCTGAGAGACATCAGAGAAGTGTGACTAGCCAAGGTCACCCAGCAGCTACATGTGGAGGAGCGGAGACGCGAACCCAGTTCACCAGATTACAAGTCTACCACTCTTAACCACTACACCACACTGGCTGTCCTGGGCTATCCTACCTATGAGGCGGACTGAAGCAGCCACCTTGGGTGGTAGAAACCTACAGGGCAACACCCTGCCTGCCCCTGCCACTACCTGCCCCTGCCACTACTGCCAGGGTTGCACAGCAGTTTCCAGTGACATCTCATGGAACTTTTGGAAGATCTTGCTGAAAGCCACCACCACCCAACCCTGGTAAGTAGGCAGCACCTTCCCATTTGGCCTCTGCCAGCGAAATGGGACTGGCCACCCCAGATGACATTCCCACTTATCTGCGAGCAGCTTCCTTAGCTCCTACCACTGTGACTTCACTGACCTTCCTTCCAACAGCTTCTGATCTCTCCTGCACTTATTGCTCCTTCCACAGTCATGAAATCCTGATGCCTTAACTCTCCTAAAGCATCAGAGTGCTGCTCATGCCAGCTGCTTCCCTGGGTTCAGCCTCCTTTGTTGGGTATGAATTTGTGGCCAGCAGTGTCTTTTAGGCCTGCAGCTAGTAAATCAAATTTCAATGTGGAGAAATCAGATCTGCCTTTCGTATCACACACTAGCGACAGTGGTACCTTGGGTTAAGAACTTAATTTGTTCTGGAGGTCCGTTCTTAACCTGAAACTGTTCTTAACCTTAACCTTTAGCTAATGGGGCCTCCTGCTACCGCCATGCCACCGGAACATGATTTCTGTTCCCATCCTGAAGCAAAGTTCTTAACCCGAGGTACTATTTCTGGGTTAGGCGGAGTCTGTAACCTGAAAATTCTGTAACCTGAAGTGTTTGTAACCCAAGGTACCACTGTACATCTATACTAGACTGCCATAATGCTTTCTAAGGAGAGGGCCCGTTTAAGAAAAGTCCACACACACCTGCACATTCAACAATTGTGTGAAGGAATCCTAAGAATGTACTGATGTACAGCACAGAGCTTCTACATGAGAGGAGGGACAAACATATAGAAGAGATCTATGCATTAAAAGCTCCTTTTCATGGTCACTGAACTCATAGTTGTCAAAGAGCCATCTGTGGGAATGTTAGCAGTGGGCCAGAGCTAGCTATATGGACATAATGGCTGCTCATTGCTTTCCCAATGGCCACCTCAGTAGATAATAATCCTTGGCATGACCCTGATGTGGTTCGAGCCCTCCACCAGGAGGCTGGAATACATATACACCCAGTGCCTGTGCCAAAGTCCCACCTACACCTGTAATCAATAAAGCTGTGGCCATTTTTAATTCCAACTCGTTGCCTGCCTGAGTTTGTATTCTCACACTTCACCACACCACAGAATTAGAGGAGCAGTATGCGCATTAAGCACCTTCTCACAGCCACTAAATGCATCGCTGGCAGGGTGCATGTTTTGCAGTGAGGCTGTAGAGCCCTCTCATATATGATTTTAAAACATGGGTTCCCTCCTTCCTGACCCCTGCTCTGATAATCCTACCAAGATTTTTAAAAAGAAGTCCACAGAGAACACTATTCCTGAGTCAAGCTGGCTGATGCTACCAATCTTCTTCATATAGTTTCTTATGCTATTTTCAATTTCAGGAACACTACAGCTGCTCAGTACAACAATGCCTACACAGCGCTCACGTTCCAATTCTTAATTATCTGCTTCCTTGCCATATTGTGGTATACGAGCAATACATTTATAGCACACTACATAAAACAGAACAACACAGTCTATCAGGCCTGGTTTGGGTGGCATTGTGTCTCAGAAGAGATAAGCAGTAGACTAACAGAACACTGACAAATATTTTACAGTATTGCCACTATGGTATCCTATAGCCTTTGCCAAGCTGGTGCGCTCCAGACTAGGACTACAACTCCCATCAGGTAGGGCTGGGGCTTATGAGAGCTGTACTCCAAACCATCTAGAGAGCAGCAGCTTGACAAACAGCTGGCATATTACAGGCTTGCTAAGTTAATTCGGCACATTGAAAACCACATATTTTAATGGCTGCTGTATCCCTTGAATTGCCATTTGCAATACAATGGTCTTCTGAGGGATTTTGAATCCTTCATAATTTCTGAATGCCTCTTTTGTTTCATTTGTTTTCCCCTCCCCTGCTATGTATCTGGACGTCCACAGCTTGTAATGGGAGAATGGCACACTCAAAATGACATACTGTCACAAGCTATGGAAGTTTGCCTGTATCTCTGGAAGAAAATGACTCTTGAAATGTGTGGGGGGAGGAGTGGAACAGGAGCAAATGCTTTCCATGATATATGAACTGATCGCCATTAAACTGAACCCCAATAACACCTCACAAAACTCCATAAATTCTCCATCCTTATTGTTTTAGAGGGTGACTACCAGAGACAATTCCTTGGCTGGCTGGCTGGCTGGCCAGCCTAGAATTACAGTGTGGAGAATATAAATTCTCAATGAATCATTTATTTTTGTTGAGAAAGTTAGAGAATGTGGGTCCTCTTTTCCCCTACTCCCAGTGTATCTTCCCCAATGAGTGGATAAAAAAACATGGAAAATGCCGAAACAGAAAACATCAGATGCATGCAGTTAAGGATGGAAGGAAGAAATATAATAAAACAGACAATCAACAGCTTGAGCCAAAAGTTCTATTGAGAACTTTTTTGGCCTGAATTCAGGACATGGGGAGCATGCAGAAGATTTCCTAAAACTACTGCCATCCTCAAGTTTTAAAAATGCTCCCCACCTTTGCACCCTATGAACTAGGAGGAAAATGGGGCAGGGAAATTTTCAGCTCAGCATTCTTTAAATGTGTTGGTTCACACTACTACATCTATCCACTCAAATTTATCTGCAAGTGCCTAAAGACTGGCATCATGGAACACCAGGCATTTTAGTGGTCACCACTTCCATTTCTTCAGCAGCCACACAAAGATGTCTGCTTGATCCCAAGTTCAGGAGTTTTGACCCTGGCCACCAATGAAACATTATCTCTGAGGGAATGAAACACATAAAAGGAAAAGGAACGTTTGCCCACTCCTGTTCTTAATCATTTATACCATCTGGAAAAAAATGTCACTTGAATTAGCAGAAACTGGATTAATATTTATTTCAGTTGTTGAAAACGCAGAATTCCTTGTTCCTAAAAGACATCATTGTACTAGACACGGACATGTATAACATGTATGTATGAAGTACAGCACTCACATTTTTGCAAAAACCATTCCACTGCTGGCAGTTTTAAAGCGGAGCAATGGTCACCCCCCCCCACCGCCCCAGCCAGTACATTTGAGCAACAGACATTAGCCGCCTCATCCTTAAGCTCCATATTTTAATTTTATTTTCGCTGAATAGGACTTGTATATAATCTTGTCTTTTGCAAACAAAACAGGATGACATTTTTTGTCATCTTGACAAGCAAAGCCTAAAATGAAATGATCCTTTCACATTGGCAGATGGACTGTAAATTATAAAGAAATATTTATTCTAAAGAAAATGCTGCATCTTATTTCAACAATAGTTTGAAGATATTGAGCTCTCGGTGGGAAGAAAATAAAAATGAAATGCCGGGAATGAAACTGCAGTTCAATTTTGTTTTTCTCTTCAAAGCAAACAAATCAAGGCCAGTCACTTGTCAGTCACATATTTAATATATGTTTTAATATATATAATAAGCTGGCAATTTATACACATTTAATTTGTGCACATTCAGTTTTACGTGCTTGGCAAATAACAACAACAACAACAGGGATCAGAATGGAGTTAGGCATCCAGGAAAAAAGACTCAATTCAACTTGGCAGTGTTCACATTGGAATCTAAAACACAGTCATCTTGCTTCACATAAAATGGAGTCTCTCCTTCACTAGATACCACCCACGTCACCAAGTTGGCCAATCACATGAGAAGTACTAGAGAACTCGCTAGAATTCAGTTGGCAACCAATCAAATTTAAACACATAGTAATACATACAAGCATTTGCAATTTCAGTGAATTAAGTTACTGTACTTAACAGTGACTTGCCTAAGCTCATTTGGTGGGTCCATGGGAAAAGCAAGATTCAAACCAGGAACTCCCAAATTCATAGCTCAGTCACTACATTTTGCTGTACGTTGGCACGAGTAAACAACAGACTGAAAAAAAACAACTTTTCATGCAGCTTAAAGTGTCCTGTACATGTCACCATCTTCTAATCCACCATCCTTTGATTTGCTTATGCGAACTGTGGGCAGTATACAAGTCTTCTGGCCCTTCCCCTCCATCTTCTGCAAAACAAAACCCTACATTTACAACCACCACCACCACCACCACCACATTCATCTATTGAGAAAAGGCAGAGAGGAAACGCACCCCATGTGAGAGTCATTAAGCAGTCATTAATGTCAGAAGCGGAGATACAAAAATAATGAGCAGCATGGAAAAATCCAATGTATCAGAAAAAGAAGAAACAGCAGATATCTGCCAAGGACTTACAGCTATTCCAAGCTGCATTAGTTACTCCCCTGTCTCCCAAGTAGAAAAGCAGGAGAGAGCAGGCAGACACAGAGAGAGGGAGGCCTAATAGCAGTCTGCCTAATGAGGGAGAAAGAAGCAACAGGGACAATATACTGATGTGGGATCTACTCATAATATACTACTGGGAATTTTCAGGGTATGGGAGCTCTGAGCGAGACTCCAATGGTGTGCAAAGTCACTGCCCAAGGCAAAGATACAAACTATTCTTACAAGAGCATTTTGAGAAGCTTAGAGATAAACTATACAGGTAGTCTGAAAATGAAATAGTACCTCAGGTTAAGAACTTTGCTTCAGGATGAGAACAGAAATCACGTGGTGGCAGCGGGAGGCCCCATTAGCAAAAGTGCTACCTTAGGTTAAGAACAGTTTCAGGATAAGAACAGACCTCCAGAATGAATTAAGTTCTTAACCTGAGGTACCACTGTACTATGTTTTGGAAAATGTTTGGTTTGTCTGTTCTGTATGGGTTTGGACACCCCCAAGATATCATCTGTTATGTACTGAGTTGAATAGGATTCACAATGCAGCAGTCTGATTGGTCCACCAGAGCCACCCAATCCAGCTCCATGTGGAAGTGAATCCGCAACCTGATTGGCCTACAGGAGAATCCAGGAATTAGCCAATCACGTGGGGCTGATTGTGTAAATAATGTATATAAAGCAGACATTCTGGGGGAACTTCCATTCCTCCTCAACACTATGAGCTGAATAAAGAGCATGAAATCCACTCTCGACTCCGGGTATATTTCATCATCATCACACATTTCCCAAGGTGGGGCTTTTCCCAAGTGTTCTTTGTTGACATTTGGATGTGAGTGCCATTTTGAATCAAGATGGCAGACCAAAATTTAATTTGGGCTTGACTTTGGCTTTTTTTTTTTTTGGCATAGGTTCAGCTGCCTCTTGAGATATTGCCCCCAAACTCAGCACAACAGTTCCCAGGGTGAGGGTGACAGTCTTCAGTCACCAGGTGCTATTTTGAGTCAATATGGTGGACCCAAATGTAACTTTGGTGTAACATCTGCCATTTGTTTTGGCGGGACAGGTCAAAAATCATAAATTACGCTATCCATGTGAAAATCAAAATATTTTTAGTTTTCTACAAATCCCTGGGGCAGCACTGGGCACTTCCTGCTAATATATTTATAAAATGAATACTTTGCAGAACTGTGTTTGAAGTTTCTGATCTAAGAACAGAAACAATTGTTGATTGTGTAATCTACAAGTCTTGCTCTATTGCAAAAAAAATAATAATCTATTTTTATGGCTCGGTTTGCTTTGCTTAAATCATCAGAAACTACTTGTCCTCCAGACACCCTCTTACACTATATGTGCTCCTCCTGACTGAAATTCGGTAGGTATCTGTCAGGGAACTGCCATCTGAGGAGCAGGAGGTGAAAGGGCTCACAGAGGGTGAGAGAGACCATTCAGCTGAGGAGGGAACCAGCAGGGGGAGAAGTGGAGTTCCAAGGGAAAGTGAGTCGGAGGGAGGGCTCAGAGACACTTCAAGCGAGAACAGTGGGGAGGTTTCAGGACCTCCCATAGGGACACCTACTCCTCGCCGGAAACTGTCACGCCGAGAGTCCAGAAGACGCGTTTCCGTTAAGGAGCTTTTATGCTGGAAGAAGTTCCGTAAACGCCCACTGTCCGATTCTACGAGCGACTGATGGAGCCATGCTTAAGGAGCTCCGTCACAGACAGAGGTTTGTGGACTTAGCCAAACTCTGAGGGACTAGGATTTTACGCACAAGCAGCTCACCATCCCATCACAGCAATCGGACAGTCCCTGAAAGCAGCTTGTGCAGAGAGGCATCATGAGCAACCCAGCCGGAGCCGGGGGAGCAGGAGGAGCTGGAGAGGGTCCAAGCCTGGAAGAAAGGTACAGGGTGTTGGAAGTCCAGCTAGCGCTGCAAACGGCGAGGCTAGAGGAAAGGAGGGCGCAGGATGCAGAAAAGGCAAAAGGCGCTACACTAGCAAGAAAGATGCCAGGATTGGTGCAGAAGTTTGGGGGGGACCCCAGGAACTATCAAGCCTTTAGGACAGAGATGCAGTATGCTCTCGAGCTGCAGTTTGACGACTTTCCCGACGAGGCATCGCGAGTGGCGTTTGTGATTGGCCATCTCGAAGGGGGGGCGAGAGACTGGGTTAGACCCCTGATGGCAGGGAATAGTGAAATGCTGAAGGACACGAGGAAGTTTTTTCGCGCCATGGATTTGATGTTTTCCAGCGAGATTGAACAGGGACTGGTGCGCAGACAATTGATGGCTTGTAAACAGGGTAGCCGATCGGTTCGTGAGTACTGGACTGAGTTTACAATGTTGATACATAAATTGGGGTGGGACCTATCGGCGGAACCCATTCAAATGCTTTTTGAAGAGGGGCTTTCTTCGGCGGTGAAAGACGAACTTTCCCAGGCGCCCAGGGCGGAGTCTATGGACCAGCTGACCAAATCAGCGCTGACCATTGGAGCGCGCCAGGAGGCAAGAGCCTTGGAGAAGCGGGAGGGGAAAGGAGAGCGTTGGAGGGATTTCCGCATTCCAGAGATTCCGGAGCCAAATTTCCCGCCAGGAGAGCCGATGGAAGTTGGAACAGCGCGCGCGCGCACGCAGTTTCAAATCCCAGTGAAGGGAGGAAGAAGGAGGGAAAGAGCACCAAGAAATGTTATCTCTGCCAGCAGCCAGGTCACTTTGCCAGAGTCTGCCCGCAAAGAAAGGAATGGCAAGGGATGGCGGGAGCTGTTGGGGGGAAGGAGGAGGGAGTCCAGGAGCCAGTAAAAGCCAACGCCTGGCTGCCACCGTCAGGGCACTGCAGCCAGGCCAAGGAGCAGTAAAAGTGCCCACTCCGGAACCTCCAAGACCAGCCCTGGTAATAGAGGTGTTGCTAGAGCTGGCAAACGGATACCCACTAAAGACAAAGGCGCTGTTGGACTCAGGCAGCTCCTGTAATTTTATGAGTAAGGAGTTTGCAGCTGAACACCAGATACAGATACTCCCTTTAAGCAACCCCCTGCAGGTGACCACGATCGATGGGAGGGAGCTGTTGGGAGGAGAAGTTAGCCTACAGACCGTCCCAATGGTTATGAGGGTGGCCAGGCACACCGAAAGGATAGCGTTCAATGTGGCCACCCTGGGAGGGGCTCCCGTTATTTTGGGAATGAGCTGGCTAGCGTTGCATGATCCGCTAGTGGGCTGGCATCAGAGAGTGGTTTCCTTTGGGTCAGCACATTGCCTGGAACACTGCAGAGAGGGAAAGGTGCCAGAAGGGGCAAAAGCCTTTCTAGCAGGGACGGAAGTGGCGGACAAAGGGAAGGTGCCCAAACAATACGCTGACCTGAGCAAGGTCTTCAGCGAAAGGGAAGCAGATAAACTACCACCGCATAGAGCCTTTGACTGCCAAATTAACCTGGTCCCTGGGGCCCAGCTCCCCGTGGGCAAGCTGTACGCCATCTCAGACAGGGAAATGCAGGAGTTAAGGGAGTTTATTGATAAAAACCTGAAGAGGGGCTTCATCAGAGAGTCCAGAGCGGTGGGGGGGAGCCCAGTGTTTTTTGTGGACAAAAAAAACACGGATAAACCCAGGCTTGTAGTGGACTACCGGGCCCTAAATGCAGTGTCAGAACCAGTGACTTTCCCCATGCCCAGAATTGATGACATTTTGACCAGGGTGAGGAAGGGAAAGATATTCACGAAACTGGACCTGAGAGGGGCATACAACCTGATACGAATAAGGAAAGGGGATGAATGGAAAACCACCATGTTCACCCCTTTGGGGGCTTTTGAATATTTAGTTATGCCATTCGGATTACAATCAGGCTCCGCATGTTTTCAATCGTTCATGAACCATGTCCTGGGACCTCTGCTCTACAAGAATTGCGTGGCCTTCCTCGATGACGTGCTGATATATTCAGAGAATGAGGAGCAGCATGTAAAGGATGTCAGGGAAGTGCTGAGCCAACTGCAAGCAAACCAGCTGTGGGTGAAATTGGAGAAGTGTCAGTTTCACACCAAGGAGGTGGAATTCCTGGGGTACCGCTTATCAGACAAGGGATTAGCCATGGATCCAGGCAAGGTCCAGGCGGTGCTGGAATGGAAGACACCGAAAACGAAAAAGGATGTGCAAAGGTTCTTAGGGTTTGGGAACTTTTACCGTAAATTCATCAAGAACTTTGCCCACTTAACGGCTCCCATCACGGACTGTCTAAGCAGCAAGAAGAAATTCGTTTGGACGGCGGAGGCGGAGCAAGCATTTGAGGAATTGAAAAGGGCATTCGCTTCGGAAGAACAGCTCCTGCATGTGGATTTACAAAAACCCATGAGAGTGGAAACTGATGCCTCAGACCGGGCGGTGGGGGCGGTGCTGCTGCAGCCGGGGAGCAATAAGTCGGAATGGAGACCGTGTGCCTTCTTTTCGCGTAAGCTGAACAAATCCGAGAGGAACTACACCGTATATGACCGAGAACTACTCGCCATTCACGAAGCGTTCCGGAGATGGAGACATTTACTAATTGGCGCACAGCATAAGGTGCAAGTGTGTACGGACCACAAGAATTTGGAGTATTGGAGAACGGCACGAGTGCTCAACCAACGACAAGTGAGGTGGGCCCAGGAGTTCTCCAAATTCCATTTTGAAATTTGCTATGTGCCAGGTCCAGAAAACATCAGAGCGGACGCTCTCTCACGCAAACCTGAATATTTGGAGGGGGAGGGAGCGCCTGAAGAGAGACATATTATCCCAGAGGACCACTGGGTGTGTGGGGCGGCCTGGGTGGGGCAAAGGGAACTGGTAGAGGGAACGGTAAATGATGAATACGCCCAGAATAAGCTCAGAGGTTTAAGGAGAGAGGGAGAAGACCCCGGAGGTTTTGAAGAAAGAAACGGGGCATTGTATTACAAAGGGGCACTATATATACCCGAAGGGGAATTGAGGGGGAGAGTACTCAAACAGCTGCACGACAACCCCACAGCGGGGCATTTTGGGCAACACAAGACCATGTGGTTGGTGACCAGGGAGTTTTGGTGGCCCAAGGTGAGGGAGGATGTACGGGAGTATGTGAGAGGGTGTGACCAATGCCAGAGAGCCAAAGGAGAAAGGCGGGCGCCAGCGGGGTTATTAGAACCGTTACCCACACCAGAACGACCGTGGGAGGCGGTATCGATAGATTTTATGACTGATCTGCCTAAATCCCAGGGGAAAACCGCCATACTAGTCGTAGTAGACCTGTTAACTAAGATGGGTCACTTTGTAGCTTGCTCACATGCAGTCACGGCGGAAGAGACAGCGAAATTGTTTGTAGAACATATTTTTAGGCTGCATGGCGCCCCCTTGAGGGTGGTCTCCGACAGAGGGAAACAGTTCACGTCCAGATTCTGGAGGAAACTTATGAGCTTGTTGCACGTAGAGGTCAACTTTTCGACTGCCAGGCACCCTGAGACCAATGGGCAGGCGGAGAGGGCAAACGGTATCCTCCAACAATACCTGAGGTGTTATGTCAATGACAGAGAGAACGATTGGGTCGAAAAGTTGGCGCTAGCGGAATTTGCTTACAATAATGCAGAGAATGTGTCCACCGGGATGAGCCCCTTTTTGGCTAATTATGGGTGCCACCCCAGGGCGTTTCCAGGGGGAGGAGGGGAGAGATGGAGTGTCCCGGCCGCTGAACATTTTGTAGAAGAAATGGAAGCGATCCATCGTCAACTCCAACTCAACTTAGAAAGGGCCAAAGAAGAATATAAGAGGCAGGCAGACAAGAGCAGAAGGGAAGGTGAAACCATTAGGGTGGGGAGTCAGGTCTGGCTATCAACCCAAGGGTTGCCGTTCAAGGGGGGTTGCAAGAAATTGAGACCCAAAAGATTGGGACCATTTGAGGTCATCCAACAGGTCAACCCAGTGGCTTTCAGACTCCGGTTACCGAACCACATGAAACTGCACCCAGTATTCCACAGGTCATTACTGTCACCATATAGGGGGGAAGGTGAAGGGGTATCCACACGGGGGCCAGTCTTAGAAGAAAGGGAAAGCAGCAACCATGTGGCGGAGATCATCGACTCCAGGTGGAAGGGTAATCAGGTGGAGTATTTGGTCGCGTGGGAAGGGGAACCGGAGTCGGAAAACACCTGGGTGACGGCAGAGGAGGTCAGTGACGAGATCTTGATCGAAACGTTCCACCAAAGGTTCCCCAGGAAACCTCAGCCAGTAGCGAGGTTCCGGAGGGAGTACTTTGGCACCACCGACGATGAGGAGGAACTGGAAGGATTCAGGGAATCGGAGTTGGAAGAAGGAACAGACTCCGATGAGGAGGAGTACTTGGAAACCGGAAACAGCAACAGGTGGAGGGAAGTGTTCGAAACTTCGGAAGATGAGGGAGGTTCTTTCAGGGGTTTTGCTCCCTCGCCTCCCGCAGAGGAGGGGAGGGAAGGGGGTGAAGGGGGCCCTGGAGGGGAGGTGGATGTCAGGGAACTGCCATCTGAGGAGCAGGAGGTGAAAGGGCTCACAGAGGGTGAGAGAGACCATTCAGCTGAGGAGGGAACCAGCAGGGGGAGAAGTGGAGTTCCAAGGGAAAGTGAGTCGGAGGGAGGGCTCAGAGACACTTCAAGCGAGAACAGTGGGGAGGTTTCAGGACCTCCCATAGGGACACCTACTCCTCGCCGGAAACTGTCACGCCGAGAGTCCAGAAGACGCGTTTCCGTTAAGGAGCTTTTATGCTGGAAGAAGTTCCGTAAACGCCCACTGTCCGATTCTACGAGCGACTGATGGAGCCATGCTTAAGGAGCTCCGTCACAGACAGAGGTTTGTGGACTTAGCCAAACTCTGAGGGACTAGGATTTTACGCACAAGCAGCTCACCATCCCATCACAGTATCCAATAGGAGTGGGGTCTTTTCTTTTTATTATTGTGGCACCAGTTCTATGGAATAACCTGCTTAGGGATGCCAGCTGGATTCCAAAGCTCTGGTCCTTTAGGAGCCAGGTAAAAACTAGATTCCTCAGGGAGGCCTTTGGACCTAAATAGCCTGTTAGCTTTTGTTTTCCTCTAAGAGTGCATGCTCATATGTTTTCTTGCTGTTTGATCAGATTTCGTTTCAATTGCTGCTGGTCAATTTAAACTACCATATTTTTCGCTCTATAGGACACACTTTTCCCCCTCCAAAAATGAAGGGGAAATGTGTGTGCGTCCTATGGAGCGAATGCAGGCTTTCGCTGAAGCCTGGCGAGCGAGAGGAGTCGGTGCGCACCAACCCCTCTCGCTCTCCAGGCTTCAGGAAGCTATCCACAAGCCTTCGGAGCCCGGCAGGATAGCAGCCTGTTCTGGGGGCTGGGGTTGGGGAAAGCTCAGGCCTGCCCTGCCCCCAGCTCCGCTCCGGGAGCTGCGGCGAGGTTCTGCGCAATCTTGCCGCCGCTCCTGGACCTGTTCTGGGGGCTGGGGTCAGGGGAAGCTTGGGCTTCCCCCGCACCAGCCCCGCAGCTAAAAACGAAGCCAGGACAGCGAGCGGGATCCATCCCACTGGCTGTCTTGGCTTCTTTGCTCTTTGGGGCTGGGGGGGGATTTTTTTTATCCCCCCCCCTAAAAACTAGGTGCACCCTATAGTCCGGTGCGCCCTATAGAGCGAAAAATACGGTAAATCACTTGTGAGATATATTTGTGTGTGCACTACTTTATTTTTGCTTGTGAGAAAACAGAATAAAGATTTGTTGGCTCATTTTTTTATTTTAAAAAAGATAATACTCATGTGTGTGTGTGTGTGTGAAAGAGACGTGTGCAAAGAGGGTCCTGCCTTCAGGGAATTCGGCTAGAATGTCTCTTGTTCCCATTTTATATCTGCTGTCAAGGAAGAAATTATGGACCACAGTTTTGATTTGTAAAGGATTAATTAAATATTGCAGAGATGAAAGCATTTTACAATGAGCAAGCCATAGCCTGAGTATGAAAGAGAAGAGTATTGAAGGATAAGAGAATGCATTTGATTCCAGCCAAAGGAAGATATAAAATTGATTGAGAAATTAAGAAATCAGCAAGAAAGCTGCCACAGTCTGTTGTTTATAACTTGAAAGGATATGACAGTTGGAGGGAAAAAAGCAAAGCCTATTACATTAGCATAAAATTTATCTAATTTTGAAAGCATATTTATTTAAACAGGCAACTAGCAAAATTATCCCTGCTGTGATCATAGATTATACAATGTACAGTGTGCGAATTGCTATGTTTCACTGATTATATTTTTATTCCATTTGATGATGGTTCAATGGTTTTAGAAATAGGAACAACTGCTGCTACAGCTTTGCCCAGATCACATAACAGAGGAATGCAATATATTAGAAACTCTGTCCACTCCTTGAATGAGACGTTCTGTGTACGTTGCTTTCCTTGGGTATTTTGATAGGCAGTTAATAAAACATATCATTCCAACTTTGAAATGTGTTGTTACAGAAATGCATTGTGTTGGGGAAAAAATAAGTATATCTGAAGGCTTTCTAACTTCAGAAAGAGCAATGGTACACTGGGGCATTGTGGGAATTTTAAATGGCAGCCTCCTGGTGCTGATCAGAATGCCAGTTTTAAAAGCCTGGGCAGAAAAGATGGAATCGCTCCAGGCTTAAAAGCAACGTTTAGAAGAACTTCAGCTGGTTTTGTACCACATAAGTCTTCTGAATAAAGAAATTCAGGCTTCATTGTGATACATCAGGGCAAGCAAACAGTCCCCACCAAAGGAAGGGCATGTCTACAGGTTGAATTGCACCTACCTAGACACTAGGGACGTGGGTGGCGCTGTGGGTTAAACCACAGAGCCTAGGACTTGCCGATCAGAAGGTCGGCGGTTCAAATCCCCGGGACGGGGTGAGCTCCCGTTGCTCAGTCCCTGCTCCTGCCAACCTAGCAGTTCGAAAGCACATCAAAGTGCAAGTAGATAAATAGGTACCACTCCGGCGGGAAGATAAACGGCGTTTCCGTGCACTGCTCTGGTTCGCCAGAAGTGGCTTAGTCATGCTGGCCACATGACCCAGAAGCTGTACGCCGGCTCCCTCGGCCAATAAAGCAAGATGAGCGCTGAAACCCCAGAGTCGGCCACGACTGGACCTAATGGTCAGGGGTCCCTTTACCTTTACCTAGACACTGCTTCCCACCAACACCAAGATTGTACATCACTAGTGACAGCATCCTTCCTCCCCAAAATTCATAGTTTGCCTTGGCATCCTGTTAAATATCTCATACTCCCTTTCCATGCATCCCCCAAGACAGTACTTGTCATTTCAAAGAATGCCTTTATACACCTCAGCATGAATTTTACCCTCTGGGTTATTAAATCTGACATTAAATTTGTGCAGAAATGTTAGAGGGATTTATTAAAACAAAAAATCTCTAAGTTTTCTGTTTAAATCAAGGCATAGTTAAGATAATTGTTATGTTTGGATGAAAAAAGGCATGACATCGGGGGGCTGACAAAATTAATGACATCTGGTGCCTTTAAGCACTTATACGCTGCTCCTTAAAGTGCTTTAAATTAAACCCAACTTTGCAAGCACTTTCCCCATTTTCTTCAAAAACAAGGGGAACAGTCATGCTTAAAATCAAGTACAAATCATTTGTTCAAGGGCAAGGGGTTGTGCAAGTTCGTTGAGAGCTCTAAGAACCATTCCACCATAAAGGCATTTGTTGAAGATAAAAACGGGAATGACACACAAGACATTTATGTGTATCTAAACCCCAAACTGTGCAGAGGCTCAGGCTATGCTTATTCTACACTGCCAGTCTATCACTCAAGTTTATTTCACATAACTTCTTTTCTGCCATTACTGGTGACTAATTTTGCTACAGTGGCTTTGTTTTCAGTTTATTAAATGGCTTTAAAAGAGGATTCGGAAAATTTAGGGAGGACAACGCTATTGATGACTACTAGCCATGATGGCCCTGCTCTGGCGATCAGGGGAGCAGCCGAGAGGGGAAAGGGCTCTGAAACTGAGCAACACCTCCAATTGCAGCGCCATCCTCTGTGAGAATTTCTGCTGCCAGAAGAGGAGAAGCAGGGCGGCAAATATCTCAGCAGGCTTGTACGCCTTGCAAATTATACACAAAAAGTCGCCGATGCATTCTGAAGCTGTGTGCGTGCGCTTTTTCAGATGCAACTGAATTTCAGAGACTTTGAACAGCTGTAAGGCAGGATTTATAAAGGACGCGGGTGGCGCTGTGGGCTAAACTACAGAGCCTAGGACTTGCTGATCAGAAGGTCGGCGGTTCGAATCCCCGCGACGGGGTGAGCGCCCGTTGCTCGGTTCATGCTCTTGCCAACCTAGCAGTTCGAAAGCACGTCAAAGTGCAAGTAGATAAATAGGAACCGCTCTGGCGGGAAGGTAAAGGGCATTTCCGTGCGCTGCTCTGGTTCACCAGAAGCGGCTTAGTCATGCTGGCCACATGACCCGGAAGCTGTCTGCAGACAAACACCAGCTCCCTCGGCCAATAAAGCGAGATGAGCGCCGCAACCCCCGAGTCGGTCACGACTGGACCTAATGGTCAGGGGTACCTTTACCTTTACCTTTAAGGCAGGATTTAGAGTTCAACAGGACATTGGCAGCATTTGCATTGCTGGGTTCTTTTTTTGCCTTTGCCCCACAGGTAGGACAAATATCAAATTTATCAATGCAATAGCTTTTTTCCTTTTTGTTAATGGGTGTCCAAAGGACATGTTTAATTGGGCAGTAAAAAAAATGCAATGAACAAATGAATGGCACATATAAATATCATAGAGAAATCATTATTTCCCCCTCTCTGTAAAGCAGGCATAGGCAACCTTCGGCCCTCCAGATGTTTTGAGACTACAATTCCCATCATCCCTGACCACTGGTTCTGTTACCTAGGGATGATGGGAGTTGTAGTCCCAAAACATCTGGAGGGCCATGTTTGCCTATGCCTGCTGTAAAGCTTTAATATAGAGAACATGGCAGTATACTCTGTTTTTTCTGACTCTTGTTACATTGGTTACCTGCTGTTGTTCAACAGCATGCTAGTTTACTGCTATTTTATATTGGACTTGGCATTAATATCTTTTACTTGTACTAGAAGATATTTATTTCCCTGGTGGATGCTTGAGCTTCTTTGCCATTCGCCTGAGGCTTAAAGAGCACTATTACCAAACTGACGGCAGAGAGGGAATGTGACTCAATGCTATAGTGATATTGCACCAGCCAGCTGCATTCCTCATCCCATTAAAAGAGGACATTTCTGCAAGGATATTTCTCTACACACTGGAAGTCCCTGAACAACAGCTGCATACTGTGGACCTTGTGTTTTCTTTTCTTTTTTACATTACCCCTTCTTTTACTCATGTCTCTATTACCATTGCACACAAAGTGATTTTTTTTGGGGGGGGGGGAGTTGTAGAAAAGATGGGCGTGGGATGATCTTCCACTATGAAGCGCTCAAAAATTCTATGTGAGAAATTTCATTCTCATCTGTTGTGGGTTCCCTTGTAATTCAACTGTTTCCGGTGGCACCAAGGCCAGAACAGCCATTTCGCTCTTAACAGGACTATAAAATGGAATGATTGTCTATATGTCAGCACTGAAAAGGCCCATTGGCTTTTATAATCAAAATCAAGCTTTTCACAACTACGTGTTTTTAAATCAGTATTTTACTGGCTTAGATTCCATACCATTGTCCCATTTCTACAAAATAAAAGCTGAAATCTCTCTTGTTTCTCTCATGTTTTGTCTGTGTTATCCAGACAAAACTATTCTAATTTGGGGAACTGGAAGTGCTCTCTAAGCATCTCTATATCCTGCTTCAAAAAGGTGGAGTATTTCAGGCTTTGGCCTGGTCGCTGCTCCACCGATCCCACTGTGACTGCAGATTGTACAATGTGAGCTGTGTTGAGAACATTAAAAGGGTCTGCTGGACCAGGTCACTGGCCCATCAAGCCCAGCATCTTCTTCCCACAGTAACCAACCAGATGCCTATGGAAAGCCTAAAAGCAGTACCTGAGTGCAACTGTGGAATCCCCATTTGAGATTCCCATCAACTGGAATTGAGAAATATGCTGCTTCCAAAAGTGGAGGCAGAACATAGCCTGATCCTTCAGGAATCTGTCTAATTTTCTTTTAAAGCTAGTTCACTAGTTCTTGTGGGAGTGGAGTTCATAATTTAACTAAGTGTTAAGCTTTTCTTTGGGATACTTTTCATGGTCCTCATTGGATGCCAGTTCCAACATGTACACATACCCTACTGATGTGTGAAATATACATGTGTCCCAGCTAAAAATTGGCCGCTGTTTCTTTAATACTAAAAGAACTACGGTAAGTCAGCATGAGTCAGCGGCCTACAATGACTCATGCAACCTTTCACCTAATTGTACCTGTATATGTAGAGTGGTCAATTTTGGTGTGGGTTGGTTGGTTGGTGAAAGCTGGTAGTGTTGATGTGTGTACAGTTGGTCGGTCATTTTGCAGATAAAGACTTTTAAGAATAAAAGCAGCATTCTGTAAAGTGCTCTTTCTCAAGGAGAAAGAGTGCCAACTAGGGTCTGAGGACCAGGCTGAGGAGACAAAGGAAGTCAGGAACTTTGCTTTTTTCAAACACTGACAACATTTACTCTCTCTCTCTCTCTCGCTCACACACACACACACGAGTTGTTAATGCATAAGTACAATGGTTTGTGAACCTCACTCTCATATATAAATATTTACACCCACCTTGCCTTCCCATAGTACCATGATTCTTAAAAGCATGCATTACTAACTATATTGTGGAATGAGACAAAAGGGAATCAATGGCTCTGAGATATTGCATACTGAGCTTAAGATAATGTTTTCTGCAACATCATGAACCCAAAGAGCAAGCTCATGTTTTTGCCTGCCACTCTTGAAGTAATTAGCAAAACTTTCATTGACTTCTCTCTGCATACTAGGCTGGGTTTTAAATTTCCAAGGATGGAGTGGACATGTGAATTAATCAGCAATGGCTTCTGTTTTATTTTTCCCCTTCTTTGAATTTATGAAAGTAATTAGTTGCTTTGCCAGCGTAGATGAATCTACTTGAGAAATGCAGCAGTAAATGCTTGCTTACAACTTTAGTCAATTTCCTTGCATTACAGCTGCTAATTATTTCATGTTCTGCAGCACAACGCTGACACTCAGATTGTTAGCACAGATGTGCTGCTTCGGTTAAATCCTCCAGCTACCTTTTTATTAAGAAACTTCAAGAAACTCAATCACACCACTGAAAAAAACAAAGTGTGCAAATCATCCAAAACGTTATGTACATAGTGCTGATAATGGTCCTTTAAATAATGAGTCCTTTCAAAAGTGCCAAAGATTGGAATAGCATCAAGGTAACTCAGTGGCTTTCAAACTTTTTGAACTTAGTTCCCATCCCTTTGGGACTCAAGAAGCTACACATGGAATTGAGGATTGCAAAAGCTTTCTTGTTACCTCAGGCTCTTCTGAAAGTTCTTCCAGAAAGATAGGAAAGTTGCAGCTTCTGAATGGGTCCCCACAGGCCAGCCACTACTTCTTCCGTTGCATTTGGAGAAAAGAGAAGAGTAGCCACACAATTCTAGATGCAGCAACAAGGGATGGCTTGAAACAAGATAGGGCATTTTGCCTTCCTCCTCTTGCTGCCCCGCCATAAACATTTGTAGGCTCCTGGCTACCCATTCAAGGCCAGTCTACGAGGCATGATTGGTACAGTCTATGGGTCGGGGAGAGATTAGATTCAGCTTTAAAGGTGAAGTTATTCCAGACTTTTTAAAACCAAAACACAGTCATCCTTCAAAACCGAAACAAAGCCAGATGGGCAGGGTATAAATAATAAAATTATTATTAATTCACACCCATGAGAATTTTGCAATGCAACAAAAATGTACATGTTGAACTATTTTCATGAAGTTGAGAGGGAAAGAGAGGGAGAAACTGACGTAGAGAACAGTTTCTAAAATACTGGAAAAATGAGAAATGAAAATGAAAAGAAATGTGTTTGTTCACCCAATCATGACACAGTCACATTCATTTTGTGTTTTTTTTATGTGCCTGCTCTGCTAAAATGGCAGCATCATCTTTTACAACAATGTGCATAAGGGGAACAAAGTCTTCTGCTGCTTCCTTCCTTGTCTCTGCTCCTTTCTCCCCTGCCCAGTTCCCTCTGGGCTGGATCTACACTCACCTTTTAAACATTATTAGAATGATAGTAAAAATATCATTCTAAAATATCAAGACAGAAACAAGTCCCATTCCACAAGGTCTACCTGGTTTCTGGAAGGGGGCTCCTCTGCAGCTTCCTCTGGTTTCACATTATTAACGTTAAAAAAAGAGCACCATGTGGCTATATGGTCATCAGAACCATTCCTTAACTCTTTTTTAGTGTTAAAAACCATGAGTAAAAAACAGTGTGGGAACTGGACTGGGAGAAATATATCTGCAACACTGAAGCACAAAGAAGTAAGGTGAGGAGACTGAAGAATTATTTCAGAGAATATGGAAAGCTGCCTTATACTAGAAGAAGAAGAGAAGAAGAGTTTGGATTTGATATCCCGCCTTTCACTCCCTTTAAGGAGTCTCAAAGCGGCTAACATTCTCCTTTCCCTTCCTCCCCCACAACAAACACTCTGTGAAGTGAGTGGGGCTGAGAGACTTCAAAGAAGTGTGACTAGCCCAAGGTCAACCAGCAGCTGCATGTGGAGGAGTGGAGACGCGAACCCGGTTCCCCAGGTTACAAGACTACCACTCTTAACCACTACACCACACTGGCTAAGTTCACCTTCTTCAGTAATGCCTGTACAAGGCCGTGGTCCACTGAAGAAAAACTCTCACCAGTCCTAGCCAGCATGACCAATACTTAAGGATGAAAGGAGGCGGAGTTCAGCAATATCTGAAGGGCCATAAATTCTGCACCGGCATGTGTTTTGCCACTGAGCTACAACACTCCTTGACATATATTCCATCCTATGTTATAGATGAATGGGGGTGTACATAAACAGGAGTGTTCCTGGCACATCTAGCTTGGCCCCCAGCTGAGGAAAATTGCAACTATTCCGCCACTGATGGCTATCATGGCAGTCTTAGTACCTCCCAGAAGATCTCTCACCACCACCATTCCTAAACAAGCCCATTCTATAGTCTGAAAAACCACTAATTTAATGTCAGCTGAAGAAATCAAATAGGGAGAGTAGACAGGCATAATAAAAAAAAGAAAAGAAAATGTTCATATTATAAATTCCACAACGCTCCAGATGTTAAGGCAAGCTTTGTCGGTGACAGCTGTCACAATTACAGTGATTTCAGACAATTACCTTCACTCCAGATAAATATAAAACAGCCAAATACATGTTTTGGCTTTGATGTGAAGTCAGACAGAACCATTGATAAATTGTTGCTCACAACCGCATGGCTAAGGGGTGAATAACAAACTAATTCTAATATTTCTTTCCTTTATGTTGCAAAGAGACTGAGTTACTTTTGAAGCTCTGAACAGAACTCAGCTTCTGCCCCTAGAGATAAGAAATGTGCTGGATACAATTTTATGAAGCTTAGTGAAACTTCTAAAGGGAAGATCTCTGCACCTAGATTCCTCAGTAACTGGCATATTAAAATTCCACAGATAAGATGCGGCCCCATAGCCTTATTGCAGACCACTATGCTATCTCTTATTCAAAGCTGACACAAGGAAGCAAACATCCTTTCCTGCTGAAGAACATTTCCATAAGATATTGGGTAGGTTTCTTTCAACCACAGATCAGCTCCGGCACCTCTCAGGTGGGTGCCATTAAGAACAAGAGAGAAGTTCATGGTGAACTCCAGCACCTCTTTTTCTAGAAAAATAGCAACAGGTAGGATCCAACTGGTGCCCGTGCACTCGCAATATGGCTTTTGAACCAACAGAGGTACACACTTCTGCAACAGGAGGGAAGGCAGTTTTGCTAATTTCCCCTCATCATCTCAACACACTCCCCGAAGTCAGCCTTAGAGACCTGGGGAATTTCTCCAGTATAGGGGGGAGCAGCAAAAATTCCCCCTTCCTCTTCTATTAGCCACAGACCATCAGGACTTGCACTGTTCCATCCATTCCATGGGATCAGCTGATTGTTGGTGCTTGCAAAATGCTACAACCCTGCTTTGGCTCCACCACACTTTAACCTTCCTGGCACCTGATATCATATATGGGATCAGGTACAAGGCAGGTGGGCATGGCTTGGCCAAAATTGCCAAATGGTCTGGAGGGGCCTAGTTTTCTGTCCGGAGAGCCTAATGAAGTTTATGGGCTATGCATAAGCAGATTCCTCCCCTGAATCAAAAGCCCTTCCATGAGTGCAGAGACACCAGCTGGATCTAGCCATTATTAACTTAGCAGGTAGCATTCATTGCCTAGTAAATTAATTGTCTATTAGGTATACAGTGGTACCTCGGTTTACAGACGCTTCAGGTTACAGACACCGCTAACCCAGAAATAGTACCATGGGTTAAGAACTTTGCTTCAGGATGAGAACAGAAATCGTGCGGCGGCAGCAGCAGCGGTAGGCCCCATTAGCTAAAGTGGTACCTCAGGTTAAGAACAGTTTCAGGTTAAGAAAGGACCTCTAGAACGAATTAAGTTCTTAACCCGAGGTACCACTGTAAAAGAGAAAACTAGAAGACTCAAGCCTAGTCTAAAATTTACCTGCTATGCTCCGAAGAGAGCCTGTTCCTCATTTTTGCTTCCCCAGTGGGTGAGTTGATGTTATGGCATTAGGATCTCACCTAGCATGTTTCAGACTTGTGCCCAATTGCACTGACCCCTTTGAAAACTACTACTATGGGTCAAACTGCATTGGGAGCATATAACTGTCCCTATCTGAGGGTGTTGTTTCACAGAATTGACATCTCAACCATGTTTCAGCAGGGCCACTGTTAGTATCCTTGGAAAAAACACTGCAGAAGCATAGGATTGGGTCATTCTTCTAGATACTGCCATGCCAGTAGGAAGGTCATGGTCCAGCTAGGACTGTGGGTGGAGGTGCTGTTTATAATGTTATGAGTGTGTGAGTGCTATGGTCCTCTAAATTCTTAACAACCAAGGAGGTCTGTAGAAAAGGAGGTGATCTCTTGGATATTTGGGGCTTCAGTTGTTTAGGTCTTTAAACACTAGCATGAACACCTGAAACTAGCCCCCTTTGAGCTGTCTTGAAGGGCAGCCCCATGTGGAGCACATTGCAGTTCTCCAACTCAAAAGATTCCATCAACGGTGTCTCCGAAAAATTTTACGCATCACTTGGGAAGACAGGCGAACTAATATCAGTGTATTGGAAGAAGCAAAAATCGCCAGTGTTGAAGCAATTATTCTTCAACATCAACTACATAGGACTGGTCATGTTGTGCGCCTTTCTCTTAGCACGTTTCTCCCTTGTGTCCTGAGTTCAAGTGTCCTCAAAGCCTATGACACCTTTGGTAAAGGCTGTTCTCCAACTGGAGTGCTTGCAGGCCAGTGTTTCCCCAGTTGTCAGTGTTTATACTACATTTTTTTAGATTTGCCTTGAGACAGTCTTTAAACTTCTTTTGTTGACCACCAGCAGATCAACTCCCACCCAGAAACCAATGTCCCCACTGTGGAAGGACGCGTGGATCCAGAATTGGCCTCCACAGTCACTTACGGACTCATTGTTAAAATCATGTTTATGGAAGACAATCTTACTCGGCTACGAGTGATCGCCAAAGAAGAAGACGAAGAATCAGTACAAATAACAATGTGGAGGTCTCATATACTTCTGAAGGTCACTAGCTATTTGAACATAATAAAATAAAAGCTCTATTTGAAGAGTTGTGTTTTAGCATACACCAATATAGTCTATGTGAAGACTTTGGGGGGGAAAGCCATTATTTACCTAATAGGCCATCATGATTCCTTCATAACTGTTATGTTACATTATATATAATTTCTTCTGTCTTCATGGAACATTGATATGATAAATCCACTCCCTGCTCATTTTCCTGCAGGCTCACATCTTCCATTATCAGTAATGAGAGTTACCCACACATGCCGTGAAGGGAATATCTATCTCATGTCAGATGTTGTGCTGTCTCCCCACCCCAAAAACCTCATGCGCTTAAAAATAAAAACTTTTGTCACAAAAATGGTCAAGAGAGGTTCATTTGGGAGATAACGTAGCCATGATGAATACTGTGCAAATGGTACATTGATGTTGGACAAGATGATTAATTTGAATTTAGGGACACAGGTAGATGGGAAGCTCTCTAATACAATTGTCTACAATGCCTTCAATGACAGGCAGCAGCTCCCTAGGTGTGATGGCCTGGGAATCCAATTCAGAGGCTGAACCTGAGGAGTCCCAGCCTGCACAGGAGTCCCCGCCTCCAGGGCTGGCTGAGCTGGGGCAGGGGCTTGAACCTGAAGGGCCCTCACCTGTGCCGGATCCTCAGGAACAGACACCAGCTGAATCCACTCTGGCTCCAGAGGTGATCGAGGACCCATTGCCTACAGGTAGTCCTCTCCCAGCCCTGTCAGGGGAAGGTGTGGTTGCCTCTGGGTCCAGTAACCCTCCAGCCTCTCCAGAGCTGCAGAGGCTCAGGGCAGAGAGGTGGAGGGAACTAAGTTCTCATAGGAGGAGTGCTCGCCTCCAGGCCAGGAAAGGTGAGTCACCTGTGGGCCGGGACAGCCCCTGGCCTCAGAGGAAATAAAGGCCAGTCAGCCCAGTCCCAGGTTGCGGGAGCAACATTGTTGGTAACCTGTTCCTGCCGGCACCCTGACCTGCTCTCCTGAGTTCCTGACCACGCCCGACTCCTCGCTTCGCCCCTGATGGACAGCCTCCTTACCCTCGACCTAGGACCGGACTTAGACCACACTGCATGGTAACACACACCCCCCCGGGACCAACACACTAGGGTTTCAGACAGGGATCTTGTCCAGTCCTATGTGGAGATGCTGGGGTTTAACCTGTGACCTTCTGCCTGTCCTCTACCACTGAGCTCAACTTCATAGATGGTTTTGCCCAACTCGTGGCCCTACACTTGTGTGCAACTTCCATCAGGCCTAGACATCATGGGTGGGGTCTGCTTCATAGGTTCCTGCCTTCATCATTGCTATATGCCTTTCACTAAATCAAAAGTACAGTACTGTCAGTAAAACAAGACAGCTAATATTTAGTCATTATTCTTCATCCTCCAATGGTAAGAATAGCAATGTGACATTTGCTGGTAACTTTTATAAACCCACTGTTTTTTTATTATTATTTTAAAAAATCTCTTTCCCACTCCCAATTATTGGGAAATTTCAGTGCTCTTCTCCCCATAGGAGACTACTTGAGGAAATTGCCTTCAGCTTGGCTGCCCACAGACAGAGTGAAGAATATGGAGTGTGACTATGGATGCAGTTTTAATATTGTTTAATAATATTTTCATATAGTTGGAAAGAATAAATGGGTTTGCTTCCTCCTACCAGTTCTCTTGTCTTAGCCCATTGCTTTCAGTTTGGTTTTATTATTTATTTCTGTTGATCAGTTGTGTCATAATACAGGTTCTCTAGATGGCTAATATGAACTTACAATATTAGTCTCATACAGTATTAACTAAGCCTAAATTTACCAGCAGAGAACTTTCTGGAGATTTCCTCCTCTCCACCAACCTCCTTCTCAACCTGTTGGAAATTCCTGTCCCCTCAGAGGATATTTTGTGAAATGCTTCCCCAGATATTACCACTTGCAAAATTTTATACAGCCTCTCTCTCAACACATTGCTTAGGTAAAGGTAAAGGGACCCCTGACCGTTAGGTCCAGTCGTGGACGACTCTGGGGTTGCAGCGCTCATCTCGCTTTACTGGCTGAGGGAACCAGTGTACAACTTCTGGGTCATGTGGCCAGCATGACTAAGCCACTTCTGGCGAACCAGAGCAGCACACGGAAACACTGTTTACCTTCCTGCCGGAGCAGTACCTATTTACCTACTTGCGCCACCCGCATCCCTTTAGCCCTAAAAGTTACATGGAACTATATCAAACCATAATGGAAGAAGCAATCCAAAATAATACACATCAAAGTCATCACAGCCTAATGGCCACAATCTCTGGAAAATGTCATATTGGATGATCAAAACAATGGCTCCTACATTGCCAAGAGCAACAGGTGAGACTGCTTCTGCCCATGCACAGCAACACCTGAAGGAAGCAAAAACTGGATAAGAATGGAGACATGGTTTCTTCCCAAACCAGCATAAGAGTTTAAATAGAAGTGATGCTCATGCTGGAAGTAACAATTACACCAGCCCTGTCCCTCAAACATGGCCACTAGCATACAGCGGGAGACCAGTGGCTCTAGAGAATCTTCCTACCCCTTTACCTATAAAAGTCAGCTATTTGTAGGTGCATGGGCATCCCTGAAAACAGTGGGGAGCGTGAGCAGGGAAGATGCAGTGGCAATGGAGAAACTGGAAGAGGTGTGGTGTCATCAACAGAGGATGAAGATTAGCAGCAAAGACTCTATGCAAGGCCACCAGTAGGTACTTAACTGTGCTACTTGGTGCTGCCAGGCCTGAGTTCTTGGATGGGGTGCACAAGTCCAAATGAAAGACAGTGGCTTCAAGTCTCAGGTGACATCTTGGAATGGGTCATGTGTAATGGAGACCTTAAGGTCCATAAATAGCAACACCCTAGAGGTCCCGGGCCCTAAGAAAATTAGATTAGCCTCAACCAGAGCCACGGCTTTTTCAACACTGACTCTGGCCTGGTGGAACACTCTGTCTCATGAGACCAGGGCCCTGCAGGATCTGATTTCTTTCCGCAGGGCCTGTAAGACAGAGCTGTCCCGCCTGGCCTTTGGCTTGGAGTCAATTTGATTCCCTCCCCCTCTTTCTTTTTTCCTTTCTCCTCCTGTGATGAGGCTGCATTTTAATGTTTCAATGTTTTAATGTTGTATTTAATCTTGTTTTTAAGTTGTATTCATTCAACTTGTTTTTATTATTGCTTGTTAGCCGCCCTGAGCCCAGTCTTGGCTGGGGAGGGCGGGGTATAAATTATTATTATTATTATCAGAAGGAAGGGAAATAAAGCATGAAGTTCCTGGAGCTGACTCACCAGCTGCTATAGAATCAGAATTGTAGAGTTGGAAGGGACCACAAGAGTCACAAGGAATCAAAGTTTTAAAAACCATATTGTCAGAAAAGCACTATTAAATGTCTGGGTCAGATATAAAGATTTGCTGGAAAATAAAACTCCAAGGTGGTTGTCGCCAATGGAAGCTAAGGCAGTTAAAAAGTTAAATATGGAGTCGAAATGGCCAAGATATTGGGAAATTCTGGAAAAGGAAGGGGACAGATTGAGATTGCAGAGTTTTGAAAAATTAAAAGGGAAGGTGAGAGATTGGTTGCATTACCATCAAATAAACGAAGTGTTCAAATTGGACAGTAAAATTGGCTTTCAGGTGGAAAAATCAAAATTAGAGACTGAACTGTTAGAATCCAGTACTAAGAATTTGTCAAAAATGTACAACTTGCTGCTGAAATGGAATACACAAGATGAAACGGTTAAATCAACTATGATTAAATGGGCTCAGGACATTGGTCATAATATTTTGTTTGCTGATTGGGAAAAGTTGTGGACCACCGGGATGAAGTTTACGGCATGTAATGCCTTAAGAGAGAATATTATGAAAATGATCTATAGGTGGTACATAACCCCAGTCAAGCTTGCAAAGATTTACCATTTGCCTGACAACAAATGTTGGAAATGTAAGGAAAAGGAAGGTACATTCTTTCACCTCTGGTGGACGTGCCCGAAGATTAAGGCATTCTGGGAAATGATCTATAATGAACTGAAAAAGGTATTTAAATATACTTTCCCCAAGAAACCAGAGGCCTTTCTCTTGGGTATTTTCGGCCAGGGGGTGTTAAAGTCAGACATAACTTTCTTTATGTACGCCACAACAGCAGCTAGAATACTTATTGCAAAGTACTGGAAGACACAGGATTTACCCACACTGGAAGAATGGCAGATGAAGGTGATGGACTACATGGGCTTGGCAGAAATGACGAGCAGAATCCGAAACCAGGGAAAAGAAACGGCGGAAGAAGAATGGAAAAAGTTTAAGGACTATTTAAAGAAATATTACAAAATTGATGACAGATAGAATGATGTTGGACTAAAGTAAATGGTTACTATTAGTAATGGTTAAGACAAGGAGAATAAGGATGATTAGCTTAAATTTATAGCAAAATAAGGGAAGATTTGCTGAACAATTGATTAGAATTTGGAATACAGAAACGGGAGGCATGAGGAAGTCGAAGGAGAAAGGTTTAAGAAATTAGGACATGAAAGGGTACTTGTTTCTTGTTTTGTTTCTTTTTTTGTCTTCTGTTTGTTTATGTATGTTTTGTTTGTATGAATATAAAAAATGTTTAATAAAAATATTTAAAAAAAAAAAAGAGTCACAAGGAATCTTTGCCCAACACGGGGCTCAAAGCCAGGGCCCTGAGATTAAGAGACTCATGCTCTACTGAATGAGCTTTCAAGGGCCTCACCCAATACATTCAGTATGTGTGTGAAAGAATATTTTAGGTCTGTATAACCAGCACTGCTTAAAGCTTTGTGTGCTATAGGAGAGACAAAGAGATTTTATCGGCTCATACATGGAGATGAGACCCTCAACATATCTCCCACAAAACTGAATGTGAGGCAATATAAAAAAATTCCAATGCTTGCTTGACCCTCAGACTAGTTATCCATGTTGATTAATAATACATAGGCGATGTTATTGTGCATGTTGCTAAAACAGTGGATCACAGAACACCTGTTTAGCATGCACTGCTCTTTGAGAAAGTTTGTCAACAATACTTTACGCACACACCACACACCATTTGCCTGCATTATGTGGTCAGAATACTGAACTTTTATCCCAAAGCAGGGATAAGTAGAAGCTGAGCTTGGCTTCTGGCAGCACAATTAATTTGTGGTTATCTAAATTAGAACTGGTGGATCTGTGTCCCACAAGGGCTTAAGCAGCTTCAAAAGGGGGAATTGACTTTGATGTGCTCAGCATACCAGATTGAATCTGGGCTTCAATTTAAGAGACATTTTACATGTCATTCATTCACAAGTCACCCATCTCAACACAGATGCTTCCCTCATTGGTCCATTAGCTAGCTACAAGTCTAATGATAAAGCTGCAAAATCTGTCTAATTTCTGTTCCTTCTGAATTAAGATATGGTAGAAGTGTAATACCAGTTCATTATTTCTAAAAGTCATATTAAATTCCCCCTTGTCTACATTTGGGCCATTTTAACTATTGAAAGATATCCTAGCAATTAGATCACGATACAGTTGAAGAAGTTTTTCTTTGCCTTTCTTCGTTCTGCCTTTCAGCAAAACATTTCTTTCTGATAATATTAGTTAGATCAAAAATAATAATAAAGGGATTCATTTACCCTATATAATATCAAGAGCCAGCCCTTGGTATTGTAAATCAAAGTTGTTTGAGGGTGAAAATTAAAGGATTGTCATTAATATATGGAACCACACTTCATTGAATTACATTCATTATATTTCACATCTAAAATAGAAAGGATTTATCTTGCATGATTAGTGACCCATTATTCGAGGCTAAAAATATTCAGCATTTGCCAAGAATGACACTAGATTGTAAAAGATATTTTAGCAAAAACTCCTGGATGCATGCAGGTGGAGCAAGGTCAGCCATATAGAACAGCCACTTGACAAGCGCCAATCATGGTGCAAGGAAAAACACAAAATAGGTGATGTAACTGAGGATTGTGTCAATGTAAAGTTTAACTTTCATAATTTGAAAGTCTGATGCTGAAACATAGCACACACTGGAAAATATGCTAAGATATTGGTTTCTCCCTAGATATTGCAAGCTTAGCAGATCATCACAAAACACAGATAGAGTAATGATACCTATTATGCTTTGGGACTTCACAGTAGGAAATTTTAATATTCCTTTTTTTGCAGTTCCTTTCCACAACATAAATTAATCACGATGTAGTTAATGCATGATTTCCAAAACAAAATGCACAATTTGGTCCGTATTTCATCTACTGCTTTGTAAGAGTATGAAGTCCCAGAATTTGCAAGCACCGTAATAAGTAATATGGATACTTCCTCATTGACACTTCTCATTTGACATTTCTAATATTAGCCTCAGCTGTGGATTGATATGCTCCAAAACAGTCAGGATTCCCCAGGGCAATGCCCTGTGCCAATATTCTGGTTCCCCTGAAAGCACTGCCATGTTAACACCTGAACAATATACATTGGCTTCACTCTACAAACAGTGATGCTTGGAAGCTTCTGATACCTTGGGCTTAAGTTGGCCACAGTGATCCATCCGACAGTCACCTCCAGGCTTGACTACTGTAATTCGCTCTACCAGAACTGTCCCAGAAACTCCAGCGGGTGCAGAATGCTGCAGCGAGGTTCCTCACAGGGTTTCTGCCATGGGAGCATATTCACTCAGTGCTTTTCCAGCTGCACTGGCTCCTGGTGGAGTACAGGGTCAGATTTAAGGTGCTGGTTTTGACCTTTAAAGCCCTTCATGGCCTAGGACCCTCGTACCTACAGGACCGCCTCTCCCGGTATGCCCTACGGAGAGCTTCAAGGTCCATAAATAGCAACACCCTAGTGGTCCCGGGCCCTAAGGAAGTTAGATTAGCTTCAACCAGAGCCAGGAGTTTTCAACTCTGGCTCCGGCCTGGTGGAACGCTCTGCCTCATGAGACCAGGGCCCTGCAGGATCTGATTTCTTTCCGCAGGGCCTGTGAGACAGAGTTGTTCCGCCTGGCCTTTGGCTTGGAGCCAATTTGATTCCCTCCCCCTCTTTCTTTTTTCTTTTTCCTTTCTCCTCCTGTGATGAGCCTGCATTTTAATATTTTAATGTTTCAATATTTTAATGTTGTATTTTAATCTTGTTTTTAAGTTGTATTCATTCAACTTGTTTTTATTATTGCTTGTTAGCCGTCCTGAGCCCGGCCTTGGCTGGGGAGGGCAGGGTATAAATTAATAATAATAATAATAATAATAATAATAATAATAATAATCTGACCCAATTAAAATCCAGGCTGCTGCAGTTCCAATGAAATGAAACTGGGCATTTCTGCTGGGAGGTAGAAGCGGAGACATTCATACTGCACCATACCTGGGACAGTCTAGCACTATCTGAAATGGGAGGTTGCCAGAGAATCTAAAAAGGAGAGAAGTGGTGTGAAGGGAGCAATACTCCATCTTGCTCCACCCAAGTTCCATAATGCCAAATTGCAAGACAGTCATGGAGGGGAAACAGGTTCCCGATTCATCAGAACCAGGAAACATCTGGCCGCAAATAAAATTACTTTTCTCTTTTATGAGGATTAAAATGCAGTCCTTTGAATTCCACCCTTTTAAGTTCTTTGCATTTAGCAGAGACCTTTCATTGCCTGAGCTACAAAAATATAGTGTGAATGTCATTCTTGTCTGAAATGAGAAAAGGCTCCAATGCAGTTCATAACGAGCAGGAACTCATCTCAAGGGGAAAAAGACTGTCATAAATGGTGTTAAACTGCAAGAGACTGAATAGAAAATCCACAGACTAAAAGGCACATGAAAACTGATCTAGATGCTCATCTGAGTAACGACCTTGCTGCTTACAAGATCACCGACTTGCAGTATTCAACATGAACAACAAAAGGAAGTAAAGAGGGAGGAGGAGGAGAAATGTGTCAATATTTTCTTTGTAATAAAGTTGTTTGGTTGCTTTCAGTACTCTGCCAGTATTTTCACTGAAGCTATAAGCCGGCAGGAATTGAAACAGATCAATACCAGATCAACATCCTTTTCACTCTGGTTTTTTTGCTCTCTGAGATAGCTGCTAGCCTCCATGGCATTTGAGTAGCGCAACAGGCTGCATTCACCTCAAGGTAGAACATCACCAGTTCGCTTTCTCTCTCTCTCTCTCTCTCTCTCTCTCTCTCTCTCTCTCTCTGTGTGTGTGTGTGTGTGAGAGAGAGAGAGAGAGAGAGAGAGAAGGAAAGGAAAGGAAAGGAAAGGAAAGGAAAGGAAAGGAAAGGAAAGGAAAGGAAAGGAAAGGAAGAGAGAATGGTAAAGTCATTCAAAAGAATGGCCCTTTCAAATGTGACCTATTTTTCATTATAGATTGTCACTTGCCCTATGTTCTGTCGAGATCAATACAATCTTAAGGGTGCCTTTGTCCTGAATTTGCATGCAAATAATATTGTTCTGACTTCTCTGTAATTGCTATCCATGAAGCATGCCATTAAGGAAGGCATAGGTGGCTACAGATGGCAGCACCATGGACAGTTCCTATTGAGCAGCTTGGTCCAAGGAAGGCTATAACTCTTATGAGAGCTATGACACCCTGCCTCCAGACTACCCCTCTTAAGTTCCATCCCCTTACTTGAAGAACGTAGCATTCCTAAGTGTCAAAACCATGGCTAGAAGACCAGTGTTTATTCTTTCTCTGGCCTCCTGCCCAGTAAGAACACTGGAGCATATAGTAGTGCAGGAGGCAGCAATTAGGGTCCTGGCTCTGGGAGCTCTCTTTATGCAGGCTCCTGCAAGTCAGAATATAAGCGCCCAAAGTAGGGATAAGCAGCTCTGGCTCATTGAAATCCACCTAACCCACAGGAACAATGAGCTGCCTTGTCCTGGCAAACAATGCCTGAAACACGTGCCGTGAGTATAAAAACTGGAAATACTTGTTCCCTGTATACAGGCACCCCTCATAAGGTATGCTTCAAGATGGGAAGGGCCAAATGGGTCCAAATTATGCTTGCCTTCCTGCCAATGTGTCTCACCCAAATATGATAGATTACACCCCCATTTATCTGGTTTTAGTAGTAATGCAGAAATAGATTGTGCATTTCTTTAACTTATTTATTGGTAAAATTTATATCCCACCTCTCATCTGTTAGGAGTCATTCTGCAAAGAAACAGAAAAGATGGTTGTAGCTTTAAGAACCTTTTCTGTGAGTTCTGGGTGTGGTTTTCTAGGCTGATTAGACACAGCTGGTGATGTGTATAAAAGAAAAGAAGTCACAGTTTGAATTTTGCCTGCAGAGAGAGAACACCCACATGCTTTGTGTTTGTTGTTTTTGTATACACCAGAAGAAAAAATGCCTCCAACATCATCATGAGCAATCTCAGGACAAGAGTATATTATATAAAAAAATATCCCCCCCCCAAGATTTCTATACCACTTAATTGTAATAAAACCCAAGAACATTTTACTAAAAAGAGAGAGAGAGAATGCAAAATATGCAATAAAAAAATCAATAAAACTATCTCAAAACTAGGGGTTTTTTTAGTGAAGTAGGGTAATGCGAGTTTCTTGCAACTCTTAAACATGAGGTCAACACAGCAAGAGCATAAAATCCCCCCACTGTGTACTCTCAGTTTTGGAGGGTATCTAGTGGCCTGATTTAATGTTTTCTTTTGATTGGAAAGGGTGTGTAAACACACACAATCAATGACTCCTTTACCAGTATATTGTGCTTATGAACAACTAGAGGATTGCCCTTTGTCCTGAAATGCAGTACAAGTAGAATGTACAAGTCCTGACCAAACAGCATTTATATTTCACAATGGAAGCATCCAGATGTCTGAGAAGAGTAAACATCTCATCCTAATTACCCAAGTTAACTTTCACAAGATGGTGTCCAATCAGGGGTGGGAAAGCTTTTGAAGAAATTGTCCACATACTATCTGCCTTTGTAATCCAAACTTTGTTTCCTTCTTTGTCAATCTTGTAAGTTTTCTTGAACTTCACACTTTTGAAATTCTAGCTAATGGACATTTTCAGTGCTGTATCTCATGAAATACTTGTCCTAAAGACTTTCCCATACAACTGACTAGGGACTGTATGTCAGAAGCCTAAGGTAAATATAAACTATTAACTTTATCGATTTTTTGTTGTTGTACATCAGTGCTCATACAGAGTTATTCTCCTAAACCCTGGCCAGCATGCACAGGGCTTAGCAAATACTAGAGATGGCTTATCAGGAAAATTATTTTTGTATGCTCTAAAAAGGAAAATACGCCGTTGAGGGAATGTCTTCAGTACAAGATCTATTCCTACTAAGTGACCTAAACATGTTTTTGCTATTCTGATATAATGCTGCAAGGCCATTTTCACAAAGAAATTGAAATGCCAAGTGTGTAATTTTATATAATTACCAGTCAGAAATGTTGTGCCTTATGTTTGGTAATATGTAATATAGCAGGGTTTAGAGTATAAATCTTAACTATTAAAGTAGGTCCCTCTGCAGGATTACTTTGAAACCTTTTTATTATTTAAAATAGCATTTCTAGACCACTTTTCAGCCTTCAAGTAGGGTCTGCAAAATGACTTACAATGCACCAAAACAATAAAATCATCAAACATTATAAGCAAAATGTTAAATATTAGGAAGATATAAAGCAAAGAGATTGGAGAAATTAAAACAAATAAATGTTCTGCGTGCCATGTTTAATAGCTACAAATTGTAAAACGGTTGAGAACCTTAAGCAATCAAGCTAGTTTTTCAATGCCGCCCCAAGTTAAGATGGTGCTATTATCAGGGATCTTTAAGGGCTCATCTGTTACAGCAGACATATGGTTGAAGCCTCCAAAGCTGTTTGTTATCTGTTTCATTTTTTAAACTGGAGAACACAGACAGATGTTACTAAACCAAATACACCTGAACACAAAGGTAAATGCTGCCGATCACTGTCAGACACAGAACAAATATGAGCCAGGAGTTTGTTAGTACAATGAGCCTGGAGAACACAAAGAAACTAAAAGCAAATCAATTTTTTGATAGCTGTTGGCTGGTTTCTTGAAAAAGCCAGCAGGGGCTTCAGCAGGTGGGTCAGGATCCAAAGTGATCTAAAAAGAGGGTCACATCACAGCCTAGTGTGGGGGGGTGCATTTCTTTTTTAGGAGAAGCAGAGAGGCAGTGAGAGAACGCGTGAGCAGATGGAGGGAAAGAGAAAAGCTTTATCCTTAATAACTGTGTAAAATACATTTTGATAATTTTGGTTTTCTCACCACTGCACCAGCCAAAATGTCTTTGTCTACACAAAAATATGTGAGGGAAAAAGAGGATCTATATCGGAGTGGGTAACCTCAAACCCAGACACAAATGAACCCTCAAAGGCTCTCAGCAGGCCACAACGTCTCCCCAGCCTGCTCCTTGCCTGGATGAAATGTGCCCTTGTTCTTTATGGTAGCTAAGGATTTGCTCTGACTTGGCATTCCTCTTTAAGGCATTATTTGTGTGCAAGTTTACCCTTTTGGAAGGCTCTGAAGACCATGGGAATTCGACAAGTAGCTATATTCATAGAAAAATGCTGCATTTTAAAATGTTTGAGACATTATAGAAACGTGAGTTTTTAATTCTGCTATCAAATCCAGATAAATGGACTATTTTTGAGCATGTCTGTAAATAATGAAGCAACTTTGAGAAATTTCCAAAGGGTTGTCAAAAAGAACAGAGCTACAAGGGCGCACTCTTAAACCATCCTCCATTTGTCCAGTAAGAAGAGTTGGGAAGTCTTATGCCCTGTGTAGCCAGAGTGTGACCAGGTTACAAAAACATTCCATGATGGCCTCACCATATCAGAATACAGGAACAGTGACTCCTCCCCTTTCTCCCTGGATTGAGTCCAAAGCCCAGATATTAACTCAACATTCCTTCCCTAGTTGCTTCTGGGCTCTCTTAAGTGCTGTGTGCCCACTAAAAAGAAAGGAGACCACAATGGATCAGGTTGCCAAACTAGCTGCCCTTCCTGGGCAGTAACCACAGCCCTGAAATTGGGGCCTCTCCATGGTCAACATGGTTGCCACTGACCAACAATCCTTCCAGGCCATATAGGCCCAACAGCCCCAAAACGTGACAGGCTTCCCTAGACCCCAATAGGCCAGTCACTGCAAAGACAACGAAAAAGTTGTTGAGGGACAGGACAGTCCATTAAGCTCTGCCCCTGGATACAATGTGCATCCCAACACCAGAATCTTTCACTGCTTCCTTCCCCTTGCTAGGGAGCAGATGCAATGCCTCTTCCCACCCCCCCCCAACAAGTGTGGGAAATGGGAAGAGAGCTATATAATAAAGAAGCAACTATCTGAAAAACATACACTATTCAAGTTACAGTCGTACCTTGGTTCTCGAACTTCATCCGTCTGTTTGACTCCCGAAACCGTTCAGAAACCAAGGTGCAGCTTCTTACTGGCCGCAGGAGCTTCCTGCAGTCAAGCTGAAGTCACATCAGACGTTCGGCTTCCGAAAAACGTTCACAAACTGGAACACTAACTTCCGGGTTTGCGGTATTCGGGAACCAAAACGTACGAGTACCAAGGCGTTCGAGAACCTAGGTATGAAACACATTTTCACATAATTCATATTTCCTGTAAGCTGCATCTGATAGCCATTAGTATAGCTGCCAGTTTTCATAACCAAGATTACTAATGCCCATTTCTTTTTCCAAGTAAAATTCCTGTGACCAAAACAGGTGATATTTTTCAGTGATATTTTTCTAGAAAAAAGAGGTGGCTGGAACTCGCCATGAATGCCTCCCTTGTCCTTTTATCATGGCAATGACACCCACCTGAGAGCTGCCAGAACTGAGTTCTGGTGAGTTTCAGCTGGGGGGGAGGAGCCCTGCTCAGTGGATAATGACTAACAGGATTCATAAAGGTTTCTGTTGCCACCTACGAATATTTTCTGGGAATGGTAAAAGATGGTAAAAAGCTTGCTCACTATGTAAGTGTGTGTGTGTGTGTAGTTCCAGATAAGCCCCTTCCATTAATCAAAATGTTTGCCAGCTTCTCCCTATCATTTGACCCCAATGAACAACTGACCTGCTTTCATATGTTGTGCTTCACACAAGCCAACACTGGAACTACAATCAACTGTGGCTATTGAAAACTACACAGCAGCTGTTCTGCAGGACAAAGTCATGGCCCTTATCTATTCAACTCATTCTTTTCATAGACTGGCAGCTCGATAAGATGGCTGGAGCTTCAGATCTTGTAGTAACACTTCCTCTCCCCCATGGGCACGGACAGAATTATTGTATGCCCAACAATATTTTCTACTTTGACCCTGGTGTAGCACTTCCTCAGTGACCTGGTAACTGCAGCTTTCAGTGCAAACTCCACGGTCAACACCATTAAAAAGCAAAGTTTCAGAGCAAACGGCAACATTCTTAAGGAAGTTGGCTTTAAAACCAGAAGAATGAAACTGAACATCTTTGTTACTATTTCATGCGAAAATTCAGCCTACACACCCAGTCACTGAATTTAGCCTATTAAATGGCATTAAAGCCAATACGTGAGGGAAGTAACACACATTACCACCTGAAGACCATTAAGTCTGCAGTCTAAAACTGTTCTATTTAGCAGTTTGGGTGTGTTTTCTTTATACGTACAGTGCAAACACATGCACACAGAGGAGGAGGTTGAACACAAAATTATTTATTTCGTTATTACATTTCCCTCACACAAAAATTTCCTCCAAGGAGCTTCAAGTTGCATGCAGGATCCCCATTTTATCCTCACAACATCCCTGTGAGGTAGGTAAGGCTGAGAGATGGCAACCAATCCAAGGGCACCCAGTCAGCTTCACCACATTCACACCATACTATGATACCAAATGCCTTCTCCCAAAGAATCCTGGGAGCTGTAGTTTGTTATGGGTCTGAGAGCTCCTACCCCCATTTCCCCACAGAGCTACATTTCTCAGACTACCTGAAAAGAGGGGTTGATTGCTAACCCACCCTGAGAATTAAAGTGGTATGGTGTGAAAACAGCCCAACTGAGGATCTGATCCCCTGGTCTCCTAGATCCTAGTACCACACCACGACACTGGCTTACATATTACATACTTTGGTGTTTTGAGAATTCGTTTGAATTAATGGTAATAAAAAAGGATGCCTTGACTACGCTGAGATCCGAACCCCTTTGGCTTTCAAAAACCTATTCCATCTCATCAACAAACGTTGGGCCCGACACCTTGCTCATTTTGTCCCTCTACAATTTTGGCAGTGTCTGTGCTCTCACACAGAATAATGACTGTGTGACCCAGAGGAACAGCTGCTTGACTGACTCCTCTTTGAAGGAAATAACAGGTTGGGAACCTATTTGTTCCCTCTCTATAGTACAGGAAAAGATATCAATAGAGCCCATTTGATATTGTCACCCAGATCAAAAAAGCAGCTTGCGAGGAAATGTGGAGACAAAACAAAGCGGGTCGATATTCGTCCTGCTCCAAACAAGGTGTGTACAGAAAAGAATTTGGGCCTGGACTTGAAAAACTCCAACTGTCAAAGTGAACGGCAAAAGTTGACAGTGCGCTTTGTGGCGCCGTCTTCACAGACAGTACCAAATGCATTTCTGACAACAAAGAGTTTGCAGGCACAGTGGAAAAATCAATATGGCAACCCAAAATGAAGTTAGGTAGAATATAGAGGGACTGCTATGGATTTTGAACTGTGAAAGCATTTGCACTGTCACCTCTGGCAGAGAGGCAGGACACTCTGCTATTAGCAAGCAGGCAAGATTTATTTGATTTCTTGCCCACCCTTCACCATAAGGTCCCAAAGTGGGTTACAACCATTCAAAAATGCAATCTATTAAAATCCATTACAGCAAATTACAGTCAAGAGAAAAGGAGGGGGTCCTAAAATGTATATCTCATGTGTCAAAGGCTACAGTGAAGAGGTATTCAGCATACCATGAAAACTGCATAAAGAAGGTGCTTCTGTGGAGAAGGAATTCCACAACTTGATCATAATAAACAGAGAATACCCTCTCCAAGTCACTACTATTGTTTGACGTTTTATTATGTTTTTATATTCTGCTGGAAGCTGCCCAGAATGGCTGGGGAAACCTAGCCAGGTGGGTGTGGTATAAAAATTATTATTATTATTATTATTATTATTATTATTATTATTATTATTATTATTACCACCCCTCTTGAACCTCTGAGGGTGGTAGAGGTACCTAGGGAACTGTTTAATATTATTATTAACATTTATTTATAGTTTATAGTTCTGTATGCAACTGTACACCCTTTGGGGTAGAATTTCTTATTTTAATTGTGAATAGATGGCACTAGATAAATAATAAGAATAATACACTGGATGCCCTCTGTCCACCCACAATCTATTAACAAGACCTGCTGCGTATGTACTTTTGCACAGGATTTGGCCAGGGCCAAAACTGAATCAAGCCAATCCAGGCACCATTTGAGTTGGGTCACGTCAAACCCATATTACTACAGATTGAGTGGCCCAGGATGATCCAGGCAGCAGAGGCAGGCATCAACAGTATATGAAAACGCTCAGTCGATAGAACATGAGACTCTTAATCTCAAGGTTGTGGGTTTGAACCCCATGTTGGGGATGGGGAGATTCCTGCATTGCAGGGGGTTGCAATAGATGATTGTCATGCTCCCCAACTCTGCCAGTCTAGGAAAGGAAGGAGGAAAAACCTCAGATACGCCCAGGAGAGTAAGATGGTTTTGGAAAGTGTATAGTTTCTAAAGGTGTGAATTGCGTAGATTTGCCTGTAAATGCAAACTGAATTTAATTTATGTCCCACCCCTAGCCACACCTTGGCAACACTATTGCCCCATCTTTTGATGCTCTCTCTCTCTCTCTCTCTTTCTCTCTCTCTCTCTGTCTCTCACTCTCAGAACTTAGATTTTGTATCATTCAAGTTCTGCAAGTTCTGCTGTATTTGCCGTACAGGCTTGCTGAATCAATTCCCATGGGATGGGATTATTCAAACAAAAGGAGTTCAGTTTGTTAACTCTAACTTTAACCATATTACACCACTGTGAAACAATAATAATAAACAGAGTTCCACTTGCATACCAGAGCACAGCTGTCAACTTACAGATTTGAAAATAAGGGACCAGCAGCCAAAATAAGGGATTTTCGGGCACAGGTAGGTTTGACTTCTGAGCCCCTCCGAGCCAAAGGCAGAAAGCCCTGCCAGCAGCCAAATGAAGCCTCAAGTGATGGTTCCCACAGCGCAGCAACCCGGCAAAGGGGATGCAATTCTTAGACTCCTTATTGGGTGAGCAATGCAGCCAAGCAACACAGTTGGAGCCTCCCTCCTCCCTGGCCGGGAGGGAGGGAGGGAGAGGAGCTGCTTCCTTTGAAACCCAGGAAATTTAAGGGACATCATCAATAAGGGACAGCAGCGGGACACGGCGCTGGGATAAGGGAGTTTCCCGCCAAATAAGGGGTGGTTGATAGCTATGTACCAGAGGTGTGCCCTTTTGTGGGGAAGGGGGTTGGGGGCAGCACTCCTGTGTCATTCAGATGCATGGTAGAAGGAAATTCAGCTGGCTAAACTTTCCCCATAATTGCTTCTCAATATCAGGGAAGCATGTTGAATTTCTGCCTGACCCCCACCTATTGGAGATACAAAAACCTTCCTAGAAAAAGGCAGCATAAAGCTTAGTTTGCTCTGACATTTACCTGCTATAGAATCTGACTGATATTTATCTTCCGACAGCTACAAAGAGATCTGTGATGCTTCCTGAAAACCCTATCAAAATATCAAGTTCAAATGCTTTGTTAATGTGCCTTCCCCTCCTTTAGGCAGTGGGCTTAGAGATCAGGAGAGGCTTATGGCCTGAAATAATGAGGGGCAAGGAGCAGACAGGTGGCGAAGTCAATGCGAAACATCAAACTTCTAAATACAAGTGATCTAATTTATTCAAATGTGTTGTTTCAATAATAAAGGAGGAATTCTTTTTAAGGGCTTACTCTCCAAGTACTTGCTAATTACAGTGGTACCTCGGGTTACATACGCTTCAGGTTACATACACTTCAGGTTACAGACTCCGCTAACCCAGAAATAGTACCTCGGGTTAAGAACTTTGCTTCAGGATGAGAAAAGAAATCGTGCGGCAGCAGTGGGAGGCCCCATTAGCTAAAGTGGTGCTTCAGGTTAAGAACAGTTTCAGGTTAAGAACGGACCTCCGGAATGAATTAAGTACTTAACCCGAGGTACCACTGTATCCCAGTGACTTTGAATTGCTGCCCAAAGGAGGAGGCCAGCCATGAAGAGGCAACGGGATGCTCCCTTGCCACCCTTCTTGAGAGAAGCATTGGCTAATCCTTCTTCCCAGGCTTGGTGGTGGCAGCACTGTCTGGGGAAATAGGGACATCCCAGGATCAAATCAAATGCTAGTATGGCTTTCGTGGTTCCAGGACTGTCCCTGAAAAATCAGGACACTTGGAGGGTACGTGCTCAGCAAAACAAGTATTATTTCATAGATTACAAATTTCTTGGGAAGGGTACTGGCGCAATATAATTAGCAAACACAATCATAGACACAACTTGCCTTTTGGCCTAGTTCTTGGCCTAGTCAAGTGCGGGGATCTCATGATCAGGTTCAAACGTGCTCTGTCCTCACTTGCCTAGCTAGAACCTCTGGGTCAAAACCTGTGGATTTTGCATGAGTTGAAGGTGGCCTTGTAGCAAGGAAGCATCACATCCCTTGCTTTGTCCATTTTTGTCTTTGCCTTTGACCACATCCACCACTGTAATGTGGCCCCCAGAAAGTTACCCATGTGGCCCTCAGGCTGAAAGTAAGATTCCTCGGGTCTTTGGGCCAAGCTCAAACTCTCCCACATCCTTGAGATTCAGTAGCAATGGGCTACCATCTCAAAGTAGCTCTACTGATGAATCAAAGCATTGCAAAACTGCAGTAAGAATCACTCGAATTTAGCAGAGCTAGTACAAGGCATTCTGGAATAAAATATTCCTACTGGCAGAACCTCCTAGGAAGAATAGCACATGCATTGGTAGGACGTAGTGTCTTTCAGACCCGCTCTCTCCCACATTTCAATTCCTAAAAAAACTTTCCTTTCCTTCTGAAGAACTCTCAATATTCTCTGACCTCTTTGCATTTAAGAGAGCAATAAGAGTGGAGGGGAAAAGTGGGCACATAATATCCACTCGTCAAATTTCTCCGTATCGATTTTAGCAACACTTCTCAAATGGATTTCCTAAGTGTGTCATATACTATCAATACAGCCATGATGACCTCATGCACATTGAGCTGCTTCTGAACAGCTCAGCAAATGTGTGTGGTCTATTAAGACACATTTTCCAACAGGAGGAGGAGTTCTGTTCCGTTTCCCAATTAACAAGAACATTGCCTTTGCAAGGAAGGAAGGGGAAGTCTCTTGGCTTCACACCATCTGCAGACCAAACAAAATGTTACATGGCAGATGCTAGTAAAAAGCTCCCACTTTTTATTATCACCCATAAGACTGCTAGTTTGAATAGAGGCAGGGCTATTTTAACACTTTCCCCTTCATCCCCACCCCCTTCAAAAGGAAAACCCAAGGATTCATAAATTTGCTTTTTACCAGTATCTCTTCCCTTGCAAGCACAAACTAAACAAAACAATTGCACACAGGCAATTTTGAGAAGGAAAGGGGTTGGAGAAGGGTTAAGCAGCTGCACCAGTCAGCTTTCTCAGCTCAAACTGACAGTCTTCAGCCTTCTCTGGGGAGAAAATATTGGACTAATTAATACCACACAGATATACATGTGCAGGGGTGCCAAGCCAACTTGAAGAAAATATGGAGGACAGGTAAGCCCCGTCCTGCATACTTGATCACAAGATGTGGCACACACAACATTTGAATGATAATGTGCTTTGATGGGGCGTGGCCCTCTCAAATATATTATGGGGAGGGTGGGTTGAAAGGACCTCGACCCCTAGGAGTTGGCTCCTGTTACTATAAACACTGTAAATTATGTACATGGTGCTTTTCAGAGTCCTTAAAAAAAAACAACCCACCCTGCTGCAAGAAATTTACAATAGATGTTCCCCCACAGGGACATTTTGGAAGTCTTGAATGATTCATATTACTACTAGATTCAGGTAGGTAGCCGTGTTGGTCTGACACTGTCAAAATATATATATATATATATATATATATATATATATATATATATATATATATATTATTTATATATATTATATATATATATATATATATATATATATATATATATATATATATATATATATATATATATATATAAATTGTCCAGTAGCACCTTAGAGACCAACTAATTTTGTTCTTGGTATAAGCTTTCGTGTGCATGCACACTTCTTCAGATATACTGAAACAGAAGTCTCTTTCTGAAATTCTGTCTTATTTCAAAAGGATTTCAGAAACACACTTGAAAGAGAAGTTGCTGAATTACAACTAAATGGAAAACTATGGTGAGACCTGGTCTTAATAGAGATATTGGATTCCTGTCTTATTACATATGCTAAAGTTATTTTTGGTCATCTGCATACTATCCCTTGCTTTCTCCTGTAGGAGTAATTGCAGTCATTAACAGTCGTCAACAGGTTTACCATACCCATTGAGTCAATCACCCATCTCTTACTACCCTTCTGAGAAAAACCCCACACCCCACCCTCCCACTATATATTAGGGTCTGGTGACTTCTGTTTCAGTGTATCTGAAGAAGTATGCATGCACACAATGGCCATCGGTCATGCTTACTAGGGTTGATGGGATGGCAGCTCAGCAACATCTGGCAGACCAAAGGCTCCCCACTCCTGTCTTATCTGGTGGAAGTAAGTAGCTCACATAGGTACCTCTGCATATGCAGAGGGGTACATTCTGTTGTGACCAGATCTCTCTTATCTGGCATGGGGCTCAGGTGGTTGGGCTGTGGCCCATCATACCATGCCTCCTCGCCCTCCCAAGCTGTGCCTCTCAAAACAACAAAACAAACAGAACTGCCACCATTGCCAAGGAAAAGAGTTGCATCCTCCTATGTCTGCTAATAGCAAAGTCATTCTCTTAGCATATATCCTTATAATGTAGCCAAAAGGGTGCCTTTGGTGCACAAGAGGACTCAGAGGAACCCTGGGGTTTGCAGTAGTACAATAAATCCTTGGGATAGACCTTAACAAGGAGAAGCCAAAACAGCCCAATGACTTATTGGTAATGGTACAGAAAGCCATACAGGAAGAGTTAGCAAATAGAATATTCTGGAAAAAGAGTATTCTGGCAGGCTGGCATCCTTAAAGGAGCACTCCACACTGCAATGTTTTGTTGCACATTCCAGAGAATGTGTGTGTGTGTGTGTGTGTGTGTGTGTGTGGAGAAGAAGGTGAAGGAAATTTTTTTGCAACACATGATCCAGTGATGAAATAGCACGATTAGTGGGAGAAAATACTCTGCATACGCTCAGAGACACTTACCCTTTCAACTAGGAAGGAAGGAAGGAAGGAAGGAAGGAAGGGATTTTTGCAGGCTCTTCAGCCCATGGCACATTTTCTGTTTCTTCCCGCAGCAGAGGCTGCAAGAGCTATTTGTCAAATCAACGAACAGAATGGCATGGACAAGCTTTCATTCTCACCAGTTAAAACTTGCAAGGTGCTTGCTCATTACTTCTTGTCACCAGTGAGGAGCAAATTCATTTTTTTAATGGATGTACAGTATGCCGACAGGTTCATTAGTGGAAAACTGTTAGTACAAGCCTTATTCGAAAATGTAATTTGAACAGCATGTTTGGCAGATTATTAGGAACACTTATTATCCTTTGAAAAACAAAAGCAGGCAGGAGAAATGTTTATACTTGTCTGTTTTTTTTTCTGAGGAGCTTGTTCCTGCTTTTATCTGTGTCAGACAAGACACGTCCACAGGTGTTCTGCGCAGGCTGAATTTTAAGCAGCCTCACTCTATGCAAAACTTGGCTGGCGGAAGAGTATATCATTGTGTCAAGAACCATGGATGCAGTGCATCTCCATGACTACTAGAGAAGTTCTAACAGGGAAATAATGACATGACTTAAAAAATAATAATCTCTGAGGCCCTAATTCTACAGCTCAAATATAATGTTTCCCAATATATTTCTACAAAATATGTCTGCTTTTCTGACTTCAGTTATAGCATACCTGCATAAGAGCTTCTCTTTTTTTAGATTTAGTTAACAACAATACCTTGATATTGTTTGTCAATCAGCTTGCATCCATCATCAATATGGCTTTTTTTTTTTTTAAAAAAAAGAGATTTATAATTAAGGCTGCAATCCTGTGCATGCTTTCATGGGACTATGGCCCATACAACACAGTGAAGATTGTTTTATGGGCGTATCCCCATAGTCTGTTCAGATGCATGATTCAAAGCAATACAGTGGTACCTCGGGTTACATACGCTTCGGGTTACATACGCTTCAGGTTACAGACTCCACTAACCCAGAAATAGTATCTCGGGTTAAGAACTTTGCTTCAGGATGAGAACAGAAATAGTGCTCCGGCGGTGCGGCAGCAGCAGGATGCCCCATTAGCTAAAGTGGTGCTTCAGGTTAAGAACGGACCTCCAGAATGAATTAAGTACTTAACCTGAGGTACCACTGAACTGTCCTTGAGTGTTTACTTTCATTTAAGACAATAGTTCCCTTCATGTGAGAAGTTTCTACCAAGGAGTCTACCAGGGAGTAGAGCTGCACTGCTGGCCCCAACCCTATAATAATAATAATTTAAATTTTATTATTTTGTACTCTGCCCATCTGACTCAGTTGCAGCTAGCATTGGACATTTGTGAATGCACTGGTGAGTACATCTTAAATAAAAAAAATTGAGGTCAGCGCTGCTCTCTTGTAAATTGCCACCACCACCCTTCATGCTATTTGTGACTAAAAGTGACTAATGCGAATTGTGCATTTTGCAACTGATTTGAACTCTATTAAAATTGTTAGCTTCTCCACTGAACTGCAACCGACCGATAAAAATATTACAACAGCTACATTTTATGCTGTGCAAACGACTACTGGCACTTGTAGAGCTCTTCCTGAGCTTTTTCCCTTTTGACAGCAGGAAATGCATAGAATCGTGATGTCACACCTGCACTGACAAAGCAACCATCAGTGTAGCAAGGCAGAAGATTCAGCATGTAAGTGTTGAACTCACACCCACAATGAAAAAAATATATATCATTGCAGAGTCCCGATTAGTGAAAATCGTATGGAAGCTAATAAAAAGCAAAGCACTTCAAAAGCTGTGAGACTGCTTATCCGTTTGCTAAAATGCTGTCTCTGGTAATTATGCAATTGACCCATAGAAACGTTCCGAAAGCTACATTTATGTTGCAAAAACAGTAAGAGTAAGCTAGACTTTCCACTTTGGGCTCATCATTTGTGCCTTCCTGGGCACAGATCCGAGTGGATTTTTCTTTTGTCCTGGCCACTTCCCAGCAGGGAAAACCTGTTGTTTACTGCTGAATCGGAACAAACGTCAGTCTGCAGAAAACCCATAATTTTGCAAAAGCGACAGCTCCATTAGGATACATGAAGGCACATCGCAAAACGTGTCCTTTTAATGCAGGAAACAATCCACTGGTTCCTCAGCTTAATGATTAAATTGCACAGGATGTAGGAATGCAAAGAGTTGCTCCAATGCTTCTGGGAGCTTTTAGAAAGTGTGACGCAGTACGGGGAATATTTTATCTCTTGTTATTGGACAGTTCTTGCTGTTGGGTGAACACCCTTAGAAATGTTGGCTCTATTGTATTTTATTCCGTGCATTTGGTTTTAAATAATCAACAAGGAGCTTGCTATTTTGTATCTGTGTAAGTTGCTTGAAGACCTTTTTTTTTTTTTGTAGAAAGCAATGAGTAATAATAACACCACCATGTGCAGTGCTACAGGCAGTGTTTTTTTTCTATTTTAAAAAATGTTTAGGGGGTACTCTCATTTTGACTCTAGAAAACCACCATTTTATAGTGCAGATCGGGGGAAATAAATACAGTGGTACCTCAGGTTAAGAACTTAATTTGTTCTGGAGGTCTGTTCTTAACATGAAACTGTTCTTAACCTGAGGTAGCACTTTAGCTAATGGGGCCTCCTGCTGCTGTTGCGCCACCGCTGCAAGATTTCTGTTCTCATCCTGAAGCAAAGTTCTTAACCCGAGGTACTACTTCCAGGTTAACGAGGTCTGTAACCTGAAGCGTATATAACCTGAAGCGTATGTAATCTGAGGTAGCACTGTACAGTAAATGGACAAAAGTACAAAGAACATGCATTACCTCATATTACACAGCTGACAGCTCACAGTAACATCGGCATGAGGCTGTGTGAACTAACATCTTCCCGACTTTCATCAGTAAAGCACTACACATCCAAATTATTTTATATATATATATATGTTTCTTCTCCCGTTAGATTCACAAAATGTTTAGGCATATGCATACCCTGCATCCCCGCAGAAAAAAAGCACTGGCTCCAGGGCCGTCTTAAGCATATCTGGCTCCAGTAAGCCCAATAGGAAAGATGGCTCTGACTGGCTGCAGGTAACAATGGCTCCCTCCAAACCATAGTTTGTAAATTGGAAATCAGCTCCAGAGAAATAACTCCGACCCCCTACTCTCCCTTTGCCTAGAATTAATGAATTCCCATCCAGCCTTCTCCGCTTACTGTTAACTATTATTTTCAGCGTTCATCAGCTCTCATCTCCAGGTGTCACCCAGATATTAAGACCTTCAATAGAAGTCCTCCTATAGGTGCCTCCTATATCTAAAATAAGTCAGATACCAGGGAGTGTGCCTTTTGAGTGGAGGTGTCCAAATTATGGACTGCTATCCCCATAGAGGTTTGCTTGGTTTTGTCTGTTATCTTTTTTTGGTGCCAGGCAAAGTCTTTTCTTTCTCCCCAAGCTTTTTAGACTTGCTTTTTAGTTTTACTGACTGGTTTTTACAAAGCACCGAGATCTTGCTGGCTTGTTAGTTTTTACGTTTTACTGGCATTTATAATTTTAACTGTTTTGTTGCTCTAATTTCAAATGTGAACTGCCCTGGGCGTTTGATTGAAGGGCAGTATAAAAATGTCTATAGCAAATAAACAAAATGGTTTGCAATAAAAGTGGAAGACGTTGAGTTTTATTAATGCAGTCATACAACGTGTGTTTAGAAAGCACTGAGCGATATTGGTTGCTTCCGAACTCATTTCAGTCTAGCTTGCTTGTGAAACTGGAAAATTGCAAAATAACGGATGAAATGTACTATCAACTACATCTTACGAGTCACCTGCCACAGATGGAGGTTATCAGTGCAAGAGGTTCATGGAAAGAAGTTGGAAAATTGCATATAATTAATAGCATAATCTGAAACAAGTACCTGTGCATTGCAATCATAGCTAAATTATCTGCAGAAGTTGAAGTAATAATGCTCTGAAAGCCATGGAGGATAGGGGAATGAATTAAAACTGGTTCTGTTTTGGTAAGAAAAGGTTATTATGGGTCATTTTCTCTATTTTTACTTAAAAGCATTGAGAAAGGGTTAGATGGGATCATATTTTACCTAGGGCAGAAACACCTCAATGCTCTTCAGAATCCTTCGGAGCAGATTCAGTATAGACTAGGGACCAGAGTGTTGAACCTGCTGTGTCAAAATCCAGGTTCATGGAATAATAGAACTGTAGAGTTGGAAGGGACCCTGAGGGTCATCTAGCCCAACCCCCTGCCATGCAGGAAATCAAATCAGGTTCAAATCACCTCAGCCAATAATAATCTTTGGCCAATTTATGGCCTCATGGGCTAATTTCCCTCACATATTTGTTACGAGATAAAAAACAGAAAGAAATCAATGTACAGCACCCTGAGATATAACTGTGATGAATATTCAATTGCACGCATTTGGTTCAGATGTAATGATTACAAGCTGTTGCCTTTTTAAAATAATAATAATGCTATTTTATGAACTGTTTTCTTTGTAATTTAACTGATTGCTCAGCTGGTTATGTTAGCTGCTGTTTTCCATGATTACCGTTTTATGTACAGTTGCTCTATTTGTGTGTGGGTGTGTTACTGGAAGCCACTTCAAGTGCTTTAAAACGAGTGAGGGACAAGTCTTTTGAATAAATAATTAAAATAAGGCATTACCATGATTAATATTTAATTAATATTTGCTATTCTATGGATTATCAGGTAGCTAATGTTTGGTATCAGTAATTTGTAGCCTTGATTTGATGTTCATATTTAATGTAAATACTGATTTAATGTGCCAAAATATAAAAATTAATTGACTGGAATATATGCTATGCAATGCACATTGTTCCGTGTTTACCCCTCTTCTGTTTCCTCCTCTTCCCAAGTAGTCGTATTCAGTTTTAGATTGTAACCCCTTTGGGGGGAAAAAGCTCTCTCTGCTTGGACTGTCTAAAGAACCACGTGCATCGATGATGCAACTGGATTCTTCCCCCACCCCTGCTGGAAATAATATCCACCATATTTTCCTTTACCTAGAAGCCCCTTAGGATGACCTTTTTTATTGCACATTCATGCTGATAGCATGGGGACAGCTGTACTCATAACCTCACCACTATTGCACTATCATTGCACCAGTGACATGTTGCAGAATATTCTTGCAAAATAAAAACCACTCTGGAGGGCGTCATGGGTCATAAACCTTGCAATTTGGCTGCAAATGAGAGAGTCTGCCTTATCACTGGGACCTCCTGTACTATATAAAAGGTAAAGGTACCCCTGCCCGTACGGGCCAGTCTTGACAGACTCTGGGGTTGTGCGCCCATCTCACTTAAGAGGCCAGGGGCCAGCGCTGTCCGGAGACACTTCCGGGTCACGTGGCCAGCATGACAAAGCTGCATCTGGCGAGCCAGCGCAGCACACGGAAACGCCGTTTACCTTCCCGCCAGTAAGCGGTCCGTATTTATCTACTTGCACCCGGGGGTGCTTTCAAACTGCTAGGTTGGCAGGCGCTGGGACCGAGCAACGGGAGCGCACCCCGCCGCGGGGATCGAACCGCCAACCTTTCGATCGGCAAGCCCTAGGCGCTGAGGCTTTTACCCACAGCGCCACCCGCGTCCCACCTGTACTATATAGCCTTGTACTTAACCTGCTGCTTTTGGGGGGCTACAGATGTGATACCCAGACACAAGTATGTAGCTCACTAGGGGAAAGTAAAACTGTACATTTACAGATTTGAATGGCGCAGGAAGCAACCAGGAAATGTGCAAAATTACTGGGTGCATTAAATTATCACCAATTAGATGCTTCCATTAGAGAGCAGAAATCTTACTCCAAAAATTAGGAGCATTCACCCAGGTATGCTCATAATTTACACTAATCATGTGTGGACAAGGCATCAGAAATCGAAGGCCACAACTCAAAGTTTCACATCAACTTAGAATGAGTTCGGCCCAAGATATTCTGCTACATAAGGCAAAGGGCAAAATGGCGGTCTCTTCTTGTTTCACATATGGAAGCTGACTGGAGTGGCAGTTGAATTTTACTTCAAACCTGGTAATGGCAGCATCCTTCACTGCACCTGGAGTAGCATGAAAATTTAGGATATCCAGACAGGTTGTGTAGCATACACAGATCTGTCCTCCTTCAGAGTGGAATGGCCAGGAGACTTAGAACAACAGCCAGGGGAGATGCTGATGCCACCTCACCCCCAGGCATCTGTCCCCTGAGGTGGTTGTCTCATTTTTCCTAATGATAAAGCTGGGCCTGGCTCAGAATCTCTGCTTTTCCAGAGAGTGGGTTCATGGCTTCAGCTCTGATTCATCAGTCAAGGGTGGAGAGATCAAGAAGCCAACTGTAGAGTCACTTGTGATTCAGCTGTTAGAAGCACAAGTATGCAATCAGTGTGACAATAACACCCTCTGAAAGAAAAGTATGGGTAGACTAATCCAGTGGCCATGCTGTGTCTTGGTTCCTACACAAGAGTAATGATCCTATGGTCATCTAACAGCAATAGCTACAGAAACAAAAAACACCATAGCAACACTCCCACAGCATCCTTGGCAACTCTACTACCACCTCACCTGCTTATTGATCTTTGGTTTTTCTCCTTGATATTTCTCATTTGTGAATGGATTGAGCCCCATGCCATCCGATGTATCCAAGTGGTAGAGTATCTGTTTGGGGTGCATAAGTTGCCACATTCAATCTCTCCTGTCTAAAAGTCCAGAGAGCCACTGCCAATCATTGAGGACAATACTGAGCTAGATGGACCAATGGTCTGAAAGTCCTGTCTGAAAGTCCAGGGAGCCACTGCCAATCATTGAGGACAATGCTGAGCTAGATGGACCAATAGTCTGACTCGGTATAAGCCAGCTTCCTGTGCTCCTACCTTTCTGGGTGTTATGTTCTCCTGCTGGTTTGACCTGATAAGGTTCCAACTAACAGCCCATCATCCACTGTGGTTGTGAAGGAAGGGGAGGCAGACGTAAGCCACTCATGCCCATTAACTTCAGTAGATCTACCCTAAGTAAGACTAATTTGGTTTACGTCTCCACAAATTTAGTGGTTGTTCTTTTTTTGGGGGGGGGGTTACTAGCTGTGGCATTTCTACTTGGAATGTGTGAGAATGTGATTAGAAGTCATCAGAAATCGTTACAGGTAGCCTGCTGTATTTAACGTTTGGCCTGAGTTAAACTCAGTTGTCAGCACCCATAACCGGAGATGAAGCAACCTCTTAAAGGAAACACTGGATTTATGTCAAAGAGGGGTTAATGAAATGTCCAGCTCAGGAAGCTGAACACCAAGATCAAAGGGATTTCATGTTTTAAAAAGGTACCGCAGATGTTACTGAAATTAAGAGACAGAACATGGGCTGAAGAATGGATACTGTGTAAGGTATATTAAACAGATATCACCATGACTATTTGTCCTGTAGAAACGTAAGTTCTCAAGGATTCGGAATTATGCTTCCAAAATGTAATAGTGCAGTATTATGTGATTACATTTAATGGTGATTACAGCTATTTAACAGTCATCACAACATCTCATTCCAGCACAGCCCTGGCCCTTATTTATTTTCGTCTGAAGTCTGAGATGGTCAGTCCTAGGGATATTCCATTTACTTTGAGATTTTACATGTGTTGCCCTATTATAAATTTGGCTTGTTTTTAAAGCAGGAGATGGAGATACCAGTAAGAGTTTCTGCTTGCATTGAGATTTGTGGACTGCATGGGGGTGGGAAGATATTTATACAAACTAACCACAATAAATATAGACAGTATCTTTATATGTCTTTACAACACAGCGTGCTTATCAAAAGGTATTGATGTTGTGGTGTGTGTGTGTTTTAATGATCAACAGCTACTAAGATCTTGACATTATAACCAGAAATTATGGTTTCTGGTTATGACCATTATGTCCCAATAATTTTTGATGTGTTTCTTACTGTTTTTAAATTGTATTTATACTAGCTTAGCTATCTTGTAAGCCACGTTTTGAGAGCTTTTTCGCCTTGAAAAGTGGGGCATTGGATGTTTTTAACAGAGCAAAGGATTTTCAACGATTGCTCTATAAAAGCAAAGTTTGGTACAAACGTTCGGGATTAATGGCTTTATATTTTCTCTTGTAAGCCTCTATACAGGAACAATGGGTCTTTTTGTTCAAGGTTTTCTTACTTAAGCTACAAAAGTAATTGTATCTCTTAATTCACTACAGGTACCAGAGTAGAGGGATGCATCCTCTAATCAACTGAACTCACATCTGTGTTAAGAGTGCAGCTAGTAGTGGAATACCTAAGTCTTAGGTTTGGCAAGCTCAAGATATTGGCTCCGAAGCAAACTTATCTTAAGCAAGCTCACAGCCCATTGTCCGTTCTTCACTCCTTCAGCCCCATGAAGAGCCTCTCAGAGATTCGGAGGGCTTCCAGACAATGTGTGCAGAGGGGCTGCTGGAGGGGAATGAGGAATAGGAAAATTTTCTTCTACATGAACTTTTGTAGGGGCAACAGTGAGCTCTGCTTGGGCCCTGGCATTCACACACTAGGCTGTGGCAGGTTTGTGCACACATGTATCCACTTGACAGCAAGCATGCTGGCACTCAAAGCTTGGCAGTGGGGCTCTCTCAGTACCCATACCTGGCCACTGCTGGTCTGCAAAATTGGATCACAAGGAAGGTAAGAGCACACTAGCAAACAAACCCATCTCACAGCAGGAGAAAAGTAAAGGGGGGTGAGTCAGAAAATAAGTCCAACACACAGCCAGGGACCTCTGCCAACAGATATTTCTCAATTTCCGGTTTCCTCTTATAGATGACAGTGGAAAACTGGACCCCAAGAGGGTTGAGTGATCTCAGGTGAGCTTACTTTCTAAAGGGCAGGGTCCAGCTGAGAAGCCACTCATGATACTATGTTCAAATTCAGAAAGAAAGGCCCAGGCTAAAGATTTCCTCTGGCTGTTAGGAGTAAGGAGTGTTGGATTTTTCAACTTTCACATTCCAGAAACAAAGGGTTCTAAAAAGTTGTAACATGACTTGGGAATTCAAAAGATATCCGATTAAATTAATGAAGGAATTTGCAAAAATTATGCCCCCCCCCAAAAAAATGGTGCACCCAGCGTGTTAGAAACCAAGTGGCAGGATCAGGATCCAAGTGTGTGAAAGCATTAAGGATGATGCCTGTTATATATTCAGTGGACTGTGTTTGCCTGAGCTTGAGTCTTGACTAAGGATTCTGAACTCCTGTGTTCTAATTCGATATATGATATCCAATCACAGAACATTTCAGGATTTGGGCCTCTGGCATTGGCCCTTAAACTCTGAGTCATGATTCACAGCTTGGAAGTTTAGATAGTGGGAGTGGCCCAGGCCTTCAGAAATGTATATAAGCAGTTGCTTTGCCCCTGTTGTCCAGTTCAATAAAGGTTCTTGCTGTTATCACTGTGCCTTGCCTCATGGGAACCCACCTGTACTTCAATGCCTAAGGCACTGAATCCCACAACCTATGCTTTTCAATCCAGGGCTGCACTGAAGCCATTGGCAAAGCTCCCAGTGACTTTAATAAGAGACAGGATTTCATTCCAGCTCTTTTTCTTCACCCATTTATGTCCAACTACCTTGTTATGTGCGATTTATAATGCCAGAGATTTTCATATAGGCAAGCTATGCAATTTCCTCTGGTGTCAAGCACACCAATTAGGAAATCCCTTATTGGACCCCTAAGACACTTTGAAGACTGGCATTTATTTGAAAAAGAAAAAGAAAGAAAGAAAGAAAGAAAGAAAGAAAGAAAGAAAGAAGGGAAATTGAATACAGTAAGGACAGTTGACTAATAAGATACAGCTAAAGCAATGTTGAACAAAACTCCATCGACAAAATGTCTCTTCCTTATTTCATCTTCATTTTCAGCATGTACACAATAATTCAGATGGTTATTTTATGTAGATCAGTCCCTTTAAAAAAAGTTCTGTAATCTGCCAAGTTATTAAATATAATGGGATTTGCTGCAGCAAATTATAGCATTATGAAGAAAAGCACAGGCAGTAAATCATATTATAAGCAAGGAGATGGGTTTGTTTATTTATTAATCTGCCACTGGCAAGGGCAAAGGGCTTGGATTTAACAAATTCCGATTTGCTACAATATGTGGGGGAAGGAGGGCAAATGCTTGTTAAGACCTTCTTTGGACCGCAAGCATATAATTTGATGCGAGCGAGCAACAGCAAAGAAGAGGGAATCATACATTTGCAAACATGTATATATTTGTTGAGACTCATCACACGCCAATCAACCGGCATCTCTCTGCTCGGATATATATTTTTTTCCAGTTATCTGTACTGCTAAAAATCAAACTCATTTTCATTAAGGAACAGATTCTCGGTGCTATTGCTTGCTGTCCCATTACCACTGAAGTATTAAAAAATCAGTGCACTAGAAGAAGAAAAGATTTACAACCTTGGGAAATGAATCAAATGTGGGTTATTACAATGTCAAATTGAAGAAGCACTGCAGACAGATGAAGGTGGGTTTTGATGTTTTTGAAGCACTGTTCACTGAAGTGAAATAGAAGCAGCCTGAGAAGAGGGGGGTGGGTGGAGGAAAACACACCAGAGTCTTCAAATTCGAAGCCAGAGTCATTAGCAACTTTGTTGCATTTCCTCCTACCTACCCCATGATGTTGGGACACAACATCTGCCAATGAGCAAATGAGATGAGCAAATGAGTTGGTGGGGGGAGAGAAATATCCCATCATCTGGAACACGAGCGGAGGGGTGGGATGGGGAGAATGAGTTTTCCTAACACTCCCCATTCGCAGCCAAAGAATCACATCCCAAACTGAATAGAAAGTGACAGTCAATTTGGCAGCTTCTAGTGTGAGGAACCCCAGAGAATGAAGCAGCACTGGTAGCATCAGACGTATAATTCAACTCCTGTCAGGGCGGAATTCACTTTGTTGACAAGTCATGAGCAGCCTGGGCTTTTGGCATAGGATGCAATTTACATTTGCCTGTTTTTGCCATTATTCTCCAACAAAGAGTTGCGCCTCGCAAAGCCATTTGCGGCATTAGCCTAATGCATCTGAAAAGCATCCTTCCAAATCACATGGGGAGAAAGCGCAGGATGCTGAAATGAAAGGATTTTCTTGCCACCTACAAACACCTGGGATTTCATATAGTGCCGGGAGAAAGGAAAGGTGGAGGCCAATTTTAGCACATTACCGTGGTTTGCAAATGCAACACTAGAAGAATTCCTCTAAGACATAAAAGTGTCTCATGTAAACAAGGGCACATTCCTGTAGCTTGGGGCAAGAAAGAATGCCCGGATATTGGGAATCTTTTCCAATTAAGGATGGGGGACAAGTTTAGTTCAGTTTTTGCACCTCTCTGAATTTTTCAGTTATGTGTACAAAAATGCATATACTAAGATAAAGTATTCCTAAAAGTGCATATATTTGGTTCTATCCACACTTAATTGGAGATAGAGACAAAGTTACATTTGCTAAACCTACAAGCTTATTCAGTCATCTGCTGTGAGCCTGAGCATTTCTTGACATGGAAGCAAGTTCTACTGAAATCAAAGCAAATGTATTTTGAAACAGAGGGTGGCAGTTGTTATTGCTTCGTTACAAGCAAAAAAATGCTTTAGGAATTCAATTGCTACCACTGTCTTGCTAACATTTATAGGGTACTAACTTTGTACACAATAAAAGGCAGAGATCTCCCAACTGAGGGCGTTCTAATCCTTGGTCAGTAATGAAAGATTATTAAAATGAAAGTTGTATTACTGCAGTCAGTTAATAAACTATTTTGCCAGAGGACAAATCTGGGGAGGGGCGAGGTTGGGCGGAAGAAAAGCATCATGTACTGAGAGAAATCTGTGAGGAAATGCAAGGAGGAGGCCTCAAAGGCAACATTCTGGCAAATTGGAGGCGGGTAATGCAATAGCCAGAAGTCTCTCCTGCATTCAGGGTTCTACAGCCTTGTACAGTCATCAGCTTTGTACTTTTGGTTAATTGCGACATTAGCAGAATGAGGCACAGCATTTCTGGTGGAGAAAAGGAGCTGTTAACCTATGAGTCATTTCTGAGTGGGTTTCGCCTGAGATGCTAATGTCAGAACATGGCAAGGGGAATTCGTGTCATTTATATTCAGCCCTACATGAACCTCAACTTAACACATGAACCCTTCCTATTTTCCTTGTTCTCTTCTCAGTCACTTGACAACAGCACAAACATCTTGGGACACAACTATGAGGAAAGCAACATAGTGGGAAACAAATGTCTGATATTGAGGGTTATGCCATGGTCTCTGTATATTTCACCTGTATCTCGTAAGGAGGGAGCACTGCTTCTTTAGTTTCTGACACAACTCTTCTTCAGCTTCCTGCCCTCTGCTCTTTGAGAGTCTGAATTATGCTCCCGATTACCCACTGTCCCTGCCGTTACAGCCAATTGAAACCTAAATGTGATATTACAGGGGCTCCAGCTATTATCTCATCTCTGTAGCCACCCACCTGCCATCTCTGTCCTCATATCCACTGAGGCGACACTAATAAAACTTTAGTGTTACACTAGGAGCAGTGGTCATGCCACCAGGGAGGGGTGACATTTCCCTAAATAGTATGCATAGTCACTCTTTGCCTATATAGGACAATCAAGTTAGTCTCTATACCAAAATTAAAATTAAAAAAAACCACAGACCCAAATATAACATTTTAAAAATGGCACCATTCAGAAACTAGTGGGAGAACATATCAGTCTCTTTGGATGCTTCACTTCCAACCTGAGAGTTACCATTCTTCAACAAAGAAACTTCAAAAAGAGACCCCGGTACAAAGTTGTTGAGTATCGTCAAGTTTTATTTTACTCACTTAGGCCTGAATCAAGATAGAATCATAGAATCATAGAATCATAGAGTTGGAAGAGACCACAAGGGCCATCGAGTCCAACCCCCTGCCAAGCAGGAAACACCATCAGAGCACTCCTGGCATATGGTTGTCAAGCCTCTGCTTAAAGACCTCCAAAGCAGGAGACTCCACCACACTCCTTGGCAGCAAATTCCACTGTCGAACAGCTCTTACTGTCAGGAAGTTCTTCCTAATGTTTAGGTGGAATCTTCTTTCTTGTAGTTTGGATCCATTGCTCCGTGTCCGCTTCTCTGGAGCAGCAGAAAACAACCTTTCTCCCTCCTCTATGTGACATCCTTTTATATATTTGAACATGGCTATCATATCACCCCTTAACCTCTTCTTCTCCAGGCTAAACATGCCCAGCTCCCTTAGCCGTTCCTCATAAGGCATCGTTTCCAGGCCTTTGACCATTTTGGTTGCCCTCCTCTGGACACGTTCCAGTTTGTCAGTGTCCTTCTTGAACTGTGGTGCCCAGAACTGGACACAGTACTCCAGGTGAGGTCTGACCAGAGCAGAATACAGTGGCACTATTACTTCCCTTGATCTAGATGCTATACTCCTATTGATGCAGCCCAGAATTGCATTGGCTTTTTTAGCTGCCGCGTCACACTGTTGGTTCATGTCAAGTTTGTGGTCAACCAAGACTCCTAGATCCTTTTCACATGTACTGCTCTCAAGCCAGGTGTCACCCATCTTGTATTTGTGCCTCTTATCTTTTTTGCCCAAGTGCAATACTTTACATTTCTCCCTGTTAAAATTCATCTTGTTTGTTTTGGCCCAGTTCTCTAATCTGTCAAGGTCGTTTTGAAGTGTGATCCTGTCCTCTGGGGTGTTAGCCACCCCTCCCAGTTTGGTGTCATCTGCAAATTTGATCAGGATGCCCTTGAGTCCAGCATCCAAGTCGTTGATAAAGATGTTGAATAAGACCGGGCCCAAGACAGAACCCTGTGGCACCCCACTAGTCACTCTTCTCCAGGATGAAGAGGAACCATTGATGAGCACCCTTTGGGTTCGGTCAGTCAGCCAGTTACAAATCCACTGAGTGGTAGCATAGTCAAGACCGCATTTTACCAGCTTCTTTACAAGAATATCATGGGGCACCTTGTCAAATGCCTTGCTGAAATCAAGGTAGGCTACATCCACTGCGTTCCCTTCATCTACCAGGCTTGTAATTCTGTCAAAAAATGAGATCAGGTTAGTCTGACATGACTTATTTTTCAGAAATCCATGCTGACTATTGGTGATCACAGCATTCCTTTCTAGGTGCTCACAGACTGTTTGCTTAATGATCTGCTCCAGAATCTTCCCTGGTATTGATGTCAGACTGACTGGGCGGTAATTATTTGGGTCCTCTCTTTTCCCCTTTTTGAAAATAGGGACAACATTTGCCCTCCTCCAGTCTGCCGGGACTTCGCTTGTTCTCCAGGAATTCTCAAAGATGACTGCCAGTGGTTCTGAAATCACATCTGCCAGTTCTCTTAATACTCTTGGATGCAGTTCATCTGGCCCTGGAGACTTGAATACATCTAGACTAGCCAAGTATTCTTGTACTATCTCCTTAGTTATTCTGGGCTGTGTTTCCTCTGCTGAATCCTTTGCTCCAAATTCTTCAGGTCGGGCATTGTTTTCTTTATCGGAGAAGACTGAGGCAAAGAAGGCATTGAGGAGTTCAGCCCTTTCTGTGTCCCCTGTTTGCATTTCACCATCTTCTCCTCTGAGTGACCCCACTGTTTCTTTGTTCTTCCTTTTGCTACGAACATACCCATAAAAGCCTTTTTTGTTGCTTTTAACCTCTCTAGCAAGCCTGAGTTCATTCTGTGCTTTAGCTTTTCTGACTTTGTGTCTACACGTGCTGGCTATTTGTTTGAATTCCTCTTTGGTGGTTTCCCCCCTTTTCCATTTTTTGTACACATCCTTTTTTAATCTTAACTCAGTTAAAAGTTCTTTAGATAGCCACCCTGGCTTCTTTAGGCACCTTCCATGTTTCCGTCTCATTGGTATTGCCTGAAGTTGTGCTTTTACTATCTCCCTCTTAACAAACTCCCAGCCATCATGAACTCCCTTTCCTTTTAGTATTACTGTCCATGGGATCTCACACAGCACTTCCCTAAGTTTTATGAAGTCGGCTTTCTTAAAGTCAATAAATTGAGTCCTACTATGCTTGGCTGCTCCTTTCCGCTGTATAGTAAACTTCAGAAGAGCATGATCACTTGCGCCTAATGATCCTTCCACTTCTACCCCACTAACCAGGTCATCAACATTGGTTAGGACCAGATCTAAAATGGCTGTTCCTCTTGTTGCTTCTCCCACTTTCTGGACAATGAAGTTGTCTGCAAGGCCAGTGAGGAATCTGTTTGACCTTATGCTCTTGGCTGAGTTTGACATCCAACAAATATCCGGGTAATTGAAGTCCCCCATTACTACTATCTCCCTTCCTTTTGCATGCTTGGCCATCTGTTCCAGGAAGGCATCATCTATGTCCTCCGTTTGGCTTGGGGATCTATAGTAAACTCCCACAACGAGGTCACTGTTATTCTTCTCTCCCTTAATTTTGACCCAAATGCTCTCACTTTGGCTTTGAGGTTCTAAATCTTGGATCTCTTCACAGGTATACACATCCCTGACATATAACGCCACTCCTCCTCCTTTCTTGTCTGGTCTGTTTCTCTGAAATAGATTGTATCCCTCCATTATTACATTCCAATCGTGGGACTTATCCCACCAGGTTTCAGTGATTCCTATTATGTCATATTTAGTTTGCTGTACCAAGAGCTCAAGCTCATCTTGTTTATTTCCCACGCTTTGCGCATTAGTGTACAGACATTGAAGTCCATTAATCATTCCCCCGTGTCTCTTATTTAAGGATTTTTTCCTCCCACCACTAGGTCTGCGTGCTGTTTGCTCCATTCGGTCTACGACATTTGGATGATCATCTTCATCAATTGATAGACTCCTACCTTCATATGGCTTCATATGCCAACACAGGTGTAAACCATAATATCAAAGCTCTTTTCTTACAAAGTGCTATAATGACCACTTTTGCTATTTGTCACTATGCTTATCTTGTATAAATGCGTGTTTTGTATAAAATTATCACTGGCTATAGCTCTTGGCCCCACTGCTTATATTTCCCTCGCCCCACATATACACAGAGGCGTACACCTGTATATCTGCCAACGAAGGATAGCACTTCATGGCATCTGATGAAGTAGACTAGTCCACAAAAGCTTATGCTGCAATAAATCTGGTGGACTTTAATGGACCACAAGGCTCTGTGGCTTTAACGCAGCCCGAGATTTATTTCTGTGCTCGTTTCAAACCTTTTAATGTAAGGTAAGCCCACAAACTCTCGGCAACCAATATAAAGCACCAGCTGTGTTGAATAATTTTCCTTCACCAGGGCCATGTGTCTCCTTACACCTAATTGATGGATGTTTACGCGTTCAAGAATTAGTGACTTGCCTTTATGCCTAAACTTATACGCAGCACAGAAGGAGAGCAGCACTTTAATATATCAAACTCCCAAAGAAGGAGGGGAGATCCTTTAGTGTATTACAGGGGAGAGCAAACCCAACAAATTGAAAATGTTGGTCAGGCTTATAAAGCATTGGCCTTGAATCCTTGAGAACATTTCCACATCATTTAGCATTCAAAGGAAATAACCTGTTGCTTCATCATGGGCCCACTGCAGTGAGTTACATGGCACAACCCTGCGCATGGTTACTCACATAGGTAATTCCTATGTCCAAAGTGCCTTACTCCACAGGAAGGAACATCGGAAACTGTCTTATACTGAATCAGTATCTTCTACTGACAAGCAACAGCCTTCCGTAGAGATGGCAGAGAACCTTTTGCAGGCAATGTTGTTATTCTACCACTAAGCTATGGCTCTTTCTCCATTTCCTTCTTCCAACTAAGTATATCCTAAATACTATTTCCCTACAGCCTAGACATCTACAACCATGGCCAAGACATTCACATGTCTTCACTAGGTTTCCAAGCACACAAGACCCCTTTTTTCTGTTTACCACCAACTCTTGGATCTCAGCCTGGGATTGCCAGATCACAGTCTTGCCCTACACATCTCCTTTTAACAGCAGCTTGAAGCGCAACCATTATAGCGGGTGACAATGTTTAACTCTGAAAAGCTTCAGCAGTTGATTTCACATATCAGGACCCCCTCCTAAAAGCACGGGGGAAGTTCAGGGGTACATGGGCAATGTACATACCTCTACATCACTTCTTCCCTCCTCCTGCAGCTGCTTTAGAAAGCAGGTACCCAATTTCATCCCCACAGAAAGTCATAGAGTGAGAAGCCTGGCAGAGAATCAGGGCAAAATAGTGGTTTCATATTCTCCTGCTACTTCAGAACATTCAAGGTCAGCAGAGAATCAGGGCAAAATAGTGGTTTCATATTCTCCTGCTACTTCAGAACATTCAAGGGACAGACAATATTTCTGGGTGGCAATCTAGCCACTGAAGTCAGCCTGCCACAAATTATCTGCCTTCCACTGCTTTTATTCTTTTTCTACTGTCCTAGCTGTTAACCTGTTGTATCCCTTGGACCCTTTATCTCTCCCGCCCCCAACATTTCTACCAGCATTCAACCACAACTACTTGGCTGCCATATGGGCATAGTCCCAGCTACAACTTCTCCAACCTTCTCTTGATCAATATGACCTATTGCTAGGTCCTCAATCCTTGTTAACAGGCACTTTTTAATTGGCCCTTCCTGAGCATCTGACTTAGTGGGATAGATTTCTTTCCCCCCTCACTCTAGAGCCCTCCAAAAAATGGAATAGTTAAATGCAGACAACTGAAATAAGAACCTTGCAGCTGACCTACTAAGTGCTAGCTCTGAGCTTGAAGTGCAGGATTAAAAAGAATGCTGTAGTTTGGCCAAACTTTAGCAAAGAAAGTTTCTTTTTTTAACCACAAGTCGACATATAAGAGACATCCCAAAAAATTCCAAGATTGGTAACAGATGAAGGTTGCAATCCTCTGGATGCCTCTGTTTATATGTACGGGATCAGGCTTACAAATATGTAGACTTAAGTTTTAATACCTTTTAGTAACAACAACTGGGTAGTTGAAGACAAGTTGAAGGAAGACATCTGTTATGTCTCCACTACATGTCTTTGGGTGAAACTGAAATTGTGAGCCACATTAGTCACTGTGAGGCTAACAATGATATGGTAGCTATTTTAGCTGGGTTAACAAAGTAGGGGAGCCAAATGCAAAAGAGTGTAGGGCCCTTGTATCTTTAACTGTTGTATTGAAAAGGCAATTTCAGCTAGTGCAATTGGCGTTACAAGCTGCATCCTACTAGAATTATCCTGTTCTTCTAACAATTAAAAATGCAAGATGCCTGTTCTCGTTTGCATCTTGCCATTCTAAGTACAAGGGTACAATGCACTGTGTACATGTTTTAAATGTACAAGTCCAGCATCAATTGTCTAGCTGTTTTAGTCCTCTGTTCTACAGGAAGGACTGTCACACAGCTGGACCACGGCAATATAGCAGAGTCCATTCTTTAAGGAGGCTTATGGAAGGTCAGCATGGCACCTATTGGTTGGAGCACTATAGTTCTACAGTCTTCCACAGGCAATGCACCCTTTCTCTAACCTTACAGAAAATCCCTTCAAAAGCATTTTGTTAGGAAACATGCCTTAAATTTGCACATTACTTCCATTAGCTCATCACAGCTCCACTGCCTGCTCCAATACAAGTTTTGTAGCATAGTATGGGTGTGCGTGCATGCGTGCGTGCATGCACGTGTGCACACACACACACACACACACACACACAGAGAGAGAGAGAGAGAGAGAGAGAGAGAGAGAGAGAGAGAGAGAGAGATTGGGTTTACTTTGGGCTCATCCATGCTTCTACATATGCCACTGCTTTCCCCTGGGGAAACCCACTGAATTAGAACAAACCTCAACTGTTTTTTTCTTTTCTTTTACATGCTCTTTAGGCACAGGACAAGCAGAAGTGTGAATGAGCTCTAAGCCTTGGTTCTTTAAAAACACAGCAACCTCGGGGGGGGGGTCATGATCCGCCCATGTTGTCTACCAGCTGGCCTTCTTCACAATCCCTTCCCTACTATTTGCATGAAGAAGTGTTGTTTTCAGCATAGGACGGGGACATCTGGAACAGGAGAACAGTTCAATGGAAAGGGTTAAACTATGGGCAATGGATCTAATCTAGAATGGGTTCCCCCCTTAGCCTGCCTTGTTTCTTCAGATGTATGTCATGTCCTAAACATGCTATTTAAATGCACTGCTGACATAATGTGTCATTTAACCTGAGTGAGACATGGCTCAGCTATGTGGACCCTCATGTCCCAGGATTATGGGTGAGTTAATGACATGGAGAGAGTGGTGTTTTTGCTTCCCCCCTTTCTTTTACTGCCTTTAAACTCCTGAGTGCTTTTACCGAGGAGTAACACTCTTAATCCAAACCCTTTCTACAAACTGGACTAGATTAGCATCAGGGTCCCTTCCAATGATACAATTCTACGATGCTGTAAGTTTCAGTGAGATTTATTTCCAAATAGACATGCACTGGATTGCACCTGAGGGGCAAGTGAGGTACTGCACACAGATTTATAATTCCAAAAACGTTATGCGTGGGGTTGAAGAGAGGGCTTTGAGTGTCTCCACAGCAGAAGTAGCCAATAAGGTGGAAGCCAAGGATGTAGGAAAAGGAGGAGGAAGGAGGAAATGAAGCTGCCAAAGGATGAGTTTACAGCTATGAAAAGAATAGAAGCTAGTGGGTAAGAGAAGGGATGATAAGGGAATCAGGGAAGAAGAGAAGGGTTGGGAAGGAAGGAAGGAAGGAAGTTGCTAAATCTAGTGTATTAGTTAAATCAGGCTTCCTCAAACTCGGCCCTCCAGATGTTTCTAGCCTACAACTCCCACAATCCCTAGCTAGCAGGACCAGTGTCAGGGATGATGGGAATTGTAGTCTCAAACCATCTGGAGGGCTGAGTTTGAGGAAGCCTGAGTTAAATCTTATTTAATTGCATGAATTTGAGTTAAGCCTGCACAGATTTGCATCTGGATAGGAATACCTTTTAAAGTTAAGTTGAGTTGGGACATGGGTGGCGCTGTGGTCTAAACCACTGAGCCTCTTGGGCTTGCCAACTGGAAGGCTGGTGGTTCGAATCCCCATGATGGAATGAGCTCCCGTTGCTCTGCCCCAGCTCCTGCCAACCTAGCAGTTCGAAAGCACACAGTGCAAGTAGATAAACAAGGTACTGCTGTGGCGGAAAGGTAACCGGCATTTCTGTGCGCTCTGGTTTCCTTCAAGGTGTCCCGTTGCGCCAGAAGTGGTTTAGTCATGCTGGCCACATGACCTGGAAAGCTGTCTGTGGACAAACGCTGGCTCCCTCGGCCTGAAAGCAAGATGAGCACCGCAACCCCATAGTAGCCTTTGACTGGACTTAACCATCCAGAGGTCCTTTACCTTTACCTTTGAAGGAAAAATGTATACTTGTCTCCTTTCGATGAAAGAAAGGACTCCTTCACATAGTGCATAGTTGAACAATGGAATTCACTTCCACCAGATGAAGTGATGACCACCAACTTAAATGGCTTTAAAAGAAGATTAGGCAAATTCATGGAGGATAAGGTTAACCATGGCTACTAGCTAAGTTCTACCTTTAGTGTTGGAGACAGATACTTGGGAGAAGTGCTGTTACACTCAAATCCTGGTTGTGGTTTTCCCATAGACATCTGCTTGCCACAGTGAGAACAGAATGCCAGACTAGATGAGCCTTTGGTCTGATCCAGCAGAAATATAACATTCTTCTGTTAGGTGATGCATGCATGTACTACTGCAGGCATAATTTTACAAAGGGCATTTCCTCATGTCTAAGTGAGGAGGTGGAAGCCACCTACCATTAGTGAAAATTATTTGAATTATTCTTCATGCAAGAATTTACAATCTGCTGCACTTTACTCATCCATTAAAATATTTTAATAGATTAATCTAACCGATGAGTTAGCTAAGCGCAGATGTCCTAGTTTGCAGCCATGTTTCAGTACACGCTCCCATAAACAGACATCTTGCTAATGGTAAATATTTTGTAAAAAGGAAACAAAAGTATAGGTAGCTTAAGGTCATTTATTACATTAAATGTCTAATGATAACAATGCTTTGAGAATGACATCCTTAACCTGATGTTTTTATTCATTTATGTAATTTTAAGTAAGTGTAGTCTTAATGTAGCAGAGGCGGCGATTGTAATTCACTCTTTTAAGCATAAAATATATGACACAATCTAGATGTGCAATTGCTTACTCCAGCTTTGGCTACTATTCTATGAAGCAGTTTTAGAATACATACTGAACTATAATAAAAACAAGCACCAATTTCTCATTAAAAAGCTTCCCCCAGAACTTTAGAGAAATGTCTCCATCCAGTGGTCAGCATATAAAATTCTCTTTCTGTATTTCTCCCCACTTATCTAAATGTGAAATACTTTCGCAGATAAAACTCTGCAGCTAAATCAGTGCATCTTTCGCTGAATATGTCTATTGTAAAAAAATACATTACTAAAATTCATTGTCTGACTACACTATGGGAATGAGTATTTCATGATATCTTAATATCATTCCAATCCTCGCCATAAGGAAGGACAATCAAACTCTTCACTTTCAGAGACAAGCTATGAGTGATGTGCTACAGCTGCCCATGCAAGCAGAGTTTACTGTGGGATGCTTTCAAATGAATGATTTCCCTGTTTGTGTATCTGAAGTGGTATATGGTATCCTGCTTCCTAATGAATATTTGCTGGTTTAGATTTAAATTGCTGTTTATGAGCTGAGCTGAAATACCTTTCCCTTTTGGCTAGGCTCATAAATAAGCTCATAGATTCAGGCAGGTAGCCGTGTTGGACTGATGCAGTTGGAAAAAAAAGATAGCTGAAGAAGTGTGCATGCACACGAAAGCTTATACCCAGAACAAACTTCATTGGTCTCTAAGGTGCTACAGGACAATTTTTTAATTTTTCAAATAAGCTCCTGTCGTTCTTCTGTTTCCCCCACTTCCCTGAAACTTGCCTTTGAAGAATAGTCATATGTGAAGGGAATAATTTCTTTTTGTGCTTTTGCTAGACCCCAAAGCCTTGACAACAATAAGTTTACATCACAAAGATCTTTGGGATTTAGTCTGTCAGGGTTTCTGATTCTCTCACCATAAAGACCCAGTGCTGAGACCTTCTTTGATGCAAGCCTTCGGGATCTGTTGAAGGTGTAAGGAACACCCTTCATCAACAACCTGGGCATGAGGACAAGTTTTGGGAGGAGGGGGGAAACTGGGTGCTGAGAAGGCTATGTACAGTGGAGAGATGTGTCAGCAGAATATGGAAATACAGATGAAACAAAAAAATAGAATATCGTGGAAAAGTTCATTTATTTCAGTAATTCAACTTAAAAGGTGAAACCAATATATGAGATAGACTCATGACATGCAAAGCGAGATATGTCAAGCCTTTATTTGCTATAATTGTGATGATCATGGTGTACAGCTGATAAAACCCCAAATTAACAATCTCAGAAAATTAGAATATTGTGAATATTCTATCTCATATATTAGTTTCACCTTTTAAGTTGAATTACTGAAATGAATGAACTTTTCCACGATATTCTAATTTTTCAAGTTTCACCTGTATGGTTTGTTCCTTCTCTACAATTCTATGAATTCATCAGCAATGGACTATGACTGAGATTTCAAAGAATCTTTTTTAAAAACAAACGAACAAACCCTGTGGAAATGAGCCCATCTCCATGTTGAGAATAGGTAGGAATTTCCATGGATTTCCATGGAGAATCAGGAAGCATTAGTGATTTAGCTCAGGGATGAGTAACTTGTAGCTCCTAGATGCTGGACTCCCAACTTTCTGAACTAGCGAGGCCAATGGTCAGTGATAGTACGACTGCAGTGCGGCAAACCTGGAAGGTATCAGGGTCTGGCTGGATGAGGAGGAGTGCGAGGAGCCTCCTGCCTGGAAGCCCCCCAAGGAAGACAAGAACTTAGACGCTGGGTCCTGGTGGTGGGACAATGCAGAAGGGTCAAGCTAAGTGGTGCTGGAAGCAGGAAGGCAGAGCTATCAAAAGGAAGTTAGAGGAAGAAGTCTCTCGCAGAACAGGGCTGGAGGCTGAGCATCTCAGTGTGAGCACAGACGCAGACCGGGAGGAATCAGAGGGTACACCTGCCATCACACAGCAGGGCAGTCTCAGTTTTGCTGGCTCTCCTATACTTACAACCAGCTCTAGGAGAGTCCTACATGTTGCTGAGCAATGGGCCGGACAGACCCAGAGAAGGAGCTCATCCCCATGTCAGTCTATGACTGTTGGTGAGGGCTTGAGAGTGAAAGGCTAGAGGGGAAAGGTAGGACCACAGTGTTACGGTCTGGTTCACGGGCGATCAAAGTCCCGGCAGCGGACGTCAGGACCAGGGGAAAGATTGCGGGGTGGGAGCAGGAACGGGGGTCCAGAAGGCAGGAGTCAGGAAGCAAGGAGTCAAGAAGTCAAGGGTCCGAGGATCAAAAAGCAGGGAGTCAAGAAGCCGAGGTTCAAGGATCAGGAAGCAAGAAGTCAAACGCAGCAAGGCAGGAAGCGTGTTGCTGTGGCAAAGAGCCAAAGGGAAATGCTGACCTTCCCAACTCTTGCCACCAGGTGCTGTGAGTTACCAAGCGACCTCACCTCAGAACAAACTTAGGAAGGCCCCAGTCCTGCAAAGTCCTACTGGTCACTGGGCCTGGCTCCTGCACATACACTTGACACAAAGCTCATAGAATCATAGATTTTTAGAGTTGGAAAGGGCAGTGAGGATCATGCGGCAGTGATAATGGCAGCTTATATCCATATTATGATAAAATTATAAAAGTTTATAAAAGTATTTGTTATCTTGTGGGTGAACATATCAGACAACTCAGCGATTCTTCAAACAGCTCTTGTTTATTCACAGGCCAGAACAGAATTGAAGGGTTCAGCCAGCCTGCTTATATAGAGCTCCACTACAACGCAACTGTAACCATTTTCTGTAACTATCCAATCACTGAATGTCACTTTCAATCCCCTATTTGCATATGTAGACCTGAGTGAAAACTATCTACAGTATCCCCCTGCTGGCCCAGGGTGAGAACTTCAGTACATAACAGTATTAAATTACCAGTTAGTGGTTTTTATTATTATTACTTTCACCACTGGTGTTCTGTCGAAAATGCTTTGACTAATTGCAACTGTACAAACAAATAATACTAATCTATTGCTTTTCCAGAAAAGGCTATTGAGCGCTCACATTTAGTTTTCTAAATTAATGTATTTACAATAGCGGGAAAAACAATACCCTGCAGGTGTGTAGCATTTGTAAAGAAGATTTGTTGGAAGGAGATACAAGCACATTAATGACTTGTACATTAATTGAACACGCTGCCGGAGCATTTCAGCCACTAACCCATTTAAATTAACTGAAGACTCTCTGGAAGCTGAAATATATTTAACAAAGCTATTGATTCAATTCAAAGTATTGCAGCTCATCTCAAAATTTCTCTCTTGCTCAATATGTTTAAAGATGCAAAAAGATACAGAACTTAAACAATGCTTTCTGTTTGTTTGTTTGTTTGTTTGTTTGTTCCAAAAGGCCCATTTCAAAGGTCACTCAAAAATGTAGTAAAAGATTATTGAGTGTAGATTTTATTCCGTGTACAGTGGTACCTCGGGTTAAAAACTTAATTCATTCTGGAGGTCCGTTCTTAACCTGAAATTGTTCTTAACCTGAGGTACTCTTCTGGGTTAGCGGAGTCTGTAACCTGAAGCGTCTGTAACCTGAAGCTTCTGTAACCTGAGGTACCACTGTATTTAAATAAATCTTGTTTGCAGCACATATTTTGGGCAAATAAAATGTTAGGAAGAGAAGATTTAAGAACTTGGCATAAGAGTTCGAATGAATGCTTCTAATTTGGAATCTGGATTGTTTATTTACAGGGTCCATAGCATATGCTTTGCAAGCAAATTGTCTTAGTACAAGACAATTTAATATGTGACACAGGGGAAGGCAATGTCTCTGGCATTATTTAAATATACTGTTGTATTGGGAAATTAAACAGCCATAGTCATATCCCAGTTATTGTGTAAGTCTACAGGTGTGCCACTCAGGAGAGGGGAGCATACAAAAGGACCAACACTGCCCCCAAACTATTTCCCAGGAGGGATTCAAGTGCATGCCATCAACTTATATAGGTATAGGTAACCCTGACTATTAGGTCCAGTCACGGACGACTCTGCTGTTGCACGCACATCTCGCTCTATAGGCCGAGGGAGCAGGCGTTTGTCCACAGACAGCTTCCATGTCATGTGGCCAGCATGACTAAGCTGCTTCTGGCGAACCAGAGCAGGACACCTTCCCGCCGGAGTGGTACCTATTTATCTACTTGCATTTGATATGCTTTCAAACTGCTAGGTGGGCAGGAGCTGTGACCAAGCAATGGGAGCTCACCCTGTTGCGGGGATTCGAACCGCCGGCCTTCTGATCAGCAAGCCCTAGGCTCTGTTGTTTAGACCACAGTGCCCCCCGTGTCCTTAGGTTTGTGCAATTAAAGGACAGTGTCACCCTAGTGCAAGAAACTTGCTTAAAATAAATAAATAAATCAAACCCTTTCTGGTTAGGAAAGTAATGGGGAAATGTATTGGAAAGTGTGGAGTGAACAAACAAACCATGAGAAGCACCTCTCAAGCATATTGGGATTGCTGTCCGTTGTCATATAACCTCCCCACCAACAATTCAGAATAAATGCTGAAGTAAAGCATTTGTGTATAATCTTTGCGCAAGCGGATCAGGACGGATCTTCAGTTTACAGGCTGTCTGGAGGAGCCCCAAAATAGTGTTAAGAGATGGAAGTAATATCTGCTGGGCTTCTCAGATTTGTCCCAGATTTAGGATTACAGCAGCAATCTCTGGCAACCCTCCCAGTGATTGTTCCCCACAGTGAGCCCACTTGGTTAAACATGACATTGAATCTTCTTTTCATGAAGACAAAATTTTGCCACATTTTTACATCTGATCAGAAATCTGAGGAGACAGACATTAAAGCTTTCCACCAGGACAATGTATGGCCACCTTATCTAGTGGTTAGATGTCCATTATAGCTTGGAAATTGGCTGTTGTATTCTGTCTTTGAGTTCACATTGACCAAGGACTGCAGAGGGTGGAACAGATGAAATCTCTGTCAGGAACTGCGAATGTAACATCCAGCAGATGTTTTGGATGTCAACTCCCATCAGCCCCAGTCAGCATGACCAATGGTCAGGGATGATGGGAGTTGTAGTCCAACAATATTTGGAGGGAACCACATTGGCTACTCCTGATCTATGTGAATGCTAGATAAATTACACAGCAAATCTAACAATGGAATATGCAGTCATTAGTACCCTTTAGCTGCCAAGTAGGCCCAACCTTGCCATCACCCCCCACCAGCAGTTGTAAGACTGTGGCAATGTCTCTTTTCATGGTCAGAGGCTAAAGATAACCACCTCTCTACACAAAGCCACCTCAGATCTAAGTTATTCAGACACTGACTTGATGGATGGTATAGTAGAATCTTTTTGTAAGCACCCACGAAAGAAGCAAATGTCAGCTAGACTGAAAGGAGAAAAGTTCTGCACAGCCGAGGAACAGGGAAGGCTGCAATTATTAAATGACTGGAAAGAAGCTTTGCAGCCAAAATGAAAGGGTCTATGCAAATGAGGGGTTAATTAGGATGGAGTAGGAGACTTAATTTCATCCCAACTAACCATCTCAGGATTAATTTTCCTAGTGTGGGGGTGGGATTACTATGCAACGCAATATTACATCTACCCCAATTAAAATTACTCCTTGATGTGAACCTATTGCTGAGGGCTATGCCTTCCCTTGAAAATAACCTTATCATGGTACTATGTGAGTTCCAGCGGCTGGTTTATATTTCAGTTTCATTTCTTGTTTACTCATCAGTTAGAGAAATGTACAGTTTTGCTCCCAGAGGCTCAAATACTCAACAGCTTAATCAAGTTGAGAAATTACTCCAGTGAAGTAATTCATACAGCACTCTAATTCAGAAACTGTATCACAATTGTATTTTCAGTACTGCAGTAAGTGTTTGCATTTTAAAGATAAAAGGAATCAAGATTAGAGCCTTAAAGTTCAAGAGCATTTTAAACAATGGGAAATATACATGGCCTGCAGGCCTTCACATCCTTGCCCTGCAATATTTCTTATTCTACTTGAACAGGTAAGAGTCCTCGAACCACTTATTACTAAAGCTGCAACAGGATGCAGGAAACTCCACAAATAGCAACTTGACTTAAAAAAAAAAAAGTTGGCTCCATTTATTTTACATTTACAACAGCTGCTGCATATCTTAAACCTCCTACTCAAGCATCTAAGAAGCAGATACAAACAGCACAATAGCAAGGGAAGAGAGGCTTAAATGGATTATTCCTCCTAAAAGTAAGTAAACAAATAAAACAAACCTAAACTTTGTTCGTCAGCTCCAGGAAATGAAGTTGGGAGAGACCTTTGGGAAACTGAGGTGTCAAAAGTTCCTTGGTGACCTTAAACCCAGACAATCACGTCCTTCTTTCAGATGGTCCAGAAGTCCAGGAATCCAATGATCATGGGGTTAGGAGTCAATACAAGCAGGGAACAGCAAAGTAGGACCAGGAACTACAAGAATTGTTACCTGCTGCTGTTACCTGACTGCTGCTGCAAGCTCTGCTTAAGAAGGCTGAAGCCAGCTGGTTCTCATCAGCACCTTCTCCTCTGTGTCCTTGGAACCTGATGAGCTGCAGGTGGAGTCACTCCCCCTTCAGGCTGCTGTTCAACAGGCAAAGCTGACTCCTGGCCCATGGCAACAGCAAGTATAGCTGTGCAAAAAGAACATTAGTAAAGGGGACGGAAGTGGTATCGTTATAATCAGGAAAACTAGCACAATATTCTCCATGTATGAATGAATGCACCCTAAGTTTGTGAATCATATTTTCTTTCAATTCAAACTGCCTGATGAATAATCTCAAGAACAGAGCCTTTTCCTAATCTTTTACTGACCTAAAATGCAAACTATTAGAACAAGTTAAAAGTGACCTTGTAGGCCATAGCTTCCAATCTACTGGCCACCCCAGCCTAGAATGAATACAGGAGTTTTTGAACATTTTCCTGACATTTATTTTTGGAGTACAGGTCCAATTTGTATTCCAAACCATTGACCGACTGAAGACAGTAATATGATACAACAACATAAACTGCAAGCAGTACTCAAAACCTTCACATTGGATACCAAAGGAAAATTGAAGTATTTGGTAAAATGCTGCTGGTCGTCTTTTATTTATTGAGACTTTCCTAGCGGGTGCTACATTTTTAATATTACTGTTGCCTCCCATTGCCACTAGGTGCTGATAGCAGACTGTACAGTAATAATTCAAGTTGGCAGAATTATCCATTTACTTGTTCTTCCAAGCATACTCATGTGATTAATTTATTTGTTTACTCTTCTGTCTCTTTATCCTGGCCATTCACACTTGAAATGTGTGTTTTCAGGGTCACCCAATTCCTGTGATTGTAATTTGTTTTTAATACTGACTTTTAAATTGTTGTATCCCTCCCTAGGACCTGCATGTGAAACACAGGTAATGAATTTATTCATAATAACTAGAATTAGAATATCAGTATTAGAATATGAGCCGCAGCCAACATGGCTATTAATCGGGGGGTGATGCTGTACTTCAGCAACATCTGGGGGGGGCAAAAATTAGCCACTCCTGATCTATATGCAGTAGCCCACACAAGTTATTTTGCCTTAGTTAATTTATATACTTCAGATATGGACCAATTAAGAAGCAAGGAATTAAGAACGCATTTATTAACAGCACCTAGAATGGTAAGAGACAGAGTTTGGAAACCCATGCAATTAAAGAATTTTGATCACTGTTACAATATAGTCTAGCAAACAGAAAAAGTGTTGCAAAAATTGAAGGTGCCAGGGGAAGATGGGGTGGGAGGAGATAATTTTTACATGGTTTGATATGATTTCTTACATGGATAAGAAATACCTACAGCATGTATTGCAATATGAAGTACAAAAACAGGCAATACTCTTTTAGCTCACTCCGACTATTCCGTTTTCAGAGTTAATTTATTGAAGAATCCATTGAGCTGGTTTACTGTAATCACCTCATTATTATGTACCATAAAATAATATATTAAATATTTTACTACCCACCCTGGTGATCCATATTTTTGTCTGTCATGTAATATTTTGTGTGTATATGTGTGTACAATTTTGTAACAGGCAGAAAAAAACCTTAGTTAGCTGTGCCTGATACTGGCTCCAGCTCCATCTGCTGTTGGGGTTCATCCACACTTCCACTTGTCCTCTTCTTTTCTTATCTCTGTGGCTTCGATCTCCTGGGTGATGTGGGCACCATTAAACAGTTGAATGTGCATGTGTCCTCCATCCATTTCCCTCCCACCCCCTCCACGCAGCCCCAGACACTGGCAACCCCCGCTACACCACTGGTCTGAGCACTTATCCATTTGCCCCACCACTTTTCCCTGGAAAGCTCTCTCCTTACCACTGAATTGGAGCAGACATGAATCCATGGAAAACTCGCCAGACATTTGCTCCAATTCAGTGGTATATAGCAGGTTTTCCCTGGGGGAAAGCTACAGGATAAGTGGAAATGTGGGAAAGCCCTCAGTCTCTCTGCGTTCCATTCTACAAGCCCTGGTGGGCACCAGCAACCACCACATAGCAGCCCTCCCATGAACAAAAGGAGCTGAAAGGAGTCGACCCAGTGGAGGCATTCACTGGTTTGGGGATGGGTGAGCTTTTTGCTGATTTGCTCTCCCTGCTTCTCCAACACAATCTCCTGAACCATCTCTCACGGTGTTCCAGAGAGTCTCCCAATGCTGGGTGAAGCACTGAGCTGGTTTGAGAAGGGGCCACAACCACCACCATGGCTATATTTTACCTTCACCGCCAGAGGCAATTCCAGGCGCTGCGAATTGCAGGTGGCAGAATGCTGTTGTGCTGGTGTCCAGCTTGCAGGCTCCTACAGGCATCAGGTTGGCCACTGTGAGAACAGGATGCTGGACCAGATGGGCCTCATCCATCCAACAGGATCCACTTACATTCTTTAATAAGGAGGAATCATTAAGAACTGCCTTCCCCCTCCTGCGAGTGGTAACATTTCGCGAGCAGAGCAGTGCTTCGGAATTCAGCCTTATCTACCAAAGTTCACGGTTACCTGCTTCAGAACACTTAATTTCATAGTGCTGCAGTATATAATGAATTTAGCATCATTACCCTGGGAATTTTTTCTACAGCTTGGTATGTAGAACGAGATTGTTGTGCCCATGCACAGCATGTGTGTTTAGTTCATTTTTGTATGTACCGGTATGTTCAAGTCCTGGAAACTCATCCCAGTTTGGGAACTGTTCTTAAATCCGCTCCGAAGCAGCAGCATTCTGTTTTGTTTTGGTGAGTAGCCCTGTCAAGAGTCTCTTTAGAGCTGTGTGAAAAGCAAAAGCTGTTCAGAGGGCTGCCAGAGCAAACTAATTGCTTCTGGTCATTTTTCATCAAGACTGATGTATGCATGGAATTGAAATCATATCAGCAGATTTGGATTTAAGAGCATGAAAAGGCAGATCTTTTCCCAAGGGAACCTGCAGTTAATTAATGGTGTGTTTGTCAGTAAACGTTAATTTTCTCTAATAGGAGAGGTTTGAGAAGTACACTTTTTTCCCTTGCTTTGTTAAATGGGAATGGAGATGGAACAGGGGGAAGTGACAAAAGAATTCAAAGAGTTTTCTTTTCTAGCATGTTTTACCTACTCTGTGTATGAATGTGTGTCTCAGAGGTGCTGTTGTGTAACTTGGGTTTGGTTTCCTTAGGTCACTGGAGCCTGTGATGTTCTTGCAATATGTGGTTTTATTAACACAACTATACAATTGAGCATAAGCTAGAAGGACTCATAATATTAACACTGAAACATCTCGCTCCCCCATTAAGCTTCTAGGTAAAGGTAAAGGGACCCCTGACCCATTAGGTCCAGTCATGACCGACTCTGGGGTTGCGACGCTCATCTTGCTTTATTGGCCGAGGGAGCCGGCGTACAGCTTCCGGGTCATGTGGCCAGCATGACTCTGGCGAACCAGAGCAGCACACAGAAACGCCATTTACCTTCCCGCCGGAGTGCTACCTATTTATCTACTTGCACTTTGACATGCTTTCGAACTGCTAGCTTGGCAGGAGCAGGGACCGAGCAATGGGAGCTCACCCCATCACAGGGATTCAAACCGCCAACCTTCTGATCGGCAAGTCCTAGGCTCTGTGGTTTAACCCACAGCGCCACCCGCGTCCCCATTAGGCTTCTAGCTGCACCCATAAATCCATAACTTTCGATTCAGCACAGAGAGCAAGTCAAGTCTCTATGTCTTGCCCCAGCCTAGTCCAAGTCAAAAATGCCCCCTGCATTATATTTGAACTTGCACAAGACACAAAAGCCACCTCCAGAACTACAGTACAAGTTTAGTGCTCATTTCCATGTTTTCTAGGGTGGGGAAATCTGTTTGCAAATAACTTGAAAACGAGTTTTAAATTTACTCAGGGAGAGCAGTGTAAGCAGTGCTCCCCCCCCCCGCCAAAAAAATGCAGGCAGTACGATCACCCCTGGCAATCCCAACCCCCACGTTATGCCCCTGGAAAGCTCTAATATAATACAGAAATTAACAATTAGGGTAATCTGAGTAAGACAGAATAAACTGTTGTGTGAAGACAGCCCTGGGATAGGGCATGGCTGGCTGGTTAGAACTCAGAACAGGAACACTCGATGCAGAAACATTTTGTTGCAACGTGTGTCATTTGTTAAGCATCACAATGTGTAAACTATCACGGTAATGGTTTAAGAGCTGGGTAAGACATATTTATAATGAACTTCCCCCCTCAATTGTTCATGCTGACATCAGAACTCTAGTACAGTGGTACCTCGGGTTACATACGCTTCAGGTTACAGACTCCGTTAATCCAGAAATAGTACCTTGGGTTAAGAACTTTGCTTCAGGATGAGAACAGAAATCGTGCTCTGGTGGCGAGGCAGCAGGAGGAGGCCCCATTAGCTAAAGTGGTGCTTCAGGTTAAGAACAGTTTCAGGTTAAGAACGGACCTCCAGGACCAATTAAGTTCTTAACCCGAGGTACCACCGTACAGTTGTACCTTGGATCCCGAACACCTTGGTACTCAGACATTTTGACTCCCAAACCTGGAAGTGAGTGTTCCAGTTTGCGAACATTCTTTGGAACCTGAACGTCCGACGCAGCTTCTGCGGCTTCCGGTTGGCTGCAGGAGCTTCCAGCAGCCAATCAGAAGCCGCGTCTTGGTTAACAAATGTTTTGGAAGTTGAACGGACTTGCGGGACAGATTCTGTTCGACTTCCAAGATATGAAGGTATAGATCAGGGGTGGAGAAGCTGCAGTCTAACAACATTGACAAGGATGCAACTCCTATTATGCCTGACCATTGCCGACCGGGGCTGATGAGAATTGTGAATCCAGCAATGTTTGGAAGGCTCCCGCACCCATGGTTAGGACAGCCAGGTAAAGGTAGCCTCAGAGAACAAGGTCTGAGGTCTAGCTGAAAACCATCTGATGTTCAGTTGTACATCTATTCCTAGTATGTACCTTATGTCAGACATTGCAGTCCCATGTCCTTAACTTTTTAGAATCTGTGAGGGAAAAGGACAAGAGCCTAACAGAGTCCTCATGACTTGGATGTGAATTAAAGAGGTCTCATAATGGACCACCTACTCTAACTCTCATAGTCTTTCACTCTCTTGACATTCTTTATAACAATCATTTCAGTCCCCAGATTGTATTGTAATGTGCCTATTGCCATACTGAAATCTGAAAGGCATAATAGACCTATTGTTTGGGGAGGAAAATGTAATACTTGAGTCACGAAGGCTAAAAGCCAATCTTCTGTGTAGCACAATTATTGCTGTAGCATGGGGCTTCAACTGATGGTGGCGGGGGGGAGGAGAGAGAAAGAAGAAACACTTTAGGTAATTACATTTGTCACAAAAAGGCAGGTTGATGAAGCAGAAAGCAGCCCTCAATCAAGATAAGAGAGGCCTGTCATAAAACGGCAAGCTCAGATCCACGTTTAAAACATTGGTGTTGGCCAATTTCTAGCCCTACAGGAGGGCAGGTCTGCCAAGGAGCAAGACTAATGTGATTACTTTCAGAGTCTGCAAATAAGAATGTTCAAATAAGTGTTATATATATTGTTTATCAGGCCATGTGTTCTTCACTTTCATATCTGAGAATAAATCAACCTTAATGCTACTTTATGGGGGGACAGGGACCTCAAGAGATGCTATTATGTTACCCTTAAGATTTTCCAACGTGAAAAAGGAATTGCTCGCTTCTGAAATCTTTACCATTTTTTCCAAGCTAATCTTCTTATTTGGTTCCATTTCCCCCCAGCTGTCATCATGATCAATGGGAAATCAGGGTTTTTTGAGTGAACTTGCTTAACTTTGAAGTCAGTGTTATCCCTTTGCACAAGCCTTTGTTAAAACTTAGCGAGGGCACTCTTTTAGTTTGCTCAGCTTTCTAGCAGCTTAAGGACCAGTCCGGATATTTTTGAACAAACCAGTCATGTTAGCTGGGATAATGTTAATTCTCCTTTGGAGATCAAAAGTACTGTTCAGTGGCTCAGCTTTGGCTAGGAAATTGAAATAGCTTTGGATGGAGCACAGGGGTAAACACTACAGAAACTGGAGCAAACAGAGCTTTTTTTTTTCAGCTATGGAATCGGCGTGTGACTGCTGTACTTCAGCATACAAATCTAAGGCCCTCTTTCTTTTTCTTCTTCTTTTTTTGCAAGCTAAGGTCAATTGCACCCTTGCTTGCCATGTAGCCATTCTGTTTCTGGTAGGATATTGCATAAGTCTAGAGTTTGCTACTTGTGCTAGCTAGGTAAAGGTGAAGCAAGAGGTAGTAAGAAATATGACACAAGTATATGTATGTGTTGAATGGTTTCTTTAAATGTAAAGGTTCATCATTGTTCCACTCGATGTGTATGTCTTTAAGGGGCCAGAGCAAGGGCCAGAGCAAGATAACGAGACCCAGCTTTACAGCTGTGAAGCATAGCAGGTGCTGCTGAGTTGTATTTGATTAAGGTGTGTCAGCATTTGGGTGTAGTATATAAGGAGCAGCACCTAGCTCTCCCATTACCCTGGGGGATGGGTTGGTGGTTGGGTCTGGTTTGGTTGTTAATGTACTTAGTGTAAAAGGAGTTTTTGTTTTTCTTATTAAAAGCTTGTTTAAGTTATTTTTGAGTCCTTTATTTTTTAATGCATGGTCTCCCCAGCAAGCTCTCTGCGCTACTAAACTGCAAACAGCCAACATCTTTGGTTATGGGCCCAGCTGCTGAGTGGATGACTGCATATTTTTGGACTCTGAGAAAGGTTTGAAAACTCCTTCTCCTGTTAGCGTAGTTCTGTGGGTCTGGAAGAGTTCCAGAATGGTTGACCGGGTTCCTGAAGCTGAGAAGGCTCTGGTCTTCCCACAGCTAACAGATGAGAACTATAGTTTATGGTCTTTTCGGGTGGAGGCGCTTTTGACCTCTAGAGAAGTATGGACCTATGTAACTGATGACCCTCCTGACCCTGTGACTAATGCTTGGTCGAAAGGAGATACAAAAGCCAGGGCGATAATTAATTTGGCAGTCAGCGACCAGCAAGTAGTCTATATAAGAAATAAGAAAACTGCCAAAGAAATGTGGGACAGTCTTGCAGCAGTGCATGTTAGAAAAGAGTCAGCATCTGCACTGACGTTTTTCAAGCAGTTGTACCAGACGAAGTTGCAGCCTGGTGGTGATTTGGCAGCACACTTGAGACGTCTGGAGGCAATACGTGGCGAATTAATTAGAAGGGACATGGAGATACCTGATATTCAGTATGTTTTTATCATTCTATGTTCCCTTAATGAGGACTTTGATGGTATAGCTAGCCAGATATCTGCTGTTCCACCAGCACAATTAACTGTGGAAGGGGTAACGGCAAGATTAATGGGCGAGTTGGATAGAAGGGAGGCTTGTGCCATAAGCACTCCTATTTCCAGAAAGAATGAGGAACGCCATATGCAAACTTGTGGTGATACGACTGCATTTAAAGCTGACAAGCGTTGTTGGTTCTGCAATAAGCAAGGACATTTTGCAAAGGACTGCAGAGCCAAAAGAAAGCAAAGTACTCCCAAGCCTGTTTCTGTTCGTCAGTCACGGTTGTCAGCCCAGCAGCCGACATCGTATAGTAGAGACAGAAACGAGCCGCAAGTTTTCCATGCTAGGACAACAGATCGTAAAAGACTTAAACGTGCCAAGTGGAAGTCTTTTGTTGTGGACTCAGGAGCATCTCAGCATATTTGCAACGATCGAAGCTTGTTTATCTCTTTCGAAGAGGAAATTGGTAATTTACATTTAGCCAATTCACAAGTCTTGCAGTCGCTTGGCAGGGGTACTGTTAAACTTGACTCTTTAAACATTACAATAGCGAACTGCATTTACTGCCCGTCAGTGGACAATTTATTGTCAGTAAGGTGCTTTGCTCGTCAAGGCATAACTGTGCGTTTCTTAAAGTCAATGTGTGAGTTTTTCGATGGGAACAAACGTCTATTATATGCCCGGGAATCTGATGGTTTATATAGACTGTATTTTCGCACCTACTCACAATTGCCTATAAACTGCAGAGCAGCACAGTCAAGCCAGGGGTTGAGGAATGTAAGGCCTCATTCCGGGTGTGTCCATGAGGCACACAGAATTCTGGGACACCTGAATTTTGCTGATGTAGTTAAGACAAAGAATATTGTTAATGGCCTCAACTTAAAACCATGTAAATTATTTATGCAATGTCTATCGTGTTGCAAGAATAAGATTAAGGTTGCATGCAAGGGTAGATGCTCAGATAGGAAAGTAACTGAGCCATTTGAGCGTGTACATTGTGATTTAGTTGGGCCACTCCCACCATCATTAGGAGGTTCTAAGTACTGGCTTACTCTGATAGACCAGTATAGTAGATATTGTTGGACTTATGCAATAGCTGAGAAGTCCCAAGCATTTGAGAAGTACAAAGTTTTTTGCAACTGGGTAAAAACGCACTTTAACAAACCAATTAAGAACCTATTTTCTGACCGGGGCGGGGAATTTGTTTCTGAGGATTTTGAGAAATTCCTGGAAGCGCAGGGGACTACTCATGAGTTATCTTGCCCCCGAAGTCCCTGGCAAAATGGGCTTGTTGAAGTTGTGCAGCGTGACCTACAGGCAGGGGTTAAAACTTATCTGCACGATGCTAATCTGCCCAAAGACTTTTGGGCTGAAGCGCTTAATGCGTTTTGTTATGTTAGAAATCGCAGTTATCATTCTGGTTTAGATGTCACCCCCTATGAGAAGCTGTTTAAAAAACGCCCTAATCTGAAATACCTACGCATTTGGGGTTCAGATGTAATTATGCATTATCCCGCTAAGCAGAAATTGGGTGAACGTAGTGTCCAGGGAAAATTAATGGGCTACCAGCAGGGGGCGTACAGAATTTACATACCAGCAACTGGCAAATTTCATATTACCAGAAGCATGATACAAACTGTAAATTGGAATGGAGTTGCTGTCTTCCAAGATACTGATGGTATAGATAATACTGAGGAAGAAGAGAAAGAAGCAGCAGCAGCAGGAAATGGTGCTTCTGAATTAATGGAAAAAGACAAAAAGTCTGTTGAATCTGATTTGTTTGATGATTTAAATTCACAGGCACCCAAGGGGAGGTTAGATTCTCTTGAGTTTTCTGACCGTGAGCTTAGCCTACAGGCATCTCTTCAATCTGACAATGATTTACAACCTGAAACTAGTAGTTCACTTAGTCCTATTAAGTCTGAGGAGTCTGACTCTCCTTCCGGACTGAGACGTTCAGATAGAAAGAGACAGAAGCCACAACGTTTTGCAGATGAACATTTTAATACTGTGTATGCCAATAAGGCAGTTTTTGAGCCAAAAAGCTACAATGATGTTCAGAAATTACCTAAGCAACAAGCTGCAAATTGGTATAAAGCTATGAACTCTGAGATAGCTTCTTTAAAAGAGCATAACACTTGGTCTCTTGTACCACAAACCCCAGATATGAGACTTATTGACCTAAAATGGGTTTATAGAATTAAAATGAATGTCAAAAATGAAGTTGTAAGGTACAAGGCAAGATTAGTTGCTAGGGGTTTTCAACAAATTCCAGGCGAAGATTATGATTTGTGTTATTCACCAAGCGTAAAATATGAAACAGTTAAGCTTTTGTTAAAAGATGCATCACAACGTGGACATTCTGTTTATCACCTAGATATAAAAACTGCATATTTGTTTGCAGATTTAAAAGAACAAATTTTTATGCGTGTTCCTGAAGGCATAGACGCCGCTGAAGGTTTGGTATGCAAATTAAATAAATCCCTTTATGGTCTGCACCAAAGTGGAAGGAACTGGCACCAAACTTTAGCAAAAGAATTGCTGGATATTGGTTTTTCACAAGGAAAGGCAGACAACTGTGTGTTTATAAAGGAAAGGGCAAACTCTGTAACAAAAATATGTGTGTATGTAGATGACGTGTTAATTTCTACAAAAACTAAACAGGAATATGAACTGGTAGTATCACAGTTACAGAAGAAATTTGATGTGGTGGAATTAGGCATAGCTAAAAATTACTTATCCATGCAAATTGAGAAAGGCAAAAATGGATCTTTTCTGGTTCATCAAACTGCAAAAATTGATGATCTTGTTGAAATGCTATGTTTAGAAAATGCAAATGGGAAGGAAACGCCTATGGTGTGTGGCTTCACCTTTACAGGTGAAGATAAGCCATTTCCTAACAAAACTTTGTATCGTTCTGCTATAGGCAAGCTAAATTTCATTCAAAGAATCTCAAGACCAGATATAACTTATGCTTTTCACTTTCTGGCAAAATTTGTGGAAAAGCCTACTACACAATGTTTCTCTGCTCTTAAGAGAGTGGTAATGTACCTTAAACACACCAAACATTATAGGTTGCAGTTTACAACATGTATTGACAAAGGTTTTGAAATTTTCTGCGATGCATCTCATGCAGTGGAACAAAATAATTGCAGGGGTGTATCTGGTATGGTGTTTTGTTATAACGGTTGTCCATTTGAATGGAAGTCCCAGACACAAACCATTATTTGTCTCTCCACAACAGAGAGTGAATTATGTGCATGCGTTCAGGCTACCCGTGATGTAGAATGGTATCTGCAAGTATTTGCAGACCTACAGATGCAAGTAACACTACCAGTAAAAGTTTACCTTGATTCCCAGAGCGGACTTGCTATCCTGTGTTCAGAGACCAATACGCAGCGCACTAGAGTCTTAAGGTTACGTTTACAGTTTGTAAAGAAACTAATTGCTGACGAAATGATTGTATTTGAATATGTTCCAGGTGACAATCAAATTGCGGACATTTTTACTAAAGCACTTCCAAAGGTTACACATGAAAAACATGTACAAAGTATGCTTTATGTTTTTGTTCCACAATGATGAACCGCAGGGGAAATGTTGAATGGTTTCTTTAAATGTAAAGGTTCATCATTGTTCCACTCGATGTGTATGTCTTTAAGGGGCCAGAGCAAGGGCCAGAGCAAGATAACGAGACCCAGCTTTACAGCTGTGAAGCATAGCAGGTGCTGCTGAGTTGTATTTGATTAAGGTGTGTCAGCATTTGGGTGTAGTATATAAGGAGCAGCACCTAGCTCTCCCATTACCCTGGGGGATGGGTTGGTGGTTGGGTCTGGTTTGGTTGTTAATGTACTTAGTGTAAAAGGAGTTTTTGTTTTTCTTATTAAAAGGTTGTTTAAGTTATTTTTGAGTCCTTTATTTTTTAATGCATGGTCTCCCCAGCAAGCTCTCTGCGCTACTAAACTGCAAACAGCCAACAGTATGATGTATTGATTTTTTTGCCGTATCTAGCAGCAAATTTCAGTGAAGAGATGTGTGGCACATTATCATTCTGGCTCCCCATGGGGGGGGGGGAATGTAATGATTCAGGTGGCTATGAGAAAGAGGAGGGTGTGGGTGGGTTGTTTTTTTTCTAAATAGGGAATACAAGCTTTGTCTTGGTGTCTAAGACAGCCTTTATTTGGCCATTTGAATGTTGTAGAAATGTGTTAACAGAATCTAAGGTGTTTAAATCTCAGCTCTAATCACAATATGTGGAAATAAGAATTATTGCAATCCAAGAGGCATATTTCAATATAATGTGCTGAGAATGAGGATAAGCTTCTGTGATCTTGCCTCTATGATATTGCTGATATTTGCTATTACAGTGGTACCTCGGAAGTCAAACAGAATACGTTCCAGAAGTCTGTTCGGCCCCCAAAATGTTCGGAAACCAAGGCGCAGCTTCTGATTGGCTGCCAGTCGGAAGCCGCATCAGACGTTCGGGTTCCAAAGAACGTTCACAAACTGGAACAACTCAATTCTGGGTTTGCGGCGTTCAGGAGCCAAAACGTTTGACCCAGAAGGCGTTCAGGATCCAAGGTACGACTGTACTTTCTGAAAAACTCTCACCACATATCTGTATAAAATAATGTTTTGATTCATACCAGCCTTGTAGAGACTGGTTGAAGACTGAAGACTTTTTTTTATTTTATTAATTTGTTTTACCTTCAGAACTTCTATCAGCAGGGGTGGACTTTGGTAATCTTTGGCAATACGGCACCCTGAGCGAGGCCAAAATTTGGTGCCTCCAAATGGATCCATTCTGTGTTGGATCTTCTCAATTTTAACCCCCTTGGCTCGGCACCCTGTGCAGGGGAGTCTCCTACACCATCCTAAATCCTCCACCGCTTTCAGTATAACAAACAAAATTCCACCCCCCTTTTTATTGCTTCCCGCTACCAGGGGGAGCCTAGCCACAGTGGCCCATGTGCTGGTGACCTAAAGGTTGGATTATTGTCATGTGCTCCATGGGGGCTTGAGATTGGTTTAGAATCTGCATCATGAAGAATGCCAGAACTAGGCTGTTGTGTGGAACAGCCTGGCAGCAACCCAGAGGACCAGTTTGGAAAAGTTTGCATTTGCTGCTGAGCCAAATATAAGGTCCCTATGTCAACTTATAAACCCATATGCCACTTGGGACATGGATATTTGAAGAAGTACCTGATTCCATATATTCCCACCCAAATTCTATGGGGGAAAGGCTCCTGGTGATGCTAGAGAATTCTGAAGCACTTTGTGGGAGGACCTTCTTAGTGATGGTGCCCCACTTACTCACCTCTGAGATATGGCTGCCATTGACATCGATAAACCTCAACCCAGTTTCCCAACTGGGTGACTAGATCTCTGCCATCTTAAATTATGTACTGTTTTAAACTATCTTATTACACTGCATATATTGCTTTGAGACGTATGAAAGGCAATTGATACATGGACGAGGAAGGGGTGGAGGGAAAATTGCCCCATAATTCAGTATACAACATACAATGTTGTTGTTTAGTCATTTAGTCATGTCCGACTCTTCGTGACCCCATGGACCAGAGCATGCCAAGCACTCCTGTCTTCCACTGCCTCCCGCAGTTTGGTCAGACTCATGTACGTAGCTTTGAGAACACTATCCAACCATCTCGTCCTCTGTCGTCCCCTTCTCCTTGTGCCCTCCATCTTTCCCAGCATCAGGGTCTTTTCCAGGGAGTCTTCTCTTCTCATGAGGTGGCCAAAGTATTGGAGCCTCAGCTTCAGGATCTGTCCTTCCAGTGAGCACTCAGGGCAGATTTCCTTAAGACATACAATACAGAGCTGCTTTCCTACAATGATTGGTGAGGATGATAAGAAGAGGAGTCCCATTCCATCCTACAGGACTATCGAGTAGCACAGAAAGCCAGATGCTGAAAAAGAGGAGTTTCTGTGTTCCCAGTTAATGCTTTGTGCTTCTTTGGGAGATCTGCTCATGTGGATGATGAATTTAATACGTTCTTCCCCAAATCACACTTTTGTTTGGAAAAGAGCCACAGCTCAGAGAATGGCAGAATATCTGCTTTGCAAGCTGAAGGTCACAGTTTCAGTCCCCAGCATCTCCAGGTAGGGCTGGGAATGTTGCCTTCCTGAAACCCTGGAAAGTCACTGCTAGGTATTGTAGACAATACTGAACTCAGTGGTAAAGGTAAGGTAAAGGTAAAGGACCCCTGGACAGTTAAGTCCACTCAAAAGTAACTATGGGGTGCAGCGCTCATCTCGCTTCAGGCCGAGGGAGCTGGCGTTTGTCCACAGACAGCTTTCTGGGTCATGTGGAAACCACTTCTGGTGCAACAGAACACCATGACGGAAGCCAGAGCACATGAAAACATTGCTTACGTTCCCGCTGCAGCGGTACCTATTTATCTACTTGCACTGGTGTGCTTTCGAACTGCTAGGTTGGCAGAAGGAAGCTGGAACAGAACAACAGGCGCTCACCATGTTGTGGGGATTCGAACCACCGACCTTCTGATTGGCAAGCCCAAGAGGCTCAGGGGTTTAGACCACAGCGCCACCCGCTTCCTCTGAACTCAATGAACCAGTGGTCTGACTCTTATGTAAGACAGCTTTCTATGTGCTCCCTTTTTGCTTTATTTTGCTTTTGCAAACACAGCAAATGAGGTGCTTGCCTGATGTATCCAGCTGACTTTTTCATGATTTGTGCTGCAAAATGTCTAACCCTTTGAAGATAAATGAATGGCTGCATTTAAAGATGCTACACTGCATCTCCTCCCATGTAATTCATCCAGCAGGGTATTCTGCAGCGTTATACCTAATACTGGTAGAGCTGTGTAGACAGTGAGTGTTGTAGAAGGTTAATGTGGTTTGTTGCATGACCTGGCCCTGTGACAACTTGTCATCAAAACAAATTACTTCCAACACTCCCTCCCTCATCATTTCATATATAAAGGCATTTGAGCAGATTTGTAGCCAGGCAACAACAGTTGTAAGCTTCGGGATAAATTGCCGGTTTGCTCATTGCTAGTGAATTAGTTGCGGCTAATTTCCATTTGCAAACAAGGTCTGTATATTCTTGATAAATCCAAGGAGCGGAAGCAGAATTTTAGGAGGCTTGCCAAAACGAGTCTTGCCTGTCCCCTGCCTATTGTTTCGCAGTGACAGCAAGACACCCATGTGAGAGTCTTCATTGGAAAATGTTGATTGAGTATTTTGTTTTCACTGCTCTGACTATCACCAGCTAGTTTTGTTTATAGCTTTAAATCAGAATGTCAAAGACATTAGAGGAAGTGTACATTCTTGCTGGGGGGAAAGATTGAGCAGAGAGAGATTTAGATCTGAAAGCAGCCATGAGCACAAGGTGATTCTCCCAGATTATTTGTGAGTTAGTAATAGTACTCTATGTAATGTCAAAGCTGCCAACCAGTCTAACTGGTCCAACCAATCAAGTTGTGTTCTGGCAGATAAACTAATAATGGAATCAGAAAAACTTGAGATTATACCAGTCTCCACCCATGACCTGCAAGGTTAATGTTTTTATTGGAGAATGTTTGATTACCAATCAAGGTACAGGCAGTGATGCAATATATAATCTGCTTCATTCCTCCCCTGACCAGCCACATTTCTTCTTTTCTCTACCACACCAGAATCCATAAGATTCTACTTTAACCTATGAGGTTCTTACCCAACTTTAATACTTGGGTACTTTTGAAATCCAAAGTTGGCGACCCAACGCATGACAGATCTCAGACTTGCAAGATGAAGTGGTTAGATTATCTTTTCATTCCATTACAACCATGTGAAACAAGGAATGTACTGGTGTAGTGTTGCTATGTTATGAAAGAGATGGAGCAAGTTCTGAAGAAGGTTGACATTCAGTGGGTGCTGCTTTCCCCATAAGGTGACGGAAGAAGCCAGAATGGCCCATAGCTCCATACTTCATGTACCTAACTGAAATCCACAATCACCTAAATCTGGATTATAGTCTAGCACAGAGCTTTCCAAACTTTTCGTGTTGGTGACACACTTTTTAGACATCCATCATTTCGTAACACAGTAATTCAGTTTTGCATCGTTTCGGTACACAGTAATTCAGTTTTACTGGCAAACCGGAGGTTAAACTAACCCCTTTCTAGCCCTAGGAAGAGCATAGAAAGCGTTCGCATGACACACCTACATGCATGACACACGCTAAGGTGTCATGGCGCACTTTGGAAAGCTCTGGTCTAGCGTGATGCTAAACTGAAAGGACTGTGCTACCCTTCTGAAGCCATGGCCTATTGGGGAAATGCTGCAAATGGGGAAAGAGGTGTTCTCCCATTCAGCTGCATAGAAGAATGGTTTCAGAATGTGTGGAAACATACATGGAGGTTCATAGGCTTCCCTACTGGACATGCCCAGCATGTAGATGTTGGTGGCTGGTCCCTTAATATTAGAGAGTCTCTTTGATAATGAAGAGGGCATGAAGAGGGCTTGTGTGCCATGCCAATAAGAGGCCAGTTCATACCAATGGCATCTCTGCATTATCTTCAGCACATCAGAGGACCACCAGTGGCTCCATGTGTTCCCAGAGGCAATTGAGGGTGGGGCGTAGGAACCTACCAAGATGAATAAACCAGGATCTTGTGCTGCAGATGCCTGAGGGAAGAATAACCTTCATACAGCGGATCATGCCTGAGTGGTCACTCAAAATCTTACTGCAATCAAGAGGATTTGATAATTTAGCATATAAAGAGATAAACAACAAAAAATGAATATTCAACCAGGAAGACAACCAGGCTGTACTGATAACTACTAATATAAAATTCCTCACAGATATTGGTCCAGTACTTTCATTCCCTTTCTTCAGGAGGTTTTCAGAGTCAGGTCACGTTTGCCACTGTAATAGCAGAGCTGTAGCCATTGAAAGAAATGCAATTTTCACTTGTTACGTTTCAGGTACTGAAGTGCAGTGGGACGTGAAAGATGATTTCCATTAATATTATTTTCTTCCTTGAAAGCAAATGTGAAGGTGCTGGCCCATAACTCAGGTTAGAAATACAGTATCTGATATATCACAAGAAGCCTGTAGTCCAGTTAAACCAGAACTCTTTTTTTCAGTAGTTTATTTAGAGATACAAGGCAACCTATATTTGTGTTTCTTTTGTACAACAAATAAACAAAGGCACATGGTCACAGAACATTAAGAAGTGCCATGCTGAATCAGATGCAAAATCAAATGTCGTCAGCTAGAGGTCCCTAGAATAGAAATAGAATTCTTTAAAAATCTGTGTAGTATCAAGCCTTGAAGGGAACAAGGGAACTGGTAACATTCACTGTATCCAGATGTCTTTGCTATGTCACTTACTGTGTAAAACAAGAAAGAAGAGTGGAGATATTCCCATTACACTCATACTTACCTGGCATAAATGGGATTTATTTATGAATAAACATGAATAGGGTCAGGCTGCACTTGAATTCTAAGATTTTATGGCCAATTCTATTATCTGTTGTGCAATCATTCTAATTTATTTTGGGGAGTTTTATTTGGCCAACATAGTTTCACAGAGTGCTCAGGAGGGCTTACATTATGCCAAAACAAATAAAAACAAGAAAACCACTCAAATACTAAAGACTAAAATCACAGAACAGAACATAAAACCAGCTGTTAAAAATAACAGTAAAGTAGACCATGTTGTGCAAAATGAAAGATAGATAATACTGAATGCAGGGAAGTTCCAGATGGTTGCATTGATGCCAGAGTGACTCAAAATGGTGGAACGCCTTTCAAGAATGACAACAGGGGTGCCAACATGAATAAAATATGGGGGGCATGTACACCATTTGAATGGCAAAGCCCATCAACTCTGTGGGGAGCTCATATGTTTTATGGGCGGCTGAAGGGACCTCACCCCCTAGGAGTTGGCTGCTATGATTGACAAGATAGCATGGAGTTGGAGAATCTTTGTAGTGACTGCACTATGTAGTCAGTGGAGATTGATCCACTGGGGCCACTGGGGAACAGCCTCCCACTGAAAATGTCAAGTCACATACTCTTTCCTGTCCCATATACCTTTTCTACTTGCTGGAACTTACAGAGCCATTTCTGTCAATCAATCTTACTGATTATGAAAATTTAACCTTAACTCTGTCTTTTTTTTCTGGATTCCTAGTGCAACCAAAGCCCTTGGCAGGTAAAACTAAGGCAGCATCTGACAGGGTTAATTCATGCAGCCATTTCTTACATAGCCACATGAAAGCAAGCCGACTTTTCCAGGAGATTTGACTATGTGGGGATGGATAGTCTACAGAAATTCACTTTGGCACTCCTGTCCCTTTCAACCCACTCTTAATGCACTTTTTCATCACATGGTTACACCTAAAAACACATTGAAGCCTTCACAAGATGAATTCAACGAACCATAGTCATATTTTTCTGGGTGGGTCAATTCTGGGCTCTTTTCAATCATTCCTATGGCTCTTTTTCCAACTGTGGTTCAATCACGGTTCAGAGATATTTAGAAACGAGAACATGGCCTTATGACATAGGAATGATATGTGGTGTAGCAAACAGAATGTAAATTGAGACTCAGTCTATCTTGCAGTGGAAATCAACATATATTGGAGGATTATTGTGGTTGGTTGAACTTGTATAAGGCTAAACTAGTCTCAAAGAATGGGATGCGGGTGGTGCTGTGGTGTAAACCACTGAGCCTTGGGCTTGTCGATCAGAAGGTCGGTGGTTCAAATCCCGCAACGGGGTGAGCTCCCGTTGTTTGGTCCCAGCTCCTGCCAACCTAGCAGTTCGAAAGCACTCCAGTGCAAGTAGATAAATAGGTACCACTCTAGTGGGAAGGTAAACGGCTTTTCTGTGCACTGCTCTGGTTTTGCCAGAAGCAGCTTAGTCATGCTGGCCACATGGACCGGAAAAACTGTCTGCGGACAAATGCTGGCTCCCTCAGCCAGTAAAGCAAGATGAGCACCACAACACCAGAGTCGTTCGCAACTGGACTTAACTGTCAGGGGTCCTTTACCTTTTTTTAGTCTCACAGAAACATGGGGCATGCAAGAAAAATGATACCTTTCCATCTAGAGCTATTCTTTTCTTCCATTACCATGCCAGGTAGTTCATCTATCTCGTCTGCATCCTCAAGCTGAGTAACTGCACAATCCTATGTACTTCTGCTCAGACGTAAGCCCCATTGAGTTCAAGTGGAACTTACTTCCAGCCTAAGGAGGATAAACAAAACAAATGCAGCCATGAGGTAGATGCTGTTGCTACACATGTAATCACCGTGATAGCCCCAAATGACAGGCTTTCCATTCTCCTGCAACAATTTTTGTTGGTAGATTGTATTCTTCAGCAACCATCCCCCTGTGCATTTGTCTACTCCTTACCTGGTGATTTATTGCGGGAGCTGTTCTGTAATTTGAAATAATAGATAGGCCACTTCAAGTGGCAACAATTTTTGAGATGGTGGCATTTGTCGATGAGCAATCACTAAAAGCCCTTTTTACAGGAAGATTCCTGTAAGTTTAGCAGTGGGTGAAATGAAAGGAAGTGTGAATGGGGGCAATGCCTCCTATTTATAAGCACTAAGGAAGTGCTGGCATATGATCTATTACCACATTTGTGCTCCTTGTAACCTTATTTATACCACTGAATGTGTTTTAAAGGATCCACGTGTGTGTGGCCTAAGCAATGGACTTTTGACTTATAACACAGCTCTAGAGAGATTTGGGTTGCTTCCACATTGGAGCACTTTAGCACTGCTGAGACATCGCTAATTCTAGAATTAGCTGGAAGGCTTCACACAGTAAAACAGCACTATATTATCCACCCCCTCCCTGTGACCAAGTTATTTCTATAATATTGTCCTACAAGGAAGGCACAAGCAAACGTCTGATCATAAAAAACATTTGCTAAATGCAGGACTTGAGCATATTATTGTTTCTCCTTAAGTACAGTGAAGGAACAGTGATGTATATCAGCTTTATTTGTATGTTGAATGGTCTCCCTTATAATTTATTTATTTGCTAAATCTGTATCAGGCCCTTTCTTCCAAAGGAGCTCAGGGTAGCAAATATCAAAATGGTAACACAATACAATTTAAAACGAAATGAAAACATATTTCAAACATTGCAAAAAACTTTTTTAAAAAACCCTCTATTTTATTTACATTTTTTAATTGGTTCTTAAACAACTACAAATACAAGAACTATTAAACACTTATCCAGAAGTACATCTAATGGTGTTTGTTCTCTCCATTGACTTTAGACATTCAGTGTTCAAGCATATTACTTAACTTACTCTCCACTGAGAAGATTGAGTGCTGGCATAAGAAGGTCTTGATTGGGATCATTTACATATTAAAAGAAAGAGGTCCAAATTTCATGGAAGGTATCTCTTTTTGTTATGCCATTAATCAGCCCCCTGTGTCTGATTAGACACTCAGACATTGCTGTATCCTAGGTATTATTTTCCCATATGTTCAGACACAAAACCATCGAAACACATTTAAATAGGTAAAGGGACCCCTGACCATTAGGTCCAGTCGTGGCCAACTCTGGGGTTGCAGCACTCATCTCGCTTTATTGGCCAAGGGAGCCGGCATACAGCTTCCGAGTCATGTGGCCAGCATGACTAAGCAGCTTCAGGCAAACCAGAGCAGTGCTCGGAAATACCGTTTACCTTCCCGCTGGAGCGGTACCTATTTATCTACTTGCACTTTGAGGTGCTTTCGAACTGCTAGGTTGGCATGAGCTGGGACCGAGCAATGGGAGCTCACCCCGTCGCGGGGATTCGAACCGCCAACCTTCTGATTGGCAAGTCCTAGGTGCTGTGGTTTAACCCTCAGCGACACCTGCGTTCCCCTGTGTCTGATTAGACACTCAGACATTGCTGTATCCTAGATATTATTTTCCCTTATGTTCAGACACAAAACCATCTAAACACATTTAAATATATATATATTAACTGCCCCAATGTCTGTTTCCATTTCTATTAAGATGGTTAGGTATTGGCTGGTTTCTTTGCATTATTTGTTCATTTTTAAAAGCAAAAGAGGCATTTTTTCCTACTTTGCTACAAAATGTAAACACAGCCAAGTGGAAATCAGTACTTAAAGTTCCCTCACAAGGGAAACTAACACAGAGACAGCTAAGAGACATTATTCAAAGGAGAGTTAAGATGCTATGTACAATATTAAAGTTTTCTCAGCCTTGATCAACTGGAAGTAATAAAATGAACACGAGTTGCAAACAGGAAACTTTTATTTAATGGCACAGGAGCCCCAGAAAACTTGAACAGTGCTTTGCCTGTGCACACAAAACAGACTTGTACTGCAACGATGTTTTATTTGAGGGGGGAATCACCACAACTCAGATCTGAAAACACACAGGAGAATTACAAAGAAATTGCTACTGTACTGCAACAGTTTGACATCAGTGTTATCAGTGAACAAAAGGTGTCAATTCCAAAGAAAGGAACAATGTGGAAGCAATTATGGCATTGTGGATATGGAACGAATGAATGACTAATAAAATGAAAACAATGCCGTGGGTCTCTCGGTGTCAGAGGGGAGTCAATATGCTGCAATCAAATGTTTCAAAGCCAATGAGGTGGAAACTTCCAATGAAATATTTTATTACAGCCTGCAGTGGTAGAAGATGATGAACGATCCATAGCCAGGAAAGCTAAACAAGAGAGGAGGGCACGATAACAAACTAATACATAAAGTAGTAAAACATTTCATTGTTATATACTACCCAGACAATTTGTTCCACTAGTGCCTCGAGGTCATTTGGGAAAACTCCAGACAAGATGAGATGACTGACAGCAAGCAATCAGGTTCGTTTTTAAAAGACCAACATATCAAGATACCAAAGGCAAGGCAACATCGGTTACTGAAAATGGCCAAAGAATACCGGCCCTAATCCAGGTCAGATTCATGTTCAGTAAATGCCTTTGAAATAAATGGCATTGAACACTCATCACTTCATTAGTTTAAATATGCATTTTATGAAGTAATCTAGTTGATCTCTTTATACGTCTTAATACTAGTTGCTGGAAACTGCAGGAGGGGAGAATGCTGGCTTGCTCAGGTCCAAAATATCTTTGGCGTTAGTGATGGGATTTTCTCCCAATGTCAACACAAGCTTCAAAAGTGGGAAGGGGCATAGCTCAGTAGCAGAGTATCTCCTCTGTGTGCAGAAGTTCCCAGGTTAAGTCGTCCACATCTTCATTTACAGCTGGGAGAGAACCCTCGAAAGCTATTGCCAGCCTGTGTAGGCTTCTTCTTCCGCTAATTGACAATGTGCTCATTATTTATTGGCTAATCTTTAGGCAGGCTTTCTTCAAAAGGAAGCTTCGGCTAGGCCTCCCCAGAAGTCTCTCATCTGAACATTAGATGGAGACTTGCTTAACTTAATTAAAAGGGTGAGGGAAGACCACCCTGATCATCACTGTGGTTTTAAACCTAGCAGGGTGCATCCAAGCAAAAAGCATTGTGAAAAACTTTCTGTGGGAATCTTTCACAGCCCCTGGCTACCTCCCTCTATTTACTTTGGGACTGAAGGCTTACAATTTGCAGTTCATAATCAGTGTGAGCAGAGCTGCAGTACAGACTTTTGCCCTCTGTGACAAAATTTGGTGGTCTTCAGTAAAATTTCTTCTTGGCCCTATGAACGTGGTGGCTAGCTCTGTGTCTACAGAGCTTCCAAACTGTGTGTTGCAACACGTTAGTGTGTCAACTGCAGTGTGTAGGTGTGTCGTGTGAATGGTTCCCCACGCTCTTGCCAGGGCTAGAAAGGGTCTGGTAAACCTCCGGTTTTCAAGTGAAACTGAATTACTGTGTTGTGAAACAATGAATGTCTTAAAAGTGTATCACCAACATGAAAAGTTTAGAAAACCCTGATCGACACCGTAACTTAACCTGGTTGATAAAAAGAGAGCAGGCAGGGTAGGGTACCCTGGAAAATAAATCTCCTGGTACACAACAGGTAGGCTGTTTAAATCCCTTCTGGGCAAACCAGAAGGAAGAAATTATCTATCGTCACTTGTTTCAAGGTCCACGTTGGAGTATAGCATATAAGATGATGATGATTAAAAAAAAAACACCTTTCCTATTCTAGCTGCAGAATCTGGGCTGATTCACACAACCATTTGTGAAACTGTAAAGGCTTAGAGCATGGGTAGGCAAACTAAGGCCCGGGGGCCAAATCCAGCCCTATTGCCTTCTAAATCCAGCCCATGGACCGTCCGGGAATCAGCATTTTTTACATGAGTAGAATGTGTGCTTTTATTTAAAATGCATCTCTGGGTTATTTGTGGGGCATAGGAATTCGTTCATCCCCCCCCCAATATATATATATATATATATATATATATATATATATATATATATATATATATAGTCCTGCCCCCCACAAGGTCTGAGGGACAGTGGACCGGCCCCCTTCTGAAAAAGTTTGCTGACCCCTGGCTTAGAGTAAGCTGTTGCTTTGACTGATCTACCACCAGCAGGCCACCTGTCAGGAGGGAATATTTTAAAATGGTTGGTTCTTTTCATATGGCAAACTGAGCACCCGGCTGCCTAAGTGGTTTACAACAGATTACAGCTGAGTTGAAGTGCTTCTGCAATCAGATATGCTCAATGAATCTCAAGTGCATACTTCCGTCCACCCACAGAAACCCTGGGGAGAGATCATTTGCTTGCTTGATTATTTTCAACACACTGTGTGCTTTAAGTGAAGCTTTGTGCAGATACCAGTGCCAAATTTGTCAACCACAGATGCAATAAACAACATTTCCCCTAGTCACATGAGGAACTGAAAGGTAATATTACATTTTTGGCTTATTATGATGTTGTTGATCATTTACTAATTCAATATACTGGAGCATATTGGCACACATGCTGCTCAAAACCATTCAGAACAATATACTGTATATGTATGAGTACTAAGACAATTATTTGTTTCAGACCAATGAACTCATTTTTTCCTGGCTTCATATGAAACTGGATTTTGCTCATTTATACATTTATAATATTCCAATTGCATATTCCAATAGAATTAACAATGAATCTGGAACTTTCTAATGGCAAGCTATCAATTGGCATAATTTTGCATTTCTGGGTGGCTTAGAGGGATCAGAGACCGAAAGCCTAGCAGGATGTGACCAGCCACCATGCCTAAAGGCAGCTTGTCCTGAAGACGTGGATCAATGTCTGGGGATCAAGATACCTAAGAATCCCTCACAGCTATTTAATGCTATTTACAGGACTATTTGTGGCAGCAGCGACAATGGAGTCAGCAATGCCATCAAGTCCATATTTCTGAAAAGCTAGCGAGCCTACAGGGGCAACTCTTAATAAAAGACCATTGGCTATTGTGCAATGCCCTCTGCTCCACATTGACTTCCTGGAGATTACCAGGGCAACAGAGTAACAACAGAAATTTGCAGTCCCCTAGACTTATCCACATCTGAGCATGTTGTAAAGGTAAAGGGACCCCTGACCATTAGGTCCAGTCGTGGCTGACTCTGGGGTTGCGGCACTCATCTTGCTTTATTGGCCGAGGGAGCAGGTGTACAGCTTCTGGGTCATGTGGCCAGCATGACTAAGCCGCTTCTGGCAAACCAGAGCAGCACACGGAAACGCCGTTTACCTTCCCGCCGGAGCAGTACCTATTTATCTACTTGCACTTTGACATGCTTTTGAACTGCTAGGTTGGCAGGAGCAGGGACCGAGCAACGAGAGCTCACCCCGTAGCGGGGATTCAAACTGCCAACCTTCTGATCGGCAAGTCCTAGTCTCTGTGGTTTAACCCACAGCGCCACCCGCGTCCCTGAGCATGTTGTACACATGGCCTGAGGATGGTAATGGCTGGTGTCAGATGTCTGCTCCGGGCTCTTTTCTGGTATATAGGGCCCAGCAGCTGCCTGACCATGCCAGCTGCCATTGTTGGACCTCTCTAAGACCTGAGGTAATCAAACATGCCACCTGCATACTATGCATTACTGGCAGGCAGTAGAAATATATTTTTAAAAATTAAAAAAAAATGTCCAGTAGCACCTTAGAGACCAACTACCGTAAGTTTGCTCTTGGTATGAACTTTTGTGTGCATGCACACTTCTTCAGATACACTGAAACAGAAGTCACCAGACCTTTATATATAGTGAGAGGGTGGGGAGGGGTATTACTCAGAAGGGTGGGGGGATGGGTGATTGGCTGATAGGTGTGGTAAACCTGTTGACGACTGTTAACAACTGCAATTGGTCTTACAGGAAAAAGCAAGGGATAAGATGGCCAAAAATAGCTTTATCATGTATAATGAGATAAGAACCCAATGTCTCTATTCAGACCAGGTCTCTCCATGGTTTTAAGTTTGGTAATAAGTTGTAATTCAGCAACAGGCAGTAGTAGCTCTTCCTCCTCCTCACCACTGCTTTGGGGATTTGCCAGAATGGAAGGTAGGTCAACAAACAGGTTGCAGTACAGTGGTAGCTCAGGTTAAGTACTTAATTCGTTCTAGAGGTCCGTTCTTAACCTGAAACTGTTCTTAACCTGAAGCATCACTTTAGCTAATGGGGCCTCCTGCTGCCAACGTGCTGCCGGAGCATGATTTTTGTTCTCATCCTGAAGCAAAGTTCTTAACCCGAGGTACTATTTTTGGGTTAGTGGAGTCTGTAACCTGAAGCGTATATAACCTGAAGCGTATGTAACCTGAGGTACCACTCTACTGTCTTTAGAAGGAGCTGCTCACCTTTTTAATCATTACCAAATAGATGCTGCCTTGGAAACAAATGCTGCATCGATCTTCAAACCTGAACTGAGCATCAGGATGACTATGAATCACATGACCAGCCAACTCAAAACTTGGAATCAATGAATAAAAAGATAAACATGTTCCCAGATGATGATTGCTTTCTCAGAAGGTTTGTGTGTCACTATGATGACACTGGAGCTATCATGCATTCAGGTCATTCCAATGAAATATCTGATAACACAGTGTAGGATATGGACATGCTGTGCTTGCAATCGAGTGGACGGCGGGTTATTTACCCACAAGCCTTTTCTTCTTAGTAGGTGCTGGAAAGGGGTTGGGTTTTTAATTATCATTCAGAAATAAGCAGCAGCAAAGACAGCACATTTATCATTTACATTTATTTACAAAGACAGCTTTATCAAAAACACATGTTTGGGACATATAACACTAAACTGATTTTGACACCCGTCCTTCGAACTGGATTATATCTGCTGATCTTCCAGTGTAGGCCACAGGTGTTTTGGAAGGTAGCGAAGGAGAAACTGTGAAGTCTTCTAAGTGAACAGGCATGTTTGGAAAATCTTGCAGATCTCAGAGCTTTCTAGGTTTGTTTGTTTTTTGTTCTTACACCTCTCGTTGAATCCATCTACCCCTTCTTAATGTGCTGTTGAATTACTGGTGGGTCCACTAACAGCCTTTTTCTCAGACGTGAGTCATTCACATCAAATTATGTTTCTTGCAACTCTTCTAGTTACATTCTCTAGGGAACACCCCTCAGCTCTTAATATAGGCTCCTGCTGGCTTCTGTGCTGTTGTTTAAAGGTCAAGCAATTTTCCGCCCAGAAATGGCGGCACTTTGGTGCATAGTTCTGAACAACAGTAATCAAGTGTAACTGTGTGAATGTGTAGCAAAAACCTGTTTATGCCTCACAGGTTCTCTTTGCCTGTATCATGTGACTGACGTTTCTGAGTAATGTTTCTCTTTAACCAGGTGTTTGGTTGATTACAGACATTTTATGGCTTTTAAAAATGTGTTTGTAAGAGAGGGTTTATTGGTTTGTTTTTGTTTTATTATGTATTTCAGGTCCTCATTTTGTATTTTTATGCTGTGAACTGCCCTATGACCTTCAGATGAAAGGCAGTATACAAATTTAATTATTTATTCATTAAAGCAACAATGCCAGTTAAAGAGTTTTGGGTAGGCTTCCTGTTTTATTAATTGCTGGTCTCTCAGTATCTTGTTTATGAGTGTTTTTAATTGTGTTTATGAAATTTACTGTGTTTCTGAACTGGCTCCCCCATCCTCTAAGAAGTCAGCTGAGCAGAGATGATTGATCGGGAAGAAATTAGATTCAATTTGCCTGAGTTGCACTTTCAGAAGCAATTAGCCCTTCTTAGAAATTCATCCTTCTCCAGTTTTTTGCAATGCAGTTCTCCCACCAAGTTGTATGAACAAAAATGCACACATGGCTGCAAAATGTGCATAAAAATGCATAGATTGGCAAAAATAACAAACAAAATCGCAGTGTATTAGGGGAGTGGCTTTGAGAAAATGTGCACACAGTAATAGGCAAGACTGCATACCGATATGTGCATACTGGAAGAAATTTGCACTAAAATGCTGATGGATTTTCATGAATACTTACTTTTTAAAAAAAATTACAAAGTGATGTGGAAATATGGAAAAAGGAATTTAATATTTGAAAAAGGAGAAACTGAAATTGACAGATTTGCCCATGCCTAGTGGAGACCGGGAAGAATGTTTTCTTAGCTCAGAGAGGCTTATAAGAAGCTTGTGCTTAAATCTTTCCAGTGCAGTGCAAAGGCCTATCCATTCTATCTTCCCAGCTCCAGTTTTTAGGCTTCGTTCCATTGTTGATTTTACTTTTCTTTGTTTCTTTTACTGATTGCTGTTCTTAAATCATTGTTTTAACAGCCGTTAAACCACATTTACTTAACTGACAGTCACCATGGGAATAGCAACACTTAGTTTTCTTTTGGGGTTTATTTTTTAGAGTTTTAATTCCATCTGGCTCTCTGCTGGCTTTGTTATTTCTTGCTCCACTTTTTCTTTGTAAGATTCTGAATTGTGTTTGCTTCATAGCCGCTATGGATATCTCCATTTGGGGATAAACCTTACTACAAATAAATGGGGGGCAGTCTATAAATCTTTTAAATAAAATACTTCAAAGAAATACAATTCTTCAGTGAAAGTGTATTCTTGTCTGGCACCATTCTTCTGTACTTCGTTCAGCCTTGTATTTTAGCCCTAGGCTGGTAGCCCTAGCCAAAAATAAATTGCATGCAGGTGAGTGAATGGGTTGCTAGATGAGAGATGAAGCACTCTGTCCCTCCCAACATGCAGTGAAGAAATATAGTGGGTTGCTAACTGCAGGATGGAATTCTCCCTGCTTTTCTGCCAGCTCCCAGCAGGCTGATTTGTTCATTTATTTGCAGGCGATGCAGGTGGCACTGTGGGTTAAACCACAGAGCCTAGGGCTTGCCGATCAGAAGGTCGGCGGTTCGAATCCCTGTGACGGGGTGAGCTCCCGTTGCTCGGTCCCTGCTCCTGCCAACCTAGCAGTTCGAAAGCATGTCAAAGTGCAAGTAGATAAATAGGTACCGCTCCACCGGGAAGGTAAATGGCGTTTCCGTGTGCTGCTCTGGTTCGCCAGAAGCGGCTTAGTCATGCTGGCCACATGAGCCGGAAGCTGTACGCTGGCTCCCTCGGCCAATAAAGCAAGATGAGCGCTGGAACCCCAAAGTCAGTCACGATTGGACCTAATGGTCAGGGGTCCCTTTACCTTTACCTTTACCTTTACCTTTACCTTTACCTTTTCTGGATTTTGTTGTTCGGATGCATCCTTACATTAGTTATACAGTTGTACCTTGGAAGTTGAATGGAATCCATTCTGGAAGTCAGTTCGTCTTCCAAAAATAGTTCGCAAACCAGAACAGCCAGTTCCAGGTTTGCAGCGTTCGTAAGCCAAAACGTTCGAGAACTAAGCTGTAGGGCTGTAGCCATTAGGAAGTTGATACACAATGGCAAGATGACCAAATTCCAGAAAACACACACACACACTGGCAGAAGTTCGCAACATTGTTAGTTTCTCATTTTAGGAATTCTGACTGCAGAGAAAACTCTTATCTTTCTAATCAACAGAAATCTTTCTATTTCAGAAAAGAATAATCTGTGGGTTAGAAAATATTGAGATCGAAGCCATGGAAATATAATGGCTGAAGACAATGGTGTGTTAACATGTGGTGCTATCGTAAAACACTTCTGCGTTATTGCTAGCTTTGCAAATAAAATACTGTGCAGATCGATAAAGGCAAACCATTTTATGACATTAAAATGAGTTATACTAGATCTAGGTCACTGCATTTTATTTTGTTCAATAAGATCAGCAATGAAACATACATAAGTCAGATTAAAGTGAGCAAAGTTAGTGAAGCCAGAAAAAAAGATCTGTGAGAGGGAAAGATGAAGGTTCACACCACATTTTTATGAATGTGGGGTTCAATCCAGCTTCATCTTCCACCTGCAAGAAGGACCAGTAGCTCAGGTTGCCAAAATTTGAAAGTTATTGTGGCTAAAATTATATTATTGTTGTTGTTAAGATTTATATACCACCCTTCATCAAAAGATCTCATGGTGGTTCACAAAACAAAAATACAAGAAAAAGCACAAATAAATAGTTAAAACAGAAACAACAAAACATTAGCCCCCCCAACAGCAAACCCAACAGAATTGATTTCCTAATAGTCACGGATAGGGTTACAGAGTGAGCTTTCTTGAATTTGGTGAATTAAGTCAACATTTTAAAAGTAATTCTGGTTGAAGGAAGGTGCAACCTTGTCAGTGGAGCTTTCTGCAGGCTGCCACTGGTGGAGATACAAGTAGATGCACTTCCATCTTCCCACTCATTGGACAAAACAAATGGGGAGTTTTGTGTGAGTGGAATGATCACTCTGTGGGTGGGGGCCAGTGAAGACCATCAGGGCTGGGTGAAGGACACTTCCACCCCACAAAACAAACAAACCAAGAAAGGGAGTTTGGATTGCAACCTAGATTATTATTATTATTTTAGAGGAATGATAAACTCAGCTTGGGGAAGGGCCATAGATCAGTGACAGAGCACATGTTTTTACATGTCAAAGGTTCCTGATTCAATCCCTGGCAGGTAGGACTAGGAATGACTGCTGTCTGAAACCCTGGAAAGCCAATGCAGATCTGTATAGATGAGTGTGCTTGAATTCTGGGTCCTCCGTTGCTGAAGTACAACTCCCATCATTTCTGGCCATGGAAAATCTGGCTCTGGATGATGGGAGTTGTAGTCCAACAATATCTGGCAGCCCAAGGTTGAAGAACACTGGTGCAGACAACACTCTACTACATTGACCTGTTGGTCTGCCTCAGTATAAGGCAACTTCCTATGTTCAAATCCCTGGTTAGCTATGAAGCTCAGTGGATTTCTGAGGGAAACACATTTCCTTCTCATCCTAACCTACGTACATCACACTGCTCTGGTCCCTTTGGAGGAAAGGCAGAATAAAAATTCAGCTGTCGGCAGTTGTGGCTAAACAGTATTCAACACAATGTCTTCCAGATGTTTCTGAACTACTACAACTTCCATCAACTGTATGTTCAATAACATCTGAAAGGCACCAGGGACCATCCCTGCAATATTGTGATTTAGCTGGAAGGTTCATTTCTCTACCTTGTGAAGTAGAGAAGAGGATTTGAGTAGGAGGGAGAGGAGACTTTAAGATTCCCATTCTTGAAAAACATTTCCATAAATAATGACAGTCTTCAGCTGGGTTTTAATCTATTTGTGGTGCCTCTGCAGCTATCGAGACAGAAGAACAGAAGTACTCACACCACCATTCAGATTTAGAAATAATAGGTGTTTTTAAACCTGTTTAGCTAGTTGAAAAAATGAGCATTCTGGAACGAAGAGGAGTATTGTAAATTGTTTGGTTCCAAAGATCACATTGTGTAAGTGAAATACATTTGTCCACACGCAGAGGGGATCACTAATTCCCTTCCCCATCTGCAACCCCTGAAAACTGGCTCCACTTTGGGATATGATCTGGAGAAGTTGGAGGGGGATGCAGATGAGGGGGAAATTGGCAGCTACCTTGCACAAGAGGAAGGGCCTTAGATTTGCACAGCGGGGTCTTTGGATCCAAGCCAGCCTATGCTTTGTTTCTTTGACTTACTTGGCAAAAGGTCTCTCATAAATAAGGTTGTTTTGGTTTGCAGAATAGAAGGTAGGAGACAACAAGAAAAATGCTTTGCAAACTTTAAGCCACAGCTGGAGTCAGATTTTTTTCCCCTTGTACAAATAAATAAGGAGAATTGGAAGTTTTACAAAACACATGGAACAATACACAGTGGTTGTCATCTGGATAGACTGAACCTTTCTGCTTTAGCAGTTCTCAAAATAAAGAGGGATTTGGGGACTTTATGGGTCTGCGGGACACATGTTTGTGACAGCCACTTCCAGATGGGTGGCTCCAAGCTCTTATAAAATACTGTTCTTCTGCTGTAAGATGCAGAATTGCAAGTGACTTTCAACACTTTCAGGGATATTACACTTTTTTGTTAATGTTAATCCCACTACGTTGATACTAGTGAATGTGATGCAGCTGCTGTGTCAAGGGAAAGGGAAGCTCTAGTTCACCTAAGAGACCTTTGGGAGGAGGAATTCCAGGTGATCCTTCAAACTAAAAATCTGTAATTTATTTAGCACTACACATGCTTAGTAATGTGAGTGTAGTTGCCCATTAGTGTCCATGAAATGTGAATACCCAGAGTACTGAACTTATCTTTTGGATTGAAAGTGCCTCAGTAGGGAAGTGGCAACACATTGCCAAAATGGTGGTGACCATATTTTATTTTATTTTATTGTCTTTTTAAAGTGTTATGGTGCTGTAACACTCTTTTATTTAAAGAACATCTGTAATATTCATTAGCATCAAAAGGGAAGATTGGGGACACTTAAATTCCCAGGATGTTTATTTTCTACCATAAACCAAATTCCAAACTTATGCTGCTGTCCTGTAGACAAATACATACAGACTGATATATATCTATAGACTTAAATGTTGTTATTTAAAATATAGTATTCATGTTGTTAAACATACGGTTTTTCCATCAAAGCTCTATACCTGATAATTAGAACTACATAGGAAGCCACAAGTCATCATTAGCTATGCATAACAAAAATGATTCTGAATTAGGTGTGATGCTAAGAGTTTAGAAAACAAAGCTCATTTGAATGGTGTACATTCTCATCAGCTGGTAGACTGCTTCAAAGCCCATCTGCAGCTTTGCACAGTCATTTTCAGAAACAAAAATAAACTGATTTAACATGTGATATAGTGCATGTACACACACACACACACACACCTGTAATTTGGTTAAAATTAACAAAATTTGAATTTATAATGATCACTTTTCACTACATAGTGCCAAGGCTCAATGTGATGAACAATGTGCTAATTATTTGTTTAAGCATCCTACCTTTAAAAAAAAACAGTGTGTTTAATAAGGGGAAAAAGAAAGCTTTAAAATTTCTATTTCATTTTGCCAATTGTCAGTCTTCCTGTGATGTGAGCTGCAGAATGGGACACAACTATACCACATATCCCATAATCAGAGAGCTGCCAATCCCTCCTGAGCCCCAAGAAATATATTGTCATTATCATAATGGCATTATGTACCATCCATAGTTCAAAGGCCTACCAAAGCTGATGTGAATTTATTTATAAGAGGAAGGCATTCATATCAGCAAAAGCTGCCTGCATGAGGCAGTAATTTGATCATGAAGGAACTCTTGCTCAGTGGTAGACCATCTGCTTTTGCACCCAGAAGATCCTAGGTTCAGTCTTCAGCATCTCCAAGTATGACCAGGAGACTGCCCTGCCTAAAACCCCAAATAACCACTGCCAATCAGTGTAGACAGCTGGGCTACTTAGCATAATAGTTTGCCACGTTCTTACAAGTTTGCAGGAGTCCCCACTCTTTGTTTCATATCAAAGTTACAGAAAGATCATCATAAATAATTGACTAAAGGTAAAGGTAAAGGGACCCCTGACCATTAGGTCTAGTCGTGACCAACTCTGGGGTTGCCACGCTCATCTCACTTTATTGGCCGATGGAGCCAGCGTACAGCTTCTGGGTCATGTGGCCAGCATGACTAAGCCGCTTCTGGCGAACCAGAGCAGCGCACAGAAACACCGTTTACCTTCCCGCCAGAGCAGTACCTATTTATCTACTTGCACCTTGACGTGCTTTCGAACTGCTAGGTGGGCAGGAGCAAGGACCGAGCAACGGGAGCTCACCCCGTCACAGGGATTCAAACCACCGACTTTCTGATCGGCAAGTCCTAGGCTCTGTGGTTTAACCTACAGCGCCACCCGCGTCCCTCTAAATAATTGACTACTCCTCTCTCAATTAATTCAGATTAAGTGCATAATTTGATTTGCCAACAGCATGAGGTTTATAGAACACAATCAAGTACTAGAGGACCCACAAAGAGATATTGTGATAACGTCCTCCCAGGACTGTGGCTGCCCGGGATGTGAGTCACAGTGTGAGCCGACAGCCAGGAAATAGGCCACGGTCCTCTCACAATTTTACAAAACGTACATTTGTAGAGCCAAACGTCAATACCAAGAAACTGAGTGCCCTTGCCAAGTTTTTGAAAGGGCAGTGCCAGAAGCTGAATCATTGGTCACAGCATGTCAGTAGAGGAGGTTCAGAGAGACTTGAGAGGAACAGAAGGTGGAAAAACTAAAGGTTGAATAAAAAGGTAGAAAGCAGGAGTACAAGAAAATCCTGAAAAGTAAAGTCTGGCTGGCAAGACATTCTAGATCAAAAGTTCCATGTAATATGACCATGTAACAATGGGATTTTATACTCAACCTTGCAGCATTTCACTGGAGCCACCAGTGACTTTAGTAACTCATTTCTGTTCTGCTCACTGACATATCTATCCCTTCCTGCCCACAGGACTAGGAGGAGCAAAATAAACAATAGCTCATAAAGCAATTTTAATAGGCAGAGTCTTTCATAGTCAATCTTACTTTACATAATAATTCTGTAAGGTAAATCACTGTTCCTCAGCTTTGCCAAGATCATGCCCGGTCTATGACTTGGCATGTATTTTAATTAGTGTGGAGTGTGGAGCTCACATTACCTCATATGTAAGCACATGACCTGGTGCTTAATGAAGGGAATCTGAAGTACATGAAATCTGCACATAGGACAATCACTAATGGGAACTTGCTTTTTCTCTCCAGAGGCCACATGGACATGATGGCTAGCGCTGATGGGAATTGGAGTACAAAAACCTATCTAGAGACAGAAGTTCCCCCACGCTTCTCTAAAGCCTGCTGTATTGTCATATTACTAAAAGAAGTGTGCTTGGTATAATTTGTGAAAACAACCTTAGGAGAGTTGAGATATGCATTTACCGTGGCAAAGGTACCTTAGAGACATTATAGTACGTTCACTAAACTTGCTGGAGGAGGATACAGAATTGAGAGGAGCCTATGAATGTGTGTAGTTTGAGATGTACCTTGGTATGTATGGTGTTCAGCACTTGGCATGCAAATATATTCACATACAGCATGCCTTTTACACTGTGCTGGGAATTTTTAAACCTTGAATATATTTGCTTCAAAATTAAGGAAATACATATATAAAGAAATAATGTTTCTTACCACATGTGCACATACCCATATTAGAAAAATAGTTCAGTGAAACAAACATAAGCCGAAAAGGCAGGAGTTTATAGTAATTACACAGATGTGATATTGTCTTCAGATTCTTTCTCTCCCAAGTTAACACTGCCTGTAATGGTAGATTCTTCATGAGCTGCAGCGTTGTCCTGTATTTTTTTTGAACAACGTGGTATTTGACCACAAAAGTACATATAAATCCATGGATTAACACAGCTGTTAAGATTCCCTAGGAGCATAAGAATGGCTATTACTGGACCTGAAAAGAAAAGAATTTATAAGTCATTCAGAATCAGATTATTGTTCAATTCAACATAGTGTTTCTCTTGCACTATAGACTATTTGGAAATGTCTCGTTCAGTTTTGACTTGAGCAAATACTCCAGTTGATCTGCTCCAGTTGTTCATAAATCATAATGGGCATAACATTCAGCAGCCTTTGGGGCACGAGCATTTCAATAAGTTTTGAAGCAAAATTCTACTCATTTAAAAACAATTGATTTCCTGTGTTTGTTCTTTAAATTGGCAAAGAAATGCCATTTGATTTTGTTTCTTATTAAGCCATTTAATATTATGCCCACATTTAGAACGAATATAAATCCACCCAGATATTAAATATATAGCAATGTGATTATTGGCTATGTATCGGGCAAGATCACTGGCCTTACCTTCAGTCCTAGCATCACTGGGGTGCCAGGCAGTCCACAGCTGTGCGATGAAAAAAGGTGACCAACAGAAAATATAAGCCACAACTATCACCACTGTCATCTTTATAGTCTTGATCATAGCCTTCGATGTACAACTTGCATTGTTTCCCTGGCATGGCTGTATTTGCTTCTGATTCGTCACTTCCAATTCATTGCAGCTTTTCAAATGCATATGCATTTGAATTGCTCTGCAGATCCTCACATGACATACGATGAGGACAGCTGCGGGGAGGAAGAAAATAGCGATGGAAATCCAAGTCACGTACACCTTTGTGCCCCAGGGTTCAATGAAGTCAGCTTGGCAGTCAAAGATGCCTGGGGATACCTCTCTCTTCCGAAAGATAAATACCTGGGGGACGCTGAAGACCAGAGAAATGAACCAGCTTGTGCAGATCGGAGGGTTCCAAAGGGCCGCCTTCTTTGGAAAAGAGGCCATGGGGTGGCAAACCGCTTGGTATCTATCCAATGCCATAACCACGATCATATAAGTGGAGGCAAACATGCTCAACAGCTGGAGATAAATGATGGTTCTGCACAGAATGTCTGGGCCCATGAAAACATCTGTAATTTTCCAAAAGAGCTGCGGAAGGACTTGGAAGAATGCAACCATCAGGTCTGCAATGCTCAGGTGAAGCAGGAACACATACATCCTAGACAGCTTCATTCTTCTCCTCCATAACACCAGGATGAGGATGATGTTGCCCACAGACGCTGTCGCAAATATTATCCCCAGCACAGCGATTTCTACCAGAGCTAATTGTTCATTTCTCGACTGCCTTTCGGGAAGAGCTGGTGCATTTGTGGAGTTGAGGAAACCGGGAATGAAAGGAATGCCAGGCTCATAGTCTTCTTTGGAAAATGAGAAATTCTTCATAATGCAGAAGGGCTACTTTCAGAGAGGGTCACTTAGGTTGGCAGCCGTGGAAGGCAAGCTATTAAATATACCGCCAGTTGTTTATGTTTCAGTGTGTCTTGGAACATATGGGTTCACGCACCAGTGGACTTGAATTTCAAACTTTCTCTCTCGTCGTCCAATAAAAACATCTAAAAACTAAAAAAAAAAAACCAGCAGCTTTACTCTTAACAAGTAGATCTTTATGTAACTTGAGAAACTGCAGTTGTCTTAGCCAGGAGGAAAATCAGAAACACACACATACACTGAAACTTGTTGGCTTATAGAAAGTGAACTACCTATTTGCATTGACATCCCAAAATAAAAGCAGCCAAATTCATGCTTATACATTTGCTTATGGAATATTTTCCTAGTATCTACGTGACAACTGTGTTCTTTAATGTACCATAATTCTCTTCATCATATAATGACAAAGCTTTCTACGTATGTACATAGAAAGGCTGTGCACTTTTTCATCAAAAAGGAATGAAAACCCCCAGAACAAAGAAGTAGGCTAAAAACAATATATTCAACAAGGGGACCATATTTTCCCATTAACTTTTTTCTCCCACCACAAAAAGGTGCATTCACTATAAAAGATGTCTCCAAAAATAATCCTAGTTCTCCTTTGTTCTTTCCTTGTACAAAATTAAATATCATGATTGGAATCCCTTTGTTCATACAAAATAAATCCATGTCAATATAACCTAGAACTACATATCTGTTCTTGTATTTTTCACATTGAGCAAAAATACAATGGAGGATGCAGATTTAAAAAGTGCAAATAAGATATTCTTTGCTGTTTGAATGACTACAGCTTGTGAAACTGCCAAGCAGATTTACAGCTCTCCAGGCTTCTTCTTTTCTTGGTATGGACTACACTGTTTTATTGCAAAAAAAACCTACTGTTGATTTTGGGAAGGGTATGGCTGCTTCATACATTTACATTTTTAAGATGTGCCCATATTAGTCTGCAATGAAAATACGCAATGCATGAATGCAACAAAAATGTGATAGCAAATACACAATTTTGTAGCGGTTCCTCATACCAGTTCTTCCAGAATAGATTCCCAATGAGGGTATACTCGGAAGCAAACACAAGGCTGCCTTGCCGAGTATTGTACAAAGCAGCTCCACAGCAGAGCTAAAATCCTACACCTGTCGCTGTAGTCTCTACAGTATTATCAAACAGAGGTGTGCAATATTTTGGTCTACATTCCGACAAATATTCCCTCAATTTCCCCCCTTTGCTCCCCGCCCTACTATCATAAATATCAAATGGTCCCAAGCAAACACTGTCCCTTGTTTCTTATTTCCACCAGTTTAAGGCATGTTGTGTATCGGCAAACTAACAGGTCAACTCTTCTCTCTGTATTCATTAAAAAGGGCTATAGTACTTACTTAGCTTGCAGGTGTTGTTAAGTCTTGATAATCAGTGTCCATAAAGCAAAACGAATCCACAGTATCCTCAAAACGAGTGTTCCCCTGCCTGCTTAAAGCTGCATAGCAATAACTGAGTGACTGAGAAATATTTCTCCAGCTTTGATTCTGGAAAAAAGTGGGGGGGGGGACGTCCTTGCATTTGTTATATTGCAAACTCTTATGTACTTCGGCTTCTCTTAAGGTCAACAATTCTTCCACAGCGAACACTTGGTTTGTATTTAGATGAGGTTTTCAAGAGAAAATACTCCTAGTCACCGGATGTGTGAAATTGCTGCAAGTTCATCAAATCCTTCCCTTTAACATAAGCATAGCCTCATGTTTTCCGCTTCTCTTTTATAGTGTGCTATATATTAATGTTGTTTGGACTAGAAATGTAAACTGATGTTCCCGAAACAGGGAAAGCCTGGCTTTTACAGTGGCAAAAGTGACCGCAAATGGAATGCCATACATTAGTGTTCAGGTTCCTTCACATTTACAGGATGTAGTAGCTGGTCACAGTCCAGTATATTTTGAAATGCTTTTCTGGAACGTATAGTTTCGCAGGTGATGCTTGCAGATCTTCTTCTCGAAACAAATTCAGAAAGCCACTTATAATTCAGCTATGCATTTCTTCCCCTGCTAACCTGAAAGCACATCCAACACAACCCCCAATGAATGCTGGGAAATGCAGTTTATTAAGGATGCTGGGAATTATAGTGCTGTGAGAAGGAAACTATAGTTCCCAGGATTCTTTGGAGGTAGTCACGTGCTTTAAGTGTGCACTGAGTGTGTATTATAATTATATGGCATGGATCTGTCCTAAGCCAAACCTCTTCTGATCCCCCTTAAATGCAGGCTGCCAAGATCCTAAATCTATTTTAGATTTCATGCATAACCACGTGCCAAACCACATGCACTAGTTCTCATTTTACAGTTGCTTATGAATGTGGGCACATGTGAGCCACATCTAAGGGTTTTGCATCCTCAAGGACCGCAACTTGAGTAACCAAGATCTCGCTCTCCAGGGTTTCTGCAGCAGGCAGTTTGCCAGTCCCCATTGACCAAGACGACATCTGCGTCCTTGGCTAAGAGCTCAAGCCGTTCCTGCCAGTTTGATAACTTCTTTGCTGAGATTATTCCAAAATCTGTGGGAAAAAAGGAACAAGTGTGCACCTGCTTCTTCATCTCTCATCACAAAAATGCCAACTGTTATGTACTGAAATTCTCACCCTGGGCAAGCAGGGGGATACTGTAGATAGTTCAGGTCCACATATGCAAATAAGGGATCAAAAGTGACGTTCAGTGATTGGATAGTTACAGAAAATGGTTACTGTTGCGTTCTAGTGGAGCTCTATATAAGCAGGCTGGCTGAACCCTTCAGTTCAGTTCTGTTCTGACCTGTGAATAAACAAGAGCTGTTTGGAGAATCGCTGGGTCGTCTGATATGTTCACTCACAACTTAACACCAACACTCAGGAAACGGGTGGACTGTGAACCTGCACCATTCCATTTCTTTCTGTGTTTGAATAAGATAAAACACAACAAGGAAAGTGCATAGTTCTTTGGATCAGATTATACCTTTCAATGCAATTTGCCTTCCTGACCTCTTTGGGTTGACCTTTTCATTCATTTACAATGTCCAAAACGGAAATGCAGAAACAGTTGTGCACTACTATCATGTTTTCAAGGTCCAGATATCACATTGCAATCTACGGCTGTGTATACGCTACAGCTTTAAAGCACATTTGAAGCACATTCTTTCCCTCAAAGAATTCTGGGCACTGCAGTTTGTGAAGAGCTACTAAAGATTGTAACTTTGTAAGGGGGTAAACTCCAATTCTTTGAGGGAAAGAATGTGCTTTGAAGGTCTAGCGTGTACACACTTATTGTGTGTTTCCGTCTCCCTTCGGAAATGGGGGGGGGGGTGAAGCGGGAATTATGACTGCAGATGGAGAATCATGCCAAACATATAAAATATTAAATCATTAAGCTCGCTTCGTGCTCATGAGATATATCACATTACAGTGGTACCTCGGGTTAAGTACTTAATTCGTTCCGGAGGTCCATTCTTAACCTGAAACTGTTCTTAACCTGAAGCACCACTTTAGCTAATGGGGCCTCCCACTGCTGCCGCGCCACTGTCGCGCGATTTCTGTTCTCATCCTGAAGCAAAGTTCTTACCTGAGGTACTATTTCTGGGTTAGCAGAGTCTGTAACCTGAAGCGTATGTAACCTGAGGTACCACTGTACAGTGAGTTTTCAGGTTCCCCACCCACCAAAAAACTGTGTTAAGTTGTGGGTTGACATAGCAGACGACACAGCGATTTCTCCCAAGCAGCTCTTTATTTTGTAAGCTGGAACAGAACTAAACTGAGGAGCTCAGTCAGCCTGCTTATATAGAGCTCCAGAACAATGTAACTGTTGCCATTTTCTAAAACTATCCAATCACTGAACGTCACTTTTCGATCCTTCATTTGCATACAAAACTATCCAATCACTGAGCGTCACTTTTCGATCCTTCATTTGCATAACTATCTACAGTATCCCCCTGCTGGCCCAGGGTGAGAAACCTCAGTACATAACAAACTGGATATAAGGGTCAAGCCAGACTTAACATTTGACTCATAGAGTTGCGTCAAGAATGCACATGCAGACTTCCATAACGATATATCAATTTTTTAAAGCTGATTTTCATTTTTTCCTTCTTCCATTGAGAAATGTGTGCTGGGACTATGACCGCAGACCCTTCCAAATATGCAATGTTCGATGAAGTTATCCCATTTTTTAAATGAGCCAAAATACACGGGTCTATTAGACCAAAGACCTCACATAACTTGCACCACAGAACATATGGGCTTTTGCCACTGTTGACCAACCTTTTGCCCCATTGTGGTGTTTTGCTTGAGAACGTCTGCCTCAGATTTTGGCTCTGATCCCAAGACACTGTTTTTTAAGAGAACTAAGTGAAGCACAGTCTCTTCAGACTCTGGGAGCCTGGAAGAACTCTAGAAGGCCTCTTGCTTAGTTTGGATGGACATTCGATATCCCCTAAAGGGGGAAAGGAACTATGTTTGCTAGAGGAAAAATAACAAAACCAAGGTCCTTAGAAGTTTACAATTACATTAGAATAGTGGTGGTTGTTCATTTGTATTGTAATAAAAAATGGGGTTATCAACCAGTTAAAAATATTTTGTCCAGTTGTCCAAAAATTGATGAGTTAAAAAAAAGTTTGCCTACCGCATTGAATTCAGACTTACTCCTAGGTAAATACATACTGCAGCATTAATATAGATAATATTTTTTAGGAAACTTAACCAGGCAATTTTTCTCAGTTAAGCTCAAGGGAAATATTTCTCTAATTTGGATTTTCACTGACTTTTTAAAAGCACTGAATAGTGAATTTAAAATTCCTGAAGCTACATGGGGCACTTCTAGGTGGCTGTTCACTCTGGAGTCTGTGGTTTGCATGCATGCAAGTTTGGAACAGTTTCCACATGACATTGTCTTAATCTGAAAGCTTACCCATATTATTTCCCCATTTAATCCAAATTTACAATTTCTGTGGAAAAGCCAGTAAGTAGCAAAACAAAACTTAAATGGTAAATCTGGAATTAATTGGGGTAGGGGAGTAAGGTTGGCATTTTTATTGGGTTGATGTTATGTGGATGCTGCAAAAATAATAAAATAATAAAAATGCTCAGCACCAAGTACAGAAGAAGCTGCCATGTGGAGGCACCCACAATCAGTGGCATAGCGTGGGTTGTCAGCACCCGGGGCAAGGCAAGTAATTTGCGCCCCCTAACCTGTGGATTTGCGCCCCCTAACCCGTGGATTTGCCCTAACCCCCAGATGTTGCGCCCGGTGCGGCTGGCCCCCCTGCACCCCCCACGCTACGCTACTGCCCACAATGAATAGGTTAGAATAGTTTCTCCCTTGTGTGCAGTGATTATCAACCACAAAATGTATCGCAAGAACTTTACTTCATAGTTTGGCTAAGTAGCCAGGATGTTTCAATAGGAAGAGCTGTTGACTACTTCATCGTTAGGATAAAAATAGGCTCTGCGATATCTGGGATTTTTCAGTGTAATTATGGCAACATAAACATAGTCCTTCTAGGAACAGAATGATTGCTAGCAGATGTCTGTAGCCATATAAACAAGATTACCAAAGGAATATTTATTGTTTCAGCATGCAGGAATATGAAGAGAGAGTATCAGAGATTCTGTAAAATTTCACAACGCTCTAGATTTTTTTACTTATCAGCTGCACCTTCATTGATAAACTTGTAATGGTTTCATATTATATTGCACAATTTTTGGGCCATTGGTTGGATCCAACCTTAGCCATGCTTAGAGTTGATCCGTTGAAATCAGTGTGACTTAAGTTAGTAATGATGACTAACGTTCAGTTGTTGATTTCACTAAGTGTAAGCATGACTAAGGCTGCAGTCCTAACCCCACTTAACTAGGACTGGGAGTACACCCCATTGAATTCAATAGGACTTAATTCCAAGTAGACATGTCTAGGATTGTGCTGTAAGTCTGTATCCAGCCCAGTATGCTTTGCATCCATTATTTCAGTGGATATTTTCTGATTCTTGCATCTCCTTCCTCTAAAATATGATGCCCTTGTAACAGCCAGTGTGGTGTACCAATTCAGTGAATGTTAGACTAGGACCTGGGAGACCATGGTTCAAATGACCAGTCAGCAAGGAAGTTCACTGGGTGACTTTGTCAGCAACTGCTTCCCAGCCTAAATTACTTCACAGGGTTGTTGTGAAGATTAAATTAGGAGGGGAAGAACCATGTATGCCATCTTGAGCATCTGAGAGAAAAGGGTGTGCGTGCAGTGGGCAGTGTGTGTGAAATGGAAACAGCACTGTGGAGATTGGAAGAGACAAAAACAAAACCAGCTGAGTTTCCTACCACAGTTAGCTGGAACAGGTATAGCTTTGGAGGGGCTGAACACATGCTTACTGTAAGAATGCATGTTGTATGTCAGGGCTAGGGAGCCTATGGTCCTCCAAAATGTTGCTGGACTACAATTCCCATCACCCCAACCATTGGCGATATTGGCTGAGGCTGATGGGAACTGGAGTCTAGCAACCTCTAGAGCGGTGTTTCCCAAACTTGGAGATCCAACTGTTTTTGAGCTACAATTCCCACCATCCCTGACCACTGGTCCTGCTAGCTAAGGATGATGGGAGTTGTAGTCCAGAAACAGTTGGAGACCCAAGTTTGAGAAACCCTGCTCTAGAGGAATACAGGTTCCTCAGCCCTGTGCTTACTTCCTACTTGGATAATTAAAACAGATTATACAAAAGTACAGTGGTACCTCTGGTTATGAACTTAATTCGTTCTGGAGGTCCGTTCTTAACCTGAAACTGCTCTTAACCTGAGGTACCAATTTAGCTAATGGGGCCTCCTGTTGCCGCCACGCCACCAGTGCACAATTTCTGTCCTGAGGTAAAGTTCTTAACCTGAGGTACTACTTCCGGGTTAGCGGAGTCTGTAACCCGAGGTGTTTGTAAGTTGCCACTGTTGCCACTGTATTCTAATTCTCCGGTATAAGCAAAACCCTGTAGTGCTGGTGTTGTCCCTGGGATTTCTCAGTACTCAAAACAGGGAGTGCCTAATAATACTTTTCCAAAGAAAAGGAATACATCCAATTACTATTGTTATCATTAGATTAAAAAATCAGATGTAACTGTGCTCAGATAACTTAATCAGACACACCTTCTATCTCCCTGCAGTTCACAAACTATAAATCAAGCAGGGGAACTTGAACCTTAATCTAACAAAGGAGTACGACTAGTGGCGCAACAGGAGATCAGTACATGACTCTTTTTATCCCCTGGGAGATCCTATCTGTAATAGTAATCTTTTAACCTGCTTTCAATGGAACCCGCAGTGTCATTGTATATCGGGGGTCATAGGTTAACCTTGGATTCTTATTTATAGGGATGGATTTCACCGACTACAAAAGCATCACTTACTTGTGGGGAAGCACTGCCTGCACATGAATTTTGCCCCTGAGACTCCCAACTCACATCCAGCTGGATGACAGTAACTGAACTTTCCCCTCTATCAATCTGTTTGCTGAAAGAAAAACCCAAGAAGGTTCTTCAAACTGCTTTTGAAAATGGAAAAAGCTGTGTGAATGTCACACTTACTTTTGACTGCTGAGTATTACCCACGCAGCTCATTTTTATCTGTGATCTGTGCCACTGTTGTTTTAAATTGTGTTTTTAATGCTGTGTATTCTACATTATTGGTTATTGTGGAAGGAAAGAGCAGGGTGGAAAAGCATACAAATAAAAAAAAATATGCTTGCCTGCTGATAGCCTTGGTGTTCCAACAACGCGTTTCATTCAGTGATGGTTGGAGAAGATAACTTACCTAGATTCCTCTCCTGAAAAGAGGGCTTCAGACAGGAGCAGAAGAAAAAATGATCAGAGAGCTGTGATTTTGGGCTGTGATCTAAAAGCATTGAGGGGGGAGGGAGGTGGCAGTACCCCTAAATATATGATATGGGAGCTGTGAACTTTGCCTGTTAGAATGGTTAAGCTCAGTGCTATTTTTCTAGAAAAAGAGGGGCCAGGACTCACAATGAACACCTCCTTGTTCTCTTATAATAGCAATGGCACCCACCTGAGAGATGCTGGAACTGAGTTCCAGTGAATTCTGGCTGGGGGGGGGGGAGCCCTGATTAAGCTATGCCTCCACCTATGAACAACCTGTGTCAATAAAGCAAACACTACAGAACGTCAATAAGACTTCAGTTGACCTCCTACCAAAGGACATCAAACCTGCGTAAGTGCTGCATGGACCACCAGAACGCTTAACCCACAGAGGAAGGATGTGCATAACAATGGCATACACTTCCATAGACCAGAATTTATTTCATCACATGCATGGAGGGTTCTCCTAAGTTGGCAGGTGTATATGTAAAGAAACGGGTGGAAGGGAAGAAAGAAATGTAAGCAGTTAAGTCAGAGTTGAGGAAAATGCCAAAAAATAATAATACAGATCATGCCAATTACATTGCAGTTTAAATGTATGTAAAAGGGGGGGAGGGGTAAAGGAAAGTGCACATCCGGACATTAGTAAGCTGATTAACACCTGCTGTGTTGAAAACTGGTCCGCCTGCTCTTGTTTGAGCATGTTTAAAGGCAATCCAGGGCTTGACCTAAATGTAAAAAGTGTGTTGGCTCACCTAGATCAGTCTCTGTATTTGTGACTTCTTCTTCTGTTGGGAAACAAAATCTCCTTTATCTCCTTGTAACTGGCTCTACAAGGTATTCTAAGCTGCATCTGCCTGCGCTTCTTGCCAAATTAAACGAATTGGCAGAGTGGTCCAAATCCTTGCCAAGGTGGGGCAGAGTGGCAGATCAGCTGCTGCATCTGAAGCTCTGCCAGATTACGCCAGCCAGGAAAGAAGGTAGGGGAGCTGTTTTTGTTTAAGTTTTTATTTATTTACTTATTTTGCTGTGCCGGCTCCGAGTTGGCATAGCTGAGGAGCCTGGGTTAGGTTTCTCTCTGGTGTATGGTGCGGTTGGCTGGCTCTGCTTACACATACCCCATAACCCCATTTCGGGCCCTACATTGGCTACTGACTGTCTTTAAGGACCGGTGTTATATGGTCTCGGCAGCTGCTCCCAGTCACCAGTCTAGTTGCTGCATTGTGGATCAGTTGTAGTTTCCGAGTCACTTTCAAAGGTAGCCCCACAGAGAGTGCATTGTCATAGTCCAAGCAGGAGATAACCAGTGCATGTAGCACTCTGGCAAGACAGTGTGCAGGCAAGTAGGGTCTCAGCCAGAGCTGCCTTTTAAATATATGGTGTGAATGTGACCTAATGTACATCCCACCTTGCAATATATAATCCATACCAAGGCAGCTTACAAGGAACATTAAACTAACTTATCAAAGTCACCCTTTTAAAAGCCCACCAGGACCATTCTCTTGGGGCAATTGGTGGCCGTCTCCTTACTTGCTCTGCTCTAAGGAGGAGACTGAGAGCCTCATTTGATGGGTGGAAATCAGCAGGGCTCTTGGCTGTGGCCATTGGTGCCAGACACAGGGACCTGAAAGCACAGGGCAGTTCCCCTGTTCGCATTCCCACTAGGCATAAACTCCTTATTTATCAGCCATTACCATGTCCCTCCCACCCACTCAAACAACCAGCTGTCTCAAACTGGATTTATGGCAGATTAGCTGCGCTGTTCAGTGTTTGTGACCCAAATAAATGCAAGGTGTTCTTGCATCTTCTCCCACCCTCCTCCAAACTTTCCTGTCTAAGCTGCCAGCTTAAGTATTTTCCTCTTTTCCTTTCTACCTGTTCAAAACATTGTTCCTTCCATTCCCAAGACCCTCTTCTTCTCTGCTAGCTATGCATAGATAGACCCATTCTAAGAATCCTCACTGTGTCTGTCTCTTTCCATCCACATTATCCTTTCCCATCTCCAGAGACAGGGAAGTGCAAAGGAGGGTGAAAGCAGAGTTGCCTCTTTTCAAGTTTATGTGTATGTCATAAACTACGCCCTACAGTGTGTCTGCTTAGCTGCCAAACTAAACAGACATTTGCAATGGATAGTGTGCTTATAACAATGGCAAAGTCACGGAGAATGAGAGAGAGTAGATTCATATAAACAAAAGGACAGGAAAGTTTATTGCTGGCTAGTATGCTTCATTTGTAAGTTTGAGATATTTATCAGTGTACATAATTACACGGAAAACAAGTTCTTTTTCCATTTCCGGCTGCCACCTAGTGTTTGAATGTAGAAGAGTTTTGTAGTACAGTCAAGTACTGTATTATTTTCATGCTCCTCCAGAAACCTGATAATTCAGCATTCATCCTGGTTTGTTTGCAGGTAGATTAGATGATGTGGACTATTTAATGAGCATTGCTTCTGATTTGTTTGTGGGGAGGCTAGATGATGTTGCATCAAACCAAGTGTCATCCCACACTTTCCAGTATGTTTTCCTGTTGCTTTCCTTAACACAAAAAGTCCAGGCAACTATAATTGTGCCATCAGAAATTGTGGTTATGTGAATGAATCCCACCTGAGAACAGCAAAAGTCTGGAAGCATCCTGTAAACAGCCGTTATTGAGCATTGATTCCAATTTACTAACAACAAATATTTATCCTGCATTCATCCTAATTTGCATGCAGGTTGTTTACACGTCTCTCTGCTCTTCCAAACCATCTCCATTTTCAGATAGGATTTACTCATGTACTGGCAAATTCAAGTTGCTCGTTGTCATGTAACTGCCCAATAAACAAATCAGAATGACTTACTCAATAAAGAACCAAGATATTCTAAGCACCATGTGCAAATTCAAGCAATCAGGATGGATGCTGAATAGATATGTTGCCTGGAGGAGCCGTCTGCCAATTTCCTTACATCACAAAATTATTTTTTCTAAGTGGATTATTTGTGCCATACAGTGCTTTAATCCATTTGAATCGCTTGGGTTGGTGCTTGAAACCCTCCTGACTGCAGGCATCTTCCAGTTGTTTCTGTTAAATCTTCTTTACCATAAAGAGCGAACATTTCCCCACAATATTTCAGTGGGGGTAGTAGCTTAAAGATGGTGGTGTTAAGACAAATAAAAGTGCATAGTATTGGCTAAGCCCATCTTGAATTCTAGGCATAAGCCTTATTACTGTGCCCCTTGCACACTTTATGCATACGGGAATATTTTCTCCATATTCTGTCCACGAAAGGGATGTTTAGGCTACGTATCCAGTGGTTTAAAAAAACAAACATGTCAATCAGAAAGCAGAAATGAGAAATCATGCAAATCACGCAAATGCCCAAATCATTTTGCATAATTTATTCTACAATATCAACTATTATACATAATTAATTCTGCTAGAAAGGGACTGGGGAAATAAGTTGTTCAGTGCCCTGAACCTTTTCCCCCTGGGGGCCACTTGGTTTCAAACAGCCTCCCAGGAAATTTTGAAAAAGCAATCTCTTGTGGCCCCCGAGTGTTTGCCCACCAAAGCCTTTTTGCGGACTCACCAGGAGCTCTCCCCTCTGTGCGGGGGGCGTGGCTAGCCCCCTGCGCTATTAGGGAGTCCCCGGCTGCGTCACTCCTTGGGTCGACCAATCTGGTCAGCTGGGGGAGGGCGTGGCTAAATAAATAAATAAATAAATAAATACTACAGTACGCTTTTGGGACTTTGACGTGTGATGCTAATTATTTCCCCCAAGAGTTAAATGATAACTAATCAGAGGCAGCTACAGTTGCAAATGGCAACAAAATATCTGTGAAAGAGGAGCAGGTTTGCTCAAGTGTGTTGCAGGTAGAAATTATTGGCAAAGCCTATTTGGTGTTTTGCAACTTTCTGACTAGTTGCAGGACCTTAGCCAGACCTAGCAGAGTACACGCAGAATCCATGGAAGCAATTGGTGACTTGGCTGCAGACAGGATAGACGAAGCAGGAACCAGGAACTTGTAGTTAGGTGTTTATTATATACAGTGGACTATTTACAGGAACAGAACGCAGATCTTTTGCTAGCTCTCTCTGACATGACTCACAACTCCTACACTGACACACAGAACTCTGAACTCTGAACTCTGACTAACACATTCCAGTTAAAGGTAAAGGTACCCCTGCCCGTACGGGCCAGTCTTGACAGACTCTGGGGTTGTGCGCCCATCTCACTCAAGAGGCCGGGGGCCAGCGCTGTCCGGAGACACTTCCGGGTCACGTGGCCATCGTGACAAAGCTGCATCTGGCGAGCCAGCGCAGCACACGGAAACACCGTTTACCTTCCCGCCAGTAAGCGGTCCCTATTTATCTACTTGCACCCGGGGGTGCTTTCGAACTGCTAGGTTGGCAGGCGCTGGGACCGAGCAGCGGGAGCGCACCCCGCCACGGGGATTCGAACCGCCGACCTTTCGATCGGCAAGCCCTAGGCGCTGAGGCTTTTACCCACAGCGCCACCCGCGTCCCCTCCAGTTAGGAGGCCATTAATTATCACTCCCTTGAAAGAACTTGACCAATCAGGGAGCGGTCTCCATGTCTCTGTTATCACCAGGCAGACTTACTCCTTCAGATTGCCTTCTGGCTGTCTGCCAAACCTTAATTGACTCTGTGTGCGTAGCTGCACGTACACAGTTTCCCAACAGAAATACTGTTTGTAATGAAGTGAGCGCAGTAGTTTACTTGCTCGAATTAACAAATAAGAAAGTTTTGAGATTTTAAATTCTAGATTAAAATTGATTACTTGAGAAGGGGATTGTAACAAAAACACTGGTATCTGGTGGGCAGACCAAAGCACTCGTCAGGAGAGCTATGAGATTCAGGTGAGAGTCAGATGCCTTTTCAATCCCAGCAGGTATATAACAGGAAGACCTGGCCTGCCCAGGCCGCAGTGTTAATTTTATGAATTTTTTAAAATCACCATGGTATTTAAGAATAATATCTTATGTCCTTTAGAGGAGAAATTGTGAATTGCAGAATTTTAAATACCCGTCGTCATCCTTGGCTCACCACGTTTCCCCTTCCTCCGAGGCTTCTATCTCCTTTCTCCATGAGCCTGGGCAGCCCCTGAGTTGTTGGTTCTTCGGTGCGCGGTGGGTCAGACATGGAAGGCAGAGGGCTGAGAGCTGTGGTGGTGTGGCTCGGGCAGCATGGTGCCTCCCTTCCCATTGGAGCAGCCCCAATCTCATTCCTACTTGCGTGCAAGCAGGAGGGGGCGGGAGTCCTCAGCTGGGAAGAGAGGCATCACACTGCCTATCGGAGCAGCCCCGATCCCAACTCCTACTTGCGTGCAAGCAGGAGGGAGCAGGGATCCCTCAGTTAGGCAGCTCGAAGCCTCCCCCTCGGAGCAGCCCTGAACCCATTCCTACTTGCGTGGAAGCAGGAGGGGGCGGGGATCCCTCAGCTGCAGTCCAGATCATCTCAGTTTCACCCTTCACATTAGTGCAGGCATGTTGTTGTTTTTTCAGTTGAGATGAATACATTGTAAAATTTCAGTTAATGTCAGTTGGTCTAAATCTGGTATAAATATATTTGGACACAAGTATACCTGGTGTTATGTTCCTGTTCATATGTTGTGAACTTAAAAGTTGACAGACAACCTTTATTACTGTGTAATGTAGTTTACAATGTTCCTGACATATATTTCAGCTTTCTGGATTTATTTTTCATCTGGCCTTCAGGTATGAAAGGCAGAGTGATTTAACACCTGTGCAGATTTGTCATCCCTGTGACGAAATGAAAAGTATGCAATTTGCAATAAACTTTGCATAAAATTGTTGCATAAAATTTGCATTTAATTTTAATGATTCTAAGAATGTCAGGCAAAATGGTCAGGCCTCACGCATGTTCACTTCATCAATTCATGCCTCAGCTCTCATGCTATCTGTTGCTGCTACTGCATGTTATAGTCTCCATCATCTGGGACAACAGTCTCAGGAGTTGAAGGAGTCCAGGTAAGGAGATGTCAATAATAATGGAGAGTTTGTTTCTTTGAAGTTTGACCACAGCCACTGTTTTCTTCTTTCTACTCAAGACCTAAGTGTAAAAGTAAGTTAAACCCAACAATTCCTGTGGGAAGCAACCGTTAAAGCTCAACAACTTCAATCCTAAAAAATGCTCAACAACTTTGGCCAGCCCCCACATGTTCTCTTAATCAAATTTGTCCCTCTGAAAAAAGTTTGGACACCACTGCCCTACACAGTTACTTAGAGATTACTGTATATATTATTGACCACTTCTGTTTCATCCTTGCAGGGTTGCTCCCCAAATTGCAGTGCTGACTAAATTGCGGAGATGTCATAAACCGTTGCAGTATTTTAGCCACGCAGCCATACCAGTACACTTATAAATTATAATAGGAAAGGCTGTTATGTTTTTTTAAGTGTTTACTTAAAAGGGGGAAAAAAATCTCCTCCACTTAAGAGCAGCAACTCATCTGTTTGCAGCGACCTTTTTTTGTTTGTTTCTAGGTGGACACACCAAGGTCTAACTCCAGATACGTTACAATCTTTAAGATTTTATTTTATGGCTTTATATGTGTTGGAAAGCCGCCTAAAGTGGGCAGGGTATAAATAAAACAACAACAATAATAATATTTATTCTTCTTCGTTCTTTCTTTCTTTTTCTTTCTTTGTGCGTGTGCGTTAAATACGGCATCTCCATTATCAACCCGGAAACTCCCTGCCCTAGAGAACGAGACGTGCCCCTTTAAATATTTGTTCTCTCTTTTGCCATTTTTAGGAGACCGGCGGCTATCGAGTTTGTTTGTTGTCGTTAAACGGCGCGTGGCTAAACGTTCCAGCTCGCACGCATGCGTACTAGGTAAAGATGGGGTAGGCGCACGACCCCTCAGGCGCGCGCGCGCGCGCGCGCGCGCGTGTGTGTGTGTGTGTGTGCGTGCTTTATAAATAAATAAATAAATCTCGACGCCGGCGCGTCTCTAGCGCGCGTGCGCGGCCGGCCGCGCATGCTCACCGTCTGGGAAGAAAATGGCCGGTGAGACTGTTGTTCCGGGTTTCGCGTTGGGCGTCCTGCCGGGCGGCCTATAGGGTAGACCGTCGACCTTCGGGGAGCCCTGCTTTGGGTGAGCGACAGCCAGCAGTTCCCTTGGCCTTCCGTCCCCTCGAGCTGCTTCCTTGCCCGGTGTTGTCGTCGTCGTGCGCGCCTTTCCTGACCCGTGTCAGGAACGCGCCTCTTTACCTGGGTCTGTGAGTCGCCCTGTTGCCCCTCTAAGGTTCTCGGTGTTTTGTTTTCCTTGGTTACGGGGTATTTTTGTGTGTGTGTGTGAGAGAGAGTGTGTATTTATGAGTGCCTTTCGTGTACGTTGCGTAGCTTCGGGTTGTCCCTGGCTTAAAAGGCCTTCAGTAGTACCATTTATCTGTCAAAGAGATAAACAACTACATATGTACCTGACATTCAGAAGACATCTGTTCAGGGAAGTTTTTAATGTATGACATATTAGTGTATTTTTGGTATTTGTGGAAGCCGGCCAGAGTGGCTGGGGAAACCCAGCCAGATGGGCCGGGTACAAATAAATTATTATTATTATTAAGTTTTTATAGGTCATGCTTTTATATGTGTTGAAAGCCTCCCTAAGTGGGCGGGGGTGTAAATGATTAAAAAATATTGTTATTACTATTACCAGTGAGCAGGTTGTGAGTTTGAGCCAGGGATCCCGTGGTAGTTTGTCCCAGGGGCGTGTGAATCAGCTGCTGCTATTATTGTTATTTATTACTGAATTTATATACCACCCTATGCCCAGAGGTCTCAGGGTGGTTCACAGAACAAAATCAAAATATAAAACCTCAAAATATATAAACAAAATAAAAACAACAAACCAGTGAGTGATAATACACAGCCTCTCCTCATACACCTGGTGTCTGGGGGATGTGAGGTTCTGCTTAAGGCTGAGACTTCAAACATTCACTGTTTCCCTAAAGGTTGCCCACCTGATATTATGGGGCCCTGGGGACTTTCATTCTTTCTCTCTCTCTTAGCTTTGGCTCTTAATATAAAGGAAGGAACACAATAGTATATGTGATGCCTTCCCTCTATATCTCCCTCTCTCCCCATCATTTGAAAACCCTTATAGACGCATAGAATTATAGAGTTGGAAAGGACTACGAGGGTCATCTAGTCCAACCCCTGAAATGCAAAGTTTGGGGCTCAAACCCGTGACTTTGATATTAAACGTATCATGGTCAGTAGACTGAGTAGCAAAATAGCTTTTAATATTCCTGTTTGTTTGTGTGCATATAATTAAGACTTTTTTCCGCAAGAATGTTTGCTTTTGGAATATTTTCTGACTGTTTAAGGTTTTGAGCTGTTCTCAATCTTTAAAAAATGGGTGTGTATGTGGTTGGTTATTTCACTAGCTTTTCTGCCTTCCACTGGGCTAAAGATCTATTACGGAAGAAGCCACTATATTGTGTATGTGACTAGCGTACGGCTTTGGTGTGGTCAGTCTTGTGCCCTGAAAACACACGTAATGCTTGACAATTTGCTTAATTGTATTTGTGAGCTTATATCCAGCTTATCCTCTAAGCATGTCTCACTGAAACCCAAAGCTATTAGGCTCTGAATGTTTTCCTCCTGGTTTTAAGTGTATTCCTGTATGCAAGTGCTCATCTTGTCAGTTATAAATAGTGCCTTGTAATGTGTGATCTTGGCTGTTCAACAAAGATACTAGGAACAGATCATGCAAGTGTCATGTGCCCTGTTGTCAGCTAGCTATTCTCTGTTGCTCAACTTGTTCATTGCTTAAAATAAAATGATTGTATACAGCTTTTCTTTCCTTAGAATGCAAGGGCAGCCCAAAATATGAAATGCACCAAGCGGCATTGGGGCACACACAGGCTGATTTGATGCAGTACTTCAGTGGAGAACTATTCTAGGAAGTTTCCCTGAAACATTTTCCCCAGAGGCATTGTTGATTGCAGTGAGAAATTCGATAGACTATTCATGCCAAAGTGCAATGAAGACGTAATGGTTGGTGTCAAAGTTCAGTGAAAACTTAATGTGGTGAAAGAGTTGCTTTAGATTTATAATTGTTGGATTAAGTGATGCAACTGGCAGTGGGTTGTGGTTGTTTTTTGATTGTGGTAGTGCTTCCATTTGCACAGGGCAGAATGTCTAATTCTCACTGATACTTCATATTCTGTTCCCCCAAAAAGCTTTTCCTGGAGGTTGGAAGGTTCTGTGGTATGGCATAGAGACCTGCATTTGGTAGGGGTGAAAATGAGGTGCTTTGCTTTACACTAACAGAAGCACTTTCACTAATATAAACCACCATGGGAATGAATCTTATTTCTAGTATGGTTAGCTAAATCTGTGCCTAATTACACTCTTTCCTTGTTCTTATAGGAATGAATACAATGGTGCCTTTTATCTCATATTCTATACTTTGAGGGAGTCAGCATATTCTCTATTTTATTCCAGGCATCCCCAAACTTGGCCCTCCAGATGTTTTGGGACTACAGCTCCCATCATCCCTGACCACTGGTCCTGTTAGCTTGGGATGATGGGAGTTGTAGTCCTAAAACATCTGGAGGGCCGAGTTTGGGGGTGCCTGTTTTATTCTATTGCTTAATATGTAGCTATTCTTGGAGATGTTCTGATACCTTGCTTCAATGCGTTACACTGTATTTGAGTATTGGTAATCCCTATAGCTAATTTCAGATTACTTTTGTTTAACTCCTTAAAGAAATGGCTTCCCAGAACGATACAATTCTAAATTTGATAGGCTAAGATCAAGTATACTCACTACTGGAAACTCTGATTTCTCTTTGTCGAGCATACTTTGCTCAATAGACTAACACTCTTTATTTTTCATTTCAGGTAACATTCTGAAGAGTGATGTTTCCTTTTAAAAAAAGATTTCTGGACAAAACAAATTTATGGATGACTTCAGTATTTATACGTAATGTCAATTCAATTGTCTTTAGATGCCTATCTGTACTTAGTAGCTAGTTCAAAAAGCCTTTGTAAACAAAACACCAGACGACTGTATTACTTGTACAGACCTAAGCTTTTTTGGAGTATAACTCAAGCTATTCCTTTTAGAGTTTTTCACACAAGCAAACCATATTATAAATGGGGAGGAGACAAAGCACTATGGTATAACAAGCACTTCTGTTATCATGACTCCTTGCATTACAGAGCTTCTAAACTTAGTACTTCTAAGGAATTGACAAAAACAAGCAGTCGCATGTCACGATTTAAGAACACTTTAGAATCTGTCTCAAAAGCTGTGTCTGGAACTCACAGTGAACTGATTTCACGGATAGCTCGGCTTAAGCCACATTCTGGTATACTGAACAGATCGGCTGAAAATAATGGCCAAGAAAATAGTTTTCATACGAACCCAGAAAATGTCAGACAAGCTGCAAACAACAGAAGTCAGGAAGACTGTGATGATAGCATAGATAGTAAGAAGCTTGTGCCTGTAAGTGAAGACTTGGGTCCCAGTAGTACTAATCGTGGTTCATTGAAAGATCCTGCAGATTTCAAAAATAGCCTTTTTCATGTTAGCTATTTTGCTACAAACTTTGGAGAAACATACAATTTTCTAGCAAATCACATCAATTGGTACTTTAGCACTGGTGGTATGGCTCAAGAGAAAAAGGGGAATGGTTCCCCCCCTAAATCACAGACTCAGGAGGGGAAGACACTTGATACACCAGAAGATGACATATTAAGTAATGAAAACAGAATGAATGCAGTATCTGCCTTAATACCTGCAGCACAGTCTCCAGACTCTGCAAACGCCAGTGCCACCGCTCCAGCTTCCAGCAAAAAGGGTATTGCAAGTTTTCTTTCTTACCCAAGTAACAGTGTACAGGCCTTTGTGGATAGTTACATTGGAGGACTGGTCCCAAAGTTACGATCTGATCCAAAAACCGCTTTGCCAGAAAAGAGCAAAGTACAAGAAAGTGAGGATAAGTTGAAAGATGACGAGGAGGCTAAACGTGCGGAAGAGAAAGAGAGGAGGCTGTCCCTTCAAAGGGAAAAGGTAAACCTCCTTAATCATCACTTCATAAGCTATTTTGTTATGTAACAGATAAAATATAGTTATAGACAATAGAAGAAAATGTGGGGGGGGGGGCGGACCAACAACCCCAAACGCCTGTGTCATTGATTTTAACAGAACAGAGTATAGAATATTTTTAAAACTTAAGAAGCAGCTTTGTGAAAGTACTTACATGGTTAAAGTATACGTAGAGATTTTTGATTTATTTTGTACACTCTTACCGTAAATGAACTAAGTAATTGGATGAATTGGCTTTCTATTTAAAGAGTGCTAGTTTGCAGCAACCCTGTAAATTAGTCTATAAAAATGACTGCCTATGCAAAAGTAACAAAAATCAGGTACAGAACATCAACAGCCTTGAGGTCAGGAGATAATTCATTAGCTTTTAACTTAAAAACAGCCCTACCTGTTCACCGGGAGGACTTTAGTCACCACAGACAAATCAGTGTTCAGAATACTGCTGTTGGCCTTATAGGGCTGTGGTAAGGGCTGCCAGAGTGAGCTTAGTTGAACACAACTCTGTATTGAGCACTTTAAAGTGCTGTTTGTGTCCCACTCTTGTTTTTTCTACTGTCTTCCCTACAACTCTCTTCAGTAAGTTACTGGTGCACAACAGTACAGTGGAACCTGGGTTTCGAACAGCTTAGTTGATGAACAAATCGGCTCCCGAACGCCAGAAACCTGGAAGTAAGTGTTCCGGTTTTCAAACTTTTTTAGGAAGCCGAAGGTCCAGTGCAGCTGCTGGCTATTGTTTCTGGGGCATCTGTGCCAATCAGAAGCCGTGCCTTGGTTTTCAAACGTTTCGGGAGTCAAATGGATTTCAGGAATGGATTAAGTTTGAGAACCAAGGTGCCACTTTATTAGCCCAGAACCCTTACTACATATTTCTGGACTTGAGATAAAAAAAAATCTGAAATGCTTATAAAGCTCTCCCTGTTTGTCAGACATGGAAATAATTGCTGGAAACTACACGGGGGGGGGGGAGTAGTCTTGTACTCAGGTTCTTCTTGCAGGTTTCACATGGGTTGGCCACTCTTGAGAACAGGATGCTGGACTAGATGGTCCATTGGTCTGATTCAGCAAGCTTTTCCATGTTTTTATAATTATTAACTCAGCAGAGGTAACAAGGTAAGTGGTTATTTTCAGTTTCAGTCTAAAAAAATTAAAATGATGAAAATATTATTTAGCAAAAAAAAATGCATTTTTATTAATTCCAGAGGCATTTTCTTAGAACAAAGCCACCAAAATCCTTCTGGTACCTTAAAAGCTGCAGTCCTGTACGCATTTATTTGGGGTAAGCCCATTAAAGTCAATGGGACCTCTGAGTGTACATGTATAGGATTGCACTGCATGACACTTGTAGTAATGCCAGGATTCACGTAATCAGATGCAAGGAATGGTCATGAGTAGTGAAAATCTAAGCATGTCTGTTTAGAAGTTGTATTTTCAAAGGACTCCCTGATAAGTGTGCTTGGGATTGCAGCCTCAAGTGGATGCCTATTTAACTTATGCTCATAGAGAAAAGGAGGGAGCCAACTGCCTGCCTGTCATTTTTAAAATGTGCTTGATAAAGTGGGTTCTGGCCCACAAAAGCTTGTGTTGCTAGATCCCTTAGACCAGTGATCTTCAGCTGGTGGCTTGGGACCCACTACTGGGTCACAGCAGCAGCACTGCCAGCATACAAATATATGATTAAAGGTTAAGAAATGGGTCCCTCAAATGCACATTTGGGTTGAAGGTGGGTCCTGAGTTTGAATTGGTTGAAGACATCTTAGATATTTGATTGATTTTTAAAATTAATAAAACATTCTCTTCTTAGATTATTGCAAGGGTGAGTATAGATAACAGAACCCGGGCTTTAGTGCAAGCATTACGGAGATCATCTAACAGAAGAGTCTGTATCAACAGGGTTGAAGAACTGACATACCATCTCTTGGAATTTCCAGAAAGTAGAGGAGTTGCTGTTAAGGTACAAATCAATTCTATCATCTCACCATGAATTGAGAATGAAATCACATCCTCATTTTGGAAATAATAATTGTAAGCTATGTATTTTACAACAATATATAACATCTAAGTGCATATTCCACTTGATATCAGGCTATATAAGAATCAGTGGCTTCTTATATCCTGCCAAGATGTTGTTGGTCACCAGCTCTCATCAGGCCCAGCCAGCATAGCCACTTGTCAGGAATAATTGGCATTGAAGTTCCACAGGTTAGCCATTGCTGCACTAAAGTTACACCAATAACTGGTGCAGGGACTGTAATGTTATATAATATTCAAAGATCACAAGGTTGTAATACACAAAAGATTCAGAAGTTTTTTGGAGATAATCACAGTCATTTTTGACTTATAGTAGAATCTGGAGTTGAGGATATCTAGTTAGTTACACATTTTGAGTATTTTGACTTTCATTATTGTCCTGCAACTTGAAAAATAACATTTTTCAATAACTGGAAGGTTCTAATAACATGATCCTGTGAGTCCTACAAATTTTATTGGGATTTGTTTCCTGAGATGTGTGCTTAGGATTTCAGGCCAAGTATAGTATGTGTAAGAAAAGTGTGAAGAAAACATCAATGCTTTCTTTTAAATTTAACAGTATTTACTTTCGTAAATTTCATTTTAGTTTTGTATCTGGTGCTCTGGAGAAGCACCAGATAGATTAACACTTTTGTGCTGCATTTAAAATCTTTATTTTGTTTCCAGGAAAAAAGCATTCCATGCTTGTTGCGACTAAGGCAGGCAAATGACGAAGCTCTTCAGGCTGCTGTCAGGGAATCATTGGCTGTAATTGGCTATACAGACCCTGTAAAAGGGTGGGGCATTCGAGTTCTCACTATTGATGGCGGGGGAACAAGGTAGGGCTGTGAAAGTTACATCTGTGTCTTTAGCTGGAGTGAATTAGTTTTAAAGTTTTAATTAATTTGTATATCTCCCTTTTAGTATAGACAGCAGAGGTAGTCCTCTTCCTATCTGAGCTAAGAGAGAAAATAAAGTAGCACGCTTGGAGATTAAAAATACAATTTTGCACGCTTCATTGTGTCACTGGATTCATAAATTTGCATTTATGCCCTTGTACTATAATAGTTTGCTTCTGTTTGAAGAGCACTGGAAATTCTCATAGTGAAGTCAGTTTCTTGAGGATTGATTTACATGCAGCACCATTGTGTGCCAATTCATGAACATGACTTGTGTTTACATGCTCGCTCCTCATGTTGTCTTCCTCTTTCTGTGCAACCCGAGTTTGCCATTACATCTGAACGAGCAAATAATGGTTTGCACAAATATATTATCTGAATAGCTTTATGCTAGTTTGCAATCTTCATGCAAATATAGTTTGAGGATTCAGTCATAGTGGCAAGCTAGACTTCCTGCAAAAGTGAAAGGAACTAAAGTGGAAATGGAGGAGGAAACACAGGCATACATGAATCAGTGTAAAGGATGGACCAGCCTTAACATATTTTTCAGAATTTATCCATAACCATAATAATTGGAAAGTTTTTTTCCATTAGCAAGATGGAAGTGTGGCAAGACCATAGACTGGAGAATAGTTATGGGTCCCTGACTTCATCATCATATTAAAGTGCTGGAGGGGGTTTGCCTGCTTTTGGCCTGTCATTAGGCTGAATTTTGTTTCTTTTAAATAAAATGATCTTTCAAGTCTAATTCCTAAAATAAGTGTATACAACTGTATATTATTTTCAGCACTTGATACCCACATATTTGTTTGAAAGGGGTCACTTGAGAGTGTCCCACTTTCATTTACTAACAGACTGAAATTCTCAATTGATATCGCAAGCAACTTGCATCTTCAGCCAGGTTTATTTTAGTGTAAACATGACAAATATGTAAATGTTTTTAAATAACACTTCTGTTTAAATTTATTTATGAATTTGTTTCTCTTGGGTCGTGATCACCTGCTCCATCCTCTATTGTTGCTGAACAGTAGAATCTTATAGAGTTTAGATTAGCATATACTAATATCTCTGGAATGCGGAAAAACCTTTATTGGTATTTGTGTAGTCAGTCTTGGAAAATACATGGTGAGTTCATTAGTCTTAGGATGGGGTAGTTTCTCAAACAGCATGAAACCGAGCAAGCAAACTGTTACAATTATTATTAGCATTTTTATCCTGTTCTTTAGGCAAAACATGCTTGAATACCACCTTCTCAACTATCAGTGAGAAGACAGGTCCCTGTTGTCAGGTTCACAAACTAAAAGACATGACACAAAAGGAGAGCAGACTGGGAGGGAGAAAGAAAAAAGCAAGCTCAGACACCAATACCTTAGTTACAGAGATTTTAAGGTTTACAGCAGGAATCGAAAAATTTGGAGAAGAGCAGATGAAGAGGTCTTGCAGTCCCATCTCTCTTCTCTTAGCCGAAGGAGTGGCTGATGTAAATGGAATTGAGGAGTTGATGTAGCTGGGTTTAAGCAGACCAATGGAAAGGCACTGTATAATATGCTTTTATGTTGAACACCTTGCTGATTAGTAGTCATTTTTTCTTAGATAGAACAAGGTTTTTTTCCGTATCTGAAGAGAAAATCAAAGAGCTATGTAGTAAACACAGTGGCTGTTGGCACCCTTGTTTAATTTAACTAATGTATCTAGAATGGGGGGACCCGGGTGGCACTGTGGGTTAAACCACAGAGCCTAGGACTTGCCAATCAGAAGGTAGGCGGTTCGAATCCCCATGGCGGGGTGAGCTCCCGTTGCTCGGTCCCTGCTCCTGCCAACCTAGCAGTTCGAAAGCACGTCAAAGTGCAAGTAGATAAATAGGTACCGCTCCAGCGGGAAGGTAAATGGCGTTTCCATGCGCTGCTCTGGTTCGCCAGAAGCGGTTTAGTTATGCTGGCCACATGACCCGGAAGCTGTACGCCGGCTCCCTCAGCCAATAAAGCGAGATGAGCACCGCAACCCGAGTCGGCCACGACTGGACCTAATGGTCAGGGGTCCCTTTACCTTTATCTAGAATGGACAAGGTCAGCAAACTTCGCTAGCGGTCGGATCGCCCACGCGCGGGAGCGCACACACCCATGCGCATGCGCTCACTTCCGTCACTCTTTCCCTGCTGGCTTTTGGAGCCATGGCCGGGGGGGGGGGGAGGCGTCTGCGGCTTCTGATTGGCTGCAGGAGCTTCCTGCAGCCAATAGGAAGTCATGGCTGCATCTCGGAAGTCACTCCCTGCATGAAGCTAAACCAGTGTGGTACTCCAGTTTAGCTCCATGCGGGGACTGACTGAGTGGGTGGCAAGGGCCGGGGGGCGGTTTAATGACCCCCTCGGGCCGTATCCAGCCCGTGCACCGTAGTTTGCCGACCCCTGGACAAGGCCATATCTGTGTTTCCTTTTGAATGTTTTTAACCCAGAGCCATATCCTAAAACAGGAAAGAATGATGCATGTGAGCATGTTAAATTAAAAAGAAAAGAAAACTTCATTGGTTATATAATTGCCTGTGGAAAAAATAGTGACAGATATCCAGTTTCTTTCACTGGCAATAGAAATGGTTTAGGGCAAGCATTTTTCTTCGATATTTTGTCATATTTAATGGACCATTTATAAGAATTACAAGCCACCTTTGGTTTAGAGTTGAGATGGCTAGGAACATGTTGAACAAATTGTCCTTGGTAAAGTCCCTGTAAAGCTCTTTGTCGTTTCTTTTCATCCAGTGCTCATTGCCAGTTATGGTGACATTTTGGACTAATCTCACCAACTGTCAACTAACATAAATTTGACACTAACCAATTAATTGCGCATAAAGTACAGAACTGCCTGAAAGCATTAATTACTCGTAATCATTACCATTCTGTCTTGTTTTGAATCAGTGAGCTGTGAAGGTATGTGGTAATGTATTCTTGTTTCTGCTTTCCTTAGCAACTACTTTCTCGCTTGATGTCTTCTTGGTATCTGGGCTCCTTCTAGCACACATTATCTCCAAATGCCATGATTTCAGTTTTTGCCTTGGCAATTTCTGTTTTAACGGTGAAGCTGCCATTAGATTTGTGCTCCACAAAATAAATTTCACCAACCTTTGCCCTTAAATTCTCACTGGGTATAAAAGTGTTAATTAACAAAATAATAATATTTCAGCTTTAAAATGATAAAATATACTGGATTGGATTCAAAGGATTGTGTACAGCTGAGTTCTTCCTCAAAGTAGACCCATTGAGATTAATGAGCACAGCTAAGTTAGGTCCATTCATTTTGGCGGGTCTCTTCTGAGTATAACTTAGTTTAATACTACCTAATGAGCCTAAGATAGTTGTGTCCATTAATGTCAGTTGGTCTCTTCTGAGTAGGACTAGCACTGACTCTTAGCTCAAAGTTCCTTTCATCGGACAGAAGTATTATGGTCCTAAATTGCCAATAAGGTCTGAGGTTGATGTCGTCTTAGGCACAATTTCATACAAATTCATGTATGTATGTTAGGACTTAATAACTAAGATAACCAGAAAGTCAACAATGTGTGCATGTTTCACTTTGTTGGCTTCTTTTATTTCTCAAACACACAACCTATAAGATCTTAAGTTGCCAAGGTGTCATGCAGTTCAGGTGTCATCTTTGATGAATAATTTACATATTTAGTATTCCCTGTGGTCAGCTACCTTAGGACTGATGCAGTTTCATAGCTTACATGTTTTGAGCATTGGTTGCTGTGGAATGGTGCAAAACTGCTCTGCTTTTGAATATGCTCTATGATTACCATTACTATATCCTACTGCAGAAGATTGTGACCACTAGGAATATTCCACTTCAGAGCTACTGGTAGAGAGGGGAAATTACTGACTTTAAAGTCAGCATTGCTTCTCTATTCTTTACCAACCTTAGTAACCTTTTTATTTTTCTTTCCTAAAAAGTATATATTTCCTGTGACCTGTATAGGAAACACTTATTAAAGCATATTAACTGGAAGAGATCAATCAGTTTTGAACGTGTTCTTTGCCTTTAAATATGCCACATTTTCCAGGATATAGCAATGGATGATACTGAAAGCTTGATAGCTGGTGACTTAAACATACTGTCACTTGGCTTTTACTTAACAAATGATAACTTGCATAACATTTTTGGTTTTATTGTGTTACAGGGGTTTAGTAGCACTTCAGACACTTCGTAAGCTAGAAGAGCTCACTGGAAAGCCGGTTCATCATCTTTTTGACTACATTTGTGGAGTGAGTACAGGTAAATAGGTCTGCATGGATTTCTGAGCAGCATTCCCCATCACACTGTTCAATTGCATTATCTATGGCCGATCTTATTCAACATCTTTATCAACGACTTGGATGCTGGACTCAAGGGCATCCTGATCAAATTTGCAGATGACACCAAACTGGGAGGGGTGGCTAACACCCCAGAGGACAGGATCACACTTCAAAACGACCTTGACAGATTAGAGAACTGGGCCAAAACAAACAAGATGAATTTTAACAGGGAGAAATGTAAAGTATTGCACTTGGGCAAAAAAAATGAGAGGCACAAATACAAGATGGGTGACACCTGGCTTGAGAGCACTACATGTGAAAAGGATCTAGGAGTCTTGGTTGACCACAAACTAGACATGAGCCAACAGTGTGACACGGCAGCTAAAAAAGCCAATGCAATTCTGGGCTGCATCAATAGGAGTATAGCATCTAGATCAAGGGAAGTAATAGTGCCACTGTATTCTGCTCTGGTCAGACCTCACCTGGAGTACTGTGTCCAGTTCTGGGCACCACAGTTCAAGAAGGACGCTGACAAATTGGAACGTGTCCAGAGGAGGGCAACCAAAATGGTCAAAGGCCTGGAAACGATGCCTTATGAGGAACGGCTAAGGGAGCTGGGCATGTTTAGCCTGGAGAAGAGGAGGTTAAGGGGTGATATGATAGCCATGTTCAAATATATAAAAGGATGTCACATAGAGGAGGGAGAAAGGTTGTTTTCTGCTGCTCCAGAGAAGCGGACACGGAGCAATGGATCCAAACTACAAGAAAGAAGATTCCACCTAAACATTAGGAAGAACTTCCTGACAGTAAGAGCTGTTCGACAGTGGGATTTGCTGCCAAGGAGTGTGGTGGAGTCTCCTTCTTTGGAGGTCTTTAAGCAAAGGCTTGACAACCATATGTCAGGAGTGCTCTGATGGTGTTTCCTGCTTGGCAGGGGGTTGGACTCGATGGCCCTTGTGGTCTCTTCCAACTCTATGCTTCTATGGGATGTGCAAACAAGGTCAATATATTCTTACACTCTAGGTGGCACTATAAATGAATGCTTAATGTGAATATCTCAGTTATATTAGCATGCATTTATCAATTTCTAAACTCTACAAATAATTTGTCATAAAATATGTCTCAAGGATATTTATAATCAGGTTGCATAGACATTGAAATAATATTTACACTCCAGAGACCAAAATGATCCTGATTTTTTTTTAACTTTTAGAATATTCAAAGTATAAAGATTTTTATATCTTTATGCTGTGCTCCTATAAATGAGGCATTAGGTAATATTCATATAAAATACCACATTTACAATTTATGAATCATGTTTGCTTTTAGGTGCTATATTGGCATTTATGTTGGGGCTATTCCATATCCCTCTGGATGAGTGTGAAGAACTTTATCGTAAACTAGGAACTGATGTGTTTAAGCAAAATGTCATTGTTGGGACAGTTAAAATGGGCTGGAGCCATGCATTCTATGACAGTGAAATCTGGGAGAAGATTCTTATGTAAGTTAAATTTATCTATTGATTTGTTTAAAATCATCACTAATTTTGCTTACTTCAATGTACATCAAAGTATTAAATAGGCACAGTCCTCATTCTACCATCCTGTAAATTCTAAGAATTCATATCACAGTGACAAATGTTATTGTAACAGAGGAGTATAATATTAACTGCAAGTAGATAGGTGCCTCCATATCTTTAAAGTCCATGGTTGTTTGTTCAGGCTGCCAAACCATTTGAAAGTCTTTTAATATAATTTTGTTTCTGACAAATAAATTGAGTTGAGGCCCTCTGTTTTCTTTTTACATGCCCAACTGCTCAATAGCACTCTTCATTGTGATTCATTATTTTCACTAAAATTCCTCACCACCTGAGGAATTTTGTCTGTACGGTAAAACTGCTAAAACTGTGGTAAATGTTAAAGTGTTCTTGCCGTTGGTCTAAAAGAAAACAAAAATGGTACAGAGTTTGGATCTAACCTATTAAGTTAGTTGAAATTGAGTCCCATAGATTTCTGTCGGAAGTAAAACATGACTAATTTGTCAAATTGATTTCAGTAGATGCTACGGTCAGCTGATTTAGTCTGGATGCAGTCCAGTAGAATCCAAATAAATGATCTCCCTTGCCTAAGCGTTTAGAGCATGAATATATAGTATGTGAGAATAGTATGTGAGAAGGAATGACAACTGAAGATCAGGGCAGCTGTATTTCTTTAGAAATATTTTTTTAAAATGGCAGACAGCATATTAAAAACAATAAATCGTAACTTGTCATGTTTTGTCCTTTTTCCATAGAGAGAGAATGGGATCAGATGTTATGATTGAAACAGCCAGAAATCCCAGATGTCCTAAGGTCAGTGTACTTGATCAGTTTGTTTTTTTTAAATATACTGCAAGCATGTAAGATTGTTTAAACATGTGTTGCACAACATGTCCTAAGGTCAATTAAGTATTGTTCATCTTTGTTTTAGAACTCTTTTCTCAGTGCTCAGTTCCTAATGTTACCATCAGCATGTAGGAAATGGGCATTTAAACATGCAAGTAGGTACAGAATTTAATTCTGTAGGCACATTAATCCAATGAGTGGTCATTGGAAGTTAAAAAGTAAAAATGTGTTCCTCAATCTGACAAATTCTAAACCAGATCCATAGTAGGATGAGTGCATATATATTTTAGCCACCTAGATTCCTAAGTTTCTTGGTCAGTCCCTTGCAAAGTTCAATATGAGCATGATTCTAATTTTTGCAGTATGTGTCCTCTAAGCAAGCAGTTGCCAGTGGGGAGAGAGTGACAGGAAAAAAAACCAAGGAAGAGGTTCCCTGGCCACTGTCTTTCTCTAACCCTAAGTACTTGGTATTGGGAAAAGGATTTCCACCTCATCTTTTGTCATGAACCAATCCCTGTCTTACGAGCCTGGAAGAGCTTGTACAAAACCAGCTATAATGGGGCAAGGCATGATTGTCCTGTACCTGAGCTGAGTCATGTGATTTATTCCTAGTACCTATTTAAGATCTGGACTGTAATGAAACATCTAGTTACAATCCTTCAGTTTTACAACTTCTGGAGACACTTACAATAAATATGTAAACAAAAATAAAAACAATACAAAAATGTTCCAAAATACTGCTTAAACAGCAGGACAACAAAGCAGTTCAACAATATACATACATACAGATACAATTTTATTTGTATTCTGCCTTTCCTCAGTTCAAACTATGCCTTATAACATGGGGAAATAAAACCTACAACATAGCAAAAGTAGTCATAAATAATAAGTTCAAAATTACAAAAAAACTAACAGCAACAACCCTTCTTCCAAGCAAAAAAAACCCCCAACAACACCCTAGCCTAAAAGTCTGTTCAACAGCCTCAGCTTTTGTAGCTGGAGTCAGTCAGGGCCCCGCCATCCCAGGCCTGGTGGAAAAGGCCTTTGAGACAGAGAGCTGCTCTTCCAGAACTCTCAGCAAATGGTCAACAAGATAAAGCACTTTTAAATGGTCTGACTGAAATGTTTTTGCCTGGCATCAGAAAGACTTAAGATTCAGTATTAGATCACTATTAGGATATTCTACCCCGGCTTTAAGGGCTAGACCTGGCCCTTCCACTCCTTCAGTCCTGACCATATTGGGGAAAACTGATCTTCAATGCTATCTTAATGCAGCCATGATCCAAATGGCCAAAATATTGGGAAATTGTAGAACAAGAAGGTGAAAAGGTGAAATTATAGGGGTATGAGAAATTGAAGTTTAAAGTTAGAGATTGGCTCCATTATTACCAGATAAATGAAGTTTTCAAACAGGACAGGAAAATTGGCTTCCAGGTGGAGAGGTCAAAGTTAGAAACAGAATTGTTAGAACCCAATACTAAGAATTTGTCTAGAATGTATAATTTGCTGCTGAAATGGAATACACAGGATGAAACGGTTAAATCAATCATGATTAAATGGGCACAGGACATTGGTCATGACATTATGTTTGCTGACTGGGAACAGTTATGGACCACCGGTATAAAATTTACGGCATGTAATGCCTTAAGAGAGAATATCATGAAAATGATTTATAGGTGGTACATGACCCCAGTCAAGCTTGCAAAAATTTATCATTTGCCCAATAACAAATGCTGGAAATGTAATGAAACTGAAGGTACTTTCTATCACCTTTGGTGGACGTGCCCAAGGATTAAGGCCTTCTGGGAAACGATATATAATGAAATTAAGAAGGTGCTTAAGTGTACCTTTCACAAAAAACCAGAGGCTTTTCTCCTGGGCATAGTAGGCCAATTGGTGTCAAAGAAAGACAGGACGTTCTTTATGTATGCTACAACAGCAGCAAGAGTTCTACTAGCAAAGTATTGGAAGATACAAGAACTACCCACGCTGGAAGAGTGGCAGACGAAGGTGATTGAATATATGGGACTAGCAGAGATGACGAGCAGAATCCGTGACCAAGGGAAAGAGACGGTGGAGGAAGACTGGAAGAAATTTAAATTTTATCTTAAAAACTCTTGCAAAATTATTGAGTGTTAAAATGTCATGGGTAAAGCATAGCAGATTTGCAGCGATAAATGATCGGATAAGAGGAAAGAAAAGGGTTAAAGAAAGGAATTTATAAGTAATTCAGACCAGGGGTTGCTGAAAAAAGTTTAAAACAGGGATGCAGAAAAGGGAGGCATGGGGAAGTCCTTGAAATTGGGTATACGAAAAAAAATTTATGAAATTATACATGTTTATATGTTTGTTTGTCAGTGTTTGCTGTTTGTATTGTTTTATATTATATGTTGAAAAACCAATAAAAATTTTATTAAAAAAAAAATCTTAATGCAGCCATGCATAGAAGACCTGCTGCTCTTTCTTCAGAGCTGGCCAGGTGTGTCTCACACAGAGTCGGAAGAACCATCTGAGGGGGGACAAGGACATGGCTTTTAATCTCTGCCGTCCTCTACAGAGGAATTCCTCAGTTTTTCTTCTTCCCCCACAAAGGGCTTTTCCAATACCCAAGTGGGTGCTGGTTTGCCTGTTTCTCCATCTCAGCCCCAAGTGGGCGCTGGCTTGCCTATTATATCCCAGTCCAGTCCAGCAGTGGCTCATTTCAACAGTGTGGCAATATGTTCAGGAACAGCAGCTTCCTTTTACTCCTGACTGCAGGCTGTGGCAAAAAAAATTTCTTACCCCTTCTCAGCCCGCTTCAAATGCCCAGATGTCAGAAGCATAACCTGTTTCAAGTTCTCAGTTTTTCACGAGCGCTGGGGCTCCCTCAATCTGTAGTACTTCAGCCTGCCTCTCAACTATCAGCAGTGGTTACTTCTGCAGCTGTGGTTTTTGCTGAAAGCAGGGATGCTTCTTGTTCAGATCCTCACTTTTTTAACCGTGGGGAAGCTCTTAATAAGTACTCAAGCCCTGCTTCTCAGCAGTTGTCTTGTTCTCCAGCAATAGTCTATCCCAGCAATAGTTTTCTTCCCCAGAAGATCAAGATCCACACCTGATTGTAGTCAATAAGGAAGAGTGGAGTGGGTGGTCTGATATTGAAGACTCTGATTCATATTGGCTTTTCCTAGGCTCCTGCTACTTTCTGTTGCTTTGCAAATCAATGGTGGCTTTAGAATTGAACACTCTAGCAGAGAGAGTTCACTCTTTCCACCTCCAGGGCTCAGGGTCTCTGTACAGGTAGGGTGAAGTTGGCTTGCATCATTAAATACTGAAGAGCATTGGTTTGTGTTCGCACCATCTAGAAATGTACAAATCTATACATTGCTTTTGTCATAGCCAAGTAATATACCTTATGAGTGATCATTTCAGCTTTCCACGTGAGAATTCTTCTGTTTTTTAAGCTATCTTTAAAATAGAATGATTTTACTTTGTAATTGGGCAGAGAAAAACAGTACGACAATAGCATAAATGCAGGGTTTGAGTGCTTGAGTCACGATTTCTCAAACAAAGGCAAGTTCTTAAATGGGATACAAATAGAAATATACACCCACTGACTTGTTAAGAGTAACAATTTAAAAGATGGTATTTGAGCTGTGTGCATCATGGTATAAATGTCTCAAACATTTCTGATGCTAATTTTTCCATGATAGGAAATAGTATTGCACTCACTGTTAACGGCAATATCTGAAATAGAGTTACTGTTTAGAAAGTCTTCCTTTAACCTATAAATCTCTCTTATATGTTTAGTTCTTAGAATTGTTCTGGGGTGGAAACCTGCATACTTGTGTAGGAGGTTAAAAGAAGCCTTTCTTGGGGGTGGGGGACATTAATTTAATATATTTCTAAGCATGTTAAATGTGGGAGTTATTCATTCTGCTTGCCTTTAGGTAATTTAGCAACTTAACTATCTCATTGTATTCAGCTCCATCATTCTCTTTTATAAGCACAGAACTCGTCACTATTGTATAAATGCAACTTCAGAAGATATAAGAACTGTGAACACAAAACCTAGTGAATGATTTTCCAAATCTTACCTTGCTTTCTAAGAGGCAGATATTCAAAATGCTTCTGTCTACAGAATACTTGGAAGATTGCTAATCTTATGGTAGCTTTTAGTGTTGCATTGCCTACCTTATTTACAGTTTAACTATGAAATAAAAGCAAAAAAGTGTGTTAGTGATTCCACATTTAAAATATTTTATTCATTTCAAGTGTTTTTATCCCAGAAATGTGAACAGTAATAAAATTTCCCCTGCCCTCAGCTTTGCAATCTAAAATACAAGATGGGGAAGAGCAATTGGGAACAGAAAGGGGGAAAAGAAAACTCAGAACCTTGAGGTTCTTTCGTTGCTGTTTACTTAACAGAAAGGGCAAAAAATAATTAGAATCTCTATTAGCTATGTCAGGGGTCAGCAAGGGTTACCGGGCATCAGCCGGATCACTCCCACGGAGATCCTCCGTGGATCAGGCCGGCGCAGCGCAATGCTAGAAATCACATCTGCACATGTCCATGGCGCCGGAAATCACTTCTGCATGTGCCCAGACGCCAAAAGTTGCTCCTGGGAAGAAGTGGTTTTCAGCGTCTGGGCATGCGCAGAAGTGATTTCCGGTGCCGTGGACATGCGCATACGCGATTTCCAGTGTTTGGGCATGCGCAGAAGTGATTTCTGGAGCCGCGGAAGAGAGTCCCCGTCACGTGGCTTGGTTCGGGGGTAGCTCGTGGGCCAGATAAACAGCCACCGTGGGCTGCAGGTTGGGGACCCCTGAGCTAGGTTAACATTTTTTAGCTAGGTTAACCTTTTTCATAGATTTGCATCAGTGAAGCTGCCATAAGCTAGTCTGCTTTCCTTACATTACCATATATCCCCCAAAAATAAAGTTGCTAAGTAATCTCTAAAAGTTTTTGCAAATTATTTTACCTTCACAAACTGCAGTGTTTCAAGATACTATATGATAATGGAGTTAGTTGGTTTGAGCAATTTATTTCTTATCAAAGCATATGATGAAGTCTTTATGAATTATCACTCACTTTATGCTTGTGTAGTAAATTTCCAATCTAAGAGCTTCAAATGTGAGGGATAAAAACAGTGTTGGGGATTTACATATTCCTGCCATCTCCTGACTGTGTGGTTGATTTCTATTCTATATCTTTTCGTTCTCCAAAATTCAGGTGATGGGGGCTGTCAAATCTCAGTTAACTGTTCATAACAAGTGCCATGTGTTACATTTTCCCCATTGATCAGTAAATATTTGTTTTCTCTTGTGTGTACTTTAAACTACTGAAGCATTTCTATAAAACCTTAACTATTATAGCATCCTCTAATCAAAGTGTTAGACTGATAAGACCATTTAAGACACCTGACCGTCAACATTGTTATATAACTGAGTGTGAAAATACAGAACTGTTAGATCCCAAAACTAAGAATTTGTCAAGAATGTATAACTTGCTGTTGAAATGGAATACTCAGGATGAAACGGTGAAATCTGCTATGATTAAATGGGCACAAGATGTTGGATACAATATCATGATGGCTGACTGGGAACAGTTATGGACCACAGGTATGAAGTTCACGGCATGCAATGCCTTAAGAGAGAATATAATGAAAATGATATACAGGTGGTACATGACACCAGTCAAGCTTGCAAAAATTTATCATTTGCCCGATAATAAATGTTGGAAATGTAAAGAAACTGAAGGTACATTCTTTCACCTTTGGTGGACATGCCCAAGGATTAAGGCTTTCTGGGAGATGATCTATAATGAAATGAAAAAGGTATTTAAATATACCTTTCTGAAGAAACCAGAGGCCTTTCTCCTGGGCATGGTCGGCCAATTGGTGCCAAAGAAGGATAGAACTTTCTTTATGTATGCTACAACAGCAGCAAGAATACTTATTGCAAAGTATTGGAAGACACAAGATCTACCCACCCTGGAAGAATGGCAGATGAAGGTGATGGACTATATGGAACTGGCGGAAATGATTGGCAGAATCCGAGACCAGGGAGAAGAGTCGGTGGAAGAAGATTGGAAGAAATTTAAAGACTATTTACAGAAATACTGCAAAATTAATGAATGTTAGAATGACGTTGGAATGAATTTATGTGACTTTAGCAGAAATGTTATAAAGGTTTAGGAAAAAACAGACTGTTAATTGGTGAAAGGAGGGAAAGTAAAGTTATATTAATATCAAGATAAATTTACAGGACAAAAATTTGAAAGGAGGGAAATGATTTGCTGAAATGGAAAAGTGGCCTAGAATACAAAAAAGGGAGGTGTGAGGAGGTCAAGGAAATAAGCTAACGAAAGAAAACAAATGGGAAGAGTTGCTGTATTTTTTTTCTTGACTTTTCTTTTTGTTTAATGGATTTTAATTCTTTGTTTTTTTTCCTTTTTGATCTTTCTTTTTTCTTTTTTGTATTTCATCTTGTTCTGTTTAAAAGGATTTTTTTTTGATGTTGCTTTTTGTACTTTTTTAAAAAAAACTTTAATAAATATCTTATTAAAAAAATATATATAACTGAGTGTGAAAATAAAGTTTGTCTAATAAGGTGTATGTGTCCGATTTCTAACCACTGAAGTCGTAGGAAACAGTTACCGGCTTCATTTAATGTTTTGTTTCCCTGTTCTTGTCAGGTGGCTGCAATAAGCACCATTGTAAGCAGAGGGACACCATTGAAAGCCTTTGTATTTAGAAATTACAATCACCTTCCCGGAGTCAAGTCTCATTATCCTGGAAGTTGCCAATATAAATTATGGCAAGCTATCAGAGCATCATCTGCTGCACCAGGTTACTTCCAGGAGTATGCGCTGGGCCATGACCTTCATCAGGTTGGTTGTAATGTTGCTTTTCTTTAAATAATAATAATTAGATTTCTTTGTAGACAAAATTAATCTAGGGAAGAATGGGAGTTAAAATAGGATTAATTATTTAACAGCAAATACTATCAAACAAGATTGCAGCTCATTTCACATATTGCTTTAAAGTGAGCCTTATGTATGTACCTTATATGACACAGGCATAATTTAGACATATGGTACATATGTATGATAAGAGCATGTGCACTAGGGAAGCAAGATTAACCATGGCTCCTTGCCATGAATTCAGGCAGTGAAACACTATTCAGTGTTCATACTGCAGTATTGATTTCAGTAGTTCAAAGAGTCTTCTGATTTTGGTGAATTGCTTAACCTTACAATAAAGGTTTCATAGTTCTGTGATCTCTAGCAAAGCCCTGCGTGTTTCAAGGTATGCTGACAAACTTTAATGCCAGGGCAACTGCTGTGAGAGTTGTATGCTGATGCTAATTAATGTTTTCATTGAATGGAAGAGTCCTTTGATATGTGGCATTAAAAATTCATTGCATTTAGTTCTGCCTCCTGCCTAATGAACCAGTTTATTAAGTATACCAGTCCTTTGATGTGTGACAATATTGAGAGTCTTAGGGCTGCTTCATATGTTGCTAATTTGCTAAAAGAGATTTCAGTGAGGAAGGGTCATGAAAACCAGATCAGCAGTATGGCATTTTTTCCCTTAAAAAAATGGAAACCGCTCTTAGAATTCTGTTCAGTTTGAAATACATATATATATTTATCCCACCTCCCAACAGGAACCTCAAGATGGCTTGCAATTTTTAGAAGACAGTATGAATTAAAATTGCTGCACTAAGATGCAGCACAAAGCTAAAACAAACAGACGTGACAACAGTATTTATAAATATGAAAGATAAATATGAAATTGTCAAGTTAACAATAAATAGTGATTACATTGAAAGGTATCTTAGCCATAGACTAAATTCAGCTGAAATGTGATTAAGTTTTAGTTGAACTAGACACAGAAGGTTTAGCCCAGAGATCCCATTGATGGGTTTTCTGTTTGTGTTATCCTCCCACTTGAGGATCGGGAATTACTTTTGTTAATTCCTCCTTTGCCCCCTGAGAAGATGCTCTGTTGGGGTGTCGGTGGGTTGCAGAAAGAAGGGGGAATTGGCGAAAATCACTTCACCACTTTCCCCTTCCTTTTCCCTGCAGCAGATCTCTGTTGCATAGAACTAAATTAATAGCTCTCTTCGTTCTCCATATTTGCATGCAGTCTGTTCAGCAATGGGATTTTTCTTGGGGCAGTGTGCTGATTCCTACCTAGCAAAGCCTTAAAACAGTCATACTTCAGGTTACAGACGCTTCAGGTTGCGTTTTTTCAGGTTACAGACGCGCCAAAACCCGGAAGTACCAGAATGGGTTACTTCCGGGTTTCGGTGGTCGTGCATGCACAGAAGCGCCGAATCGCAACCCACGCGTGCGCAGACGCAGTGCTGCGGGTTGCGAATGCGCCTCCCACACGGATCACATTCACAACCTGAGCGTCCACTGTATATACTCCCTTGTGCTCTCAGTTCAGTAGCTGTGATCCTCTCTCTGAGTGCCCTTGTTGACTGAAGCTCAGCAGTAGTCTATCTGGAAGAGGACTTCTTTGGTGGCAATGCCAGCTTTACGCAATGGCTGCTCCAGAGACACCTGAAGGCACTCTGAATGATGAAGCTTTTAAGAGATATTTGTTGTTAATACTTGTCTCTGTCGCTACTTAATTTATTTTCCTGCTAGTTTCTGTTATCAAATTGTTCAGGTTTGCTTTTTGTAGTAGTTAGCAACTTTGTTTAAAATCAAGTGATGTTTACAAATAGTGGTTTCTGAAGAAAAGCTTAAGGATACGTGGTGGTTAGTTCTATATGGCAGGGCTGGGAAACCTGTGGCCATCCAAATATCATTGGACTCCAGCTCCCAACAGCCTCAGCCAGCATGACAAATGACCATGCAAGGCGTATCATTATTCATTATTGCATCACTTAGCATATTTTATACATTTTTCTTAACATACTTAATGCATGCACTCCTAGGCTTATATGGTTTGTCTATAGTTCAAGTCGGTTATGAAGAAGGAGAAGTTAAGAGAATCTGCATTCCCGTAGCACATGCAGATTGATGCAAAGAGTGTTACAGACGCTGCTCCTTCTTCCGACCTGTCAATAAATAGAACTGTTGTGGCCAGTGAACTTTCTCAACAACCCAGACAGCAATTAGCCAGTATAGACTGAAATACCACCCACCGGGAGGTATAAATAATGATCAGTGATCTCTGGATTGTGGCAGGGCTGGGATTCTGTGGTATATGAAACAAGTAGATAAAAGGGGGGAAATGCTACATCTCTCAAAATGTTGCAAGCAGCTGCTAAAAGCATAGGAAAACCCTGTGCTGTTCAGATCTTAAAAGGGGGCTTGTGATACAAAGAGAATAGGCTTTACTCAAGATCTGTTTTCAACTGTTACATTTAAGGGTCACAGTTCCTGTTACCTTCCAACTCATGAAGACTTAACTTCCGCAGCGAGGAACATTTTGTATTTTGGGTTTTTTTTTATTGTGACTCAGAAGTGAACAGTGCTTCAGAACAAATCTTGGGAAGCATTATCTTCCAGGCAAGCAGGATAGTATAGATATGCTGCTTTGTTGTTGTTTTTCCAAAAGCCCTGATTTATTTCCCCTTGTGCTTGAAAAAGTATTTCTCTGGAAGAATGGGGAGGGGGTGAGATCAGACCACTTAGGATGTAGTAAAACCTTCCAATCCACTCCCCTTCTCTTGTTCTCGAGTTCCCTGCCTGGTACAAGACATTGGATTGCTGTACTTAAATTTTATTGTCACAGTCGCTGCAACAGCTGCCAGTATTTTTCTCTTTGTAACACCTTTTATAATCTGCCATCTGCTTAGAATACTTCCTGCAATGACTGTGTGTTACACAACTAAACTCATTTTCATAAGGTATTCGATAGATACTGTCAAAGTTTTCCAAGTGTTGGGCTTCATGGAATCATAGAATTGGAAGGGACCCACAAGGGCCATCTAGTCCAACCCTCTGCAATATAGGAATCTCAGCTAAAGCATCCATGGCAGATGACCATCCAACCTCTGCTTAAAATCCTGCAATGAAGGAGAGTCCAGCAACTCTGAGCAGCTGCAGCCAGTGGTCAGGGATGATGGGACTGTAGTTTAACTGCAACTAGAAAGCATCATGCTAGCTACCCTGGATTAGTGTTACATGTTCCTCTGCCATACAGAATGGCAACTGGCTCCTGACACGAAGAAGAATTAATTCTTTTGGCAAGCAAACCCAATATAATTTTGTCGCAACTTGTATTTCTTTTAGTCCTTTTATGAATTGCTTCCCATAAAATACTTTGAAACAATTTCACGGTTAAAAAAAAGATAGTAATAAACCTCCATATATAAAAAGGACTCCATACATAACAAAAATTAAGAATGATTAAATAATTCCATATGTGTAAAACAATTGTATTAGGACGAGCATATAGGACAAGGAAGCGTGTGACCCTTGCTGAAACGTTTTCAAAGCTTTCATTTCATAACAGTAACTGGGAGCCTGTTTCCAACATATGTACAATCAAATGTTGTTGTTTTTGTTCCTTTCTCTTGCCTTTATCAATAGACTTTATATCCACATGAGAATTTTAAGATTTTATGCAAGGCCTTTCCTGTTATGCCCATGCTTCACTCTTAGGATCATTGTGTCAGATACATAGGATAATTTTTGAAATATCATTGGAGATTAACAAAACACAAGAAGCATTTCTATCATATCACGGGCTCAAGTTTTTAAAAATTGATAGACATGGAGAAGGGGGGTGGGACCTTCTACTATTTGTGGCATGGAGCTAAGGGTGCTTGATTTCATCTCCTTGGCCATTTTCTAGTAACAGGACTTAAGCTGGGTATGAATACTGGAACATGATAAGAGTGCTTTCTCCCAGGAATGTCTGCCATGCCTTTCTGCCATGGTATTAAATTCCAGTACTGGAAATTGGCAGGGAATAGAACTGTGTGCGTTGAGGGCAGCTATGGAATTGGGATGGGATTGTCAGCTGCTAACCCAGACATGGTTTTGGTACCCTCAATACCTCTTTGCAGTGTAGTCCAGAGATGCTTTTTATTCCTCACTCATCTGTTTAGAGGCAATATTGTGCTTGCCATAAAAAATGAGAGAGGTGTGAACTTGGAACTCCAGGGACTACAAAGGTGTCACAACTGTGATTTGGTTACACTAGTGAAGAGGGAGTGGAAACTAGAACTCTGTAGTTAAGACAGTTAAGTACAGACTTTGGCTTTGCCCAATTTTAAAGATAACCTGAACTAATGTCCTTTCTTTTCCCTCAAACGCTCTTTTCTGTTTAGTATTGTGGTGGTGTCATTTTTCTGCTGTTGTTCAAGTATTAATTCCCATTTTAAATACTATAGAAATGGCTGTAAGTCTTAAGTGATGCAAAAGCACATCTTTTGTGCTAAGTGAGTGTTTATTGAACACACAGCTTTTATGGAAGTCCAAGGCATACCAATAAATGTTAAAGATCAGTCTTAATTTGTTTATATAAATAAAAATCCACAATTCAGTGGAGTGATTGAAAGATGCTCATGTAACGAATAGTGTCATTCCATTAACGCTTCTGTTATCATACTCTACCTTGACTGTTGCATCCTATATTTATCAGACAAAAGAAAGTGCTAAAATTCTCAGAAGACAGCAATTTTAAAAACCCCTTCTGCGTATAGCAGAAGTCCGATATTCATATTTCAATGCTGAATTTAATTTTAAAATAGAACAATTCTGTAAGTGAATATTCCCTTGGCTAGTTTGGAGTTTTCTTTTTCACAAGCACAATGAAGGTAAACAGAGCAAGTCTGTGAAAATGAACTCAAAATGCAAAGCATGTCTGCGCAGGCATTGAGGTGAAATGGTTGCTATGGAGCTAGCAAACTCCAAGTATTGGAATTGGCTTTGCTAAATCGCATCTTTCAGTGCCATGGGACTCAGTTCACATAACTTCACTGTGTCAAAGTAAAAAAACCTGTGTTTTAGGAAAAGGAAGAAAGTGCCTGGTACAGTGTAACTTGAAATTCCGGCTTTTTATTGAAAAAGAAAATGCACAATAGGCTTTACATGTACAGTGCTGTTGAAAATGAGTAACAAGATTTTAAAGTCTTAATTAGTAGTCTCCTGTTGAGTTTAGGATGGATGTATTTTGCCCTGGTTTTTGTTGCCAAAGGTGTACTGATGCCACTTGTTACAGTACCAAATATTCCAGTACCAACAGAACGTTCTAAAAAGTGCTGCCACCAGTTGTCCTAGACTAGGTGGTAAAATACTAAATAGGAAGAATAGAATTTATTTTCTTGAGTGTATGAGCTCTGAAATCTTAAAGAAGACAATTGGTAAATTCCCAGCAACTTCTAAAAATCATGCATATTAAGTAACGTCCTCCCCATCACCCACCATGAACAGCAGGGAGGTCTGCAGCACTTTGTGAGAAAGGGAGAAGGAAATCAGGATAGCTCTTAAAGGAAGAAATGCAAGTCTTTAAAGAATGAATCTCAGTGGAATTTAACTTTTAGGTTTCTGTCTATTTACTGCCATGTACATGCTTTGAGTAAAGCACGTAACATGGGACTTCTTTTTTAAAAAAGAGAGAAAGAGAAAGGAAAACCTTGTCTTTGATCTGGCAAGGAACAAACAAAGCTAAGTTAGAAGTGACAGTGTTCTGCCCCATAATTTGTTTCTTTCACACTTAAAAAAAAAGTTCTTAAATAATAATAAAAAAGTGGCATAGATAAATTCCTTTGGCAGTTGCCAGTCTGACATTTAGAAGTTGCAATCTAAAAATAAGCAGATACTTTTATACCAGAAAGGGCCTGGAGATCAAAGCTCTGTGTTGACGATTGCAATAGCTGTCAAATACTTTTTTCTTTTTTTGTCAAAGCATTAAATTTGAATTTAATTCACAGCCAAAAGCGGCATAAAACATTTTAAATGTTCCCAGTGTGCTTATGGCAACAGCGGGGCAAGGGATCAATGTAAGAATGCAAGAGTACAAAGAGAGGCAGGGGTGGCTCATGTATATTTGGGGACTAGTGAAGAGAGAAACTTGCAGTTGGAATAAGAATAAATAGGGAGCAGGGAAGACAAAATAGAGGGCAAGGAAAGGCAACATGAGAAGTGAAAAGAGAATAAATGGAATGAAGTGCTTGTCAATTTTGGCCAGTGGCCACGCAGTTGAATAAAATCCAAGGCTTGTGCATACACTTCATATGGCTGTTGCTAGATCATTCATTTCAAAGAGACGGGCATCCATCATAACGAATTTTCTACAATTTAAAGTATCTAGGGATATGAGATTTAAAGATGCCATTATGTGGTTGGTCTGCACTTGTGAAATTTTAAACTCAGCTTTAACCTTTAGCGATGCAAAGCGTTAAACAAATGATCAAACTGTGGTTAAACAGATCCTCAGTTATGTTCTGTATTTACGAAAGCAAATAGAAACTGCAGTTAGAGCATAAGCAAGGCCGCAATACGTTAAATGTTCAAAACTGAGCTTTTGTGAACTCTTGTTTGCCCTATTGAGCACAAGTTGGCCACCTGCCTTTTGCAGATGGAAACATCCATTTAACACGCTCATATGAAAGCCATGTAGCTTTTGTCCATGTAGGTTTTCCTGTGTTCTATATAATGAAAATACATTAGGATTTGATAGTTTTACATGCTTCTTAAAACTCGTAGCATTGTACCATGTCGTGGTGCTGTGGGAACCCAGACAGAATGGCCACTGGTGGGGTCAGTTTCATTAGGGGCAGCCCTAGTGGCAGTTGGCCCTAGCCAGGCTGACAGAGAGGCCTTAGCTCTCTTCCCTGTCCCTTTCACCACTGTCAGGAGGAATGTGACTTTTTGCCATCAGTAGGCCTTAAAAGGTCTTTGCAGGCTCATGCCTTTAGACTGTTGTAGCACATATGATGTAGAGTTACATGAATCTGGTTTGCTTAAAATTAAATGTTACATATCCCAGGTGGATGTTGCTGCTAATATTTACTATCTTCAGCTTTAAAAGAACCAGGGTATCAAACTGAATTCAGTAGACTTATTCATAGAGCAAACACAGTGTTTACTATGGGTGCTGAGGCGAAATCTGATTTTAGCCAAAATTTTAAAATGTGCACTAAGAGGCTACTGTTCTTCTTACTTCTGCTGAAGGCACAATATACTAATTGGTCCAGAAAGAGTTCAAAAAGCTTTTGTAGATTGTATTGAAAGCTTAATCAAAGGACTTTCTCAACAGGCCAATGATCTGCATCCTACTTTATCTACTGCAGCTGTGGAAAAAAAGAGTTTCTGTTTTCAATAAAGAATTCATTGAACTGCAGTTTGAACAATATATTAAGTAGATGTGATTTGGATATTCTTGTGGTGTGATGTGATAAATTTAGAATTAGAACAGTTAAAAAAAAATTATTTAGTCCCATAGAAAAACCAACAACACTTGTCTTTGCATGCCTTTGGAAACAGAATTTGGTTTTGCATATTACAATCTCAAGGGGGAAAGTGATCTAAATTTCAGAGCCCGTTTCATAGACAGCAATACCTGCAGTTGGTTGTATGGGTAGTTCTGCCCCCTCCCTCAAAAAATGTCAACGCCATTATTGGAGAAAAGCTACTCCCATCACACTAGGATGCAAGATTTTTTTTTTTTTTTTTTTTTTTTTTTGCTTTTTTGCTGGAGGATAGGAGGCACAACTATAGCTCCAGCAGGGTTTCAGCAGACAATTTATGTATTTGTGCACGAAGAACTCTTTAATATTTTATGTGGAAATGTTTGTTTGCAGTGTCTTGTACCACTAAAATATGATTCTGTTGCCAGCTGCTAAAAGGCCACAAGCACTCCCTGCAAAACAATTTTTTTTTGTAGGTTTCTGAAAGGCTCAACATAGGTCCTGTTGAACTAGTAGAAATAAATGTCTGAAAAGGCTATTTGACTTATATTCTAGGCTTGTAGTAAACATAACTACAATCAATCTATGTGCAAAAGAAGTGTCTATGCAGTAGTTGATGTACAAACTGATTCAATGTCTGTTTTATTATGATTAAAATTTAAAGCATTGGACGTATGCTTTAGAGTAGACCAGTGAGGACTGAGCATGCTTGTAGGCGCAGAATTGCTGGCCATTGTGCTGGGAAGAAACAGAAGAAGAACTAGGGCAACGGAGTGACGGGTACCCTGAACAGAGCAGTACCCTTTACTAGTAGACTGAAGCCTCCATAGTTCAACAGTTTTGTGCTCTCATCTAAAGCTATGGCTGTTCTGTCTGCCTGAGGCTTTCATCAAAGGAATGATTGTTTAATATTAATGTATATATTTTACTTAGTTTAAATTACCTAAAGCTATTGATACCGTACATGTTTAGAAACAAAATTTACCAGTCAAATAGAATCCATAGAGTAGCATTACTAATTAAATTGAGCATGTACAGCAGCAGTATATTTTAAGTAGCTTCCTTGCTTCAGTATTGGCAGAAAGCGAATAAAAGCAGAACACTGGGACTTTTTATTTGAATCTTGTAATATTTTAATGATACGCCTAGAGTTATGAATGGCTCAAACCCCTTGCTTTTGTTCCTTTTTTATTATTCACAGGATGGAGGCCTGCTTTTAAATAATCCTACAGCTTTAGCAGTGCACGAATGCAAGTGTCTTTGGCCAAATGTTCCACTGCAGTGTGTAATATCCCTGGGAACAGGTCGATATGAAAATGAAGGGAAACCTAACGTCACCTATACAAGTCTGAAAGCTAAATTGACTAATGTCATCAGCAGTGCCACTGATACTGAAGGTTGGTACCTACTGGCTAAGGTTGTTTTGTTTTCGTATTATGCCTTTTCGTAGCTCTTTGGAAACTTAAAATGCAGGTTTTCATGACTAGGAATAGCATAGCATACATGGATATTTTTTAAAAATGATTTACCAGTAGTCAAAACATCAAAGGACATTCTGTTTCCATCAAGGGCATGTTTCATAATCTTTGTTCAAATTGAGATTATTTTGTTAATCCCTATCTCCCGCCATCCATGTGAGGATTTGGGGTTTAGTTCATATACAAAGCCAGCATAAAAAGAGAATTAGAATGCATTGTGTTAAATCGGTCTGTGTATGAGTCTGTGTGTTTGATACATTTAAGGTTTAGCCTTTTTGTCAGACTAATATATTGCACTGCATATTTGGTGAATAAGGATTGTGCTGGCAGCTGATGATAAAGCATGCCAAATATGCATTTAAATTAACTGCTTGAGACTGTACCTTGATTATGCTGTTATTAAGCTCTCTTTGATTGATGAATACATCATATCTAAAAATGGGCCATAGTGCTGATGGAGGTGTTGCTTGCCTTGAAATTCAGGAGGGATGCCAGAATGAGCATTAAAATAATCGTGGCAAGGACTGGTGTAGGTTTGAGCATGCTGGGAGTATTGGTTAAGTAGGAACATAATTCTAAATCACCTATTTTTATATTGGTGGAAAAGCACTATCTCCCTCCATTCTGCACATTCATATAAATTATTTTTAAGGCCTTGTTTGACTTGAACCAGCAACACATTGCCTCTTTTAAACTGAAAACCTTCTGGGATTGATACAGAATACCACCAGAAGATAAATTGCATAGTCGTGTTGTGTTGCTGTGAAAAGAGGCACTAATTTAAAACAGGTGACTTTTAAAAGTGAAGTTGTGTAATTGTTTTTAGTGTGAAATCCATATAAGATATTTTATGAGAAAGGCCATCTTGGTGGCGTCCATATGTTTTGGACCACAACTCGCATCCCCTTCCATGCTGGCTGGGACTGATGGGAGCTGTAACCTAGCAACACAAGGAAGGCACCATATTGGGAAAGGCTAGCATAGACCATAGAAGAGCCGGGGAAGAGAACTGTGTCTCACAGTCCTGTTGCTCTAGATCTGTTTATGATGATGATGATGATGATTACTACTATTATTACTTAAAGGGCCAGGTGTAGCATTTCAGCAAGGATTTGGCTACTCAGAAGGTGTCCCAAATCCCAAAATTGTATTCCTGTGGCCAGAGAAGTGCCTTACTGTTGACAATCGCCTGGCTTTAAAATTTATTGTGTAACAGCTGAGCCTCTTTGGCCCCATTTACGGGAGTCAGAATACAATGAAAGGAGTTCTGATTTTCTGGTCAAATGGTGGGCTAGGCATTATGTGATTTTCTGCTTCTGGGGTTGTTGTAATGATTGGTTAGTTACATACATAGCCATAGCCAGTAATGTCACCGTGCAATATTCACTTCTAAACAGAAAAGTCAAAAGATGAAGATACATTATTTCCTGTGAGTTGGCTGCTTAAAAATACATTATTATTATTATTATTATTATTATTATTATTATTATTATTCCTCATTCTACCCTTTACCCTAATGTCCCAGGGCAGTTACATCATTAAAACATCTTAAAATCACAGAAATAAGGTGGGCCCCATGGGGTGGCTCTGATACAAATGTGGGGATGCAGTGGGCCAGGTAATGTTTGGTTCATTGTGCGGATATGGCCTCATGTTACCTGGCTTCCTAGAATGTAGAGCTGCATGTAAAAATGTTCTAAACAGAAATAATTGGGTATGCATCTATATCACATTTATGTGTATAAATTTCAGTAACAAATGAGCACCATGGGCTATTGAGTGCCACAGGTACACGTACTTACTGACCAAGTTTATTTGAGTACCACATTCCAGGCTGAAGCATGCTTCCCTTAGACTGTGCTTTATTTTAAAACAACTGTTTTACTTTCAAATAAATATTTTTAAAGTAAGGTTGCCATCATTGATAAGTAAGACAGTGGTAAGTAGATACCTCTTTAAATTTGGGGAGGAGGTGCTACACCTCAACCTTTTCCTCATTCTTAGTAAAGTTTGCATGTGTCTTCCCAAACTAATGTTTTGTTTTTCTTGTGTTGGTTTTAAAACTAGAAGTCCACACTATGCTGGATGCCCTTCTGCCTTCAGACACCTACTTCAGATTTAATCCTATGATGAATGAAGATATAGCTCTGGATGAAAATCGCAAAGAAAAGCTGAATCAGTTGAGGACTGATGGCATCCGGTATTTAGAAAGAAATGAAGAAAAACTGAAAAAAGCTGCTAAAATATTAGCCCAGGAGAAATCAACTTTGCAGAAATTTAACGACTGGATAAGATTAAAATCTGACATGTACGAAGGGCTTCCAATTATTTCCAAATTGTGAATATGTAAAGTTTGTAAAGTCTCAGGTGTGGACCTTGTTTCAGAAATCCGTTCTGTGCTAAAAGGGATCAACATTTATTAGTCATTATGTAATTTCTCGTGATTATAATGAACATGATAGGCTGGGGGAAAGTACTTCAGTCAGCAGTGACACACCAATGGCACTTAAAGCAGACAGGGAAGTTGCCACAATCTCTTATTCTTTCCCCTCCTGTTCCCCCAATCTAGAGCCCTGGGCTAGATTGAAGGTAGATTTCTGCAGGATTCAGATGAGGGTAATGATGACCTTTGCACACCTTTTTGCATTGGTGGAGGTGCATTCTACTTATGCAGTGGAATCTAGGGATTCATGTCTGGTTTTTTTCAGTTCTTGAAGTGAAGATTTTATTGGATATCTGTTCCTAAACTTCCTCAGAAGTACAATTCTGGTATGGCTTGGTTTTTTTTATCTGACATTCGTTAGGGTCTGCCTAAATTTGTGACAATTATGGGACACAAATTTTGTTATGTGTTGGAAATGCAGGCCAAAATCATGTTGACAAAAACAAAATGTGGTTTATCTGTTAACTAAAAATGTTTTTGATGTAAGAGGAAACAAACCAACTGGGCAGCCTGCTCTACAAAGCACTTACGCCAGAATAAATAAAACTACTCTGATATCAGATTGGATTGCAATGTATTACAAACCAGCAGTATTCTGCAGGTTCTTGGCACTGCCACTAAATGCCATCCCGTCTATTTAATGGCAATTTAATTGCCTTATCACAAAGTCTGTGCATGTCAACAATTTTTTTGTATTTTAAAATAATGTTAAAATGCTTTGTATATTGTGCATTGGGTCTCAATATTTTATCCAGTTTACATTATTAGTATTTGGCTGATTACGGTAAGGTCTACAGTAGCAACCTACTTACATTTTTCAGAATTTTTAAGTTCAAAGGTTCTATTCCAGAGTAATTCCCTGTCTAAAAACAACACAAACTCATGTCTTGAAAGTAAGAAAATAAATTTGTAACATGATTTCTTATATGTTCATAGTACTGTATGATTTATTTAGTGATATGTATACTAAGCCTAGTCTAGTTACTGGTAAAAATAAAATAAACAGGTTTACTCATGTGCCTCATGTTCTGTGCCTGAATTGCTCAAAGACTTGAGTTTTAACCTTGTGTAACTTTGTATACTCCAGTTAGCAGTCAACATGACTTCAGTGTTGAAGATAACTCTAAAAAAGACTCATCTGTGCTAATCATGGCTCATTCTGATACTCTAAAGTGGCAATGGGGGATTTCAAACACTCTCAAGTTGTATTTATTAATAAACCCAATGAATGCCTTGCATGCCGCCCTTGAAAATCTCCTTCCTGGAAGGCGTGTTTGTGAGATCTTGGTAGTCAGACACAGACTTGGCAATATGTAACGTATTTGGCTTAAGCAATGACATCTATGGTTAAGCACTTTGTTAAGATCAGAAATGCCTAGTTGAAAAAATAATGGACCACTGCTGTCAGTTAGCTTGTTAGTACTGGATTAAAAAGACCATAGCCATTGGTTATGATGGCTATACAGGCAGCAAACATTACGCATGGGGGTTCCATTCCTAGCCCCTGTGTGTTGGCCAAGTGCATATAAGTGTGCCCCATTCTGGTCTGCCCCTGATCCACTGCCTTCCGGCTCCAAAAGGACCTGTGCATCAATCAGACGTGCCTAAAATGGTTCCCGCCTGTATACAATTTCCAGGTTCAGAAATATTCTGCCTCCATAGAGCAGTTGCCTGGGGAGCAACCCTGGGATAGAATTCTTGCCTTCAATTCCTGCTTGTCCCCTTCTCAGCTAGATGAACTTTTGGGTTGATCCAGCAGGGTGGTTCTTATTTTAATTGGCTATAAGGCCACCAACTTGGATGGCTTCTTTAAAAAGGATTAGACAGATTCATTGATAATAAAGAGGCTATGTTCCACCTCCACTATCGTAGGTAGCATGTCTCGGAATACTGTATCAGCTTCTAAGAATCACAAGTGGCAGAATGCTGTTGTACTCAAGTCCTGCTTCTGTAGGCTTCCCATGGGCATCTGGTTGGCCACTGTGAGAACAGAATGCTAGACTAAATAGACCTTTGGCCTGATCAACAGGGCTGTTCTTAAGTGTGTCACTGAGTTGTATCCAACAAAGTCCTATTCAGAGTATGCTGTGTCTGTTGTTGTTGTTTAGTCGTGTCCGACTCCTCATGACCCCATGGACCAGAGCACGCCAGGCACTCCTGTCTTCCACTGCCTCCCGCAGTTTGGTCAAACTCATGCTGGTAGCTTCGGGAACACTGTCCAGCCATCTCGTCCTCTGTTGTCCCCTTCTCCTGGTGCCCTCCATCTTTCCCAACATCAGGGTCTTTTCCAGGGAGTCTTCTCTTCTCATGAGGTGGCCAAAGTATTGGAGCCTCAGCTTCACGATCTGTCCTTCCAGTGAGCACTCAGGGCTGATTTCCTTAAGAATGGATAGGTTTGATCTTCTTCCAGTCCATGGGACAACCAAGAGTCTCCTCCAACACCATAATTCAAAAGCTGTGTCTGTTGATTTCATAAGATCTACTTGGAGTATGGTTTGGATACAACTCTTTGTTTCTTGATATATATTATGCTTAGAATCCCAGAATGGGCAAGCTTTACGGACAGGACTATAACTCAGCTAGACCACTGTGCATGCCAATTTTTATTCTATTTTTTACTTCTGTGTAAATATTTATTGCATTTATATCCCAACTTTTCCTCCAAAGAACTTAAGGTGGCATACATAGTTTTCCCCCTCCTCATTTCATCCCCACAACAACTCTGTGAGGTAGGTTTGACTGAAACACGACGACTGGCCCAAGGTCACCCAGTGAGTTTCATGGTTAAGTGGGGATTTGAATGCTGGTCTCCAGGCGCCTAGTCCAACACTACAATCACTATACCACACTGGCTATCTCATAAATACTCCCATTCTTCTTGTTGATTTTTATATATCCAGAATGTGAATGTTTTCCCAAACCATTGCTGCTCTTTGGAATTTGGAGGTCACGGCTTGATGCTCTCATGAGGGAATGGGAATGAAAAATGGGGAAGAACTGTTCTGTAGGAAAGGAACCATTTTCTGAAATTGAAATGATGCACCTGAAATGACTTGGCATATTTTAGCTGTGTCTGCTATAAATGTTTCTAAAAATTATCATTAAAAACTTATTCTGTGCACCCAGTTGTGAATGAATAATAATAATAATAATTTTTTATTTATATCCCACCCTCCCCAGCCGAAGCCGGGCTCAGGGCGGGTAACAACAATAAAATAATACAACATTCTAAAATCATTTCATTATAAAATTAATTCAAATCAGATCGATGGCAATGAAGAAGCAAGGGTGTCTCTGAAAACTCCTTAAAGCTGCATTGTCAGCTAGAAATGACAATGTACACTAATTTAAGTATGCACTAATTTGAGTATTTTGACCAAACTGCAGGAGGCAGTGGAAGAAAGAAGTGCCTGGCATGCTCTGGTCCATGGGGTCACGAAGAATCGGACACAACTAAATGACTAAACAAAATTTGAGTATGCTCCACACATCAAGCCTTCATGGCTTTTTTGCATTTTTTCTAAGATACGGCAATAAAATATTTTGCCTTCCCTTCATAAACTTGGCAAATTCAGTTCCCAAAGATAAACAAATCATTTTTTAATCATAGGATCCGTCTGAAATATTGATGAAAGAATTTATTGTTGAATGCAGATAAGATACAGTGTGTGCTTTCTACAATTCCTTTAAAACTGTTTTTAATTGTAATCCTGTGCCTGAATATTCCACAGGGTATGAGTAAAATGCCATTTGAGATTCTTTATTCTAATTGAAGAATGTTAAGCCTTTTTTTCATATCGTATGTAGGTTAGTGTGTATTTACGTTCAAGAAGTATCTGAAGATTTTGTAAAAGTAGGTTGTGTGGCATAACTTTGCATTTGACTACTAAACGTAGTGCTCCTCTCTCTGTTTTAGGCCAGGGATAACAAATTGGTGCTGCCTTATCTGAAGGGAATAGGGTGTCTTAAGTTTTCTTATCTCAAATGAATTGGCTGCTTACCCAGTCAGTTTTTGTTCAGAGTCTGATTAAATGCTGCACTTGGACTTATACAATTAACCTTTCCAATTACCCCATCAGGCACTTGTAAGAGAGCTTGTTTGATCTCCAAAGTCCTGCGATAAAGATATTGTGGTTTGCTGTCGTAAATTTAGCTAGGTCATCTCTGCCTGAATATGTTCCTTAATTATTTCATTAGGTGTGGAAGACAGTCTGATGAACCATTCCTATATCCTATTCCCTTAATACACCAGGCACTTGCACAGGCATTTGTAATAATTAGTATTCCTTTGCATGCTTAAATTTGGACATGGTGGTGGGTGGGGGATTAGGTTATAAATGTGAAACAAATAAATACTTTTTTAAAAAAAAAATTTAAATTGGCGCTCAGTGACTAGGTACCTTTGGCAACCATCTGTACAAGATTAAAATATTTAATGGCAAATGGATCAGGTAAGACTTGTCACTAATGACTGCCTCCTGTTAAAGCTGGACACTGATTTAGGGATTTATAAGTTGTGTTTCCTGCGCGTATATATATACCAGTCTATGTGTATGATACAAGCTGGATATTTCCAAGTTACTGTGTGAAAGCATCATTTGGCACTGAAACATGTCAGTTTAGTCTGACTTGGTTTCTGTTTCTGTCCTTTCTTAAAAAGATGCTACATTTATTTTTGATGCTATCAGTCATGAATCCTTTTGAGACTTTTCCATTCTACTCTGCATTGCTGTGACAGCTTAATTCTATAAGTTTTATTCTCTTAAGTCTGTCTGTATGCATTGTGCGTAGCAGTGAACTGAAATGCAAAGGCTAGCAGTTGTGGACTGTTTGAGGTCGTTCACAGAACAGAGTTTTCACAAAAGAAAATATTGGGATGCCTAGCCCTAAAGGTAATGTATACTTTGTTTAATTCTAATTAGGATTTAGTTTCTCTGTTGGATAACCTGAAGATATGCATAGAGTGATAAGACTTGTCAGCTTGATGGAGATCTGTCCCTCAGGCAGTCATGCAAATTGTTCCACAGTTGTGCAAATTGTTCCACTGTTCTTGCTTTATGTACAACATTGCATTCTGGATGAATCAAAATGGCAATGTGGCAGGGTCAGGTGGACTGAGTGGCCACTGCTTCCAGGCTGATCCTGTTGAACAAGATACCTAGTGAACAACCATTTTTTTCTCGGCCATGAAGTTTGCTGAGTAAACCCAAATTAAACTGTGATGGTGACTGACCCATCATAGTTTTATGAAGATAAAATTGGAGGTGGGGTGGGACGTACAGTTCCAGGAACAAAAGGTGGGATACAAGTGTGATAAATCACACTTATGCCTGTCTACTTCATAAGAGGAAAAAACATGTTCCATTTTGCTTGTAAGTAATGTGGAAAGAACAGAAAGATAAATTCAGTGCAGGTTCTAAAGTTATTTCATATGTATTAATTTTTAAGGAATGTTCTCCATAGTATGGAGAAGAAGAAATATAAGAGATGGTCTCATCTTTGACTAGAGCTCTTAAGTCTTCATCTAAAATCTTGCAACTGCAGTTACTGCTCCTATGTTGTTTTTTCTCTGTAAACACCAAATAACTTGCAGGGCTTTGGGGAGGAATTTAAGTCTTCCTGTTTCGCATTTCAAAAACCCAGCACATCACCATGCAAAAATTAGAGTGCTATGTAACATAGCAATTAGAAAATCATTGGTGGTGCTCTTATGTTCTAATGATGCAAACCTAATTGTGTAGTGCTAAAAGGAGGAAAGGTTAAATACCATCATTTAACTTGAATCAAATGGTAGCTTCATGCAGCTCTTTCTGTGTTGCAAGGTTTAACCTTGTGCCTGTAAGCCAGCTGTTCTCATGGAGAAGGGTTCACCATTATATTTTCAGAATTTCCTCTGGATCAACTCAGCTGGGCATCCAGGAGATAGATGTGTATTTTAGATTAATCATATCTTTAGCCTCTAATTCACAATCTACATTGGATTTACTAGTAGCCTGAATGCTGCAGCCAACTGACTACCAGGCCAGTGTATTATTCAGCCACATCTTATTTTGTTTCCATAAAGACCATGGCTTTAGTAGTGCTAAAATTTGCCCAGTTAGTCTTGATGGAGGCTCTCTATTAAGGGCAGCTGGTAAAAATTGTAGACTTACAATTATAGTCTACAGATTTAAAAGCATGCTGTGTTTCCTGCCTAAATTTAGAGGTCCTCTTTTTTTCACCACACCGCCTGTGTCATCTGTTCTTAGTATTTCACTGGGGGGGGGGGGAATCCTGGCAAAACCATGGTAAAATAACCCCTCCTTTACCTATCACCAACTTGGTTGTCTCTTAGGGATCAGGTTAAGGCATTCTTATTTTCTGAGGTATTTTAACAGTTTGTACTTAAAAATAGTGTTGGTAAGTGACTTTTTACTTTGCAGCTTTGATTGCTATTTTAATTGTATGGAGTATAATCCAACTATAGTATACAGAGAGTACACTTATCAAAATTTGGATTTAAGTCCATTCAATTCAGTGATTTGGTTGGTTACCACCCCACCCCCCAATAATGTGCTATAGGTTGCTTTTTAATAGGTTTGTTCTAAATTTATTATTTTGTTTAAAAGATCATTTGCAAATTGACCTGGGACATACATTATGACAGGTGTAATTTAAGTTCCATTAAATAAAATATGGCTGAAATCCTATACCCACTTCAGTTAGGGTTAAGACCCATTGAACTCTATGCTGCTCTATCTTGAGTAGGCATTCTATAGCTTGCAGTGTGTGTTTTCTCTGAGAAATAATGATATTGTTTTCATATAACCATTTCAGCTTTTAACAAACTTCTTAAGCCTTGCTCTGTTCTCAGGCTAGGCAGTGCTTTCCAAGTTTGTCCTGCTTGGAACCCAATCATCTCTTCTCCCATGTACAAACATCAAAACACTCCAGTTACTTCAGAGAGGGGCTAGAGTGTTGAGGAGTGGGTGCAAACATTAATGCCTAGTTCTGATTCTGCATTTTGCTACTGCAATTCATTAATAAAATCCTGGTTTTCTGTTTTTTCTTTTGAGCTTTATTGAAGTTAGTTATGTAGGAATTTGTAATGTTGACATGGAAATAATGTGCTGTATCTAAGGAAGCAAGAACTTTTTGTGTCATACTTGGGAATGGCAGAGATCCCCCTAAACTTCTGTTCCAGGGTTGTACTGCCTTGCTTTTAACTCCTTTTCTGGTTTGGATTTGGCTTAATTAACAGCTTTGCACTAAAGCTTTACATTTGGTGGTAACTATTTTCAAGTGCCCTATTCTAGATAGCACAGTACTATCTTTGTGTATTTTCTAAAAGACTACACTGTAGTGCTTTTCCCCCCTTAGACAAGTTCTTTGAACACATTATATTAGGGTATACTGTAGATGGTATGCTGGAAAAGCAGACCTCATTACTATATATACACCAAACAGTACAGCATCTTACAATAGACACATTTATCTTTCTTTGGTGTGATACTTATTTCCATTTCACTACATTATTACTCAAGGTTTTTAAAAAATGAAACGTGCAAATTTTTCACTTCTGATAGCTGTTTATTCATGTAAAGTGTTAGTTGTTTTTACAGAAAGCAAACTTTTAAAAGCTATTATACCTGTAAAAAATATATATATCTAAGTGGTTCGGAGCTTAGTTTGCTCTGGAATGTGTTGCATTAACTTTGTAGTCCAAACCTATGCAATTACTTAGAAGTATGTCTCACTGAGTTCAGTTGGATTTGCTTTCACTAAGTAGGCATAGAATTGCAGCCTTAGAACATATAAATCGTGCCTTCCTGTAATGCGAGCACAAGTCCTTATTGAAATACAAGGTGGGAGGAGTGCTATCACAGCAACCTGGATTTAGCAGGTGCACAAATTCCTATAGTGCAATAATACAAAGGCTGTTAAAGTGGCTTCTCCAGTTGAAGAATCTGCAGCCAGTATGAACAATATATTTTATTATTCACTGACCATATACTCTTACGGCTTCTTCGTTTGCAACATTGTTCTGTGGATATTTCTATGTGGAGTTAGACAACCTTATTTCTCACTGATCAGGCACGTTATTTATTGCAATTATTTATATCCTGCCTTCCAGTGTACAAATTACTCAAATGCAGCTTACTTGAATTAGATTTAAACAAGCAATTCTAACATTGCAAAAAGGCATCAGGGTAGTTGGTGGGCAGCTCAAACAAACTATTGGGGGGGGGGCTTTGCTTGGATCTCTGTGCTGGGTTGTTGTTTTTTTGCCACAGTACAGCTCTCTTCTCTGTGGTTTCTGCAAAGAATCAATGTGCCCCAATTCAGCAAGATACAAGTAATCCACATACCTGCTTAAATACCTGTGTGTGTGCAACATGCATGTACAGATGGGGTGCATATATTGCAGGGTGGTGGAAAATATGCCTCCCCAGGCAGTATCATACAGTCCTAATGGCCCAAATAGCACAATATTTCCCTTTTACTGTTTGAAACTGGGTTTTGCACACAAGATTCTTATGAGTTCATAGCTTGCCAGCTTAAGAATGAATGTGTTGAATGTTAAAGAATACATGCTTGTGCACATATAAATCTACTAATCATTCAGCAATTTATAATGCAAACTAGTTTAAACATTCATTGCCGATACTAAAAAAGTTTGTGCAATCTTCTTAGCCTTTGTTTGGACCAATGGCTTATATATCCAGTAGAGATACGAAATACATATTTGGCAATCAAATAATTATTTAGTAGATGCCTTGTATGATCTAGCTGAGATTCCTGCCGGGGTGCCAACTCAAATAAAACATTTGGGGCGCCCAGGTAAGCCCCATCTTGCATAATTTTGAAGACATCTGAAGGCAGCCCTGTTTAAGGAAGTTTTTAATGTTTTGATGTTTTATTGTGTTTTTAATATTCTGTTGGGAGCCGCCTACAGGGGCTGGGGAAACCCAGCCACATGGGCATGGTATAAATTATTGTTATTGTTATTATTAATCAATCTCATGACATGGCACACACACACACCCCATTTGAATTCCAATGCCTATCAACTTGGGGGTGGCCCCCTCAAATATTTTATTGGGGGGTAGCGAAGGGACCTCAGCCCCTAGGACTTGAGCCCTTATGATTCTTTCAGTGCAAGGGGTTGAGCTAGATGACCCTCGGGGAACCCTTCCAGCTCTACAATTCTGTGAACAATGGGGTACACACAGGTCCCGCTTCCTGTCGCCCATTACATAACTTAAACAGTAGGGAGGGATAGATAACAATTCTGTCAGCTGTTTGCTGACCGTCGCCCTCCCAGGTTTGGGGGCATGGCAGCGGGGGCGCGTGTCTGTGCTGTGAGAGGCAGCGCGCCCTGTCAGACGGCGTGGAAGTAATCTCGCCGCCTGAGGAGGGCACAGCAGCGCGCGCGCAGCGTCTGGGAAGGAGGCAGCTGGGTGGGGTGAGGGCACCTTCCACGCGCTCATCCCTTTTCTCCCGCCTCCTCGTCTCTCAGGCAGGGGCGAGCGCACGCGCACGCGCGCGCCGGGCTCGTTCTGGTCGGAAATAGGGAGGCGAGATAGGCTCTGGAGCGCGCGCTTGCCTTGCCTTGCCTTGCCTGAGCGAGCTCTCCTCTCCAAGCTCGCTGGACCTGAGGGAGGAGAGAGCGAGCACCCTGAGGAGAAAGAGACGCGCGCTATCTCTCTCCGGCTCCCCCGCCTACGGCTAACTGTGAGTCCGGAGCTTCATATATATGGAGCGGCGATATATATATTATGGTGTCTTGAGGTGGGGTGTCTTAGCAGCGGGGCGCTCGGTAGCAACAGGGCGGCTGCCTTCGCGGGAGGGGCGGTGGGTGCGGGGTGGCTGCCTGTCACCCACCAGCGCGGGCCCCGCGCCCAGCCCTGCCCAGCCCAGGCGCTGAGGCGACGCCGAGCTCGTCTTCCGCCGCAGCTCCCCATGGCAACTGGCCGCCGCTGTTTGCGGGGATAGCCTGGCTGAGAGCCACCCTCCTGCGCCCTGGTTAGCCGGGCAGGAGAGAGAGAGAGAGAGGAGGGACGAGCCCCGCTCCTGGCAAACAACCCATAAAAGAACCCCCTCGCCGTTGTCTCCCGCGCCCTGACCCCGCCAGAAAGCGGAGGGATCAGGTGAATTATATAACGGCCGTGGTCCGCAATGGGGTCACCCAGGGAAACGCGAGCAGGCGGGGAGGGGATGTCCCCGTGGGCGAGCCGGGCCGAAGAAGTCGCCATGTGTGCCATAGCTGACGCCCAGCCAGGCAGGTCCCTTCTCGCGCCCGCCCTCCATCCCGGTGGCTCCAACTCCTCCGCTTTACAGGAAGCGCGCGAGGGCTGAGGGGACTCCCGGGAGCCCCTTGGGCATTGAACCTCGAAGGCTCTCTCCATCGAGGCCGTGTGTAGTAGGTGGGGGGTGGAGGGGCGGGATTCCCCTCCCCCTCCCCGACCCAGCGTTTCTTTGATGTGCGATGGCAGAGGTGGCTCTTTCTCTCGCCGTGTGGGTGTGCCTCCGCCGTGCATCTCCACGGCGGGTGACAGCCAGGCTCATTGTAGCAGCAGCAGCCCACCCTGTTTGCAGGTCACGACTCCTCTGGCGGCCACGATGGGTGTCTGGTAGGAGTTGTGGGGCTGGGTTTGCTTGCTGGGGTTGGGTGGGGGGGAGACCTTTGTGTGCTACAGGTGTGGGCCGACCCCTCTTCGGAAAGCGCCTATCACCATAGGAGCCAACTTCTAGGGGCCCCATGACATATTTGAGGTGCCTGCCCGCCCCCCAAAGTTGATGGGCATTGCCATCCCAATGTTGTGCGTGCACCACGTCTTGCGATCGATTGTGCGGGGCGGGGCTTACCTTACCACCACCTTATTCAAATAGGAGCCCCTGGCTGTCACCATCCCTCCATCCAGAGTTTGGAGCGGCGATCGTTTGCTGGTGGCCTGGATTGGGGAGTGTCTGCTGTCCCCAGCTCCTCTGCCCTGGGGCTGGGAAGGTCGCGATGCTTGGGAAGGAGTGGCGGAGGCCAAGATGCGAGCCCCTCCTGCCCTCCTGCCGCGCTTTCTTTCCCAGCGTGTAGCTCAGCCTCTCCCACCCAGGCGGACGTTGACAACAGTCGCCATTTCAGGCCCGCTGATGGGGGCAACAGGCTGCCTGCTTTGCCGAGCTCTCTCTCTCTCTCTCTCCCAGCCAGCCACCCCCCAGTCGCCGCCAGAGGCTCCACTGCGCGAGCGCCAGGCGGAAACCCGCCTGATTTGGGCCAGGCTCCTCGCAGCCTGTGCAACTGTCTGCGTGGGGGAAAAGGAGCTGTCTATGCTGAAGCAAGCCAACGCAGCTGAGGATTAGGGTTTTAAGAGGCCCGCTCGTCTTTCCTTCCTCCTCCATCTGTGCCACGCAGATTTGATGAGTCTCGGTTTGGAAAAGGGGCTCTTTCATAATCAAGGGGTAAACGATCCACTTTGCGAAGCAATGGTTTACTTCGCTCCAAAAGAACGCATTGCCTTATACAGAAATGACTAGCCAGGTGGTAGCCTGAGCGGAATGTATATCAACTTTGTTTTTCCAGAAAATGCAATCTCATAAATGGGTCATTCAATTATTATTACTTCATCTCGCTTTCATGATCTGTGCCCTCTTCATTTCACTCTTGAATATGTGGACATGGGTGCATGTGTATGATATATAACGGAATGTAACGGAATAGCTACATGTTTTAATAACAGGGGGGAAAGCAAACGAAGGTGTAAAAGAATGTCAGCATTCTTGTATATAAAGGTTGTTTACAAAGCCAACTGGGATTAAAGCAAGTGGTGTCTAAACAACTGGACTTGATATGTGAAACAGGAATACAGTATCCATAGGGGGTGCAGATGTGACTTACTGTACTACTTTCCCCATCTTTGACGCTCATTAGAAAATGTCCATGAATGCAGCGAATCTCCTGGCTACAAGTGTTAATTAACTGGGTTGTGGTCTGCTAATTTTCGGGGGAGCTGTGCAAAGTTTTGGTTCAGTGTAGAAAAAGCATGTCAACCTGAGCTCAGATTCCTGTGGCTTAGTTAACAATACACTGCTGTTTTTATATTGATTATACAGTGAAACAACTGTTTTATTTGCTATGTTCATTCTAGGAATAACACAAATGCTTCAAGTTCAGGCTATCACCAGTAGAAGATTGAGTATGTTGTCAATTATAGCCAGGACCTAAAAGAAAGAGATAGAGAGTGCAATTGGTTCAGAGCACCTGGGGAGGGGGGAGTTGAACTTGTTGGTCTTGAACAGTAGACTCCCATCCTGCAGGATAAGTAGTTCTTAAAGCTGGAGGGAGCTTAAGTTTTAAGTTTGTGGAATGACACAAGTCAGGTGCTCAAAAGGTGGAGGGGGTGTATAAAAATTCCGTCAGGTGCACCTAAAGTAGTAGTTTGGATTGCCAACCCATATGTGAAGCCTACATCTACAGATGTAGTAATTGAGTTTGGCTTGTTATTCAGTTTGGTTTCGTTCAGCTACATTATTGTGTATTTGTTTGCCACTTTGTGATTAAACATAGTCTAATCTGCATCCTCCACATGCTCTGAAATGATACCTTTTATGAAGATGTCCGTACTCATTCTGAGATCAGGGGTCTGTTTCTAGGAAACTTCAGCGACTGAAACTTGCAATCCTGTATGCACACACTTACCTGAAAGTAAGACCCATTGAATTTGAATAGATATGTACTAAAACTTCACTGTGAAAGAAACATGTTATACTTTCATCTTTTTGTGAGCATTTTACACATAACAGAAATAAGTAGCAAGTAGTAGTAAAGGTGAGTAAAATCAAACCTATCACTTTTTATTTCATATCTTTAAAGGGGCATAGATTTGAATAATGTTTTAAATGCTATTGGTATGATACAAGTGAGAGCTGCAACAAAATGTTGCAGTATAGAGTACTCCTGCTCACCACTCCAGTCAATTATGTCCTCCACAATATTCCTGTTCTCCTTACATCCAGATATGTGTGGTTTCTCCAACAGTCAGGCAACATTCCCTAGCCACAGCACTGCTCAGACTTCAATGCACTTCTGCAAACTTTGGATGTTTCCCTGTTTCTGCTGATATCTTTCTCTTCTGTGTGGATGGTGCTGTTTTAGTTGTTTAGGCAGTGGTACCAGCTTTGAACATTAGAAAGAGAGAGACTATGCCTCCCCCCTCCCAAATATCTGTTTTTCCAAAACTTGCTAGGAAATTAATTTGTAGCTGTGACTGCTAAATGCAACCCAAATGAGTGATTTATCTGTGTTCATGGTGCTAGTATCTATAGATTGCTATCGATGCAAGCTATTTTACAGAGCAATTCATTCACCATTGTTGAAATAGTCCTTTTTAAAGCGCATTATACAAATTGCAAAACGCCAGTTAAAAAAACATCCTGGGTGGAATTCAACATGGCACTTTTCCAATTGTTATGTCTGCACAAGCATTTTGGCTTGCCAAAGTGGTATCATCCTCCATCTTCTCCCCCTGCATGCTGGTTCTCCCACGCACCCACCCTGGCCAATTTCAGGGGGTGGGGGAGAGGAGAGAAGGGAAGCCCCATTGCAAAAGTGGAAGTCCTCATGCACAGCTTCTGCTGATGGTGCTGTTAGATGCATGTATAATTTCTGACCTATGACATAACACTAATCTCTGTAACAGGTACTAATTATCATAATCGGGCAACTGAACCATATAAATCAACTGCTGGTTGATGTAGAATATCTAGGACCAAAACCATATTTGTTGCTAGTTAGCCTGCTGCCATCAGGGCCTGTGTACAGAGTGAGATGTCACTCAACAAGTAGTGTGATCAAGTACAAAGATGGACTTACTGTTAAGCAGCATGAAACAGCTTCTTCAGGCAGTAGATTCCAGAGGGGCTCCATCTTCCCTTCCAAATGTCATTTTTAAAAGAAATTAGTGGGGAGAGATGTCATGTGTGACACCCTGCTCCACATATGACAGTATCTGAGGGTGGTTCTGTGGGAGGGATGTAATCATGCCACAAAACTTGATCCACAGCCTTACCTGTACAGGGGCTTATTTGAATTACCTGTTCCATCTGTATGCTGAAAGGATTTCGCAGTTACTTTAGTTTGGGGGAGGCACATCCCTTTTGGCTCCAGAATCTAAGTGAAATGGAAGCTATTGCACATTTGAGAGCTTGTTATGCAACACTGGAGCACATACGGAACTTTGGCTCCCAGCCACTGATTGTGAGGAAGCTAAAGCTCTTGTATTATTATTTATAAATGGATAAAACTTTCTCAATGCAAATGATGCTTAAATCAGTATAGGTGTTACCAGTGCAGTGAACTCTATTGCATGGTGATGTATATGAGTAGGTAGCCTTTATTTTTCTAACCATAAATGTAACAGGGAGAAAGGACCTGATATGGTATAAACTTTTAGCTTTCTTGTTGGTATACAAAATTTAAACCACAACTCAATAGGATGTGATTTCATTTTATACAGCCCATGAAGCTTTAGTCTGAAACTGAGTATAAATTTTAGAATCACCAATTATATTATTTTTTTAAAAAAGACTGGTTAGGACTATTAAGCAGCTCAATTAAATATTCAGCAGAGCAAATCAATAGTAAATAAATCCATACTGAATATCCACTGATGGGCCATTTCTGTAATTGCTCCAAATCATTCTGTGAATTACCATATTATAGTCCTCATATTTTTGTTTTGTCAACCTGCCAGATATCTGTTTGGAGGGAGTGCAAGGAGGCTTTTAAGAGACATTAGGAAGAATGGCAGTAGGTTTTACTTTAGTTTTATTCTGCTCTGTGAATACAATTTAAAAAACCCCAGCTGAAATCCATACAGAAAAGTGTGTTTTTCAGCAGTGTGAGCTGTGGGAATAATGTAGGAGGTCATATGTACTATGCATTGAATTATTTGCTTTCCCCTTCTTGAGTGGGCAGGCAGTATTCAAAAAATTCAGCACATGTAATATAAATAACTCTAATTTAAATTTTGTCAAGTATACTATTTAAAGTCACTTTGTTTATATGTTTAGAAAATGAGAATAAATACAAATTCACTTCATCAATTACCCTTCAATACATTATTTTGCAAGACTAACATGATGTCCCACGAGCTTCATAATACTCTTATATGTTGATCAGTAGGCGTAGTTTCAGGCTAGCTGCACTGCTTTCTTCAGAAGCACTGAAGACTGGCTGAGCTTTTCAGTTATTTACCTCAATAGAAAACTGAAAGGGAAAAAAGTGAACAAAGGAGGTCTGTTTTGCCTGTCCCACTTGCTGGGCTGTTGTCTTTGCCCTTTTCAGTGAAGGAGGGGGTAGAGCTGGGTCAGAGTTGAAGAACACTGAAAAAGAATCCAAGTCTCATGTCTAAATGTGAATGATAGCTTAGTTTGAGTGCAGAGTGCATTTATTGAATTGAAATTTTCGTATCTGCTGGAGCTTTACGTGACAGATGGTGATGAACCAACACATAGGAGGATAGATAGAAATGTGTTCAGCCTCTGATTAAGATGTGCAATAAAAATCTAGTTATTTGACAAGGTTATAAAAAATATTGTAGGTAGTGAGACATTCAAATGTGATTTAAGGCCAAGGCCTTGGATCCATCACACAATCAAATTTACTTGTCTTGTTAAATTGTTTCGCCTACACTCTTCTTATCTTCTTCTGCCTTTCCCATGTGATTGTGCGTTGAGTACAGAGACCTATTAATCTTGATAATCAATGAATTAATAATGGGGAGCTTATTTTGCATCTTTTGTTTGATGTTTGACTTGGATGACTTGACACCTAAGAACACGTGAGATGGAAATATGGTGCTTTTCTGTTCATAGTTTAAAGCAGTAAACACAGTGATTACTTTAAAAAACAAAACTATTCATCAAGAAAATATAAATCCTTGAATTGTACACTTTTCTGTCAACACTCAAACATTTTTTTGTGGTTGTTTTGATGCACAAGGCATGTTTTGGTCAAAACATTTTGGATGTAACAAGAGAATCTCAGTACAGGATTGGGTAGCTTCTCAAATGACCCCAGAAGTGAATTAGCAATTCAAATTGTCAATTTAACAAGCTATAATTAAGTTGGGACAACTTGTAGCTCTTCTAAGGGGCTTAGAACCCATGCAGGAGGGCTATAAATTTGAAGCCTGAGGGTTTTTCCTTAGCTCTCATTATGTGATGTTTCAGCTGGAAAATCCTGGCACTCCCGCTGGTATATGTGCTAGGAGGATAAGAGCTGATATCTTTAAATATTTATTTATTAAATTAATTAAAATGTCCTAGAGATAGCTTGTGAAGGATCTGTATAATTAGCCTGCAGAATTCATCTTGCTGTATGTATTCCACCCCTTCATTAACTTTCTGTTCTAGCTGTTTTATGCCTAGCGGTGAGCCTAAAAACTGCTGTGGGCACATGAATATCCTTTGTGCCAAAAAATGTCAACCCAGAAGTTTACATCCTCTTAGGGGGTCCCACTCATTTACTCACTCACTCTGTCTGTCTGTCTGATGGTAATGGGATGGATGTTACAGAGCGCTGGAGATACAAAATATAAATATATTTACCTGATTAATGGATGTTAAATGAAATGAATGAAATAAAAATTATTTCCCCCAGTACTTTCATGTTGTTTGCTGGAACACTGGAGACAAGGGGTAGATTTATAGAGAATTTAGGTAAAGTATTGCTTAAATATCTTCATAAATGAAAGGACAATATTTTATTTTATTTTATGCAAGGCAAACATTCAGGAAAATTGGGTGAAATATATACTTCGGTCAACTCAGCCCTCCACAGTCTCCTCCTTGCTGTGGCTACATCTTTTCATATGCTAAAAACATGTTACTGTAGACCTCTGTTAAATAAAGCTTACTTCTTAGTTAAGTTTTGAACCTCCGCTTAATGTATAATATCAGTTTTCAGTTCAGTTTTAAAACCTATAGTGTATGTTTAGAGGCACACACATTGAGGAAGGCATGAATATACTGTACTGAGTTGGATCTCTGCATTCTTAGAGGGGCTCAAACTCTGCATTCTGTGTCTGATCCACACTTGTCCACAGAGCACTCAGTTAAACTACAGAGTTCACCACCACAAAATGTAGCAATGACCACCCACCTGGACAGCTTTAAAAGAGAATTCCAAGCTAAATTATTGGAAGATAAGGCTGTCATGGTGGCTACTTGTCATGATACGTATAAGCTACTGCAAGGATTAGGGGCACTGCGCCCCTGAACACCTTCAGCAGCATCATAGAACCATAGAGTTGAAAGGGACCATGAGAATCATCTAATCCAACCCCCTGCAATGCTCCTTCTTCTGCTTTTGCTCCCATGGCTCGCTTGTGATCTTTCTATAGTGGACTAGATAGGCCAGCAAGGGTGGTCAGCAGGGTTGCCTTACGTTCTTATGGACCCAATCTCCTATGATTCTTCTATGAAGGAGATTTGATGTTTGAAGTGCTGCCGAGAGCTACGTAAACACCATGGCTGGTATCCAGCATTCCCCTTCCACATGCAGAACAGAACTTTCCCCTCTTCTGTTTCCCCCTGCAGCCTCCTGTGCACCCTCAAAATCTTCTCCAGGGAGTTGGGAGAAACTCTAGAAGAATCTTGGGGTGTCAAGTGAGAGGAGAGAAAGTGGAAGTCCCCTTGTGTGAACAGAGTTCCGTTCACAGAACACTGGACACAACTCTCTCTTCCTGCTGCTGTTTTCCATTCTTCTGTGGCTCTGTTTGCCGCTGCATGGATGTCCTATTGCGCCCTGCATGCCACCCCAGTTCCCCATGATGTTAGCTATGGAGAGCATTTGTTAGAGCCTTATTTCTAGAAGCGCTTTGATCTCTGTACAATTTATTCCAATGTTGTTGCAATCTGTTGAGCTGCCTTTGATTTTTGAGGGGGGAAATCCATAAAACGTAGCTCAGCAGTAAACTTTGTCATACTGAAAATGCTGCTACTAGCCAAGCATAGCATATGCTGCTTTACCGTAAAATTCAGAAGCAACAAAATGACTAATCCCCAAACAGGATAGTGCATGCATAGTGTCAGCTGATGCTACTTTGTGTTTGCAAAGATGCCACTGTGTGCACAGATGCTACAGTGAAAGCAGTCCTTCTATGAGTTATATACTCACCACTATTCAGCACCTCCACAATTTTGCACCCCTGAATTATAAAGGCTTTCGTATGGAGAGCCCCAGCAGTTAGATTCATGTACACTTGGAAATGGGCTTGCTTAGTATACATGAAGTATTTTGTTATAAAGTAAATGACAGGGACAGAGCAGCTAGAATACTGGCCACATGCAGGATCAACTCAGAACTCAGTCAGCCTGAATATTTGTTTAAAGGTAAAGGTAAAGGACCCCTGAAAGTTAAGTCCAGTCGCAGATGAATCTGGGGTTGTGGCTCTCATCTCACTTTACAGGCTGAGGGAGCCAGCGTTTGTCCGCAGACAGTTTTTCCGGATCATGTGGCCAGCATGTCTAAGCCGCTTCCGGCAAAACCAGAGCAGTGCACGGAAACACCATTTACCTTCCCGCTGGAGTGGTACCTATTTATTTACTTGCACTTTTTGGTGTGCTTTTGAACTGCTAGGTTGGCAGGAGCTGGGACCGAGCAACGGGAGCTCACCCCATTGCTGGGATTCGAACCGCCGACCTTCTGATTGGCAAGCCCAAGAGGCTCGGTGGTTTAGACCACAGTGCCACCCTGAATATTTGTTTACCCCTCTTCAAATCAAAGTAAGGCTGAAATCCTAATTGCATTTATTAGGGAGGAAGTTCCTTTGAACATAACTGGGACTCCAGGTAAATGTGAAAAGTATTGCACTGTAACTTTGTTTTACTTGCATTTTAAAGTAGTGTTTCATAGAATCTGCTGTGCCACTTAAGAAAAGTAATGATAGAAGGCGAATCCTGATCAGGGTGATGGGGAAGGTGCTTAAGCAGGCTGAAAACCTCAAAGCTCAAAGCTGCTGTTTCCATTTGCTGCAAAGATCCCCTGGGAGTATTTATTGGTATAAAAATGGCACAGGGTAAAGGTGAACTGTCCCCTTTACATTCTGCAGTCCTGTCTGAATTAGGGCCCTCATGTCTGCTTAAGAGTGGTAGATCTTAAACATTCTATTTTAAAAATGGTATTAACACAATGTATAGTTTGGGCCTTCAAGTGTAGAAACAAGCTGGCTTTCCCAACAGTTTCAGCATAGCAACTGTAGACCAGCTATTAAATCACCATGTTGCCAACAACATCTAGAGCTCCATATCTAGGCCAAGTCTGTACCATTCCCCCCCAATGGGTGACAACTTCTAGAGCATATCTATAGTATAATGCTGAATCGGGATGTGTGCAAAGACAGTGCTCGAAAGAAACCAACTACTTTTGCTCCTGAAACAAATCATAATCTCTAACAAGCCTTACACTCAAAGGAAGAGGATGAAATGGACTGGAATTTGTGGCTGTGTTACTGCAACCTTTTATTTCACAGCTCACTTAATTCTGATACTCTCTCGTCCTATTAGAGAATTAAGTAAAAGAAATGACCTTTCCACATTTCTACAAAGCAAGTGTAGCGTGTCTAAGTGGATCTTTCTGAGTTTTCTGCCTAGGTAGGACAAAACTGAAGTTTCATTCATCAAAAGGTTAAGAACCTAAAGTGCTACAGCTACATCAAGAAGCAAGGGGGAAATTATTTGAATCTTACAAACTATTACAACTGTATGAGTTTGTTCGGGTAATTATTATCATTTCCGTGGAAGATAGATTGGCTAGCATAAAACAATACTGTGCTATAAACAAGCAGGATTAACAGTTTCAGATCCAGGACTCACATTGCTGAATCAATCTGAAACAGTGGCATACAATTTTAAATTTTTCCTCCTGTGTATTCCTCCTATCCCTGCCATTTTTCTTCGGCATGTCATCTCCTGTACTCACCTACATTGCAAGCAACCTCTTCTTCCTAAGGAACCCTGGGAATTGTAGTTATGTGTGTATGGGTTGGGGGAAATGGAGATCTATAACAAAACTTTCTAGGCAGGTGTACCTAGGGTTTAACAAAACTGGCCCCAACCAGAGGCACGGGCCTGAGCATGTCTGCAAAAAATCCCCTATAAGACTTTGGAGTGATTGACATAAAGGTGTGTGGCAATGTGTCACCGCTGTCGCAATGATCTCAGAAGTGGGAGGAGCTTCTTGTCCTCCTTGCACCACAGCACAAAGGCATTCAATTTGTTTCACCCTTCCTTTGGACCCTCACTCTGGACACTTTGAGTACTTGGGCAACATAAAATGTAGCAATTTCTAATTGGCTATTGTGATAAAGGTTGTTTTTTCTGGGAGGTGCACAGGGGTATGGTATGCCTCTTTTTATAGGAATTGCCCTTAACAACAGAATCCTATGAATTCTTAGAGGAGCTATTACAATTAGTATGGAAGTATGGAAGTAGTAGCCTTGTAGTGTAGAGATACAGCCCCTCTTTCTTTCCTTGCCCTAAACTTTCTTTCCTTCTTCTTTTTTCAAAAATGTGAACTTGGGTTATTAAGCTCCTTGGGGTCCTGAATCTCTGATTAAAGGCTTTTGACCTAAACAGTCAGTAAACTGCAGAATTAAAGTTTTGTTTCTAGTTGTGCCTTGGACCCAAACCCATGACATACCAACCACAGCTTATCCTTTTATTAACACCAACAGGGCAGGGACTGATACCTGCTGAAACTATGCCCCTCCACTCAAATAGTAATGATTTTAAGGGGGCAGCAGTGTATCTGGAGCTCTGGAACAGCAACTGCCGATTCTAGTAACTTGCTCTCCTTAATATGGTCTGAAATGAGGACCCTCTGTACCAAACAGATCCACAGACTGTGTGAGACTTCCCGAATCAATTGGTGTACAGGTAGCTCACTGTTTTCACTTAAGCAATTGCAGCTTTGCCTGGGTCATGGTGGGAAAATAGATAAATAAATGGAGAGGGGGTGGGGAACGACGACCCACCATTCACTATTCCCCACTCCCCATTTATTTATTTCCCATCCACCAACCTGTGCATCCTTGGTCACCGGGCTATGGGAAGCAAGGAAACTCTCAGAGCCCTTGTGCCTTTCCCCACCTCACTGAGCTTCGAGAAGGTGGCATCAGGGCTCTGGAACCATCCTTAGAGTCCTCATGCCACCTTACCAGAGTGCAGTAAGCAGCCCTCCTCTTCCTCTCTCTCTCTCTCTCTCTCTCTCTCTCTCTCTCTCTCTCTGTGTGTGTGTGTGTGTGTAAGTTTCAAGGGTTCCTAGCTTTGTGGACCCCTGGAACGGAACCTTCGTGTAAGCTGCAAGTTACCTGTATTTAATATTTATTTACTTTTAATTTCCCATCTTGCCTAATTTTCTGATGAGACACAAGGAGACTAAGAAATCAATATTGGAACAAGATAAGTCAGACAACATCCCCCAAATTAAACCCAATCTGAGGTCATTATCAGAGTGAGGCTGGGATTTGCATTACAAGATGCATAAGTTGGAAAGGCAGAGATCCTCATTGAAATAGTAGATAATGGGATTTGGGGAAAACCTATTTTATTTTCATGGAGTAATAACTGCTGTCATAAATTTTAAACTAGTTACCTTTGGAGCTATCTAAAGAGAAGACATTAAATGTTCAGAATGTTCACTGATAATAAGAACATGGAAAAACCAAGGGTTCCCCCCCCCCTCCTTCCATGGCAACAATTCTGCATGGCTGCTCTAAAGGGTTCCCAAAACAATATTGCAGCAGTCCAAGTGCATGCTCCATGCAGCAGAACACTCAGAGAAAATGACTTCAAATAAATAAGTGAATGTTAGTTTTGGATGAAAGTGCATAGTAAATGTCACGAGTAATTAAGCTTCAGAAAATGTCTGCAAAGTCTCAGATAGTTCCAGTACTTTGAGTTCTTGACCTTTTTAATTAATGAAATTTCTGAAAGTACACTGCTGGCACAGAAGGCTTGTTTTATGTGACTCTGCTTTGTTGGTTGTGCCTTATTTTATGAATGCTTAAAACTGTGCTGTTTCCTGAAATTCATTCATTCCCTCTGGTGTATCACTGCACTTTTCAGATATAGTTTCCAGTTGGTCACAGCTGACCACAAAGCTTATATTTTATTCCTAACTTCACCCTTCTCTCTCCAAACAATTTCTGATGCAGCTAAAATATATTCATGATTGGATAAATGTGGTGTTATGGTACCTGTTAAATGTAATAACAATGCTGAACTTAAAACTAGCATTTTTATTATATTTTACATCTAAGGTAACATTAAAAATAAACTAATCATATATTTCATTTCATTTACATGGTACTAAACTGTTAACTGGGTTAGAAATGAGGGCTGGATGTTGCTGCTATTTCCAGGAACAGTGTGTATATTTGCAAGAATATAATTTTCTGCACCCGGTATTCTCATAAACTAATGAAAGGAAAAGCCACTATATGGGAGGTAATGTATTTGGTCACTGGCCTGTACTTGATTGTCAGTAATAGAACATGTTACACATCAGAAGGGGAGGGAAAGCTAAGCAAAGAAATCTATAATTTCTGCTGGTTTTAATTAAGGGAATCAATACCATTATATTTGCCCTTCTCTCAAATGCTAATAAATGCCTTTCTCTTAACAGTTTCAAATTAAAATTAATTATAAATAGTCTGATACATCTAAATGGATTAAAAATAAAGATTTCTAATGCACAAGGCAAGTTGGTATAGATGACACTTACATGCTTCTCTAAGTTGAAGCCTAATTTTAAATTCAGTTGAAATTAATGAGATTTATGTAGATACCTTTATGTTTATTTTACTATGTCTAATGCTGTTTTACAACCTGATATATCTTTAAAAGAAGGGACACGGGTGGCGCTGTGAGTAAAACCTCAGCGCCTAGGACTTGCTGATCGCATGGTCGGCGGTTCAAATCCCTGCGGCGGGGTGCGCTCCTGTCATTCGGTCCCAGCGCCTGCCAACCTAGCAGTTTGAAAGCACCTCCGGGTGCAAGTAGATAAATAGGGACCGCTTACCAGCGGGAAGGTAAACGGTGTTCCGTGTGCTGCGCTGGCTTGCCAGATGCAGCTTGTCACGCTGGCCACGTGACCCGGAAGTGTCTGCGGACAGCGCTGGCTCCCGGCCTATAGAGTGAGATGAGTGCACAACCCTAGAGTCTGGCAAGACTGGCCCGTACGGGCAGGGGTACCTTTACCTTTACCTATATCTTTAAAATATCCCTGGGTGTGTCACTATTATGCCTGCTTTTTAGGTAAGTTACTGAAACTAACAAATATGACTTCTGGTTGAAGATCATGTAATAAGTCCTTGTCTAGTTGGTATCTACTACTTTGTTTTTATCAGTCGACAGATTGATATCCTATGTACAGGAGCAAATTGTACTGACCTGTGAGTTCTTCAGCCTTAGCTCTTGGTTACCAGCATGTATGTTGTTAGGATAGAAACTAGATCAGCAGAGTGATTTTTAAAAAATTTATTTAATAGTATTGCTTCACATAATTACTTTGTGATTGGGGTGCCTGCTTATTATGGTGATGTTTAGTCTGCAGGGCAGAAACCTAATGCTATTCTTCCTCTAGCACATGTGTGGCTAATCCTCAATTTCAAGGCATAATCTGGTTCCCTAAGCAGTTTTGTTCTGGACACAGAGACTAAAAAATAAAAATAAAGTGAAAATAGCACTGTGATAGGCAGTGAAATTTAAATATTTCAGCCTAGCCCAGCAGCCTGATTGGGTGCAATTTTCTCCCTCCCCAGTAATCAGATCAATCATTTGATGAGATGGGAGAGGGCAGTAAACCCACCACTTCAGCTGATTTATACAGATCAGATGAGGGTGTTTCTGTGCCCTATAAATGTCTGTGGTAAGTGTGTGTGGTGGGCAACACCCAGTTTTCGTCACATTTACTGCTGTGGCCTCTGGAATGTTGGCCAAGGCTCTGGGGCCAAGAATGTTGATCTCACCTGCTCTAGAAGGTTGGAAGGGTAATCCCAAAACGTGTAGGGCATAGTTGTGAATGATGTTGAATCTTTGTAGGGGTAGGATATAGAAATACAGGCATCCCCCCATACAACGAAACATCAAACATTAAAAAAGTCATAATAGAGGGCTACCGCCAGATGTCTTCAGAAAGTTGTGTAGTTTTTTATCTGTTTGACATCTGATAGGAGGGTGTTCCACAAGGCGGGTGCCACTACCAAGAAGGCCCTCTGCCTAGTTCCTTGTAACTTCACTTCTTGCAGTGAGGGAACCGCCTGAAGGAACTGGACCTTGGAACTGGACCTCAGTGTCCGGACTGAATGAAGACACTCCTTCAGGTATACAGGGTCATCTAAGGAAATGATTACAGACTATGAATGGTTTCTGGATGACAGCAGCAATACAAGATAGAATGGGGGCAGTCGGTGAAATGGGATTTGGAGAAAGCAGGTGCATGGGTATCATAACGTTGGGAAGAGTCCTTGTTCAGCTGGGCATTCACAGGGTCTTCTAGGTCCTCTGGCAGTTGCTGGAGTTTTCAGAATGGAAGGGGTGGGCCAGAACTGCTACCAAGCATGGGATGTCGCACAACTCACGCTGACCTATTCTTATTTTGGAAGTGTGTGTCTGTGTCTGCAAGGCTGGGTACCCTTTGATTGCCCTACACAGCATCCTGTGGAAGTTATGGGCTTCCTTAGCTCCAAAGAAATTGACAAAGCTGTAGTCCCATTCATCTGAACTCATAGCAAAGTGAGTGCTGTTTTCCTTCCCTGCTCACCACAATCCTTGAGCAGCATTGGGACTATGCTACATGGATGTGGCTCCCATGCCACTGTTTGAATGGAGAAAATGTGACATCCATTTGATAAAATAAGCCAGGATTGTATTCAAGTTGTAGCAGGTCAAATCACAGTTATGGCGCAAAATCTATCATTAGACTTAGGTTATCTGACCCATCGTATAGGGAATATTGACTCTCTCTTTTCATTCCTAAATTTTCAAAGCTTGATGTACTTATGATAATAGTTTTCATTTAATTAATCAGTAGAGAATTTGAGGTTTTACAATGAGCATGGCTTTGATCTAGGAGTTCACTTCTTGCAACTTTATTTATGCCAGGAACCAATTGCATTATTTGGGAAATATCAGTGAAGAAGTGTTACACTTCCTAATGATGGCTGAAAAATTGATGAAAGCAAACGTAAGCTAGTAGGAAGTAAAATTTTACTTAAATTCTTTCTACCTTGCTTTCTAATTTCAAAGAAGTTTGCAAGGACATTAAAAATGGAAAACATACAATTAAAAACAAGAACATAAATTCATTATGAATAGCAAAAGCATGAATAAAAGCATAAAGCAGCCAGGCAGTGAAACCTCAGAATCAAAAATAAAATTAACATAACATTCAGTTAACAGCTCGGGTAAATGAAATAGTTTACTTGGCCAATGGTCTCATGACATCATTGTGAAGGCATCTTTGGGTTTGGGGCTGGTTAGTGCTGATTGGGAGACTGCCTAGGGTCCAGCGATGCAGATATCTCTGAGAGGATATTTTCAAACTGATGAACCTTGACAGAATGCCCTCTCTTTGATCATGATCTGCCTAAGTTCTGATGGTGAGAGGTTGTTACATTCTTGGGTTGGGAGCAATGTAAGAGTTTAACCAACAAAACTATTACTTCAAATTTAAAGTCTAAGGTTGTAGACAAGTCCTAATGTAGTTCTAGCTTGCCCAACAATCATTGTGGATTTGTTTATCCCATCAAAGCTAGAGCTGCCATACGTCTGGATTTTCTGGGATTTACCTGGATTTCAAAGGTGGAATTGACATCCAGGGGGAATTTGTTCTGGATCTTAGGCGACTCAATCTAAAAATCACATTTCGGGGTGTCCTGGTTTTTACTTTTTGAAATATGGCAACTCTATCAAAGCAGAACTTCTTAATCTCCTTAATATCTCTATAGTGTCAGTACAATAGATGATTACGTCAAAGAGCAGGGGTAGCCAGTGTAATGTTGTTGGACTCCAAGTCCCATCAGTCCTAGTCAGCATGGTCAACTCTCATGGGCAATGGGAGCTGTAGTCCAGCAACATATGGAGGGCACTGTATTAGCTGCCCCTACCTTAAATGTTTCTAGGAGTTGGTAATTAAGTTGTAGTTCACCAGTATTCAGCCAATCAGTATTTATTGGTCAAACCATTATGGCAGGGGTAGCCCTCCCCACCCCCCGATGCTATTGGACTCTAACTCTTATCATTGTGACAATTTGCCATGAGGTGTGTGTGGGTGATGGGAGTAGAGTCCAACAATATCTAGAGGGCACCACAATGATTATCCCTGTATCAAGAATGCACCAGGTAACATATGTTGCACTGGACAGCCATGAGTAAGAATATACTTGGAGTGGCTGAGCAAGGGATGCTTCAGAGCGAAACACGAGGAAGGAGACTTATCTACAAAACTACATCACTGAGTCTATGTGGACATGAAGAGGTGAGGTTGGCATATTACCTTAGTTCAGTAACACACTTTTGGACAGCTCTGCAAATGTGTTGACTGACATCATGCTCAAATTCTGGATAATATTTCCATTGACTACTGTGCATCACATAGAAATGTGTGTTTAAAGTAATCTTTCCGCTATTAGTATTTACCAGTTAAGGGCGGGGGGGAGTGAAGTGCAGAGCTAATTCTGCAGTATGTTTAGGTAACCCACTATACAAACTCTAGTTCCACTTTGAAATGTGAGAGTGAATTGTAGTCAGTTTTAGTGATGATAAAAGTTTTTTTAGTAAACAATATTGTAAATTTGTTCTAACACAGAAAGGTGAAAACGCTCTCTCTTTTTTAAAATCACCACTTGACTTTGGGTTTTGCCTGACAAGCCTTATATACCTTTATTCAAATAATGAGGAGTAATATTGTTATTGTCAACTGGAAATGCCAAGTGCATGTTTGGCTGAAATGACTTTTATTCCCCATACAATTTATTTTTCAGTGCAAAAATGGAGTCCTTTCCTCTTTTTAATGGGTAGGAAATGTCACAAATTATTCAAAGCATAAACTAATGAATTGCGTATTCCAATGGAAAAAAAAATCCTGTCACATCCGTCCAACAAACAATTTCACTCTAAATATAATAGAAATGGTTAGTGTATCTCTAGAAGCAAGCAGGCCACATTATAATTATACATTGAAATTGCTTTCCAGAGGCAGATGTCAGTTTAGTATATTAATCCTGTTATTTGGTGCATGTCGACAAATCAGTAGCATATGAACCTTGCTTTCTTACATTTTAGGTCAATGACTCTAAGGGCAGAACTCTCCACAAAAATTTCCACATTGTTATCATTATAGGATATATTTTTTGGATTTGGGTTATTATTTAGGTTTCAGTAATCTTCATATTTAGTTGATTTTTATGTGCTATGAGTAGAATGAATATTTAGACTAGTTATTATTATGAAAAGGAGGACCATATTTGTTTTAGTTAGTTCACTCAGTTTTCAAATGAAAGCAGCTGTGGGTTTTGATTTCTAAAAATAAGAATAGTGTTAGGAGCTTGGGTGCCAGAGTTTGTGGGTGCAACACACCAATACTTCCTGGATTTAGTAAGTGTTAGAATTTAATCAATGCTTGGAGAGTTAAACTGGAAGTCAGACTCCTAATAGATGAACTTAGCTTCCCATGTTGAGAACATTAGCAGTGACAGGGAGATGGGCCATCACCAAGCCAGAGACTTTCTGCCAGCCAACAGATGGGTGAAGCCCCCCGTCCCCGTCCCCAGAGCTCTGAGATAAGCAATGCCAGCGTTTTTGTGAGGAGGAAGTTATAGGATTTGAGTTGGCTGTGGTGCGATTGAGGGGGAAGGTGCCAGTCTGTGAAAAGCAGCAAGCTGGAGAGTGGGGTTCAGAGCACAATGTGGGCTGATGGTTTGAATTGCAGACTACAGCAATAGGAGAAACAGGACCTGCTTGGAGTGTAATGCTCCATTAAGTGTATATGTGCAAGTAAACCATATATCATAAAGACACCCCAGCGCCTCATTTCCAAAGGAAACACAGACCCTGAGTAAGTGCCCGGACCCTTGGAATCTTGCACTGCTGTGGAAATTGGGGAGGTGTGTAACAATAGTTTGCTGTACAAAACAAGAACTAATTTTCACACTGCCCGTTAAAGAATGAGAGAAAAATGATTGTGTGCATCATTGGCTATCAATATTCTTTATAAAGGTAAAGGTACCCCTGCCCGTACGGGCCAGTCTTGACAGACTCTAGGGTTGTGCGCCCATCTCACTCAAGAGGCTGGGGGCCAGCGCTGTCTGCAGACACTTCCGGGTCACGCGGCCAGCGTGACAAAGCTGCATCTGGCGAGCCAGCACAGCACACGGAAACGCCGTTTACCTTCCCGCTGGTAAGCGGTCCCTATTTATCTACTTGCACCTGGGGGTGCTTTCGAACTGCTAGGTTGGCAGGCGCTGGGACCAAGCGATGGGAGCGCACCCCACCGCGGGGATTCGAACCGCCGACCTTTTGATCGGCAAGCTCTAGGCGCTGAGGCTTTTACCCACAGCGCCACCCGCGTCCCTATTCTTTATAAAATACAGTTATTAATGGATAAGAATATATTAGTTAGTAAAAGCGATTTATACATGCAAAGTAATATTTTTTTAAAAAAGCAGAGCAACTGATGAGAAGGTGCAGGTAATAAATGAGTGAATATCTGCAGCTTAGGCGCCAGGCAAAAACTTTCTTCTAGGCCTCTGGCCTTTAACTAACTAAAGCTATCTTTTAGAAGTGGGTGGGATGTTTTCAGTGCCCGTCTCTGGTTTTAACGTATCCATGTGGGGTTGTTTGTTTGTTTGGTGTTTGGTTTTAAGTTGCTTTGGTTTGCCTTGGGCAAAATAAAGCGACTAACAAATTTAATAAATGATAATAATAAAGATATGATAAGAGATGTTCTAAAGTTTCTGGAGTTTCAGAGTAGCATCACTCTTGTGTTGGCTTAGAGTAAAGCCTCTCCTCCTTCCAAGAGGGGAGGTGTTGTGGGCGGGACGCGATTTCTGCGTCATGCAGTGGCCGTTATGGCCCCTGCCCACTCACCTGGCTGACGCACCACGCCCACAGGTAAGCGCCCAACCAGGCGGCTTGGAGGGGGCGTGGTTTGCAGTTTAACTTACTGCTGCGCCAGCCATTTTTCCTCATTTTCCGCCTTCCCGTCGCGAGTCACCCACCCTCCACTCCCTTAGAGTTTAGGGTTTAGTTTTTTCTCTTGGCCTTGCTATGGACCTTAGGTTGGTCGCCCAGGTTGTCCTGGGGGCCTGGTAGGAATTTTTCCATCTGGTATTAGGCCTTGTGGTTTTTTCGCCTAACTCATAGCAATCGTCACAACTTTCTTGGTATTGGTGGGTAGGTTAGGCATTGGAATGTGTTCGTGGTGTGTGGAAGGGCTAGGTGTGGCCATCGCCTAGCCCTTCAATTTTGGGTATTCCATTAAAGGAATCCGGCGGTCGTGGATCCTGTCTGATGCCTGTGTGGCGGGAGGCCATGGCACGACCCTCGGTGACATCAGGGGAGAGCTTATAGTTGTATTAACATCAACAGGCTCCACCTTCTGGTGAATAAACCCCCTTCGGGCTCACCCCCTCTCCAAGTGGGTGGAGTCAATCTGTCGTGGTCCAATGCCTAAGCCAATACCTTTTCACTTGCTGTAATCAATAAAGTTGTGGCCTTTTCTTGCCCATTAACCTCATATTCCGTGTCCGTGTGTTTTCATTCCACAAAGCGGGGATCGGGTCCTCAAACCACAATGTTGTCTTTTGTTGCTTGGTTTATTTAGGCTACATGGGACTATACTATGTTCACAGGAAGTGCTATATTCTGCAGCAGAGACACTGCAGGTTGCTTTAAAACAGGCCCAAAATCTTCTCTTTTTTTCTGTGAAGGCCCACGACCACAGGAAAAGTCAGCTGGGTGTCAGGATCAGTGGTGGGAAGAACTATCTCTCTCTCTTTTTCTACCAACCCTATCTCTTTGTCTTGCTCTCTCATCTTCTCTTCTCACTCCCATTCCTCTCTCTTTGACTTCCTGAGCAAGGCAGCAGCTTAGCGCCATATGTTATCCTCTGTAGGAAGGAGGAAGAGGAGAGTCCCATACTTCTGGACTGAGTACTAGGATCAGGGCTCTTCTTCTTTCCATTTGCTGTACATAGTGGCGTGGTAAACTGGACATAGACCCTTTGAGAGGCACAGCAGGAACTGCGGAGCCTGGGATACCGTACATCAGCGCCATCCATGAGGGGATTATCTGCTGTTGGTCACTTCCTTCCATCTCTTGCTGACCTGTTCATCTTCCTTTTTCTGTGATAGTACTATTTCACTCTGCTCCCCCTTTTGCCTCAACAACCCAGTATGGACCAATGGAATAAATGAATTAACCCTTCAAGGCTCCAGTCAGCATGTTGTTGTTTTTTATAGATGTGTGTCAGTCTCTTTAGGATTTAGCATATTTTTTAGTAATTCTACAACAACAATAAATCACCTTCATATATTTTCCCATTGTAACTGCAATCTCTCTCTGGAGAGTTCTGCAAGAGCTTTTATTGATGCCTGTTTGTGAAAGCTTCCCCCCCCCCCTTAGTATTTAACATTTGTGCAGCCTGTTTGGTTTGTATAGACTCATCAGCCACCTCTGCGTATGTGTAGGCTTGCGTTTTGCTTGCATTTAAAATGTTTGATCTTTGTATAACATCAAATCGTTTTTGAACGAAGCAATGTTTTAAACAATTTTTGTTGCGGTTATTCCCTCTTTGGTTTCATTCTGCTAGCTCTCCTCTCTGGTGTTCAGACTCTATTAACTTGCGTATTCTGTGCTTTGAAAATGAGATAAAGGTTTCAGTTTATCTCCAAGGTACTGACAACTTATCTTCAGGTGGGATGCCCATTGCCAACTGTGCTGATGACTCTGAGTGCAGTTGGTTTAAATTAGTTGGACGTGGACCTGAGAGAAGCTATGTTCCATCCAGGGCCGTCACCAAGTCCCACCTTTTTGTTGGCCATGATTGACCCATTTGAATTGAGATTGTGGAAAGCCCTGACAGTCCCCTGCAGCCAGCTGAGGTTGATGACACTGTTGGCTGGTCACAGGGAAAGGAATTTTTTGCCCCGGCTCACCTGTGGCATGGGGGGGGGGGATGTCTGCTGAGAAGGCAGCAGATCCAGCCTCCAAGGAATGTGCTCCAGCCATCGCTGCCACTGTGGCAGCGGTCAGTGATGCATTCCTTGGAGACTGGTTTTGTTGCCCCTATGGATCCTGCCACCCAAGGCAGTCACCTCACCTTGTTTCATGGGTGGGCCGGTCCTGCAGATACTTCTTGGGGTATTAGCTCAGTGCCACCTAGAAGAGCTAAACAAGATACAATTAACCATACACACTGGTGGTAAAGAGATTTTTCCACAACTGTATAGCAAATGATCTGATATTTGTCATCTTTTGCTGGTAATGAGAGCTACAATACTTCCTAATATTAAAGCAGTGTACAGTGGTACCTCTGGTTACATTAAGCTTGCTTCGTGCTCATGAAATATATCACATTACAGTGGTACCTCGGGTTAAGTACTTAATTCATTCCGGAGGTCTGTTCTTAACCTGAAACTTTTCTTAACCTGAAGCACCACTTTAGCTAATGGAGCCTCCCACTGCTGCCGTGCTGCCGCCACCCGATTTCTCTTCTCATACTGAAGCAAAGTTCTTAACCCGAGGTACTATTTCTGGGTTAGCGGAGTCTCTAACCTGAAGCGTATGTTACCTGAAGCGTATGTAACCCGAGGTACCACTGTATATTTTGTTGTTGTGGCTCGCAGACATGTTCTGCTTGAATTTGGGTGCAAAGATGAAAGAAACAGTATGCAAACCATTGTCGTTGACATATTTCTCTTATTGTTCTTATAAGCCTTTTACTGTGTAGCCATAGTCTGCCTATTTACTTAACTCAATACACAGTTTGTGATTTGAAATGACTAATAAGGCAATTCATTAAGTAAAAAGAGCACACTTAATGATTTCTGTCAGCTGGATATAACATAAATTGTATCAAGAAAGCAGAGTCAAGGACAGATTTATGGTAAGCAGAAAACAATTATTGAGCAAAGTTGGCATTCATTTTTCATTAATATGGAACACATTTTGTCATTTAAAGGCAAATAATATGTATTAGCCAATGTGTTTTATTCAGAAATATTGCATCAGTAAGATTTTAATATAGACACTTTTCCCAGAAATTCACAATTAATTTATTTTCATTTATGAATCACTTCCTATAAATCATCTCAAAGAAATTTAGCAATAAAAACATATATAAAACAATTTCATGTATGAAAAGTATTCCTATGACAATACAGATATAGACTCAGATAAACAAAAAATCCCACTTAAAAGGCTTGCTAAAAAATGAAAGCTGCTCAAAAAACAATGCTTGTCTAACATACTGTGGGAGGGAGTTCCAAAGGGTAGATAATGCCATACTACCTAGGCAACTATGAATAAATATTTCAAAAGTAAATTTAGATAATCAAGATGGTATGCTCATATAACACTGATCCTGGCCCAACTGCACTGCCTGCCAATTAGTTTTTGGGCCCAATTCAAAGCGCTGGTTTCGACCCATAAAGCCTTAAATGGCTCAGGACCGCAATACCTCAAGGACCACCCCTCCTCAAATGAACCAGCCTAGACCTTGCGATCTTCATCTGAGGTCCTTCTTCAAGACCCTCCTCCATAAGAGGTCCAGAGAGTGGCAACTTGAGAACCGGCCTTTTCTGTGGTGGCTCCCCGTTTGGAGATTGCTCTCTCCAGGGAGGTCTCGCCTGGCACTTTCATGACATATGAGTGCTAAACAAATGCAGTGTACAAGCCCATAGTGGTCACATTCCTTTGTCTTGTCCTTCAGATTCTGCCGTGGCACCACATTCATCACCTTCTGAAAACCAGATACCAGCAAACACCCCCTGAACAGGGAAACAATAGTGCTAACTTCTCTGGTAGCTCTCGAATTGCCCTCTGGCTTTCCAAAGGATACATAAACAACTAAAGCTTTAGCCTCACTTCCATTGGAAAAGGGAAGAAGGAGAAGAAGAAGAAGAAGAAGAAGAAGAAGAAGAAGAAGAAGAGGAGGAGGAGTTTGGATTTGATAGCCCGCTTTATCACTACCCAAAGGAGTCTCAAAGCGGCTACCGTTCTCCTTTCCCTTCCTCCCTTCCTCCCCCACAACAAACACATCTGTGAGGTGAGTGGGGCTGAGAGACTTCAAAGAAGTGTGACTAGCCCAAGGTCACCCAGCAGCTGCATGTGGAGGAGTGGAGACCCGAACCCAGCTCCCCAGATTACAAGTCTATCACTCTTAACCACTACACCACACTGGCTAGACTGGGAGAATAAAACAATTATAAATAAAACTTGATCAAGGGAGTATTGTAATGTGCTTCCATGGATGTTTTCTGGCTTCCTAGATTGGCATTAAGAAAGGCAGTGTTTTTATAGTTGGGTCTAGACCACTGAGAGCCTGGGCTGCTCTGCCGCCTTCGCCAGGGTGGGGCAAGGATTTCCATGGAATCCGGCACCTGTGTGTGGAAGCCTGGTTGCAACCCCTCAGAATTTTGCACCCAGGGCCATGCCCCCCTGTGGACCATCTCATGTCAATTTGATGTCCAGGTGTTACTCTGCTCCAGCATATCTTCAGAAACAATGCCTCTTGGATGTTCAGACTTGTCACTTGTAGGCAAATACATTAAGAGAAACAGGGCTGTGCAGCCAAGCCTGTTCCCTCTGGCACATAATCTGTACACAGTTTAGTTCCGTCCATGAATGTGAGGCCAAAAGTCTACAACATCCTGTACTCATATTGCAGGGATGGCGAGCGTCCATCCAACAGGCCAAACTTGATTTATAGAAAACTTTACTGAGGGCTGGGCTTTCTGCTAGACTTTGATTTGTTTGGTGTGTTTAGCAGGGGATTATATCTCCTAGTGGCTTGTAAAGAAGTAGGATGCATTTTGTGATATTCACATTTGGTGAAAGTAGATTGATTAGAAACTTCTTCTGGTTTACTCTGAGGCTACATGAGAAAGGCATTATGGGAACCTGACAAACCTCATTGTCCGTGTACTCTCAGTCTGAAGTATTGACTCAGCTTGAAGCAGGTTCTAGAAACGGTCCGCCACCTTCTTCAGTGTATGGTGAATGCTTGACCTTATTTTAGGAGATTAGTCTTTCTGGCAGTAAATCACAGAAACCTTGCAAGTGAAATTTATTTTCCCCCATACTACGAGAGCAGATGGTGTGCTGAACATACAATCAGAAATGTAATGATTAACATTTTCTCTGCTAAAATACACTTGCAGGTTTGAAATGTATAACTGGCAGTATTTCAAGTGGTTTGAATAACAGTTTAAACAAGTGTGCTATCTCTTGCTATCATACGGCCCATACTCATTTTTTTTTATTATAATTCTTAAAACAATGTGATGAAATAGCTTTTAAATGCAGATCAAATCTAACCATAGAGTCAAAAGTCTGGAATCAGCAGCTTTTATTCTGTATGAGGAAAATCTAGGACAATGATGACAACAGACTTCTATTCAGATAATAGCAGCCTGTTAATTACCATCTGTAAGGAAGTACAGTGTTCATACATTATATTCTACTGTTGATTTGATATTTATTCAGTTGTGCTGGACTGGATGCATTGTGGAACAGCGTAATTAGCTTTTAGAACTCAGTTGATTTTAAAATGTATTATTTATGTCAGAATTGGAACACCACCTGGCAATGTTTTTCTGACTTGTTTATGGAATTTATCTAAATAATGCAATACGAATTAAGAAATATCTTTAAAATGGTGCAGTACATGTGCATTGACCCTTTGAGCTTCATTTGCAAGGGAGCAGTAGAAGCTTATCTCCGATCATAGTTGCAGCTCAAAAAACCCCAAAATGTGTGAATATGACAAACTTTTTTTTATAAGAGATTTTGTATGTTGTGAATGTAGTGCAGGAAAATGTCATGGGGCTGAATCCAGACCTTGTCCCCCTGGCATGGAGGGGTTGGAGATGACTTTTGTTGATCTCTGTGGATCCTTCAGATGTAGAACTGGGGTTTGCAGAGGAGATGGAATTGACAAAAGTAACATCCGTGGCTTGAAATCCTGCTCCACATCAGCCAGCCAAATTGGCCAATGGCTGGCTGGCTCGGAGGGGGGCTGTGCCTGAAGGAACAATCAGGCTTCCCTCAGGTCCACTCCTGGGAGATTTAAAACTGAGGTCCCGCTCCGAGCGCCTTCTGGCGGTTCCCTCACTGTAAGAAGTGAGGCTACAGGGAACCAGGCAGAGGGCCTTCTTGGTAGTGGCATCCACCCCGTGGAATGCCCTCCCATCAGATATCAAGGAAATAAACAACTTTCTGACTTTTAGAAGACATCTGAAGGCAGCCCTGTTTAGGGAAGTTTTTAATGTTTCATGTTTTATTGTATTTTTAATATTTTGTTGGAAGCCGCACAGAGTGGCTGGGGAAACCCAGCCAGATGGGTGGGGTATAAATAATAAATTGTTATTATTATATTATAAAACAGCTCCCCAGATTTTAAGTTTTGGATATATATACCTTGTAGTCAGTATCTTTAAAAGCTTTTTTTTGAAGTTCCCCTGGAGTCTGTGATACAGGAAGCATATATATGTAAAACATTCATAAATATATTGCTTGTCAAGGTTATGAACGATGCACATTTTTAGTCAAGGTAGAAAAAGCATTTTGCACATCAAATAACTGTTGGCAAAGGCTCAAAAAACAAGCAACAATAAGAAACAGAATTCTGTCTGCTCTGTTGCCTGTCTTCCTCTAATACCCAGGCAAGCCTTCAAAGGTGTTGTACATGCTTTCTTTGAAGGCAAGGATTAAAAGGTCAGAGAAACATTGTTCTTCTGGCAATGTCCCCCCCCCCCCCGCCCTGTTTTGGTTATTGCATCCTGTTCTATGAGGATGTCTTCTTAATAGAGTCTTCTTTCTTAGGCTATTGTAACTCTAGATAGTGTGAATGTACTACGGAAAATCTTATCTGAAACAGATTGAAACTTTTATTTTCTTTTATTTATGTTTCTCACCCATAGGAGACCAAGATGGCATACAACTTAATAAAAATGCAATTACAAACACATTAAAGCAACCATACAAAAATCAGCTTGGCAGTTTATACAGTACATCAGAGCAGGAATGCTGAGCTGTATAACCCCAGTTGACCTCCAAAAGCCTGCACAGATACATTTTTATTTGTGGCAAGAACTGTGACAATGTAAGGGACAAGTACAGCTTGATGGGCAAGAAATTCCACAGCTAGGGGCATGGACAAGGCCCTGTCTTGTGCCACTGCCAGAAACAGGGTCTGCCCTAGAGATTTTAAGGCATGGCTCAGTAGGTACTGGAGTTATGTTAAATTAAAAACAAAAAAGGCAAAACAACCTTCTCATTGCTTTTATACAGTTGCTGAACTTGCAACTTGCATGGAATGAGGGATGTAACTGAAAGAGTGATATATTATAGTAACCTGTCCCCCCCCCTGTGGAATTCACTAAAAGTTTCATTGCCTAGAACATCAGATCTCTTTTTATCACTTCTCTGTGTCAGCTGTGGGAGCTGTGAGCTTTGTCTTGGCATCAGAAAAGCCAGCACTTTATCACCCAGGAATACCAACCCCCCTTTTTTTGACAATAAAAAAAGCTAGTTCCTAGCATTGTTCATTATTTTCTCTTAGTATTTGTGAGTGCTAGGTGTAGCATACTTCTGAATGCTGCTGTTTTCCCTTGGGCAATAATAACATCCATCAATTTCTAACAGTTAAACAAAGATTTCTGGGAGTGGAGGTTAAGTCAGAATTGAGTGAATATTTCATAGATAGTAAAATTAAAAAGCCTTGTCAAGAACTTGATTATTCTGCTGTACTGTAACTTTAAAAAAAAGAAAGGAAAACAAGAAAATCCATCACCAATACAGAGTCAAGCAGTTGTCTTCTGTATTTCTGGCTATGGTGAGATCAGCCAACTTCTGTGCTTACTGAGTTCTTTCTGGCTTAATAAATGAGTGATTCATGCATTATTTTAACAGACACTTTAAAAGGCTCAATAAAAGCCCCCTCCCCAAATGCAAGATAAGACCAATTAGATCAGTAATACTCAATTTAATAGAGGGCTTCTAAGAAGACATTTGCTTAATGAACTTGCACTTGGTGCAAACCATTTGCCTTCATCTGATCAATTATGTGCCTTTTAAATGCATGCCACAGACATCTATTCACAGCACAACAAATTCATCTTTTTCATTTTTGTACATTCAGGCTTCCGGTAATATGACTCAAGGACCACAGACACAGTTCAGTGGTATTTTGAATAACAACAGCAGTACTGTTTCTTTCAGTGACATAAGCCAATAGGTTATGGTACAGTATTCAGAAAAGAATGTTACATGCTTAAACTAATCAGAGTTCAATAAAAATGTCATTTGCTTTGGTAAAAGGTCTATGCATAAATATTATTTGCTCACCCTTAACCTTTTATCCTTTGCAAACACACTGAAAAAAGTCCAATCCAGTATGCCCTTTCCCTTGCTGTCAGGATGTGGCTGCAGTGTGGAATTCTGTTCAATTTGGGGCACATTTAGTGTGTGTGTGTGTGTGTGTGTGTGTGTGTGTGTGTGTGTGTGTGTGTAGCTATCCCCATTTTCTGGGTCATGTGTCAATATTGTTCCAATTTCTAAGCAGGCACTTATAAAATCAATTTGACATGTACAGCACAACAAATGTTAAGTTGCAATGACGAACCCCAAAAACATAATGAAACAAGCCTTTTGCAGTCATATGTGTGTGTGTGAATATTTTATTTTTCCTGCTGCCTAATTCATATATATATATATATATATATATATATATATATATATATATGGATAATACTTCATTTGATCTATTCATTTCAATTCCATTTGGAATTATTCACTTTCCACTTTACATCTTTTAAGTCCCCTGAGGCCTTTGGATGAAAGGTGGCTTCTTATAAGCACTCATATTAGAGTGCACAGTCCAGTTTATTCAAAACTCTTGGATTTAGGACTGGTTCACAGAACTATGATTCTCAATTCTCATGTGATAATTTGTGGCTGTGTGCACACTTCCATTTGCTCTGCATCCAGTGTGCTCTCAGCACTAGCATAAACTAGCAGTGTACACACAATCCATATACAGTGTTACCTCGGGTTACAGATGCTTCAGGTTACAGATGCTTCAGGTTACAGACTCTGCTAACTCAGAAATAGTACCTCGTGTTAAGAACTTTGCTTCAGGACAAGAACAGAAATTGCACGGTGGTGGCGCGGTGGCAGCAGGAGGCTCCATTAGCTAAAGTGGTACCTCAGGTTAAGAACAGTTTCAGGTTAAAAACAGACCTCCAGAACGAATTAAGTTCTTAACCTGAGGTATCATTGTATATCCTTTATCTACCTGTTGTTTCCTATGCTACATTTTGATGCAGTTTCAGCTGCCTTTGAAGCTGGCAACATTTACACAGCCTGAGTGACATGCTACCTTAGATAAACTACCACATTTACTATGAGATTTACTACTGCATTTATTTGCACTGGCCTGTTTTGATTAGGTTCTATGCTGTTGAATGTTGGCTGGTTAGAGACCTAACTGAACAGGTTTGCCTACTGCTTTTTGCATTGCATGGATGTTAATATTCATTTGGGGGACTGACCAGGTGAGGCTGCTGTGTGCAGGTGTGTGTGTGAGAGAGATGTTGAGCAAAAAAAAGCAGGCTTACAATTCTGAGTGTTTATACCTGTGGCTGGCACCTGAAGCAGAATAGGGATTTTGTTGTGTGACAACCACCCCACTGCCTAACAGTCTCTCTGCTTGAGCTGACGGAGGTTACGTTGATTTCTCCAGACTTACTATCTTGTGAAGCGCTGGCATATAAAATTGCTTATTGTTGGTTCAACCTTAACTTGATAGATACTGGGTGGTATTTCCATCAATAATGTTATGAAGACTAGGGCAGAGTGAGGACTGTACCATTCACATCCTTCCTGTTTGTGTGATGTGACAGATCTAGGGTGGCTTGTTGGATTGTGGAGGTTATAACATCAAGATTAGAGGCTATTGACAGCCACAAGATCCCTTACAACTGAGTAATTATTGGCTAGTTTCAACTATACCATTGTTGGGTTAGGTGCTTGAAAATGTCATAGCAACACAGCTCTAGGTTATCCTAGAAGATACTGATTATCTAGATTAGAGGCAGGAAACCTGTAGCCCTCTAAATGAAATCCATTTCCAATCATCCCTAATCATTAGCCATGCTGACTGGGGCCGATGGGTGTTGGAGGCCAGTAGCATCTAGACACCAAAGGTCTGATCTAGATGCATTTCCTGGCATGATTGTGGGACTAAATCTACCTTAGTCATCATAATGCATGACCTGCATCGAGAAATGAGGAAGGCGAGTGTGATCCTGCTAATTCTCCTGGACCTCTGAGAGGTTTTCTGTTTCACTAGCAAAGTATTCATATGGGGCATTTTTCCATCTGCACTGCCATTCTAAATAAACTAGCTGCAATTTTGCCTCTGGGAGCAACTCCTGGTTTCAGTCTTAATATTTAAAGCCCCAGACTGCTTGAGGCCACGCTATATGAAGGATCTTGCTATTCTATGTGCAATTCTTTGTGCACAGAGGTCAGATTCCTTTATGAATGGAGGCCAAGTCATGGAGTATCTCTCTAAAGAGATCTGTTGGCCGATTTACAACCTGATTATTGATACAAAAGCTTTTGGATGCTGATGTTATCTGTTGCTGAATACTTTATCTCCCCATGCCACCTTCATTCCTTTTCATGCTCAACACTGTTGCTTGGTTGTGCTCTTATGTGGTTTGCATTATTGCATATTCCATTGTTTTGTTTACTTCAATAATTTTTTTAAGCTCCCTTGGGACTTGAAAGTGTGGGATATGACTGTCAATAAATAAATACATGTAGAACTGTCCCATACATTGGTGAATCGTGCATCCCCTGGAGTGCCTTGTGTGTACATTAGAGTTCCAAAATATGTAAGAAACTAAAGGGTTAGGCATATAAAATGCTTTCTAAGTGAATCCTCTTTTCTGAGACTCACACTATCCCTATCTGCATATTTTTCTTCTTTTTTTTAACAATATCTTGTGCATTGTTTTGAAAGCATTGTTCATCATTCAAGTTCAAGGATCTCCTCTGCCTCCCAATTCCCGGATTTCAAAACTCTCAGCAAGTCCTTGGAAGCACAGCACACTCATTGTTGAATGCTGAATGTGCTGTCAGCTCTTTTCCTGGGAATCAGTGGGGGATTGAATTTGACAGAAATCCTGCTCTCTCAAGTTCCATAGACAAAAAATCTTGTCCATTTTAATCACCTGCCATCTCTCAAGAACTTGCTGTTTTCTAGCCTTGTAGCAGGGATTAACTGTTGAGAAGGCCTGGCAGACATTTCACTATCTTGAATATACCTTTTCTTTTGAAAGCTTGCAGTATGTGGAGGAAGGTTTATTTTTAGTATGCGGCCTTATGCTCTGTTTATTAAGTGAAAAAAAAGAAAGAAAGAAAGCCTGGTGGCTTGCTTGGATTTCTCACCATCCTTAAGAAGAGATGGAAATTAATTTCCTACCCTGCAGCTTCTGCAGATGGCATGCTGTCATACCTTTACTGCAAAAATAATCACATGTAAATATAGACATGAGGCATGGTTATTTCTGCGTGCCATCACACAGTAGCTGTGATTACAGCAAGTAGGAAAGAATGGTGTGTTTTAATAAAAGAAATCATGTGAGCAGAGATACTGGCAAAGGGTTTTTACTCTAGGGTGCCTAGAATAATTATACAAAATGGCATGCCAAAGCCACTTTTTGCTCCCTCCCCCACCTGCAATGAAAAGGAAAGCAAAGAAAAAGTTCCTGTACTTCCTGTTACTAGTGTGACAATTGTTGTTGTTAAGGTTATTATGGACCTCCAGCCAACAAACCTAATGAAACCTACCAGACTTCCCCATTTAGCTCATGAGGCCATTTTGACCAAACCATGCCTGCCTACTCCAGGTGTCAGGTGTGGGGTAGGACATGGTTCAAGTGGAAGAGGTTTTTCAGCTGATCAGCAGCTCCTGCGAAGTCCTGCAAAGCATGCTCAGATGATTGGGATGTTTTATGAAGTGCTGTGCATGGAGCTTCACAAGGCGCAAAGATCAGTAGATGTCCAAGCCTGTGGAACACTGTTCACTGGACTTGATTGTGAGGTCTTCCAGAGTGCTATGCGGAAGTCTTCGCAAGCTTCAGTTTGTATGCATGGAGACTTGTGCAGACCAGCTCTTGAAATGCATGAAGAGCGTGAGAAGAGCCATTGAACATGATCACAACTTCAGCAGTATACCTAAACTTTAGAATATCTGCTCAAGGCATGTACCTTGTTGTTTTATAAAATGCTTGTTCCACAGGATAGTCATATCAAAGGTCATGATTCACATATGGTCTGGTGATAGGGCTTGGGAGTACAGTAGCCAAATTTACTGTTAATGCCAAATTAACAGTAGAGCCCAAACTGGATTGTAAAAAAAAAAAAGCTTTGGTCCAAGAAAAAGTAAAATGGTGGAGAAGAATAAATGCTCTACTGAAGCAGTGAAAACATGGTACTTTGTATGGCTAGGGAAAGGTCTTAGAACAAAAGAGAATATATATAATACTGTAATAATAAGATTCTTCCTGAGTCAGGCCAAAGGTCTACCTAGTCCAGCATCCTGTTCTTACAGTGGCCAATCACAATCAGAAGATTGGGAAACCTGCAAGCAGGGGGTGAATGCAACAACACTCTACCTGCTTGTGATTCTCAACTACTGGTATTCATGGAATCATAAGGACAGAGTGCAGATTGAAAGTATCTGGGCAGAAGCATTAGCAATCATTTTAAACCACAAACCAGCTAAAACAGAAAACAACACACAGAAGAAATAAAAAGCTGCCCATTCCAAGAGAGCACTCTCTTAAAAAAAAATTAAAGTCCTTATTTAGGAGACGGCTTTTAAAAACCACTTACGTTGACTGCATCAAGGCCGTACTCACTTCATTGGGTTAGCAATTCCACAAGCTGGGGGCCACCACAGAAAAGGCCTCGTCTCTTGTGTCCACCAACCAAATTGCCCTTATAAGTCAGTTTACAAACATGGCTTCCGAGGCAGATCTTAATGCCAGGCAGGTTCATAGCGGTGTTGTTAGTCCTTCAAATGACATGGTCCCCAATCATTCAGTACTTTAAATATTAAAGCCAGCATTTTGAATTAGTCCCATATATGCAATGTCAACCAGTGTAACTAGTATAGGAGTGTTGTCACATGCTTTGATTACCTAGTGCCAATAAGCAACCAGCAGCATTCTGTACCCGTGGAAGTTTGTGAGCAATCTTCAGAAGGCAACCCTATGTAGGTATTCAGAATAACATGGTCCTGTATTGTATATGTATGTAAAATAGTCACATTAAGTTAAAAAAAAATGCATATACTAATTCTGGAGAGAGTGCCAAAAGGGCATTTGGGCGGTAGGGGTGGAAAATGGAGCATCTTTCATATGAATAAATGCTCTCTAACAAGTTAGGTTTAGAACATAACTGATGGTATGTATTGGAAAGGTTTGTGTGAAAGTGATTCATTCTGTCACAATATGAAGCCTTCCTAGGCTCATGTATTGAAATTGGTAGACAGTAGGCTTAAAACAAAAGAGAATCCCCGCCCCCAAAACACATAATGTACGTATAGTATTCATTGCCACAGGCTGCTGTCATGATCACCAGCACAAATGCTTTTCCAGAAGGATTAGATACATTCATGAAGGATGCTTTTTAAGCAAGCCATTACAAGTACAGGAGAACAGAATTAGCCAGAAAGTAGACAGAATGAATATGGGTAGGTTCAGATAATTCCACCTTTCTGGTACTTGCCAAGGCATTTACTCAGTCTTTTAATGTTTTCCTGCTTGATATATACACACATGCACACACAATCCCTCCTCTACCTGCCAAGGCTTTCTGTTCCTTTTGGTACAAGATACTATACATACATTGTAATGCTGTGACTAAGAAAACAAAGGCCTTCATGTTTCTGAAGCAACCCCCCTCCCCCCCCAAAAAAACCATGGAAACGAAGTAGGTAAATGCTATTTTGTGTTAGTCAAGATTCTATGGCAACACTTGGATAAAATGTATGGCCATATTTAGTTAAATTTGTGTAGCTGGTGTAGAGGAAGCCTTAAGATAAATAATGACCACTTGAAAAGCTTTGTTTGGCATTGCTGTTGAATGCTGAGTCTAATGGCCTGTGTTTGCTAGAAATTAATTAAGGAAACTAAATAAACTAAACAGGGACAGTTTCAGAAGTTGTCAAGATTGGGTATTTGCCCGGGCCCCAAGATCAGCAGAGGGACCAGTGTCCTAACAGTGCTATTACTTCCACTTTGCATAGAGTATTCAAAAAGCTCTTAAAATAATTATCAGTTTGCATGTCATGCCTCTTCCAGGTCTGGGTTCCCACTGGGGATGCCATGGCCAAGAGACCTCAAAATCCTACATCTAGCACTGCTTCCAAAATCTTATCCAGCACAGAGAAACATGTGTATGTATCGATAAAACATTACAGAGGAAAATATTGATGTGATTGTGTTGTATGTGATCATATATACATCAATATTGTACATATAATTCTATCAAGATTCGTTTTTCTGTAATGCTTTATTGCACATGTGAGTCATGTCCAGGTTAGACTACTATAATATGCTCTACATAGGACCCTTAAACAATGTTTATAAATTAATAAATGAACAATTTTAATGGTATGTCTGCATTGTCTATTGGGTGCTGGATCAGGGATATGTGTATATAGTTTGAGCTAACATATGGGTTGTTTTGTATATATTGTATATTGCTTAGGTGGTGCTGTGGTCTAAACAACTGAGCCTTTAGGGCTTACTGATCGGAAGGTTGGTGGTTCCCCATGACGGAGTGAGTTCCTGTTGCTTTGTCCCAGCTTTTGCCAACCTAGCAGTTTGAAAGCAGGCCAGTACAAGTAGATAAATAGGTACCACTGAGATGGGAAGGTAAACGATGTTTTCATACGCTCTGGTTTCCGTCACAATGTTCTGTTGCACCAGAAACGGTTTAGTCATGCTGGCCACATGACCCAGAAAGCTGTTTGTGGACAAACACCAGCTCCCTCGGCCAGAAAGTGAGATGAAGCGCTGCAACTCCATAGTTGCCTTTGACTGGACTTAACCATCCAGCCGTCCTTTACCTTTTACCTTTACCTATTGCTTATGACTTTTGTATTTGTTAACTGTACTGGTGTTTCATTAGGTATAGCTGGAAAGTTTATAAGTTTATTGTAGCATTTTTATTACCAGATAATCATTGTTTTTGTATACGTTGGAGGAAAAGGGATACAAATAAGGAAAGATAGCTATTATGGCATACAGTTTAGGGGACAACTTCAGAAGTGGTCTTATTCTGTTGGTTACCAGAAAATGCCCACATGTTTAGACCATAAAATCTGCTTTCCACATTAATTTGTGTCAATAGAAAAACTGGTGCCAGTGAGGTCAGACCATAGGTCTAAAGTTTGTTTCAGTTTGGTAGAAAAGTAACTAGGATACAGTTTCTTCCTTCAACCATATTAACATTAGCTAGGAATTCCTGTTAGGGCACAAAGAATAGAATGGGTATTTTATTGTTCAAGTCCAGCATTAAAATAGCTGAATAATGACAGCATGGCTTCATGAATTAAACTGTTATTTTGTCTCTGATTTCATAAGGGCACACAAATCCTACATATATTTTCTCTTTCAGTGGTATTTACAAACTTTTTCACGCGCATTCCAGCTTTTTTTCTGCATGCCATAATTATATGTATATGTAGGCATCATTTTCACTACCCAAGAGTCAACATTATTTTCTAAAGATATCTATCTATCTATCATCTATCATCATCTATATCAGATGGATGAAAGAGAACAAGAGGAATGTGTGGTTTCCATATGGGAATTCTGGGGACAAATATATAAGTAGATTTCTGCCTCTGTATTTTCAAAGCATAAATACAGTTAAGTCATATACTGGAGATATATGGGAAGTGTTTTATTTGCATTAGTTAAAGAAGCACTGTAGTCAGATACCACCTATTCCCTTGCTGTTTCTAACTCATTCAGATTTTGATTTCTGATGCTTAACCTTCTGATGATTATAGAAGACTGGAACCCTGTTCAAGTGTTCTGAACATGGTTTAAACTAAGCAACACATGTAGAGTTGAAAGTATGCTCAAATATGTTAGCTCTGCATATACCCATCACCATCCCTGGGAAGCCTCCTGCACATTTTGGAGCCCCAAAATGCACAGAACCACCCAAGGGGGCTCAGGAGACACTGATATGTGAAAATGCAGCTTTCATTTCCTAGTGGCCAGTTGAAATGCTCGTTAGCGTACAGTGTTATGTATGTACCTGCCACCCCAACTGAATCTGTTTCTTGCATTTTGCTGAGAGAATTAGGAGGCAGAGAATGTTGGCGAAGGAAAAAATTAACACAACGTATAAACAGTCAAATCCCACTATGTTTTCTAGTTTCTATGCTTCATTCATCTCTGCTGTTTGGTTAGCATGGATCGTTTCTCTTTAGCAATGATTAAGAAGAGTTGGAATGAGTGGTGGAAAGTGTCACCAAAACAGAGATATTGGGAATAGAGATTAAGACCACCAGTATATATAAACAAATGTAAATATATGACACAAACTGGAAAGAGATAACAAGGATTTTATTTTTAGAGCTGTCCTAAAAGCTTGTCTATAATTGAAGAAAATAAATAAAACAGCCAAATGTTCTGCCATCATCCCTCTGCTGTTTAGTGCTTGATAGGAGCTACTTCAAGGTTTTATTGATGAGTTGATTTCACTGAAAGATTGAAATACAATAGAGTAATTAAACCATATCCTCACTATCCTCATTAGATAGTGCTGCCAAAGCACTGAGGCACTGATGAAACACTTTTCCTAGGTTTACACGGCTGCCAGAATGAATAGACAGAGTCAAATGCAAGAGTATCAGGCATGTTGCAAAAGTGAAACTTCCAAGGCAGGGCTGGAAACAAGGGGAGATATGCACGTGTTACTTCATCACTGCTCATCTCACACAATTTGTTGTTTTAACTTCATTGTCTTTGGATATTCACAATATTTCTTCTATTCCCCTCGCCCCCCCCCATTTTATTCTGTGTGTCTTTCTTTTTTGACGGTTGCTCCCTACGCAGTAGAGAAGGTCCCATTCATAGCTGTAACTCATGCCACATATAGATCATTATTTAAATAAAAAGAGTTTTATCCATTTTACACCAACTGCTTTTGCTTGTCTACCTGAAAGTAGCATATATGTTTCATGAGCGTGATTTATTTTCACAACAAGAAAAGCTTAATGAGTATCCTTGGATGTGTAATCAGTGGGGAGCCATCAACCTATATGTGATATTTTTATACATCTCTTAGCTAAATCACTGATCCAAATGTAAAATTCATCACTTGGGACTCATAGGCATTTTACATACTCAGGGGGACATTTGGTTCATAAACCAATGAATGGATTATGCTGGCCCATATGTTGTTTTTCTTCTTTGGCAGACATATTTTATAATCTTCATTAAACAACATGCATAATTCAGTGTTATTTATATAGTAGGGATTTTTGATAGCATGTAGATACTTGCCATATTTATTTTTTTTAGCAAATCACTATCTTCAACAAAATTAAGTGCTGTGATTTTAATTAACTGAGGTGAAAAATAGGCAAAACACTGTGGATAATTTTATTTTAGAGTTCTCTTTATCTTTAGCAATGAATTTCTGTACAAAGTCTGTCTTCCTGTTCAAACTTTAGTACTTCCAACTTGCATATCAATAAATTATTTTTTTACTTCCATATTAAGTTGGGCACACACTGTGTGTTGCTTGTGTTGGTCTGTATTACAAAGTTCAATTTAAAGGTTCAAAAACCAGTTGTTTTCATGATTTTATTGTTTCATTTTCAGCAGTGGAAGTGCTGTTGTATGCAAGAGAGAGTACTGCACAAATAAAAAAAATAGTTAAGTAGAATAAAAGTTTAAAATAGCATATGCAATGTTCCTTCATGTAAGTGTGAACTGGAGCCAGATCTTTTGAAATATGGTGGATTTAGGCATGATCAACAGGTTTTTTTGAATCAGCTGTTGAAAGAATTTCAGCAAGTGGGTGTTGTGGGGATGGGAGGGGGAGAGAAGCACATGATTAAAGTGTTAAGTTAAAATAATGGCATCATTTTTGTTCCTATATATTCATAAGAACATGGGACGCGGGTGGCACTGTGGGTTAAACCACAGAGCCTAGGACTTGCCGATCAGAAGGTCAGCGGTTCGAAACCCCGTGACAGGGTGAGCTCCCGTTGCTCGGTCGCTGCTCCTGCCAACCTAGCAGTTCAAAAGCACATCAAAGTGCAAGTAGATAAATAGGTACCACTCCAGCGGGAAGGTAAACGGCGTTTCCGTGTGCTGCTCTGGTTCGCCAGAAGCGGCTTAGTCATGTTGGCCACATGACCCAGAAGCTGTACGCCGGCTCCCTCGGCCAATAAAGCGAGATGAACGCTGCAACCCCAGAGTTGGCCACAACTGGACCTAATGGTCAGGGGTCCCTTTACCTTTACCTTTATTCATAAGAACAGTATTCAGATTGACTGTATTGCACCAGGGACCAACCAAATGCATGGTTTTGTAGTACATTTATCAATACATTTAATAAATTTATTAATTTATAAGCTACTTTATCAGAATTCTGAAAACAGCTTATAAAGTTCTAAATTACACAACATAATACCATGATACCGAGAGTGCTTGCTGAAATCACTAAATCCCGGTAGCTATAGAAAAATGTGCAGGAGTGGAAGCAGCTATAAAGACTCCTTTTAGAAGAACATTTTAAATCTAGAGGCCCTTGTCTTATGTATCCACTTGCTGTGTTTCAGTTGGTGTAGGCTTAGTGATGGGGGAGAAATTTAGTTGCTTTTTTTTAAAGAGAGTTTTTATTTCACAATGCTTAAATCAAGCATACATGTATACAATTGAAAAATAGGTCACATCCTTTAACATAGATTTTCTGTAGCCGTCTCTCCGCCCTGATCTTTCCCCTTCTCTTGGAACATGGATGGTGAGGCCCATCTGACTGTTGTGTGGCCCACTGCTGCAATTAATTTTTTTGGTTTTTTGCTGTACTTTTGATTATTATGTCCATTTCCTTGATAAATATATTGGCTTCTCATTTAAGCTATGCAAACTTTAAGATGTGGGACTTGGATTTTAATTCATTGCAGACGCTTTTGAGCTGGGATCCTTCCCCACCCCACCCCTCCTGTAGTCAGTATGCAGTGGAATGGGTTTCTGAAAGAAAAAGGATAACCACAGGGGCTTTAAAAAGTTAGGTACTAACTGCACCCCAGGTTTCCAGAATGATTGATCATAAAAAAAGTTCTGATGATGGCAGAGGATTGCCTTCTAAGTTGAAAACCTGCAGATGCTTGTAGCAGGCTGCTTTCAGTGAACTCAGTCCTTTGAGATAGGTATTATCTGTTCTACAGAAGCAATTCCAAGACTGTCTAGTTGTTTCAGTTTTTCTGCTTACTTGAATTATATTATTATCTATGAAATGTATTCTGCATTTTCTTTTTTTATAACCTGAGGACATTTCTACTAGCTGATCATTCTGCATGAATTGCCCCACTTCAGAATTCATTTATAGATAAGAGAGGTGGAATATTTTTGATTTTTTTTAAAAAAATAGAATTCGCTTGTAGGTAACTTTTTGGTCTGGGGTGCTTCCTACTAATGTATTTTTAATTGTTTCTAACATTTAGAATAATTCATTTATATAAGTAGTGTGCAATCTAATTTATTATTAAACCCTATAAAGTTCATGAAAATGTCATCTGAATATAATGTATAATTTATGTCTAGATGCTGCTGCTTCAAGATATGATCACCATCAAATCTGAAAGCATTTTAATTCTAGTATTATCTAGTATTTCTTAAGTCATATCCCCAATGATAATCAATCTTTTTCCTAGCACCTCAACACTTTTTCACAATTGTTCTTGTTTATATTTGTGTGTAAATGAGGAACCATTGTGGTATAGTGCTTAGAGTGTTGGACCTGTGAGACCTAGGGTTCAGTTCCCCCACTCACCTGGGTGAACTTGGGCCAGTAACAGTCTCTCAGCCTAGCCTACCTCACAGGGTTGTTTTGAGGGTAAAGTAGGGGCGGAGAGAACCTCAGAGGATAACTAGGATATAAATGCAATAGATAAACAAATGATCATACATAGAACAATGGAGAAAAGGAGCCTGATTTGCAATGGTTTTCTGGAGCAAGGAATTGCTGAGGACATGGGGCACAACCTTGGCAGTTGCATTTATCTGTGTGCTCATGTTAAATGACTAGAATGGGGAGGATATTAGATCCCAAGTAGTTGCATCATGAACAAGGCAGTAACTAAACACTTGGTCCTTTTCTTGCTTTGGTCATGGCTCAGTTCCATCAAATTTACCCCATGTAAAATGACAACTATACACCCACATCTATGTATTTATACTCACATGAAACATGGGTGGGGGATAGAAGAGAGGGGGGATTAGTGCAGGATGCTAAGCTTCTACTCCCTTTCTCAACAGCAGTGCTATCACAGCAGTGATTTGGGGGGATACAAAGCAGGATCGGTGAAAAGCATTGCCTGGGGATGGGGTGGGATGGTACAGAACTAGACAGAGAGGCTTGGGGGTCCACATCCCTTATCCCTGCCTTGAGCTAGAGGTCTCCCACTCCTGTCCTATTCCTAAAACAATGACAACTACTGTTAATCCTATATTGTAGGTTTAGGAGCAGCTTGGGTTCAGGTCTGGGTAAGTCACGGCTGCTTTGTTGTCATGAAAAAGATGGAGTCCTTGGAAGACACAGCGATTGTTAAGATGAAAGGGGTTGAAGTGCTATATATACCCCTATATAGCTGTTAAATGTTGATCCTGTACAGGAGTAAGCCATATGGTTCCTACCAGATGTTGCAGGACTACAATTCCCATCATCATAGGTATGATAGCCATCTTCAAATATCCAAATGGTTGTCACATGGAAGATGGAACAAGCTTGTTTTCTTCTGCTCAGGAGGGCAGGACCCGAACCAATGGCTTCAAGTTACAAGAAAGGAGATTCTGACTAGACATCAGGAATAACTTTTTTTTAAAAAAAAGATATTTATTGAAATTTTCCACTTTAATACATTAAAAAAATCAAAAAAGAAAAACAAAAAAGTTTAAAAACACATAGAGTTCACAATCCTTATTTTTCTATAACATATTTCCCTGACTTCCCCACACCTCCCCTTCTTATATTCCAATTCAAATTGTTAGTTCAGCAAGTTCTTATCCCAAATTTTTTACCTTTTTCTATTTAGTTCATTTTTAAAAAGCCAATTTTACCTTATAAACATCAATATTTATACATCAGTACTCATTCTTAAAACCTTTTTCTAAAGTCGACCCAAATTCCCTTCCACGACTTCCCCAATCTTCATACAAATAACAAAACAGAATAAAAACAAAAACAGATTATAATTATGCACCCTTTGGATTCCCAAACTCCCCCCCCCTTTCCCGGTTTCAATCCCCAACAAATGTCCATCAGTCTTAATCTACTATCAGCCTGGAGATCTCACGTCCGAGGCTCTTAATTCTCTCTCAATTCCTCTCTGCCGGTTTTTTTGATGGTCCTTAATATTAAGGACCAGATCTCGGAGAAGCTCTAGCCCAATGGGATCCATGTTTCTTCCAGCCAGACCTCCATACTTAAAAGTGGAGCCCGAATCTTGTTTCTTACTCCTTTCAAGTCCAAATGTCCCCAAAGCTCCAACTTCCACCTTAATCAGATTTGTAATCCTTGGATCTTCAGATCTCCACATAAGGAGATCTCTCCATTCTTCAATCTCCAATTCAAACCAGATTTTCGACATCAAGTTCTTATTTTCCTTTGTAGCCATCATGTCAGGCCTCTGGCTCTCCTTTGTCATCTGCAGCATTACAGCTCCTCCTTCCTTTTCCTCAGGAACAACATATATCTCTTTCTCCACACTCTCAAAGCTCTCAAGTTTCTCTTCTTGTCCAGCTGCATGAACTTCCTGAGTCAAGTCCTTATCAAATTCAATGAGTTTATTTACTGTTAAATCCAGAGTTGCAACATTTGTGGCCAAAACATCAATTTGGCCTTGTAACTTTCCCAAGAGAACAAAAACTCTGTCCAATTTAGCTTGTATTTTCCCTCCTTCAGCCATTCTTGTAATGTCCCAAAACCCCCTCTAGAGGGATTTTGGTTACTTAATATTCCTTCCAGTTCAAATCCAAAAGTCAAGTTAGTTTGTATCAGTTCTTCCTTGTTTTCAACAAATTATAACCAAATAGTAACAAATATAACCAGCAGAGACAACAGAAACAAAGCTCTCTTTTTCAGTCTTGACAGCTAATTTGACAGCTGTCAAACTCTTCAATACCTCTTCAACAGGCTCTCTCGCGGATCACTCCCGGGTCCGGGGGGGTGGCACTTCAGCTCCCAAAATTAGCTCTTATCCTCCAGTAAGATTTCTTATACTGCCAAATCGTGAAATTAATGTCTTTTACCCAATAAAAAAGAAAAGATTCTCTCGACCTTAGTTAGCAGGTCCTTGCTTTAGATTATTTACAAGACGGGGAGACGGACTTCCTGTTTGCGCCTTCCCCGATCGTGCCTAATTCAAAAAAAAATTTTCTTTGCAAATCCAATTTCCGTACTACTCACGGGTTGTTGCTTTAAAGTCCAATTACTCACAAGAAGAAGTCAGTGCTCTCCGGCCATGGCAATGCGGCTTCACTCCGCAGGAGAAGCAGTTGACTCTCAGCACCGCGCCGCTCACCCCGTCCCCCGTTCCGAAGCCTTTAAAAAGGCTCCTTCGCAGGTCGGGGGGCGCAAATGGTGCCCGCCGAGTCACCAGGTTCACAGGCTTCACCGCCTGTGATTTTTAAGGGTCCCCGCGTCGCCGCAGCGGGAAGACCCAAAATCAGGAATAACTTTTTGACAGTAAACACTGTTCAACAGTGGAATGAACTTGCTTGGAAGGTGGTGGGCTGTCATTTATTGGAGCTTTTTAACAGAGTTTGGATGTCATGGATGCTTTAGTTGAGATTCCTGCATTGCAGGTGGTTTGACTAGATGACGCTCAGGGTCCCTTCCAAAGCTACAATTCTATGATTCTATCCCTGACCATTGACCATGGTGGCTTGGGCTGATTGAGTTCAGCAACATCTGAAGGGCACCATGTTTGCTACCCCTGCTTTGACCCTGTATATAACACAACCCCTGAAGTCTTCAGGGAGTGTAGGAGTTATAATTATATCCTCTGTGACACCCCCCCCCCCAAAGCACTATAAGGCTCCTATTTCAGGAACACTTGTGAAGTCTGAGGCTTTGCTAGAACGGTGTTCTGGTACGAGGAGGAGTTTTCTTCAGAATGAGAAGGACTAAGAGTTTGCATTGTCTTGTGACTAACTGCAGAAAAATCTTGTCATCCTGATTTGTATGATAATGGTATGCTTCCAAATGCCGGGAAACAGCAGTGGGAGAGGGTTATTTCCCTCGTGGGTGATACTGCATTGCAGTGGTTCCATTCATTCTGGGATGACTTTCTTGAGAGGGTGGTATTGGGGAATTTCTGCAGTTGCTGTGACAATTGCGCTATGATGCTCCACAGGGTCCAGTCTTATCTCCATGCTGCTTAACATCTATGTGAAACTGCTGAGTCAGATAATCTGGGGATTTGGGGTGCATTTCATGAATATGCTGGTGGCATGTAGCTCTACTCTCCTTTTCATCTAACCAAGATAAGGTTATAGGAATGGTAAATTGGTGCTTAGCTGTGTCAATGGGCAGGATGAGTAAAAAACAGAAGTTCAGCCCAGAAAGGCAGAGACACTGTTAGGAGATTGTTTGTTTGCTCAGATGAGTGATACTTTTTTGATACGGGGGTGCACTCACTATAGAACAGGGTTTCCCAAACTTGGGTCTCGAGCTATTGTTGGACTACAATTCTCATCATCTCTCACCACTGGTCCTGCTAGCTAGGGATGATGGGAGTTGTTGAACTACAACAACAGCTGGAGACACAGGTTTGGGAAACCCTGCTCTAGAGAATCAGGTTTGTAGCTGGTGGGTGTTCCAGGGTCCATCACCATCATTAGAAATGCAAATAAGCTTTGTGGCACAGAGCTTAAGGTGGTATCTCAAGTATGACCCTGGGGACTTTCACCTAAGAGATTTTTGTAGAGTCTGCTGTTTACGCTTACAAGTTATGTATAGCATCTACTCTTCAAAATGATGTCCATATTATTTTCCCATTTAATCCAGATTTACAGTTAAGTAAAACAAAAACATAAATCTGGATGTCGAGGTAGAACTATGGAATAACATTTGGTTGAGGACCATAGTGTGTGGAAACTGCAAAAAACTTGCAGCAACAAGTCCACAAAAACTGCTGGGTGGAAGAGTTCCCTACATGCATGTAGACAACTTGCCTTCAGTAACCCCTGTTCTTGTCTGCCAGTATGATAACTCTGATCCATTGTACATGTGTGACTGCATTTTATAAGAAGGTCTGGAGATATCGGTTACAGGACAGAATAAGACACCCAAACACTGGGATTTGGTTCTTCTTCACATTCATTGGCTCCTGATCCATTTCCAGGCCCAATTCAAAGTTCTGGTTTGACCTACATGGTTGAGTCCTCTGTATCTAAATGATCATCTCTTTCCATTTGCACCTGCCCACATTCAGGCTCATGCAGCGGGATGGGCAGCCAGGTTCACTTGTCCTGGGCCTTGGAGAGTTAAGCCAGCCAACAGGTGCCTGCCAGGTTTATGCTGTCATGCAAAGAATGCCCTGGGCCTCCAACGACCAGGTACTTAATGCGTGAAACAGCCATGGGAGAAATGGCCATGCCTGTCCATATGCACTGCAAGTCTTCAATAGTAAAATCGGGACCTGCATTACTGCATACTAGTGTGTAGCATCAGATCAGATTGGCCACTGCTGCCACAGTGGCACATCTCATGGGCTGTGAGTCTGTTGGAGCCACATGTCTGGTGCCAGCGTTATCTTGTGTTGGCAGGGCTTGGGTAATAATGAAACATGTGGAAATAGTTTTGCAAGCATAGTTGATAAGTGCACAATCCTTGAAAGATCAGTGTAGAGTGCAAAAAGTTTTCGAACTTTTGTTTTTATCCTCAATTTCCCAGGTTTATCTGAGCTACCCTGACATCTTATGTAACTGGAGTGGCTGTATTTTTCTTTGAGTTTATATCTTTATTCTAACAAGGCTCCTGTCCCAGGCCTCAGACAAGAACAATATTTGTTCTTCTAAATGGATATTATACTATTAAAAACCTCAGTGGTAACAATTAATCATTTTCATCAAGTGGTTTTGAATGAAACAAAAATGTTTAGATTGCATTATGCAAATCATATTAGGCTGCAGTTCAGAATACACAGTCACTTAGAAGTAAATTTCATTTGAAATCCTTGGGACATCCCATTGAGCAAAGTGTCATTAAGGTTAGTTAGTTACTTAGTTACTTAGTTAGTTAAATGAATTTGTTTGAAATACGCACAATATTTTTTTCTAAAAATGGAAGAGCTTTTTTCAATTGTGATTTCACTTGGCCAGCTCATCTTTATTCTGAAAATAGATATAAAACCTGTTGTACAGGTGAGTGCTTAGACATGCCTAAGAGTATCAGTTTGCAAAGTAGGAGTAGTTTGAAGGCTTAAAAAAAAGAAATAATTCTATCACAAATCAATTGTTTGGCTCTGGCTAGTTGCCATCCCCAAAACCCAAATGACAGATTTTGGTGTGGGTTTTGAGATTATTATTTACCACAGTGCCTTCCTCCCTTGAATGTTTTGAGTAGCCCACTGGGTAGCTACTGTTTGGAAAGTAATGGGTCACAGTAGGAGGCGAAAGGGGGACGGGTTCCAGAAGCATTTAGTGTTTAATGGGGCTACTGCTGTAGTGAAGCAGTGTGCAGAAATAATTCTGATTAGACTTGGTCAATCAAGCTACAGAATCAGACCTGTCCTTCTCCTATTCATGTCTAAAGAACGGAAAACTGTCATTGTTCAGAATAAAATCTTAGAACTTTCCTTCAAAATACAGTTTTCAATTCATTTGTATATGAAGCAGGTTGTGAGAGGATGTAGAGAGAAGAAAACAGAGGGACAAATAGACTACAAGAAGTCATGATAACATCAGCCAGAGCAAAACCCTAAAGACTAATGTAGATTTCAGTGGGAGTGTTAAGTATTTACACTACTTAATTATTTCCATTCAAACTAGTTAAATCTATGCATGTTTATTTTGGGCTAGATTATCACCTTAGGTGTTTGCAGGTGTTGTACTAATATTAACTTCATGGCATGCTTAATTTATAGTATACAAATCATTTAGCTATTGATCAGGCAGGTGCTGTTAAAAGGTATTGACACGTATATGCCTATTGAAATAGCTAAATGAAGTCGTAACAAAAAATGAAATGAAATGAAAATGTAAGAATAATTATTACAAAAAGTAACTTTGTGTTTAAAATATATAATGTTACCTACCAAGCCCTAGGACTAGTGATAACAGACATCTAGAATAGCTTTGGTTAAGACACTCTCACTCTCAGCTTTGTTAAGTGTGAGAGGTCATGAGACTGCACTTAGTGTTAGGCTTCTTTGACAATATGCTTTGAAGTAGATTATGTTACATGGTGATTGTACTTTTGTGAAGTTTCTGAACAGGTCTTTAGGGAAACTAAGTGGGCATCAAAGGAGCATTTCTTATTGTTTTGAGCATGCAAAACAGCAAGGGAAACATTTTTAGTCGAATTTTTCTAGAGCCACATTGTGTGCTTGTCAGCAAAGAGATATATTGTATTTATAGATGTCATATTTTTCCACAGGGGGAAGTTTGAAAGGCATCATTGTTCTTGGCTAATTGTGTCAAGGCAATTGCTTGAAAAGTAAATGAGGATAAAGTGATAAATCTGGTGTATCAGCCTTGTGCATAATGTGGTAATCTATTCTAACCAATCCTGACTTTCAGAACATTTTTCTTTTCCTGAGTTGAAAGACTTCTTTGTCACCATAAAGAGATTGTTTCTGTGGAGTTACCATGTTTATCTGATCAGAACTGAGTACTACTAGTCTGATTATCAAATGCTGTGGCAGATAGCTAGGTCAAAATCATATCAGAGCATAGAAATAAAAAGTCAAAGAACAGTAAATATAAGGGCATATGCAGAGTAGAGGCAAGACCTTAAGGGAATCCTGGTACTTAACTCTTATAACTCTGAGAATCAGGAGTTATAGTAATGCTACTTTCTGCAACAAATGTCTGCTATTAAATATAATAGAACCATATTCTGAATAAGTAAGAGGTTCAAGCAACTAAGCAGATTTTCTTGCTTTTAAATAAATACAGGGAAGTATTTAACCCCTATTGTATAGCTACAAAGCCCTTGCTGATTGCACAGTGAAGCTTGGGAGGTCCAAAAGGATGTGATTGGCTCTTTAAAGGCAGCTCTCTCTTTTTTTGGTACCTCTTTAGCAGCAGCAGAATTCAGCAGCACAGGGATTTATTAGCAGGATTGCTATGAGAGGAAGACTTCTTAATCAAAGTTTTAACTTCTATATCCTGGAGATGAAAAGCAGAACAAAAGTGCATTCATAAGGTACCATATAGAATTATTTTGAAGGTATTACTGATACATCTAGTTAATACTAAGTAGTTAACAAAATTTTGTTTTGCACCAGTTCATCAGTTTTGCTAACTGTGTTTTAATAGATGTTTTAAAAATGTGAAGACGAAACTAAATTGGATCTAATTAATTCAGTGCTTTACTGGGGGTTGAAATTGGCACCTTTATATTACATGAAGTTCATATAAAGGTATGGACATGCTATCTTTATAAATTCCAAAAGCAAATGAAAAACAATTCTGGACCACCAAAGTTCATTAGCAAAGTTCCTGTTCTCTTCTATGCAGAAAGAAACTTACTTTGTATGCTGGAATATCTATTTAAGTTGTAATATTGGCCGATGAGAAAAGGAAAAGTTTCTTTCAATATTGATTTTTGGATTTTTGTTCATATCTCATTCACTTGACTTTCTAAATATATTTTACACAGGCAATTATTTTCCTCCCAGTTACACATTTACCAGCATTTAACATATCTGAAATTTCATTGAATTTTATACCTAATGCAAATCTTCATAACATATTTTAATTAATATACTATTTTCATGCACTAAAAAGCACAAAATTCAGTCGTGGTTTTGTTGTTACAGCTTCATTAAACCAGAAGCAAGCATGTCAACATTTTCTGTTTACTGTTGTTCCACAGTTGACTTGTAACATTATTTGTATAATACATTCTTATTTACAACTGCTCATGTTTTGAACTATACTATTATTTGAAAAAACCTATCAGAATTTTTAATTTTATGTTAAGCTGATGTAGTTGCAGTAGATAATCATGTTTTGTGCAGACTGTTTTTGTGTGCAAGATTGATGGGACATAGTTACATTAGGAGCCCTTCTTGTGCTATAGAACCCCAAGGCAGAAAATGAATGTGCCTGCTATTAAACAAAAGTGAGATCACTGAGAAATCTGCTTGTAACAAATGTGTTGTATCGAAGTCATACGAACAGTAGTCTCATTAAAATCAATAGTTCATACTGGCTTGCTAAGGCTCTATATCGAACCACGTGTATTCCAGTGAATTCAATGGGGCTCACACCTAGGTAAGTGGAGTTAGGATTGCTGCTTAACTTTATGTCTAACAAAGTTAGTAAAGTCCATTGATTTAAGTGGGTCTACTCTATGTATGATTTAGTTCAGTACAGTGGTACCTCAGGTGAAGTACTTAATTTGTTCCGGAGGTCAGTTCTTAACCTGAAACTGTTCTTAACCTGAAGCACCACTTTAGCTAATGTGGCCTCATGCTGCCGCCGCGCCACCGGAGCACAATTTCTGTTCTTATCCTGAAGCAAAGTTCTTAACCTGAAGCACTATTTCTGGGTTAGCGGAGTCTGTAACCTGAAGCGTATGTAACCTGAAGCGTATGTAACCCGAGGTACCACTGTATAACCCTTTGTATTTAAGACTAGCATACGATAAAAGCATGATATTTGGGATTACTAAATATTCATACATCAAGAACCACAATGTAATGTGGGTTTTGAGATTCGTATCTATCTCACAACAGCGTTATATATTTTGTATCGATAGATATAACCAAGCAGTTAAAGTCTGAACAATTCAGCAATTTAAGCATTCCTTTTTACACTATTGACAGTAAGTGTTATATAAGTCTATGCAGAGTTGCTGTTGTCTGTGTGAGCATGCTTTTTTAAAAAAAAATTGTGTACACACAGAACAAATTAAATACATATTTAACTATGACTAATGATAGAGTACTAACCTACTGTATAATAGTTGCCATCCAGTTAACCCTCAGTTAACTTGTGCTAAATTCAGGGAAGGATAAAATACTTTGCTTTCTGTTGGTATTTCCCCCCCTATTATGGCTTGTAACTGTATCATCTTCAACTTTTTAAGGCAGGGGTTCTCAAGCTTTCTACTCTCAATACCCACCTAAGACAATGATACTGCAGTCCCTTTTGCGGGCAGGGTGGGAGTTTGAACTTATATAGCTTGCATAGTTTGAACTGGCAATGCCAAATGCAGTTCTGAGTCCACATAGTTTCTCTTAGTGATAGTCATACCTTGGAAGTCAAACGGAATCCATTCCAGAAGTCCATTTGACTTCCAGAACGTTTGAAAACCAAAGCATGGCTTCTGATTGGCTGCAGGAAGCTCCTGCAGCCAATCGGAAGCCATGGAAGCCCCGTCGGAGTGTCGGCTTCCAACAGTAGTTCACAAACCGGAACACTCACTTCCGGGTTTGTGATGTTCGGGAGTCAAAACATTCGAGAACTAAGCTGTTCAAAAACCAAGGTACAACTGTATTAGGTACTGTTTAATTAGCAGAATCCTCAGTCTAAAAATGTGTATTACCTACTTGAATAAGAGCACCGTACTTGTAGCATGTGAAGGCATAGTGATAAAACTGAATGCTAAATCACAACCTGTTACCAGCATGCTGTCAACAGCAAAGGGATACATTTAATTGGAGTTGAGAACTTTTTTCAGCTTGAGGGCCATATTCTAGATAACAGTAGCACTAGAAAAAACAGTAGCACTAGAAAAAAACAAACATTTACTGCAAACATTAGAGCCTTCATTAGCAGATGCTGGGAGCTATTGCCTCAGTACAGCAACTCCCAGCAAAATAGTATGTATGGTTTAAAATATGCAATGAACAATATAAAAATTCATACTGTCCTTCTATTTCAGTTCCAATCATTTCTTGAAGACCAAGGGTTAAAAAAAGAGGTGATCAAACTCAGACTGACTCATCAAAACCAAGCGTTAAACAAAGGTAAAATCATTCTTATTTTGTCTAATTTCTGGGATGTAGGTTATTGAGAAATTCTTGGACATCTTGTAGGAGAAATTGAATGGCCTTTTTCTGCTTTTTTATTTAAGATTTGGAGGCATAAGACATTTTTTTGTTCAGAACTTTGTGATGTGGTTAGTGGTCCTATGCTTGTTGCTACTGGCAGTGGGTCCTGCCACTGGTGCAGCAGGTGTTTTTATGAGGCTGTGATTGGCTTTGCCTGAGTCCTGAGTCAAATTGGGCCTATTTGAAGGGATTTGGGCATCGATTCAGTCAGGGTGAGATAGCACAGACTACTATGGTTGGTTTGGATGTTTCAGAGCAACTTGTGTCTGTCAGGTAGCAGGGCGTTAGATTGAAAAACATGTGGAAAGACCAAGACTTACCTGATCACCATCTGTGTCTTCTCATTTTAATCTAACTGTCTGTTTTAGGAGATTGTGAAATGTGACTCCTGAACTGATTAAGAAAGAAGAATGCTCTTTCAACACACGTTTTTGACGCAGAGATCCTAGCATAACATCAATGGAATCTCTGTTGTATAAGATCTGTGGAAGCTGATGTTAACTTTTGCCAGCTAGAAATTGATAGTAGGGGAAGTGATTGATGTTGTCTGGCAAATTGGGGTGGCTATGTGTCTTACTTTAGGGCAGCCTTCTGTTTGAAGGCATCCTCTTATTTCAAAGAACTGCTTCATTGTAATAAAACCTTTTTTGATACAACAGTTTTGTATCCAAAGTACACTGTTCGTATTCTCTTCCATCCAGGAACTGTTGTGCATTTGTTGGGTGATGAAGATGCAAAAAGGCTATTTCTGATGTATCATTTTTGCACAAAAACAGGATGTGTAGGGAAATTGTGATATGGCTTTTGCAAGTTTTCATAAACTGCTCTCTGTTTTCAGTAGTACCCCTTTGACAATAAAATCAGCCAACTTATTTTACAGACTGGATGAAGATGGTAATTTTATGTAAGCCTCTGTCCATTAACTACAACATTACTAGGCATATCTTGCAAGTTACTGAGAACTCATAGCGACATGTTGAATTGGCAAATAATTCAAATTTATCTGGTGTTTGCCCCTCTTCCCTTGTGCCTTTTATATGTACTAGGCACTGCTCTTGGAAAGAAACTGTTGCTTGGAAAGAAACTCATTTAAAAATGTTTTATGTGGTTTTTATTTAAATAAAATATTTATACTGAAGACTTTATCCCCCTTGCCTGCTTTTCCATCTCTGAGGCTTAGGAAACAATGGAAGAAACTGATCATAGATTAAAATCCTTACCAGCACCAGCACCAAGAGAGTAATATGTTGATCATATTTAATTGATCATTCAGTCTGGGGGCTTGGAAGGAATTTCACCCCAGAAGAGATCTGTAGAAAAAATTGAGATAGTTTACTTTTACAGGGGATGATAAACCATCTGGGTTTTTTAAACCAATGTCTGTCTTGGTATTGTTCTATGGAATAGTCCACCAGCTTTTTCTGTGTTTTCTGGTCCTCAACTGCTAGAGCCAGGGCCGGATTTAGGTTTGATGAGGCCGTAAGCTACTGAAAGTAATGGGGCCCTTTATATAGCAGGCAGGGCCCATTACTTACATCACATGAGCCTACACAACACAAAACACTGTTGATGTATGTAGGTTTTATTTTATTTGTTTTTTTATCATATTTTGGAAATGTACATCCAGTTCTTTTTCCTTTAATTTTTTTGGGGGCCCCCAAGAGAGTGGGCCCTAAGCTATAGCTTGTTTAGCTTATACATAAATCCGGCACTGGCTAGAGCACATCAGCTAAGAAATCCACTGCGAAATAAGCAATCTATTTATTTGCAGCAGGGCTACATCATATTTCACACAAATGGGAAAGGACTTAGTGTTGTGATTGTTTTGAGCCAATCCATATAGAGCTTTGGTTTAGTATGCAATCACATTAGATAAATGGTATTTTAAAGTGGCACTTTGGCATGAGATACTCAGGTCTCCAAGTGCTTTGTTTTTTACAAGCCTTGTTTAAATTAATTCATAGATCTGAAAGGCTATAGAAGAATATCCCTTAGGAAGAAAATCATGAAAATGAGAAGGACATTGTAAGGTTGGTGTAGGATATTGATAGCCAGCAATGATCATTTGCAATGGGAAGTCCTTCTTCTCATTTCCATCTTCCCAATCTTTTGGGATTTCCATCCCAGAGATATTTAATGTGGGGAGGAAGTTCATTTATGATCCCAACTGTACCAAGATGAAGTTCATAAATATTATAAAATGGCAGAAGACTTAGAAGCTAACTGTTCAGGGCCCAGCTTCTTCACTTTGAACCTCAACTCTGTCTTCTCTTCCCCATGACTTCTTAACTTTCTGCTCAGTGCAGCCTATCTCCTCCCAAACAGCAAGCAATGGATTACTGTTTGGGTTTGGTCTTGATCCCACCCCCTAGGATCAGCTGTAGCAGGCGAAAGTAGTTAGCTAACAAAAACATGCCTTAATTTTGGTAGGCAAAGGAATGTCATACAAAGATAGGCTACGGATCTACTCTCCATGCCAAGTAAAGGGAATAATTGGATTAGCTATTGAATAACAATAACAGTAATTTAGCATTTATACAACGCCCATCTGGCTGGGTTTCCACAGCCACTCTTGGGCGGCTTCCAGCAAAATATTAAACAGAATAAAACCTCAAACATTAAAAACTTCCCTAAAAAAGGCTGCCTTCAGATGTCTTCTAAAAGTCAAATAGTTGTTTATTTCCTTGATATCTGATGGGAGGGCATTCCTCAGGGTGGGCGCCGCCACCAAGGAGGCCCTCTGAATGAAAGCCCATACTTCTATGGGTGAGTAGCTGATAAGTTACCATCTGAAGACATCTTGCTCCTACCCGCCCCCGCCCCCCCCCATTTTTAGTTTTTACAGAGCTTACGTGCCAAAGACATGAGAAACAGTGAACATAATTAATCTGGATTTTAGAAAAAGCTTTTGATAGTGCACTATCCTTCTGATCAGCTTACATAAGCAAAAAAGACTAGTAGGGTGGATTATAACAGAATGCAAAGGATATAGGATATTGGTTGAAGTTGGAGGGAGAGAAATGGTTTTCCTTAAGCATCACTGTTTTTGACTACTGGGTTTATACCGTGCCTGAAAGTAATGCAATTTTTCAAGAGTTCTCCTGATATATTTGAAGTGGCTAAGACAATAGCAAGTATAAATCAACATGTGCCACACCATAAGATTATCTGAAAAGATTTATAGTTGTGCCATGTCTATCAGCTCTTGTAAAAAAAATGCAGAGGATGACAAATCTCCAACCATCCAATCCAGAAACCATAATATGTTCTTGTTTATACAGCACACCTCACTTAAAGCATAAATTGTTAAAGGACACAAATCTAAACTACATACAGTACTATTATCATACTGTTATTTGTATATGATTTCATAGTGTAGCCTTTAACCAATTCTTTGTGTGCCTTTATATGAGAAATAACCAACTCAATTAGAACAAAACTAAGGGTGAATGTCGCCTACCGTTTGTCATGCTGTAAACATACTGTGTTGGCTGTATAGCTACATGGAGGGCAGTGAAACAAGTCATAGGGGTGGGCAGATTGTTTGTGGCCCTTAGCATGACATGGCCACTGCAGAACTTGCATGGGCTCATCAGTGAACTTATTTACTTCTACTATATTAAGTTTATATGTCAAAAGAGGTTCATATACCCTATTAGACCAATCTACAGTATCATCTCCAACAGGGATGATTCACTGGGGTTGATGGAAGTTGTCTTCCTCAGACGTACAGAAAGATCAGTTCGTAGCAGATCTTGATAACTGGTGAAAGCTAATACAAAAGGTGCTGAATCAATATCTTGTATGAGCTTGTGCCAGTCTTATGTCCTCCAGATATTTTGTACTATTTTGTGCTAGGGCTGACGGGAGTTGTAGTCAACATCTGGAGGGCAGCATGTTGTGGAAGGCTGCCCTAGATTGTTTCTAGGGGTCTCATAGTAAAAGAAACAGAGCTATGTTGGTAAAGATTAGAAATGGATATATACAGACCTTGGGATGTTTTTTGTAACGTTCTTTTCCACCCTTAGGGTGCCTAATAGGGAGATGGTGCATGAAAATTTTCTTGGTATTCAGGAGAGGGCACATGGCCTGTCATTTTTATTCACCTTATAAGTCAGGACCTGCTTAAATTGGATTCGTGCTACATGCTTGCAAAAATCCAATTCAAATTATTTGCACTGTGCTATTGTCAGGGTTTTTTTTTGGCAGCAAGTTAATTTTAGCAATCAATATGTTATGTTACTGCACGCCTACATAAACAGGGAGATTAAGTGGTTTATTTTAAAATCTTAGGTTATCGCTTGGAAAAAGAAATATGTCTTCAAAAGCTAAATTTTGGCAAATGTTTTTCATTTTATTTTAATGAGCAAAGAAGACATGAACACCTATTGCTATTCACCATACTACTCTCTAATTGTTAGTTCCTTTATAAAAGAACAAAATGTATACTTCAGTAACCTTCACAGTTGCTGTGTGGTGTAGAAGTTGTCCAGTATATGTAATATCTATTCTTCAAACAATGGACTAGAGATTAAGCATTGAATCCAACTGTCATACTCAGAGGAGATGCACTGAAATCAATGGACTCAAGTTAGTAATGTTCATTGACTTCTATAGTTCTTTTCCTTCAAGGTTCCTCACTAACAGCCTAAGGGATCTCTATTTCCTAGATTGGCTAGAGTTGCCATGTCAATGAGGCAGACTGCAGCAGAATCCTCTGGTGGTGGTACCCCTACAAGCAACCCACCCACCCCTGCCCCTGCCACCAAAGAAGCGAAGAGAAGCGGCAGCTTCTGGCGAGATCTTGCACAACTGTTTCAAGGTCTTGCTGCTGCCACTGCTTGTCTTCACTTTTCCTGTGGTGGGGGGAGCACCTTGCCTGCCTCCAAAGATGCAAGGATGCAAGGAGAAGCACCTTCATCTTCCAGGTTTAAGCAAGATCTCACAGACCTCTTGCAATATGTTGCTGGAACCCAGAAACCTCATGACCCCAGTAAGCAAGGCTTCTGCCGAGGGGCAGGTGGAGGCACAACACCTTCCTGTTTTGCCTCAGTTTGTGAGACCAGCACTGTAAATCATTACTTCCCATAAATGTCTGAAATAATTGCGGATAACAGAGTTCTATAGCAAATCTCATTTGAAGATACTGCCATGCACTTAAATTTAAAGCAGATACCAAGGGACTTGTGTTTTATTAATGTGTCATCTGAGTAAGGGGGGGAGCACATTATGTTTAGAGGATAATGAACATGATTGCACTTTGCACCAGGGTAATGAAGTGTAGTATGTTGCATCTTATTTAAATAAGAAATGCTTTCATTGCTAGGTGAGAACTTTGCTTGCTAGCCTGGTCCAAAAATAGGATAGGCCTTTCCTTTAGGTCTCAGTGCCTTGATACACATACCTACCAAGTCATCTCCCACTACAAAAGCTCTTCACTGATTCTCTGATTTAAAAGTCCTCTAACCTTTATTTTTCAATCACTTTGGCATCTTTTGTTCTTTTGGGGAGCTATGACAACTGTTAACATGTACACGATTACACATGAAACAGGTCTACTCCTTTGAAATACTCCTATCTCCGGTAAATCCCATGAGTTGGCAAGAGCTATTCAGCCTTTTTCGCACACAGTGATTTGCTGCTGGTGCATATTGTGCTGCCAGCAGCAGATCCTAACACAAGGGCAAAGCTCATAAAGGATCAATTTGGCACAGTTAAGCAACCTCGCTGCTTCAGAGCTTTCTGATTTGTTGTGAAACACTTACTTTGCAATCTCATCCAAATTTGTTGGCTGCTGATCAAGCTCTTACTGATTATATAGTGGTGCCAAACAGAACCCAGTTTAGTCATAGCTTTGAATAAAATCAAAGTGATACATCTTACACCGCCTGTCAAAGTACATATGCTTGTGACTTCATATACCCTTACAGAATTTCCAAGAGTAAGCAGGTTCATATATTAACTTTACTCAGTAATGTCATTCGTCTGGCATTAACACCACTTTTCAATAGCTGGGTGTTTTGTTTTGTATTTTACATGGTCTAGTAATATTGCAAGGCTTTGTTGCTTCACTAGAATGTTGATGACTAGTAGCAGTTTCCAAAGCCTGCTGAATGAATGGATAGTGTAACGTCAGTGCTTGAATGACAAAAGAATGGATACTCAAATAGAAATGGTGCATAGTTTCCAAAATGATGGCAATTCATGTGGTTTCCTGGCTCTTACAACTTTGGAATGAATTATTTGCTGTTCAACTTTGTAAGAGGTGTGATACAGGAAACATATTTCAGCATTGAAATCATGAAATGCTCACATCCATTCATCTGTCAGTGAATTCAATAGATTGCGAAATATTATTAAAAGGAGTCAAACTAGCACAAATGTTTTGAAAGATGATAGGTTTTCTGATGTCAAAACATCTTTTGAAAATAAATGTGGCTTTAAAGGTTTGAAAATATGCAAACGCTTAATGAACTAGGTCTATTAAGAGATCCATTTAATTGGCAGGATTTAATAAAAGCTATTTTAAAATGAAAGTTATTTGGCAGCCAAATACTTCAATTTTGTCATCTACATACCTTAGTAAAAATAGTGATTTTGAAATGCAAGAAAAGTTCCATCTTGTAAGAGTTACTATTGAATTGTGCATGGGATCTAGTTAAGAAATGAAACCTTTTGCTAAATAGTTAATCAGATCGAAGGCTTCAAAGGCTCTGGCTGGATAAAAGGTTTTATTATTCAGTTTAACCAGTGGGAAATAATAACTTAAAAGGAAACATTTACTTTGGCCTAGAAACAGTTTCATACCCTCACAAGTGTCCTAATTTCCCAGGGACAGTCCGGAATTACAGAAGCCATCCCGGCTTTTGATTTGGTCCCAGAATGTCCCTATTTCCTCCACTAGTGCCACTATCACTGAACTTGGGGTGCTTGCCGGTGCTTGTCCCAAGTGATGACAATGGTGGCAGCGGTGGCAGCGGTGGCAGTGGGGGAACAGCCCATTGCCTCTCTATGGCTGCCACTTCTGGCCTTCTCCATTGAGCAGCTGCTGGAGAGTGGGCAAGGAGAGGAGAGTCTGCGGCCACCAAGGTCTAGCCCTGTGTGAAGCACCAGGTTCTGAGGGGCAGGCAGACAGCAGAGCCTCCCTGGGCAGGAGGAAAGAGGGAGCGGAGCCGAATGCAAGGAGTCTTGATTGATATTTTTTCTAATGCTTTGTGTGTCCATGTCTAATTTTGTCCCTTTCTAAAAAGTATTTATTGGTGGGTGCTCTTCTTTATCTAAATCTACGCGGGTGGCGCTGTGGTGTAAACCACTGAGCCTAGGGTCGGTGGTTTGAATCCCCGCAATGGGGTGAGGTCCCATTGTTCAGTCCCAGCTCCTGCCAACCTAGCAGTTCAAAAGCACGTCAAAGTGCAAGTAGATAAATAGGTACCGTTCTGGCGGGAAGGTAAACGACATTTTTGTGTGCTGCTCTGGTTTCGCCAGAAGCGGCTTAGTCATGCTGGCCACATGACCCGGAAAAACTGACTGTGGACAAACATCAGCTCCCTCGGCCAGTAAAGCGAGATGAGCGCCGCAACCCCAGAGTCGTTTGCGACTGGACTTAACTGTCAGGGGTCCTTTCCCTTTACTTTTTTTTTTTTACCAAAGAATAAAATAAAATTGAGATTTAGGGGTTTTCTCATGATAGCAAAGGGCATGTGTGCTCACCCTTCTTCAGATAGGAAATGTTGCCCCCCCTCAAAAATAGGGGCCCAGGAGGGTCAGCTATTGGGGGGGGGGTGTTGAGAAATGTCCCTATTTTCATCTGAGGAATGCTGTTTTCACTCTTCTTTTTAGTAGTATGGATAAAGTATGTCTATTTCAGTCAAGTACTGCTTTTAGTCAAGTACTTTCCTTTGGGGAGGGCAGCACAGTGATTAACTGCAATTTCATTGTAGCCAAGAAAATCCTCAGATTGGCCCACTTGAACTTAAGGTTTTGGCAGGCCATCAAGCCCAGCAGACTGGCCGGTCAGGGGAATTCCCAGATAGCCTGTCGGCAACATGATCTCTGACCGCCCAGGGATGGCGGCTAGGAGCTCCTGACATCATTGTGACACCCTGTGATTGCTAGGTCCTGCCCACATGTCATATTTGCCCCATGAGAGTCTCATTCTGATAAGAATCTGGACCCATGAAATAAAAAAGGTTCACTGGCCCAGTACTAGGTATCTATCATGGCAGCAAAGTAACTGGAGTTCCATCTGCATAGCAGGGCTTCCACAAAATTCTATAGCCCCGCCCCAACTGGCATATCATGAATAGGAGATTGCTCTGATAATGTGCAGAATATGTAACTTTATAATGCAGCTATTTATTCATTGTATAACAACATGTGGTGACTTTATCTCGTGGCCAAGAATATCCTCAGTTCAGCCGGAGCTGCAGTCTTACCTTTCCCCATTTATGTCACTATTCATCCTGAATACGATGAACCAGAACAAAAATTGTGCTGACAAACCTACAGAGGTGTTTTAGTTAAATATGTTCTATCATGAACCACTGAGGTATTTTATGTTTATAGCAGATGACACTTAATAGCTACATACTGCAAGTTCAGCACTTGCATTCCCTTTGGCTCTAATATTAAAATCATATGACAAAATGCCCTGGTGTATGCTTCAGATTACACAATATTTCTATTCAGGTTGCTGCACTACCTGTCTTGAAAAAATGGATTATGTGAATAGAGGCAAGTCAGTGAATATTAGGTTGGTTGGCTGGTTGTTGAATGTTACCAAGGCAATATTCAAAGCTTGCAAACATTCTGGGTTATTTATGTCCAAACTTCTGCAATATAAGTCAGTCTCAGTTGCTTATGCGTGATCATGGAATAATAACACAGACCAACCTTTTGGGATTGTTGTAAGGAATACTGAGATAATGATATGGGTCACATCTCACTTTAATCTAAAGTTAAGCTAAATGATGGTTTAAATGTGAACATGTAACATGCTGGTGCTTAGAGTTCAAATTGTGGGTTGTTCATTCAAAAACAATGAGTGCTTCATTCTTAATGCACGCTGCTGAAACTGTTGATAGCTGCTACAGTGCTACCAGGAGCTAAGCCATGGTCTCTCATTTTGTTACAACTGCACCTGAGACTATAGTTTATATCTTTCCAAACAAACCATGAGCTCAGATTTGGACACAACACTTAAGTCAGACTGACAGGCTTAGCTTCTGGCACCATAGCAGGTACAGAGAGGAATGAAGTGCATGCTACTGCAGCAGCGTACAACAGCATACTGCACATTTGCATTCAAACCATGCTCTCGTTTAACTATTGTTTAAAGTAATGTGCAAACAAGGCGAATGTATGCAAAGTGTGTCCAACACTGAGCACACTACATTGTAATTATTATGTATCATGGGATGAGTTTAACTCAGAGAAGACCCATTGGAATTAATGAAAATGGCTAAATTAAGGCTATTAATTTCAGTATCCTTCTTGTTAAATCCAGGGAATGTCTCTGCTGTTTCTGTGTGCAGAGAGTTAAAAGGATTTTTTGGTGGAGAAACAGACTCTTTAAGAGGCAGAAAATAGTTGTCCAAGTTACTCTGCTTGAGAATTAAATACCGTGACTCACTATCCATATCTGGACAAGTGGGTCTTTTTGCTCTTCTCATTTCTGGAATTCTACGTGTATCAGCCAAGCCGTACTTCTTGGGTCAATTGGTTGAGTTCCAAATCTACAGTCTCATCCAGTCCTGATTGATCTACAGCTATTTTGTGGGCAGCAAGGCAGTAGAGAGGAGGCTAAAAAGATAAAAGCAAAAACCAAAGAGGGCATTCTTTCAACGTAGCCTCTTTGGCCAACAGCAATTTTTCCTCTCCTTCAGTTTGTTTAAAATATAGGGGGTCAAAGGAATTAAAATGGATTTTTAAAGATTAAAAGGTTTTTAAGGTTAAAGGTCCTTAAAATAAGTTTTTTAAATGTGGAGATATAGCCAACAGGAAATCAGGGCGGTGGCTGCAAGGCTGGTAGCCTTCATTAAAACTAATTTATGACTCTGGCTTCACAAATTATATAGTGCAAATTCCTGAGGCTGTCGGAACACATAAAACAGCCTTGCCTTCGATAAGAAGAATTTTAAAAAGAATAAAAGAGAGGGGAAGAAGCCAGCAAAGCAAACCCCCATCATGTACCAGTAATTGAAAGAGAATTTGAGGATCTCTGATATGCATGTCTTACCTTGGCGCCATCTTTCAGTGTGTCAGTAAAATTTCATTGAATGCATCCATGATCTTGATACTTTACAAAAGTTTCAAAGGCTTAGTTCCAAATATGCAGCTATATATGTATATGTAGGTGGTTACTTGAAATAGAGGCGACATCATTTTGTAAACTGTAGACGTGAAGCAACTGCTGCTGTTGTCATAGCAATTTTACCATGCACTTGTAAGCCCTTCATGTGGTTCCATTTCAGGTGGCCATCTGAATGACCTGGAAAATTAATGCAGATTTGATCATGGAGTGGAACCTTGTCTAAGGACCACTTTTCTTTCTTTCTCCACCTCTCCCCCCGTTTCACTGGAAAGGCACATAAGAAAAAGTCCTTATGAGCTCTGTTTGGACATTATATCACTATGTGAAAGTGTATTCATAAGATGCACATGCATCTTAGCCCTAAAAAAACCCCAGGCACCTCAATCACATGGAATGAACCCTCTGGGATCTTTCAAACCATCTAATGAACACACACAGGTCAGGCACTCACTATCCTGTTTTCCTTACCCACCTTCCTTGCACAAATCTGAAAAGACCTACTAAGTCAGTCCATTGTTATCTCTAGGTCAGAAGGTGGGTGACTCACTGCTTGATCTGAGTACCTTTTGAACATGTGACCTCCTTCCTGCAAAATATGTGGTCTGCAACTGAAATAGAGTTCTCTTTTTTTTTTATAATATTTTTTATTAAAAAGTTTTTATAACCACACAAACATAACATACATACAACAAATACATAAACAAACAAAAATAGAAACACAACAAAAAACAAGTACCATTTCATATCTTACTTTCTTATACCTTTCTTCCCCGACTTCCTCATGCCTCCCTTTTCTGTATTCCAAATTCTTATCAATTACTCAGCAAATCTTCCCTTATTTTAATTTAGATTTAGGCTAATCTTCCTTATTCTCCTTGTCTTAACCATTACTAATAGTAACCATTTACTTTCCAGTCCAACATCATTCTAACTTTCATTAATTTTATAATATTTCTTTAGGTAATCCTTGAACTTTTCCCATTCTTCTTGCGCTGCTTCTCTTCCCTGGTTTCGGATTCTGCTCGTCATTTCTGCCAGGCCCATGTAGTCAATCACCTTCATCTGCCATTCTTCCAGAGTGGGTAGCTCTTGTGTCTTCCAGTACTTCGCAATGAGTATTCTTGCTGCAGTTGTAGCATACATAAAGAAAGTTATATCCGTCTTTAACACCCCTTGGCCGACAATACCCAAGAGAAAGGCCTCTGGTTTCTTAGGGAAGGTATATTTAAATACCTTTTTCAGTTCATTATAGATCATTTCCCAGAATGCCTTAATCTTCGGGCACGTCCACCAGAGGTGAAAGAATGTGCCTTCCTTTTCCTTACATTTCCAACATTTATTGTCAGGCAAATGGTAAATCTTTGCAAGCTTGACTGGGGTTATGTACCACCTATATATCATTTTCATAATATTTTCTCTTAAGGCGTTACATGCCGTAAATTTCATCCCGGTGGTCCATAACTTTTCCCAATCAGCAAACAAAATATTATGACCAATGTCCTGAGCCCATTTAATCATAGTTGATTTAACCGTTTCATCTTGTGTATTCCATTTCAGCAGCAAATTATACATTTTTGACAGATTCTTAGTACTGGATTCTAACAATTCAGTCTCCAATTTTGATTTTTCCACCTGGAAGCCAATTTTACTGTCCAATTTGAACACTTCATTTATTTGGTGATAGTGCAACCAATCTCTCACCTTCCCTTTTAATTTCTCAAAACTCTGCAATCTCAGTTTGTCCCCTTCCTTTTCCAGAATTTCCCAATATCTTGGCCACTTCGACTCCATATTTAACTTTTTAACTGCCTTAGCTTCCATTGGCGACAGCCACCTTGGAGTTTTGTTTTCCAGCAAATCTTTATATCTGATCCAGACATTTAATAGTGCTTTTCTGACAATATGGTTTTTAAAACCTTTATGTGCTTTAACCTTGTCATACCACAAATATGCATGCCACCCAAAAATATTGTTAAAACCTTCCAGATCCAAAATGTCTGTATTTTCAAGAAGCAGCCAGTCTCTTAGCCAGCAGAAAGCTGCCGCTTCATAGTACAGTTTAAAGTCTGGCAGGGCAAACCCCCCTCTTTCCTTTGAATCCGTTAATATCTTAAATTTAATTCTGGGCTTCTTGCCCTGCCAGACAAATTTAGATATATCTTTTTGCCACTTCTTGAAACAGTCCATTTTATCCATTATTTGTAATGCTTGGAACAAAAACAACATTCTTGGCAATACATTCATTTTTATAACTGCAATTCGACCTAACAAGGAAAGTTTCAGGTTTGACCAAATCTCCAAATCTTTTTTCACTTCTGTCCAAGTTTTTTCATAATTATCTTTAAATAGGTTCACATTCTTAGCTGTCATATTTATACCCAAATATTTCACTTTTTTAACCACATTCAACCCTGTCTCATTCTGAAACCTTTCTTTTTCAACCTGTGTTAAATTTTTCTCCAATACCTTAGTCTTTGACTTATTCAATTTAAATCCTGCCATTTGACCAAACTCTTGAATTATTTCCAAAACTCTTTTTGTGCTAGCTTCTGGCTCTTGTAATGTAAGTACTAGGTCATCTGCAAATGCTCTCAATTTATATTGTTTAGCTCCGACCTGAATCCCTTTAACCAACTGGTCCCTCCTAATCATATTAAGCAAAACCTCCAGGACCGATATAAAAAGTAGTGGGGAGATAGGGCACCCCTGACGTGTCCCTTTTTCAATCTTGAACTCTTCTGTAACCACATTATTTACAATTAATTTTGCTTTCTGTTCAGAGTATATTGCACCTATACCATTTTCAAACCCTTGGCCTACCCCCATCCCCCGGAGGTTCTTCAACATAAAACTCCAAGATATATTGTCAAAGGCTTTCTCGGCGTCCACAAATATCAGAACGGCCTTAGTGTTTATATTCACTTCCAACTTCTCCAAAATGTCAATTATATTCCTTACGTTATCCGACAAATGCCTTTTCGGGAGAAAGCCCGCTTGGTCCCCATGAATCTCCTCCATCAGAACTTTTTTCAATCTCTTTGCTAAAATATCAGCAAAGATTTTATAATCCACATTTAGTAACGAGATGGGTCGGTAGTTCTTAAGTTGGGTCTTTTCAGTCTCTGTCTTTGGTATAAGCGTGATGTAAGCCTCACTCCACGTGTCTGGTGCCCTTCCTGAAATAGAGTTCTCGCCCCCACCCCAGCAGTGGCAGCATTGGCTGTTGCTTCCATGCATTTGTACATGGAATGAAAAGGAGTTCCCGCATATATAACCCAGATGGTACAATTGTTACACATTATGGTTCACATCCTGATTTCTGGTGCACTTAAACTGAATGTCTGAATCAGCCATAATGCAAGGGTTGTAGTAGCCTGATTATGTGTTCCAAACCATTGCTAACAGTTGTTTGGTATTACTTCGTTTCCAGATTATACGACTTCACAAACCCCATTTCCAGAAATCTCCTGCTAATAAGAAAGGAAATTTGAGTTTGTTTTAATTCTATTGGGAATTTCCTAATACGTATTGGAATGGAGTGGAGCAGCAGCATCTCTGAAAGCAGACTTTCCCTGGTTCTCTTTTTTTGCCAGATTATTACAGCATTGGATGTACCTCTTGATCGTAAGTTTTAACACCTTTTTAGTCCAAAGAATGGTGTTGCGTGCCTTTATATTGTTGTAGAGCAGGGCTTTCCAACATGGCACCTTCCAGATGTTGTTGGAATACAGTATCATCCCTGACTGTGGCCATGTCTGCGGCAAATGATAACTGGAGGCTCAACAGCATATGGAAGGCATTACAGTGGCCAGCTCTGTTACAGGGAAACAAACTGATAACCTAAATTCAGCTCATAAACAAGCAGCATGCTATTACCTTATTTAAAAAACCCACATTTGTATATATATTTCACACTCTCACTTCCTTTAGCTGTGGAAAGTTCCAAGGCAGCCATTCACAGTGTCATTTCCTTGTAAGAATTGAGTACTAGATGCTTAAAAACAAACTAGGCATTAAGGTAACAGACTGGTCAAAAGCCCAGGACACTTGCATTTTGGACAGCAGCTTCACTTTTTATCTTTCATGCAAATGTTTTATTTGTTATGTCATAAAACTGTAAAATTATAAACACAAAGTTGCGTTTTTTTCCTACAGCATGAATACATTTACAATAAAGCTAAGTAGTATTGGTTTAATCCTGCAATATTAAGGAAGGCTCTCACATTTAAATTAATATATTTGGTAATGGAAATAGCATAGCTAATAACATGTCCATGTTGTCGATGGAATAGCAGGTATCTTTGGCCATTTCAGACCCAGGACAATTTTTTAACTCAAATGTGAATTTGGGACCCATTTCTTATTTATTTATTTTTAGTGTATATTTGGATGGTGGTAGTGTTCCCGTTGCAACTCACCTTGGATCAGGCTGCAAGTGGGTCCTGATCCCCCAGCTGAAGACTAGTGGAATAGATGCTGTTTGTATTTTTAAAATGCAGTCTTAAGTGCTTAGCTGCTCTTCCATCTGGACCTATGCACAAATTGATTTTTGCCCGCAGCATGAATGCAATGCATTCCATTAATTCCATTTCCCTACCTCCTCAGAACCTTAGTATCAATAGGGCATGTTCTTTATAGGTCAGCGTAACAAGCAGTGTTTGTACTTGAAAAGTCAACATTTGACAAGAGCCTCACACATTGGATTGTGTGAGATTCCACACTGATTCTTGAAACATTTGCTGCTTGAGTAACAATTGTTGAAAATACCTTTAGTGTCAGTGATCTGTATATTTTCCTCAATACCTTCTCTTTCTAAGGTTTAACTTTTTCTTCTTACTAACAAATAATTTTCTTTAATTCATGATTACAATTCACCTGCTGAATCTGATGTGGGGGAAAAAAAGCAAAACTTCTTGAAGAATGTAAGTTTTCTGCCCACTAACCTAGACAATAAAGTTTACACTGTGTGTGTGTGTATTAATATTTTTTTAATGAGTGTGGAATCCAAGTGACATGATTTTTGTACATGGTGTTGTTTGCTGTTATTAATGTTGTCGTGTATAGATGATTGATGGAAAGCGGCATTGTGGAAATTATAGCCAGTAGCAACTTTGGAATGGGTTTCTTTTAAATTTTCAAATATTTATTTTTGGTGCCCAAAAGGATATGTGTTTTTGTTTTCAAAAAGGTGCAATGCCACCTTTCCCTTTCGGTGATGTCCCATGTTTCAGGAGTTACATTGATTGTGTCAGCTTCTGCTTGTAATCTGACCTAGTCAGTTTCACCATTTAGTTAGGACAAGGAGAAGTGACTGCAGTTAGAAAAATGAAACCAAGAGAAATGTTCCTGTTTGCATTGCACCTCTTCTTCATTTTGTGGCTATTAAGTTGAGTCAGCATTAAGCGTAAAGCTGTTCCTATAGTTCCAGGTAAATCATCTATACACAGCCTGTGTGTTTGCTCATGTTTTCTCTTGCTGTTAGATGTACAAGCATGAACGACTAGAATTTGGTTCCTCCCAAACTCCATAGACATGGTTTCCCACAAGAATGCATTACATCACAATTCCTTTTTAAGAACAGCCTTTTTGATGTGGTTCACCCATCACTTGAAACTATTGTTTTAACAGCCAGTGGTGCACCCCTGTTCAGCATATCATAAATGAAACAACCCAGAGAATATTTTGCCATTATGTGCAAACCATTGTTTCTGATTTGTTTGTCTCCTAACATACCACGAAGATAAGTCAAGGGCAAAGCTTGGATTATTGTTGTTTGTTAGGACAGAGTCAAACCCAGAAGTGCCATTTCTCATATCAATGACAGACTAGCTTCTGGTTCATTTTCCCCACAGCTCAGAATGTAAAGAGGCAGGGTTTCATCCCATTTTCATCACAATCGATGCTGTTTCCATTTCACTACTGTTCTGCTTCTGCTAAAATCTACATTATTCATCTCACTTTCTGGTGTTGGCTGAAACAAACGTTAATTATGTAATTAAGTATATAATTTAAGTATATAATAGTATATACTTAAGTATATAATAACTTCAGTGCTTTCCAGTGAAAATCAAACACGAAAAACAGCACAAAATTTGCCTAATTATTTATGTAACATTCAGACTAAAAAAAAAAGTTACCAAATGCCACTCGTATTTCCTTGCATGATTTCTATTCCTGTCTTCAGTTTAATATGCAAATTGTGGCAGTTTCCACTTTCGTTTCTGACAAAATTTCCTACTATCCCTACCTAATATCCCTAAAAGAAGTAGGGGGGAGAACCATAGAGACTTTTGATGCTCAGCCACATTAAACCATAATTTTATTTAAGCTGTGGTTCAATGTGATGCATGACTGGGCCCTTAATGGTTCAATAATATTAATACTTTATTATTATTATTATTATTATTATTATTATTATTATTATTATTATTTTATATGCCACCCATATGACTAGGTTACCCCAGCCACTCTGGGTGGCTTCCAGCAAATTAAAGCACAATATGATAGCAAGCATTAAAAACATCCCTGAGCAGGGCTGCCTTTAAATGTCTTCTGAAAGTCCAATAGTTGTTTATCTCCTTGACATCTGATGGCCACCCCACAGTATGGCAGTGACTGCTGAGAAATTCAGGGCCCATATGACTACCCCCCCTTCTCCATTCTTACTCCACTGCAAATTTAGAAGGGCAAAGCCAAGTGGTTGGTCAAAACTTTCCATTTTTACTTTGGAAATGAATTGCAGTGCAGGTGAATTTTAAGCAAAGATCAGATCCCCCCTGCATGACCAGAACTGGTGAGGCAGGTTTGTTTGACCTAGATGTGTTCATAGTACTTTTAGTATTATCTTCAGCAATGAGATGTCTAGTATATCTTATCACACACGTTTATAATGTGCCATATATTGTGTTATATAAATACAGTACTGCTAACGATGTAGAAAGGAAAGATTAGGACAGCCACCTACAGAGGCTCAGGAAGAGTTCACTTACTAGAAATAACTTATCAACCTAATTTATTTCTGCAATAAGAAAGAGAGAGAAAAGATCTCTACAGAAATTGTCACATTAGCACACTCACTCATTCACATGTAGAATCTGGTATCTTGGTGATCATTTCATGGTAACAGTATCAAAAACAGCTACTTGATAATCTCTGTAAGCAGGTGCAGATGCTTATGTACTCACAGTAGGGCTTTCCTTTGGTAATGAGAAAGCCAGTTGTGATCTAAGAGTTCTCAGACGATTAAAAATGCTAGTCTTCTTGGTGTTACATGAAACTATTCTCACTCTCATTAATTTGCACGCCAGTCTAATCAAACAGAAATAGCCGCTTGTGATTTAAGAACAAATTCCTTGGCATCGAGTCCTGTTAGTTATTTAACAGGATTTATATAGTACCGGTTAATCATCAAAACCCCTAGGCAGTTTACATAAAATATAAAAATACATTAAAATATGCAGAAAATCAGATTCGCCTAATTAAAATACAAAATCAGCAGATTTGAAATATATGTTGTAAATGCATATTAAAAACACATGTCAAAAGCCAAATACGTGTCCTTTGCTGAGAAGGTCAAATGGTAGAGGGAACCCAATCTAGCACTTGGCAATACAGTGTGTTCTTGCATTGGCACACTGGTGAAAGCTCATCTGGCCAGCTAGTGACAACTTGTCCTGTACATAATTAGGCTTTTTTTTCCTCCAAAAAGTATTGCAAATGAGACCAGTGGATACAATCTGGATCTTCCCTACATAAATTAATTATACAGTTGTATAATTGTTGTTAGCCGCCCTGAGCCGGGCTTCGACTGGGGAGGGCGGGATAGAAATAAAATTTATTATTATTATTTATTATTGTAGAACATACAAAGAGGGCTTTAGTGATGGCCTGGTAAGGCAGAGGTTTTCAACCTTTCTGTGTCCATGGCTCCCTTGACCAACTACATTCTTTCTGTGACACCCCTGTGGGGCTCAAGAGCCCAGTTATGTCACCCCATGACTGCAGAGCTGGCAGCCTCTCACCCTTTTTCAAACACCCTCCATTGTGGAGTGTTTCCTCAGCCTCTTCTCCTCTCCTCTCTCCTTGGGAGTCCTCTGGGCAGCTGCTGCTGCCGCCCCTGGTCTCTGAGCTGTCCCCCCCCCCTACACCCCAAAGAGAACTGTCTCCTCACACTGCCCCAAAGGGGCCTGGGAAGCACCCCTTGACCAGCCCCAGAGGCGCCATTTGCCTAGGGAGCTTGTAGCTAGGGTGCTGTAACAAACAGCTGTGCAAGCCTTTGGGAGGCAGAGACTCAAGAGCGCATCAGAGGAGGGGGGAAGAGGGATGGAGGCCAGTGTTGTCTGTGGCACCCCTGACCATTATTCAAGGCACCCCCAGGGTGCCATGGTACACTGGCGAAATGTTGATCATATGCAACTGCCTATAATAAGAAATGTCAGAGATTTTGTTTTATAAACTCAAACTGTAGTCCTAGAGGCATGCAACGGTAACATTCACCGTTAAACTCATGTGAATTTAGTCTCCTGCAGATTTTTACAGGATTGCAGCACACTAGATGTTTGTGGTTAACAGCACTATTTCTGTGATTTGCTTCTTTTTAAACTTTTTTAAAAACAAAAGTGGCTTTGTGCTTCTTTTAGAAGATATAATTGAATATTTCCTTTTACTTTTTAATTATATTTCATAAAAAGTACCACAGCCTCCGACAATAACACAACAGTCTCCAAAAGACTATATTGTTGATCCAAGGGAGAATATTGTAATACAGTGTGAAGCAAAAGGAAAGCCACCCCCTAGGTAAGTACTGGTTTTGTTGTCTTAACTTTGTATACATCCAATTTTTTAAAAAAAACTTAATCTCAGCAAAATAAATAATGCTATGCCTGTGATTATTATTATATGTCTTTGCAAAATAGCCTATCATATACATAGTTCTATCATTAAAAAATGCAAAGAGCATTTGTGAGGTGCCAAAGTGCTAATTGTGCTATTGTTCTTGTATGTGGAGCACTTCCAATTGTGGTCCCAGTCACAGTGCCTCCCTTCCCTGGCCTAATACTATGTGAAGTGTGACAGAACAAATGCAAGCAGACAATGATCTGGATAAAAATTGGTCACAACTTTATTGATTACAAGTGTAGGTGTAACTTTGGCTGAGTCATTGGGTGTATATGCATTCCAGCCTCCTGCTGGAGGGATGGAACTGCTGCAGGGACAAGACAGGATTATAGCCTCTCTAAGATGTTGATCTACTGAGTTGGCCATCCCAAGGCTGCTGCTGGAAACTCTATGGCCCATTTGCCCTATGCTTGGCTTCTGGACAGGAATTTCCACTGTGACCCCTCTAATGGGGTACCTTGCCTATGCCACTGAGAGCCAGTGTGGTGTAGTGGTTAAGAGCAGTAGTCTTATAATCTGGTGAACCAGGTTTGCGTCTCCACTCCTCCACATGCAGCTGCTGGGTGACCTTGGGCTAGTCACACTTCTCTGAAGTCTCTCAGCCCCACTCACCTCACAGAGTGTTTGTTGTGGGGCAAGAAGGGAAAGGAGAATGTTAGCCGCTTTGAGACTCCTTCGGGTAGTGATAAAGCAGGATATCAAATCCAAACTCTTCTTCAAACTCTTCTGATGCACCACTTCACTCAGCATCTGAAGACTGGGATTCCACCCAATGCCTCAGACAGGGCAACAGCCAATGCCTGGCCAGCCTGCAAGGCACCACCCTCCATAGGGGGTCCATGATTGGTCTATTCCAGTGGTGTCCAAACTTTTTTCAAAGAGGCTAAGATTTGATGAAGTGAATGGCCATGAGGGCCGACCAAAGGGCTGACCAAAGTTGTTTTTAGGATTGAAGTTGTTGAGCTTTTTTTTTTTTTGAGATTAGTCCCCCAAGACGGACTTTGGACATGCCTGGTCTATTCAAGTCCTACCTAGAGGATGACACCTCCCCCATACTGCTGTCAAAGGGGAATTCACTCAGAAGAGGCCAGCGAGCAAGCATGGCCTGGTTGCTGGGGACGAAGGCAGAGTGCGAAGGGGCTGTGTCATGGGACTGCCAGAGAATGCTGGGGAAGAGGAGGAACATTCAGAGAGAGGTGGGCAGGAAGTGATGGATGGGGAAGGGGGAGAGAGCCAGGAGGCGGAAAGGCTCTCCGATGCTGAAGCAGAGCCCCAGCACGGCCTGTTCTGTCTGGAGAGGAGAGTTAAAGAGGAGGGGGGAAAGGCGTCACATGAAACTTCCCCACATGAACTGAAGGATTCAGACACATGATTGTAATGTGCTGCCTGTACATATGTAAAATAAAGAACTGTATAAATCTCTGAGTGAGCAGAGGTTCTTATTGAGAAGAGCATACACAAGCCATCACAGGCTGCGACCATTGCCCCCATGGATGCAGTGAGCGGCCATTGAAGTTGCCCCAAAGGCCTCATCAAGCTTGGAAATTTTCAGAATATATCTCCGTGAGGAGCAGTGAGTTTCCACCAGAAGGAAATACAGCCAAAATGCTGCCTTCTGCTGTATGGGGTAAGGACTTGATCCTGGCCTCAGCAGAGAACTCAGTATTCTTTAGCATGCTGACTATGCAACATCAAGGCTTGGTGAAAGCATTCCCATTATTTTTGTCAGATGTATACTGTCATACTGTCAGATGTGATAGTATGAGATTTAGCAGACCTGCTGTAGACAGAAGATGATGAACTTTCTAAAAAGGTGGCACAACTATTTATGCAACTTGAAGAAACACAAGTTTTACAAATAGCATCTTTACACATATACCGTATTAGTAGACTTTTACTCTTAAACAGAGGCTAGGAAAAGCTTATAGAACATAACTGTGATCCAGATATCCATTGGGCATAGGGTTTTGGAAGTCTGTGGAGGTCTGTGGACATAGTGTTATTGCAGGTAATGAAAATTGCTACAACACTTTTGGGGCAACACTTTGTCTGGAATAGGTGTATCACTTGTTTATTTTTCACATTTTCTAGTTGGATATTTATTAACATTGTCAACATTTTGTTTCACCGAAAGTACACATTATACACTAAAGATTATACATTATCTGATAGCAAATGTCCCCCCTCCCAATAACTAACTTCTTCAACTTTCCACCCCAATTGATAGCTTCTCATGGACACGCAATGGAACTCATTTTGACATCGATAAAGATGTACGGGTAAGAATGAAGCCTCACTCAGGAACCCTTATAATAAATATTATTAATGACGAAAATGGAGGAAAGGCAGAAACGTATGAAGGAGTTTATCAGTGCACAGCAAGAAATGAACTTGGAGCAGCAATTTCCAATAATATTGTTATACGGTCATCTAGTAAGTTGAATATTAGAAATTTCTTTAACTTGAAGCTCTTACTACTTGTTGTCAGCATATTTATTTACTTAATTTTCTTTCTCAGGAACCCTTATAATAAATATTTCATTATTTTCTTTCTGCTTTTCTTAAAAAAGACATCTTTTTAATCATCAAAGCAATCTTATTAGAAGGTAATGATATTTGATATTATAGTTTAGCACTGTACTGCATGAAAAACTACCCATCTTCTCCAAAGTTTTTCTTAGTAAGTTAAGCACGCAAGATTTCCCTTCTTTTTCCAGTATGTTTAGAACTGGGTATTGTATAAAGCATCACAATTAGAACAAAATATTTTGTACTTATTATATGTATTTAGCAATTACATATTGCTGAAATGCACGTTTTTAAAAATGAGACCAAAGAGGTTGGAATATAGATCAGTGAAGTAGTCTCGTTAGAATTTTGTTTCCTTAAGCAGTCATGTCTTCATCTCAGATATGTTCTCTTAAGAGTTTAGGATGAGGTGGTAAACAGATGATTCTAATTCATTTCACTCTAGCATGGCAGGCAAATCCCTCAAAATGCTGCATAACGACATATGATTCACTTTACATATACTAAAGTAGTATTGAAATCAATAAAACGTAAGGATATATAACTGTGCTGAAGATGGCATGCTTAATTTGCTCTCCCATTCATCTATATTTTTGTAACTACCTACTCCTGTAATGTGTAATTAGGAGTCCATTATCCTAGTGTTTAATTGCTTTGCTTTCCTACGATACCCAGCATTACATAGTCTGAGAACTTCCTATGCACATTTCAGGAAAGTGCAAGTTTCTCTTCCTGTTGCTGAACATTTGAAGATTAATTTTTTCCTTGAAATAGCTAAATCACATCATAAAGTTCCTTACAACTTTCCCCCTAAGAATACTGTAAAAAAAGATGTTCATGCAAAATTTGTAAATTTCATGTATTATTGGGTTTATGTCTTATGAAGCTTTGTTTTCTCTTGCTTCTTGAAATCCCTGTGTTGTTTTCACTGCCCAGGCCATGTGACACTGATTTCCTCCTTTTTCTGCAGGATCTCCTTTATGGACCAAAGAAAAACTAGTTCCCAAAACAGTAGTTGAAGGTCAATATGCAATACTTCCCTGCAGGCCTCCTATTGGATTACCACCACCTATAATATTTTGGATGGATAACTGTAAGTTTATTTTAAAATACATAAATATCTCTCACACTAAATTATTTCAGTAATTCCATCTGTGCTGCAATTAGAACACCTTCATGTGGCAAGGGGGACAAATTCATCATGCTGTCTACATGACTTGCAATCCCATGATAACAGGAAAGTGTTTCATGTTAGGTTTGTAAGTTAGCTCTTTGTGATGGGACATGGCTGTGTTCACTACATTTCTGTATTACATCATAATGCTACTCAAGTTGCAGTTTTCTGCTTGTGATGTTATATGCCAGTCCCACTGTCTTTTTAAAGCAAGGTAGTTGGTTTGAATCAGCATGACATATAGGTTGGCCTGTAATACTGTTGCAAATTATTACATAGTGTTCATACATGGTCATAGTATGTCATTTTCCCCATCACTTTGATGGGACAGTGAGTAAAGTTGCACAACCATTGTGAACAGCCTATCTAGATGACCCACATTTTGGTAATCATCCTCAATATCTCTGAGACATGCTTTTTCTACAAGTCGTGAGAGGCCAAAACAGGGGAGGGCTGGGCTGATACAAAGATGGACCTTGCAAAACAGTATGAAGAGAGTAGAAATGACTATAGTAAGTAAATACACGTTGAATAGTCTCTTGAACTATGGCTGGGACTATACCTACTGTTGTGATCTGGAATGGGGGGGAAGAACATGATAGTCCTACTTTTAAGACAGGAAAAAGCCATTTCACATTGATTTATCTGGTTTTATGACCTCGTTTGGAGACTTAATATCCACAGTGGAGTGGATCTTAGTTGCGGTGAATTTGTTCTACCTCCTTACCCGAAGGAGACTCTGAAAGCGATTTCCCAAAAGTGGGCAAGGTGATCAATCATGGATGATGCCTTCCCTTTTTGGCCAACTTCACACTACATAATGTTTGCTTGCTCATTTATTTTGTGACTCAGCTGATTGGCAATATTTTCATTTCCCTGTTGGATGAATCTGGTCTCATTGTTATTTGCTTGTGTAACTAGAAGAATCAGATGCGATTGGCATGAGTTCGCTTATTTATTTAGTTAATCTAGTCTATCTGGCAGTGGCTTGTTTTAAACAAGTACACAATCTGGTTTGACTGGCAATTGTTTACTGTTGAATTTGGTCACTTTGCTCTCATTGGAGTTTAGTGCAGGCAGGTAAGCAAATTAGGATATAATCCTATGCCACCCTGAGGCATTATTAGGGTTGTGGGCACCCGGGAGTCATTGCTTATAGCTGTAAGCTTGCAAAAGATGGGCAGGTACACTTGGGTAAACATTCTGCCATGAGGCCATAGTGTACATGCCCAGTCCTTATACCCTAAGGCTCATCTAGTGTGAGGAGCAGAAATACACCCAGTTGTTGGCTTGGAAGCCACTGAGTACAGCGGCTGATTTGCACAGGGGATAAGAGGGGCACTCCCCTCTATTTAATAAATACACTCACCTGCCCTCACTTATTAATTCACTCTTGATTCGGAGATCTTCTTACATTGCAATAAATATAATTGTTCCACCAATATGCTGGTTCTCACATTTTTCTCAGGGACATAAGAGAATGGCATTCCTTTATTAGTTAGCTCACACATGGAAACTGACTGGTTTTTCTCCCACAGGGGGCACATCCACCAGTTTTAAACCATTTTCAAGGGCTTCTAAATTCGTTTCAGCATGCAATTCAGAGTGCTGATTTTAATCTTTAAAGCCCTCTCTGAATTGGGACCCAGGCGTTAGAAAGGCAGGTTCATATGAACCTTTCTAAACACTAGAATCTTTGTCAGAGGCACTGAGGCAGGCAGCAACAGGAGAATGTCTACTTCACGTACCTAAAGTAGCCCTTCATTGTTTAATGACACAATTTCTTTTCTTGTCTTCCCTACAGCTTTTCAAAAGCTGCCTCAAAATAATAGAGTTTCCCAGAGTCTAAATGGAGACCTTTATTTTTCTAATGTAAAGCCAGAAGATAGCCGTGATGATTACATATGCTATGCGAGATTTAACCACACTCAAACTATACAACAGAAGCAACCCATTTCTTTAAAAGTTGAACCAGGTAGGTGTGAATTTTGTAAGCTATTGTATAGCTAAATTACATTTGACAGAAGTATATGTTACGTAAGTGTATAACAAACTTTTCTTGCTGGAATGTACCTTTCTTAGAACACGTGGTTTAAATTAATACACCTTCAGAACATTAAAAATGACTTCCAGTATATTTTTACTAGAGCTTTGTAAAATTATGTGGTGCAATAAAAATATGTACTGTTAAGTACCTAGGGTGCCTAAATTGCATTGAACTAGTCAATACTAGTTTAGACAATCTGTTTGCTGGAATACAGCCTAAGTTTGAAAACAGCCTGGTAACAAGATTTTCTGTATGTTGCACACTCAGATGCTTCTGTGTGACAATTACCAAATATTTTCTGTCTTATGCAAAAGCAATTGCAGACCTGGATATTACAATGAAATAAATGTTTATTTCTGTTCAAATTGATCAGCTTCAGTAGATAGATAGATTAACTTCTAAAGCCCATATTTACTGCTTCCTGGTTGCATTCTTCATGATATTCTATTTATTTCAGTGGATTCATTGAATGAAACTATAACTGCTAATATGAGTGACTCTGATTTTTATGGTGGTGAGTTTTAGAGATCCACTCCTGCATTACTCCTTTCATTGTAGAATTTAGTTAACTAACCACTCCATAGCTGCTTAACTTTACTGCCCTTACAATTCTAATATCTATATCTACTGGTGACCATAAAATAAATGGCACAGGATGAGTGCTCTAATTGATTATAATTTAGAAGTAATGGCAGAACATTTGCATGCAAACATGATTTTTTTCCCTTTTGGCAAATGAATCAATATAGCAGGCTTGTTAATGTTCATGCACTCTATAACTTTCCCCTTTATGTTAGCTGATAATTCGTTATCACTGAGACCAGTCCGTAGCACACACCGTGTGTTATAGCCATAAACAATTAACTGTTGCTCATCCTGCTTAATATCTCACTGAATATGCAGTTAAAGTGCTAACCACTTAATACATCTGTGTTAGAAAGAATACATGTCTAGCATGTTTGAAGCATCCATGCCCTAATGTGCATTTGCTATTTTCTTTTTATTTTCTTTTATTTTCAATCCTTCACAGAGGTAGCAATCTTATCAACTATAAACATGGCTTTATGATTATGGATTTGACCACATTGTTGAATTTCTCAAGGATGCATATATGATCCACTTCACACAAACTTTCCAAGGGCTAATGGCATATATTACAGGGACTCAGTCCATCAGCATAATATAATTCTAGTGGCTGATGTATTTCCCTTTTTTATTCTCACTTAAGCAAGTGAAGAGGGACGTGGGTGGCGCTGTGGGTAAAACCTCAGCGCCTAGGACTTGCTGATCACATGGTCGGCGGTTCAAATCCCCGCGGCGGGGTGCGCTCCCGTTGCTCGGTCCCAGCGCTAGCAGTTCGAAAGCACCCCCGGGTGCAAGTAGATAAATAGGGACCGCTTACTAGCGGGAAGGTAAACGGCATTTCCGTGTGCGGCTCTGGCTCGCCAGAGTAGCTTCGTCACGCTGGCCACGTGACCCGGAAGTGTCTGCGGACAGCGCTCGCTCCCGGCCTATAGAGTGAGATGAGCGCACAACCCTAGAGTCTGTCAAGACTGGCCCGTACGGGCAGGGGTACCTTTACCTTTACCTTTAAGCAAGTGAAGTACCACCATCTCCTACCATTGCTCAGATTCAAGGCAGGCAGCAGCAGCCCTTTTCCCCTAAGTGCCACAACCTCTCCACCCACCCCAGTAGAAGCCGAGAGCAAATCAATTGGTGCTATATCCAAACCAAAGTAAGCATTAGCAAAATAAGTGCCTACATCTATGCAGTGACATGGTCATCTGTATTGCTGCTGTTTATCGCTTGGATGTGAGAACCTCCCAGATCCAAGATGAGCTGAGGAGTGCATTACTGTTGCATCCTGCTTCTGTAGAGTGAAAAGGAGGGTGGTGGTGAAAGAGCTGCATGTTTGAGCATGCTACCCTTCAAGGACAATTTAGTCCTAGAGAGTCATACTCTGATGTATTTAAAGGTCAGGAAAATGTAATTGGTACATGCTAGTAGGTAACTGGCTGATGGACCTTGTCCTTCATTTTTTCATAAAATAAGAATTAATTCGAATATTTTTGCTTTGTATCCTATTTGCAAGTTATTTGAAAGCATGTGGAGAAAGAAGTGGCTCCTTGTGCACTTGAGGATTTCCCCATTATAAGAGTGGAAATTCAATGCATGCACCTCTTTTAAGCACACAGAGTTCTATTGAAGAGAACAGGGAATAGTCAGTGCACACATGGGAGAACCTGGTGATCTGGACTGAAAGCTATGTGTTGAAAGTTAATGGCTTACTTCTTATTCTATGATCTCGCTGTCTCCCTGGACCTGTCTACACTACAAACTTAAACCAGTTTATAGTCATTTCCTGTTCCCAGGGAATGGTAAGGGTCATAGTTCTGTGATATAGGTAGGTGCAGGTGTGTGTGAAAAGGTTGGGGAGAAGAAATGGTATGTTGGGGATCTCTAAGAGAATTTTCAACACTGGACCAAACTGCAGTTTGACCAAGATCTTTTGGGAAAGCCAAAGCAGTTAAAGTTGCCTAAAAACATTTTCATTTGCAATGACGATACACCCTGATTCCACTCCTGTTTACTTATAACCTTTTGGAGTCCCATTGAATGTAAGCCAGATATTGCTCATATCTACACAGATGAATGTTAACTAATTTCCCAGAAGAATTTCAAACAGAAATGGTAATAAAAAGGATAGAATTCACAAGATAAGCTTCTAAGCCAACAGAAAAGATTTCAGTAGAAAACGTATCATTTACTCCCATCATTTCAAGTGGAAAACTCTGATCACTTACAGTAGCTCTTCACAGCACTATTATTTATTTAAGAATTTGTTATTTCACCAACAATGATGTTCCCAGGGAAACTTATGTTATTCTTTAGTGTCAAAAAAATAAAGCACTAATTTATTTGGTGAGTGGATTTCTTTCAAAAGATTTTAGTTACTAAGTGAAATGCTTACCCCTTACAGGAATTTTCCAAATTTTAAGGCAGAGTTTTGCAAAGTAGTTAAACGAGGCAGAGCAAGAAGGGTTAAAAAATCCCAGTTTGTATGAATTACAGTATTGACGGTCAGTATTAGATACAGCATGCATTTATGGAAAGGATTAGTTTTACTGTAGCCTTGAAATTACATTCAAATTATTAATACTTCTAAATAGATCTTTCTTTTCTTTTAGACAGGTTATCTCCTGAAAGGCGCCCAACTCTTCTGCTACCCACTGGAAGTACAAGTAGCAAAACAGAGCTAAGAGGAAACACCCTTTTGCTGGAGTGCATTGCAGAAGGATTGTGAGTTGACATTTGAAACATGCAACGTAAATGCAGAAATGCTAAGCGCATCTCACTTCTATATCTTTACACTGTTTTCCTTTTGCAGTATGATTATGTTTAAATTTCGATTGTTGATTAGTTTGATAGTGTGCACACACAGAGAAAGGGAGACAGCTGAGATGCTTGCTCTTTCCCACAGCTATTTCACAATTTGTTGTTTCCTTGTCCAACCAATAGAAGACAGACTTTCCCCAGAATTTCCAGAGACTCTATAAGGGAATACTGTACTTCTTTGCTCTAATTTACCAAGTTGTCTTGAGTGTGTCTTCATAAATCAGACATTCAAGCAGCAGTAAGGTTTTTATTCTTCCTCTTCCCACAACACAAGGGTCATAGCAGAGACTCTGGGGTAAAACCCATCAGTTCAAAGGTCCAACACCTGGCAAACAACACTTTGGCAAGCGCAGGAGATAATTCCATAACTTGCTTGCTTTTATAGATCACTGGTCGCTGGTTTTATAGAAACCCGGTGCGCCCCCGGGTTTCTCCGTCCTCCACCAGTCGCAGACTGTGGGCCGAGGGGGAAGGGTGGCATTATTAATATGGGAAGATTTTCCTTTCAGGGCTCTACCATCGCCATCGATCCCCGGCATTGAATGTGTTGGCCTAGTGTGGGACTCCGAGGAGAGCTTGGCTGTCTGGCTGGTGCACCGGCCACCTAGCGCACCAGCAGCCACCCTGTCAGGCCTATTGGAGGCGGAGGCCGGCTGGGCCTTGGAGTTCCCTAACCTATTGGTATTGGGAGACTTTAACATCCATGCTGATGCCACTCCCTCCTCACAGGCTCTGGACCTGGTGTCTTCCATGGCGACACTAGGGCTCTCCCAGTTTGTTTCGGGCCCCACACATCAAGCAGGTCACACGCTAGATTTGATCTTTGGCGTAGGTATAGATGTGATCATGTCTCCTTCGATGAAGGTGCCATGGTCTGATCACTACGCTCTGAAAGCCAGGATTGACTTTCCACCCCCACCCTGCTTAGGTGGCGAGCCGATTTGGGCTCGCCCGCAGAGGCTGATGGACCCTGATAGATTCCGCCAAGCCTTGCGGGACCTTGCTCCCCCTGGCGACTCATTGACTGAGCTTGTTGAGGGCTGGAATACCCAGCTCCTGGCAGCCATCGATGAGATCGCACCTAAGCGCCCTCTGCGACCCCACAGAAACCGGGCTCCCTGGTTTACCGAGGAGCTCCGGAAAATGAAGCGGGACCTCACACGGCTAGAGCGAGTATGGCGGGGTGCCCGTGACGGAGCCTCAAGAACATCTTATAGAGCTTTTATGAAAACCTACGAGATGGCGGTGAAGGCTGCTAAGAAGTCTTACTTCTCGGCCTCCATTGCATCCGCTAGCTCTCACCCAGCGCAATTATTTAGTATAATCAGGTCTTTAATGTCCCTTGAGGGACAGCCAAATTTAAATAATAATTTGACACACAGCTGTGAGGCATTTGCGAGCTTTTTTGCGGAGAAGGTCTTGTTGCTCCGCCATGACCTCCCTGCCAATTTGGATACAATAAAGGAACTGGAGGCCCCTTGACTGTCCTCGGGTCCAGTATTGGACCACTTTGACCGGATATCCCCAGCCGATGTGGACAGACTCCTCCGAGCTGGAAAGCCCACCACCTGTCCTCTCGACCCGTGCCCGTCTTGGCTGATTAGAGCGTGTCCAGACGAGGTGCGGGCCCTCCTGGGGGATATCATCAATTTGTCCCTTGGCACAGGGACATTCCCAGGGGAACTGAAGGAGGCAGTGGTGCGCCCGCTCTTAAAGAAAACATCATTAGATGCTTTAGATCTATCAAATTACCGCCCGGTTTCGAATCTTCCGTTCCTGGGTAAGGTGATTGAGAGAGCGGTTGCTGAACAGCTTGGTGGGTTTCTGGATGAAACATCGGCTCTGGATCCATTCCAGTCCGGCTTCCGCGCTGGTAATGGGACCGAGACGGCTCTGGTTGCCCTAACAGATGATCTTCGTAGACAGCTGGATCGAGGCGGGTTGGGGCTGCTGATTCTTCTAGATGTGTCAGCAGCTTTCGACATGGTCAATCACGAACTTCTGGACCACCGCCTTGCCGACGTGGGGATTCAGGGCACAGTCTTTCAATGGCTGCGCTCGTTTCTCTCTGGTCGGGGACAGAGGGTGGCGCTTGGGGGGGAATTGTCATCGCGCCACTCCTTGGTGTGTGGAGTACCTCAGGGTGCGATACTCTCCCCGATGCTTTTCAACATCTTTATGCGCCCCCTCGCACAGCTTGTTCGGAGTTTTGGGCTGGGTTGCCATCAGTATGCCGATGACACCCAACTCTATCTGTTGATGGATGGCCATCCTGACTCGGCCCCAGACACACTGACCAGATGTTTGGAAGCTGTGGCTGGATGGTTACGTGGGAGCCGGTTGAAGCTAAATCCTTCGAAGACAGAGGTCCTGTGGCTGGGATGGGGCGATATGGGATTGGGGGGGCAACTCCCATCTCTTGCGGGGGCGCAATTAGTGCCAGCACCGTCCATTAAGAGTTTGGGTGTAATCTTCGACACCTCCCTTTCCATGGAGGCACAGATTGCAGCTATAACAAAGGCGGCATTTTTCCATCTCCGCCAAGCTAAGCAGTTGGCTCCTTACCTCTCTCGCCCTGACCTAGCCACTGTGATCCACGCGACGGTCACCTCCAGACTGGATTATTGTAACTCACTCTACGTGGGGCTGCCCTTGAGACTGACCCAGAAACTCCAGCGGGTGCAGAATGCTGCAGCGAGACTCCTTATGAGGTATTCGCTGCGAGATCACATTCACCCGGTGCTATACCAGCTGCACTGGCTCCCAGTGGAGTACAGGATCAGGTTTAAGGTGCTGGTTTTAACCTTTAAAGCCCTATACGGCCTAGGACCCTCGTACCTACGGGACCACCTCTCCTGGTATGCCCCACAGAGAAACTTACGGTCTTCAAATAAAAACATCTTGAAGGTCCCAGGCCACAGAGAAGTTAGGCTGGCCTCAACTAGAGCCAGGGCTTTTTCGGCTGTGGCTCCGATCTGGTGGAACACTCTGTCACAAGAGACCAGGGCCCTGCGGGACTTGACATCTTTCCACAGGGCCTGCAAGACAGAGCTGTTCCACCAGGCCTTTGGCCAAGGCACAGCCTGACTCCCTCCCTCAGAAATCTTCACGGAGCTCTGGCCCAATGGCTGCCAGTGGCTTGAATTAATTAATTTTATAATGAATGATTTTAGAGTGTTGTTTATGCTGTACTTTTGTACTGTTTTATTGTTGTTAGCCGCCCTGAACCCGGCATCGGCTGGGGAGGGCGGGATATAAATAAAAATTTTTATTATTATTATTATTATTATTATTATTATTATTATTATTATTATTATTTATTTACCTCCTACAACTGTCATTCGCTTGTAGTATTCACTCTTTCTCTCATTCCTTTCCTGCCCTATCAGTATGGGCTGTGCTCAGCAAATATTTAACAAATTTGTTTTCCTTTTGTACCAGTGACATGTAGTGAATTGTAGTGCAAGGATCCTAAATGTCAGCCTTTTATAAATGAGATATTCTAAATGTACATATTCTGCTTATCTCTACCTCTTTTTTCCATTGTCCATCTACCAAGAATGAGTTAGTCTTTTTCTTTTTCAAGTTACGTATTATTTTTGGCTGTATCTGTAAAATTTGCTGGTTACCTATCTGTCCATAGCAACCTAAAGCCCACTGTGGAAATTTGAAGGGAACTCTGTTAGCACAGAATTCTGTTAGCACATGAGAGTTGGAATATTGTGCTCCTTCTGCCAATCACTTTAAACTCAACTGCTGTTGCTTTGTTTGTTTTTCATCAGACCTACGCCACTTATTCGCTGGATTAAAGAAGGCGGTGAGCTTCCTGCCAACAGAACTTTTTTGGATAATTTTCATAAAACCCTGAAAATAATAGACATTTCTGAAGCTGACTCTGGAAAATATAAATGCATTGCATCAAATCTTTTGGGTTCTGCTCACCATGTTATAACAGTCACTGTCAAAGGTAAAACTTTTCTTAACATAACATGTAAATTTTTTAGTTCAGAGGGGTGGCATCAGATGGGTTTTACTACATGAAAGGTTTGTCTGAACTAGATTTCTACACTGAAACCCATCCACATGTCGAAATGAGAAATATACTATGGTGTATTAACTATACCTTGCTAGGTATGTTTACAGCACTTCATGGTGGCCAATACTGTAATGCCATAGACCTCACACAGTGTGGTAAAGCCCTCCCAGCACACTGAAAATGTCTTGTATATCCTAAAGACATTTTGGAATCCGCTGGATAAATTGAGGCAGATTCTGATCAGTCTCAGGTCTAATCACCCAAAATTCTCCTTCAGCAGAATTTCAAGTCTGCCAAAATCAGTACAATGAGGACAAATGGGTAGTGGAGCAGATGGTACCTGATTCAGTCTGATCTTTGGACAACTTGTTGCCCCAGCATGTGTAGAGGACAATCCTCTCAGAGCCTGATAGATCCAGAATCTTTCTTAAATATTCTGGGGGATTTTTCTCTCAGAGTTCTGCCGAGGCCCTTGTTGTCCTACCTCATTATTATTGTTTTAATATTGCATAATATATTTTAACTGATTTTATTGTATACTGTATGCTGCCTTTGAAAAAAAAGCATTTTGAAAAGCAACTAACACATCTATTTAAGTAAATGAATAACAAAATGACTTGGATGCAGATATTCATGGTTGGGAGGGGATTAGCAGAAGATTCATCTGCCATAGCCTACCCCTTTCAGAGAGGGTACCTCAATCCTCAGAAGGGGCTTTCTGGAGGTGGCAGAGAAAATTACCTTCTGCCAACCCATCCCCATTTCACCAGCACTTCCCTGAATACAATCAAATACTGTACTTTGTTAATATATAATGTGGAATAAAGATATTATATGCAATATGCAGCCCAATAGACTTGTTACAAGAAGTCTGCAAGTGAAGATTTTACTGATTAGCTGACTTCAATGTGACATTCAGACCTCCTTCCTGATCTTAATGTATTTGCTTCATCTACCCTTTCCTCATGTTGCTGTCCCTAAATTCCATCAGCTACCTTTGCTCTGGGCTCCTTGACTCTTGGCTTTTCTACTCCTTCTGATTTCTTTTTGGGCTACAGTACTCTTAACAAAATACTCCAAAAACTTTTGTTTGTAGGTTCTCTGCAAGTTTTAATTATCCCATCCAAATAGACAATGTTCCCCTCTCTCTCAGGATGTGCACTGCAAACATTCTATCAACTTTGTTCCCTAGACAGCCAGAATTTTTCCACCATAACTATTTGAGTCAATCTGTGTAATATTGTATGCCACCACACACACACACACACACACACACACACACACAATAAAAGATATACAGATGGTTGTTTTGTTCTCTTTAAATTCAGCTGCACCTTACTGGATAAGAGAGCCCACAAACCTTGTATTGTCTCCTGGAGAAAGTGGTTCCTTGATTTGCAGAGCTAATGGCAAACCCAAACCCAGTATAAGCTGGTTATCGAATGGAGTTCCTATTGCAAGTAAGATCTGTTTTTACTCTCTTCAGAACAATGTGATGCAAAGTTTTTAACTGGTGTCTCTGTTCCAGGAGAGGTGAAAGCCCCAAAGCTTTGCAGGATTCGGCTTCCATTTAGGGGAAAGGAAGGAGAGAGGGAAATAAACAAGGAATAAAGACTTGGACTTTGTTTATATGGGTTGTATGCATGGACTCTGCTTTTATAGACAGTTGTGTATTATATGGGGATACAAATTTTGCTTGTTTGTTTGTTTGGAGATTATATGGTTAACTCTATAACTCTAGCGTTAACTAGCTCAAAAGAGAAGGTGGGAGAGTTATCTGAGTATGTGAGAGAAGGCTTGTCTGAAATAAAAAAACAAACCAAAATTTCCTGTCACCTGCAATCTGCTGGGCAGAGCCCATGTTGTGGAGGGGGCAGGTAGCCAGAGGCTATTCCTTGGAGGACTGCCTTTGGGGCAAGCACTTCAAAATGTGACTCTGGAGACATCAAATTAGCAAGGGGGACATACTGGAATTCTATGGAGTACAATAGAAGAATGTAAGTTTGTAACCTTAGGGAATGTATTTAGAGACTGCAAAGGAGGATTGCATTTAGCCATTTGTTTGTTCTTTTGCTTGACTGGGAATATGTTGTCTTTCAGTAACTTTCTCATGCAATGCCTTTTCCTAGAAGAACTCCTTATTTTTGTCTTGGTAAACTTTAGATTTCATTTCATAAACCTGTTGCAGCCTAGTTTTTAACACTCCCACGACAAGGAGCAATAAACTACCCTACCTTTGCAGAAAAAACCCCAGGGAAGTTTTTAGGCTGATTGATAACTGGCTGCCTTGTAGAAAGAATTCCTCATTATCAGGTGGCAGCAAGTTCTAAAGTTGAGAATGGTTGGCCAGGCAGAGGGGTGCTTTCAGTTGCGGCTGAATTTCCCTTCCCCAAGTGGCACAGGTTCCTTCGCTCTACTGAAGTAGGTTGCCATTAATATCCCTTCTGAAGATACCATTCCTTTCCCTTTCAAGTTTCTAAGCAACAACATCATTCAGGAACTCTGGATGAGGTGGCTTTAACTTGTGCCAGGCAAGGAGACAGCCAAAGTCCTCAAGTGAAACAGTTCATTATAGAAAGTGGACAAGAAATAGACTGGCCAGGTGGCGGGAGGAAGTACTTAACAATATCTCTCCTACCCAACGATTAAAGGTCCATGCAGAAGCCCTGTTCTGCACTCTTTCTCACATAGCCAACCTAACAACCTGCAGAACAGGTAGAGCCCCTACAAGAGGATTTGTAATCTTATATTTCTATATAGAAATGCTGAGTCATATTTTGGCCTTGCCAGGAGTTCTGGAAAGAGGTATGGTGTGCTGGAACAATAATTTGTTAAAATACCATTTAGATGAAGCACATGAGTTTTATTATTTGTATTCTGTGGCAGGAATAATGTTCGTTATCTTCCCATGAGGGCAAGGTTCTTTGAAGTGAAGTGCATAGGGATCAGCTACCTTTGATTTTACACGCATTAAAGTATTTTTTGTGACTTTTGTGGCTTTTTTTCTTCAATGGAGGAAGATGTAGACCAAAGGAATAATTTCAAATAAAATATCAAGATTTGAATTTCAAAGCTGTTTACTCCCTGTAGGCCTTGCTAACAATGATCTGTTTTTATTTTCTAGTTTTAAAAAATGCAGACTAGAAATGCTCAGGACTTTACTTTATTTAGATTATGGGGTTAACATCCCCCCCCTTTTTTTGGACAACATAATACATTTGTGAATTGAATGACCTTGTACTAACATCTACAGTTTTGTGGCTCCTGTGGAAATTAGACATACAGAACAATGCTAAATTATATGATGGGTGGGAGTGAGGTTGCTGATCATCTGCCTGTTCCAACATCCTGCCAGTTTGTGCCAATCAGGACCAGAACTAGGGAATTAGCTCCAAGCTGATGTTCTTGAGGGTCTCGATCCTGTGGCTTCCTGAAATAATGCAGGGGCTTTGAACCTGGTGCATCCAAGGCCCCTCTGCCCTGATCCTCTCACATCCTATTTCGAGGCCTAGCATTAGCAGTTGCTGGTGAAAACAATGCTGATCTGTGCCCACAGATCTTTCAATGACGGATATCCACCCCCCATAAAGTTCCTGGGCATCAGCAGAGGGCTATCTCCTTCGTTTCTTATCCTCATTTCTCCAGGAGATCTGGCGGCTTGCATTGCATTCTTAGCAATCATGTTGTTTCATTATAGTTGATTTGTAATTTAAAAATGCTTTTCTTTGGGGGGGGGCGTTGTTCATTTGGATGTTTGAGTAAAATTATATGAATTTTTATCACATTCTTGTATACTTTGCCTCTTAAATATTCCAGCGGAGGGGCTATATTGGTAGCATTAATGTATCATTTAACCTCAGTTTTTCACTGTGGAAGGAAGGAAAATAAGTAATTCCAGATAGATCTACAGTCAACTTTGGATATTATTGTTTGTTGCATTTGCATTTTACATACTCTCTCCTTTTCTTCAGGTCCTTTTTGCTATAACTTATCCTTTGTTCTTTTGGTAGAAGATGTGCCTCTACTTGAGTTTCCATTATGTTTTACTGTATATTACTGTATCTCGCAAGAATTTTCAATCCTATCTCTGAACCTCTCATTACTTTTTGTTAATAACAACTAAATAAACAGGAATATTTTGGCATCTCTGAACATTTTTTAATATCTCCTTCCTATTTTTGCTAGTTGCTCCTGAAGATCCTAGCAGAAATGTTGACGGTGATACCATTATTTTCACTGATGTACAAGAAAGGTCAAGTGCTGTTTATCAATGTAACGCCTCTAATGAATATGGATATTTATTGGCAAATGCATTTGTGAATGTTTTAGGTAAGACCACATTTTCTTTTTGGGGGAAATCCCCTAGTAATAATGCTGTGCAGTTGTGTGATTTCCCATTTGTGCAATCCTATACGTGTTTAGTCAGAAGTAATATTTTAGCATTCATTAAAGCATACATAAATTAGTATATTAAAAATCAGTTAAAATCAAACTTCCATCTTCTACTAGATTGAACTCGACACCTAACACAAGCCCAAATAAGAATGTCTTACAGCACAATTCTATGTATGTTTACTCAAGAGATATGTCTCGGTGTGTTCAGTGGCTACAGTAAGGATAGACTCGTACCAGAAAGTAGATAGGGAAACATTTTTCACCCCCTCTCATAACACTAGAATTCGGGCTCAACCAATGAAGCTGAATGTTGGAAGATTTGGGACAAAATGAAATACTTATTCACACAGTGCACAGTTAAACTACAGTATTTCATCCCAGTATCTCTAGTGAGGGACACCAAATGATTTAAAAGAGGATTAGATAAATTACTGGAGGATTGGGTTATCATTGGCTGCTAGTCATGATGGCCAACCGCTGTTGGAGACAGTATACCTCTGAATAACAGGTGCAGGTTGCATAGAAATATATCCACGGGAGAATCAGTACAATACATACTTCACTTTTTTTGTCATACAAATTTTCAAAACTTGGAGATAATTATATGTTTCATAAAAGCTGCAAATGTCTGCTCTAAGAATGCTATTCATCTCAATTAAGCTAATGAGAGAATGAATTAATAAGGTTGTGTCAGAAACTCTCCAAATCACATTCATTTAGTACACATTTAGTACACACATACATTTGGTACACTGGAACCTCGTGTTACGTACCGTCCCACTTTCAAATGCTGTGGGTTACGAGCTCCACTAACCCGGAAGTAGATGCTCCCAGTTGAGACCTTTGCCCCAGGATGTGAGAAGTCACATGCCGGCAGCATGGCAGCAGCGGAAGGTGCCATTAGTGAAAGTGCGCCTCCTGTTACGAGCAGTTTCGGGTTGAGAACGGACCTCCGGAACAAATTAAATTTGTAACTGGAGGTACCACTGTATACATAGTTTTTGTTCTCGGTCCTCTTTTTTGTTTGAAAAGCAAACACAAAATTGTTCACCTTAGGTTTTATATTTTTTCTAACAAGCAGTTACAAATAAAAAGAAAAGGTGTCGTAGGAGAGAAACTATTTTTCGCTCTATAAGACACACCCGACCATAAGACGCACCTAGTTTTTAGAGGAGGAAAGCAAGAAAAAAATATTCTGAATCAAATGTTGTAAGTGGGAAAGCGGAGGCTGCCGGCAGAGCAGTGTGGCTCCCCCACCACCACCAAAGAACAGCTCAGGAGCGTGGGGCATCGGCGCACAGCCTGCCTGCTGCTCCCAAACCTTCCTGGGGCTGCAGGGGGAAGTGGAGGCTGCTGGCAGAGCAGCGCAGCTCCGCCCCTCCCAACAAAGAGCAGCTCAGGAGCGTGCCGTACTCTGGCAATTTGGCTCCAGGGGCCACACATTCGCTCCATAAGATGCACAGACCTCTCCCCTTACTTTTTAAGAGGAAAAAAGTGTGTCTTATGGAGCAAAAAATACGGTAAATATGAAATAACATCCGATTTACAAAAAAGTTTAAAATGGAGCTTGCAGAATGCACAAAAAAGTATGCATTTCCTACAAAGAGATGCAAAACTTTTGATTCCTGAGCATGCTAAAGCTATCAAATATTAGAAGTGCTAGGGAAGGCAGCAGTATTTTTATCACAGGTATTTCCTTTCTACAGTGTAATAAATAGCAGGTCTAGAATGTTAATCAGGATGTGGATTTATTAGCTGAAGTCTTGCAACTTCTTTGGTTCAAAACTGCTACATAATAAGAGAGGGAAGAAATTGAGGGAAATGCTTTTATTGTTCTTTATGTGGTATTTTTATTTAAAATGCTTGTCTCCTGTTTTTCTAAACAAATGCATCCAAAGTAATTCACAACAGTTTCAATAATGCCTTTCTTTTAGCTGAGCCACCGAGAATACTCACTCCTCATAATGAACTCTATCAAGTCATTGCAAACAAACCTGCCCTTCTAGACTGTGCTTTTTTTGGATCACCTGTGCCTGAAATTGAATGGTAAGTTAATTATGATGTAAAAAGCTTCAAAGATGTCCCGTTCCATTCACAACAGTTTTTTAAGCAAATAATTTTGGAAATTTGTAAAATAGAAAACTGTTTTTTCACATTTTCATTTGCAAATCATTTTCTTACCTACGGAAGCAACATTAGTACATTTTCTTTTTTCCAATACAGTGGTGCCCCGCAAGACGAATGCCTCGCAAGACGAAAAACTCGCTAGACGAAAGGGTTTTTCGGTTTTGCGTTGCTTCGCTAGACGAATTTCCCTAGGGGCTTGCTTCGCAAGACGAAAACGTCTTGCGCTTTTTTCTTAAAGCCGCTTGAAGAGGCGCAGCTGCGACAGACCGTGCTTCGCAAGAGCGCGAGGGCCCGGGCGGTCACGCCCAGGTGAGGCTCCGACCTGCCACGCCATGCCGATGCCACGAGCGAGCGAGCGAACCCAGGCCGCCGATGCGGGACGCTGCCGGGCGCGACGGGGCGCCGGCCGGGGTACGCGCGGCGGACCCACACCCGGCCCTAACCTGCGCGGGCGGGAAGGGCGGGCGTCGGGCCGGTGATCGAGCAGGGCGCTGCGGCGGCGCCTCACCGGGCGGTCGGAGCGAGGCGGCGCGTGCCGCCCGCCGCCGCCCCCGAGCGGCGCGGCCCGTTGGCGGTCGGGGACAGTGGCCACTGCCCTCCCTCTCTCCGCGGAGGGCAGGGCGCGGGCGACCCCTCCGGCCGGCGGCGGTGTCCGCCCGTTGATGCACTGGGAGCCCCTCCGGGCGCGCGCGCAGGTGGCCGGCCGGGGGCCGCCTGGCAGGCAGCAGCGGGCGTCTGGGCTGGCGAGCGGGAAGAGGGATGCGCCGTTGCTTGCATCGCCGCCGGGTCTTTCTCCTCTGGCGTCCCGTCACTGGGCAGACGGGCGCCGGGCAGGGGGGAAGGCTTCGGCTGCTGCGCGGCGCCGCCACCACCCTCTCTCCCGTCTCGGCCAGGTGAGGCGCTCTGCTCGCTGCCCCTGCCGCTGGCGGCCCCCTCGGACCTCTCCGGGCATGGGCCTTTCCGCCGTACGAGGCCCCCTCGGGCGTGCCGGCCGACTGGAGGGAAACTCCGGAGGTCCGTAGGGGGCAGGGCGGCGGAAGTGCGGGGGTCTCCCTCGACGCGTCCCTTCCACTGCATGGGGCGCGCGGCGGCCGGCCAAGGCTGGGGACGGCCGCGCGTCGTCTCCCCGTGGTCAGGGGGTCGTGCAGTCCATGTTTCCCTCCGCCCAGGGTCCGGGTACCTGGCGCCCTCCGGGGCGGCGGTTCAAAGACTCGAGCGGCCTTGTCACGCAGGGGACGAGGCCGGGGAAGTGGGGGCTCCACCTTATCCCCCTGTGCCCCGCGGTCGCGAGGCTCCCCGCCGGCGGGGCCTCGGGCCGGGCCGAGCACCCGGACGGTGAAACCCCCCCCCAAAAAAGAACAAAACACACACACACACACACAAAAAAGGCGCAGCTGCGACGGACCGTGCTTCGCAAGACGAAAAACATCGCAAGACGAAAAGACTCGCGGAACGAATTAATTTCGTCTTGCGAGGCACCACTGTATAATGCATCCTTTCTTTCGCTAGTCAGGACAAAATTAAATGATCTGTTAAAAGCATGATTGTATTTAACAGGGTATTTAAAAATGTATTCTTCCTTTTAAATACCCATTTCAGAATGGGGATCAGGTTTAGAACCCTTGTCATCCCCCCGCAATATTCCATTTGCCCCCCCCCCAAGTGCTAGTCCATATGGGATTATTATTATTTTTGGAACTCTGGCATACAGAAAAGAATACTGAAGGCCATTTAGTCCAACTGCCTGCAATGCAGGAATCTTTTGCTCAATGTGGGGCTGAAACCCACAACCCTAAGATCAAGAGCCTTTTTCTCTATCAGCTGAGCTATCTAACTTCACTCTGCAGACATGGGCTTGTTTCTAATTGGTGGGAGCAGTTTTCCAAAAGTAAAAACTAGGCTATGTCAAATTGATCACACATTGTCTACTTTGGCCTTTAGAATCTCCTCGTTGAATATTAGTATATTCTAACCCTAGGAATTTACAAGCCATTAACTTACTGGTACAGCTGTGTTGGTCTGAGCTATAAAGATGTATTTAATTAAAGGAACTCATTTTCACCCAATGATGTTTGAATAAATGCATAACATGATTGTGTTTTCAACACTTAGGTTTAAAGGAGTGAAAGGTAGCATTCTCCAAGGAAATCAGTATGTTTTCCATAAAAATGGAACCTTGGAAATTCCTTTAGCCCAGAAGGATAGTGCTGGCACGTATACCTGTGTTGCAAGAAATAAACTAGGGAAGGTACAAAACGAAGTTCAATTAGAAATCAAGGGTAAGAAATCATGCCTCATACCACTCTTCTAATCACAATTCCCTAAAGAATTTCCAGCTGTTAAATATCTTAATAGTAATTTTATGTTTCAGAGCCAACAATGATTATTAAGCAGCCTGAATACAAAGTTGTACAAAGGACTGGGCAGGTTTCCTTTGAATGTATAATTAAACATGATGCAACCTTAGTACCAACAGTTACGTGGTTGAAGGATGGCGCTGAATTGCCAAATGACGAAAGGTATGTACATCATTTTCTCTTTCACCATTTCTTTTCGAGGCATTAAAACCCAGTTATTTATGCATTTCATAGAAGAAGTACAATTTTCCTTACATGATATTTCTAATGGGACAACATACTTTAATGCGCCCTATGGGACTTAAGGGGATTTGGTCATTCTAGCATTACTTGGTTAGTATATTTGCAAGGTAGTGCACAAAGTGCACACATTTTGTGGAGGTGTTTCCCATAGGCTTTATTTCAGTCCCGTGTGACTTACAAGCCACCAGTCATGTATTGTGGTTTTCCTGTTGCTCAAGGAAGGTGGCAAAAACAGAAAGTTTGTTGGATAGCAATATTGTGGATCACAAATTTCGCAGGGTGTCATATTTTGGCTGACACAGAAAAATAAGACATAATGAGAAGAGATAAAAGGGGTAGACTATGTAAGAAAATGCGGTTGCTGCCTTCCCTGTCATAGGAATGCATGCAAACAGGTGTTTGACAGCTTTGTAGTCTGCTACATGCATACAGAGGCAGTTATATGATCTGCAATCTTCATGTCCTTATTCAGACAAGACTCAAATTTTGGTTTGGTTTTTGGCAGAATTTAGGCCACAACTTTATTGATTACAGCAAGTGAGTGGTTGCATAGGCTCTGGTTCAACTAGCTCCCCACACCGTTGCAGGTAGCGCTGACCCAGGGCACCAGCATAGGTCAGCCTAGGGTGAACATCTGGATAAGTGGAAAGCCGGGAACAGGCTATCTCCGCTACCCAAATGCCCCCCTGGACTCAGGCACGGGCACAACCCCCTCTAAGGGGTTGACCAAACTATCAAGTCCCTGGATTCCTTTAATGGAATACCCTTCACATAGGGATGGTGAGAGCATTCTCCCATCCCTATCACCTGAACCAGAGCCTGTCCGCAACCTTACAAGTTGTGATGATTTGCTACATGGCAGGCGAAACCCAAATGGCACCAGCCAATCAGCCAACTGGGGAAAATTCCTGCTGTGCCCCTGTCCCAATGACAGATGACACATGATGGCATAGCAAGGTCAAGCACACAGCCCTAAATATAGGGAGAGTTGGGCGGGTGTTCCAATGCACGCACTGAAAGAAGAAGCTCTAGGTCACGTGCATAGGTATATATAGGTCCCTTGATCCATTTAGCTTGCGTCCCATTGGCCTGATTAAACCCAGCATCAAGGGACCTACCAACTGAGTGTTGTGGCTATTCAATCAAACTCACCCACAACACAGGGTTTGGTTGCCAGGTCCCACCGCAGCACGTGCCCTCTTTAAGGAAGGACCCGATTTATTACAGCTGTTTGAAAAGGTATATAAATCAGATTGCAGAATGGGACTCCTACCACAATTGTAACTGCATATTTGAGTTCCAATTCAAATTCCCAAGTTCCGACCAAGATCCCCTGTTCACTTTGTGGAACATGGAATTGTTTGGACCTACCCTTTTGCATTCATGGAGCCTTCCTCTTCACTGAAAAAGGTGGTGCCATTGTTAACAGGCAGCTTTGCGTATATAGATATCAGAACTTCTATGCCCTCTTCCACTCGCTCCACTAGGTGTATGCAGATTCTGGAGAGAGCCGAACCATGAATCCAGTTTAAGACAATGCAACACACTATGTAAGCCAAATTGTGACTTAGCTCAATGCAGCTGCAAAATGTTTCGGAAGGAGCAAAGTGTCTGTGATCTCCTGTCCTGAAGGAAAGGAGATTGATTTGGCCTAACATTATGTGGCACTAAGGACTCTAAATAGACATGCATTAGAGGCTGTTCTGTAAATTTTAGAAGCTACTGAATCATAGCTAATTATTTTAAATTTAGCATAGATGGATTAGGTAATACATTTTTCAACCACAGTAATTATATACTAATTATATTTAAGAAGTACCATACTCTTGTTCCTGCTTCTACTACACTATATTTTTTTGAAGATGCAGGCAATATTTAGTGGGTTGATATGTGACCTAAATGTGGTTTATTTACTGCATGAAGGATGCTTTCTCAATATCAGATAATATCAAAGTATTTTTCAGTACTGATATTAAGATTTAACTGTATTTTGTTGCAATATATCTTATAGTCCTATGCACCAATGGAGTGACTAAATGTATTGTAATTGCAGGTTTTTTGTCGGTAAACACAACTTGACCATTATGAATGTCACTGATAAAGATGGTGGAACATATACTTGCATAGCTAATACTACTCTGGACAGTGTTTCTGCAAGTGCTGTGCTCACTGTTGTTGGTAAGATTTATTTTAACTTATGATCACGTCTATGATAAATCTATTATCTACTATTGAGTTTCAGCTAATGGTAGGGTTGCCATATGTCTGAATTTTCCCGGACACATCCGGAAATCAGGCTGGAAAGCGTCGTCCAGGCGGATTTTCATCAAATCGGCAAAATGTCCGGATATACCCGGATGTATGGCAAGGGGGATTAATAATTTAAAAGAAATCATTTTAAAATTTAAAAAGGCAAAAAACTTTGATTTTCACTTTGGGGAATATGGCAAGCCTAGTTTATGGGATACTGCAGATTGTTCTGGAAAATGAAGACAATAAGTTAATTTACTTCATTTCTCCACAAATTTAGTTGGATTTCATATATATGTGTGTGTGTTACATTCTTGATAACTTTTAGCCTTGTCCTATAGGACTCTATCCAGAGAAGCATGAGCATAAATTTATGTTGCCACATATACTCCTGAAAAGCCATGCCGGAAGGTCATGGAACCTTGAGTATGGTGTGGGATGGAATGCAGGAGCTTCAGTGAGAGGAGGAAACGAATGGAAATCAGACAGACTCAGTTTATGTGGAGAGAAACTCTGCATGCACAAGGCAATCATCCTCAGTTTCCATAACTCTCTACTGGAGCTCCTTGCAACCCATAATAAGTTGCTCTTGAGGGTCTTCATGCCACAAGTGGGCACAGTGGGGGAAAGGGGTAGGAAAGCCTTCTAATGTAAGTCTCCTTATGCTCAGACATACCTGGATCCAACCTATTTTATTTATAGATTAACTTTATTTTTAATGCCTTTTATTGTTTATACAGGTAATAAGCATGCACACTTTATAGATGCTTTGGCAGCACTGCACACATATTTGAGAAGGGAAGAAGGGCCCAAAATTTAGTACCCACATGATCGAAAAGGTTTTTTTAAAACTGGCTATATCAGCCACAGAGACATGATCCAGCACAGATAAATACACAGCTCTGAATGTTCAGTGTGTGGGTTTTCTCTGGAAGCTCTGTTTTCATACATGGATCCTCTGTGCCTGATTCTGCTATGGATTGCCCTAGCAATATTAGGCTTTTGTCTATAACCTCATTCACATCCCAGCTTTTTCTGTTTGTTGAATTAGAAAAAAATCAATGTCTGCCTATGCCTGTTAAAAGGGGGAAAAAACTTTCCTTAATCCATCTCAGGGACTGGGGTTGAGGCTGTAGAAACCAATTTTGCCTCCATTGTATGTTGGATTGAAATAAACGACAGACGAATGACAAGTGTCATATGGGAGGCATCTTCCGAACATGTCTCGGGGAGTCCCTTTTATTGAATATTACATTCCGTAGATGTGGTCAACCATGCATTAAGAACAGGTCAGGGTACGATGTTTCATGAACTCAATGTGAACTAAACATTCTAGGGTGGGTGAGGAAGGAATGCTTCAGCTTAGAGCGGTTTGCCAGAGTCATGTGCAGGAGCAAAACTTCCCATCAATTGTATATTTACTTTCCTGACAGCTTATATTATTTTAGATAGCTATCAAGGATCAGCAAGTTGCACAGAAACACGTATTCCTATCTGTGTACCTGGATGTGGGCTAATTTGCCTGTTGCATGGGAAAATAAAACTGATACAAGCAGTAGGGTGATACACACAGATCCACCTGCTAAGCAGTCTTGTTCTGCAAAGCTACAAGCAAAGCAGGGAAGGTGTACTGTGTACAAACAAACACACACACACGTGTGCTACTGTTATGGTTGTGATTTCCTGGATTGTGAAATGAACTAGGAAGGAAACAAGAAAGTTACAATGAGCTAGTAAAGAAGTTACCTTATGGTTCAATATAAGTTAAGCAAGACCTTTTTGTTAGTCATTGGCTTATTCATGAATAACCCTACAGTATCCAGGCTTTGTTTTAGTTTATCACCTGTTTGCAAGAAGTTGCTTATGTCTCAGAACAATGGATGTCATCAATTTTACTTGCTACAGTTTTCAGCTTGACCCCTAATCAGTGCATGATTAGAAATTAATACTTATCCATATAGAAGTAATAATGTGTTATAATATTCAGCCATTTTAATAGTAACTTACTTGTACAGTTCAGTTTCTTTTCCGGCTACTAACACTGACTATATACTTTATATTAATATCCTTTTTCAGCTCCTCCAACAGCCCCACCTGTTGTTTACGGTAAACTAATAAAAAAAAAGTCTTGTTTGTGTCATGCACCAAATGTTCCTAACCTTTCTGCCTATTTCAAGCTGAGATTTTCTCTCTCCCCCCCCCCCCCCGTTTCATTACATTTTACAAACTTACTTTGGATCTGATGATAATTTAGTATTGTGTTACCATTCTTTTGAGCTAAATGCTTGAACTGTTTCATTATTATGATTTAATACAGCCTGTGATCAAGACCAATATTTCTAATAACTGAGTAAACATTTTATCCAAAATTGTGTTCAACATACCTCTTTAAGTACACATATTTTCATCATTAAAATTTGCCTTAATACTTCTCCATCCCCACAAATCATTTACATTTTCTCCACCAGATAATGTTTAATATTCCTTTTGACCTTTTCTATGGGCTTTTGGATATGTTTGGCTTATTATTATATGAAGAACAGCAAAATGGATACAAGTCTGAAGTTAAGTCAACAGCTAAGTGCAAGGCCTTAGACTGATTAAAATTAAACATGGAGCTGTGCCGGGAATTAACTACAGTGGTACCTTGGGTTACATACGCTTCAGGTTACAGACTCCACTAACCCAGAAATAGTACCTCGGGTTAAGAACTTTGCTGCAGGATGAGAACAGAAATCGTGCAGCGGCAGCAGGAGGCCCCATTAGCTAAAGTGGTGCTTCAGGTTAAGAACAGTTTCAAGTTAAGAACAGACCTCCGGAATGAATTAAATACGTAACCAGAGGTACCACTGTTCTTGTTTTCTTCCTTGGCCAGGGCTAGCACAAGTCTTGGGTAGACTCTGCCCTCATCTTTTCTTTACTCCCAAAACTTTAAAGATGTTTTGCTGCTGAATCTTCAATGAGTTTCACAGGTCCACCTTTCCTGAACTTGGCAGAGTTTCAGCAGTTACGTCTAAATGTGGTCTGAATGTTCTCTTCCAAGACCTTTCAGCTCAAAGTTTAGGGAACGATTTTCACCTATTTTCACCACCACAAAGTTTTGATAGTGGCGCTCCTCAGTCCCACGGAGGTGGTGCTCCATCTGGGGGCAGAGCATATTTTAATTCTCAGAAATCCCCTGGGAATAACCTGCTAGGGGACACATATTGTTTGGAAGGAAATGTCTTGACCTTAAAATCTCACCCAACGACCAGCAAGATCCTTGCCATGTAGGGGGAGAAAGACTCTGCCTGTTTTCATTTCCCTTCCAGATGTGAGATAAGACAAGTAAGAAAAATCCTTCAGCAAAGCTGCAAGAATGATTCAAAGTCCCATTTCCACAAATCACCAGAAACACCACATATGCAAACTTAAAAAAACAACACCTAAGTTTAATATATTTATGTTTTGCCCTTCCACCCAAAGGATCCTCAGGAGGGCTAATAATTCAAGGTCAAAACTGGCAATGGTATGTGGTCTTTAGGGGGTTTAAAACCTTTGCCCCTGCTATTTTCCCAATTCAAACCACTGCTGTCTCAGCCATCAGTTTTTGCACAAAGGAGAGAACTCTCTATTTAATTTGGGGGTGGGTAGGGTTGCTCGGTCCCAGCACCTGCCAACCTAGCAGTTCGAAAGCACCCCCGGGTGCAAGTAGATAAATAGGGACCGCTTACTAGCGGGAAGGTAAACGGCGTTTCCGTGTGCGGCTCTGGCTCGCCAGAGCAGCGATGTCACGCTGGCCACGTGACCCGGAAGTGTCTCCAGACAGCGCTGGCCCCTGGCCTCTTGAGTGAGATGGGCGCACAACCCCAGAGTCTGGCAAGACTGGCCTGTATGGGCAGGGGTACCTTTACCTTACCTTAGGGATTGCATATGGACCACAGAAGTAGCAAAGGGTTAGTACTCCCCTACCATCCAAGGTGATTCAAAATGAACCTTTGTTGTTGTTGTTTAGTCGTTTAGTCGTGTCCGACTCTTCGTGACCCCATGGACCAGAGCACGCCAGGTACCTCTGTCCTCCACTACCTCCCGCAGTTTGGTCAAACTCATGCTGGTAACCTTGAAAACACTATCCAAACATCTCATCCTCTGTCGCCCCCTTCTCCTTGTGCCCTCCATCTTTCCCAGTATCAGTGTCTTCTCCAGGGAGTCTTCTCTTCTCATGAGGTGGCCAAAATATTGGCGCCTCAGCTTCAGGATCTGTCCTTCCAGTGAGCACTCAGGGCTGATTTCCTTAAGAATGGATGTGTTTGATCTTCTTGCAGTCCATGGGACTCTCAAGAGTCTTCTCCAGCACCATAATTCAAAAGCATCAATTCTTCGGCGATCAGCCTTCTTTATGGTCCAGCTCTCACTTCCATACATCACTACTGGGAAAACCATGGCTTTAACTATACGGACATTTGTTGGCAAGGTGACGTCTCTACTTCTCAAGATGCTGTCTAGGCCTGTCATTGCCCTTCTCCCAAGAAGCAGGCGTCTTTTAATTTCGTGGCTGCTGTCACCATCTGCAGTGATCATGGAGCCCAAGAAAGTAAAATCTCTCACTGCCTCCATTTCTTCCCCTTCTATTTGCCAGGAGGTGATGGGACCAGTGGCCATGATCTTCGTTTTTTTGATGTTGAGCTTCAGACCATATTTTGCGCTCTCCTCTTTCACCCTCATTAAAAGGTTCTTTAATTCCTCCTCACTTTCTGCCATCAAGGTTGTGTCATCTGCATATCTGATGAGCCTTACATGGTGACAATTTGTGTAAAAACAGCAGCAGAAGCAACAACAATAATATCAGCTCCATATCTGTGCCTTTATCTTCTAGTTTGGTCCTCAAATAATTAAAAATATATAAAATAGTGGTACATCAAAACAGAGTTAGTTCTTCAAACCATATAAATCTAGCACCTAAAGCTTAAAATGCACCCAGACCCCTAAAATCATCTTAAAAGTTCAGGAAAATAAAAATGTCAGGAGAACAAATCAGCATCAGCTGAACCTCTCTGGAGAGCAAGTTATTCACGTAGAGACCGCTGAAGCCACATTTCAAATAATCTACATATCATAATTCATTATATTATCATCATGGCTTCCTCCAAGGATTGGTGACAATTGTGGTTTTGGATGAATTAGAAATGCTGTTCTAAGATCCCTACTCTCCTTCCCCACCCACCCCATACCAATTTTGAGGGGAAGTTGTGATACCATCACAGTTAAGCCCATTCGAAATGTATATTATCGAGAGTGAATAACTGCAGATGAAAAAAAGAAAGAAGCAGCGGTGATGATAAACTATGGGCATGGTCAATAGCTGAGTTGTTGTTGCATACTAAGACAGGAAGGGGGAGGAAGAGGTTGGTGCAGTGCAAACGTGCTGGCAGGTACATTGGATTTCACCATGTCAACCACACCCCTCTCTGTCCCAGTATACAGGAGCAACTCAGTTGAAGGATGGTCAGGTAAGTGGCATAGCCCCACTCTGCCATCTTCTACTTTTAAATGGCTTTGAATTGGCTTTGCCAGGTGAAATTATTGTTATTATTACTACTATTATTATTAGAACCTTCCTAGAAAAAGAACATCAGAGTGCTTCTGATCACTGTAATTCTGAAACAGTTTTTTTGTTTGTTAATATGTATGCTTTTTATTTTCCTTTTTGTGTATGAAGAGACTTGCTTTCATATACAGTAGTTTTCTACTCATCATCATTAATCATAAACTGAAACTGCTGGCGAACCATACTACTTCTCAACTTTCCAGTTACCATTATTTCTTAAAAGGCAATCTGGCACTGGAGTTCTTGTAACAATTCTTGCTTTTTCTTCTTTTTGCATTGTTTCCCAGCAAAATCGGTTATTCATTTTCATTGCAGTTGCATGCTAGTGACCACTAAATCATTTGTACATGTTGAATGCAGTTATGATTAGATTTTGTTTTCCTGGATAGCAACTAATTTGTGTTTATCTTCCTTTGCGCTTATTTGGCTTTCAGATCGTCCTGATCCACCTTTTGATTTGGAATTGACAGATCATCAAGAGAGAACTGTTCAGCTCACGTGGATACCGGGCAATGACAATAATAGCCCTATTACGAGTATGGTTTGCTATCTATTTGACTAAATTAAATTAAAAGGGGAACAATGTGTTACATTTAAAAGGGAGTGTGTTTTATTCCCAGATTCTAAGTAATTATATTTTTCATTTGCAATTTTCTTATTAGCTGTACACTTTTGTACCATTATTGGACACTAAATAAAATAAAAAGGCACAATTCTTTAAGGCAGGGGTGGGAACCTTTCTTTTCATTAAGAGCTGGAGATCACGAGGCACGGCCTTTTCTGTGACTTCTCTTGTGTGTATGTGCTTGCTCTCTTTCAACCATCCACATTTTTTTCTCAGCCACCCACCCCTCTGTTTGCTTTGCCAGCACAGATATCAAGTTCTTCTCTTTCCTGACAACAGAATGCCTTGAAATGTGGCCATAGTAATGGCTCATCTCAGAGGAACTGGAAGTCAAATGCTGCTTCGCTCGTTGTCTTCTTCTCATCTCCTTTGTCTCTCTGTGGTCTGGCTTTTCTGTTCCTCTTCCCTTTAACCAGCACCAGCCCTGATGGTGTGCAGCTGCTGCTGCCATAAACAAATGCTACAAGCTGGGTTAGAGAAGTCTATTTCTAGGACAATCTGCCAACTTTTAAGGCTATAGCATTCCTGTTTTCAAGCACATGAAAACCTCTTTTTATACAATTATCATATTTTTAAAAATATATTTATTTCTAAGAAAAAATGTTTACATTCCATCCTAACCATTTTTCAGTATACAGAGATAATAGATAGTGAAACCTATAATAATAATAATCATGTTGATATCATGCCATTCCTACACTAAAAGAGGACAATTTCTTATAAAATTATATTGACATAGATATTGTCCTCAGCTCATTATAATCTGAAACATTTCCTTTTTGCTTGTTGCATGACAGAAAGTTCTCTGGTTTCTGAAGCAATCCTCTTTTATTTTATATGCAGAGTTTGTCATTGAATATGAAGATGCCATGCGTGAACCAGGGATATGGAACTACCTGACAGAAATCTCTGGGATCCTGACAACTGTACATTTAAAGCTGTCACCATATGTTAACTATTCATTTCGTGTAATAGCTGTCAATGACATTGGAAATAGCCAACCAAGTGAAGCCTCTGAACAATACTTTACAAAAGCTGCAAGTAAATAAACGCTATCACTTACAATTATCAGCTTAGACCATTACTGAATTATTTGGGATGGGTAAAGAGTTTACTCAAATATAAATATTTAACTTCTAGAGCCGGATGACAATCCTACTGGGGTTCAAGGGATTGGATCAGAACCTGATAATTTGGTGATCATGTGGGAGGTAAGGATATATACATTTTTTAAGAGTTTGAACCCTTTCAGAATTTGATCCCAAAGAAGGTGTCCTCTTTGGGCTCCAGGGAGGGTCTCATCACAAGCTGTAGGGCAGTGGGACTTTGTTGAGGCTGCTCAGCCTCCCCACCTAACATCTGACGTGTGGGGTAGCGTAGCAGCAGTTGCTTACCCACGTGTCAGCTGAGCAGCCTCAACAAAGCACCACTGCCCCTCTGGCTCATGAGGAGAGCCTCCTTGGTGCCTGAAGAGGGTGTCTTCTTTTAGCGAGGATCTTCCCATGTGCTGAAGGTTTGCTTAGGCTGCTCAGCTGCTGCACAGGAAACCTTCCCCATGCATCAGCTGAGCAGCTCACCATAGCCCCACTACACCTCTGGCTTGCAAGGAGACCCTCCCCAGAGCCCAAAGAGGACACTTTCTTCAGGCTCTTGGGAGGGTCTCTACATGAGCCACAAGGACTCTCCAGGGTGCTCCCCAGTTCTGGTTTACTGGTATTGCACATGTGTGCAGTTGCATGCAAGTAGATCACACACAAGTGGGGAGTTGCCTGTATAAGAATAAAATTTCATTAAATTAAATAAAAAGGGGAACAATGAAACTGCCCAAGATTTCTGAAAGGGTTTGGTTGGAAATATCTAACTATGCAAGCAATAAGATCAATACATTTCACAGGAAGCACCTGATTAAATTGGCATATTGTGGAATTCTTCAAACCAAGGTCAATGGTTTTATATAATTCTTGTCTTATTTTCTGTATTTTCTTTAAATGCAGTAGCTAACTATAAATATCTTCTTCTTTTTCACTTTCCATTTTAGCCCTTAAAGCATTTTCAGTCCAACGGTCCAGGGCTCCAGTACAAAGTCAGTTGGCGGCAGAAGGATGGCGATGATGATTGGACATCTGTTACAGTTGCAAATGTATCCAAATATATTGTGTCTGGTACACCAACCTTTGCTCCTTACGAGATAAAAGTGCAGGCGTTAAATGACTTGGGACCTGCTCCAGAACCAACAACCACAATTGGACATTCTGGGGAAGATTGTAAGTTGATTTTTTTTCCTCTCGCAATAATCCTTGCTGCGAGGGCTATACATTTATCGCAATGCACTGAAGCTTTGGTAGTAATTACATTATGGTGCAATATATAGATTCACAACCAAATTTCTAGACTTCTGAAGTCTCTAAAGTGTCATGAGTGTGTGTAAGTTGCTCTAACCTGAGATTCATTGAATTTTCTCCAACAGTACCAATGGTTGCTCCAGGCAATTTGCAGGTACAAGTTGTAAACAGCACCTTAGCAAAAGTGCAATGGGATCCAGTTCTGTTAAAGTATGTCCGAGGTCATCTTCAGGGATACAAAGTAAGTTAACCATTGTAGCCTCTTAAACAATATTTACTCTTTGTTTCTATTTTTGGGGTGGGAACTTCTAGCTATGAGTTCTGAACTCTAAATATTAAAGCTTATCTCTTTTTATAGCAGTCTGTTTCATTTTCAACAGCCAGTATTTGATTGAAATAGCTATTCTGTCAGCTTCCATGTGATTAAAGTAACTGCTTGAGCCATTGTGCTTCACTTTCTAGAAGAAAGGCCATTAGTTCATTCTGTCAAAAACGATTTTTAGCCTGACTGCTGATATCCTTTACCCTTAAGTGCTTCCAGAAAAGTGTGACGTGAATGGTTCTGAAAATTAATATAGCATGACTCAACCAGGGATTATTCTTTCTAGTACAACTAGCATTAGGGAAAAAATCAGCAGGCTTGAATAGTTATTTTTTTCTACTGCTAATAATTGTGAATTCTACCTTCTCATACCAGCATATTAGATAAAACTTAAAACAATTCACTTTATAAATAATGTTCTGCATAAACCTGGCAGGTACTGTTTTATCAAATACTATCATCCTGCTGTGCCACTAAATCGCTTCAGATTTGTTTCTGATAAACCTTTTAAAGTAATAAAAATAAAGGTGAATGCAACATATATGCCGTGTAATTGTCATGGGCTAAAAAAATTAAATCACACCCTGTAACCACAGATGAACATGAACAGTCTTAAAAGCACTTGATTAAAAGGATCTGTTGGTGGGGCTTATGGGCTTTATGTCGAAATAAACATGCATAGGATTGCATATATCCAAATAAGCATGTTTAGGATTTTGTATGCCTCAGTAAAAGAGCCTCAGAACCCTAAATTGCATGGCAGAAACCTTTATCATAGTATGTTGCAAACCAGTAAAGCAGTGGATAAATATTTTTTAAAAAATATATATTTAATTTTTAGATTTACTATATGAAAGTGGAAAGTTTATCTGGAAGAATTAACCAGCATGTTGAAAAAAAGGCATTGTCTTTTCCTGGAAATAAGACGCATGGAATGTTGCCAGGACTGGAGCCATATAGCACTTACAAATTGAATGTTAGAGTGGTTAATGGAAAAGGAGAAGGACCAGCAACCCCTGATGAAACATTTAAAACTCCCGAAGGAGGTATGCAGTTAGAAAACAATAAAGCTACTCTATTTGCATTTAATGTTTCAAATGCATTTTACATTCTTGAAAATCATAATCCTAGCAGTGATCACTAGGATTTCTTGAGTAAAACATGAATCAGATTAGAATGTGGGTCTTACATTGTTCCACTACCTAATCAGTATTACCGTACATTGTGTAAAAGGTGGAAGTAAATGTAGGGCTCATTTACACTGGCTTGTATTTGAACTTTATTTAATTTTAGTTAATAATGGTGGTGGTGGTGATGGCAAGTTTGTTACTTATCTTTAACATGTGTCATTTTATCATCTTAAAAGTTCCGAGTGCACCCTCATTTTTGAAGATTACCAATCCCAATCTGGATTCCCTCACTTTGGAATGGGGACCACCTTCTCATCCAAATGGTGTTGTGGTAGGATATATACTAAAGTTTCAACCAAGTGAGTAGACAGTTGTTTTTCATTTCTCAAAACACATGATTACTGAATAGTTAATAGCAGCTTTTTAAGTTGATAATATATCTTTGTAGGGAACAGATTCAGGTAGGTAGCCGTGTTGGTCTGATGCAGTCGAAATATATAATAATGATGATGATGATGATGATGATGTCCAGTAGCACCTTAGAGACCAACTAAGTTTGTTCTTGGTATAAGCTTTCATTTATATATATATATATATATATATATATATATATATATATATATATATTGTAGGGAACAGTTTATTAAAAATGCTTCAAATGGGAATGGGCAATGCTAAATCAAATCTGTCGACTTTTAAAACTTCCATTGTATTCCACTTCTGCATTCTTGGTGTCCCATTCTTATAGAAAGCAGGTTGCAGGATAGCACTTTTCTCTCTCTCTCATGCAATCTGGCATCGTGTGGTTTTGGAATGCCACCTGATGGTTGAAGGCAAAATCACTGCTCAAAATCGCTACCTCCTCCCATCAGCCTTCAGTTTTGATTCATGGCTGATTTATTTTTTTCAAAGCACTCCACTATTTCAGGTTTAGGTTTTCCATGTCTGTATGGTCTGTCTGTCTGAGTTAACCTTGCCCAGCCCTCCACAACTGTTGGTGTGCTTCTTCATTTAAAAATAATAATAAAGTTCTTTCCCACTCCATTCCCTTTCAGCTTGCCCCATCAAACGTTTTCTGCTTTTCCAGCATCTGTCACACTCCCTCCAATTTTATTTTATTTTTAGCCTCTGTTTTCCTCCCTGCTTGCCTTGGCTACAGCCTTAGAGGCATGAAGAAGATAACACACAAATCCATGACTTTCCACAGTACCAGAGAGCAATGCTGCATAATTCAATTTTTACCTAGGGCTGCTGAAAAACATACTGCTTAGTGTGCCAAAACGTGTGCCATATGGCTACATAGAATCATAGAATTGTAGAGATGGAAGGGACCCTGAGGATCATCTAGTCCACCCCCCTGCAATGCAGGAATATGCAGCTGTCCCATACAAGGATCAAGCCTGCGATCTTGGTATTATCAGCACCATGCTGCAACCACCTGAGCCATCCATGGTCACGTGATTAAGGGAGTTTACTAATTCAATATGTGTTGTTAAATCTGGTGCAATGCTTTTTGATGCAACAGTTATGTGCTTCCAAACAACTACTTAACTATATTATTTGTGCTGTCTTTCAACAGTTAATAACACACATGAATTAGGCCGCTTGGAAGAGATCAGTATACCAGCCAATGAGACCAGCCTGATATTAAGCAACTTAAATTACAGCACTCGATACAAGTTTTACTTCTACGCACAGACATCAGTTGGAGCTGGAAGTCAAATAACAGAGGAGGCAGTAACAATTATGGATGAAGGTAAGATGGGTATGTATAAAGAACGTCCACTTATATTTGAATAATTGTGCTATTTTTCTCTCTCAAAAAATAAGTGAATTTGGCTGTCTGTAGTTGGAGAATTGTCTCTGTGGTTTTGGTTTTCAAAAATTTGGTGCTCTTAGAACTGCTGTAATGTTTATCCCTAGAAAAGCTGTGCATAATTGTTTTACAAGGGACTTTCATATGCATATAGTCACTTATATCTATTGTGTCATGCTAAACTATGCTTTTTAAATTGTCACATAGCTTTCCAGGCACCATAGCTGGGCTATGGTCACACAAAATTTACTCTAAAATGGCTATATGATCATCTTGCAGTTGTATGTATTTTATGAAACGGTTTCCTTGCTTTCCACTGCCCAATGAAAACAAGACTTTAGGAGATTTAATGTCTACTTTTAGCATTTCCGTACGCTGCTCTGGTTCGCCAGAAGCGGCTTATTCATGCTGGCCACATGACCTGGAAGCTGTATGCCAGCTTCCTCGGCCAATAAAGCAAGATGAGCGCTGCAACCCCCGAGTCGGTCATGACTGGACCTAATGGTCAGGGGTCCCATTACCCTTTAGCTTTACTTTTTAGCATTTATACTTCCTGCAGTCCTGAGTGATTCAGTCAGAGCTGCCTCCCTACCTTACATTAAACCACTGTGGATTGTGCAGTTTCACATGGGTGTTTTTTCTTTGTGAGTACAGATATACCCTGTGGGGAGAAATCTCTACCTGAAATATATATTTTTACCCATACTCTACAATATCCGACCAAGTGCACAGAAAGTTGCCATTTGGACGTGCCATTTGCTTTCGTAGCTTAATCATTGGGGATGTATTTGAGCAGATACCTCAGGATCATTAACATGAAAACAATAGTCAGAAAGCCATGTAAAAGCACCTGTATACTGCAGCTGTCTATGCATTACCATCATGTATTATACCCCAAATATAATGCATTGTATTTTGTATCAGTTCTCCAGTTTTGGCTGCTGCATCAGGATTCCTAATTAAAGCCTGTTCTGCAGGTATAATACTTTCCTCTGAATCACTGCCCTGAATCTAATAGTATCCAAAACAGGGATTAAAGCCAAAACCAAACATAGCATAACACGTAAGGTGCTAAGCAGTGGCAAGTTACAAGTGAAAGAAACTATAAAGTGACCTTCCCTCAAAAAGCAAGTACTGCTGTTTTTGAAGATGCCAGACTAAAAGCATCATAAAAACTGGCAAACAGAGGAAAGTAATGCTGGTCACTTAGAAAAGAAAAGAAAAAGCTGTCAGGCAAGTCCTTTATTTGGACAAAGCAACCGACAATTGTCCTAAGTTTGGCAGAACAAGGAAGTGTCTTTATTCTGGAAAACTGCTATAGTGTGTGTGTGCGTGCGTGCGTGCGCGCACATGCATGCACACCTATGATTTAACTTAACTTAACTGCACATTAATAAATTATAAGACAAAAGGAAAAGTGGTTAAGAAAGATATTTCTTTTTTTAAAAAAAATAATAGTAGGTGAAACAAATGCATGATTATTAGCCTTTGTTTTTAAAATCACTCTTTAGTGTGAGTGTTTAACTTCTTATTCCCTTCTTCTAATACTTTAACTGCATACCTTTGCACTTTAATATATATGTGTAGATTTATACTATAGGTATATAGATATATACGCTCCTTTTGTTGTACCTAATTATGTAGTGTCGTTTTATTTTCTTCCACTTATGCTGGTATTCTTCCGCTTGACCTAAGTGCAGGTAAAGATGAGCATGAATTGTATGGATTTTTGCAGATTCTAAATTCAGTTTCTTTAAATAGAAATCAGCCTGTAAAAGTGAAAGGAACAATGCAATTCATTAAAGGAGAATGTTGTGCTGATAGAGGGAATGTTTATGGGACACCCATCAATTTCTTTAACATAGTACCTGTCTTATTGCTTCAAAAAGCATACGTGTATCTACTGTCTTTCATGACAATCCATTAGACAGGCTCTGAGGAGGAGGCAAGTTTGTGCTACAGGGAGGAGCTCATTTTTCTATCACTAAGGCTGCTTTGTGGCAGTAATGATAGCTTGCAGGTTTCTCCTCCTTCAGAACCTCTGAGAATGCCTCTGCTAGCAATGGGGGGCGGGAGTAAAGGCTTCCCTCCCCAATTAATTCAAGCAGTGGTGAGATCTAGTGTCATGTGTTTATTGGTCACACCAAGCTTTCAGATGTCTGTGTCCTGTAGAAGCAAAGTGGCCTAGTATATTGCAAATAAAATGGAAGCAAAGATGGTATTAAATAAAGTTCACTTTTCAAATACACAGACACACAGACATGTACAGTCAGTTTATTGAATGCCATCTTTTGCTTACTCGTTTCCAGTATACCTTTCTCCTTATATGTGTCGCCTTAATAAACACACCGAGAGGATAGTTTCATGACCATTTTGGTTCCTATTATCTATTGCTCTATTGGAGAGTTTTATGTTATCTGTGCATAGGCTGACCTGTTAAATGTTCTGTTTGGTTCACAGCTTATAGAACTTATTAGCTGAAAGTTAAGATGGCTGTTGTTATTAGCATAAGAAAGTGAAATATAAACAATAATTGGAGAAATGGTAATCAATACTACTATCTAAAGAGTAGTATAGCACTGTGATGTTGGATTAAAGCATCATGGATTAAAACATCATAATGTTGGATTACTTCCTGTAGAATTTCAAATCAAAATTTCAGAGAATCTGGACACATCAGCCTATTTCTGACTCATGTCAGTTTTCCCCATGTATATATTCATAAATTCATTCCACTGCATTATTCTCTATTTTTTAAAATCCCATATAAAAAAATTCTGATTTAAGTTTTTACTTAAACACATAATGAAACACAATATACATATAAACTACTTGAAATAGATGGTTGTCATTGTTGGTATTTTGCCTATTTATATGAATTAACTGGCTATTTAACTTGGTTAATAAAAAAATAAAGCTCTCTAGATATGTAGTTTATTAACTGAAGCAGAGGATAACAACAACAATTGTAATAATAATAGTAATAAATGATTAGTAGTAGCAGTAGTGCCTTGCCCATCTGGCTGGGTTTCCCCAGCCACTCTGGGCAGCTCCCAACAGAATATTAAAAACACGATAAAACATCAAACATTAAAAACTTCCCTAAACAGGGCTGGCTAAAAGTCAGATAGTTGTTCATTTGCTTGACATCTGATGGGAGGGCATTCCACAGGGCGGGCACCACTACCAAGAAGGCCCTCTGCCTAGTTCCCTGTAAACTCACTCAGAGCTGGACCTCAGTGTCCGGGCTGACCAATGGGGGTGGAGATGCTTCTGCAGGCATACTGGGCCAAAGCCTTTTAGGCTGGATGTTAGCATCCCCTGTTCATAATACAATCATCTGTATTGGGGTGGGGGGGACCACAATGGCAAAGATGAAAAGTCTTTGTTTTCCTGAAAATAATAATAGTAATAGTAAATAAATAATTCCATATGCTGCCCATCTGACTGGGTTGCCACAGCCACTCTAAGTGGCTTCCAGCAAAATATAAAAACACAATAATACATCAAACTTAAAAAAATTCCATATACAGGGCTGCCTTCAGCTGTCTTCTAAAAGTCATACAATTGATTATCTGTTCAACATCTGATTGAAGGGCGTTAAGCAAGGTGGGTGCCTCTACTGAGAAGGTCCTCTGCCTAGTTCCCTGTAACTTTACTTCTTGCAGTGAGCGAACCGGCAGAAGGTCATTGGAGCTGGACTTTACCTGCTTTGTTAGATTACTCCAAGAGAAACGTTTCCAAAATCTCAATTCTCCATAAATTCCTCTCTGTGCCTAGAGCATGAACAGATTCATGTTTGATTTTGCTCTGAATGCATCTCTGCAGAGTGGAGCACAGTTCACAAATGTGCTAACTGACTGGTAACAATGTGTTGCATCATAATGTAAACTGTTATTTTGGGGGAAGCAAAGATTAGTCTTCAGACATTTTCAAGAAATCAGTCAGAATTAAGTCCTCTTTATTGAAGGAATAATATCCAATTGTGTTTTGCCGCAACTTCCTTTAATTTTGCATATCTGCTGCATCACTAAAAGGCATCTGTTTTGCAAGTTCATCAAGGAAGGTTCCTATTTTTGAGTACCTAGAACTTACACAGGCTCAAAGTAGGGCGATTCTATATTTTGTTTTACAGATGCAAACTGGGAGCTTCCTTCTTTTCTGGATCAAGCAGCAGTAAATATGTGCTGCCACAGAAAGCAGGAAGTTTATTTCAGTTCCAGAAGCTGGGTGATGGACCATTGTTGGGGTGGATTAGCACAATCTTAAAAATAAAAATAAAAAACTCGGATCTTTCCCCTGACAGGTTTTTCACATTGTTTCCAGGGGGAAAGAAATGCATGGTATTTCATTCCTCAAATGGTTTTGCATGCTGAATAATGTTTGAAAACATGTTGTGAATTAACCACATAGAACACACAGAGGTGCTGAAGAGGCATCACTTTACCTTACCTTTTAACAGCTAAGGTTTTCATTTTATGAAACCCACCTCTTTTGCTGAATTTCTGCTGTTCTTTTGTGACAGAAACTGTTTTATGATTTTTACTGCTTATCTGTGTTTATTATTGTTTATTACATTGCTGTAACCCGCCCGAGGTGAAGGGTGGGTAAAAAAATCATACAAATCATTAATAAAGTAACAAACGCAACCTACCATACACTTCAGCTATAAAATCCTTTTTTACTTGGTCATCTCTGGGATTGTACAGGTTGTACCATTGCAGTTCTTGATGGGTGCCTCCTTGTGATAAAAGCCTATGTCCATCAGAGTGATGAATGAATGATTATTAGCCTTTCAAGATAGCTATAACTAATATTATTATTGATCTGCATTTTAATAATGATTTTATATGCTTGTTTTCCTTTTGCAACTTGTTCTCCTATTGTATCGAGTAAAATGTCTTTAAAAAGAACCTGCATGGGTGTCCATTTATGTATGTGTTGTGTTGACTTAACAGGTAAGATGGTGCTGTGATGTATGAAACATTTTTACTCTGTAAAAATATTTTCGCTGTTTGTTTTCCTCTTTCCTGCTTTCTCTGATGAAGGAAATTCAGAGAACCCTTTTGAAACCCCTTTTTGAAACCTTCCCTGTTATGCATACTGTACCAGAGACGGATTTAGGGTGGCGAGACTGGTTCCCCTGCACAGGGCACCGAGCCGAGGGGGCGCCCTCCCGCTTCCTTCACAAAGCCTAAGTAAGTGCTTGCTTCGGGAAGGAGGCACGAGGGCTTTGACAGGGTCCCTCCAAAAGCCTAGTTAGTTCTTGCCCAACTGTGAAGTAGGGCTCCAGGACCCTGCCAGAGCCTTGTGCCTTCATCCCAAAGTCCGGTGCCTCGCTTAGCCAATTTGGGAAGCTGCTGCAAGGGCCGGGAGGGCATCAAGCTTTGGCCTTGCACAGGGCACCATATTACCAGGGTCCACCCAGACTGTACCTCCCAACATATAAGGGGAATGACATTTATCTTATGGATTTTAATCCCATCAAAACAGCTGAACTGCAACGTTCCACAGAAAGAAACTGCAGGAAAGAAATTCAAGAATTACCAAAACAATATGAAAATAGAAAGTTATATTCCTGCGTGTCTTTATGGTTTTCCATCAATCTGTAGAATTACTGTCACTTTTGAGATGTTTGCTAGCCTTTTAGATGTGGCTAGCCTTTTATCTGAGAAGTAGAATTCATAAACATGCCTACTTATCTGGAAATGTCACACTGAATTGAATGGGGCGTACTTTTAATGAGTTGCATAGAATTAAACGGTTATATAGTTAGTTGTACTTCATAATAGACTAACATAGCTTGCTTACTAGTACGTCATATGCAATGTCTGCTAATCCTGTAGTCACTAATTCTCCAGTGGTGCCAGAGTGGAACAGAACTCGGGGGATCACCTCCACTGGGTTACCAGGCAGGATCCTCTTTTATAATAATAATAATAATAATAATAATAATAATAATAATAATAATAATAATAATAAATTAATTAATAATAATAAAGTACAACACCATGAGGAAGGGCTTCTCTTCAGCTTCCAGGCCTGCCTTGCATTGTTGGCAGGCAAGACAGTTGTTCAGAGCATCACAGACCTTTGTAACAATTTTGAAAATAGATTCCCCCCTCCCTTCCCTAATCCTTCTAGTTAGAAATTTGAATTATATGTAGAAGGACAAAAAAGCAAATTTGGGAAGGAAAAAATGATACGTGAACCTGTTGTCCACTTCTGTTTATGGAGATTGTTCATATAGTTTGGGGAAATATAAAGACTGCTTACCTTCCAGTTTCCCAAGCTCAGGGCCACCAAAGCATTCCATTTTTTATAATTTTGGTAAAATATATTATGTCCAAACAGGTGCAAGACATTTGCTGTCTTTCTAAATGTGCCAGCTTATCAGGTGGCTTTGAGAGGTATTGAGTCCTCCTTGTCCCACCATATATTTTTTTTAAAAAAACCAACAACACAAGGACACAGAGGCAGCGATAGCCACTGAGCAAAATGAGGAGAAGAAAATAGAATAACTCCCCATGGCTCTGATTTTCCACCTTTTCCTGTTTGGGCTTCACTGCAACCCTCCCTGGTGTGTTAGGATGACCTACAGATGGGGGTTTCTGCAAAGCAATGGAAGCTAGGAGAACTAGAGTATTTCATTCCACTTTTCATTGGCAGGTCAGATTTCATGGAAGAGCAGCAGCTCAGTGATAGAGCATGTGAACACCCCCAGTTCAATCTCCAGCATTTCAAGGTAGGGTTGGGGAGGACCTCCACCTGGAAACCTGGAGAACTGCTGCCAGTCAGTACTAAGCTAGATGAACCCAGTAGTCTGAGTCAGTGTAAGACTGTAAGACAGTTTCCTATGTTCCTATCCTTTCATGGTCATTCATGTACTGTTCCTGAACAGAAATTTAATCATAGAATTGTAGAGTTGGGAGGGAGTTGGAAGCCCAACCATCTGCAGTAATCTTCAGTGGGGACAGATTTGTCCATCCTCACAATGGCAGCTCACTATAAATGCAATACTGCTATTTCCACAGCCTACAGAAGCTCCCCATCTGTGTGCAAAGCTGCACCCTCAAGATTCCTAATGCTGCATTTCATAGAAGAAGGCAGCTTTGGGATAAAACAATTGAACCTCCCTGCTGTTTGGATACAAGAAAACCTAGTACACCTGAATTGAAGGCTACCCCACTGCAGAGAGGGAAATATTGACATTGTCTATTCCCATTCTCAGTGGGGTAGTTTGCAAATAGGTGGGGTAGTTTGCAAATAGGTAAATATAGAGAAAAGCAACAGTTATATTCTTGGAAGCCCATTCAGTATCTGTAGTGGGTTTAGATAGTTTAGTAGGAAGTTCTTTTTCTTTGTTAACCATAGCAGTACATTAGCTCCAGTGTTTTCATGCTTGTTGTATTAGATCTACTAATACTATTAGTAGACCTCCTGTCAGAGTAAAGTTCATGGTAGAAGCTTATCCAAATTCTTGTCACAGCCCAGGGGCTGAAGGGAAGCTCCTCCCCTTGGTTCCATTTTAAAGAGGACCGTGCCTGGTAACCAAGAGGAGGGGCTTTCACCAAGCGGAAGAGTGGTCCACCTGAGAATTGCTGCTAATGGGAATTCATGGTAAGTCCACATTTTTCATTTTTCCGAAAACGGAAACAAATCAATATTCTATTCCTTAAGATTCAGGTTAGGGAAGAAGTTAAAGCTGGATTGTACGAGATGCATGCCGCCTTTCATATTTTGCTCTGTTTTTCTTGTGTATTTAGTGCCACCAGTGTATCCAGGGATCAAAAATGTTACGGCAGCTGCTGCTGAGACCTATGCCAATATCAGTTGGGAGTATGAGGGTCCAGTTCATGAGAACATTTATGTTGAATATGGTGTGGCAGGCAGTAAGAAGACATTTCATTGAATTCTTCCAAATGCTGTAATATATTTCAAAATATTTTAATAATAAGAAAATGGCCCAATATCGACTTAAGTTTTCAAAAACTAGTTTTGCTTCTAAACAACTGCAGCAAACTTTTCAATATGAAGTGCATAGAAGTGTGTACACACAAACATTTGAATTAATGTTATTTTATTGTATTGTTTTAGGAATTAGATCCAACAGCACTTAATAAAATGCCCCTAACTGAATGGACACGCATGGAGCTGCACATAGAGTTTTCTATCGCAGCTACTAAATTCCTGTTGATCAGCTGTTTAGTAGGTGGTGACTGAATCAAACCCTTTCCCGCACCCCCAAACAGCAATTCAGCAGAATTTTTAGCATTGTTTTGAAAAGCACAAACAGCCCCAGAGGGAATTGCTCATGCAGAAACTGTGTGAATTGGTAGTTCCCCACCAAGCAGCATATATATGTGAGGAAGCACTGCTTCTGCATCTGCAGTTACTCCTCTTTCCCCACCTCACTCTGGTGAGAGTTGATGAGGCTGCCCATCATAGAGTACATTCAGTCTTATTAAGCACATACATATTTGTTGTGCTTGGAATTCTGTTATTAAAATCTCATTAATGCAATGCAGCTTCAGAGATGCTTAACCTGAAAGGTTATGAAGCAAAATGCTTTAAACTACAGTATATTGAAACTGGGTTTGTTTGTGCCATTAAATTCATATGTAGCCAATTAGTCTTAATTAAAACTAGAAAGCCTGATTTTCTAAACATCTTCAGGGCAGCAATTTGATGCACCTATAATCCTAAAGTTAAATGCTTGATGTTTTGATGGCAAAAGGTGTCTGCTTGTTTGCTTTCCTTTAGTTGTATTATGTCCATGAGGTTAAAATAGAATAGAATAGAGTTGGAAAGGACCACCCAATACAGGAATCTTTTGCTCAATGTGGGGCTTGAACCCAAAACCCTGATATTAAGAGTCCAAAACCCTGATATACCTACTGAGCTATCCCCCAAAGGTCACTTTTTGGTGCTCAGGGCATATTACTTGCCCCATTACATGAGAAGGAAAATAATGCCATCATCAGTCCCCAGTAAAGTCCAGTTTCAGAGAAGCCTTGTGTAATTATACAATGTGTATCTTTCACATTTTTAATAAATCCTGAACAGAAAGATGTGAGAAGCATATCTGAATGGAAGGATTTTCACTCTTAATTCTGAGAAAGATGAACTAGGCAGAAGTGGGCAGTTCAATGAGCCACACAAATTCTGGTTATGAATGAATTCCTCCCCTTTTCTTTGCTTGATTGTTGAGAAATTAAGGAAAATGTAAAGAAAAATCTAAGTAGAAAATGTGCCTCTCTTAAAAATTTAGGGTTTTAACGCCATTTTCCAAGAAAACAAAACTATAATCAAATCTTTGTGGCCATTTTAACAGTTAAAACAACACTTCCTTTCCTCTAGCAGACTGATCAAAATGAATCTTTCACAATAGATGAAAAATGAGATTGTGACTGTTTCCTGGCTGATAGCTGCTACAATAGAAAGAGAGAGAAATAAAGGCACCTTAAAGGCTAATAAATATCTAACAGCGTAAGCTTTCATGAACTGGACTCCAGTTCATCAAATGCATGAAGTACTATTCTAAGTTGACAAGTATACACCCACATAGGGTTGGGAGCAGGGTTATAAGCAGTATATATTTCATTATGAAATGAAATGCAAAAAGTACAAACTGTGACAATTACAGTATATCTTAAATGCACATAAAATCATTTGTGACTATACTATTCATAATTATTAATGTTGCTTTGTGAATAGAGCCTGTAATTATTTTACATCCATTTAAAGTCAGATATAATTATTGTAGTCTTCAGGTTTTTTTTCAACTCGTTCCCTTCCAATCTCACTCCTTACTGTTTGCACATGCACACACACACAGTGTCCTCTATAAGTTGTTCGACTACAAACCCCATCAACCCCAATCAGCATGATCAAAATTCAAGGAGGATTGTGATTTTACAACCTCTGGAGGGGTACCACATTGACTAAGGCTGTATTAGTCCATTAAAGCATGTACCATAATAAAAAATATTAGGCTTTAAGATGCCACAATACTCTTTGTCATTTAGCCTACAGTTTACCTAGATATTGTATATTAGTAAATAACAGCAAAATATTTTTGAGACGGAAATCTAAACTTTTGCCAAACGGCAGTAAGAAGTGTAAGCATGAATTCAAGACAGTGAATTTAAATACTCCAATTGTTGTGTTCCTAAAAATTTTGTAGGCAAAGAAGATTTGAAAAAAGAAAATGTTAATGGTTCCCGGAACTTCTTTATGTTAAAAGGATTAACACCAGGAACATCATATAAAGTCCGGGTTGGTGCTGAGGGTCTTTCTGGTTTTAGGAGTTCAGATGCTGTGTTTGAGACAGGTCCAGGTGAGGCACACCATACCAATTCTGCTCTGCATTCAGAATTGTGATGTGTTAAGTGCTGGGAATCTGAAGTAGTGTTATGTTTGTATATTTATATAAAAATTATCCTTTTCTGCTCTATCCAAGGGAGAGCTAAAATGTGTGTCTCATACTCGCACCAGCATGTCTTTGGTATGCTCCATGAATTTGTTGGTTGTCTTTATCACTTTGCCATTTGTTGTAAGGAAGTATACATTTTTCACGGCTCCTTTTGAGGGGCCCTTTTTAATTCTTTGTTTCTGGATTGTACATTTGTGTTAGAGAATAACTAAGTCTAAGGGCATCGAACTCAGATTATCAAACTGGTTCCTTCTAGCTTAAGGATCAATAAAAATGTATTAACTTTGTTGTTCTGATAGACCAAATTTATTAAAACCAGAATACGTATAGTATTTGGCATGTTTTGTACTGAATCAAATGTAAGAAGGGAGATAAAGAGCGTCTTTCCATTTATCTTTATAAAACAGCAATAATTTAAAGAGGAAAATAATAGTTTTTGTTACCAATATTTTGTTACCAATGTCATGTTGAGTGGCATAATCATATGTGTTTAGGGGGTGTGCTGTTGGTACAGGTGTTGGTTGCATATTGCATATACACTGCAATATTTCAAAAGCAATGCTAAGAACAAATGTTAACTTTATGATGTGGAACAATTAGAAAGATACCAAAGAACCTGATAAAGAGGGCCAGTTTAAAAAGTTAAAGTCATGTACTCTGATTATATATGGGAGGAATGCAAAGTGCTCTTCTACATGCAACCCCATGTGTTCAGAAAGGGTCCTCTGGTACAGGAAAATGCGAGTACAGATGAATCTCCACTTCTGCATGATCAACTTGTGTGTGACTGCCAGGAGTGCCAACTCTAGGGGGACCTGGGGGCCCGAGCACCCACAAAAAAATCTTGTGGGTGCTCAGCATCCGCACTGCAGGGCCCCCTGCACAACTTACAATGCCTTGCAAAGCACTGAAAGTCACATCAGAGTCCTTGTGAGACCTCGGAGATGCTGTTTGAGGCCTTGCAAGACCTCGGAACCTGACTTCCAGTGCCCCAGAGCTTCAATTCCACTTGTGGATATTTTTAGTACAGTACTTTTGATCTGGATTGGAGAGAGAGTGGCAGAAAGAGCATTTAAAGGGTGTTTAGAGGGTGCTCCCCACTTACGCAATTTTCACTTATGCACATGGGGTGCTGGAATGTAACCCCCTCATAAGTAGGGAGTCACCTGTACTCATAACACATGGTCAGCACTACCTATTCTGCAAGTACAAACTGACAATAAGCTTAAATTCTAGACAAACATTTCATTCTTCTCCACTGCCCTGGGCAATCAGTACTGTCTTGTTAAGGGGCTATAATGCTCTTCTACATTATATATTTCCAATGTATGGCTGTTCGAAAAATTGTATGGCATTATGGTAAACTCTTAAACTATGATGTCAGTGTATTTAGTATAGTCATAGTAAAATTATATGATCTGGTCTTAATTCAATTCCCTACAATACCTTTTATCAGTTTCCTTCTGTGTTTATAGCAAAGCTGATAAAATTTAAACAGCAGCATTCACAGCTTTTTTATGTAGAAGTTAAGTGAAACCCTGGCGATAGGATGACACTTTTCTTGTGACTATTGCTGCAGAAGCCAACTGATTATGGGTGGGGGTGGGTATTTCACACCTGCAAAGCTAAAACTAGACGGCAGATTTCAAGAAAAATAGCTCATTTCCCAGATGAACACAAAAATAGCAAACCATTGAATCATATAATTGGAGAGGACCTTGGTGGCCTGGTTGGTGGCTTTACCAGAATTCATGGTCCTAAAGAACACTAAATGTCAGAACCTTCCTGAAGAGGTGTAGGTGTTCTGATGCAGTGTAGACAGCCCATATCACAGGACATGAAACCTATAGAGGGCCCTGAATGCTAGTGAACATGCAAGGGGAAGTCCTTGTTTAGAAGAACATCCCCTATAGTCCCTTGGACCTTTTCATGCTGTTAATAGTGGAGAGAAGGTGTGGAGCTGCCTTGCCAGTTCCTTTCATCACCAAGGGAAGGGAAAAGGGGAAATGTGTTTTGGAGAGTGCCGGGGACAGTTAAAGATGGGCAAGAAAGTAGCAGGAAGATAGTGGGGACAACTTCTTTCCATGCTCATGGATTGACTTGGCACAATTCTTCTTCCTGAGTTTTATTTATAGGAAATGCAGAGAAAGCCAAACTGAAGAGAAGCATGGCAAGATAATTACATTGCCATAATGTAGCAGCGAATTTTCATTCCTCAAACTAAATGGAATAATTCAGCATCTAAATTCTTGCTTAGTGACAATAAATATGAGGAGGTAAAATGGGGCAAGGCAGGGGGGGTCTGAAACCCCAGATTAGACTCAAATCTACATAACATGTTTGTGGTCTCTGAAAGAGTTCTTGTTCATCATAATAAGACATTATTTCATATTAAGTAAGCACAGTGCGGCCCATTCCTATGTACTTGCAGCTTCTGTATTCACCAGGGGAAATTAGCAGTGTGCTTAAAGAAAACAATTTGTGCAACACAACTACAAAAGTTTATGTAAAAAAACAAACAAACAAAACTTGGGAGGAATCCAGTTGATACCCTTGTGCTCACAGAAGTGTTTTTGATCCAGTGGATGTATCTGCTAATGGAAGAAAAGTGATAGTGGTTATTTTATCCCTGTAGCCTCCAGTACATCTAAAAATGGGCTCCAGAGAGGAGCGGAGGAAAGGAGGAAACAGCTACAATTTCCTCTCTAGCTCATCCATTAACAGAGGCATTGCTGGATCAAAAGCACAAGGGTACCAGTTAGATTCCATCAACTGGGTTTTAGAAATGCGTACTCCTTAGCAGGATAAACAGTATCCTGGTATGCAAGGAATATCAGAAGCTGCAGAAGTAAGTTACTGTCTTTTCTTGTTACATTTTTGGTACATTATGCATGGAGTGTTTCGTTTAGTTGGCATGAAATTTCAGAATACATTTGAATGTTATATGTGCATGTCTTCCTTTAATGTTTGACCCTAAACTTAATTCCTCATAACTGCATGTTTGGAAAATTTCAGATTTATCTATTAAGAAAATGGACTTTTAAAAATAATAAAATGTTAATATATTCATTTGAAATTGAAAGTTTTATGAATTTTAGTCACTAGCTATGTTGGTGCTTATGGTTATTTTTCAGATACTTTATAAAAGAACCCCAGACCCTAACGTAATCACCTCTTATTTTTATAAAGAACGCATTTTCAAAACCACAGTGCAGTAATCCTGTAGAGTACAATTGTGAAACTTGTAAATATCTACACAGAAATCTTGTTGCACTTCCTTTTGCAGAAAGGTGAATCTACTGTGCATAAGTAATGCCTTCAAGTGGATCATGCGGGTTAATTCCACAGATCAATTAATTTCATATACTGATGAGCAAGTGTAGGAACCTGCTTGACTGAACTAATTTGACTGTCATCGTTGACTTTAAAATCTGCTTTAGGAATGTGCTATAATCTTGCTGGTAAAATTATGCATCCTTTCTGCACAAAGCTATGGACTCAATGACTTTCCTCCAAATTTTGCATTATAAAAATATTAGCCATAGCCACCTCCATATATAGGTATCAGTTAGCAAAATAAGTAGAATATGCTAAAGAAGCAAATATTACAGATCCATGACATGTGAAGCATGCTAAATAAATCAAATGCATAATGTTGAACATCATTAATTAATCTTGCTGCAAATCCATTCTGAGGTCAAATGTTCTTAGATACCACATTCAGTGTCATTCTTCTGATGCAAAATTAATACATATAATGTTTTTACAGAATGGTTGTGAGTGAAATTACTCTAATGTAATGGATATTTGGGAATAATAATTAATCTTTTCCCATTTTCTAGCAAAGGCAAGCCGGCAGGTTGACATTGCTACTCAAGGATGGTTCATTGGTCTTATGTGCGCAGTTGCTCTTCTCATCCTGATTTTGCTAATAGTTTGTTTCATACGGAGAAATAAAGGTGGAAAATATCCAGGTACGATATGTTGCACTGTGAGTTTGAATATTTAATTCTATTTACATTTAATATATTCTCTACTCTTAATTGCCCAAATCCAGATTACTACATCAAGGAACCCAAATGATTGGGGGTTTTAAAATAAAATAAAATAAAATAAAATAAAAATAAATCAAATCTTTTCACAGTAGTTCCCTGGGTCATATCACAAACTGCCTTGAAAGGCACTTTGGGTTTTATCCATGCTGATCAAACAGACTTCTACTGATACAATGGGATTTCTGTCTCCACTCCTTCCCCTGATTTCCTCAAAATCTGGAGGGTCTCCCAACCTTCTGGGGCTGATTTTGAGGGTATGTTGAGGCCTAGAGGCATCATGAGAGGAAAAAGAAGTTTTGTTGCGTGCATGGAAGTATTTCGTGTGGGCAGAGCTGCAGTATTAGATAAAACAGTTCGCCATACAGTGTGGGAAGAAACTGGGAGTAGAGAACTACTTGTGCTGCTCTTTGGATCTGTAATTTGATTCAGATTTATTTCTGGAATTTTTGTGAAATCTTAAGAATTTGAAGCAATTTAACTTGGCAGCAATTACAGATTCAAAAGTGTGACATAAATGCAATTATATAGAACTGTTGTAATCTTGAGTTCAACCCTGAAAATAGTCCTTCCAATTTCAAATAATGAGTTTTCATTTTCTCATGCTACTGATAGAAATTTAGCTTCTATCAGTGACATCTTTGAGGTTGTATCTTCCATTGGATATTTAACATAAAATTGAACTGACATTCCTGGTAGTTTGCTGCGTAAAGATCCAATTGTATGCTGCTGAATTCCAGCGTAGGAATCACAAAGCAGAGGGGCATATTCTATAAAGTCTATTATTACAGGGCATACCCTTGAGCAAAGAGGTTTGCCAACATACCTTCCCCAAAGCATTTCAGATGGAAGAACATTAAATCTTGGTTAAGAACCTAGTATATAACTTTCCCCATAGTTAATAGAAAATAGTTAAGTCTATAGCTTCCTGGGTCATTAGCTTGTTCTCTTCCAACTGGAAGGGATCATACCAGAACTGTTTATTGTAATAAGAAGGGCAACCACCAATTGTATTCACCAGTGCTGATTTACTTTTATAAAGTCTTTTGGGGTATAGTCAATCCCTGGAGTCTTCCCACTCTTAAACTGGTTAATTATAGAGGGTTGCTCAGACAGTATTATAGCGTTTTCCCATGAGCCCACCACACAAACAAGATACTGGGCAAAACCTCGCCAAGCTTTTTGCTGCAATCTATGGGCCACAGTACCGCTGGGCAAAGGTATCCCACACTTATTGGGCTCGGAATGAGGCTTATTATACGGTTATCCATCAAAGGAGCTTCTGTATTTTTGTTGTTCTGGAGACTTGGTATCATTAGTGATCTGATATGACCCATTAGTGTCCACTAAAGATGCAAACCTATTAACTATTGGAATTATAAATGGCAGGCATGGTCTGTGTTGCACAAGCAACATCATGTCTTTTACTTTATTTAGATTTGGGTTTATTAATCATATCTGAGGGTGGGTGAGACCTTTTCCTTCCTTTCATACTGGTGATGATAATAAAAATGGTCTAAAGACAATTCAACTTGATTTAAAACAAATTACATGAAAATCAAACATACAAGTACACTTCAACTAAAACTGAATATAAACATAAATATCAGCTAAAGAAAGTATGATATAACTCCTGCAAGTTACAAAGCCTAAAAATAATACCAGATACCTCTTTTCTGCTGTTTCTGCAGTAGAGGCTTCTTTAGAAAATTCTCTTGCGGGATGCAACCCAAAAGAAAGTTGTTGTGTTATGATGAAGATCAGCATTCTGTCTGCAGATCTTTATGTTCCATGGATATAGTTGCAGCCCAGTTTATCCTTAATAACAGCAATGCTCTCCTGGATTCTAGGGTGATTCCAGCATGAATCAAGGCCATCCTTCCCTTTTTATAACTGGGTTAGGTGATTGGCATACAGCTGCTGCTGCACATAGGGTGCTTCAGAAAGCACACACCCCACTAGGGGTTGGCATGCCTCACACTTCCAGTCCTTGCTAATTGTTATCCTTCATTTGTATGTTTTAGTGAAAGAAAAAGAGGATGCTCATGGTGACCCAGAAATACAGCCTATGAAAGAAGACGACGGAACACTTGGCGAATACAGGTAAGCAATTATGTTAAATCGTACTGGTCGTGTCTGCTTGAGTTTGAAGAGAACTACTTCTTTTTAACACTTGCTCCACACCGTTCAGAAGTATTTAATACTGGAGGTGTTAGTAGCTTCATCAGCGCAGCATCCTCAAACATGATGTCTCACCAACATGAAGAATATCATGTGGTGTCACCCACAAATATATTGATGTAGGACCATAGCCCCATTGCCATTACCACTGCAAGGCAATTCACAGGCACAGATACCAACATATCTGATAGTTAATGATCCACTTGACTGTAAGGGAAATTTGAAATTCTGTGGGTGCAGTAATTGTGGCAAAGCATAACACAAGGCATGGCAGCATCTCCACTGCTGTAGGAATGTTTCTAGAGGAAGTTGTGGAGTTCCCCCAGTGTCTCATCGTCTTCTGGTAGCCTTGTTCCCACACAGCCTCTGTGGATTACAATCTACCGGAGCAATCCTATGCATGTTTACTCAGAAGTAAGTACCATTGTGTTCATTGGGGCTTACTCCCAGGTAAGAGTGCAAGGATTGCAACCTATGTGGGAAATCTTAAGATCATACATTATGATCAACCAGAAATGTAAAATACAGATCCAAATTGCAGTATTGCTAACCGAATACTTAAAACAAATTTGGATCCAGGGTTTTACTTCATTCATATGTCTCATATATTTGCTTCCAGTGTTCACTGTGATTTTGGGGCAGTTTTGTGCATGTGTGATTTTTATTTTTACTTATTATTTAATCTTTCTGCCTTATTCCTTTCAAAGCAGGAATAAAGCAAAATATATGAATGTCCTGGCTTAGTAGTAAAAAATATAATTGATTTCAGCGGTACTCAGATTTTGTTTTTTGTCTTGGTAGTGTAATAATCAAACATAAATGAATTCTAGGCATCTAGTTCAACAGTATGAAAAAAATAGCTAAGTGATATATGAAGGGTAAAAATCATCAACTTGAATGGATAAAAATTAGGTGGTAGTTTCAAATTAGCTGAACTTTGTTAAGTTCAAAGCCAGTTCATTGTTATCTAATAAGAATAATAAATTAGCTATATTTCTTGCCTCACAAAGGCGTGCTATTCAAACTACTAATAACAATATATAATATAATTCAAAGAAAGCTTTATCATTTTAATCCAATGTCTTGGTTTAAACAAGAAAGGATGATTTATTTAAAAGGTTAGCCTTTTGTGTTTTGTTTGTGTGTTCTATCATATTTTAAGATATGTTTATGTATCATTTTAAATACTTTGTTTCTTTGTATGTCATGTACTGTAGTGCTCTAATTGTCATTTTTAACGAGTTCAGTATATTTTTGTAGCTTTCTATCTATAGGAAATTAGTCTTTCATTTAATTGTTCTAAGCTGTGTATTGTATGATTCTGAATGCCAAAGAATAGGTCCTGTGTTGTTCTATGGCACTTACAATGCAGAAACTTTTAAAGGTGATTAGGTTTTGTATTTCATTGTTGCTGGGTAACAATAATTATAACAGATTTGGGCTAATAATATTGGCCTAAAGCAATTAAGTAGTGACAGAATTGTTCACAAAGGGAAATTATTCAAATGCTAACTTGTACCTTTGGTAGCTTTCTGTTCCCGTGTTACCTCATAGTCATGCAGAATTATGCCAATTCTCTGGTGAGTTTTTGTTGGGCAACTCAGTTCTAGATGTGATCATCAAATCTATTATCATGTGGGACCTAAGCCAGGATTTTAGTCTATGTCTTGAAACAACTAGCATGTTAATGTGTGAAATCATCTATGCCATCGTCAGTTAGTTGTACGGTTAAGTAAATGATTGCATGAATCTTTACTACCAGATTTTATAAGTTTTTTAAGAAGTCGCTCATCTAATTCATTTTGCTAAAATATCTCCTTTTAGACACAAGTTCCTGCGGCATTCACAGGTAATAATAGGATTTGCCCCCTTTTCTCTTTAGAGACAGAGCAGATGCAAGCAAATATTCAAATTACAGAATATGTGTTTGTAACTTTTGTGCAGCCCAGCACTGCTACCATTACCGGTAATCACTTTCCTGGTTCATGCTGCCTCAGGCAGTTCTAAAATGTGATTCAGTGTGTCTTTGAGGGAAACTTCTTTTTGTTTTTGTTTCATTTCCCCCCCAAGAATTCGAGTATTTTTAACTTTTTTCATCACTTCAGGTCCATGTCTCCGTGGACAGTAAAGAAAACGGACAAAGGAAGAAAGAGAGAATGTAGCGATGTCACTCGTTTTCCCGAAGCAGACCCTGCCTTTACCAAAGCAGTGTCTGTGTGGTCTCAGAGAGCCAACCTATCCAGAAGGTCAGGAGAGCAATCCTTCATCACCAGATCAGAGACCTCTCACAGGAGAGTCAGGAACTCTCCAAAGCATTTAAAAGTAAATTCCATCTCCCCTTCACTCTGTCGGAGGAAAAATAAACCAACGGAATGGCAGCCTGAGGGTGTTTCTAGATACCACACTCTGCGGCAGCAAATAACAGAACTGGATGAAAAGTCAGATTCTCAGGTAGGACAGCATCCCCCATATCAGCAAAGGTCCACCAAGGGCCCGGCCTCTTCACAACAGTGGTTCAACCACACAATAGGCCCCAACTCAGATTCAGAAGACAACTACAGGGGCCAAGTCAAGAAGGTAAGACCTTCTGGTGCTCCTAGTATTGCTTGTAGTTGCTCCAACTCTGACAATAGTTCACTAATGAGGTCTGTTGTATTACCCAAAACTACTACCATTTTGAAGGATACCCATGCTGTGGCCAAAAATGCTGTAGCTTCTGCCATGCAGGCTGGACCTTCTTCAATAATGGACCCCGAGGCATTACACACAGTGATTACTGTGGCCTCCTCTGAAGCGACTAGAGAGCACTGCCAGTTATCGGTACCTGAAGCTGTGGACAGTGTGGAAAAAAATTCAGCTTCTACAAAAAAGCCTAAATTTCACAGTGACTTGGAGGATGAGTCGCCTCCTAAGAATGAAGAAGTATCATTTGCTTCCTTACTGGAAGTAGAAAAGGATAGTGAGCCCATACGTAGGTTCAAAATGGAGACTCAGAACTACCTATTCAAGCATATTCAGAAAGAACTACAGTTAAAACACCACAAAACTGAAGAGTCTGCAGAAAGTAGCATGATAGATAAATCCCTTCCGGTTCATTCAGCTGTTCAAAAGCTAATCCATAAAATCTGGAATAAACCCAATGTAAGACATGTAGCTCCAGCAATTCTACATGAACTGTACCCTCTTCCAGTGGACAAAGCTGTGTTTTGGGGGACCATACCCAAGATAGATACTGCAGCAGCTAGTGGAAATGCTAAGACATGCTTCTCTGGAGTTGCGGGCTATGTCCCCAAAGATCCAGTTGATAAAAAGGTTGAGGCTATGATCAAGAGATCATTCACCTTAGTTTCAGCCCAGCTTAGAGTATCCCTTTATTCTGCCTATGCGTCTAGGGCTTTATTAGCCTGGCTGGAAAAGGAGCAAGAAATAAGGGGAGGCACACTGAAGCCACCTTCAAGCAAGTGGAGAACACGTATTCTGTGTAGAATTGCAGCTAATTTCATTCATGATGCTGCCCAGGATTCTCTCAAACTCACAGTTAAAAACATAGCATGTCTCACAGTGGCATGGAGGGCTAGCTTGTTGCGTCATTGGCCCTTGGACCTAGGCATGAAATACCAGCTGTTATCCCTACCATATTGTGGTGGAACTTTATTTGGAGACTGCTTGGGACAGGTTTTCAAAGATTATGTCCAACAGAAGAAATCCCTTCAACAGCTGAAAAGGAAAATACACTGTTCCACTTCTTTTCTTTATTATCCTCACAGGTGTCACACAGCCTATCAGTTCCCCACTAGGTTAAAAAGAGGGAAAGGTTTGCAGTCCTTACATCTCATGAATATGAAAGGGTATAACATTCAAAGAAGTCACAAATGTACCAAGAGGAGACTTCTGACATAAATGCTTTCCAGGAAGCAAAAATAGTTTCAGTCAATAAAAAGATGACACAAGGGGAATGAGAAGCTATTTCACATGGTTTCTTGTCTTGATCAATTTTAAATGCAGTATCAGTTTTAAACTCTTTCTGTATCACTCTCGCTGTGATTGCCTTCTTTTCACTAGGGGAATAAGTAGATTATTTAACCAACTGTGTCATTTGTTATCCATACTGGATACATTCCCCCCCCCCTGATTTAGAAGGGGATATAGGAGTCTCAGAGTGGAGACACACACACACACAGAGAGAGAGAGAGAGAGAGAGAGAGAGAGAGAGAGAGAGAGAGAGATCTAGACTGAAGTAATTAGTACTTTCTGTTTTGCTCAGCCAGCACAATATTTAAAGTCTCTCTGTAGAGTTTGACTTCTGGCTTCATAAAATTCACAAAGGGGTCCCCTGCCCCTTATTTTTAAAATTGTGTTCAAAATAGTAGCCCCAGCACTTCTTAGCTCCAACAGTTCTGGCAGAAATTAACCAACCATTCCTATATCATCTAAGAAAATTAAAGTTCCCAGGTCATATATTGTTAGTCCAGATAATCCAGTTATTTCATCTCAGTGGGAGTGACTGCAGTGCCTACGTTCCTATATTACAACAGCATTGTAAAACTGATTCAGAGGGACTTGTATTCCCTTGGGCCATTTTATTATCTAAAAGTGCTTCATATCCAGACAGACTTCCATCATTGCCACAGAATATTTTTAACATGTGCTTGCTTCTTTAGACTGATTTGAAAATGCATTTCATATTGGTATCTTCACAAAGTGGTGCATTACTAAAAAATTAATCCAATAACACCTGCCAGCCAGTTCAATATATCCTACCTTTACAAGAAAACCAACACTGCAATCCTGAACATATTCTTATATTAGCATTTCAAACATTACCAGTGCAGCATGGCTCCTTCTCCTGCCACTCAAGTAATATAGGGGGCCCTGTGATCTCAGAGTTTGACCAGCACTCTGGCAATTCCACCTTTAGGAGTTTCATTCTCAAGAGCCAAAAAGTTATGAGTGGCCTTGTTTCTGTTGTAGAACCTCAAAACAACCTTCTTTATCTGTAAAATAGATGCAAAGTTTATACATGACATACCCCAGGATACCCTGAGCTTTACAGTAAAAAACCTAGTATTGTATCTGTCTCAGTATCCAGGAAGGGGTAGTTTTCCTTAGCTTTGAAAAACCTTGAATGATATCCTTTAAAATTACTTGTTTTAACAATGGGGAAATCATTTGTTAAAATGTTATTTTAAAACATTTTGTCTATATATATTTTTTAAAGTTGACCTGCTACTTGTAGTTAAAATAAAAATTTGCAATACACTTCATATTCTAGATATTACTAAAAGCTAAGCAATGCAAAGATTTATTTCATAGGAAGTGATTCAATTGTAACTGAAATAATGTAGGCCTACTGAAGCCAATTTGTCAAAAAAATCCCTAGTGAGATAAGGTAAATTTGTAATTATCCTGAAGGCCTTTTAAATTGTTTTACAGCATAAAATTTATACTTCTGGGATGTCAAAAATTGGTCCTTTATTTCCTTTCTTTTCTGGTCCCATTGATTTAGGCATCTCGTAGATACTGGAAGCATACCAACATACCCGAATTCCGATTCTGTATATTAAGAATTAGGATGAGATCAGAGCAATTTAATCATTTTCTCTTCAAGGCATTTAGGAAAAAGTAGTGCATACTGAATAATTTTGGTTATCTCCCTATTTTTCCCCTGAAGTGAGAGACAGTTGTGCTCTCAGAGCCATCATTAAAAGCTGCCAGTCAACTCAGTACATCCTACCAAGTTCCTTCCCCTTCCACTGCAATGCGCGTTGCTGTATTCTTTTTTGCTCCAGTGATTTTTTTAGCTGAATATAGTATGAGTTATTTTGCATGTTGATCTACACAATGGGTGCATGCACAGACAAACCAGCCTTCTGCTTTTTGACTCGTTATTGCATCTGCCTGCCCCTGATGTGAAAAGATTATTAACAGGTAATGAATGCAATGTCGTTGGAATGATGTGACAAAGTTTACTAAGAATTTGTAAAACTTTTTGATGCATTTCTTTTACTGCTCTGTTTCACCCCCAAATATTATTTGGCTTCTGTTTACTTATGCCCTTTACAGCCATCTTCTCACTTTGTTATGTATCTCATCCATCACCTTCAAGTTTGCTATTTGTTTCATAAAACTCATAACAGTAAAGGGGAAAAAATGGTTATGTATAAGTAAAAAGAGGGAAGTTCTAATTTGGCCAGAGAGCTGTTCTTCCACTGAATGAAAGCACTTTGATCCAGTGGAGGCTTCCATAAACAGAACTACAAGGGAACAGATTTTTGATCTTCTGCCTCCTGTCCCCTGTTGCCAAGTCTATTCTAGAGGGTCTGGGGATTTTTAAATTTTTTATTTCTTTGGAGCAGCATGGGAGGTCCTGCTGGGGGGCGGGGCTGCAAGAGAAAGGAGAAATTGGCAGAAAAATACCTTCTTTAATTCACAGAAGCCTTTGTTAAATCAAAGAAGCTTCCATCAGGGAAGGGCCACAATTAAATACATCACAACATGAGTAACAAGTGATATATATTCAGAACAGACCCCCTGAAATAAACATTAATTCCATTAATTTCAGTTGTTCTACTCTGATGTGTAGCTAACATTTGATATCACCTTCTATAATACAACTTTTAGAATTATGTTCTTATGTAATATAAAACTTCATTTAAACGTTGCTCAACTTATTAGTTTATTAAAACTGACTTTCTACTTGTAAATAGCAAGTATTGGAGCGAGCTTGCTATTGTAATGCCTCATCTGACAATAAAAGTCATATATCCTACAATCCATATTTTCTTTGTAATTGTTCCAGTATTCATGCTACTTACTGATATACTTGGAGGAGGGGGAAAACATTCTGTTTTAAGTTTTGAAGGATATTTTTCAGTTGTAGATCTTAATTTCAAATATTTCAGTATGTAAGTATTCATCTGCAAAGGAAGTCAATTAAAAAAATTGGCAAAGGTTTTGAGGCTATCTAAGCAGGAAAAGAGAACATTCCTGGTATTATATTAAATCATCATTAGAAATAGCGCTACTGTAAAAATGCCAAAAAGCCCCAACCCTTAATGTGGAGCTCTTTAAAGTCCACAACAACACAATCAATCTTGCTTCTGAAGTATATTTCTTAGCAACAAATTAGCATTAATTTTCCAGTAAGAATCAAGACTTTGGTTCTCCTCCCAGGATATATCTGGGAGACATCTTCCTTTCTATGCATCTTCAATATACATTAACGATTATCTACATTAACAAATTTGAAGGGCAAAGAATATGCCATCTTGAAGTAGAGAGCAGAACATTCTTTTGTACAATGTATCATACTTGATGGTTGAGTAAGTGGTATTGTGTTCTTCCTGGAAGGAATCCCTTTTGAGTTAAAGGCAAAATCTAGAATTCACCCACTAAATTCCTATCTATAGAATATTTTGAAGGCATGTTTTACTTAACCACATGAGCAAAATGGATTTACGTTCCATGCCTCTTTTGGTGTGGCAGGATCTGCTTTTATTTGTATAGACAAGCTTCTTATTTAGGTTTTTATTGATTGCGCCAATTGCAATTGCTTTTAGTATTTCTTTTGTGTTTGTAAGTCGCTTTGAGTCATTTCTATGCGTAAAGCGACTAATAAATATTCATCTTGGTAATGTGATTCTCTTATTTCTGTCTGTGCCATGGCAAAAGGTGTTTCACATTCTTTCGTGAATGATACAGATTAGGGCATCTAAATACACTTAGGTATTTAAGTACATTTAGGTGCCTTGAATAGAGTGCCTCTGAGTGTGTGCAGAGTTTCATCTCAAGCAGTGTTTTAAAAGATCATCAAGACTCCTAACCATATACAGAATGCCGTTCTTTTGTGGTCAACATTCATTGGAACTTACTTTCAAGTGACTTTGTATGGGCAGGAATGGAGAATCTGTAGCCCCTTAAGTTGTTGCTGGACTACAACTCCCATATAATCATTAGCTGATTATAAGCCATGCTGGCTGAGGCTGGTGGGAGCTGGAGTCTGGCAATATCTGGATGGCTGCTGGATTAATTCAGCAGTATTGGGAAGCTGTCCTAGCAGCACTTGTTCCTGCTTTGCCATGGAATGTCAGATACTCATGACTATGTGCGAAGGGGATTCTCCTGCATTGTCCCAAGCTTTGCATGTTTCCCTGAGATCACAGGGGGGAAAACCTGCCACTGCTGCATGCGTGAGAGCCCTATCTTAGCTCTGGAGCTTAAAGTAGCTAGTGTTCATAGAAGAAGTCAGTCCAGTGCACACAGTCTATTTGACTTTTCTCAGGTGACCAGAAACAGATGTGATGGTTGCTCCTTCTACTAGTTACGCAGAAGAAGGCATTTCAGTAGGAGTTGCTTCGGCATATAGGTATGAAAGCAGCTTCACCTGCCAACATTTCCTCTTCTGCACAATTGTTAGAGGAATAATCTCCCGTTCTTCTTTAACATCTGGACATTATATTTGACAGATGTAATAAACGTTCATTCCATTGATCCAGTTTATGGAACGTATTGCTAGCCTGCGGTAATTAACTCCTGGTATCTGCTCTCAAGATGGCTACTATTCTCTCTTCATTCAATTGGATTGATAGAACTTAGTTCTCAGCCTTATTCAATTGGGACCTCTGCCACCATTCCTGTTTCTCAGCATCTAGTAATCTTGAATTTATTTATCTGCCCCCGCTAAACACACACACACAAACACACACACACACACGTTGTGCTGCTTTGAACATGTTCCTTACTCACTGAAAGGGGGCTCCCTTGGTTCCTGAGCTATATATTTGCCGCAATCCCTATGGGAACATTGTTTTCACGTCCTTTTTTAGTGTGCAAAAGACCGAGGGAACCCAATTTCCAAATCTGATTTTTGCATATGCTGTAACTGTGCACTCACGCCAGTGTCCACTTCCGAGCAGGTACACACACGCGTGTAAATCTGCAGTTTTGTTCTTGTTTGTTTTTTAATTATACAGACATTAGACTCTGCATCATTACTAGCATATAGAAAAATCACAGAAACAATGCAACCAGCTGTGTAAGTATTTTTTCATTATTTAGATTATAACTGTAAAATAAACCTAAAAGAAATAAGAATGAAAGAGAAACTGATGAAAAGAACTTATTTCTTTGAAATAAAAAAAAAAGTCCTGTATTCTATGGTAATAAATAAAACTGCTTTCTGAAGTTAGTGCCACTACACATTACTTTTGAAACATTTTGTGTGAAATAAATACAAGATTGAAACAATTTGAAAACTGCTTATGATCCCCTTTAAAAAAAGAGTATGTATAGTTTTTTCAGTTAAATCCAAATATTTTGTGCTACAAAGCATAGGATACAACAATGCAATGAAAGGTATTATGTATTTCGAGCCCTTTGTGCTTTATTCATAGTATACCACCCAACCAGATCTGTCTTTGGTGGGTGATTGTGAATTTCGTTGAAACACAAATCAAAAGATATATTCATAGTACTCAAAGGAAAAAGGAGAGCTCAGAAATATTTGGATCTGTGAATGCATATGATTATTTCGCAGGTGGCATTTCTATTTTGTGCTTAATGTGTATACAGGTGCATGTTTGTATTTAATGCATAATACAAAACTTTGGGTGATAGTTAACTAGTTATTCTCGGAGTATGATTACCTATGCACATCACCCTTTAATTTTAATTTGTTGTGTTCACTTGGGTTCCTTTTTTATTATTACTGAGAATAAATCACAAGTGTGAGTTTGTCACAGTGGTACCTCGGGTTAAGTACTTAATTCGTTCTGGAGGTCTGTTCTTAACCTGAAACTGTTCTTAACCTGAAGCACCACTTTAGCTAATGGGGCCTCCTGCTGCTGCTGCACCGCCAGAGCACGATTTCTGTTCTCATCCTGAAGCAAAGTTCTTAACCTGAGGTACTTTTCTGGGTTAGCGGAGCCTGTAAACTGAAGCGTATGTAACCCGAGGTACCACTGTATACACATGACTTTTCATCACAGGAGTCATTCTATTTAGGAATTTCTCTTCACTGATGCAGACCTGTATCACAGTGGTAGAAATGATAGTGAGCATGTTAATTCTACTTCTGAGGAAATCTATCAGGTTAACATTTAGTTTAAGATAATGGTAGAGAATGTCCAGCCTATAGACCTAATTAGGTCCATCAAGCCCCATTTGGACCACCAGATTGTTTTGGCCAAGCCATGCCCATATGTCCCTCACCTGACATCAGGCTCAGGACTGATAAAGCCACAGCTACAAATATTGAATTCATTTGCAGCTTAAATTAATCACTATTTGAATGTGGTGCCTTACGTTGCACTGCCTTCAGCAGGGATCAGATACATTCAGATATCCCAGTTGCTCCCAAGTGTATCTGATCTGACAACAGTGTGACAGGAGAAGACACCAAATTCAAACTGCACCGAAGGTTAAGCCACTTCAAAGAAACAATTGGGAGTGAACTCTTGATTGTTTCTTTACAGTCAGAGCTTTACCTCTCCTGTGCCTAATGTCAAATTGAGGTCAGGGGATTGACAAGTGGTCACTCTGTGAAGAGTTAACTACTTTCATCCAGCCTTCTTGCTAAAAGTGGCCCCCAATCTTTGTTTAATATATTTAAATTTAAATTTCATTTTAAATTACTTTCACATTTTCCAAAAGTCACCATAAAATGCACCAATTCTACGTTCACTAGGATGTGTCATTCCACGCATGGTTCTTTCCTTCAATGAATTAAAACTTTGGATCCAACCCATTATCATAACTAACCTGTCATCTTTTTGTCCAGCCTATCTTACCAGATCAGAAATCCAGAGGAATAGTTAATATTCTCCTCACTGCTTAGGAAGGCAATACAGATGACCATTATTTTAGTAGAGGCACATACTCAACTTCCTATTAAAATGAAATGGGATTTCAAAGTGCTTAATTTGGACTAACTCTAGATATTTTCTATGGAGTGTCTTGATTTACTTACTTGCATCACTTAAATACCATCTTCCCCCTCTACAGACTCAATATTGTGTACTTTTTATATAAATATATGTGTCTTCTTGTTGTTTCTTGCAATATGCATGTTAGACAAGTCGAATAAGTTAAAGGAAATAGTTAATTTTAAACAGATGGAAGAGCTATGGCTGGTTGTCAATTTGTCTGTGTAACTATTGTAATTTCACCCTATTTATGCAATACAATGAGAGGTAACTTGTCTTTTTTCTTAACTTGGTGGGAGAATGATATATTCTAGTTTAACTGTATTTCCTTTAAATTTCAAAAGATATAATTGTTTCCTTTGGATAATATTTATAGATTACATCCATTTTGTTACAAAGATAGCCAATGCATATTGTGAAACAAGCCTTTAGGAATGAAGAATAAATGTGGAAGTAATGGAAGACAGAGTTGGAAATCCACTGGACTCCAATAAGTGAAAGAGACTACAATGTTCACTCTAGGGAATGCAGAACCAAGCCAGAGGGGAAACACAAGTCAATATTCAAGGGACACAGCCATCTTTGTTTGCAACACATTTCCAGTGTGTTAAAAATAACCACTGTGGCTATTATCATTTTGAACAAAAATGCATATAATTGCAGTGAAAAGTTGGTTTCATGATTTTATAATGTGGAAGCTTATATCTTATTATACAGTATTGTCTAATGCATATATTAGAGTGTTGTTGTTATAAATGGAGAAATGGAAGGGAAAGACACATATCTGAGCTTGCAATACATAGCTTGAATAAGAAATCTCCATAGTGCTTCCCTGAATAGAAATCAACATTTTTTCCTGAATTTGCTGTGATGTGTGCTCAGAAATTCAAAGCAAACTCATATTCCTCAATTTATTTCAAGCTGCTGTAACAAGTAGTTTGCAGCCATAATAATAATGTGATGTTCTGCACCAAATTCAATCTGCAATCCTTAACATGCTTAATAGGGGGTAAGTTTTATTGAACTGAGCAAACAAATTGGGGTTATGCTGCTTTCTCTTCCCATGCCTCCATTAGTGTTTTTGGGGGCTCTTCAAATTAAATGGGTTTACCGCTTTGGTACTTTTCAGTTAATATTCATATTGAATGAGTAAGATATGTATAGTTTTTGACACCAACAGTTAAGTAGTGCCATGGTCAGACTGGGAAAAGGGAATCTAAGAGATTTTCCAGCGTCATATGAAGAGGCATGCAGTTTTTACTGGTTGGAAATTATCTTATGGTCCACTCTAAAATAGAATGTCTTAAGATGGATTCAAATAACCTTCCCCCCACCCTCTGCTACACAATGATGTTTTGTGGGACAAAAGTCTAACCTGCCAAATTTCCTTTCTAGATACACCACAAACAGCTTATTGTGAGATTCAAAGGATTATTTTGATCTACATTTAGAATCTGGCAACTCTTGAGTGAACGCATAATTCTTTTGCTACCTGGAAATTCAGAATGGAGCTCTGAACTTTCTCTTTGTAGAAGGCAAGAGAGAGATTATCTGAACAGAGTCTGAGATCTTAAGGTCAAGGATATATCCCCTAAGAGAAAAGAAACAGCAGAATTCGCCTATGAGATAATGTATCTTGATAGAAAGGTTTTCACAAACACTGCAAGTAGAGATGAGTTTGGAGTAGTCTAAACATTATGTTGGAGAGAGAGAGAGAGAACACATCTGTTGTCCTATTCCCAATGCCTCTCCAATATAGTAAGCCTGCAACTTACGTGGGGTAAAGTTTCAGGGATCGCTTCAAAGCAAAAATCACATATCGTCAAAACATATTGGGTTCAGTGGCAGGTAGGATTGCCCTACCCAGATGCCTGTCCCCTTTCAAAAAAAATCTTTTTTTGCCAAGTGCATAAAGCTGCACACAAGTTAAATGTGCATAAGCTGTGGGCTTACTGTATGCTTAAACCAGACAGTTGAATATAAAAGATACTGGAGGTTACAAGAGAAGACTCAGAGGAGTACCAGATTATAGTGGCAGGACAAAGCAATGATGAGATTGGATGTAGTAGGGAACTAACCTTGCTGTCGGTGGATATACAAGGCTGTGCCAAAGGAGCAATACAGGATGGGTACTTCAAATGAAAGGGAAATCCTCATACCCTGCACACCTGTGGCTCTGCACACAAAAATCACAAATGTGGCCCATAGATATGTCTGTATGAAAAGTCAGATGGGCACAAGCAAGCAGCTGGATACACAATAGGGTAAACCTGCAGATTGCACAGTCTGCGGTAGTCCCTGTTAGTCATGTAGACAATGATAAAAGTGGGTAGGGAGGTACGATAAGATTTTAAGCAGAGACAACGCTGACGTAGAGCATCAACAAACATCTCACCCGGGTTCATAGTTAATCTCAGGACTGATTGATAACATTAACAGTAGAGTGCAGAAGCCATTTCCACACGGTTGTGTCCTGCACCTTTCGGCATCATGTACAGCAGGCACGTCCAACAGGTAGATCATGACCTAATGGTAGATTATTGGACATCTGTGGTAGATCACTGGCTCCCCCCAAAGAAACTCAACAACTTTGGCTCCCCTAAAAAAAGCTCAACATTTTTGCTCTGCACTGCCCAAAAACGGGGCTTTCCTCATCCTCCCCAAAAAAGTTCAACAACTTTGACCTGAATCCCCAAAAAGGGGGTAGATCACTGCCAGTTTTTAAATATGTGAGTAGATTGCAGTCTCTTGGGAATTGGCCACCCCTGATGTACAGGAAATAATCACAAGGATGCCACAAATGATGTGACTTCCCATGCTAATGGTGTGATACTGAAATGGAAAATACATGTGGCATAAAATGGTATGAGGTCCTGCTGTGTGGAAATGTGTATAACCCAGTCTGATAAAGTATGGTTCTGTTCTTATACTGCTAATAAGCTGCATTGTCTGCAACTTCTAGCAAAACAGTCCTCTTTGCATGTGGACTAGGAAGATGCTGGTATGGACCATTGCTTACTGCCTGGCACTGTGGCCCAAATTGTGGAGATTGCTAGCCATGTATGCATATCTGCTCAGTTGTTGAAATTAGGGCATGCTGCATGTCCCTTCAGTATATGCAGATGGTATTTATCAAGATTTCCATTGAGAGAGATATGCTCCAGGCAGCAAAACCACCTTTGTACACAGTTACTGTCTCAAGCAAAAGCTAAGACCGAGTGTAAACCATTTCTTCCAGCTGCTAACAATTCTTTCCAAAATATTCATTCACTCTTGAAATAGCAAGTTTGATTTAAAGATGTTGTGAATTAAGATCTGGTTTTCATTTAACTAAACACTGATCACTATCAGGATATGGACTTTGCTTTTCTTCTTAGGCTGTTTTCATTTGTTTCTTCTGCACCCTTTTAATGGAATATGTAGGTCTCTGGAAAGGTAAGGTTATCAATTTCAAGCCTGGTGTGTGTAATGTAACAAATTGCTCCAAATACAACACTTTGTTTATTGTATTTTTCTAATACTGGGGAGAATCTTGGTTTGTTTTTGTTTTTTTTATTTAATCAAAGTCATTCCTCATTCATATTCAGGAATCGAGAATAAAAAGTTTTAACAGACTAATTTCACAGCACACCATAAGCTTCATATCTGAAGAACAAGGGGCCCTTTCTAATGCTTGCAACTTTTTCTACATTGCTTCAAAAATGGGACCTGAATTTGTCACTGTGAAGCCTTGCACGGTGGGGAAAACGCACTTCCACCGCTGGAGAAATCCTGCGTTTAAACCATTACTGCACCACGTATTCATACATTGTATTAATTTGTCTTCACCCTGTGATTGAGTTTACTAAAGGACTGTGGGACTACACATACTTTTCAAAAACCAGCATGCATGATTTGTTTTTGTTTTTACATCTTGTCTAAGTTATATGTTAATAGTTTCTTTTCTTAAAAACCCTTTATTTTTTCAGTGATGCCGATGACCACAAGCCTCTAAAAAAGGGAAGCAGGACACCTTCAGACAGGACTGTGAAAAAAGAGGACAGCGATGATAGTTTAGTTGACTATGGAGAAGGAGTTAATGGTCAGTTCAATGAGGATGGCTCCTTTATTGGACAATACAGTGGTAAAAAAGAGAAAGAACCTGCAGAAGGGAACGAAAGTTCTGAGGCTCCTTCACCTGTTAACGCAATGAATTCATTTGTCTAATTGAAAAAAAGAACTCTTGCCCCATTAATACTACATTTCCATTATTATTATTTTCAAGCATTTGTACATCTCCCCCACTTTTTGGACATGAAGGAAACAAATATTCTACACGGCAAAGTGTTTATGTAATAAGTACATATAGGTGAAACTGTTAAACTATATAACAGTAAGTGGTATGTTAGTATGACTCAGAATGCAAAACATTTTGCACAGATACTTGCTTTTTTACAAGACTAAAAAAAGAGCAACATCAACTAAGAATAACGAAAAGTACAGTATAATGCATGCGAAGCGCTGCATACGTCCCGGGCAAAGCCAGTTTATGCCACTGAAAATGGTTTTGATACTTCGTTATGCAGTCCTCAACTGAATCCCTGGATATGAAGCCCATTTTCATTGTCAGAGTGTTATAGTAGTATTATATAGAACTTCAATGTCTTTGTGGACATTGTTGTGAAATTGGTGACTTAATTGTCTAGATATCATTATGTCTTTTTGCAAGACAGTTAGGAACAGTATGTACAGTATATGATTGATAAATGACTTTTAAGTATGATACTTGCATTTGCTGATGCTTACTGAGATCCTGATACCTGCTCTTTGCTCCTCTTGTAGCCTTCCTAATCCAAGTATTACTGCAGCACAGTGTTCTCTTTTTGACATCCAATGTACATTGTATCTTTCTCTTTTTTTAGGACATACAACAACATGCATTGAAATGCATTTTGGAATTTATACAGTTATGGAAGTGAAATTTTCAAATGATATAGAAATATTCCAGAAACCGTACAGGGCAAAATACATTCAGTGCCTTTATATAAGTGTACATTCAATAATGTACTGTAGCTAGTCATAACCAATCGGGAACTTTTCTTGTGCAAGGTAGCATTGAAATGAAAAGTTGCAAATTCAAAATTCACAATTCACTTCATTTTGATGGAACTAGTGAAGGAAATGCTCCCTGCGGTTTGTGTTGCACCTCAGTAAGCTGGTACAATAGTATATGACTAATGAACTGACATCATTGCCAAAGTAATTTAATTATTGTTAAATTCCCAGATATGTTCAACAGGTACAGAAGAGTTTGTTTTTACGTGATATAAAACTCATTAAAGTTTCTTTCTTTTCTGGAGATAAACTATAGACAAGCTAATGCAACTTACACTTTCATGGCCTTATGCAGTTTACACAAAGATGGCTGAATTAGTATATTTTGCTAACACAGGAAAACACAAAAAAAGCTCATGATATTCTAAGATACCATGCTCACAAAAGCACCTTTCCTTTCCCAGTAAGTCCAAGACCCTCTGACACCGCTTTTACCATTATGCTTGGCATGAAGCTGCTACTCAAGAGCCACAGCATTCAAGTGAAATTTGACAAATGTTAAGTAAGTTTAGTCATAAATTACCACTATCATCTGTTAGAATGTTTTCTGCAAACACACACACACACAATCAATATCACAGAAATGGTTACCTCCAAATATGAAATTTTATATAACAACCTATGGTTGAAGGAATGCTCAGTTTCATTTGCCAATAAATTGGTTTTTCATAACTTGCATCAAGTTTAATTTTAAGTAAGCTTTTTATATGTAGATATTTTGTTGAATTTGTAAATACACTTAAAGTGTAGATGCTATATGCTTCTAGGTGTTTGAAAATGCTTTTGTTGTACTATGTAAGAAGTACTCTAACCAACAGAGTGCATGGTATTTTAAAGCATCTACCTAAATATATGTAATTCAAAATTTGAGATAACATGCCCGTTAGGCTGCTACTGTGAAACTTCTATCCATTTTTTGTGCAGGTCCTTAAGGAATGGAGGTGGCACAGCAGCAGTACTTGACAGATTGCACCCAATATCATTATAGGTTGTGTTATTGCTTTTCACTTAATCACAGCACACTTGTTGCAGCTTTGATGCATATACTATGGGACCTATAGTATAGGTTAACTTATAGTATAAATTAAGCACAATTTGAAATACTCACCTTATAAGCATGGCAACACTTAGAGCTGGAAAACAGATATGCAGCACTGATTGAAAAAGCACAAAAAGGATAAAACATTCCTACAAAGATTTACCAACAGTATTGGAGACCAGCGTAATTTTACAATTAAATGTAGATGCTAAATTTATCCATGCATGTGAAAATACACAGAGGAGATTACTTCTGTAATGGTGCAACACATTTTGTATTAAAATAAATGTGGTTTTAAAATTTCACTTGCTGTTCTGTCTCATGCAATAATATCGAACAGATTGTTATCACCATCCATACCCTAGCCTTAAATATTCTACTTTTTATACTCTTAAGATCACACAAAAGGTAAAAATAGATTAATTATAGGCTCAACAGACGAAAGTGCATGAAACTTTGTGAAACTTCTTTTTTTCCTCCCTCCCCCCCCCCCGGTGCCACTCTTGTGTTTTCCTGGGATTTGGGGTGGTAGAGTATTAAATAGTTTTCTATTTATTGCACATTGCAGATGTGTTCCTGAGTTATTCTGCCAGGCTCATCCATCAGGAACTGCATATTATAATTCTGACTCACAAAAAAAAAAGATGATAGCAATATGGTTGCAAAATGTTGAGCTATGGCACTAAACATTATGGGTCAAGCTAGTGGTGATGCTAAATTCATCATAATGAGGCACTATAAGGGTTTTTTTTAAAAAAAAGTTGGAGGCATTGGTCATTGGGACCGCAGTACATAGAGAGGAGAGACTTAAACTTTCCCTCCCCATCCATGATTCTGACTATCTTCCCACCCTCCAATAAGAGCCCTAAGAGGAAAGCTCTCATTCGCAGTTGCCATTTTCATTTCCCATAATTCCCTTAGGAATTATACTAGATGATGGCAAGCCATTTCCTGCTGCACCTTATTACAACCCTCCTTCACTACCAGTGAATGAACAAAATTGGATTGGGCTTTGTATGGGCATTGTATGTGGCTTCGAAACACAGATCAAAATGTTGTGGGGAGTAGGGGGCTGTTGCTCTCCTATATGGGATGTTGGGGAAATTATTCAGAGCAGACTTGACTGAAGATGAAGGAATCATGTGAAAGCTATGTGGGGCCAGGCACATGGGACCATTATTGACCATTTTGGGAAATAACTCTTATATACTGACCCCCTTCATGTACTCCTTGTCCTGATAATTGCTAAGAGCAAATCTTTCAGCTAAGATCAGAGTTGAGAGATGCTTCCCATTTAGATCACAACATTTTTCTAGGAATTACTTCAATAGACAATTGTTTTTATTGTCAAAGTATAGCACCTTGGTATTCAATGGTAACACTGCTGCATGGAATGAAAAAACATTTCTCTAGATATAATTTAAGGAGGACTTTGACTTTACTGGGGTTACAACAATTGGCCCTGTTAAAGAAGAGTGATATGAAATGCCTTTCAGTCTACATCACTGTGGTTTCACTATGTTTCACTGTTATTTCAGAATAAGTTTCTAAAGAAAGTACCATGACATGTTCCACAAGGAGATTTCTGGTGCTACATTTCCCCTGACAATTGTAAACCTACGACAAAAATGCTTTGGCTCTCATATTGTGATTTGTGACCTTGATTTTGACCTTGATCTTTGCTTGATGTGGGATTGTTTCTTTATGTGTTTCTGTTACGTTGTATGTATTTCTTACTTGCTCATTGCTTAACTTCTTGCTTTCCTGTGTTGCGCTTTGTTTTAGCCTGCAGCTGAAACAATTAAACTTTCAGGAAAGACATAGAAAATACAGTTCCCATCCTGCTCCTCTATTTTTCTTTCCCACACATTTTCCAAGGAGCTCAGGATGGCATATATGAAGTTATCCCATCTTATTCTCTGTGAGGTAAGTTAGGGTGAATGTGACATGTTCACACTGTGTTTCATCTGAATTAAATGCAGATTCCCCTCTCCTGGTCTAAATGCACTGTTCACCCAACTCGCACATTGTAGGTGCCATATGTTTGTTTTTTTCTGAATAAAATGTTTGAGCGCCTGAGATAGCCAAAAGCTGCAAATATCCAGGGAAATTGGTATGTAATTAAAGAATGTGGGTTTGTGGCCAATTAGCTCATATTTTGTGGTTCACTGGAAAACCCCTAACCTCAGACTGTTTCCTTGTAACTGGGTGATACGCTGCTTCAAGCAGAATATGTAAAAATGACACAGCTAAGCTTGTGACATGCCTCGAATCCAAAGTTACACTAGCTAATTTATAGGTCAGTAGTCCATCCTGTTCAGCAATCACACTTCATCTGTTTCAAAATTTGTCACAGCTATTCAGAGGGCAATGGCAAGCATGGAGAGTGAAGCAGCGTTGTAGGAAGTAGATGGAAGTTTAAGTCCCTACTGACACCATTAATGCAGAAACAAAGATCAAAATAGTCTTTGCTGTACCTTCTAGGCTTGCCAACCTTTTATTTATGATTGCTTTTTATTTAGATGATTCATAACCTGTTCTTTAAAATCAATCCCAGAGCACGGTACAATGTGCAATAAAACAATATTTTAAAATATTTTAAAAGATCAAACCGCAGCAATAATGAATTGAAAGTACACATCAGCACTGAGAATGGCAAAGCACCTCCCTCAAATCAACTAACCAACTGCCTGAGTCAATAGAAATGTTTTTACAAGATTTCTAATAACCATCAGGGTTGGTGTCAACTGAATATGTGAAGGGAAGGGCATTGATCCAAGGCTCACATCCTCATAGATCCTCGTGATATTTGCATAGGATGCTGAAGCAATTGCAGTGGTACCTCGGGTTAAGAGCTTAATTCGTACTGGAGGTCCATTCTTAACCTGAAACTGTTCTTAACCTGAGGTACCATTTTAGCTAATGGGGCCTCCTGCTGCTGCCGCGTGATTTCTGTTCTCATCCTGAAGCAAAGTTCTTAACCTGAGGTATTATTGCGGGGTTAGCGGAGTCTGTAACCCGAAGCGCCCCGTAACCCAAGGTACCACTGTACCACCAAGTCATGGAAGACACCTGCCATCACCATTTATGTTTGATGGTGGAGGATCTATCTTTTTGTGCATGTCAGTGTTGGAAAATGATGTAGTTCCATTGCCGAGCATGTAGAAGAAGAAGAGTTTGGATTTGATATCCCGCTTTATCACTACCTGAAGGAGTCTCAAAGCGGCTAACAATCTCCTTTCCCTTCCTCCCCCACAACAAACACTCTGTGAGGTGAGTGGGGCTGAGAGACTTCAGAGAAAAGTGTGACTAGCCCAAGGTCACCCAGCAGCTGCATGTGGAGGAGCGGAGACACGAACCCGGTTCACCAGATTACGGGACTAGTGCTCTTAACCACTACACCACACTGGCTCTCACTGTAGAGCTTGGTGCAGTGTGAGGCCAAACAAACAGAAGAGTCTCTGAGATATGCTTAGTAGAGTCAGCATACGAAGTCAAATCCATTTTGAGGGTCACGCAATCAGCAGTCCACATACTCAGACCATCCAGTGGTCAGGGAATCCAGTGGTCACAAAGTGAAGGGTCCAGCTGGAAAGCACAAAAGAGCAAGGTACGGTAATTTATAGGTCAATAGTCCATCCTGTTCAACAACCACACTTCATCTGTTTCAAAATTTGTCACAGCTATTCAGAGGGCAAAGGCAAGCATGTTTCCAGCATCTGGTTGCTGCTGAGAGCTCTGTTTAAGAAGGCTGAAGCCAGCTGGTTCTCATCAGTGCCTTCTCCTCTGTGTCCTTGAAGGCTAATCAGTTGCAGGTGGAGTCACTCCACCTTCTCCCCCTTCAGGCTGCTGTGCAGCAGCGAAGCTGAGTGCTGGCCCATGGTCTATGATTCTTCAGGTTCAGTCATTGTGGACAGGTATGATCTCATGGTGGTTTTGGGGGGGTGGGAGGAGACACATAAAAGCTTCCTGCAATTCTGCAATTTAAATTGGACCTGTTTTGTGGGATCCGGTGTGTGTGTGTGTGTGTGTTTTTCATGTGGCACCCCATTTCTTCTTGGCCACTCTGTTTTTCTGCTTCCAGGCTTCAAGATTGTTTACCTTTTCCTCTTGTTCTCTCTGTCACTCCACTTTCTGTTTGGCTGCACAGGTGTCATCTGAGCCTTAGAAAGCATAAATAGCTGACAGAGGAAATGGGCAGTCTTTCTCTAACATTTTGACGTGGGAAGGAAAAAATAACTCTCTTCACCACCTCATTGTTGAGAAGCTGTAAGCGCAGAGGGGTGGCACAGAGGTTTCTTGGGTGCCAGGGGAAAGTCTCAAGATTGCCATTGCACACTGGCAACCTCAGATTTAGTCCGTAGGGTAAGTCAGGAGTTGTCCCACCCCTAATGTCATATGTGATGTCAGGTATGAGGCAGGTAAAGGCATGGCTACCAACACTCCAATGTTCTTTTGCAACTGTTTGGTACTGAAACTGAATGGTGGTGTTTTTCAGCCTTTTTCAGCTGATAAATGTTGACAGACATCACATTGAAGTCCACTTTCAAGCTGTTTCAATGCAAACTTCTTGCAAAGGGACATCAAAGGCAGTGCCTATCAGCACCAGACTTCAAAATTATGTCTCTCAGCACCCCTGAATGCTGAAAGGCAATGTCTTTGAAGTCCCTTTGCAAGCACGTTCAAGTTGTCACCTGATGTCATTATGATGGCAGGCAATGGATGTGTGTGACTGCACCTACCTGTCAAAGTTGTACTATAAGCCAGATTTAGCCCTGTGCTAGCCTGTTTACAGGTTCGGGCAGGTGACACTTAATTCCAGATTCCCCTAATGACCACTTCTAACGGTTTCATATCAATGGTAAACAGCCCTGGGGACAAAATACAGTCCAGCACAAATGCTAGGAGACCAAAAAAGCATACTTCCCAGTGCTGCTTTCTGGAAACAACCCTACAGTAGTGCCAGAACCACCATAAAATAGTGTTCCAACACCCAACCCACATAGCATGAGCAGGGGGTCCCCATGGTCAATGGTATCAAAAGCTGGAGAAAGGTTCAATATAAGAAGGAAGCTCACATTCCCCTTGTCCCTTTCCTGACAAAGATCATCTGCTAGGGTGACCGCAATAACCAAGTTAATGGATTAATTAATGTCTGATGTTCTATTATGTTTTTATGTGTTGGTGGCTGGGACAACCCAGCCAGATGGGCGGGGTATAAATATCATCATCATCATCAGTGCTTTTTTCTAAAAAAAATGTTTAGGGGTCCTCTCATTTTCCTACTCATATTGAAATACTACCCCTCAATGAGGCCAAACTTAGATTCACAAAATGTTTAGGGGTATGTGTATCACTGCGTCCCCCCAGAAAAAAAGCACTGATGATGATGATCATTGTCATGTTGTTGTTGTTGTTGTTGTTGTTGTTGTTACAAAGCTGATTTGGTCCCAGAACTAAGTCTACCCCTTTGACACGTTACTTATTACAAGATGCTTTGATAAATGTAGTTTGATAGTTTAAACAGAAGTCACCAAAGCATCCTTTCAGGACGTATTTGTTTAGTTTATTGATATTCTTGTATCTGAAGCACCCTTTATTTGTATCTGGCTGAGAACAATGAAATCAATTTGCTCTGGAATGTCACTTTGTCAGCCTGCATTACTTTCGCTGGCTATCTGCCTATATGCCTTCCTGTCTAAGGGCATCAGAACCCTGCTATTCTCTGCATAATGAGAATCTGTCTCTTGATATTAATACCCCTACTGGCTTTGGGTGATAAAATGTGTCACGGGGACACAACTCTCATGATGCGGGTAAGGAAAACAGGAAAACCTGTTACTGAGAGGGACACCCAAATACAAATTTGGTGCTACTGACAGCCTGATCCTATGTATGTAGGATGATAATGTAATGATTATAATAAATAGGGCTTTTTAGTATTTACAGGATTGAAAACACTATGAGCTATTTATTTATTTATTTGCACATACCTACATGCTTGCATATATGCACATAACTTGCTCATTACTAAATGATTCTGGGGTGAATTACATAAAACATCACAATTTGAAACAATATACCATTCATTAAAACCATTAAAGTAGCTTCACATATACAGTGGTACCTTGGTTCTCGAATGTAATCCATTCGACCTCCGAAACATTTGAAAACCAAAGTGCAGCTTCCGATTGGCTCAGGCATCCCAGAAACAATAGCCAACAGCTGTATCGGAAGTCTGGCTTCTGAAAAATGTTAGAAAACCGGAACACTTACTTCCGGGTTTTCGGTGTTTGGGAGTCGAAATGTTCAAGTACCAAGGCGTTCAAGAACCAAGGTTCCACTGTAGTATTAAGTAATTTTGATCTTACTATAACCCTGTAAAGCAGTTCTTGTTGTCCCTACAATGCAGGCAAGTGGCTGAGAGACACAGTTGCACAATGGAATGCTGAGTTGAAGTGAATCCTAAAGTTCTGGCCCCAGGAAATATGAAGGGGGGCTCCTTGGTTTTCCATAAGTTCTGGGCAATATCTAAATTTTGGGTAGTTTCAAGATATCTTTGAGGGTGTCTATTTTTGTTTGTATCAGTTGTATATCAGTGTCATGAACTGGCAGCACAATGGGGAGAAGCAAGAGGGTACCGGCGAGGGGTGTAGCCGGGATAGGGACACACCGGGGCAAGCTGGGGATGGGGAAGGAAGTACTCACAGGATGACAGAGGATGACAAAGGGATGGGGCTCAGTGCACAAGAATCAGATCAACAGGACCCATCAACAGAGCCAGAGGGATCCCTGGCCGCATGAACATGATGGATTCTGAGTCACAGGGAGAAGTGGAAGTGGCGCTCCAGGAGGGTGAGGCAGGCAAGGGCCCACAGCCCAGCTCCCTAGCTGGCCAAGTGTGGCTCGCTGGGTCAGGGAGGAGGCGTGTGATCCCTGACCTGGAGTAGGCTCAGAACAGGTGAGGGTCACCTGCCTCGTCAAGCCCAGATGGCTAAGTACCAAAGGGGAGCAGAGCTGAGGTGTTGTATCTACTCAACTGCCCATGTTGATGGACCTTGGCTTGGATGCTCCTAGACATTTATGGGACTGTGCTTTGGGTTTAACTCTGGAGTATATGCTGACTGCTGAACTTCAGACTTGGCTTGCTTGGATTGACCTTCGACTGCATTTCCTGACCTTTGGACTTAGAAATTTGCTTGCATGGATTGACCCCTAGACTTTGAACTCTGGATATGACTTACTGACTTGCCACCAGGTAGGCCTGGGGCTCAAAACACCTAACGCAACTAATGTTGGGCTCTGATGTCAGTAGGGCCAAATAGAAGCTGGGAAGGGGAATCCAGAATCAGAAGAATCTTTATTTGCATTGGCCACTAGCCATAGCAATTTTTTAAAAAAATACAATGTACTGAAGATAGAGGTAAAAACTTAACTATACAAAATACATTCTGGAGGTTTACATCAATAAGCTGGGAAGGAGAATCCAAAGGACTCCTAGACACATAAGTATATTTCAGAAACTCCTAGAAACTTTTTGTTAAATGAACACAGTTGAAACTAGTCAGATTTACTTCTTGTTCCTATTCACTCTAATGGGGCTGGGAAAGAAGAATTGCCCTGTGCAAAATGTGTACATTTTTATGGTAAGGAAGATAATTTTTATACATAATAAATTCTACTGGCTTGTTATGAAGGTCTTCAACTGCTCAACTGATTTGTTTCCTAGAGAGGATCTCAACAGCTAAGGATTCATTAATTTTCTGTGTACATTTTCTGTTTCAAGCAAATGTTAAATAATTACTCAGGCGTGTGAATAATTTACAAATGATTTTGAAACTGACACAGAATTAATAATACAATAGGTGGCCCAAGTTATTCCTATTGATCACACAAATGTAATCTGGCATTCCTCACAGCAAATTTCATTCCGAGGGCAAGAGCTACAGATCATGGTAATCTGTAGGGTCACCAAGAGAACTAGTTTCACCTTATGTTAACTATCTCCAACAGCACAGATCAGGGAATTAGGATTGCATTGTAACACGGGTGCTCCACACTGACACTGGAATCAATAAGTGCTCCTAAAAATAATGTAACCATATTCCCCACAATGAATATTGTAGGAGTGAACAGGGTTGGTGGTGCCATACTTTGCTGGCTACAAAATAATAAATTTAAAGTGGTTAGAAAATGCAAAATCTCAGAAGATCGGCTTCTAGAACACCAGCTTGCCACTATTCTTACAAGTTTTCATACTTCCAAGGCATTTCATCTGCCTTATGATCTGCAAGCGCTGATCACTCTTATCCGCACACACCTGGTGTTTTAAATGCTGTTGGAATAGATATAAGGAACATATAGGTCCTGTTGGATCAGGCCCATCTAGTCCAGCATTCTGTTCTCTCATTGGCTAACCGGACTCATCTGGGAAACCCATAAGCAGAACCTGAGTACAAGAGCACTCCCCCCATTTTAGATTCCTCCCAAATGGTATTCATAGGTATGCCGTCTCTGGCAGTAGAAGTGGACCATAGCTATCATGGCCAGTGGCCATTGATTTGCACATCTCATCCCTAATATATGACTGTAGATCTTGGGACATGATGGGTTGAATTTTTGGTTCAAAAGTCCATATGCTCAGTGTTCAAGCTGTTGAAGGCTTACTTATACATTTGCTGATTGCAGCAATCCTATTAACAAGCATGCTGTTTTTGTACAAATGTAGTACCAGAAAACTATTTTTTTTAAAATATATGTCACGAAACCAACAGTCTTAGGGCAACTTTGTACATATCTACCATTTTTATTCTATGCACAGCCTTTCCCACCATCTGAGTCCACAAAAGCTGGTTAGAAGAGCACTTAATCGTTTCTATCAGCGTCTATTATTGATCCAGAATTAAGGGGAAAGCATTTAAGCATTTCCTTTGTAAGAAATCAAATGTCCAGAAACAAAACTGGTTTCTTAGCTGCATCAGAATATACCCAGTGGGAATTTTTCTGCCATTACCACTGAAAAATTCAGTCGACATCATGCAGCGTATACGTGCTACAGAGGGGAACAGGACACATTAAACAGCTCAGGACAATATCCTGCCCAGAAGGAGACTCACATCGTTGCCAAGGAATAAGACCTTCCCATCTTTAGCAACACACACACACACAAAATCCCCTTCATAGAAATAATGTGTTCATCACGAACATTTTACAACTTCGAACCAATAAAATAACATTTAGGGCAATAATATATTGAGAGAAATATTATTACTCTCAAGTGGGAAGAGTAATTAAAGTCTTAAAAATAGCAATCCTTCCCAGTAATTATTTTGGGCCTCTGGGTATACATGATCCACCAGAGAAAATCTGCACACACTGAGGGGTGATATGTTGCCAAGGGAGACTCCTTTGTTGCTGTGGCAACCACCTAAACAGAGCAATGCTGGGCAGGCACAATCAGTAGCAACATATTTCTAATTTTCTCTTTCTAAGCACTATATATATAGAAGATAAGGGAGATTCTGGAGCCTAGTGGCTATGTAGCGTTTTGCTAGAATCTCCTGTTTAGGATAACTGAGCAAGATGATGTGATGGCCCCTCCACCTGGATGCCACAATTCAGGCCGCTGTTAGAGCACAAAGCACCCATTTATATTGTCACCTCTTTTGATTAATTTATCTGTTCCATTTGGAGCAGCTTACCGTATTTTATTATTGTAACGATTCTATCCATTTCTGTAACTGTCGTTTTGTATTGCAGTAACTGCAAGGCCTTGGGACCTTGCAGTGAAGAGAAATGGGGGGGGGGAATATTAAAAATAAATAAATTCATACATAGTTAATCCAGGAAAAGCTCATATATTGTGCCAGTGCATTATACTTGGCTATCTTCCCAGATGATGATAACATAGTCATATCAAGGCATACAAACTAGACTTCCCACAAATACTCATTTGATCAGTGCAATTATCCAAGAAACATTCATTGCTTATGCTTAACTTTACTGAAATAATTGGGATGGAGCTTAATGTGCAAGGACAGGATCTCACATTAGGTGTGATGGTGTGCAGTTGTTGGCCTCCCATGGTTCCAACACATGCTATTCTGATAGCAGGGAAATGTGACTGGTGGTGGCAACACAGTCAGTGAATTAGCCAGTTGAAAGCCACGCCATTAATAAACTTTAAAATCAAGGGGGCTACCTCTTTGTTTCATTCAGTTGTTTCAACTATTTGTAGCCACTGGTTGCATGCTCTTTCCATGCTGGGGGGAAAGTCGGGATCTAAATATAATTATATAATTAGAACCCCCCATGCACACACATATAGTCAAAAAAGAGCAGTGGTAGCTGACTAAAAGCATATCTAACACCTTAGTTTAGGATTTTTTTTCAGACAAACTCAGTACTAAGCCTGTTGTGATCAAAATAGTCGCTTCCCCTACTTGGGGGTGGTTAGCAGTTGTGGCCCGTCACGGGCTTCCCCTCCGTTCCTAGTGGGGAGAAATCCTATATTCATGGCAAGCTGTTGGGTTTTCCCCTGGCCAGTCACTTTGGACAGCGGGATAGCCTGCCAACTCTGAAAATTTGAACTGCCCAATCAGGGGCAGGCAGGGAGGTGGAGCCTAGGTGGTGAACCAGAGTCGAGAAGTCTTCAATCTGGTCCACCACCTGGGAATAAAAGCCAGCTGCACCTGAGTCTCAATACTCAACACTCAGCCTGTGGTGATCAAAACACATCCCCTTATTATTGTCAAATATGAAGAATGCATAAAGACTTTTCAGGTGTTCCCTCATTTGATTTACAGTTATGCTCCCTGTGAGGTTGTGAGGGTCAAGTTTGTTGAGAGCTGTGCCACACACACACACACACACACACACACACACCAGCCACAGGGTGAGTGTGTTGGTGGAGAGATGTGGAGTTGTATTACCCCAGGTGTTTTGCGGAAGTGAGAATTGGGTGGATGGACTGATGTGATGGGTACAAGGAGAGTCTGATTGTTGAATGAGTGGGTGCGACAATACGGTTCTTGAATTCCTGATATGCCGTTTTTTGGTATATAAGTCAAAACACGTGAGGAGTGCTGTGCTGTGATGTGTGGGCCACTCTGCCCCATTGCGTCCCCTTGCCAGCCCTGCCCCCTGTACACCAACACACTGGGGTAATATCTGAAATTGAGAAGCTCTCTTCATGATCTTGAACCCTACACAATCAGAGTCCCAGAGAGACCCTACATTTCTCTTTGCCTGGATGGAAGTGAGTGGGGCTGGCAGTAGACATGTCAGTGGGGCTGGGCCCCATCAGGCAACCAGTGTAGTCCAGCTCAGTTATCCTCAATGTGTGATTGCAAATTGGATGAGGGAACTCGCCTAAGGAGGACTTCAGATTTTCTTAATTTGTAGCACTTCTCGCAACCTCAGATCAGAACAGTGTCTTTAAAACTAAAAACGCACATTCTTCTCATTTAAATTCCATGTCTCCCTCATCTCTCCTCCTTTGATTTTCCTTATGTCCTTCCCTTTCCTTCTGCACCGCCAAAGAAAATCTGTTCAAAGGCCGTCCATTGCTAGAGGGAGATTCACAGCAGTACATCACAGCAACTGTCATCTGATATGTGAGGCAGGCAGAAACCACTTCAAATTAACAGAATATGATGGTTTAGTTTGCAAGACTGGGGGTGGGGGGGGGAATGTTCCCAGAAAATGCAACTGAAGTGTTACGCTTTGTGAATGATCACACAGTAATAATGATAAAATGATGGTGTCAAGAGCAAACACATATGTTGTAAGGTGACTCTCATTTCTTTCCCATGTTTCAAAGTTATATATAGTGGTACCTCGGGTTAAGAACTTAATTCGTTCTGGAGGTCTGTTCTTAACCTGAAACTGTTCTTAACCTGAGGTACCACTTTAGCTAATGGGGCCTCCCGCTGCCGCTGTGTGATTTCTGTTCTCATCTTGAAGCAAAGTTCTTAACCTGAGGTACTATTTCTGGGTTAGTGGAGTCTGTAACCTGAAGCGTCTGTAACCCGAGGTACCACTGTATTGGGAACTGATGACATGTCTATGCAATTTTTCAAACATATGTAAGAATTTTAATAAATCTCTGTTTTTAACCAGGGAATCTATGTTATGACTTCAAAAAGACATCTCAAAAACTTGCACATGGGTTTTGAAAAAACGCACAAAAACACGTAGTGCAATGTGTCAATCTCAAATGAAACATTGCTCCTATTGGAACGACTCCGAAAAAAGAGATTAGTAGTAACTCAGACAGGAAGTAATAAAACCAATTCCGCTCCCCTCTGGGAAAGGTAATATCACAATCCTTGCGATGTTCCTGAGATGATAGAACACCAGGCTGGCAAACAAGCTGATCTGATTGATAAAAGATAGACTGGAGCCTTTCCTTTCAAAAAAATTCATTTTGACTAAAAAAAAAAGAAAGAGAAAGAGAAAAAACATTTCTAATGAAGTAGCAGAAGAGTGCAGCTGTTGTGTCAAAATCTTATCTTACCGGTTTAAAACACAAGCAAAAAGTTCCATCATTATTTCAGTTGTGAATGCTTTCTAAAAGCATGTTCAGACACTAGATTCTAAATTAATTCAAATCATCTTAATTTAAAAACTAACAGTGTCTGCTGTGAAGGATCTCCCAGTTTATTTTTCTCAGTAACTGTGGCCCCGTGAGCTTGTCAACATCATCTGCTGGAGTGTGATGGTTACCATGGCAGGACTATGGAGAGGAGCATCACCCCCTACTTGTAAGGCTTTGGGGAATCGACTTCCTTCCCCATGGCCGTAAATGAGCAGATCAAATGAAAGGGAATTCTTACCAGTTAGTTTCTTTAATAAACACAGAAAAGGATAAAAGATAGCCTCTAACCAGAATGGTGGTGCTCCTAAGTAAGGATCCCACCCCCTTCTATCCCTATTAATCTACGTCACTTCTAGGTCTTGTAAGAGTTTGTACCCTCTGTGCTTTCTGCTCTGTCAATTTCTGAGCTCTCTGTGACTTTGGAGAAGGGGGGTGAATGCTGTCCTGAGACTGTGAATCTGTTAACCCCCTCTATTCCAGTGTTTCTTTTGCTAGCTGTTCCCCATCCAGTATTTCCCAGCTTCTGCCTTCTGAACTATGCCCCTCTGCAAACCACTGTTCCAAATCTATACTGTCCTCCTGCTCCTGGGAAGATTCAGGATCAGGAGGAGGGGGTGGCTCCCACCATTCTTCCTCAGTGCAGCCCTCCTCAGCACGGTCCCTGACATTACAAGATCTCAGCAGGCCCTGCATCTCATGTGGCCTAGTGGGAACTCACCAAGGGACATGTTGATGAGAACCTTCAAAAGGTTCTTCTACCTTCCTGATTTCCCTCTTTGACTCTTCAGCAGCAAGGGGAAACTTTCCCAGCCCACCCCCAGTTCAGAAGCCCCCACTGCAGCTGTCAATGCCTCCTGGTTAACACTGTTGGTAAGGAATTTTACTCTCATCCACAATGGCTTTTCACCCCACCCCCTCACAGTTTCTTTCAATTTTGCCATTCAAGTCCAGTTTTCCACATTTCTGCATCAGTGTGTGTGTGTGTGTATTCCTCATGAAAATTCATCAGCATTTTAATGCAAATTTCTCCTAATATACACATTTGTTGTATAATTTTCCCAATGTAGGCACTTCTGCAAAGCAATTTCCTCTAATATAATAATGATTTGTTTCAGTTTCTTACCTGCCCCACACCATATGGCCCCAGGGCAGGATACAGCAATTTAAAAGTACAATATTAAAAAAAAAAGGTTAAAACAGATTATGGGCACAAGAGTAGGGTTAGTCCTAAATATATAATTATGATAGCTCGACCTGTTCCTCAGGGAATTGAGAAAAGCTGCTGGTGTTTGAAGGCTAATGTGACTAGATCTTTATTTTTAAAAATAAACTTTGTGGCACTTTCATGCCATCAGAGGTTCAACTCAGACTTGAGCATCTCGTCTATTCCCCCTTGGGAGGGGTGCTCCTAAGCAGAAGAATTTGCATCTACCTCAATGTATTTAACTAGAGGGAAGTGAGAGGCCACCAGAAGGAAGCTACAGCCTTTCTTTACCATGGGGACAGACGGCAGGTACCCTGGGGCAAAATGAATTTTATCATAAATTCTTAATGCTGCATAGCAGCACTGTGTTATATATACCAAATTCCTGACACAAACATCTTGGTCTTTCACAATGCTTTTGTTTGGGGCCTATTGCTCTTCCAGAACCCTGCTGCATTCCACTCTATGCTATTTTGCATAACACAAAAACCCACTTTGCTCTTCTGTATTTTAATATTCTGTTGGAAGCCGCCCAGAGTGGCTGGGGAAACCCAGCCAGAGGGGTGGGTATAAATAAATTGTTGTTGTTGTTGTTGTTGTTGTTGTTGTTGTTATCTTTCCTTACCTTTTCAACTGTTCCTGCTGATTTCTTTTTGTACTACTGTGTACGACAGTGGAATTTGCTGCCAAGGAGTGTGGTGGAGTCTCCTTCTTTGGAGGTCTTTAAGCAAAGGCTTGACAACCATATGTCAGGAGTGCTCTGATGGTGTTTCCTGCTTGGCAGGGGGTTGGACTCGATGGCCCTTGGGGTCTCTTCCAACTCTATGATTCTATGATTCTATTCTATGATTACTGTGAAGACTCCACAGTTCTTTAAATGCACATGCCCTTCGCTACCCCATAAAGACTTCATTGGATGTCACCCTTGCTTAATCCACCACCTTCTCACCGCCACAATTTCTACCAATTTCCTTTGCAATAGGATGATCAGTGAATATATTAAGCAGTGTCCTTTGTTGAAGTTCACATGTCTCGCATGGGTTTCTTTCCTGTATTTCTATTCAAATATTTCCTCTGCTTTGTTTTAAAAAATGTATATGCCATTTTTTATTTATACGTTATAAATCTCAAAGTAGTTCACAATATAAACATGATTAAAATCAATAAATAACCATGATTAAAACGTCCAGGTAGTTGTAAAGCGTAACACATAATTTCAGGAACAGGAACAGCCAGAGCAAGCAAGTAAACAAAAAAGAACTCGAAGTTAACTGTCAGCAAATTCCAAGTGTAAACAGAATGAGTGGTCTTTGGTAGATAGGGGAAGGGGAAGGGGAATTTGTTGCTGGACTCCAACTTCCATCAGCCCTGAACACTGGCCATGTTGGCTGTGGTTGATGAGAGATGAGGTCCAACAACATCTGAAGGACCACAATTTCCCCATCCTTGACTACTTCCCTCCTGATGCTTGAGCTCTGATCTTGTTGCCACTTGGGATGCCACCACAAGCTCCAACAATATGACAGAGGAATGTAGACAGCGCAGAATAATAGAGAGAGAAGCAGGAACTAGAGAACTGAGGTGTTTAAAAGTGAATTGAATGGGTTTAAAAAGAATAGTAGAAGAAAGAGGGAGCTGATGTAAAGAGGAAGGAAGACTGAACATGGGCTCAGTACAGACAAGCAGCTTAACAAATGCAAAGGGCTTCTATCACAATTTTGCCAGATAAGACATCTGTATTAACAAAGTGAAGTATTGTAGTTTTCGTTCTTCTTTTGATCACATGTTCTAATGTGTGGCAAAGCTGGAGGGTCTTTTCGAGTGACAAAGTTTCCTCATACCTATTAGCTATGTTGGCTGTCCATTTTCACCCACGTTTGGTAAGTCAACTGTAGTTGTCTCTTTTCCTCAATTCTCTGTATCATTGTACATTCTTATGTGGCATCATTTTTTCCACTATAAGGGGTGGGTGGTAATAAACAGTAGTTACAGTCCCAATCTGTGTGTGTGTGTGTGTGTGTGTGTGTGTGTGTGTGTGAGAGAGAGAGAGAGAGAGAGAGAGAGAGAGAGAGAGAGAGATGATCTGATCTGCCTGGCTGTAATTTGGATAGTAGAAGCTATGTTCACTATACATAAGGAGGTACTCTCCTCTGCCTATTCACTTCCAATAATGAATTAGCTTTCTGCTTAAAGATTTCCAGGAGAGAAAAATACATCAGAAGTTCACCTAGTATAACCTTGCTCCAGGAAAGATTGCTAAAGAGAAGAGGCTTCAAATACAATTTTAGTATAGGTTGCTGGCAGGAATAACAATAAGAAAATGAATCGTTTTTCCCTATCCCAATGGTGTGCTTTGGGGAAGAGTGTTACAGTTATCAAATTACAGCAGAAAATAAGTACCTAATCACTGTTATTTAGCAGCGTTCATGAAGCTCATGTACGATGGTCCAAGTCAATATTTAAATTTCACACATTTTGGTAAAATGTAGAAAGCTTTTTATTCATAAATGGTTAGTTTGGATTGAAAGGAGTTGGTATGTGTGAAAGGGATAGAGCAGTGTTTCTCAACTGGGGGCCACAGGTGAAAATCGCATAAATGGGGGGCCGGGGCACAAGACTAGGCAGCCACAGAGAATTTGCAGCAGTTAGTGATGAATTGAAAGATGATGAAATAATTTTGTATGTGAATCATTTGAAGCAGCTTTATAACAATATGGAATTTTATTTCCGTGATAATCTGGACTGGGTAGTTGATCCATTTGCTGTGAATGCTGCTGATGTTCATGTTTCTTTGCAAGAAGCCTCAAAGAGCTACAGAGCAATCAGAGTAACTTTCAGTAAAGAAAACACAATTTTTTGATAGAGTACAATCTCAAAAAAGTACCGGTATCCACAGCTTTGGGATAAATCAAAATGGTTTTTCATGGCATTTCCTACTTTGTATTTGGTAGAATTAGGTTTCAGTCATGTGAATTATTTACTCTGCCTAACGTGGAATCACCTTAACATAATGGACAGAAGTGATCTTCGGTTATCCCTCACATCAATCGAACCAGATATATTTAAAAAAAAGCTTGTTTCTGGTCATCAAGAACAAGGGTCACATTGCCACATTAATGGAGAAATAATTAAAGTATAACATTTAAATACCCAGCTTTCTACTGGCAGGACAGAGGGGGGTCACAGGAAGGAAACTAGGTCAGAAGGAGGCGACAGTCAGAAAAAGTTTGAGAAACACTGGTCTACAGCATGGGCTTCTTCATTATTTAGAAGCACTCTGTTGTTTCATGGAAAATTTCTAATGGAAATCAGAAGTATTTGAAGTATTTATGTGTTAAATCTCTAGAAACAGGAGAGAAATTTAAAATTAGAATAACACAATTAGATAAAACATACTTTATTGTTTTGAGCGTAAGTAGACTGGAACAGATGATGTTCTTCACTGTGGTGGCCACTCTGGCTAGTGTTTGGCAACAGAACAGTAGAAGCTGAACAATAGGATTGTCAAGACCAAAGTGGAAAAGCAAATGATCTACATGTAAAAGATACCAGGTTTACTTCCAAGAAATCTCCAGAAGTGACTGAAGATGTCCCTGCCTGAAACTCTGGGGAGGTGCAGTCAGTCAGTGTAGACAATCTGAGCTCAATAGACTATGTACCAATTTGACTCTGCATAAGACATCTTCCTGGGTTCCCAAATTCACTTGGTCTGAGTGATCCTTTAGCTAACTTGACAGGTTAGGAAGATCCAGTAGTTTTCCTATCTCTCTTGTCAAGGAGAGGTAACCGGACACAAGAACTGTACTATGAACTAAGCTTATGTAAAAAATAAATGCACAGGGAAACAAAGGATAAGATTTCAAATTTCAGTGAGAGAAGAGAGCAAATATATTTCAGTCAGGGGAGGCAAGATTCACAGCTTTAAAGGCTCCCTCTTGGATAGTCATAGCATGAACAGTGCAATCCTATACATGTCGATTCAGGGATATAGGATTGTAGTCTATACTGCACACACACCCAAAAAGAATCTGCCAACCCAAACGCAATATATTTTAGCAGCTTTCGATTACCTCATAAGGCAACAGTATCCACAAAGGACACTCACCTTTGAAACAAAGGATTTGCCCAGAGTGCAAAGAGAGTCTGCAAACCTGTGTGGATAATTAAAGCTCAATGTATAGATTCGGTTATGAATAACCACATGAAATTTGAAGCCTCCCAGAGTGGTTCCCTGACAGCTGAAGGGTAGGTATCAACTGGTAGGTCAGTGTGCATGATGCAGTTATCATCCGGGGAACAGCTCCTGGGAGCAAGGACAGAATACAACTTCTGAAGTATATTTTGGTTCCTATGTAAGACTCTTAAGAATGGGAAATGACAGCCTCTGTACCATGCTATAACTTCATTCTCAAACGCTGATGGATCTTCTTATAGATCCAGGGAAATTGCCAAGAAATTATTAGGTTTCTGATGATGTGACTTTTCTGAGCTACCGTTGGGCTCTATTGTGCTTCAGATATAGATTGGAAATATTATGAACCCATGTGTAATTTATGACTAATGTATAATTAAACTTGGTTGGAATGGAGAATATTAAACAGTGCTTACTTATAAATTAATGCCTCATTTTGCAAATTTACCAAAAAGAAAATCATACGATGAGCTAATGATGGCATCTATGTTGGCCAATTGATCTGTGTAGTTAATAACCAACTCTTAATACATTGCAGTCTCCTCTTGATGATAAATCAGGGTTGCTATTATTAGCTTCCTGTTCCAGGGTCCGGGGACATGTAGACCTTTTATGAATATGAACACTGAGGGCTGATTGATAAGATGAGTAGAAAAATTGCTTAAGGCCAGGCGGAGCTATGGCTTTGGAAAAAGAAATTGAACCCTGAATTGATTATATGAATTAAATCCAGCCTAGAGAGCAAAATAATCACGTTCTGTCCCTGTCGATTCAGGTTGTTTCAGGACAGCAAACATCATTTTCTCTGTGGCATGTTCATATTAGCTCCGCCATAAAATGATGATGCCCTGACCTGCTGTAAAACTGATACAGCATCTCTATTAGAATGGCTGTTTGTCAGCCTACTGTTGCAGATCAGATTTCAATTCTATTTTCTGTCTTTAAAAAGTATTTAAAGACACAGTTTTAAAAGTAGTTTAGAATGCTCCAAGCTCATTTGCTTGTCCTATAGTTGTAGTATTATGTTCGGTAATATGGAGACTTTAATTTTCTTGAAATGTCATGCAGCTAGCCTACCCTGCAGGTCTGGCCTAAATAAAGATATTTCTATTTCTATTCTATTTCTATAATTTTGCTTCCTAAGATGAGACAATAAATGATGCCACCACTCCTGAAAGTACCCGAGGTTATTTTGGCAAAGTTACTTTGGCATCGAGGGCAGAAAATCCCACCAGCAGCTCTACCTGGGAGTAAAATATGATAATTATAACCAAGGAAATAATTAACAAACTGCTTTGCTCTCATGACACACAAAATCAGCTGCCTGAGGCAGCCTTCTCATTCTCCCTAAAGCTAGGGCTGGCCGTGCTATCCTGAACTCTATACTGAACAAAGCAAAGATGGCACTTGTATCATTATTTAAAACCTTTCTTCTTCATTGCAAATGCAATTCCAGAGCAGGCTACGGTATAAAATACAAATACATGTAAACAGGTTACAATATGAACTACAAATCCATGTAAACTGCACAATCAGATTAAAGGAAAGCAAATACAGTGGTACCTCGGGTTAAGTACTTAATTCGTTCTGGAGGTCTGTACTTAACCTGAAACTGTTCTTAACCTGAAGCACCACTTTAGCTAATGGGGCCTCCTGCTGTTGTCGTGCCGCCGCTGCACGATTTCTGTTCTCATCCTGAAGCAAAGTTCTTAACCTGAAGCACTATTTCTGGGTTAGCGGAGTCTGTAACCTGAAGCGTATGTAACCTGAAGCGTATGTAACCCAAGGTACCACTGTAAATTACAACTAAGCAGTAAAAATGCACATCCATCCTGGAATGGAACACCATCAAAGGCCTTGGTGAGCACCCAAAGACTATGCAAGTTTTTACTGCAGAGGGAGTGCAACCCCACCCAGTACAAGCATCTTCCCAATTCCTGAACCCAGGAGCCACCCACCAACAGAACCTCCATCTTGTCAGGATGCAGGTTCAGCTTACTGGTCCTCATCGAGCCCCTGCTACACTGATCTAGAACTTCCACAGCTTCACCTGACTCAGCTGAAACAGAAACAGAGGGGGTGTCACCAGCAGAGTGATAACACATTGTTCCAACACCCCCCCCCACTCCCAATGGTTTCATAAACAGCATTGGGGAATAATGGCACCCCATGGCCTCAAAGCCAAGGAGGTTGAGCAGGTGTCACCCAACACCACTCTCTCATAGTGACCATGCAGGTCAAAAAAACAACCACCTCCAACTCTGATCCCATAGAGTCACTCCAGAAAGACACCGTGCCGGTTGTCCCAGGGTATATTGCAGCCTGTTTAACTAACATGCTCACATGCTACCAAAAATGAAAAAGCAATGCATTGGCAGAAGATGGTGCTATTGTCTAATGGTGATGTTTAGGCTCAGTCAAAAGGGTGCTCTGCTGTGAGCATCCCTTCAGGCAGTGACTGTGATGAATATATGCTTGACGGGTGTTGTAGAGTCTGCAGAGAACAGTTCAGCTAAAAGGATAGCTTTGGAGACAGAGGGAAGACTGATTTTAGTCTTGCGGCATGCAGAGATAATCCATTTTTTATGGATTCTACTTTTAAGTTACAGAAGTAATTACTACTATCCAGATGTGTCATAAAATGATATAGATGTAATTTTACTGTGTTCTTGTTGCAGGGGATGTGCACATTATATCTCCAGGTCTCAAAAATGAAGCAGCGAGTGTCTGTTTAAGTAATATATAGATTGCTCAACTACTCTGAAAATAAGTTGAGAATACATTTTCATATAGCCTTAGCTGCTAGAAAGCTCAGTTCTAAAGTCTTCTGAGCAGACTAGTAAAGACTCATGGAGTTTGTCTACAGCTAGGGTCCCCAAGGTGCCTGCATGATCTCTAGTGTTCTCCAACACCCACCTGGTGCCTTCCATTTTTAAAATGACCCTTTATTTATTTATTTAAAAAGCTTGTTGGCTCTTTTTTTTGGTTGTTTAGTTGGGGGTGTTGCCTGCTTTTTTCTTTTGGTCTGGGCTTTACTTGCCTCCTCCTGTAAACTGAGTATTTTGTGTGGTGTGCACAGCAGTTTTTAGATATCCAAAAAGTCTATTGGTGAACCTGGAGTCCTGCAGTTTCTGGTGGGCTCCAGCAGCTGTAACTATAAAGATAAACACGTGAAAGCTTGAGACACCACCTTGACATAATTGCAAAACCAACATTGTCTATGATATAAGAAAGCCTTGTGGACTGCTTTGAAAGTTGAGGACCACTCCACTTTGTTTCTAGAAATGCACTGCAATATTCCCCTTAGACGAAAATTTAGCAGCGTTTGTAGAACACAACTTGATGCTTTTAATAAGACTTATTGCTGTACAGTTAATAAAACAGCAATCCTTTGGAACTCCCTCCTGCCCACCTAGCAGTTCAAAAGCACGTCAAGTGCAAGTAGATAAATAGGTACCACTCTGGCGGGAAGGTAAACGGTGTTTCCGTGTGCTGCTCTGGTTTCCAGAAGAAACCAGAAGAAACAAGGTCATGCTGGCCACATGGCCCGGAAGCTGTCTGCGGACAAACACTGGCTCCCTTGGCCTATAGAGCGAGATGAGCGCGCAACCCCAGAGTCATCCGCTACTGGACCTAACGGTCAGGGGGTACCTTTACCTTTACCTTGACTGAATTAAACAAACCCCCCTCCCTGTTGAACTTCAGGTGCCTGATGAAGACTTTTCTATTTCAGCAGCAATTTTATCTGTTTTTATAATGGATTTGAATTCCTCTTATTCTTTGTATATGGATTTGTATAATGGATTTGAATTCCTCTTATTCTTATTTCCTTTTTATGTACTCCACTTAGAAATTCTGCATATTAAGGTGCAAATCTGTGTCTTAAATACTAAGGACTAAGCCTTTAACGTGGCAGGTCCTTGCCAGTAGAGGTTCAGCAGGAATAATTCCTGCCTACTTTTAGACATCTTCTGAAAAATAGGGTTATTCAAACAGGCCTCTGAAATGTAAATTTATTTTTACCAACTAGTATTTATCAATTTTTCTATTGATTATATTGTAAAGTTGTTCTTTTTATGCTGTATACCATCTTGCTACATTTTTATGAAAGTGCAGTCTATAAGTATGTAATGTAATGTATTACAATACAATATATCCCATAGTTTGGCTCTAAGTTATCCTAGTAAGTTTGATCCTGGGAAGAGATTTTGACCAAGCACTTCCAAGGTCACACTCTTATGCACGAGAGATCATGGCTACAAAGCCCCTTTTTTTGTGCGTGTCTCCCACGGATTGTCAGATGTAAGTACGGTAGCTTATATACATTGGTATTCAGAAGTCCATTGAGTTCAATGATCTTAAAGGTAATGGTAAAGGGACCCCTGACCATTAGGTCCAGTAGTGGCCGACTCTGGGGTTGCGGCGCTCATCTCAATTTATTGGCCAAGGGAGCTGGCGTACAGCTTCCGGGTCATGTGGCCAGCATGACTAAGCCGCTTCTGGCAAACCAGAGCAGCACACGGAAACGCCGTTTACCTTCCCGCCAGAGCGGTACCTATTTATCTACTTGCACTTTGACATGCTCTCAAACTGCTATGTTGGCAGGAGCAGGGACCGAGCAATGGGAGCTCAGCCCATCACAGGGATTCGAACTGCCGACCTTCTGATCGGCAAGTCCTAGGCTCTGTGGTTTAACCCACAGCACCGCCCGCGTCCCTGCCCTGCAATGAGCTTACTCCTGGATAAATTGGTATAGAATTTCAGCCTTGAACACCTCCACTTCCCACTGAAATGCCTGTTCAGTCATTTCATCTTCTGACATCTGCGGAAATCGTAGGGGTATACAACTGTAGAAAGATCACATCTGCAGCTGGTTGTGTAGCAGCTGTGAGCCGAATAATATTACATCAATTTAATGCCAATTGTGATTAATTTAGCAGTCATTATTTATACCACTATAAATGGCAGGATTGTGAAAAAAGATAGAATTAGACATTAGCCTTCTAACTGCTTGTTTGCGTCCCATGATATTTTTCTATTTGCAATGAATAACATTTTAAAATGCCTTACTATTACTACTACCCACCAGAGTTAGTAATTGCCTTTCCTAGTTGTTTCCAGGTTCCTAAAATGGCATTCTGTCAAGCTAACTAAGGCTTTACTCCTAAACACATTGAACATAGAAAGTCATACTTCTGTTGATAGGATTGCGCTATGGAAATACTTACAGGATTTATGCAGAACTGGACAGTGGTCCAAAGATACTTGCATGGAATTTAGGTTTATTGAATGGAAAGAGTTTTCTTCCTGGTGGCCACCAACTTGGATGGCTTCAAAAGAGGATTAGACAAAGTCACCATTGGACTATCATTGGGTACCAGCCATGATGCTTCTGTTCTGCCACCACTACAGTCAGAATGGACTGATTTAAGTTGCAGCAGCTTGAATTCTTGATTAAAATTGTTAAAATCGTCAAGATAAATAAGTGGTTTAATTAACTCATCTTTTTCCTATAATTTTTATTAAATTTTCTGTTTTACGTTTTAGAATGTGCATTTAAACAACCTTAAAATATCAGTGACTTCCCTTCTTCTCTTTTCATGGTTCATTTTGCATAACATAAATCCCTGCATATTTTACTTAAACTAAACCATTCAGTATTCCATTATTACATCCATCAAATCTTATTTACACTGTTGAATTTATCCTAATGCTGCCCATGTTTTCAAATGTACACAATTCCCCTCCCATATATTCAATAAATATTTTCCAATCTTCTTTAAATGTATATTCTTCTTGTTCTCTTATTCTATATGTTAGGTCCACAAGCTGCACGTATTCCATCAGTTTAAGTTGCCATTCTTATTTAGTTGGAGCTTCGCTCATTTTCCATTTGGGGGCTAACAAAACACAGGCCATAGTAGTGGCATACATAAATAACCTTTTTTGACACCTGGGAATTTCTGTCTGAATTATCCCCAACAACAAGGACTCTGGGGTTTTTTGGGGGGAAGTACTTTTTCAATTCATTATGCATTATTTCCCAATACTCTTTTACCCTTTTACAGGTCCGCCACATATGATAGAATGTATCCTCAGTCTCATTGCATCTCCAGCAATGGCAGGGCTGGCCCAAGACATTTTGGCACCTGAGGTGAACCAAAAAATAGTGCCCCCCTCCTCACCAAAGAAGAAGGGGTGGGTGAAGATCTACATCAGGAACAAGAGGGAAATAAAAGTATCTCAGTCAGTAGAACATGAGATTCTTAATCTCGGGGTAATGTGTCCAAGCCCCACGTTGGGCAGAGGATCCTTGCATGGCAGTGGGTTGGACTAGATAATCCTCATGGTCTCTTCCAGCTCTACAGTCCTATGATTCTATGATCTGCATCAGGATCTGCTGCCCTTGTAGATCCAGCTGCCTGAGGAGGTCACTTAACGTTGCCTCATGTATTAGCATGCATGTGAAGGGATCATCACAACTTCAAGTAATCTGTTCCCAACTAAACAGAGGCTTTATACTAACCACAAACATCTCAAACTCTGTGTGCCTCCTGTGCCTTGTGCAGTGCAGTGGTACCTCTGGTTACGTACTTAATTCGTTCCGGAGGTCCGTTCTTAACCTGAAACTGTTCTTAACCTGAAGCACCACTTTAGCTAATGGGGCCTCCTCCTGCTGCCACGCCACCGCCGCGTGATTTTTGTTCTCATCCTGAAGCAAAGTTCTTAACCCGAGGTACTATTTCTGGGTTAGCGGAGTCTGTAACCTAAAGCATATGTAACCTGAAGCGTATTTAACCCGAGGTGGCTTAGTCATGCTGGCCACGTGACCTGGAAGCTGTACACCGGCTCCCTCAGCCAATAAAGCAAGATGAGCGCCGCAACCCCAGAGTCGGCCGTGACTGGACCTAATGGTCAGGGGTCCCTTTACCTTTACCTACCACTGTACAGAATCTCTGATGCCAAGGCAATCCCCTCAGGACCACAATAGAAGAGGAAAGCATTAAGTTTCTTCTCCCTCCAGTTTCAATACTAATAATTGTCAGCTCCATCCCCACCCTGAGGATGTTATCTGCATTTTTTTTATATAATTTTTTTTTATTAAAGGGTTTTTTTTTTATAACAACAAAAACATAACAATACAATACAGTAAACACAACAAACAAACATAAAAGAAAAAACAAGTACAATTTCATATCTTATTCTCTTATACCTTACTTCTCCGACTTCCTCATGCCTCCCTTTTCTGTATTCCAATTTCTAATCATTTGTTCAGCAAATCTTCCCTTATTTTAATTTAGTTTGATCTTACTTATTCTCCTGTTATCTGCATTTATTATTATGACTTGAGTGTCAGGACTGTGGGTTAGAGCCCCATGTTTCGCAAAAGATTCGTCCTCATGGTCTCTTCCAACTCTACAGTTCTATGATTCTATGAAGTACAATTCTCAGCCTCTCTCTCTCCTAATATATATATATATTTCTATACTTGCTTTTGTTCTTTTACTTTTGACTCCTTACTATTTTACCTACAAATTTAAAATAGTAAAAAGTAATAATAAAAATTGAAGTACATCACTCTTCTTTCCACATTCTGCCCACACCAAGTGAGGATATAAATATTCAGATATTCCTATAGTTCTGATAAATCTATATTCATTTGCTCATATGCACATGCGACACAGCATATGTGACTGTGTTGTTGTTTACAACTTTACATCTTAACAAGAGGATAGCCACAATCTGTGTAATATTTTCACTTCCTGAGTCAGCTGAGAATTAGCACTTGCTGTTCATAGTTCTTCAGAGTTTTGATTTTTTTAAAAAAACAACAACAGACTTTTCCCTTCATGTTTTATTTCAAAGTCCTACATTTTACAAGTTTATTATGTACCAATATCCATGGTTACTTGTGCTCTCATTTCCTGTGACAACAATAATCTTATTTTCTTGTCTGGCTGTAGATTGAATCTCCAAGCATGCACTATACATCTTTACAGCAAGTCACCAGCTGAGTTTTGTTCTGCTGTAAAATATTTTGATTACTTAATAAAGTTCAAAATAAGATAAATAAAATGGACTAATGTTCTGGGTTAAGTTTATTCTTCAGACTTCCGGGTTAGCGCCATCGGCTAATGGCGGATTCCCTCCGAGCTCCGGAGGGAATCGGCTCCGTAGGAGTGGGGTCTTACCGCGGCGGCGACGCGGGGACCCTTAGAAATCACAGGCGGTGAAGCCTGTGAACCTGGGGACTCGGCGGGCACCATTAGCGCCCCCCCGACCCACGAAGGAGCCTTTTTAAAGGCTACGGAACGGGGGACGGGGTGAGTGGCGCGGTGCTGAGAGTCGACTGCTTCTCCTGCGGAGTGAAGCCGCGTTGCCATGGCCGGAGAGCGCTGACTTCTTCTTGTAAATTGGACCTCAAAACAACAACCTGTGAGTAGTACGGAATTTGGATTTGCAAAGAAAATTTTCTTTGAATTAGGCACGATCGGGGAAGGCGTAAACAGGAAGTCCGTCTCCCCGTCTTGTAAACAATCCAAAACAAGGACCTGCTAACTAAGGTCATGAGAATTCCTTCTCTTTATTGGGCAAAAGATACTAATTTCACGATTTGGCACTACAAGTAATTGTACTGGAGGATAAGAGCTAATTTTGGGAGCTGAGGTACCACCCCCCCTCAGACCCGGGAGTGATCCGCGAGAGAGCCTGTTGGAAAGGTATTGAAGATTTTGACAGCTGTCAAACTAGCTGTCAAGACGGAAAAAGGGAACTTTGTTTCTACTGCTTCTGCTGGCTATATCTGTGACAATTTGATTATATTTTGTCGAAAATAAGGAAGAACTGATACAAACTAATTTGATTTTGGGATTGAACTGGAAGGAATACTAAGTAACCAAAATCCCTCTAGAGGGGGTTTTGGGACATTACAAGAATGGCTGAAGGAGGGGAAATTCAAGCTAAGTTGGACAGAGTTTTTGTTCTCTTGGGAAAGCTACAAGGCCAAGTTGATGTTTTGGCTACAAATGTTGCAACTCTGGACTTAACAGTAAACAAATTCATTGAATTTGATAAGGATTCGACTCAGGAAGCTTATGCAGCTGGCCAAGAAGAGAAACTTGAGAGATTTGAGAGTGAGGGGAAAGAGGTATATGTTGTTCCTGAGGAAAAGGAAGGAGGAGCTGCAATGTTGTCAAAGATAAAGGAAGGCCAGAGGCCTGACACGATGGCTACAAAGGAAAATAAGAACTCGATGATGAAAATCTGGTTTGAATTGGGAACTGAAAAATGGAGGTATCTCCTTATGTGGAGATCTGAAGACCTAAGGATTACAAATTTGATTAAGGTGGAAGGTGGAGCTTTGGGGACATTTGGACTTGAAAGGATTAAGAAACAAGATTCAGGCTCCACTTTTAAATATGGAGGTCTGGCTGGAGGAAACATGGATCTTATTGGACTAGAGCTTCTCCGAGATTTGGTGTTTAATACCAAGGACTATAAAAAAAACCGTCAGAGAGGAATTGAGAGAGAATTAAGAGCCTCGGACGTGAGATCTCCAGGCTGATAGTAGATGGACTGATGGACGTTTGTTGGGGATTGAAACCGGGAAAGGGGGGGTGGAGTTTGGGAATCCAAAGGGTGTATAATTTAACCTGTTCTGTTTTTATTTTGTTTGGATATTTGTATGAAAATTGGGGAAATCGTGGAAGGGAATTTAGGCCGACTTTAGAAAAAGGTTTAAAGAATAAGCAATGATGTATAAATATGAAGTCTATAAGGCAAAATTGGTTTTTTTTAAAAAAAGAACTAAATATAAAAAGGTTTAAAAATAGGGACAAGAACTTGTTGAACCAACAATCTGAACTGTAATACAAGAGGGAGAGGTGTGGGGAAGTCAGGAAAATATGTTATAGAAAATAAGGATTGTGAACTTTATGTGTTTTTAAACTTTTTTTGTTTTTTCTCTTTTTTGATTTTTTATTATATTATGGTGAAAATCTTAATAAATATCTTTTTTTAAAAAAGTTTATTCTTCGACAACTAAATAAACAACAAAGAACACGAGTTGTTCGTGGGGGGGGTGTAATTCTGGGAAACGGTATTCCTGGAAAATCAGAAGTAAAAAACCAAAGCACCAAATTCCAGTTAACAAATGATTCAGATTTCAGTAACAGATGTTCTTATAGTCAAATGTGCACTGCAACAATATATTGTGGGGTTTTTTTGTCAGTTCTTATATGTTAATTAAAAACACAGCCAGAATCTTTCCAAATTTCTAGTCCAGGGTTAATAACATGGTGCCCTCCAGATGTTTTGAAATGCAACTTCTATCACCCCTGACCACTGGCAATGCCAGCTGGAGCAGATGGGATATGCTGTCTAAAACATCTGGAGGGCATGATGTTGACTGCCTCTATCTGAGCAGGCAGTGGCTTCTCTGCCAATCTTTATCAACCCTGTTCCATTCCATAAGAGACAGCAAAGATGGAATTTGGGCTTTATGCATGTGCTCTGATGCTATACTATGATGCCAGAACAACAGAACTCTGGTCTCAGAGTAGAGTTTCTATTTGCTATTCCAGCCCACAGTACAGCATCCTAGACCACCTCATGCCCACAATGATTAGAATATGAGTATAACAGCACCCTCTTCACCCTCTGTATTCTGCAGGAACAAGTAGTCAAAGGAATACTGCTTCTGAACTTAGAGTTAATATACAGCCGTTGTTTCCAGTAGTCATAGACAGTCCTATCCTAAATGAATTTGCCCCTTTGAAACCATCCAAGTAGTCAATGCTCTGATAACCTCCAAGTTGGACTGTTGCAATGGGCTCTATGTGGGGCTATGCTGGGCTCCCTTTGTAGGAGGGGTGGGATAGAAATTTAATAATAAAAATGAATGCATCATGGAATCTGCAGCTGCTATGGAATTTGTTGTTTGGAGCAGTGAGGTGATATCATATTATATGGATCCTAAGGGAACTTGTACAGTTGTGCACTTGTACTTCAAGTTGTTGGTGCTAGTGTAGAAAGTCCTTAAGGCCTTAGGACCCAAGTACTTGAAGGAGTACTGAATGTATTACCAACCAATCCAGAGTTTGAGACTTTTTGGGGTTGCCCTGCTTCTGGGGCTGTGAAACACCATATAGCAGGGCCTTCTCAGTGGCAGCACCACATTTGTGGAACTCCCTCCAAGTTAAGGTTCAGCTGTTTCCCACTTTATATTTAGTCAGGAGACAGCTGAAGTCCAATTTCTGCAGGCCCTTCAGAGTATATCAGCAGTGGGCCTATTTATCTGTGTGAAATGTTGCAGTTACGTTATTTTGCAACAGATACTGTTACAACTTTGTTTTTAATGTTGCTTTTTAAGTGTTGTGAGCTACTCTGGACTCTGTATGAGAAACGCAGAGCTATAACTAAGTAGCAAGCATCTTGTGGCAGTGAATCAGCAGAACTCAGTATCAGTGGTACAGATGTCTTGGCTTTTTAAGGTTTACACCCCATTTGCAGTATTCTGAAAGATCGTATGTAAAGGTTTCGAAATGCCAACATACATAATCATGTGATAAAGTGTAAGACATGATGCTGCAAGTGAAACCACACTTTCAAAATTCTTTCCAGGAACCATAAAATGATAAGCTTTGTAAGAGTTGTGTGCCTGTTCTAGTCAGTAAGCAGATGGGCATAACAGAAGTAGAATTAGTCCAATAAAATGCGTCATACTCTAAGAGATTTGACAAGTGCACCTCATGTGCTTTACTGTAAAGTGTCTGTTACTGTAAACAATCACTCATATTCCTGTAGCCATGATGGAGTGCATATGCACTGTTCTTTTTTAATTGCATAGAATGCATCTGGTCAGTGGACGAGAAACATATTTGGGCTGGGGAAAGTGCCTGGAAAAAAAGGACCTAAGATAAAGACCCCTGCTGCATCAGAACAACCTGGTGCCCCCCAGATGTTTCCCATTCCTTCCACCATTGACCACGCTGGCTGGAGCTGATGGGAATTTGAGTTAGCATCATTTGAAAGGTCACAAGTTCACAACTCTGCTCTATATATAGCATGGCAAATTCCATTTCGATCACACTTTAAATGCAGATTTTATTAGGCTTCAATGAACTTCTGCCAGCAAAGCATCCCGAATGAAAGAAGTCTTTATCTGCTGATTGGAAGAAATTGGTTACACTGGAGAGGGGGCAGGAGATCACACTTGGGAGCGTGACCTACATCTTAACAGAGAGGTCCGCGTCCGCTGAGGAACACTTCTGCAGACTTTCACGATCATCGGCATCTCCATGGCAATTACTTTAATTGCTCACATGCTAAAGAATGATGCTGGGGGGGCGGGGTATGTTCAGGGGACATTTTAAACTTCCCCTTAATGGAATTTAACAGTTGGATGTAAAGTGTCATCACTATGTGGCCAGCCAGCTCTCTGCAGACCACACATTTCCAAAGTGCTGTGTGCAGGTAGATGGTGCAAACAAGCAATGATGCCTTCTAGCAATTTTTTAATAAGTTTGATTCTCCCATATATATTTTTCAAACCAAACCTGGAATCCAATTGAATTGGCTTCCTTGGAACTCATTAGTAGATTCTGTCAGCAATAAGGATAAACTCCCTGAGGACCCCAAAGGAACCTCCCCCCCCCTTTTTGGATGGTTTTGGTTTTTCTTTTCTTATCAGTTACATGCTGTCTCAGAGGAAGCCCTGAGGGGTATGTGCTAAAGACTATCCTGAATGCAGAAGGTCATCTGCTCAATCCCGAGTTTTTCTAATGAGAAGGATTCCAGGTACCAAGGATGGAAATACCTCTTTCTAAGACCTTGGAGAGCTCCTGTGAGTTACAGCGACAGTACTGGTCAAGATGAGCCAGTATAAACTATCTTCATATGTTCCCCTTGTAGCAAGAGCAGTTTCATCCAGAACAGAAAGTGGGCGGAAATGTTTTGTGCATACAGTGTTCTTTTATCTTAGTCTGCCTGTATGTCATAGTCCATGAAGCTTTTGAATACATAACAAAATATGAATCTTACAAATATGTGCATAATGTTGCAACAGAAGAGGGCATTTTAGATGTCGTCATCTGCCTAGGTAAGAACATGTCGTGATAGTACTTTTAAGGAAACCAAGCAGTTTTCAAATAATGAAATGTTTGCTTGCAATGTTTACAGACAAGGGCAGCTGCTAAAATAGCAGACTCATTTAGTCAAACATCTAATTGGTTGCCTGTTTTGGATGTGTCCCAGTTATTTAACTTACTATCCGATGTATGTTTCAGTAGATCAAAAGCCTGCATTTAAATAAAATAAAAAGATTTATAGCAAGGGCAGAATCAAAGTTGTCTTGACTTATGCTAATAAGGAATGAGACTGGTCAATGTTTCCAGATTTAAGCCTTTTATTATTTGCATTTGTATTTTGCATCTCTTCTACTGATTTGAAAAGGCAATAAGGCTGGAATCTAATACCCACTGAACTTGGCAGGGCATAATTCTGAGTAAACATGCATATTGCTGCATGCCACCCCACTCTCCGAAGGGTGTGAGATTCCAGGGGTTCCAGGCACTTACCCAGGGTTTGGTTTCCTCAGAATGAGGGACAACGGAGACTGTGGTGTCTTTAGGCTATATGGCTTATTTTTACACACACACACACACCCTAAACCTGCGATGGAGGGGCTCATAGCATCAGCATCCCAAGAGAGCCTTGCTTCTCCCATAGACACAGCCTTGGAATCCAGCAGAAATCGGGCATGGCTTTGTTTTGCAACTGCCCAGCCTGCAGCCTTGCTTCTGCCTTCTAGCTCACAGCTCTGGTCTCTGTCTTTCTAAATACCAGTTGAGTTGAAGGAAGGGAGGGGTGGAACCCATTTGCCGTGAGGACACAGAGCCACTTCCTTTCTTACCATAATGGCCCATTACCTCACCAGGAAGACAGCCTGGCTGTTCCAGGAATTGAATCGGTGCTGGATCCAGGAATTAAAAAGGGGCACAGGCATACAACTCATAACAATATGGTTGCACTGTTTATCTCTTGTGCTTATGTCCACTTCACAAGCTTCCCACAGGCATCTGGTTGGCCACTGTGAGAATAATGCTGGAGTGGATGGGCCATTGTCCTGATCCAGCCAGCTTGTCCTACGTTCTTATTTTTTTAGTGCAACCTGCCGTTACCCCCTCTCTTGTAGCAGTATAAAGGTAAAGGTAAAGGGACACCTGACCATTAGGTCCAGTCACGGATGACTCTGGGGTTGCGGTGCTCATCTCGCTTTATTGGCCAAGGGAGCCGGCGTACAGCTTCCGGGTCATGTGGCCAGCATGACTAAGCCGCTTCTGGCGAACCAGAGCAGCGCACGGAAACGCTGTTTACCTTCCTGCCAGAGTGGTACCTATTTATCTACTTGCACTTTGATGTGCTTTCAAACTGCTAGGTTGGCAGGAGCAGGGACCGAGCAATGGGAGCTCACCCTATCATGGGGATTCAAACCACCGACCTTCTGATCGGCAAGTCCTAGGCTCTGTGATTTAACCCACAGCACCACCCACGTCCCTGCCACAAAAAGGCAATATATATATATCAGATCTGACCTTCAAAGCAAAGTCACAAAGAATATTAATTGTTTCAACATGTATTATCTACACTTAAGAGGAATGACTGCCTGCCCAAGGAGGAAGAGTAACACATGGCTCTGTCTCCCTGTTTACAAGCAAAGTCCCCCTTTCAAATAAACAACCATTAGCGAAACAATAGGGGCTTCTAATCTTATTAATCCTCTGGAAGATTGCAGTGATTGTGTGGCATGAATAAAGCAACTGCTGGCTTGTGTCTCTGTTTTTTTTTCCCCAGTAAAAAAGGGAGAAGAAGCATATGACCCCCTTTCCCATCTCATGTGGAGTGGAGCATGTGAATAGATTTGGTATAGGATGTGTAAAAAGGTTACTGCTTTGAGCTGCTGTCCTCCAGCTAGTGCTGGATAGACAGATCCACATGTTCCCTATGCAGGACTCGCCTCTCAATGGACTGCATCTACTCCTTTCAGGATCCTTCCTAGCAGACAAGTAAGTGCACTCTAAAATATGCATGAGGGTGGCATGTGGTCTCTGTCCATAATTGTCTATAGAATTACAGCGATCTCTGCAGAAATAGCTGGAGTGCAGTGTGGGCATGACGTATATTGTAAATGGCAGATCATTATTCTGAGCACACAATGCACTGTGTGTTGCCTGCTTGTGTGCCTTTTGTGCTTCTCGAACTAGTCCTCACTCTGAAGAGACGGAGAAACTGTTTGGGTTATGCTAACAGATTGGGAGGGAGGCATGATAGTACGCAGTGCAGAGAAAGTCACTGTCACACAAGTGGTAGCAAAAAAAGGAGGGGGGAGATACCAGCCTTATAATATTTGTGTCAGCCATCTTAAGTCCTGGCAATGAAATCTTCCCACTGCAGAACATTCACAGAAAATGTTCCACATTCATTATATTATATTATATTATATTATATTATATTATATTAATTATATTAATTATATTATATTATATTATATTATATTATATTATATTATATTATATTATAATTATTATATTGGCTTAGGTATGACACAGTCTACAGAAAGTGACCACTTTCCTGGAATATTTGAAGGGGAAAACAGGAGGCACTCTTTCAGAAAACACCTACCTTAAAGTTTTCATCTAAAAACCAGTGGAGGGAGCATTTTTGTGTGTGCTATGCTTTGGTGCTTCTGTGAAAGTACACACCCATTATTTTCCACCTTCTCTTTGCCTGTAACATGCATGCCCACAGTGAACATTTTGCTGCAGAATAAACTTCCACACTTGCATATCTCCACACATTAGTTGGCACATTCACAATCAAGAAGTTACAGCTGTGCTTCAGGGCTGCACTTCCACAGAGAAATTTACAGAGATGTGCACAAGGCTTACAGAAGTCACTGGCTATTAAAAAAAACTCCTCTCACTACAAATCAGAAAGGGTAAATGGTTTGGCAAAAAATCAGTGATAGCTTTCCCATTTACAAAGCAATAAAATAGGACAAAAGATTCTACTTCAAGCACATTTGTGAAAGGCGGTTTGGTCATTTCTTGGCACCATTTCAGTCTGGGGTTTGCTTGTTGCTTGCTTCATGATTTGGTAATTTAATTGAAGTTGGGGGTTTGTGGCACAATCAAATTCTGCGGATATGAAAAAGTATGGATTCGTTTTTTGTAAACAGTTCGGTTACGTTTTCTTTGGGGAATTTGGAATCAAATTTGGTTTTGCCTATGCACGTTATATTTCTAAGAGGCACATAGCTTATAATGCAGATTCAAGAACCTAGTCAATGAAAGGGATTGAGGTCACATTTGGATTATTGCACTGTGTGAAATCCATATCATCCATTCATATGGTGGGAGATGTAGGAGTGTTTTAAGTCGGGTAAAGTCGATGGAATGACTCAGTAATGGAATTGGATGGTGCGGAATAGGTCAGGAAGGGAAGACTGGCCACAATGGCTGTGCTGTCTCCACTGTCAGAGGCAACATGTCTCTAACTGCCAATTGCTGGGAATGGCAAGTGGGGATAGTGCTCTTTTGCTCAGGTCCTGCTTATGGGTTTCCTATAGGCATCTGGTTAGCCACTGTCAGAACAAGATGCTGGACTAGATGGGCCATTATCCTGATCCAGAAGGTGGTTCTTATGTTCTTAAGACTGCAAACAAAGTTACAAATAAAAGAAATATCAGGAAGGGATACCAAGAGCAAAGAACAGCCTCCTCCCTTCCCAAAAGTTCCTTCTTGAGAGAGAACACAAAATAAGTGAATGTATGGTGAATGTGAATATGTGTGAAGTCTGTGCATTCCGAATCAGTAGGCTTGCAAGAGACAGCCAAAATCTGGAGGACAAAATTTTTGGATGTGCAAGCTAGAAGTATGCTGAAGTTGGGGGGGGGGAGTCATGGCCATGTACTATTCTCAAATCTTAAGCCAGATCCCTGGATATACTTTTGTCACCACTCCCAAGCACCAGATATACTTCTATGGCAGTGCAATGGCTGGATTCAGGGAGTGAATGCAAAAAGCGAACCTTGCATGTCTGGCTCATTTTGATATCTAAAAGATTTGGACTGGAATCCAAGTCATTTTTTTGTGGTAACTGGAGGCTGGGTATAGAACTTGTGTACAAAGAATGAGCGAACTGTGTTTATTTTATACCTTGGCACAACCATATTTGATATAGATAAATGTTTTAATGGGTCAGACAATACAGGTGAGCCCTAAATTTCCAAAAGAATAATTAGAAGCATGCAGTGCTACTACCTCTGTTTCTCTAGGATGGAGCGGTTAATCTACCAGATTTTGCTGAACTCCATCTCCCATCAGCCCCAACCAGCATTGCCAATAGTCAGACTCCGGAATTGTGGGAGCTGGAGTCCCAACAACATCTGGAGGGCCACAGGGTTCTCCATCCCTGCTCTAGGACATGGGAAGAGAGCCCTCTTGCCACAGGGTAGCTATGGAATCTGAACCTATATGTTGCTGTTGTTGCTACTGTCTTTCTATTGAAATCGACCACTTCTAAACGGTGAAAGAAAACCACGTTTAATACCCACGTTATGAAAATGTACAAATTAGATATGATTAAAAGAGTTCTGGTTCTGAATCCTTCTAAGGTTGAGAGAAGGTTAACTGGTTTGGGTGTCAGTGGAGCTTACAGATCGCAAATGTGGGGCAAAGCACACATTAAATGCGGGTTTGCATTTATTTATTTTTAATCGCCCCTGTATGCTAAATGTGCGTTTAGTATTATGACTGTATGTGTGCGCGCGCCACTAGGGGCATACATTTCTCTGGAAGAGAAGAGAATCTGGAATGCCTTGATGCTATTATATATTTTTGCCCAGGCTCATGGAATCCTCTCCTTAGAAGGGGTAGGGTGTGTTGGGAATGGGGCGGAACCGGACTTTCCTGCAGACTGTGGAATTTTCCCGAGTGGTTGCATAATGATATGCCAGGTTAACTCCCACTCACCCACACTTACCTTATTTTCTTCTCTGGGCATCCTCATTTGCCTGGCCCTGCTCTCACCTCCTGAAGCCTTCCCCCCACCCCACATAACCAACCCTTCTTCGTTATCCCGCTGCTAAATCTTCTGTTCCGCTGAGCATCACTCCCTGGACCCTCGTTTCAAAATCTCTCAGCAGCACCTACACGGACAGCAGCATCCTTTCGCCCTTATCCTTAGAAGCTACTGGCGCAGGCGAGAGCGCCAAGGGAACTCCGGGTAGGGCAGGAGCTTCAGTCGGGCTTCAATTTGGCACTGGGCATGTGCGAGGGGTCTGTGCCCGCGCCAGGGAGGCGGAGCCAAGGCTGCCGCGCGCCGCCTTTGCACCTGCAGTAATGTGTCACCGCGAATAGATAGGCGGGCGCTGCCGAGCGCCGCTTGCCTCGCCTCGTCGTTCTCCGGGGTGTCGCCGCGGAGTGTCCCCCCCCCTCCGGCCGCCGCCGCCGCCGCCACCGCCACACGCCTCCTTCCGCGCCCGCGGCTCCTTTGCAGCTGTGAGGCTGCCGCCGCTTTCCCAACCCGACGAAGCCCTTCCCTGACCCAGCAACGTTTCCCTCGTTGCCAGGCTCGAGAGTGACATCACCCGCGACCAATCGCTGCCCGGCGCTCTCGCGCTCCGCCACCGCCCCCCGGCCCCCCTCCCGCTCTTGCCCCAATCAGCTCGGTTCGCCCACAGCCCCCTCAGGCAAAGGCGGGCAACTGTCAAGGCGTTTTTTGGGGGTGGACTTCGCTGAGAAGGGAGGGAGGTGGGCGCGCGCGCAGGGGGCAAGGCAGCCAAGCCTAGCCAAGCCAAGCAGGGCAGGGCGCTCCCAGGTGCTTGCGGCTGTACGCGGGAAACCTCCAGCTGCGCAGCCCCCTCCCGCCCGCCGCACCTCGCGCGCGTTTTTCCCTCAGCAGCGCGGTCCCCGCACAGGTAGGACTTGGCTTCTTATTGTCATCCGCACCCAGGGAGATTTCGAAGAGCTGGGTTGGGTGTTTAAATCCATCCCTGGGGTGGCGAGTGGAGTGAGGGGGGCTGGATAGGTTGGGGGGAGGGGGCTGCTGCCTGCTGCCGCGAGCTTTTCTGAGGGAGTGTCGCTCTGAGGAAGGAGATGTGCGCGCCTCCAAAAGCGTCCCCAGGTTTATGGGTCGTTTTCAGTCGCCCTCTTATGGGGAGGCAGAACCTGGCCGAGTTGCCGCCGCGCGCGCAAGAGAAGGATGAGGCAAGTTTCCTCTGGGAAGCTCCGCAGCCCAAGCAGCCCGCTCGATTTAGCAGCAGCAGCACTGCAATACCCAGAGCAATTAGCTCGGCTGGAAGGACGCAGCCGGTTTGGGGTGGGGGAAAGACGTTGCTCTGAGATTATACGCTGCCTCATCCAAAGTAGTTGGCCAATATATTTCTCTTGCTTTCCCCAATGTATCTCCCACCCCGCTTCCCACCCCACCTCCCGCGCTTCCCAACCCACCGTCTTGGAATATCAGAAGTTAAAGAGAGGCGATTCTCACCTTTCCATTCCACCCTCCCAGTTCCAGCCACTTCAGTGGTGTAACGCATTTGGCTGCTGCTTCTTTTTCCTTTTTTGCACGGGCTGTGATGATGGGGGGAAAACAAATCCATGTTGCCGGTGCAGATGGCAGGAATGATTTTTATTTCTTTCTTTCTGAGCTTTCCCGTTTTCTCAATTGCGCCACAGCTTTTAGGAGCACCTTGTGGCGATCTGCTGCTGCAGACCGGGAAACACCAAGGAGAAAAGAGAGGGGAGATCCTTTAAGCTGGGTCTCGTAAAAGATCCATGTCGCCCAGGGGTGACATTTTCAGTGGGGGGGGGGGTGATGTTCACACAAGCATTCCTAATTAGTTGTTAATTTACTAGGTCTGAACTCAGGGGAGTGTTTACTGGGGAGACCCAGCAGGAAACTCGCTTAGGATTTTCACCCCTGTAAGGAAATGATCCATTGGGACAATATTTGTTTGATGGGAGGCAGGTTGGTATGAAAGGGTTCGTTAACCAGTGTTAGAGGATACAATGAAAGGCATATTACAGAAATTGGTAAAATGAGTGACAAGGCAGATGAAATGGGCTGTTCGAATTGTTATTGCTACCATCCCTGAAGGGAATCTTCAACACATCCTCATTGCTGCTGTTAACATTTCAACCCTAAAGGAGCTGCATATACAAAGCAGGAACTGGATCATATAATTCAACATAAACTTTATTTTTTAAAATCCTGTTACATAAAATTGGCCTGGGCTGGCACAAAAATAGTTGAGTTGAAGGAGCCTAATACAAGGGATGCAGTTCTCTTTAATGTCTATGATATCCTCTGGTATATAAATGAATGATGCAGCATTAATGTAATTCGCACATCCATTTTGGTACTGCTGTGGTGGTTCTGCAGGCATCTTGTGTAGAGGCTGCTTGCATTCCAGAAGGCAGGTTTGGTCTCTATCTCACTTTTTTTTTGTCCAACGTTTTATATGTCTTACATAATTTGCAATTTGCATTTGGATGGAATTTATTTTCTCCCCCCCACACACTTTTACTGTTACTCTTTTAAAAATTGCCAGTTAGTGCAAACGTTGCAGTGTATATGTTGCAATTCACCTTGATTATAGTAACACCTGCTGGAGAGAACAGAGACATTGCTTCCAGAATCGGCTACTGCTGAATTTCAGCTGCACCACACTCATACTAAATAAGTGCAATACGTAGAAATAAGCTTAAATGGCTTCTGTATAAAACCTTTCCAAATTACTGTTTTCATCTCCAGTCAAGACCATGGGCTGTTAAGGGTTGGAAGCAGTAAATGATGACCTTAGAGACAGGGGGAGAAACACTGTGCCACACAAGAGCTTGTTGTTTTCATATGAAGGCACTAGGACATCCAGAGTCCTTTACCTGGGCCTTCTTCTGCTGGTTGCCAATGTGCTATTCTTTGCCTTTCTCCTCTGGAATTCCTAAGTTCTGTCTTCTACATACAGTTATGACCTCAGAAAACCCAATATTCTCTAGGGCTCTTTAAGGTTTTTGTGTGCCCTGAGAAAAGGAAGAAGTAAGGAATCCTGGGTCAGGGATTCCCTCCCACCATCAGTCCACTGGTGAGGACCTCTTCTGCATTTTATACCTTTCGTTTGTTTGGGTGTTTTAAAATTGTAAACTGCTTTGACGGGAATCTGGTATATAAATGCAGCAAATAATTAAATGAAATGCCATTTTAAAAACATGAAGGGAATGCTTTGTTAGCAGGATTATGCAAGTAATTTTTGGGGGGGAGGGTGTTTCAATTTCTTTAAAAAAAGGAAACCCCATTTCGGATGTTTATTTGAAATTCTGATTTTCTGCATAATGTGTCCTGCAACTTGGAAGCCCTGTAAACAGAACATGTTCCAATCCAAGCTAGAAAAAATGCACACACATGAATCCCATAAATGAGCAAACATTGAAAATGCAATCCTACGTATCTTGACCATTTATGCAATTGCCAATAAGTTGGGTAAGAGTGATCACCTTGGATTCATTATATTGGATGAGAGCTCATAGAGCCATAAGGAAGGATCATTCATGAAGACAGCCAGTGAGGTGTAGTGGTTAGAGTATTTGACTAGGACCTGAAAGACCAGGGTTCAAAGCCCCACTCGGCCATGAAGTTATTAGGTGACCATCAGCAAAATCACTTTCTATTAGCCCAACCTACCTCATAAGGCTGTTGTGAAGATAAAATGGGGAGAGGGGACCATGTGCGCCACGTTGAACTCCTTGGAGGAAAGAAGGGATAGAAATAAAATGAATGAATGAATGCACCAATTCCTTTAACCCCCTCCCCCATCCATCTGTATAATAATAATAATAATAATAGTAGTAGTAGTAGTAGTAATAATAATATTTTATTTTTGCTCAGGGTGGCTAATAATAAAGACTGTAGCATTCTCCAGGTACAGAACAGGGACAAGCAAGGTTATGCACAAGTCAATAATACTGTAACTACTGGTTGAAAGGAAGGTGGCCTTACTAGTCACCTATCTGAGTGGACAGAAAGGGATGAAATGGCAAATAGATCCTGAGCATAAAGAAAAGCCCACATACTTTACCCAGCATTCCAAGGAGCCATACCTATGATAGCTTAATGAAAGTTAACTATTTTTTAAAGTCATCTTGGTATACTTGCAAGCATGGAAGCTGAATGGCAGTTGTCTTCCACACTTCCAGTGCATGCAGATACGTAAACTGGGGGTGGGAGTCTAACCATAACTGATTTGAATGTGGAATTAAGGTGTTATACTTTTTCTGATTGTGTTAATTAACACTGAATACAAGAGTGTGGTTTTTGCATGTAACTTTAGGCCCACTAGCACAAGTCTACCCCACACACAGCACCATGATTTGATTGTATTGAGATTAGAGGGAGAGTTGGTTCTCCTGAGCACACTACTATAACTGCTTGGGTATTACTTCTGAGCATTTTGGAAGGAGTAGTATCCCAATCTGTGTCTTCTCTGCTCATATGACAGCCTGTCTGGGATAGATGGTTTCAGAGGGAACTTCCCACAAAACTCATTCTGTCTTTTGCATTTGTATCTTGCGCTCGGAACGACGTACAGTGGTACCTCGGGTTAAGAACTTAATTCATTCCAGAGGTCCGTTCTTAACCTGAAACTGTTCTTAACCTGAGGTACCACTTTAGCTAATGGGCCCTCACGCTGCCGCCGCACAATTTCTGTTCTCATCTTGAGGTAAAGTTCTTAACCCAAGGTACTATTTCTGGGTTAGTGGAGTCTGTAACCTGAAGCGTCTGTAACCCGAGGTACCACTGTACATTAGTTTCTCCGAGTTTTTACCCTTATAGCAGCTTTGTGAGGTAGTATAGGATGGGAGATGCCAAAAGGACATCTGGTAAGATTTAAACCTAGGCCCCTCTTATCCTAGGTCTAACACTCTTTATCATACTTCTTCAGGCGTTATCAACATTGAATATCTTATAGCTAGCCCCCCTGAACATCATTCTTAAAAGGTCACCTACTTGGAGAATAAGTTCTTAGTTTTGCTATGATGCCCAGATGAAGTGGAGGCGGGAAAAAGAGAAGCGTGAAAAGGATTTGCCCTTGTAAAGTCCCATAATATTAACAGATAACGAAAAGATCCACCTAGTTTGGGTTTTAAGTGTTCAGTCATACAGCCAATGACTCTTAGATATTTTGGAAGGTTCCAAGATTTAATGGAGCTCAGTGCTGAAGCCTAAAGGGATATTGTTGAGGTTTAGAGAAGTTGAAATCTAGATGTAACAATAAGCGAAGCACAGGGCATGAGCCATAAACCCCTAAATTGGATATCGCCTTTAGCATCATCTCACTTGGTGGTCTTGGAAGGCCAGCCTTGACCTTTTTCAATCTCAGTTTGGGGATCATAACAGTCACCAATCACACAAAATCATGTTGTGTGTTTGGAATATTCTAAAGCACCATACAAATACTATGCTACTATGATGACTTAAACTTGTTTTGTAGAGAAGGTGGGATCCTGTGGGATCCACTAGGCTTCTCAGACCACAAACCAAATGGGTTCTGGTATTTTTCAAGAATATTCTTCTTTCATATTCCCAAATGAGACAGGAGTAGAAGATTTTATGGCTTTAATTTAGTGTTTGCAGTTCCATTAATGTAATGCTTTGTTGCCACAGCTTTCAAGGGAATTCCTTGGGTTTTCCATTTTTAATAGTTATAAATAGACATCTCAGAGCCATTACTTCTTGCACTTACTTTGAATGAGCTGCTGATACTAGAGCCATTTTTCTCTTAAATAAATAATCTCTGCTTGCGCTAACAGATTTTATTTCTTCACCACAAATTGTGATCTTGATGTATAACTCCACCCACTTTCCTGTAAATACAGTTAATGTATTCTTATGTATAGTTCCTATGTATTCCAATCCTGGTTACTTCTGAAACTATCATTATTTTCTGCAATTAATTAAGAACTATATCAGATATATTTTGTTTGTGTGATACAGCTGTATCATGTCATAGTATGAGCCCTCTTGCCAAATCTCTTTCATTCCATCTTTATTTTTATTTAACCTTGGCTGGTTTTATTTTTAAAGTTTATATTCTGCCCTTCAAAAATAAATAAAAATAAAACAAATATAGTAAGACCATGGCAATATTAAACATCATAAAATCAGCATATAATTTTAATAAATGAATGCTTGGGAAAATAAAAGCATATTTGTCTGCTTCCTAAGATAGCTATTAGGCAAATCTCCCTTTATGGTCTTCGATTTCCACTCTAACCATCAGGTAAGGTTGATTTGACCCTCTCCTTTCACTTTGTTCCTGATGTAGATCTTCACTGACTCCTTCTTCCCTTGGTGGGGAAAGGCACCTTTCTGTGGTTTGTCTCAGGTGCCAAAATGACTTGGGCTGGCCCTGTTTATTGCCCTGCTGTAAAGAGGTCCATGCCAATTTCTGCATATCAAATAGATTTTTTTGAAGGCATGGGAAGAGGATACGATAGCTTTTGTCTGGCCACTTGGCAATTTAAAACTTCACAGTTACTAAGTAGGATGTCTGTAGGATGAACAGAATCTATAGGTGTTTCTGTAGCTGCTGTTTGATCTGGTGCAGTAGTAAGTTATATAATATTTATCTGCAAGGTGTGAAAGCTTAGCCTGTGAGTTGCAGCAGGTATGGAGGCAGCTACATCCCAGAGCAAAAAGTGAACTCCCAATTGTCTCTTTGCAAGTAGTGCTCCCTGTCAGCACCAGTGAGTGCCACTGCCTTTAAGAGGCTTGCTGTGAACTTAAAAGTATAAGGTATCACAATACAGTGGTACCTCGGTTTAAGAACAGTCCGGTTTAAGAAGGATTGGGTTTACAAACTTTGCAAAACCGGAAATAGTGTCTCGGTTTGAGAACTTTGCCTTGGTCTAAGAATGGAATCTGAACAGTGGAAGGACACCAGCAGCGGGAGGCCTCATTAAGGAAAGCACACCTCGGTTTAATAATGGTTTTGGTTTTAGAACGGACATCCGAAATGGATTACGTTTGTAAACAGAGGTACCACTGTATATCATTTGTTGCAACTGAACAATACAGTTACCAATCTAGAAACTGGTAGGCCAGTTGACAATCTAGCAATCTTACAATCTTCCTTTCCCTTCAATGAACTTCCTGTGGAAGATTATGTAGGGTTGCCATACACCCAGAATTTCCTGGACATAGCCGGGATTTGGCTGTCGGAAACAGTGTCTGGGCAGAAATCGTTGGAATGTCCGGGAAGATCCGGATGTATGGCAACCCATGTCAGAAGTTTAGATTTTGGTGAATTTTCTTTTAAAAATAGCTCAAAAATGTCTTTTTTTGTGTGTCCAGTTTTCACTTTTTGAAATATGGCAACCCTAGATTATGACATTCCATAAGAGATTAGAAATGTTTGCAACTATAGTAGTGACCTGCTCTTAATTGTATAAAGGACACACTGGGGTAGACTTGTAAATTGCAGCATATGTCAAGGGGAGTTTTATTGAATTTGCATAATGAATAGCCTTTAGGAGAAACTGATCATTAAGGTTGTAATCCTAAACAGACTTACTAGGGAGTAAGTGCCACTGAACTCAGCAGTGCGTCTAGATCAGGGGCAGGCAACCTAAGGCCCGGGGGCCGGATGCAGCCCAATTGCCTTCTCAATCCGGCCCACGGACAGTCCAGGAGTCAGCGTGTTTATACATGAGTAGAATGTGTGCTTTTATTTAAAATGCATCTCTGGGTTATTTGTGGGGCATAGGAATTCGTTCATTTATTTATTTTTCAAAATATGGTCCGGCCCACCACATGGTCTGAGGGACAGTGGACCAGCCCACGGCTGAAAAAGGTTGCTGACCCCTGGTCTAGATCTCTGCATTTTTAATGATGAGGGGTAAATATGTATACATGTCTGCATTTTTAAGGATGAGCTGATTTTAAGGGTATTTTTCCTCTTTCAGAAGTCCAAACCAAACCTATTATAATGTTTCTGCTTTACAATATATATGTTTTCCTTTTCAAAACCTTATTATTGTGATAAGCAAAGCAATAGAAATGGAGAGACCGATCTGTACTTCATTATAAGGATGGGGTGGAGCAAAAGGCAAACTGAATGTGACTGAAGCATACTACTTGAAATGAGGACATATTACACATTTCTCTGAATACTGCACACGTTTAAAAGCATAAAGAAAGGTTTGTAACTGAAACAGCCCGGGGTTTGTGATCCAGCACAGCTGTTTCAATTCCATTCATACTCTTGCATTGTCAAATGTTCTTGGGAATTTTGCAAGCAGCTGACCCTGTTCCTTAAGTGTGGTTCATCTGTACAAACCTGTACTGTGTTGGCATATTATACTGAAGAATTCAAAGGAAGTGATGAGCTCTATTCCTTGACAGGTTTTCTCTTGATGAATCTTGCTACAGAAGCCTCCAATGTCAGTGTAGTTTGCTGTGCTGAGTTGCTGCAATTTACCATTTAGAATTACATCAGCATTAAGTGTGCACAGCTGGATAATTATTCCCTTTTTCACACCCTTCAAACAAAATGGTAAGTCAGGATAAGAACAGGGTTTGTGAACAGTTTTAAAGAGTTTTGCACATGATGGTTGTTTTAGGTTTTAGAGTCTAGGAGCTGATTGGAGGAACTACAACCTTGCCTTTATCACCTCAAATCCATCTGAAAGTAAATTAGGCAGGCAGTTGCAAGATAGAGATGAGAGATGGAGGTTAACATTAGGTCCATAGTCAATAGTTTAGACTTCCTCAACCTGGTATCCTCCAGAGGTTTTTGAATGCAACTCTTATCAGCCACAATATCTGTACAAGGTTAGTGAAGGCTGGACTGGTGGCTATTTTCTTGCACTGAAACCTTGGAAATTTAGCTTCCAAAGCTCTTAGGAATGTTGGTTTTCAAATTTCTCATTGGTAGCATTTAGAGAATATTAGTGTCTGGCCATTCCTTTAGGCATTAATTGCCCAGTCATGAACATGTTTACTTGGACCATCAGAGGGACGTGCGTCATTGTAATTATACTTAATATTGTAACCCACAAGTGCCATCAAAAATAATTCTAATAATAACAATTAAATAAAATATAATGTGTTAGAACACATTGCTGAACACATGTTCAGGCAACAGCTCTTCAGATTGCTGTTTGCCCCACTAGGAGAGGATTTAAGTGAAGGATTTATTGGCCCTGCTGGGTGGAAAATGTGGGATGTAACATAAGCAGTCAAGTACAACACTTCCTGTTTGCCCAGAGTGGGCACAAAGGGGGATGTTACTCCAGCCAGGAGGACTTCCTGTCACACCTGGTCTGGAGCATCCTCCCCCTGCGTGTGATCAGGTAGATGGGTGTGACCCTGTGAGACCCTGTAAAAGGGCCAGTCACGCAGCCATCTTCCTCTTTGACTCTTGATCTCGATGCTTTTGCTGTCTGCTGGCTCTCAGCCAGCAGCACATGGGCTCAATCCTCATATGGCATGAACTCAAACTCTATTCTGTAACTACAAGCTAAAGTTTGCCTTCGGGGAACCTTCTGTGAACTGAATATAAGTAAACTTTTTATTACTTTTAAAGAAGACTGTTGTGTCTTTATTCTTTTTAAGAGGGAACAAAGGGGACTTACCAGGAACAAAACCCAATCTGGACAAGCCAGAATGGATTGCTTAAGTAGATTCAAACGAATCTACTAACTAGCTTCCTGCAATATATTGGGGTATGTACTCTGCTACTGACTCACTAGCATGAGTGAGGAAGGATAATATTTAATCAATATATCCTCTCCTACTATCCACAACATTCCCACAGAAAATAAGAAGAGCCTTGCTGGAAGAAGATGCTAAAGAAGCAACTAATTGAGCATCCACAAAGTGACCAGGGGTTTGTGGGAAGCTCACAATCAGGGGAAAATGGGAGTTGTGGTCCAATGACATTTGGAGGGCCACAAGTTTCCCACTAGTATAGTGTATAGTATAGTATAGTATAGTATAGTATAGTATAGTATAGTATAGGGCAGAGGAGAGCAGGAGGAATATTTTGCCTTAAATGCCTGAGCCTAACTGTGATAGAGGACATGATCTGGAATCATTTCTTATATTAATCAGAGTGGCTGAAGCTATCTAAGCAAAGCAGCAACTGTCTATCTAAGCTGGAGACAACTATAAATTTGCCGAAAAGTACAAATAAATGTTGGTTTACAAAACAAAACAAAACCCCACGCGGACTAATTTCTGCTAACATATAGTCGTAGCTAAATATGAATTTTCAATGTGACTGAGTTATTAACTACCAATGGTAAAGACAGATTTAATTTTGGATCCTTTTTTAGAACATTGTTTCTTTGTAGCTATTAGGGCAATGTTCTGCAGTAAATATCCTATATGTGCCCGTGTGATTTTTTAAGAGGGTTGGTTGTTGGTGTCTTTTGGGGGCTTTTGCTGTTCTTAAAAACTGTTTCCCATAATTTGAGTTTCCTATACAAAGCTGCATTTCTGTGCTGTTTTTATTTACCCAGTAGAAATTGGCAGGTGCTTCCTCTTCAAATGCCCAAAGAAGTAAGACTTGTAAGTAATGCTACTTGGGAATTGGCAGAGGATTCGGGTAAGGAAATTACTCCCTTGCCTCATACTACAATATTGTCTTTGAGAGACAAGTTCTTGTTGTGTTTCCTCTTTGGGAAAAGCATCAATTTGTCCTTTCCCCCCCCCCCAAAGGGTAAAGGGAAGATATAAACAGCCATAAGGCCATAGAACTTTATGTGCTCATCCACACCAGCTGAGGAGTGGGTGGTTGCCTCTGCAGCTTTTCAGAAGTAGTTTTTGAAAGAAGAAAGGACTGAAAATACTTTCTCTTGTTCAGGCTTGGTGTCAGGGATTGTCATTGTTAGGCACTTGCCCGGGTCCCCAGTCTAGCTGGCCAACTCTTCCTCTCCCACTCTTCCTCCATTGCTCTCTGGCTGTTCACACTTTTTCTGAGATCATGGAAATAGAGCATCCTATGCTCATCTTGCCCGCTCTTTCTGGGCAGTGGTGCAGACTGGGCTCAGAGGAATAGAAGAAATGAATGAGCTCAGAGGAAGAAGCTCACTCTAGAAAGTGCACCCACTGAAAGAGTCCTTCCTAAGGGCCCCAGAAAACCTGGAGCTGTCAGTGCTCTTGATTTGCAGCAGTAAAGAATGAATGGCAAAACATATCATACACCTTGAGAGGTGCTATTACACAAAGCCCCTTGTGGGGAAAAACTGAAAGGTGGGGGAAGTTGCCAGGTTGGCAGAAGAGGCTTTCCAGGTGGGAGGAAGTAGCTATGATAGTGTAATGACCAGGTGGGTTGCTGTTGCTTACTGGGAGGGGTAAGGTGATGGGGAGGTCTGGTGCTCCTGCTGTTGCATTTGCACCACATCAACCTCCCTGCTGCCTCTCCCACTAAGCAACAGTGACTCATCTGCTGGAAGCTAGCACAGCAGATCTGCCCCACCCAGCAAGCTGTTTCTGCAGGTTGGAAGAGGAGGCAGCACAATGCTAAGAGCATAGTGGTTAATCATCTACACCACTGGTCTTCATTTGATGGGTCACAGCCTGATCCTGTAGTTCACAACAGGAGAACTACTACCATGCAAATATATGGTAAAGGGTTAAGAAATGGGTTTCCAAATGCATGTTTGGGTTAAAAGTGGGCCCTGAATTTGAAAAGGCTGAAGATGCCTGATCTAGACAACATTAAATGCAATAAACATATTTACCCCTTTCTGCTTTTGTGACTAGACTACTGTATCAAGTTCAAAACTGCATTTTTTCTTTTCAAACTATTCTCTATTTGATATTGCCTATAAGTTTATAATGGGCTGTTATGTTGCAAAGGAAGTGTAACTGGGGACTTGCTTATCCAGTTTGAAAAGCTGAGATTAAATTCCTTTAACTTCGGTATCTACGGTATATCTGTTTACAAGCTGCATTTGGTTCTACTAACTTGAATTACAGGGTATGTCATTTGGATGATATGATTATATTATCTCTAGTATGAAAATGGCAAGAGCAAGGTCTCATCATGGGGGCTATGCAAAAAGGTGCTGCTTCCTTTCAGGAGAAGGGAGCGTTTGATTCCCGTACGCATAGAACTTTCTAAAGTGAATGACCAGTAAAACCATAACATTAAAATAAGAGTTAAAAATAAAAGCATGAAAAATTCAGCAGCTCAATTAAAATCTGTAAATCATGAGAGAGCATCAAGGAGAAAGGAAGGAAGTTTTCAGCACCTACTTAAAAGCCTGAAATGATGGGATTTCCCACAGGAACAGAGTTAAGAAGCAGACGGATGTTTAAGTGAAAACAAATTCAGTGGCCTGGTTCTCATGACATAGTAAGCAAAACAATGGCTAATGGGGCTGCACAAATGTGTAAGCTCCTCTCTAGTACCCTACACTTTCGCACTGTCCCAGTAAGCCAAAATTTGGTTTACCAGTGTTCCCTCCCCCAGATGGCTTACCAGTACGTAACTTTTGCAGTCTGGAAATACAGTCGCACCTTGGTTTTCGAACCGCTTAGTTCTCAAACGTTTTGGCTCCTGAACGCCACAAATCCAGAAGTGAGTGTTCCGGTTTGCAAACTATTTTTGGAAGCTGAACGCCCAACAGGGCTTCTGTGACTTCCAATTGGTTGCAGGAACTTCCTGCAGCCAATCAGAAGCCACACTTTGGTTTCCCAATGTTTTGGAAGTCGAATGGACTTCTGGAACGGATTCTGTTTGACTTCCAAAGGTACGACTAGATGTAATTTGTATCTGTAGTATAATCTGTAGTATCAACATTCTATAATGTTGATTTTGCTTTGTTATGAAGGACTGCAGAATTGGATACTGCAATCTTTTATTTAATTTCTCTCTGAGATGCTATCTAAATAGCCAGTATTTGACAGATGGTGTCCTTTGTGGTGTGCCTATGGATGCTCTTTTCACAGGGTTATAATTGAGTTTATCGTGCTGAAAGTGAGAGGATTGTGTTTGTTTTCTTTTTCTGCTCTTTGGGCAGTGATCTATCCCTAGAGAGAAATCTCAGGTTAGCACTAGAAGGAATAAGTGGGGACTATAAGATCTGAAAAGTAGGTCATTTTTTCCTAATGTCCTGCTTTGCATATATCTGCCACTAAAGTAATAGAAAAGTCAATATGTATCAGAACCTGAGGGCATCATTGGCTGTTGCTGATACTGTCAAATGGTGTAATCTCACATGTCCCTGATTAAATATTTGCATGATTGAATTTTATGAGAGAGAAGCTGATAATAATGTGGTTTGCCATTTTTATTTCTATAGAATTCTTACAAAACAAATGTCCATAGTCCTTTACATTTGCAGTCTATAAAAGGAGCAAGCAAATTTTATACAATGGCACCCCTAAGCAAAAATGATTTACAGGAGAGCTGGATATGGCAGTGAATAAATTTCCATAATTTTATCAAATATATTTATAAATTCATTATATTTACTTGTTTTGTGAGTTTATTTGGGACCTATCATCCAGCTAAATTGTATGCAAAAAGATGGGATTGGCCTATGGATTGTTTTAGCTGTGAGATGGATATTTGAATAATAATCTTAGGAAAGTAAAGCAAATTGATATTTTTACAAAGATGGAATTCAGAAGGGCTACAAAATTATTTAAATTTATGTAAATCCTAAATGGACTTTATCTGTTAGGTTTTTCAATTGTGAAAATGTGGGTATCTTATTTTAATTTTATAAATTAAACAGCTTTCTGTTTATAAATTGAGGAAAGTGGCAAGACTGCTGCATAATCTCACTACTTTACAAGCAGGCATTGTTGCCTAGCAGCAAGAAGCCTTATTTAAAAGGTGTTTTATACTTAAGTGAACATAAATAACTCATCACTCCCAAAGTTTTGGGGGGACACACAGTAAATTTTTTTAAGGCAGTTACATTGTTAAAAGCTGAGAGGTGCTTTAAGAAAACCCAGTTCAAAAATGTGAATACTTAGGGAAACAAACCTTTCCTTTTCACATAATTGCTTCAAGCTACATAATTGCTGTTTGTCCAATGAATCGTACAGTATGTTAAAATTTTTGCCCTGAGGTTGTTTTCACACTCTTAGGAATTGATCCCCATAATTTCCAGCAATCGGATCTTTAAAGTATGTTTATTTGCAGAAACACCTTTTGGGCATTCTGAGCATAAATCTCCATGAAGTTAATTTTGAGTAGTTCTGTTTAGTCTAACAAGTTAAGGTAAAACTTGACAGTGATTTGGATCTTAGTGTGTGTATGTCACACCCTTCGAATTGCTTATCTCATGTCACTTTGTTAGCACTGAATTCTTATCTACCCTTTTCTCTTGCATGCCTGAAATAATGACCTATGTCTGTGCTCTTGTTTACATCAGGGCAGGTGTTCTTGCTCACACCAGGGGATCTTTATGTCAGGATGAAAATCAGGTGGCTTGCAGCATGATTCTATTCAGCCCCCAAAACGTGGCCCAGGTGATTTAGATACCATCTCATTGTGAGGCGTGATACACAGAGGAGAACAATGTAAGGGGAGAAGTGCTATAGCTTCCTTTTCCAATCAGCCTCAGTGAGGTTAGGATTCTCCTCAGCTTTTTCTTCAACCTGCTTGTCATTTTCTACTCTGGCTGCATATAAGAACTGGGTCAGATAGTAGAAGAGAGGAAATAACTTATCCCTTGTGGAAGCTGGAGAGAAAGGCAATACATTTTAGCCCTGGTGTACTTGGTGCCTGAGACGCGGGTGGTGCTGTGGTCTAAACCACAGAGCCTAGGGCCTAGACCACAGCACCACCCTCATCCCTGAAATGTAACTAACATTAAGATTATGGAGCGCAGTGATACAAAATCGGAAATGCACCCAAACCATCATGCAGGGAGCCAGTTTAACTAAAATGCATTAAGTGGAAGTTGATTGGCATTTTGATAATTGTATAATTTGGGAATTCATTGATATTGTTATAATTCAGCTATTATTGCGGGTATATTGGAAAACTAATAAAAGTTCTAGTTTGAAATTTCACACTGGTGTCTCTCTTTGAAATTCTTTTAGATCATTGGAACTTGTGAATTAAATTTTACTGAAATTTTGTTGATACTTGAAAGATTTGCTTGTGGGCCTTGCATATCAGATTCTGGTTATAGGAAAATAAAATGAACATGCTGGTGAAAATCAATGGATAAATCAACTGTTCAGTGGGGGCCACAGGTTCTTTATCACTTGCCCAATAGACAACAAAGTTGTCCTATTAGCATAAGGACTCCCACCCGTCCAGTGGGACTTCCTCTTCCTTCCCTCTGCTCATGTTCCGCCTGCAACCTCTCCATCTGTTTTGGAGATCCTGGGAGCATGCAGGGAAAGCAGAGGAAGCCCCATTGCATAAGTCATCCTTGTGCTAAAAGGACGGCCTTTTCTCCAGCTCCAAGGGCTTTCTGGCAGTACCCTCGTTGAGAGAAATGAGACTGCAGGGAACCAGGCAGAGCTCCTTCTTGATAGTCATGCCTGCTCTGTGGAACCTCCTCCCATCAGATGTCAAGGAACCTTTAGAAGACACCTGAAAGCAGCCCTGTATATGGAAGTTTTAAAATAGAAATATTCAAGCACAGTGAACCCTTCGGATACGAATTTAATTTGCTCCGGGGGTCCATCCACAACTCGAAAAGTCTGTAAGCAGAGGCGGCAATTCTGCGCATGCACATGGCACAATTGAGCACTTCTGCGCATGTGTGAAATGCGCAGAGCACTTCTGCACATGCGACGAAACCTGGAAGTATACACTTCCAGGTTTGCCATGTTCATAACCCGAAAGTTACATATCCAGAGCAGTACGTAACTAGAGGGTCCACCGTAAAATGAATGGAGAAGGCAGAATTGGAAAGCATGCACTTATGTATCAGTTGTGAAATGCTAAGTGGTTACGATGTATTGGTGCTGTCTCATGGCATAACAAAATGAATTTCCTTAATGGAAAATGTCAGAAGAATGTTGGTGGGGACCATCTCCTCTCCTCCCACCAGTGGAAACTTCCATCAGATCTCAGTCTCTTTCATGAATGTTAGGAACTCTTCTGCTTCTAGAAAAAGGTATTCTGGATCTAATCAAATGTTTTTTGTTAATTTCGACCATTGCAGGTTTCTGATGTGTATAATTAAAAAACAGAAATATAATTTTGGGAGTGGCAAATGAAATTTATTATTTATTTAGTGTCACCTTTATAGTCCACTTTTCTTCTCAAGGAGCTTAAGGTGGTATGTATACATGGTTCTCCCACCTCTCCATTTTATCCTCACAACAACCCAGTAAAGTAGCTTGGGCTGAAGAATTGTGTCTTGCCTAAGGTCACCCAATGAGCTTCATGGGTGAGTGAAGAGTTGAACCCTGTTGTCTCCCAGAGCCTAGTTCAACACTCTAACCATTAACACTGGATAACATAATACAGAAAGGAATGATTTATACAGGAGCGGTTTGTGTTGTTGTTTTGTCAATGGTGATTGAGCTGTTGGGCAAATAATGTTAATGTCCCTCAGTAAGTAGTACCAGGATAATAAAGAATAAACAGTACATTTTTTTTGTAATTGAAAAAATGTAATTTTGCTGTAAAGATCGACAAAGCCTGATGACTGTAGGCATGTTTAATATGATGGTGATTTAAATTTATTTTTTAAAAAATGCTGTATTTAAAGCCAGTGGCTATGAGGCAATGACAGCAGATGTGAATACTTGTTAGCATACAGAAAATCTTGTCATATAAAATATGCATCTATTTTGAAATAAGGAATAGTTTTCATATTATTCTCTCTCAGTGCTGGAAAATAATTGGAAAGCATACTTGCCCTCCCTGGGCAATTTGAGCTCATTGATGATGATTTTTATCAGGGGTTTTTTTCCCCTCCTTCCTCCCTCTAAATTGGTCACCCCCTGTTAGACTTGCTATAGGGAATATGTTCTTAGGTTTAGGAATACCAGATGGGATTAATCAACATAGTGCCTTTGTTCTTTGTGTTTTTCACTACCAATATCAGAGATGCTGAGTTCATTGACACACGTTGTTTCAAGTCCCTTCAGGCTTTTGGGGTACTGGAAAAAACGCAATGAAAGTCTAGTTAGGGTTTCTTTACTTTTCATGTAAAGCCCTAAAGCCTGGCTGTTGAGCACAGACTCGTATGGGTTTTGGTTTTGTTAGATTTACAAAGGATGAGGATTCTATCTGGCCATGTTACATTCAACAATAACCCTTTGGTCTGAAAGTTAAAAGCCCTGAACATAACTGCTATGTTTTGGCATTTCCGCTTTACTACTCCCTCTAGCTCACATTTTTCTGACCTAAGTGGACTGGCAGGAACATTTTAATTGGGTGTAGATCATGATTCCTATGAAGAGTGTATGCAGTACTTCATCAGATGCCCCTAATGAGACGCACAGATGTTGGGGAAGGCTTGGATAGAAATGCCAATGGGTTCTAAAAAACAACAACCTGATGACATGGTCTGAAAGCAACAGAAAATGAGCTCCTTTATGGAGCTCATACTTCTGCTAATGAATATTGAAATTTCATGACATGACATCGTAGTCTAACAGTGTTACTGAGAATTGCTTGTGAGGAGATATGAAACATGGAAATATGTGACCTATGATGTACATATGAACACTAAATAAACATGCTACATTAAACTTTGTAATATTCCCTGTGCTTTCTGCATTTGTAATTGTGTCTAAGGAAATTGGATTAAAATGCATGTATTGCCTAAAATGCTATTTCTTTTTCAATCAATACCAGTCATCCTGAAAGATGAATGCCTTAAACAATGGCAGAAAGAGATTTTAAGATTTATCTGGGGGGGCAAAAGGCCAAGGATAAAACATAAAATACTTATAGATGTAAAAGATAGAGGCGGGTTTGCCCTCCCAGACCTTAAATTGTATTACGAATCTGCTTGTTTGGTATGGATCAGGGACTGGATGAGATTGGACAAGCAAGAGGCACTAGAACTAGAAGGACATGACAACAGATTTGGTTGGCATGCATACTTAGGGTATGGAAAAGGGAAGATTCATAGAAGCTTTTACAACCATCATTAATGAGAGTTTGGGAGAGATATAAAGACTTATTGGAACAAAAGACTCCGTGGTGGCTTTCACCACATGAAGCATTACTGCTCAAACCACTTGGAAAGAAAGGAAAATGGCTCACATATGCTGATTTATTAAAGGAACATGATGGGAAATGTAAATTAAGAGATTATGATGAGATCAAAGACCACTTTCAGAGTTGGTTGCATTATCGAAAATTACATGAAACATATAAAGAAGACTGTAAGAAAGGATTTAGTTATACTAGATCTAGGTTTCAAACGGAAGTGATTGAAGGGAAAGTGAAATTACTGAAGGCCGCATATAGCATACTATTAGAATGGGAGACAAAAGATGAAGAGGTAAAATCAGTTATGATTAAATGGGCACAAGATGTAGGTCACAATATTATGATGGAGGATTGGGTTAAATTATGGAAAACTGACTTAAAATTTACAGATTGTTCACTATTGAAGGAGAACTACATGAAGATGATGTACAGATGCTATACAACACCAGTGCAGCTAGGGAAAATGTACAAAACTAGCTCAAACATATGTTGGAAGTGTAAGGAAAAGGAGGGAACATTTTATCATATGTGGTGGGATTGTAAAGTAATTAAAAAATTTTGGGAAATGATATACAATGAACTGAAGAAAATGTTCCATTTAACATTTGTTTAAAAACCCGAGGCATTTTTGTTGGGGATTGTAGGGAAAGACCTGCCAAAAAAGTTGAAAAACATCTTCATGTATGCAACAACGGCTGCGAGAGTTCTGGTAGCACAAGGATGGAAGACTGAAGAAACCCCAACTAAAGAATCATGGCAAGAAAAATTGATGGATTATGCAGAACTGGCAAAATTGACACATAAGCTATGGGACAAGGATAACTGTGACTTTAAGGATGAATGGGAACCTTTCACAAAGTATTTGAAGACGCAACAAAGTGAACTGGACTCCTTGGCAGGTTTTGAATAAACATCCACAATTTTTTACTGATAATAATTAGCTGAACAGTTGGAGGATCTATACAACTCTATAACATGCAGAAAATAGCATTATTGGAGAAACCAAAGACTGGAAGTGAGGGAAGTCGGGGGGTGGGGGAGATGGGTTTTGTGGGGGGTGGGGGGAGGAAAAATGGGGGGGGGAATAAGGATATGTTTTTGGAAAATATGTTTTGTTATAACTTTGAATAAAAAAAATTAAAAAAAGGAAATTGGAGACTGACATATTTATACTCTTTTTTAGAGCAATGCTGAAGCTACTGTTGAATTCTAATGTATCATGTGTTGCAACAGTACTTATGACAAACGGGAAAGAGAAAAGTCATTATACTTGAGATCACAACTACTGAAGACTGTAAGAGAAATAATCTCAGATACAGTGGTACCTCGGGTTACAGATGCTTCAGGTTACAGACGCTTCAGGTTACAGACTCAGCTAACCCAGAAATAGTATCTCAGGTTAAGAACTTTGCTTCAGGATGAGAACAGAAATCATGCTCCGGTGGCACGGTGGCAGCGGGAGGCCCCATTAGCTAAAGTGGTACCGCAGGTTAAGAACAGTTTCAGGTTAAGAACGGACCTCCAGAACGAATTAAGTTCTTAACCTGAGGTACCACTGTATTGAAAAGAAAATAAGGTGGCTAAATGCCTATCACCTTGAAAGTGAAATGAGATCACTACAAATAGAGTTGTGGTTTCTACATACCTGTGACACCTGTGACACCATGAATGGCATAGTGCTCTTTATATACATATCTGAATATAGATCGAGAAAATAATTATCAGCCTTGTTCCTCTGTTTTGAAATGGAAAACATAGTTAAAATTTAGCTCTTTCACCATAGTATGACAGTGATTGTATTTTCATAATTTTAGTTGTCACTTCTCCAGGTAAAATAAATATTCAACATTTTATAAGTATAATCCCATCTATATGGTCTAAAGCAGGGCTGAGGAAGCATTGGCCTTCCAGGACTCCAACAACATATGTAGGGTCAAAGATTCCCCATGTGTGATCTAAATCACTTGAGTGCATAGCAGAAAAAAGTGAATGCAGAATGTTGAAAAGAGTGTAATTGATGGGGAGGGGAATCCTTTTGGCACATCTTCCTCCATGTTGGCTCCAAATGCATGTGTAGCTTATTCATTATGGGAAAAATGTACAAGCGCTCTTTCCGCATATTAGCAATAAGTAGCAGAAGCATGAATATACATTCTTTTTTGCTTGAACATCTTCTGTTTGACTGATTGCTGTTTGTATGGGGCAACATGACCTTACCTTGGTAGGATGGCATGATTTTTGGTAAAATGACCACCAAATTTTGGAAGATATTTATTGTATTTTTGTAAAGGAGGGAGGGGCAAATTAAGGTCACAGTAGAGGAACATCTGAATTAAATGAGATTAAATTAAATCTGCAGATTGTGCGCCATAGTTAAAGATAAGGTGTGTTGAAAAGCAGCACTAGTATATTTCTGTTATGCTTTCCTTCTATAATTGCACATAGCTTGGCTGTTTTGGCAAAGCTGGCAACAATTTTAATCTTACCGTACTGAGACTAGCAAGATATCTGATGACTTATGTCATCTGGCGCATATAGAGGCAGCAACCAGAGATGATATTGATCAAAATTTGAAAGAGCTTTATAGGTCAAGACGACATCTTGAATTGAATATCAATCTGTTTGGCAGGCAGTGTAAGTGAGTCCCAGTGGCAATATTTGGTCTTATAAAAATGATCAAGAATTGCATATTGATGTGCTTCTGTATTTGTAAATGGATAGTTTGATTGGAGTGAATATTTGAGCAAGATTTTTACAGATGGAGCTGGGATAATTTATATATATGGAAAGGTTATTAAAGTTGTCAGGGTGTGTAGAATGATATAGATTCCGTATAGAAGATATTTCTTTAGCATCTCTCCTCAGGATGATTTGATGCTCTGCATTGCTTGAGCTGCAGTCTTATACAGTGGTACCTTGGGTTACATACGCTTCAGGTTACAGACTCCACTAACCCAGTACCTTGGTTTAAGAACTTTGCTTCAGGATGAGAACAGAAATCGTGCTCCGGCGGTGCGGCAGCAGCAGGAGGTTCCATTAGCTAACGTGGTGCTTCAGGTTAAGAACAGTTTCAGGTTAGGAACGGACCTCTGGAACGAATTAAGTACTTAACGTGAGGTACCACTGTACTCACTTGGGAGCATATTCAACAGGACCCACTTCTGAGTAGACCATGCATAGGATGGTGTTGTAAGTGATGTCCACTAGAGGGCTTCAATGAGAATTGAAGCAAGAGAGGTGAAAAACACATTTTTTTCTTTGTCTAAAAAAAAAGAAACAAACCATGACTGCATCGACTCATTTAATTTTGTTACTGAGAATTAATCGGAAAAGTCCTTTTAAAAGATTTCTTCTGCTGGTTGCTCTTTTCGATCTGTTCTTTCTCACAGCAACTGTGTATCCATCTAATAGTTTTCAAATGCATGTGCCATTCCAAATAAAAAGAGAACATTATAGTGTCAGGTGAGGTAGCTGGATTATTCATTGTTATGCTTGTTCGCTAAGCCTGGAAATATGCAGTTGTCAGAATTTATATTTTAAAAATTTAATATATGGTAAAACTATTGTAAATGGCTGATGAATTAATTCCAAAATGTTAATGAATGAAGATACTGAAGTAGTTTGACCTTCTAAACCGACTGACTCCTTGAATTGGCTAAGCGTATTGTGCAGTCGGTGTATTTATTTATTTTAAAAAAACCTTTTCGGTTTTGTATCAGTTTATCCTTGAATCTCAAAGCAGCAGGTTGACATGGAGGAAATAACAGCTCTCACACTGGAAAAACCTTTAAGATAAGAGTCTAAATGGAAATTTAAATTACAGAAATGTCTCTTTCCTGCTGGGACTTAAATATACAGGCTTAGTATATTTAAATTCAGCCCAGCCTATAGTTCTATACCTGACATACAGTGGTACCTCTGGTTACAAACTTAATTCGTTCCAGAGGTCTGTTCTTAACCTGAAACCGTTCTTAACCAGAGGCACCACTTTTGCTAATGGGGCATCCCGCTGCTGCTGTGCCGTCGGTGAGCCATTTCTGTTCTCATCTTGAGGTAATGTTCTTAACCCGAGGTACTATTTCTGGGTTAGCGGAGTCTGTAACCTGAAGTGTTTGTAGCCCAAGGTGTTTGTAACTTGAGGTACCACTGTATGTGCCTATAACAGTGTCATAAAGCTGATTCCATCATTGTAATGTGATACTACGGTGACCTTGTGCTGGCACAGGAGTCAGACTGTCTATGTAGAGACACTCCATTCTAAATGGTTATTGCTTGGTTATTTCCATAGGCTTTTTGGCTACAAAGCATTTTGTAGCTTGCTCCTAAATTGTAAGCCTGAAGACGCATAGTGAAAGAAGTATGAACTGTGACTGCATTGATGATTATCCCAAGCATCAGTATTAAAACCCTGTGATTTTTTTTTCTGTGCTGAGTTAAGCCTAAATAACAAAGACTAAATAGCACAACATGAGTCACTCAAGACTGCTAATAAATAAGTGCAAGGCGGCGAAGGACAAAGGCCAGGCTCCTATTTGACAATTAGAAATTGATTAGAAAGTTTTGCACTGACCTGCTAAGTATCTGGCCTGATGCTGCATAGTGTGAGCAGAAATAAAAAAATTGGGGATGCAAGTGAATATCTGTAGCATGGACTGATAACTGGATGCTCAGAGGCAGCCGTTCATGCATTTCTGAAGTGACAGCATAGATTGTTGGTGGAAATAAGTTTACACACAAAACCAGTCCCTATCAGAATGCCTAAGGACTCATTCAGACTTCCTTCTGTGCCATTTCTGTTTCTAGACATAGGTCCCTGCTTAAAAGCTCTGTGTCTAAGGGTTGGGTTTTGTTTTGCTTCCTCTGCAAAAATGCACTCTTTACTGCTGAAAACAACTCCATGGAAAACCCAAGCTGTTGTATGTTCAGCATTAAAGAGTGGGTTTTTCTGGTGAAAGCAGCACGGCAAGAACAAAACAAAACAACAAAAAGCACTTGGAGATGGAGAAAACACAGGGCAGGAGGTAAGTGTGGGTGAGGCCTAAGCAGATTCCTATGTTCATAATACTACGCTGTGAATAATACTATAGTATGCTACTTTGTTGTTGTTGTTTGTTTATGTCCCTCCTTTTCACCTGATGGGATTCAAGGCAGCTTACAGTTAAAAACAAGAATATCTAAAAACACAGAATAATAATAATAATAATAATAATAATAATAATAATAATAATAAATAAATAAATACGAACCAATTTAAAACAATTATATAAAACATTAATCACATGTCATAACTTGCTTAATATGGAGCAGCAGAAACATTAAATCACAGGCCAAGAATTCTCCCATTACGCCAGGGCAATCTAGTTTGTCAGTTCTGTGGGTTTGGTGTTTTTTATTATTAATATCACAAGGCATAGTTAACATGGGTACCCAGATGCTTAGAAAGTCGAGGTAATTTTAATCTGTTTAAGCATTTTAACTTTTGTGTGTTTTAAAGTAGAATTGTGATTCCCCCCCCCTTGATTTCACTGCTTATCTTTTGTAAACTGCTTTGAGATTTTTTGTTTTGTTTTTACAGTCAAGCAGTGTATAAATTTTATGAAATAAACAAATAAAATGAGTAATGTTTGGCCCAACCAGATGTAGTTTGGCACAAAGTGTTCTATTTTGTCGTTTGTTATAGTGGATAACTAGAACTTAATTTTTTAGCAAAGCTTTAGATGTCATATAGAATCCATTCCCTTTTTGTTTTGTTTGCTTAGTTCTTAGATGAATGCTAGTATCTACCCCCCCAAAAAAGGTTCATTTACATTTTATACAAGAGTCCTTGGTATTTTCAGCTTTTAAGAGCTTCTGAGTATGATGAATGACTTCCAATCAATGCACTTGCATTGTGGCTGATTTTTTATTTTTGTAAAGCAAATAATTTACTTAACAGATACTGATTTGGTTCCAGTGTGGCAACCCCATTAAAATGATTGAATACTAAATAATGCTAATATAGAGTCACAAAGAGGGATATCTAAAACATTTACTTTTCACCTGTGTCTTATCTAGTAATTATGGTCATTCCTGAGAAAATTATGGATACCTAAGTCCTATTGACAGCAATGTGGCTGAAGCATCTAAATATGAAGTCTGGTTGTTGATTTCAATGTCAATTAGGCTCACCTAAATTTGTCTGGATTGCACCCTAAGACTGCACTTCTAAACATACTAGAAAATAAGCTCCATTTAACACAGAACTTAATACCTGTAAATACCTTGTATTCTAAATAGTGCTACAGGAGAATAGTATCTTGTGTTTTGTGCAGAAAATTACTTTTCACTGATAATATAGCTTCCATGATACAACTTGTTGGAAAGGATTCAGCATATCTTATTCTTCTTACTCAACCAAATATGATGATGAAATTTTATACATGTACATTACAATTTAAATGGTCATATTCAACTTTCATTGATAACTCTGTTTTCAGCTGAGAACAAAGAAGCCACTATATCCAATTTAGTCATGTGTCTGTAAATGATGAGCTTCTGGTGCCAATGACTGTCTTGTTTTTGTGTTCGTTCATCCATGCTCTAGTATGCTTTAGCTTGTCCTGAATTTACTCAACTAATTGAGAGGTACTCAACTAATTGATAGTTTGTTCTCTACCTCGACCATTTTCAGCAGCTTAAAAACAGGAGGATCTTCAAAGAAATGCGTACTTTTCTTGTTTTCAAAAGAACTTTAAATATTTAAGCATTCATGGTGTTCATTGTCTTGTACTATTCCAATAATGATGCTGGGTTGTTACTACAGCTATTACGCAATAGTACACAGCATCACCCTTTGACCTTGAGCTCAATCTACATTACTAGGCTTTTGTTTTCATTCTACCAAGTTGCCTTCCAAATGATGGTCATGTGTAAGAAAACATGATGAGAAAGATAAGTTGTAGGTGAGTGAATGCCAGTTACAATTCTCCATTTGCCTACCTCTGTCCTTCCCTGTCACTCAGTTATATTTACAGAAAGAAGCTTTCTTGGTTGTTGAGCCTTTCTGGTGTCCACGTCCAGCCTTTGAATAACTGTTCCTAAGACTTTTAAGAATACCACTATTTGCCTCTCTTCAGAGGCGATGTACAGCAGTACCTCGGGTTAAGAACTTAATTCATTCCAGAGGTCCGTTCTTAACCTGAAACTGTTCTTAACCTGAGGTACCACTTTAGCTAATGGGGCCTCACGCTGCCACTGCGCGATTTCTGTTCTCATCCTGAAGCAAAGTTCTTAACCCGGGTTAGCGGAGTCTGTAACCTGAAATGTATGTAACCTGAAGCATATGTAACCCGAGGTACCACTGTACCTGTGACACGTATTCTGTCCATGAATGGCATAGTGCTCTTTATATACATACCTGAATATAGATCGAGAAAATAATTATCAGCCTTGTTCCTCTGCTTTGAAATGGAAAACATAGTTAAAATTTAGCTCTTTCACCATAGTATGACAGTGATTGTATTTTCATAATTTTAATCCGAGGTACTATTTCTGGGTTAGCGGAGTCTGTAACCTGAAGCGTCTGTAACCTGAAGCGTCTGTAATCCGAGGTACCACTGTATTGGCATACCTAAGATATATGTGGAGATAGGAATTGCATCTGCTGGCTTCAGAAAGAAACTTGATTCTCCATAAAGAAGTTGATTTTCCATGCAATTCCTAAATGGGAAGGTGTATGTGTATTGGTGTCTCAGAGGCAACAGGTTGACTAAATGTAAGCTGTTACCTTACCTCCCACTTTTCCAGCAGTACCCCCCACCCCGCTTCATTCAGGAAGAAGAGTTTAGCATAGCAAAGACACTGACTTATAGAGGTGTTGGCCATGATCTTGGAACAGGCATGCACAACTTGTGACCCATCAAAACAAATGTAGCTTAGTAGCTACGTTTTATGGCAAGGGCTACTCCGGAGGGTGCAAGAGGGCATTGATTGCTCTTCTGACCGGTGTTTGTCGCATGCTACACTGTTTCTGTTCTGCTGCCATTAGGCTTCTAAAAAGGCAATGTTGTTCATTTTGCTGTCCACTGGAGTGGAATTTTACTAGATTTATTAATTATGTTCTCATCACACACCTTTCCTTTCTATGCAAAGGAAATGCACCACTTATGGTGGTGCAGGGAAACCACCATCAATTATGCATGGTTTGAGGACTGAAAACAACTGTGAATACCAATCATAATTGGTCATATTGATTTTCGTTCCAGACATGGGGCGAATAAGCAACCACAGGCAATTTCTGTTTCTGTTTCCATCAGAATTGCCCAACATCCCTATGTCTGAGGGCTGCATTCATACTTGGCCCATCTGCCTGTGGGCTACATTACAGTGCTGGGTATGGTCATCCCATACATGCACATACAGATCAGTAGGGGAGGGGAGGGGGTTATTGCAACATCTCCACACATCATATGGTCAATCTGATTACTGAGGGAGGGTATTTGCAGTGTCTGTGTGTCTGCTATTGGTGCTAAAATTGGTGGGATCTGGATAGGTCAGAAAAATGTTCAGGCTGATAAACCGGGAGTTAGGTCCTCAGTTTTATGGCCTGCCAGTTGATTGACAAATCATGCTGTGCCACTTGACAGCAGAACCCTGTGGCTGACAATCTGCATTCAGCCTGGTGGCCCACAGGTTAATCTGACTTTTGTACATAGTGATACGTGCATTTCACTCACTAATTGACTTTTACTTCATTTATATACATTTATATACAATGATTTGTTTAAGTTGTGAACACAGTCTATGATCTATGTTCCCTTTACTGTATATCTTTTCTACTCCAGTTGTGTGTTTTAAACCTGGTGTGCAAGTCATTTTGGAAATCTTACTTTATCTCCCTCCTAAAGCAAACCACTTTAGGTATTGGTTAGAGATAAGCTCTTATTAAAGATTAAACCTCATCTGATAGTTTTGGGACATGATGATCCAATGAAAATGTTGAGCCTGCTTCCAATAATGCTGCTGTATTTATACAAGCATATTTGGTTAAGTGGTGGCTTGGCATGAGTTCATTTCTACTGTCTTACAAAGTTCTGGTGCTTATAAATAGACAGACAATGCGTAATTATAGTACTACAGGGGCTTCTGTATGTGAGAAGAAATGTAGTCATTTGCTAGGGATAATAATTGCTTTCATTTTCAACAGGGTTCCTCACTGTTATTTAGGAAGAAGCGATCGGCACAAGGATTGGAGAGCACCAAGACCAAAAAGAGAAATTGCACTTCTTCGTTTGTAATTTTGAGCAGCTGAAGTCTTATCCATTCACTTTCAGTAAGTTCCATTTGTGTGATTTTTATTATATTATTCCAACTTTCTTTTGAAAAGATTCTGTATATAATACACAGTGTCTTTTTATGAATATTGGGAAATAATACGTAACAAAATTAATTTTCCTGGAAAGTATAACCTTATTTCATAGAAAATTACAGTGTGCAAATTATCTTATCTTCATCTTATTTAGCTTTGAATGCCACATTGAATGTCTAAATCAAATTAGTTGTGATAACTATAATTATTGGACACATGTGTATTTCTTCGTGAATAGCAACAGGAGGAGCCTTTTAAAAATATATCTAGGTAGACTTTTAAAAAGTAAGTGCTGGCTCACACTTGCAGGTTATCCCAGCCACAGATAGGTCTGCCATAAGCATGTGGATATGCTGCCATATGACGTTAAGTGGCAACTTGACACAGGAAATAAATATCTGGTTGCTGAGATTTCCTTAGTCACAGACATGCTGGAGAAATTCGTAAAGGGTTCATCCTGCCTGGAGTTCCCCAAGGGAACACCAGTAGACACAGGCTTAAAGAGAAAAATTAGGCCTTTGTTAATACCAACGTACCTAGGGGGTCAAACAACCCATTGGAACTGCTCTAGTACGAGTAGTTTTAGCTTCTGGAGTTGGCATGCCAAATGGGTCTTACCTCCTCACCCCACACCCCCAAAAGCAACACAGACAACTTTTAAGCTCTCTGCCTTGCTTACCAGATTGTAGGAGGCTCTCGTGAGATCTTGCAGGAGTTTCCACGTTCTTGCAAGAGCTTCCCACAGCCCATAAGCAAGATAGAGAGCTTAAAAGCTCTTTCCACAACAGGGAAACCCTGTGTAAAAAGAGCTTTTAAGCTCACTGCCTTCACTGTGTTTAATTTGTGAGATTTCATTTAGACGGCCATCAAGCGCATAAAGTTGAAACTGCGTAAGTTAAATGTGTAAGTTGTGAGTTGTCTGTAATAGAGGCTTAATTTGCAGTGTTGCAGCATTTTTTATAATATGTTGCCCATTACTAACTGATTCATAAATCCATAACAAAATATAAGCACGTCTTATATTTGGTATATACCTGTTGGATCACAGCATCTCTTTCAATGCCCCACAGGGTTAATCATGCCATAATTCTACAAAAGCACAGAACCACCAGCACCACCCAAGAATCTGATATCAGGGACATGTATCTCCTCTCTCAGACACTCCATTGCCTCATTCTTCTGATATCTCTGGTATCACACTTTCATTCTATTTTCCTCCTCCTCCCAGTCTCCTATTTTCCTCCTTTTTCTTTCTTGCCCTCTCAGTTGATTTGCTTTCTTTTAGCAGCTCTGATGCCAAACTGGGCCTTGAGAAGCATATGAAGCTCAAAGAGGGACTGGGAGAGATAGTTGTTGTTGTTCCTATTTTCTCTTTACCTCTGTGTGCCTTTCAGTGGAAGAAAAAAGAACCACCTTTGCCATCTCAAGGCAAATGGATCTTTTAGTGGGGAGAATGGGGCTGAGGTATTGTGGGCACCAGGAGAAGTCCTCAAGGATGCACAACAACCACAGGTACCACAATGGAGGCCCCTGCTCTTGAATATGCATTAGGGGTGGTCAAGAAGTTCTTAGCTTTTAGGGCAAATTAGATGTTGTGCTGGTCTGCCCTCACCACATACCAAAAGCCAGGAGTAGGTGTACAATTTGAAGGAGTGCACAATTCTCCTTATGCCCACCACTCTGTAGTACCTTTCATTTGTGCCCGTTCTTTGAACTCCACTCTTTGTTTTGTATGTGATTGGTGGAAACTTGCATTTTAAAGAAAGATATTGGTCCGAAGTAGAACAGAGATGAGCTTGGAGTTGGGCTGAAAACTTTTAAGCCCTCATCCAGTCAATATTTAAAGCATTTCAACTATTAATGTTGTCTGATATTGATTTATTTTACACTGTTGGCAGGCGAAGGGGTATGTGATGTGATGTCCTTCCAGCTGGCACACTTTACATTGAATTTTCAATCCTGTATGTTCCTGTACGCACTCCAGGGAGATTGATTTGGGAGTTTGTTACAGACATCTCCTGGAGTGATCTGCACAGTATCTTGTACTCTCTTGGTGCAAAATACAATGATAACACTAATAGGAAATAATGCACCAACAGTCCTTGTCCCCACCCCCCACCCCCAAGAAAAATACTCAGGAAATTGAAATAATAAATGGCATTTAATCATGGGGGCAGGGTTTGACTTCAACCAAAGAGAAGGGGGTTATTACAACCATGTTTCATCTCCAAGGCTCCTGTTTTATTTTCTTGCTTGTTCTCTGACTAGTGTGATGCTTCACCTTTCTCTGTTAACCTTGTTTCTTTTCTCCCTTGACTTTATCATGCATAAGCACTTACTCATGAAAATACTTCTCTTGAGCTCAAGGGTGCTAGCCAACAGGAGAATCTTACCACACACTTCTGCTCATCCCTACATCTTTTTCTCATCTCCAGTTCCTGAACCCTACTCTGGAGTATGGAGGCTTTGGCAACATCGGGATACTGCCTTAAATCACTACACAAAACCTTCCCAATTTTTGCTTATGTCTTTGTACTAATATTCAGGGAAATGTGTGTGTGTGTTTAATTGAAAGTATCCCTTGATTGCTGTTCAGATGTCATTGGAAAAAACTTGTTTCCTTATATCCTTGTTAGTGACAATGTCTGCATTTTCTCTTCTTTAAAAGGATAATTAGGTGGCAATGCAATTAATCTATCACTTCTTGAGAGAAGAGCATGTCACTGAGATAAAATTGAGAACTAATCAATTTACTTCCTGCTTTAAGGATTCACTGTCTTTTATCTGATTAATTGTTCATGATCTGAACAAAAATGATATTTTAAGGGTGGTTTGCAAATACTTTTTGAAAACAAAGGTATATACCATGTAGAAGATTTTTATATTCTGACCCAATCCACATTAGGTATTTCAAATAGTAATATGTGAATTTGGGGTTGGTAGACTGGATTCAGACTAAAATATATATTTTATTTGAACAACTGAATTCATAGTGGTGGTAACATCACTACACTATCTCTTCCTCCCGATGACTATACCTGTTTTGTCTTTGCTTTTCAATCATTCATTCTTCATATCCTGTACAACCAGAGTGCAATTATGTGTTATATTAATGTCTTTCCAGTCATGGAGGTGCAGTGATGGGGAAAGATTCAACAAGTTTTGAATGATTTGCAGGTGCTGAAGCCACTTCTTTTTTGGCAGAGGGTGGAGAGGAGGCTGCAATTCTTGTTTACTATAATATTCTTGTTCTGGCATTCACCTTAGCAAAAATGCAGTGCTAGAGGTTTTTTAAAACTAGGACATTTTCTAATTGTTTCAGAAATTGATAGTATTGCTCAGTGAGGCTTCCATATAAATGTGAATAAGATTGCAGCCTAGATATTATAACTCTTAAGTCTGAAGTGTAAAAAAAAAATATTTCATGGAATATTGATATGATACAGTCCAAGGCCAAGACTGGGCATTTAACCAATTGCTGAGAAAGTTGTCTTGTCCAAATAAAACTTGATGACTCCAAGGGATGCTAAGCATCTTGTTAAACTGGCTAGTGCCATGATATTGGTTCCCCTTTAAACAATAAATTTCAGATTTTCTTGATTTAGCAACTGCAAATGTTTCTGTACTATATGGAGGATCTTGGTCTAATCCATTAGAACAGTTATAACAGAAGAAGAAGAAGAGTTTGGATTTGATAAACCCAAAGGAGTCTCAAAGCAGCTAACATTCTCCTTTCCCTTCCTCCCTCACAACAAACACTCTGTGAGGTGAGTGGGGCTGAGAGACTTCAGAGAAGTGTGACTAGCCCAAGGTCACCCAGCAGCTGCATGTGGAGGAGCAGAGACACGAACCCGGTTCACCAGATTAAGAGTCTACCACTCTTAACCACTACACCACACTGGCTCACAGTCTTCTATCTCCCTGCTCAGTCAAAGCAGCAGATAATTCTTAAGTTATTTGATGTCCAGTGCCTAAGTCTTTTCCTTTAGTTGACCCATAGCTTCTCCCAGCAATTCCCAGTAACTCTCCTTTCTTTACCAGTGCTTAGCATTTATTTTCTCTCTACTCAGCACACACAAGACACCCCAGCTATTTCAGTTTGGATTGAATTCTGTCATCGCATCCCGCCGATCAAAATCAGGACTCTCATTTTTTTGGTTCCAGGCTCTTGCATGAGAACAAAAATTGAGTGTTTTTTGGTTCGGCACTCTGGCGCATGCCAGCTGGACCAAAAAAGGGAACACCCTGGGATCCAATCAGAAGCTAGGGTGGCTTCTGTAAATCTAGGATGTTCCACTTAAATTGGGATGGTTGAACAGGACGCCACATTAGTTTGTGCTATTGTCCAACAGGATGAAGCAAGATGTCTACTGACTGAGAAATTTGAGTTTACCAGCTTCTGTTGCTGGTTTGGCAGATTGAAAGCATGACAGTTTAACTGTCACTCAGGCCTGTTGCTGGCCCACCACTGATAAACCATCTCCACAACTCTCAGCAGATACTCATAGCCATTTAGAGGCACTATATTCAGTTATGTATAAAACCCTTTAAACATTTCAAAATTTACCTCTTAAAAAAACATGATTTCACGACAAATAACATTGCAGTAATACTATAAAAATCCCTTTTTTTGAAAGTTAGTTTTATTTGTTTGTTTAGAGCAGCGTTTCCCAAACTTATGTCTCCAGCTGTTTTTGGACTACAGTTCCCATCATCCCTGACCACTGGTCCTGCAAGCTAGGGATGGTGGGAGTTGTAGTCCAAAAACAGCTGGAGACACAAGTTTGGGAAACACTCATTTAGAGCATTTGTTCCTCCGTTGTTCAGCAAAAAAGGCCCCCAGAGTGGCTTACACAAAATCAATTAAGCCAAGACAGAAATGAAAAGACATGGCACTAAGGGGAAAGAGACAGGGGGAGAGAAGAAAAAATAAAACTTGATTACTTGCATCATTGTTTTTATAATGACCAACTGGGACAGTTCAAATATAGGAGGTTGGACTAGGAATAGGCAGTATAAGACTTATGAGCCTATTGAGTCTGCTAACTTTTCCTTTGCTTGTGTAGGAATGACTTTTCTGTGGGCTAAATGGAGCAGTGGGTTTTTAGGAGCAATATGAGCTAGATATGTGCTGTGTTTTGTTGCTTGCTCCTCATCTAATCCATGCTATTATAACATTTTAAAATGCCAGATAATAGTTAACATATGAATAACAAAGGGTTAACATTAGGAAGCCGGGACTGAAAACTATGTTTGTATAGTCGACAAATGTGGTTTTCGTTGTGTCCTTGAAATATTTATCATGCTTTATTGACAACCTATTATTTTCCTGTCAGGTGCTTCAACATTTTAAGTACTTTTTGAGATCCTCTGGCAGGGTTGTCACAGAAGAAACAGTCGTCTTCTTTTTTTCAATTCACTTTTGGAACACATTAGACCTTGTTTTAAATTTGCTTCCCTTCAATAACTTGTCAAATGACTGCTTCATACAGCAATTACAAGTAAACTACAAGGTTCTTTGGAAGGAAGGGCAATCGTAGCATCAGCAGACTTTGTAGGGTTTCCTATGAGAATGGGAAGAAAATAATTTCTGAGTTTGTGTGCAAAATGCTTTAGGAGTTCATTTCTTCTTTTTTACCTAGTTTTTCCCCACAGGCCAGAGTTACATCTCACAATAAGCCAGGGTTTCCATCTTATTGCCATTTACTTTGAATAAGCAATGCTCTAAACACATGGCCTGATTGCTCCTCCAAGGCAAGCAATAGGAAAAAAACCTGTGAAGTCACAATTAAGCTTGGATTTTCATGACATCCAAATATGAGGTCCTGGTTTGTTGCTTCCAAACAAGACAGGGTTCCTAAGTCATCACTAAAGTATGGCTTAAGGATGGTTAGTAATTCAGGCTTGTTAGGGAGAAACAAGCCAAGATCCCAAGTTGGGCTGTCATGACAAGCGAAACATAGATGTGGTTTCCTGGTTTGTTTCTTCCATTGCTCCAGGAGAGGAGCGAGGTGGGTGGGTTGGGGCTGTGGGTACTGGCATACGGTAAGGCTGCAATTTATACTCATTTAACTTGTGCACATTCAGCTTTATACGCTTGGCGAAAATATTTCTAAAAATTAAAAACGGGGTGGAAAGGGGGAGGGTGTCTAGAAAAAATAACTTTCCACCCACCATTGAATACAATGTGCTTTGATTATAAGTGATTTTGGCTTTAGGTACCCCAGAACGTAACCCCCACATAAGTTGGGAGCTTACTGTACTATTCACTCAATGTAAACCACAGTAAACTATCGATTGTGGCTTATTGCGACATGTGAACACAAGCTATTCTCTTAGTTTTAATAATACATGTCATATGGTTGTCAGTATACTTTATGCGCATTTTCTCTGAAATTCTTACAATACATTTATTCTTGTAAATCAACCAGGATATATTATCCCTCGTATTAAGGGGGGAACTGATGCATAAGAGTTACCACCTAATAAATTTATGCTGATGTAGACTTTGAACCACAGATCTTCTGACTCACTACACCACTTTTTATTATTGAAAAACATGTGTGAATGAAACAAAACTTACAACTCTTTATTAAAAAATGTATGTTTTTGAAATGGTAATGGTAGAATTCTATATGAAGATATGCTGATGGGGGTTGGCGAGAACAGATGAAATAGAGATGAATGAACTTCCTTCCACTCATATTGTATCTATACTACTAATTGTAAACCTCATCCATGAATGATAAACATTTGTTTTATTGATAATTCTAAGTTGGCTCATAATGCTTTGGCAATGCACATTCTTAGAATGCTGCTTTTAGAACTGTACTGTGAAGGCAGACAGACTACTTTAACTTTTCAAAATCTGTCATGCAATATTAATTGTTGCATTGAAAGGGGATGCAAGTTTCTTTAAAATCATTGTTGTGTTTGGCCAGACTTTAAAACTAGTTGGTTGGCTTGTTTAGAAAGGAATGTTTTATCCACCCACCCACCCAATTTGGTCACAGGAAGCCACTAAAATATTTGATTTTTGTAAATATCACTCTGCGCCTTTGCATGAAGCTTGCCCTACCCTACATGACTTTGCCAGGGCCCCATTGATTAGATTGCTGGACTGAAGGTGGGGCTGGGCCAATGCTCAATAAATTATAGTGCCATTTTTAAGAAAGTGAGTTGATTTCAAATTATCAGGAAGGATGGATAGTTTCTCAGACCAAGTAAGTTATTAAAACAATCGAGTTCTGAGCATGAATCTAATAACAGCTTATGGCATTGCTAGTCTGGTCTTATAAGTGCTAATGTGCAGGGGCAAAAGCAGGGCATCAACACAAAATATCAACATAACCAAATAAGCAACAGCTATACCATAACAGGGGAGACACGGGTGGCGTTGTGGGTTAAGCCACAGAGCCTAGGACTTGCCGATCAGAAGGTCGGCGGTTCGAATCTCCGGAACGGGGTTAGCTTCTGTTGCTCGGTCCCTGCTCCTGCCAACCTAGCAGTTCGAAAGCATGTCAAAAGTGCAAGTAGGTAAATAGGTACCACTCCAGCGGGAAGGTAAACAGTGTTTCCGTGTGCTGCTCTGGTTCACCAGAAGTGGCTTAGTCATGCTGGCCATGTGACGCAGAAGCTGTACGCCGGCTCCCTCAGCCAATAAAGCGCAATGAGTGCCGCAACCCCAGAGTCGGTCACGACTGGACCTAATGGTCACAGGTCCCTTTACCTTTTTATATCATAACAGTCAACACTGTTCCTGTGATGGTGTCAAACTATGCTTTCCCAACCTGCGTAGAATATTAAGCTCCTACAGGTGCCTCCGAATTCCTGTAAATATATAGGCTGCCAATGTGGGATTATGCTTTAGGAAAAAAATATGACATGACAAATTTATCTGTCTTTAAGATGGCACAAGACTGCCTTATTGTAAGGGAGGCAGTTGGTTTGGTTTCTACTGATTCAGCCTAAAGACCCACCACACCATTTGGGATTGATAATTCAAGTGAATTTTGGGAAGTGTCTTCTATTGCAAGGTTGCAGGCTATTCTGCTTGTTATTTATATCCATTACTAGGTGGCAATTTTGTTCAGTGCTCTTCAACACCTCCACTTCAAGGGTTTGTGAGAATGAAAACTATCATTTTTAAAATTGAATTCGGTTCTTCAGTGTCCAAACAGTCCCTTGCCATGATTTTCCAGATTTCTGTGTTAAGCACCATCAAAGACACTCTACTTCCAATACTGACATTATCAATCTTGCCCAGATAACTCAGGGTGTTGACTAGCCTATAAACACTGTAAGTAAACATTTCATTTCCAACACAGAGATTTTCACTATGTATCAAAATGTGGTAAAGTAAACCTGAATCAGGAATTGCGCTTTCAAAAGCAAAATGTTTGTGACAAAATAATAATAATAATAATAATAATAATAATAATAATAATAATAATAATAATGGAGAATCAGTGATAACAATTAAAGGAATTTGGGTCAGAATCTGAAATACCAAAAAAGATCAAGAATTAATTGTTGTGAGCCTGCATGATGCCTGAGTCCCTTCTAATCCCTTGGGTCCTGGATCCAGCAAGGGTTAAAATCTAATGGAGGAATCTATTATTGAATTAGCCACGCAAGGGTCTTTATTACCACCTAAGTATGATTATTGGTATAACAAAGTAGTTTGCTCTGGCTGGTAGTGAGGAAGACAAAAGCCAGAGATGTGTGTGATGAGCTGGGTGAAATCTCTGGAATCTCTTACTGCTCAGGCAGTGCCGGATTTAGTATAAGCTAAACAAGCTATAGCTTAGGGCCCCACTCTCTTGGCCCCCCCAAAAAAAAATTTAAAGGAAAAAACCTGGATGTACATTTCCAATTGTATTTCAGTTCAACAATTACTTTGATAAAATATGTATTTTGTTATGTGCAAGTGGCTTTAGATACCTATTAGGTCCATAAATTACCATATAGCATATATAGTATTCAACACAAAAAAACCACGACAATTTGTTGTTAACAAAAGACAGCTCCAGTAGCTTAGGGCCTCATCAAACCTCAATCTGGCACTGCTCAGGGTCTGAGGTGGTGTACAACAGTATTAATATTTGTTTTGGTATTTTGGATCCAGATTTCTAGTTTAACTGTATTTAGGCATCACCACTTCTCCATATCTTTACCACAGCCATTTTACCATGAAAAATTTCAATTCCTAGTTTATAGTTACAGTACTATTTAAATTCTTGGAGGGTTTTTTTATCCACATTTGCAAACCTAGGCTAGTTTTAATCATTCCAGTTACAAAGCCATAATTGAAATAGATTTGCATTCCCCCTTCCCTTTGCTCCAGCTAAAAGTAAATAATTAGGGCATGACTGACTGCTTTTTTAGTTTACCTTTTTGTTAAAACGGATAAAGGTTATTTTCATGTGCAGTCGTTGCTGGCTGATCACTCTGTTCCATGTCAGAGGAAGGCTTGAATAATCTCTTTGAAGGCAGCATTGAGGCAGAGAATTAGCATTCTTTCCAGCTGTACTCCACTGCACTCAGGTTGGTTACTCGTTTGCCATTGCAGAGTTTTCATTAGATCAGCTGAAAAGATGCATGTCCCCCCCTTGGAATACAAAATTAGATGCGAAGAAAAGAAAACAGAGCCAACAAATAAGTGTGGAATAATGTGTATCAATTAACCATGAAAACATCTATATTGTAAATTTTCGAAATGTGCATGCTGCTTTGTTTGCGAAAGCATTTTATAAATACGGGGGCTGCCCCGAACAAAGATTGGCTTGTAAAGTTAAATTGCTATTTGGCTTATAAAAGGCACAGTAATTAAGAGAGTGTTAGAACTAAAAGGCATAGGTAAATTGCTTAAACCCTGCACACTTCATTCTGTTGTAGAGGTATCTGATCATTGTATTTTGATTTAAAATAATAATAATACTGTGTACATGTGGCAGAAGATCTTCAGATCACCTCCAGACTGGATTATTGTAACTCGATCTACGTGGGGCTGCCCTTGAGACTGACCCAGAAACTCCAGCGGGTGCAGAATGCTGCAGCGAGACTCCTTACGGGGTCCTCGCTGCGAGATCACATTCACCCAGTGCTATACCAGCTGCACTGGCTACCGGTGGAGTACAGGATCAGGTTTAAGGTGCTGGTTTTAACCTTTACAGCCCTATACGGCCTAGGACCCTCATACCTATGGGACCGCCTCTCCTGGTATGTCCCACAGAGAAACTTACAGTCTTCAAATAAAAACATCTTGAAGGTCCCAGGCCACAGAGAGGTTAGGCTGGCCTCAACTAGAGCCAGGGCTTTTTCGGCTGTGGCTCCAATCTGGTGGAACACTCTGTCACAAGAGACTAGGGCCCTGTGGGACTTGACATCTTTCCGCAGGGCCTGCAAGACAGAGCTGTTCCACCAGGCCTTTGGCCAGGGCACAGCCTGACTCCCTCCTTCGGCAATCTTCGCGGAGCTCTGGCCCAATGGTTGCCATTGGCTTGATTTGAATTAATTTTAGAATGAATGATTTTAGAGTGTTGTGTTGTGTTGTACTGTTTTATTGTTGTTAGCAGCCCTGAGCCCGGCTTCGGCTGGGGAGGGTGGGATATAAATAAAATTTATTATTATTATTCAGATAACAATATAAGTTTCTGGATGTGATCTACCTTGGGTGGATTCCTTCCCCCACCCCACCCCCACCCCAAGCTCTCACTTCCAGTCTCAGCTGCCCCACAATATAGAGCAGGCATAGGCAAACTCGGCCCTCCAGATGTTTTTGGACTACACCTCCCATCATCCCTAGCTAACAGGACCAGTGGTCAGGGATGATGGGAGTTGTAGTCCCAAAACATCTGGAGGGCTGGGTTTGCCTATGCCTGATATAGAGGCACCTTCTGGTAGGTGGCATTTCATGAAAGGAGTCTGGGTAAGAAGGGAAAATTGGTAACCTGCTCCCCCTCTCCCATATATGTGTGTGTGTAAATATATATGCACAGTATACACAAATACACAACACACAGTCCTCCTGGGATCCCATCTTCCCCCCAGATTCTAATGCTGTGCTCTTGTCTATCTCTGTGTGAACTGACCCCTGTTCACTAACTCTATGGGGCTAAGGACCCTACAGCCCCCTCCCCCCACATGTCCACTGGGTCGGAGCTCAGCTCCCTCAATCGCACAGGAGACCTGGGGGGAAGTCGCCCCAGGTGGCATGGATCATCGTGGCCTGATGGATGAATGTCGCATTTGGGAGGAGGCCTGGTTGGCCTTTCCCAATGCGACAGTCATCACACATGCAATGCATGATACACATGACATTACACGCATGCACATTGCACATGTAACATCGGCTTCCACCCCAATGTCAGGCGCAACTCGGCACCTCTGCCCCTGGTGTACCTTGTCAGATATCTTATGCTGGACCTGGGAATGATTGTTTTTCACTGCTTTCCATTGTTCCTGGTTCATCTGTAAGCCACCATGTTGGAGAAAATAAATATATAATTTTAATAAAATAAATAACAGGAAGCAGACCGACAAGCATGCTTTCTCCAGTCCCTTTTGTTTAGGAGCCGATTTGAGGTCTTGCTGGTTTGCAAAGCTTTGAGGAGCCACGGAAGGATTACAGGATGCTCCCTTCAGTAGCTGAGGAGAACCATTAATTCAACACACACAAAAATGGACAGAGACCATTGTAGAGACCTACTGTACTTATCCATCTGGAAAGGCCTGTTGGAGCAATAAATCTTCATTTGGGAAAGGAAGGAGGCAGGTGGAAGTTTGTTTCCTACGCTAAGGAAAGAAGGAAAGTTTGGAACTCATTTTGAAGGGCATTTTTTAAAGGTGTAACAACCTTACTTTGCCACAAATTTTGTCATTTTAAATCTTTGCTTTGGTTATCTCACCAAAGGGTACTTGCCCCAAACTTGGATCTTGGCATCCAGGAATTCTCCTAGATACAGTGTTTGTGTTTGCACCAACAACCTGGAGCAATGGTGGCAAGAAAGCAAGTGGAAAATTAGATTACATATCAACTTCTATAAGTGGTATAATTCAGTATAGCAGTTATGTTTAGGATGTAACATAAACAGAATAACCTCTTTAAAATATCATAATTCATTCTGCCACATTTAGAATACTGTGTTTACTTTCCATGTCTAGGGATGCTGACAGCCATGCCAGAAACATGTATCTTAAATATAGCTATAATATGCTTAGGCATATTATAAGCATTTATAAACATGCATTTTGTCAACAGATGTTTGTGACATGAACTGATTTTTAGCTTTGTGCAACTGTTTCTATAACTTTCATTCTGCAGTAGATCAAATTATACTTTTATTACAAGATCGAGGAAAAAGGAGTTTGAGTATTACTTAAATCACTTACAGAGTTGGACCCAGAACTTTTGCAATAGGCAAGCAGAACTTTGAGGTAAAAGCAGTTAGTTTCACTGTTGTAGCAGAAGTGACTGTGCCTGAGCCCAACAAGTCAACAAAGGTTTTAAACAGGGTTCTCCATAATCTACATAAACTACCTAATCTAACCTGCAATATGGATCCCCATTTGACCTGTGAATTTGTTTTCTCCTAACAGTCACAAAATATCTATTTGCTAACATTTGCACACACATTTTCTTGTGTTTGCAGGCAGTTTGAAAGTGGGGGAAAACATGAAGGCTCCCTAGAGCTCTTATGACAGCCAAGGAATTGATTTATCTTGGCTTAATTCTTTAATAGACACTTCCCGTCAAAATATGCTCTCCCACGATCTTCTGGCCTTCAGCAGAGATATATAAGCTGGATCAACGTTTCAGAAAATAAAGGTATCTTTAAGAGGTTTAATTAAATCAAAGTTTACTGATAAGCTTTGCAGAAATGGAGTTCCAAGTCTTCCTTTCTCATGCAAACTAGTTTCTTATTAAGCATTTATCTAGTAGCAAATCCAAAAGGAGATATTTATTTAAATTTCTTCCATTTGATGCAAAATCAAAAGGTAATAAAGATGTGTAGCTTGTTTCCTGCACTGTGGTGTTAATAGCCATTAATATGAATTTTCTCTTCCTGCGCAGTGTTCTTAATCTGAGCCAATTTGGCAATGACTTTCTTTTGATAACTGTGAATATGAACAAGCATTGCTTAGGACTTGCAGCTGATTGAAATGCTATGCAACATCTAAACACATTGATAGGCCTGTTTCATAAACCTAACTAGGGGGAAATGTTTTTTTTCTTGCATACAGGCCAGATATCCAAAGCACATTTGTTAGAGTAAACATCATCCAATTGTGTTGTTGTGCTCAGCAATTCTGTTGAGTTTTCCATAGTAACCAAAACCTTTTCTTTGACCTGGTGATTCCTCCACAGGTTTGTAGTGTCAAAAGCAAATTCAAGTGGCTTGAGTTAACTGTGGGGTGTTTTTGTTTTTTAGTTTTGCTTCTTCTATTAGTGCATTTGCTTGCTTCAACTTTAATGAACCTGAAATAACAATATCTTTTTTTAAAATAAAAAACTCTGTTCTCTGTTAGTAATATAAGTTACAGTCTCCACTTTACCTATAAACATGTGTTTAAAAGGCTGGGGGGGGGGGATGAATGCATCTCACACTGGCTAACTACCTTGAGTACAGTAAATTGGTTCATGGGTGCCATTGCAGTGTCTAATTTTATAATTCAATAGCCGTAATCAGTTTGAGATCATATGGGGGGAAAGGCTGCATTTCCTAAAATAATAGTTCAGGCAAATGCTTCCTGTAAAATCACACTTTCACTCTCATGTGTTCTCAGATCTACCCAGTCAGTTTTCCATTTGCGTGGACAGGCGGAGTCCCCAGATCCCGAGCGGTCCCCCCCGTCATGTGAAATAATGACTCAAGACAAGGTGCTATGGGATTAAATTGGCCACAACTTTATTAAATTTCAAATGTGGGTAGACCTTGGCTCAGGCGTTGGGCGTTCTCCCTCCCCAGTCCCCAGCCGGGGACCTAGGGAGCTTCAGGGTTATCCAGTGTGTGTGGGGGGGATGGGCCGGCTCTGGAGAACATATGTTCAAGCAGAGATAGCCGCCCCTGTTACGCCGCCGCCACAGGGGAGAGCAATGACTACCTTTCGGCGTACGGTCAAAGCCTCCCTTCAGAAACCCCTTTAACGGGGAACCCTGGTATCGCCGCCGCAAAGAGGAAGATGAACTAAAGGATTCCACCCAAGGCCTGATACCGCCAAAGTTGTGACTTTTTGCTACGGGAAAGGCAAAACCTGCCAATGTAGGGAAATTCCTTTCTGGCCCTTTAACAGCGACCTTAACGTAGTAGCGCCCGCATACCTGTGAAGGAAAAGTTAACCTGCAAAACCTGTGAAGAAAAGTTAACCTGCGAAGTAAGACATTAACTGAGGGTGGGTAGGGTGGGAGAAGCTCTGGAGCCAAGTGAGGATTCCCAGGTAAGATCCTCCCTCTATTGTGTGGGCAGGTAATCCCTCCCCTACCTGGCCTGATCTCCTTGGCAACACTTCCCCCAGGTGGGATTGGACAACTGACTGGGGTAGGCGGAGACCTCCAGGTATCCCACCTGAGGGAAGGCAAAGCCAAGCCTATGCTGATGGAGCCGCTCCAGATCCAGGGGCTGCGTGCGTCCACGCAAAGGGCGCCCCCCATTTTATGCGGGGAGCGGTCATTCCTCACACTAGCCAGCCAGAATAGCCAGTGGTGAAGATGGAGCTGTGTCTGAAATGCACAGAAGATGCATAGCCTCCAATTGCCACGAAAATTGCCAGGAGCTTCACGAAAACACTTAAAAGTATCATTTTGCCATGCGAATTCTGGAATTCCCAATTGTAAGCCTTTCCTTCCCCTCCCACTCAAAAAACAATCGAAATTCTCTCCACCTTTTCATCCATTGCTTCTTCCATCGCCTGGCCAGGGAAAGAGAGAAGCAGCAACCTACTTCGTGTTCTTGTTTGCTCAGCAACATTGCACACAACAGGGAGTGTCTGCTTTGCATCCAAATTTCTTAGGTCCCTGCCCAGTTTATTTGCATTGCTGCCTTACCTTTTGTTGCCAGTTTCATTTGGGGACCTGAAGTGCCACTGAGCCACTGCCACCTGTGTGTTTAGTGGGCGTTTCCTCTTTGGTGCCTGCTTTGAGAGACATGCAGAGAGATCTGATCCTGGAGCTTGACTTTCTCTATGGCTTAAAATAAACAAGACTAGATTCCTAGAGAGGAAGGGGATTTGGAGAAATGGGGAAGGGGTCCTCTGGAGCAAACACACTTCCCTCCAAAGCCCCTTCCTTCCTGCATGTGGATGCAGAAAAGGCATTTATTTCTCCCATGAGCTGAACTGGTGGCGTCTCCCTGTTTTGTGCATTTGGGTGTCCTAGGGCAGCTGGGGGTGGGGGGAAGCCGAGGTTTGTGTGTCTGTGCAGCTGATCCACCCAGGATTCACCAAAGCACCAGGATTCTGCAGTTGCTTACACATTCCTAATTTGCTCAAAAGTTTTAAACCAGGCTTCCTCAACCTCAGCCCTCCAGGTGTTTTTGGCCTACAACTCCCATGATCCCTAGCTAGCAGGACCAGTGGTCAGGGATGATGGGAATTGTAGTCTCAAAACATCTGGAAGGCCGAGGTTGAGGAAGCCTGTTTTAAACACTAAAAAAAGGAGGTTTTGTATCCCCAAACTCAAAAGTTTATATTTCCCTGTACCCCAAAATAAACACTGGGATGCCCCATATCATACACCTGCACAACCAGCAATAATGGTTGTTCAGAGTTATCATGCTTCCAAAATACTCATAAATGCATGAGTCTCCAGACACACACATAGTTAGTTGCATTAATTGATATGGGCTTTTCATTTTTCCTCAGGCTTTCCTAAATACCATACATAAATTCAAAGATTTCTGTGTTTCAAATTCTGTGGTTTTGTATGATTCCTCTAATAGCTTTTGTACTTGACCATGGGGAAATGTTCAAGCAGTGATACTGATGTATAATAGAACGTCCCTTTTATCATCTGAAGAATATTAGAGAGTATATGATATGCTGGAAGAGACAGATCCCCAGTTAGCTACTTCGGGCACTGGTTTTTATGCCCAGGGATCTGATTTAGTATAAGTCAGCTTCCTGTTTTTCCATATTTATATGATTCTGCAGAATACAAAAAAGGGAGAATATGCGTCCTGTCATGGACATTAATTAAACTTACTAGTCTATAACTATAGGTCATTGAAAACCTGGAAATTGACTGGAGGGTTCCAGATGGAGAAAGTAGAATAGCACTGTTTAAGAGACAGAGTCTGATTAGACAGCCAGGCAGTTTTTGAGATGCTCATCGGTACTTATGAAGAAACCCTGAAAAACAAAAACAAAGGACAAGTCTGAGAAAGACTGAATCTGGAAGTACCATCAGCCAGAGGCGTAGTGAGAGTTCAGAGAGGACCTGGGAACTGAGAAATCCTAGTGGTGGCTGGTATTTTTTTCTTCTTCAAAGGAGGGAGTCAGTGCTTGAAAGCTAAAATCACTGATGTCAGACGCTAAGAAGGTTTACAAAGAGGGGTGAAAGATTCCTGGAGCAGTTATTTGGGATGAGCAGAGGCCAGTGTGCTAGTGATTGGCAGTTGATTTGAAGAAACACTGCATTCCTGACCAAAGATAAGAACTATTGTAAAAGACCTGGTAAAGTCTGAAAGGCAACTGTGGGGAAGAGAAGCTGACCAGAGAGAAGAACCATAGAATCATAGATTTTTAGACTGGAAGAGACCCCAAGGGTGTAGTCCAGCTCCTTGCGTTACAGGAATCCTGCCCACAGCTATCCCTGGTTGGGCTCCAACCACCACCCTTCTAGTTAACAGCTAGATGCACTGGTCCATTGTGCCACAAGAAAGTGAATACTTCAAGTGAATAATTTATTTTGAGTTCACATCCTAATCTCCTGGTCCGCCTTGTCCCGCACCTATACCCAGCAACTAAATGAGAAAGCTATATAAATGTATTATTTATTTGAATCCTAATGGTGGCAGCAGGAAGATAAAAAGGGATTGTGATAGCAGGTACTTTTAATGTATGGTGTTTCTGGCAGGGATCCTGTATATAATATACTGGCAGAAGTAGTGATTTATTTCAGAATGCATAAACCACTCTACATGCAATATTACTCACACAGTGTACAGAAATAAAATATAAAACCTAATAGCAATCAATAACAATATTAAGACTATAAAAACCAGGAAGAATGAACTACAGAAATATAATAGTCCAATTTGGGAAGACTTGGTAGAAGAGAAAGATTTTCAGCAAGCATCAAAAACATAACAATGCGTGGATTTGCTTCACTTCTATGGGTAGAGAATTCTAGAAAACTCATGTCACAACACTGAAAAGACATGTCCAAGTCACAGCATGCTTTACAGCAGGGGTTTGTGGCATCATCAACAGATTTTCATCCTCTGTCCAGGTGAATGCTATGTAAGTCATGGTCCAACACTTGCAAAACCTCATCTGATTTAGAGACAGAGATAGAGAAGGAGACCTGAGTATCATTGGCATATTGATGGCCCCACACACCAAAACTTCAGTTGACTTCCTCCAGTAGCTTCATAGATGTTGGGGAAACAGAATGGAACCCTGTAGGACACCACAGCCCAAAAAGCCATTTGTCGAAGTAGAAATCATCCAACAACACCTTCTGGTACCATTCTCTCAAACAGGAGTGAAATCACCACAACACTGTATTTCTCACTTGCAACCCTCTGAGCTGCTCCGGGAGGTAACCAGGTTGATGGTATCAAAAGCCATTGAGAGATCAAGGAGAATCAACAGGGACCAACTCCCTCCATCCCTGTGAGATAGCTGCAGACAATCTGTTTCTTCCAAGCATATCAAAAGTTAATCAGACACCAGATATTTGCTATCAAGGAGAAAATATGACTTTCAGAACATGTAACAGAACACATTTCAGGTGATTTTTTCTATGATGATTTGCTTCTAGGGAGGAAATATTTTATTTTACTTCATTTGCAAACTATTTGAATTATCAGTTGAAAATATTTTGGTACTTTAATGTCGCAATGTATATTTGCAGGAAACACTTAGCATCAGCAGCAAATTGACTTAATGAAGATTTAATTTACAATCATTACATGAAAGAAATAACATACGGTGCTTTGTGGGTTTTGCTCTATCCAGTGTTTTAGGAGTGTGGTTGGGTTTGGATGGGTCCCAAGGCAGAGTTTCAATTATAATAGGAGATCCATCTTTGATGTGAAACAGATACCATGCTTGGAGGATCCAGGAAGGCCTAATTTTCTGCCCCCCTGTATGTTTTTAGGAGGAATGGGAGGTGTTTAATGTTTCTGTTGCTAAACCTTTTAAGCAAAGTTGTGGCCATAATTTAACCGGCTGTGGTCACTAGGAGACATGTGTGGGAACAAAATGATTGCCATTAATTTTGATGCTGCTTTCTGGTTTATGCCATGAGAGAGATATTTATCCCTTGCTTCATGGGATAGGACAACGAATGATCCAAGATGACTCATTTCCGGACGATGAGCTTTAACTATTGGTTGGCTAGCAGAGCTAGAGCTATGAGCTCTGGATGTAGCTTCAATAATATTGTATTGATTTCCTGCCATGAGCAAATCACAGAGAAGAGAGTGGAGAAGAAAATAAATTTTGAGAGTTTGAAATAATGGCACTGGGATGGAATTATACAATAGATTCTGACTTCTGTACTCTCTCTTCATCCATTTCCAGATAGCTGCAACAGACAAAGAACTTTTAGGCTGCAACATCTGAGGACCATTTGGTAAGTCAGGATTGTGTTAAGTTCATAGACCTTGTTTTTCTCTCTGTGCTGCTGCTACTTGTTGCTGTTATACCATTATTAGCAGTACCATCATCCTTCCATCTTTTAAGATACATATCCTTCTAAAGTGACAGACAAGTAAAATCAATATGCATTAATAAAATCAGAATGAACAATATAAAAATATAGCAAGCCATCAGACCAGTCAGTGGTAGATGGTCCAATGTAGGAGAGAAAACAGTCCAGCTCAAAGGTACTTCACCTGCTTTCCTCTTTCTCCTGGAATTCTTCATGTATTGTTGTTATAATTAACAATACATGAATAAAAAGTGCCTAAAATGCTTTGAAGACAAAAAGTAAAATGAATGGGTCCCTATCCATAAGCACTAATCAACACAATGAAAATTCAAAGCATAGGGAGAGAAGATGAAAACAAATTCTGTGGCATGAAGTTGCAAATAAGGTTGCATAATTACTAAGTGGAATTAGATAGATGGGCAAGAGAAGAATGAAATAGCAGCTAGCTCTTGACAGTATAAATCTGGTTTAGATGTAATCTTAAACTTTGACCTTGGGCTTTTGCTTCCCTCCCACCCCATCTTCCGCTGGAATAGCCACATGGAAGAGAACAAAACTCCACAAACCATGGCATGAAGGTGGCTTGTTTCACTAACCATGGTTAAGACCAGTCCTTTTTTCTGAGGGTTCTCAAGGGTACTCAGTACCAGTACTCCCCCCATGTTAAAAGTATGGCACTTACTGTAACAACTTCATGGTGAGTACCAGGACCTTTTCTTTCTTTTAAAAAAACCACTGGTTAAGACTAAGCACAATTTGTCCTGGTTTGGACACAACAGTAAACAGCAGTTAGTTAAAAATGGAAGTGAAATCTTCCAGTTTCCTTGCAGCAGCACTATGGGTGGAAAGGGAAATGGAAGAGACAAATTCTAGGTTCATTGATGCAACACCAAGTCAATACAGCTGAACACAGCCATAGCGTATTGAATATCAAGTAACAGCTATCCATCCACATATTGTGCCCGCCCAGAATTTTACTGTGTGAAGTTTAGGCTGTTAATTTTATTAGTCCATATTGCCTCATTTACTTCTTCCCCTGAGTCACAACATCTGAATCGGGAGTTGAAGAGACTGTTCTGTACCTCCAGTTCAGACCTGAATGCAGTGGGTGTTTGATGAGGGTGAGATTTGGTAAAGTCTTTGTGACCAATGATGGATGAGAGGATGGTGTGTGGGTGTGGAAATCATTTTTGTAATGATCTAAATGTTTGAATAGATCAGATAGATAGTTTTAATTCTGTTAATGTTTAATTGTTTTTAATGTTGTTGTTTTCCTGTTTTTAGCTATTTCTGTTTTATTTGTAAGCCACTTACAGCCCCTGTCAGGGAAATGAGCGGGATATAAATAAATATAATAATAATCCTTGCCCATCAAACTTGATAATTTTGTAACAAGTATTTTATAATGCATACCAGAGTCCATTGGGGAGACAGATTTAAAGAAAAATCGTATTCAGTCTTCATTGTAACAGACAGCATTTGTTTAATATTTATGACATGTAAGACATAGAAGAGATCTTTGGTTCTGCTCTTATTGTTGATTCCCACAGCATCAATAATTCTCTTTTAGAGGCTGGCCGGATCCATAGATTTGTTTGTTAAAACAGCTTTAATTCATTTGGAGCCTATCTTAGTGGCATCATACCTTTCTCATCTAATAGCTGGCTTTTTGCTTATGGGACATGAGTTCGTTTCAAAATGGGATACAAGTTGGACTACTTCCATAATGACTAAAATATATTTGAAAGTGTATAAAACCCATGGGTTACTAACAGTATAGTCCATTCTCTGCCTCCAGAGAAAGAACCAAGGCAGGCTAAGGCATAAAGAGTGAGCTCTCTACTAACTCTCCCAGAAGACTGATATATTTCAATTTGAGTACAGGGATGTATCCCCTAATACCTGTGCCTTTATCTTGTAGTTTTTTGATTAATAAATGATGAGGTACCTCTCCAAGGAATTTCATGAACATAGGGATTTCTGAAGCAAAAATTGTGTAACGCACAATAGAAAATGTGTCTCTGTGTGTGTGTGCGTGCGTGACATACTACTACATCTACACTGTATTCTCAATTAGCTCAGGTCTAAGAAGTGTTTTGAAAAATGCAGTTACCTTTATATACAGCTGTATTAAGGATATCCAGCTAAGGAATTCAGTGGCTAAGGAGTTACTTGGAAGTTTGACTGAGCATGTCCAAATCAGACTAAGTTGTTTAGAAAATGAAACGGAACATGGATTTTGATAAAAAAAAAATATGTGAGAGAATTCAGTTTGACTGGAAGTAAAATTCCACATTATCTCTCACATAGCAACTTGAGACAAGATTAGGCAGCTGAATGAGAACGGGTCTCAGGAAACAGGAAAACTACAGAAGTGTGTTGCCAAAGGCCAAGAAGTAGGGTGAAAAGTTCTGCAGTGGGCAGAAATCCTGTTTTCTAGTTGCCACTCTCAGGTAAGGTGCAGTGGGTGGAAACTAGAGAAGGACTTTTTCAATGGTGGCACCCTAGCTGTGTAATGCCCTCAACAGAGAGATTCACCTTGATATCATTTCAGTGCCAGACAAGTAGCAGCTCAAATCTGTTTATATAGGCTATATATTTTACACTGCTTTTATTTTTTATTTAATAGTAAGAATGAAATATACTGTACGCTTGTCTGTCCTTAAAGATGGCTTGTAAACTTCTACTGGTCCAGAATGTGTCTGCCTGAGTACCTTTGGGCGCCAGATGGTCAGATCAGGAATTTATTGTTTTTCCAGCTCCAGGAGCAGTTAAACTGGCAGGAACAAGAAAGAGGGCATCCTCTGTGGTAGCTCTACAGCTTTGCAATCAGGGGTGGATGAAACAGCCTTGATCTGGCCCACTACCAGCAAGTCTATCCCATCCCAACTCCATGTAGAAATTATAGGAAAAATCCTAATAAAAGCTACCTGCTCTTAACAGATTGAAATTTATCTGAAGATCTTACAGGGTAGTCCAAGGGCTTTCCTCATAATATCTTTCTTTTAAACCACCAAATATCCCAGTAACTAGAAAGTGTGGCCCTTACTGTGTTTGTTGAAAACATTTGACTAAAAAAAGCCCCTGGAAGTGGTGGTGTGATGTCACCTCTTGCGTAATTGTACACAGAAAAAATGTGGCCGTGGGGTTTGCAGTGAGCCCCTTGGAAAGGGCACTGTCATCTGACAGCTTCATGAAGTTGTCTCCTGATGTCATAGTTGCAGAAGGTGATTGTCCTTGCCTGCTCTTCCAGGAAGCCATTCAATAGAAATATGAGAATTGTGGTCCAGGTCTTTAACCACGTGGTAACTTCTCAATGGATGTGCAGCTATCTGGCAACTAATTGCAGTGGAATCTCCATGGGGACAGTGACACACCCAAAAACATTCTATTCTCTTTTGCTACCTGTTATCTTGATCTGTAAAGCTTGCAGCATTGGACAATATTACAAAGATGATACTGGACAACAAGGTAGTATATTTTCTAATAAAAATCCACCCCATCATAGACTGTAATCTGATTTTCCTTTTTTATTAGTTTACCTTTGAGAAGAAATCTTTGGAAACGGCTACATAAATCATCTGTTCCCAGCATGTAGCTGATTGAAATAGATTTTTTTTCTTGACTTGGGAGAGATTTAAGTTTATAAAGGATAGTCCTTGAGTGAATAAATCATCTTCTCCTGACCACTTTGAAGAGATAGATTTATTCATACAGTCATACCTCATGTTGCGGACACTTCAGATTACATGTTTTCAGACTGCGGACCAAGGGAAACCCGGAAGTACCAGAACAGGTTACTTCCATGTTTCGCTGCTCGCGCATGCGCAGAAGCGCCAAATCACGCCTGTGCAGGCGCGATGCTTCAGGATGCGAACGCTGTGGGTTATGGACGTGCCTCCGTCACAGATTATGTCCGCAACCCGAGGTTCCACTGTAATTCATACATATAAGATTCTTCTATAAGCTTATGTACTGCATCATGTCTTGTCTACCTGTTTCTGAATGTTGACCCAAATAATAAAATTGATGTAAAAAAAGAACCAGGAAAGAAGCACTGCAAAGTCAATCGCTTTCCCCCCCTCTAGTAATAATGAGAGCATAACTTCTAGAAAGAAATCTGGAAAAGTTTAAATTGAAGACTTAGAAAAATGTATTTTATCTGTCAGGAAACTAATTATTAATATCGGCTCTACAGATGTTGTTGGACTACAGGCCCAATCATCCCCTGATCACTGTCCATGCTGGCTGCGCCTGATAGGAATCCAGCAACGTTATCCACAGTGTGTCTGAGGGATGTGAGTGTTCTTTCTTTGAACTTTCAAAGAATCCCTGACCTGCCCTCTAGCACACTGCAGACACTCCCCACCCCTCATCTAGCATGTGTACATGGAATGCATGTAGGAAGAGATCATGGTTTAATGACCACCCTGTGCTTTCCAGGGAATATGCTGGCAAGGGAGGCTGCAGAACACACAAGGACTGGGTTTTAAAAGTTTAAAGGAGGAAGATTCATGCTCCCCTTGGCCAGCTTCATAGTGATTATGATTATAGGAAGAGTCAGTGCTATTTTTCAAGGGGGGGAAAGTGCTAGAACTCACCACGAACACCTCCCTTGTTCTCTTATAATGGCAATGGTACTGGAACTGAGTTCTGGTGAGTTCCAGATGAAAAGAAGCCTTGGGAAGAGTCAACGCCCCTGCGTGTTCCAAAGAATCAGGAGAAATGGTCACCGCTTTCTTGGAAGTGAAAAGTCTCATTAAATTGGTGGATCATGTTTCATAGAATCATTTGTTGTTGTTGTTTAGTCGTTTAGTCGTGTCCGACTCTTCGTGACCCCATGGACCAGAGCACGCCAGGCACCTCTGTCCTCCACTACCTCCCGCAGTTTGGTCAAACTCATGCTGGTAACCTCGAAAACACTATCCAACCATCTCGTCCTCTGTCGCCCCCTTCTCCTTGTGCCCTCCATCTTTCCCAGCATCAGTGTCTTCTCCAGGGAGTCTTCTCTTCTCATGAGGTGGCCAAAGTACTGGAGCCTCAGCTTCACGATCTGTCCTTCCAGTGAGCACTCAGGGCTGATTTCCTTAAGAATGGATGCGTTTGATCTTCTTGCAGTCCATGGGACTCTCAAGAGTCTTCTCCAGCACCATAATTCAAAAGCATCAATTCTTCGGCGATCAGCCTTCTTTATGGTCCAGCTCTCACTTCCATACATCACTACTGGGAAAACCATGGCTTTAACTATACGGACCTTTGTTGTCAAGGTGACGTCTCTACTTCTCAAGATGCTATCTAGGCCTGTCATTGCCCTTCTCCCAAGAAGCAGGCGTCTTTTAATTTCGTGGCTGCTGTCACCATCTGCAGTGATCATGGAGCCCAAGAAAGTAAAATCTCTCACTGCCTCCATTTCTTCCCCTTCTATTTGCCAGGAGGTGATGGGACCAGTGGCCATGATCTTCGTTTTTTTGATGTTGAGCTTCAGACCATATTTTGCGCTCTCCTCTTTCACCCTCATTAAAAGGTTCTTTAATTCCTCCTCACTTTCTGCCATCAAGGTTGTGTCATCTGCATATCTGAGGTTGTTGATATTTCTTCCGGCAATCTTAATTCCAGCTTGGGATTCATCCAGCCCAGCCTTTCGCATGATGTATTCTGCATATAAATTAAATAAGCAGGGAGATAAAATACAGCCTTGTCGTACTCCTTTCCCAATTTTGAACCAATCAGTTGTTCCATATCCAGTTCTAACTGTAGCTTCTTGTCCCACATAGAGATTTCTCAGGAGACAGATGAGGTGATCAGGCACTCCCATTTCTTTAAGAACTTGCCATAGTTTGCTGTGGTCAACACAGTCAAAGGCTTTTGCATAATCAATGAAGCAGAAGTAGATGTCTTTCTGGAACTCTCTAGCTTTCTTCATAATCCAGCGCATGTTTGCAATTTGGTCTCTGGTTCCTCTGCCTCTTCTAAATCCAGCTTGCACTTCTGGGAGTTCTCGATCCACATACTGCTTGAGCCTTCCTTGTAGAATTTTAAGCATAACCTTGCTAGCGTGTGAAATGAGTGCAATTGTGCGGTAGTTGGAACATTCTTTGGCACTGCCCTTCTTTGGGATTGGGATGTAGACTGATCTTCTCCAATCTTCTGGCCACTGCTGAGTTTTCCAAATTTGCTGGCATATTGAGTGTAGCACCTTAACAGCATCATCTTTTAAAATTTTAAATAGTTCAGCTGGAATACCATCACTTCCACTGGCCTTGTTATTTGCAGTGCTTTCTAAGGCCCATTTGACTTCACTTTCCAGGATGTCTGGCTCAAGGTCAGCAACCACACTGCCTGGGGTATAAGAGACATCCATATCTTTCTGGTATAATTCCTCTGTGTATTCTTGCCACCTCTTCTTGATGTCTTCTGCTTCTGTTAGGTCCTTACCACTTTTGTCCTTTATTATGGTAATCTTTGTACGAAATGTTCCTTTCATATCTCCAATTTTCTTGAACAGATCTCTGGTTCTTCCCATTCTGTTGTTTTCCTCTATTTGTTTGCATTGCTCGTTTAAGAAGGCCTTCTTGTCTCTCCTTGCTATTCTTTGGAAATCTGCATTCAATTTCCTGTATCTTTCACTATCTCCCTTGCATTTTGCTTGCCTTCTCTCCTCCACTATTTGTAAGGCCTCATTGGACAGCCACTTTGCTTTCTTGCATTTCCTTTTCATTGGGATGATTTTCGTTGCTGCCTCCTGTACAATGTTACGAGCCTCCATCCATAGTTCTTCAGGCACTCTGTCCACCAAATCTAAATCCTTAAACCTGTTCCTCACTTCCACTGTGTATTCATAAGGGATTTGACTTAGATTGTATCTTACCGGCCCAGTGGTTTTTCCTGCTTTCTTCAGTTTAAGCTTGAATTTTGCTATAAGAAGCTGATGATCTGAGCCACAGTCAGCTCCAGGTCTTGTTTTTGCTGACTGTATAGAGCTTCTCCATCTTTGGCTGCAGAGAATATAATCAATCTGATTTCGATGATGCCCATCTGGTGATGTCCATGTGTAGAGTCATCTCTTGTGTTGTTGGAAAAGCGTGTTTGTGATGACCAGCTTGTTCTCTTGACAGAACTCTATTAGCCTTTGCCCTGCTTCGTTTTGATCTCCAAGGCCAAACTTGCCAGTTGTTCCTTTTATCTCTTGCCTCCCTACTTTAGCATTCCAATCCCCTATAATGAGAAGAACATCCTTCTTTGGTGTCACTTCTATAAGGTGTTGTAAGTCTTCATAGAATTGGTCAATTTCAGTTTCTTCAGCACCAGTAGTTGGTGCATAAACTTGGATTACTGTGATGTATTCGTATTGAGATCATTCTATCGTTTTTGAGATTGCATCCCAGTACAGCTTTCGCCACTCTTTTGTTGACTATGAGGGCCACTCCATTTCTTTTACGGGTTTCTTGCCCACAGTAGTAGATGTGATGGTCATCCGAACTGAATTCGCCCATTCCCGTCCATTTTAGTTCACTGATGCCCAGGATGTCAATATTTATTCTTGCCATCTCATTTTTGACCACCTCCAACTTACCCATGTTCATGGTTCTTACATTCCAGGTTCCTATGCAATATTTTTCTTTACAGCATTGGACTTTCCTTTCGCTTCCAGGCATATCCGCAACTGAGCGTCCTTTCGGCTTTGGCCCAGCCGCTTCATCAGCTCTGGATCTACTTGTACTTGCCCTCCGCTCTTCCCCAGTAGCATGTTGGACGCCTTCCGACCTGAGGGGCTCATCTTCCAGCGTCATAACTTTTATATGCCTGTTGTCTTTGTCCATGGAGTTTTCTTGGCAAGGATACTGGAGTGGCTTGCCGGTTCCTCCTCCAGGTGGATCACGTTTGGTCAAAACTCTCCACTATGACCTATTCATCTTGTGTGCCCTGCTCGGCGTAGTTCATAGCTTCTCTGAGTTCTTCAAGCCCCTTCGCCACGGCAAGGCAGTGATCCATGAAGGGGCATAGAATCACAGAAATGTAGAGTTGGAAGAGTCCACAAGCGTCATCTTGTCCAGCCCCCTGCAATGCAGGACTCTTTTTACCCAATGTGGGGTTCAACCCATGACCCTGAGATTAAGAGTCTCATGCTCTACCAACTGAGCTATCCCACAGGGTAAAGGTGATGTTTGATACATCACTAATTCACACTCATTTTTGGATTAAGAATAGGGACAGGGTAAAAAAACCTTGTTGATTTTCATGAACCCCTGAAGTATAATGGGCTAGAAGTTGAATAAACTAAACAACAAATAAGCAGAAAGACTTCATAGCACATTTGTCTAACAGGCCCTTTTTGCAGTAGGGGTTATCTAGATTCAGTGTGTTCGATCAGAGACATCTGACCTTCCTTTCACATAGTTTCTTTTTGAATTTTAACCGACTGTATCTCTTATTTGGTTTTCCATCCATTATATAAAAGATTCAGATAATTCAATACCATTAGGATCACTGTGTGGCACCATATTAATTTACAACTTGATAGTTTAAACCAGATAGGGGCTGGCTGTAGTCTAAATCACAAAATACTTTCAGTCAAAGCAGGATAAACTACAATGAATGGTAATTTTGTGCGGAAAGATGCATTAATCGCAGGACTATGCCAGATGTTCATAATGAATATTTTTGGTTTAAAAGGGAGCTTTTAAGATGGATAAAATGTTACCTGAATGATATCTAAAACCATATTTGTGTAACACTAGTTTGTTGCTGTTTGTAGCCTTAACCAGCTGTGGCTTTTGTCATGTTGTTTTGTGTGTGTTTTTTGTTTGTTTCCAGTGTATCTTCTTTCTAGTAACAGTGACACCATCATACAGTCAGTAAAATCTGGATATGTAATGTCACTGTAACAGCAAATGAAGCTGATTTTGACATCCCTTGTTTAGCCTGATGAGAATTAGATGCATATGTATGAAGGATTTCTGGGGGTTTTCTGGTTTAGATTAATTGCAGTTTGCCTGGTTGTCCAAAACCAAAATATGGTGGCCAATTTTAACTATGGTTCTTTGGAAATAACCCAGCTTAAGCCCATGGGCAATGGAGTGTGAGGCTAGTGGTTACTAGCCAGAATAGCTAAGATATACAGCTACTTCCGGGGAGACAGCTGTTGTGCTCAGCTCCTGCTTATGGACTTGCCAAAGGCTTCTGGTTAGCCATGGTGAGAACAGGATGCTGGACTAGATGGGCTAGAACTCTTTTCTGTTCTTAAGAAGCTGACTTGTTTAAGCAAACCATAATCAACATTATTTAGAGTTTAGGGACACTGTAAAAAAAATGGTTAATGGTTACAGAAAGGAAAAGCTTCCCAATGTCTCATGGCCATGGTGGAGGAGAAGGGAGGTGGGGATGTGAAAACCTGTAAATTGTTATGTCTTGACCTTGTTGTGCTAAACTATGGTTTAGCAGCCACCTTGACAAAAAGATTGGTCTTCTAAAATTGCTTGCATATCTTCAGGCATCTGAAAATACGACATGGGCCTGTATTTTAAATCCCATAATGGCTTTGAAGTGATGCTAAGCAGCACATGGAAAATTCAATTAGCCCCTAAACCAACCATTTAATTACTAATTGGTGCTAAGAAATGACAAATTAATGTGTCTCTGCTTGTCTACTGCCATTTAGAGTTCTCTGATAGATTCAGATGTGACATTAAGCTTTTTTTCTTTTCTTCTTGTAAGCATCCAAAGCAACCTTGGCAATTCTGGTGAAAAGATACTGAATCTAGTAAAATATATGTTCCTTATCCAACTTCTTTATCCAACTCCTCATGGTGTTGATGCAACGTGGGGTATACAATATTATCAAAATGAGTCGCATTCTCCATTTACACAGGGATTCTAGTAGTTGCTTGGAAATCCATTTGTACTTCATTTTGTAGAATGACCCTTACATTATCAGAATGCTTTAACTGTTAGCCCACTTCCCATGTAAATCTGGGAATTGTAGCTCTGTAAGGGGAATAGCTGTTGAGGGAAATAGCTCTATTGAATTTCAGGCACCTGACAAAGGCCTTTCTATTTTAGCTGGCATTTACATAAAGTGAATTGGTTTTTGAACAAATTTTATCCATTGTATGCTTTTAACTTTTTATGTATTGTATGCTTTTAAATTTTTATGTACACCTCTTAGGTAGCTTTGGTATTTATATATAGTTTAAATAAAAATAAAAAGAGTAAGTGAATAAATAAACAAACAACCCTTTGACTTTAACATCAATAAATCCTGAAAGTTCTATTTTTAAAAAAAATAGAAAGAGGAAAATGAATGCTTAATAAGCAGCCATGAGAAACAAGCACATCCCTTAGATTGATAATTATGATGAGTAATGGCCATCATGCAGTGAAAGGGGCGTTTTTTTGTTTTTGTGTGTGATGCCTGTTTATGAGCATTCCTTACTTTCTCCTTGTTTTAATCCACTGTACATTTAAATGAGTGTTTAAAAATGCCAAGCAAAATTACATTTGATTTTTTTAAAAAAATTATAATTCAAAGATAATTCTATGGAGGAAAAAGGGGTTGGGGAAAATAAATAAAAGGATTGTTTGACATTCATATGCCACAGTTAGCATTCTTCTGTTTTAGAAAGCAAGCCTGACTACCAGCTATATGATTTTTTTAAAGGGAATATCACTTTTTCCTGTGTATCCTGGCTTCTTCAATACATTTAAAAAATAATTACCTTTTTGATGGGGGCTTTATTTTTCCCTAATGTTGTGCCCAGACCATTTTTGCATAAATAGATTCATTATTAAAGATGCACAGCTGTTCAGATTACTTTTCTATAAAGTTATTCTGCTTTAAAACTCATGCTGTATCCGGCAGTGTCTGTATTGGTTGTTAAAATGTGAATTCAATAATTATGACATATCTGACATTCCCACCAAATATTGATGACATCTGTATGATGAACGCTACGCTTCTAACATTTAAATTGTGTTATTGAAAACATCTTATTCAGCCTAGTGGGTGTCAGATACCATTGAAACAGTAACTTATGTAGTGCCTCTTACACCGGCAAACTTAACAATACTCTTTTCACTGAAAAGCACAATATATCTTGTTTTTGTTTCTCAATTGTCACACCAAGATCTCTTTCCCATTGTGTCTTGAATTGTTGTCTGTTCATGCTTAAACTTCTAATTAAACAAATAGTCCTTGCAATTAACCCCTTTACTGCTGTGTCAGTGTTTAATATTTCCATGAAGTCGATTTACTAAATGAATAATTAGGACCACTAGAGTTATAGAAGGAAATTTAAAACATGTAACATATGGGAAATTTTGCATTCCTTATTACTGATGTTAAATAGGGGATTGAGGAACTTGATTTCTCTTTACTTATCTTGTTTATTAGGGAGTTGTTCTGAGATTATCTCCCCCACTTTCTGTTTTCTGATCACCTCTTTTTTCCTGTCAACAAAAGCATCTTAAGGGGGATGTCAAGATTTTGCTATTTTAATATATTGAACTTTCCCTACTATGTATCATTCCTAGATGTAGCCACCATATTTGTAGTTTTCTAAACACTATTCATCACAGAGTTTAATCCTAGCTTGGGTAATGGCCACTCTTCTTTTAGAGTACACTTCTGTAACTTATGACATGTCAAACACAGGCACTTTAATCTTCCAGCAGCAACAGTATGATTTCATGTGTTTTTGGTGTTCAAGGTAGGTGATACAGTGGTCACACCTGTTTGGGAAAACAATCTATTGGATATATTGTTGGAAACTTCTTTCATTGGAAAGAATAATTCCATTCATATCTATATGGATGCAAAGCTAATTAAACCAAAGGTCTATTAATAGTTAAAAAAAAATCAACACATAAGTAAGGCAATAACAATAAATAGCATAAGTTGATTGATGATGATTCAATTTCTATACTGCTTAATATATTAAAAATATCTCTAAGCTGTGTACAGAAAACAGAAGCAACAACAGACTACTTAAATGAAATATTATAAAAATACACAGTTACATATAAAATGTTACATCAATAAAAAGTTACTAATATATAGGTAATATATCAATTCATTTTAATTCAGACACATCCACCCTCTCAGCCACTGAGTTCTTACTCAAGGTCCACCAGACTCCCTGCTCACCCATAAGTTAGAGTATAACAAACCACACTCAGCTGCAGCTTAACTACCCACCAAAACTGAAATGTTTTTAAGAGACCCTAATGCAGCAGTGTAAAAATTCCAGTCTGCAAGCCTAATTAGGCCTGACAATCTTCATTTCACTCATGAAGCTGTTGCAGCCAAGCCTCAGCTACCTGCCTTAACCTGACATCATATATGAAGTCAGCTGTGGGTGATGCAGCTCCTTGCCGAAAGTGGGGTTTGCAGGCCCACTTAATAGCCTGCAAAGCCCCTTGTAAATGCCACAGTGATCATCTGCACTGAAGCTGGTTTCAAAGAGCAACTAGGGTGACACTGATTTGAACACACACAATGTTGGTTTCATTCAACTGTAAAATAACAATAAAAAATCTACTTTATGTGTAACAAAGTTGACGATAAGTTCGGGGGTTAAAATGGACACCATGAAACATAATTTTGAATTGCTGGTGTGCATATGTATTGTAGACTCTTGCGGTGGCAAATTCCACAGAGAGCTTATACACTGTGTGGAAAAGTACTTTCTTTTGTCTGTTCTGCATCTTCTTCCAATCAGCTTTATATAAGGGCCAGTGAAACTCCGTTCTGGTTATCCCTTTCTCCATCTTGTGAAGAGTGGGGAGAGGAGGAAGAATATGCTCTCACTGTTGTGGACTCTATCCAAACATTTGCTGGAAGCTATTTCGGTTTTAACTGAGTACCTCTCAGAGCTTACAATTCCACACAATTGTAAGACCAGTGCTATTTTTCTAGAAAAAGAGGTGCTAGAACTCACCTTGTTCTCTTATAATGGCAATGGCACCTACCTGAAAGTTGCAGTAACTGAGTTCCTGCTGGAAAAAAAAACACCTGCCGCAGACCATGCTATTGAATAAAATTGCACATGCAATAACTGTTGAAGCACACCACTTCCAAGTTTCTGAAAATAATTTCACATATTCCAATTCATTCTTTAAGGTTTGAATATATGAATATATATGAATATATTCATTTATGAATATATGAGTTTGACCAAACTGCGGGAGGCAGTGGAAGACAGAAGTGCCTGGCGTGCTCTGGTTCATGGGGTCATGAAGAGTCAGACAACAATATGAAAGTATTTTGGATATACACAAACAAAAATGGTTATAATAAAATTAGGCAAATGGGGACTGCTTTACTGATTGGTTCCTTTGTAGGCAAACCTGTTTCTGTAGTCCAAAAACTTTGAGATGTATCCTTGCAAAAGGCATAAACAAAGTATAAAAGACACTTTGTTTCCAAATAGTAGATTGATGTTGAAGTATTTGTGCCAGCCAGTACAGAGAGACCAATCGTGTCTTATGCCTCTCAAGAGAGATAAATTACTCAATTGCCTCTCTCCTGCTGCTTTCAGTGTTATCTTTGAACAATATAACAACAGTGTTTTACAGAATTACTCATGTAAAGAATAAATAGAAATCCATTTCTTCTAAGATGATGGAAAATTCGATAATAACACAATTGTGTAACATTGTCATGTGTTAGATCCCATGAGGCTACTTAGGAGGTATGCTATGTTAGCCAAAATTTGACTTTGCTTTGCTCTCAAGAAGTTCCAGTAACTATCTAAAAGCTATATTGATAGAGGATGCGAAAAACACTCTACAACTTCATCAGAGGAGAAATATAAGTGAACCATTCCTCATTCATCCACAGGCTTTCTTAACCCTATAGCTGTCAGTGAAACACTGAGAAATTTAGGTCTGAAATTGTAAGAAATTGTCAGATTCAGATTAAGACTTTGTGCAAACTACACCTTTATTGCATATTCAAAGCATATTCTTCCCCTCAAAGAATTCTGGACACTGTAGTTTGTCCCCACAAAGTTGCAGTTCCCAGTGACCCTTAACAAACTACAGTACCGAGAATATGCTTCAAATGTTTTTTTAAAGGTATAGTGTGTATGCAATCAAAGTTAGTTGAACTTAGTTCCCACTGAAACCAATAGAGCTTAAGTTCAAGTCATGACTGATTTGTCTGGACAACCTAAGGATTTTATTCACTGGAGGGGTAAAATTTTGGAATATTCAGGAACACTTCTTGCAGCCAAGAGTCTCTTTGGATAATAGAGAACTTTGCTGTGAGATTTATTTATTTATTTTAATCATTTTTATTAGTTTTACATATAAGCACATTGCGTAACAACATATCCTCTTATTATATCTCTTTGGCTCTACTGAGCCTAACGACTTCCCTCCCTCCCACCTAATGGTTTACAAAATTAAATTGTGCACCCTTGCATTTCCCTTCCTTTCCTGTTCTTGTTATGACATTTCTTAAAATATTACATTACTCAACCTGAATAGGTAATAATTTCATTTTACAAATCTTCAGATAACCCTGCTAATGATGTTAATTGCTTACAGTTGTCTTTCAAATATAATATAAATTAGTTCCAGTCTTTTTGGAATGCTTGATCTCGCTGGTTCTGGATTCTTCCCATCGGTTTTGCCAGTTCTGCAAAATCCATAAATTTCATCTGCCACTCTTCTTTTGTTGGTAATTCCTGTTGTTTCCATTTTTGGGCTAACATAATTCTTGCTGCAGTTGTAGCATATAAGAACAGTTTTTTATCTTGTGTCAGTATCTCTTTACCCACTATACCCAATAGGAAAGCTTCTGGCTTTTTAACAAAAGTGTTTTTAAACATTTTCTTTAACTCATTGTATATCATTTCCCAGAAAGCTTTTACCTCTTTACATGTCCACCACATGTGGTAAAAAGTACCCTCCTTTTCCTTACATTTCCAATATTCATTTTTTGTTCTATACATTTTAGCCAATTTTACTGGTGTTAAATACCACCTGTACATCAAGAGATTTATTTATTTTTAATTCCCACCTCAAAAATTCACTTAACTTCAAATTGTTTTTTATTTTTGCCACTTTCTTCACAGGGATTGCCACAGTCTAAGTAAAAATGGTTGGTGCACGTATATCTATAAGCAAATCTCTTTTTGATGTGGCTTGATTTAATAGCTTTACATCTGATGGGATATTGTCAGTGGCGACTGTATGCGGAGTAATGAACACATTTACTCAGATTGATTAGGAACTTGTTTCTGCTTTCACCTGCAGTATTTGGTTTGGCTGACTAGCATAAATCATAAGTAACTTTTGCTGTGCTCTGCAAGCACCTGTAAGCTGTTGACTTGTTCTATGTAATTTGGATTGAAAATGAAGATTCCTCACATCAGAGTGGGAATTCCCCCCCCACACACACACTTACTTCTGACATTTTTATTTTCTGCTACAGGGACCTGTTAAAAAAACAGTGCATTTACAGTAATTTTATTTGTAGACACAGTGCTTTCTCCTTTACTATTTTCTGTCATGCATTACCTGACTTAATATATTGAATTTCTCACTGACATTCAAACATAGCTTGGTTAGTCAATCATGGTCATAATGGAGTTGAGACTTAGAATTATGAGCAAACATATGTTAGGAATTCCATATATCAGGAGTTGGAAGCCAATCCATGTATAAATTAAGGATGGATCTACTGATAATTGCTTTTGAGGCAGATTTTCTCTATGTGAGTTGTACTCATACTCTGCAGACACACACTGATTTGTAGCTTGATAGCAGATTCAGCTATGGAATTCTGTCTCTCTTGTGCATCCCACATGGTGTTTATTTGTAGCTAGCACTGATTTGTGTAATTTAAGGCAGTTTTTATGTTCCTATGATTCATTGTGTGGAAATGCCAATATATCCATAACAGTATTTGGGTCATAAACAGAACACAAATATTTGCTTATGGTTATAGACCTTTAATAGAGAACAGGTCATATTGAACTCAGTAGGGGTGTACTTCTGAGTAAACATGAACAGGATTTGGATGCTATAAGGGAAACTTGAATATTGCTTAAGATGCTAATAAATTAAATGCTTGTAAAAATGACATGTAGAATGTAAAATTGCATCTGTAAAAGTTGAAATCTGTTGCAGTTTATGTGTATCTGTCTACATGAATATTCATGGATGACTGTTCACTTGCACCAATGTAATACAAATTACAATGCAGTTTATTAATGAAGTGTAGGAATGCGAATACATACTGTAGATCTTCATCTGGATCTTTGAAAAGTACAGTTTAAATAGAAGAGAAAAAGTTTGAAAAAATGTTCATTAGTCACAATTTCAAACATTAAATGTGTAGTTAGTTCCTGCTAAAGGTAGCTGTGACTAAGTCTTATTGGTGTAATGTATTTACAACTAACCTTAGCTAGAGTGTAAGCATGGTGATTGGTATTCAGTTGAGTTTTATGCAGAGCAGACCCAGTGAAATTAACACACCTAACTTAGTTATGTTGATTAATTTCAATGAGTCTAATATATTAGAATTTAGTAGAATAGCATTCATATTTTTATGATACTCTAATTCCATAATTGTGTGGAACTAATGAAGAAGAATGAGTTTAGGTGAAATAGACTATGGAAGTATTTGCGCTACCACTGTTGGTTCAATTTCAGACATATTCTGTCTGGCATGCTATGTATTTCCAAAAATACATAGGCAAGTCCTCCTTGCTGGCTACTTGATTTTACTTTATTCTAAAGTTTACTAGTAGCCTTTCCTAGAGAATTAGCCTAAGGAGTTGTGGCAAAATTAAAAATGAAAGCAATAAAGATTGACTCCATGACATATGTGGGAAAATGTATTGTAGGAATATGTGGAAGTTTTCATATAACCATGATGGTAAATGTAACTTTTAAAAAAAGTAAGAACAGGCTATATTCGAGGTAAATCCAATAAATTTAAAGCTCATAGGGTTAAAGCTCATAAATTGCAAACATGAATGCGCTCTATTCATCTAACTCATAGATGTGTGAGACATCTTTATATGATATTCTTAATCCGCTGTATTCCAAATTTGCATTACACACCCTTTGTTTTCTTGTGATGTGTGATATTTCTAAATCTTCCACATTATAGCACTGCTTGGAAAACCCTTCCCATTTACTTTAAGGAAAGAACCTGATTCATATCAGCATGGATGGATCTCGTCCCTCTATTGAAATGAATGATGAAATCTCTGAGAATTGCTGTTTGCCTTGACTGTTTCCTTTGAGTTTTTGTTTAATCTTTCTTCATGACATTATAAATAGAAATAAATTCATTAATAAAGTTGTTCTTTTGAAGAGAGCTATGACCAAAAGCTCAATTATATGAGCTATCTTGTCAAAGTTTTGAGTGTTCCAAGGAACTAAATATTTAGGCTACAATCCAGCCAACCACTTACACATGCTTTTAGAAAAACATCATGAGCTGGTGCATTCCCTGCAGTGATTATCTTAATTTACCAAACCACAAAACAGCCAGGTTTCAAGTAGTTAAGCAAATGTTTAATTGCATTCTGTTTTTAATCATGATGTAAGAGCTATGTGTGTGAGTTAACGGTTGATTTTTTAAAATGCATCTGCATTAACATGAAGTCTTTCATAGGGCCAGTGCTTGGCTAATTACAAAACAACAAAGAATATTGTGACACTTTAGAGACTAATAGGGAAGTCTTTAAAGTAGTGCAAGTCTCTCTGTTCATGCTGTCACATATTGACATATATACTTCTCTCTAATTTTACAAGGCGAGACACATCTACTGGACAAATCTTTGCAGCAATTCTTGCATAACTTGTTCATAATGTCATCTCTTAGGCAGTGACCCCTGCATCGATTTAAAGATATGTATCATCCTTCCAAGCACTAAGGGAGATGTTGCTGCATACCAGGTGTGGTCAAACGGTTGACTGTATCTCCCCTATGTGTCCTTTTCTTATTGCATGCCATATTTATTGACGTTTCTCCCAAAAGGCTAATTTACATTGTAGCAATAGTTCATCAGACTGCAAATTCTTTAACAGCCCAGCCAGGTATCATTTCATCATGACAATGTAACTGATGTCTTGGTAACACAGTATCAACAAACTTCACAGCAATTTGGAAAGACAATAACTTTTCCAAGTAAACAGTTACATGTCAAGTTTATTTTTAAAACCTGGACATTTCTTATTGAAGCTGTTAAGTACAATAGGTGGTTTGCTTTGGGAGGTGCGGAGGAAATTGGGAACTCACTGGATCCCACCAACAGCTGTTAAGTCTACAAATAGCATCTGGATATTGAACAAATTCAGCTACAGACTGAGTATATACTATAGAAAGTTATTTGAGAGATCAATGACTTAAATGCATTGGGGCTAAATGTATTTGATAATATCACTTAGCTCAATGCCATTTAGGTAGAGAGAGTGTTCAGAAATAAGCTTCTTAGTCTTTAGTCTGAAAGTGTACCTTGTATTAATTAGCTTATTCTATGGTTGTGTGCTTGCACACATGCCTAAATTGTTCCTGTCCGTGGATTTGACACGACCAGTTTTCCTTACAACTCTTTCAGCACTGGCTTTCTTTGGGTCAGAAAGGACCTGTGCTCATATGCATCCCTCTTTATACATTCACCCATTTGAATCCAACGTAGCAGCGGTTTTATGGGTTTTATGTACCATCTGTTGTTCAGTGTCAAAAGTAGTGGTGACATGAAACAATGTACGCAAATTAGCTGTAGCCATATTTATAACTGGAGGTTAGATTGATTTGTCTACACACAAAAAGACAATCTGGTCTTCTGAGCTTTCTTCCCACCTGTCAGGCTAAGGAAATCGACTTCCTCCCCCGTGGCAGTAGATAAGCAGAACAAAGGAAAAGGAGTCTTCTTACCAGTTAGAAACTTTAATAATCACAGCAATAGAACAAAGAACACACCTGCTAGAATGGCAGTGCTCCTACTAAAGGATTCCACCTCCTTCTGTCCCTATTAATCTACATCACTTCTACGTCTTGTAAGCTGAGTTTGTACCTTCTGTGCTTTCCACTCTGCCAATTTCTGAGCTCTCGGTGACTTTGGAGAAGTGGGGTGAATGCTGTTCCGAGACTGTGAATCTGCTAACCCTCTCTCTTCTAGTGTTTCTTCTCCTAGCTGTTCCCCATCTGCCTTCCGAACTATGCCCCTCTGCAAACCACTGTTCCAAATCTATACTGTCCTCCTGCTCCTGGGAAGATTCAGGATCCGGAGCAGGGGGAGGGGGAGGCTCCCACCATTCCTCCTCAGTGCAGCCCTCCTCAGCACGGTCCCTGACACCACCCCACACAAGGTCTGCCATCATGTTGAGAACCACCCATGGACTGGTTAGCCTAGGTACGCACATACTTTTTTGAGGGGAAAATATTTGCTTTTCCAATAGCCCTATGTCTCTTCATTGCCTATTACTGCTACAGAATACTAATTTATAAAATTCTGCAGGAAGAACTGTCTAGTCATTCTGTAGATGATTAGGGCATCAAATTTATAATACTGTAATTCACTGTTTCTCATACATTTATCAACCTCTGAATTCACTAATCAATTTGTGTTTTGTTTTTTCCATTACAGTCTTTTGTCAGACTGTTCGAGAATTTCATTCATCCCTTCCCCCCCTCCCTCCCTCCCTCCCTTACCTTTTCATTTATAGCCTAAATTTATTTATGGCTTTATGTTTTCTTTAAAATTAAATGAGCACTTTCTACTCTCTTACATTTACATCCATTATTTATTTATCCAGCACAGCCGTGACTCTTCAATCGTGGTGTACCAAACTTCAATAAGTTATTTTAACCATGTTACCTGAGAAGAACTCTGCCTTCCTGGCTTCTGTTTGTTTTCTACAGATTCCAGAGAAAAAGCACATTTTCTAAAGTTTCACCTTCCTCTTACAGTCCTAGTGTTGGTGCAGTCAACAATCAACTTGCAATCAACTTGCAATCAGCACAGTTCATCATCTCACAAATGCCACAGGAACAGCAATCTGGCACACACTGGGTCAAAGCAACACCTTCTTTGAGTTATCCTCCACCACCTCAATAGTTATTCTATAGCAGGAATAGGGAACCCTAGGCCTGGGGGCAACATTTGATACTCCAGGGCTTTCTGTCTGGCCCATAGGAATCTCCCCAGCACACATACCCTCCTGAGTCAGACCCCTCACAAGTCCTGCTTTGCATCCTCCTTGATGGTTTTTGCCTAGCTGGAATGGGTCCTTTGAATTTTGAAAATGCTGGAATGCTGGCTGGAAGACATTTGTGAATGTGGTAAAACTAGCCTCCTATACAAAGGCAAAGTTCAAATTTATTGCTCTTCTCTCTTTCGTGTGTGGTCCTGCCCCAATACTAGGATGTGGTTCCCAGAAGCTTGCCAGGAGGAAATATGGTCCTTAGGCGAAGAAAGGGTTTCTACTCCTGTTCTATGACTTGCAGTGGAATCAAAATCTAAGACAGAAAAGAACCTTGGGAGAGAGGAAAGAATCATAAACTGAGCATTACCAGAAGCTGAAGTTCATATTCTGAGCCAAGGAATGACAAAACTCAGTGAGACCTCCATCACTAAGTGTCTTAGGGCAAGAGTTTTGCAGAAAGATTATTGATTGTAGCTTTTTAGAGGGCTTCCAGAACATTTATGTACACGTATTGCACTCATACAGGATCATTACCTATATTTGGAACCATGAATTCAATATAGTCAACAAAACAACTGTTTTCTCCACATTCATTGTGAATTTAGATGCATGTACCTAACAGGATGGTACAGACATGATAAAAGCAAGATCGAAACACTGCTGTTTTTCCCCCTTTGCAAATTTCTTGGCTTGGGACACTAAACTCACCAGAACAAAGAACAACAGAGAACGAAAACAAAATAATGTGCGTTCAGCAGCCTGAGTGAACAAAAAGGCCTTTCAGTACAGTTGAAATTCTGTCAAACTCCACTTCTGATAGATAAGGCAGCAGGTTCCAAATGAGGCAGCTCATGGCTATTGACTGGGAAAGCTGTGCCATTGCCCTGAGAAACCACAGAGCCAAGCACAAACATCCCAGAGAGGCCAACAGAACTTTTGTGGAGCATAGCGAGGGTTCAGCCGTAGGGTTGTGAAATATGTGTCTTTTGTGCGAAGAGAAAGAAGACAAGATCAGAACTGCTTGTTTAAGAGAGGACAAATAAAGAAAGCTTTGGATAGTGGGATGTGCAGCAAAGGAGAGTTCAGAAAGCATAATCCCTGCTACTTTACATAGATGGTATTCTGATTGACTTCTTGATGAACATCCAGCAGGTGTCATGGAAGACTCAGAAGACACACCAGCCGCCAGGGAGATAGGTAATTACTAATCTTCAAGAAGAACAGTAACAGGAAACTCCTGACTCCTCAGATACAATTATGTTCAGTGCCACCTGCTGAATAGATTATAGCCTTGTTTCAGCATTCTGCTATCTGATTTCATGTAAAATGAGTGGGAGTTGGCATGCTAAGCTCCACCCTCTGTCACCATCCCTGTCACTTTCCCAGCTCATAGACGACAAATGTCTGAAACAGGGAGCCGTATTTACTTATGGAAGGGCCTAATGAGATTTAGAACCCTGCATATTTGATGTGAGCAGTGATGCATATATCTTTTGATGAAATACTTTGCAGCTTTCAAATCTTGTTCCAAGCCTTCTCTAGATGCTGCTTCTAAAGTCTAGGAGAGACAAATGATTTACATTTGCTAAGAAAGCAGAATAGTGATGTCCAGGTAGGCCTGTTCTGGTCTACTGTTTCTTAGAGGTGTTTTGGACATTTTCTTCTTATGCAGAAACTGAGTCGATCTTATTTATATTCTGCACTTCCTCCTAGGAATTTAAGACTGCAGACCTGTTTTCTGGTACATTCTGTTTCTATGCAGAATAATAGAGGGGGGGGGCGGGAACAGCCTTTTCATGTCTCACAATTGCTTTCAACTTCTACAGGCAAGCTAGCAGCTCTGCCTCCTATCTGTATATGCAAAGATTTTACTGCTTGAGTGCCATTCTTATACAGGAGGGGCAAATGTGGGAAATTAACATAGGTTTTTATGCATCAATATACCATCAGAACCTGGTGTCAGACTCATGGCAACAGGCTGGAGCCCCTTCTTAATTCACAAATAAATAATAAATAAATTTGGTTCATTTCTCTGGATGCTATTTGCAGCAGGTTTCCCGGCATGCCGTAATATTTAATAGTCTTGTACCCTTGAATATTCCAAAGGATTCAGACTCCCGCATCTATTTGCAGTCTCCGAAAGCCCAATAATTTCCCATTACTTTGGCGCCAGTCTTCTTTACTTTGAAGGGAGGATGTAATGATGTCACTGATTTATGCCAGATATCACTCTGTATACCAGATAACTGTATTTTGCTTATCTGAAATTAAGTCTTTCTGAAGTAGTCTTTCTGCGGTTCATTTAGTTTTAGTATTTTCATCTAACTGACCACAGATAATGAAAGGCTATACTGTACTTATATTTATCATTCTGTGATGGTTAAACATGTAAAATCTCAAAGCATGCATATTTTTTAGCTCCCCTCGACTGATCACATGATGCTTTCATGTTCATAAGAGCAGAAACGTTTAAATTCAGGTTTGCAATGTGTATATATAAATATGGCTCTCTGATATGTACCAGTGTAAATGCTATACAGTGGTACCTCGGGTTAAGAACTTAATTCGTTCTGGAGGTCCGTTCTTAACCTGAAACTGTTCTTAACCTGAGGTACCACTTTAGCTAATGGGGCCTCCCGCTGCTGCCACACTGCCGCCGCGCGATTTCTGTTCTCATCCTGAAGCAAAGTTCTTAACTCGAGGTACTATTTCTGGGTTAGCGGAGTCTGTAAACTGAAGCGTCTGTAACCTGAGGTACCACTATAGTAAGAAACTGTGTTGGGATGGAATGCTAGACCAAATCCTGTAGGATGGGCTCTCCTCTGCATTTGACTTGTACAGCTTCTAATATTACTTTTGGAAGTGGCCAGGAAGTGACCCTCCCCCTGCACAATGCTGCCCCACTTCACTGATATGGGTCCTACCCACTCCCTGCCCCTGCCATTGTGTCTGTGCTGCCAGCAACCCAACCATCACAGCTGCACCCTGGCCTGAAGCTGCGCCCACACTGCTGCCACAACACAGGTGCAGTGTTAAGGATAATGGCACTGTGCTGATGGCACGAGTGAAGCCCTGGCAGGGTTGGCAGCATTGCAACAATGGGGGACGGAGGGGGGTCAGGTCTGCCACTCAAGACAAATTGCTTCACTTTGCCTCATGCATATTTGCTACAGTTTTTGATTTGTGTCTTCTCTTTCACCTTTCCAATACTTATATAAACACATATGACCCAAAACTCTCACATTAAGATTTCTTGTTATGTTGTATTTTTTAATAATAATAATAATAATAATAATAATAATAATAATAATAAAAAATGCACTAATATGAATCAGTAATCTGCTAGTAGGGGGACAAATGAATATAGGATCTCAAAAATTGTGGTGAACTACAGGCATAGCAGTGGGAACAAAGTCCAACTCAAAAACTGGAGAAAGCTGGGTTGCTAATGATTCAGCACCCCAATAACTGAAGATAAATTTGGATGGTAAACTTTAATAAATGTAGTTGAAATCTGGCTGTTGTGCAGAAACAATGCAGATGTGAGATCTTCTACAGTCCAAATTCCTTGATTAGGTTCCTTGCAAGCATAGACTACTGGATAAATTTTGTTAGTATCTTTACAATGTCTGTTTATTTATAAATATAAAAGACAAGAAGGGACAACCAATCTCAAGAAGAATACATAGTAGGAACCAACTACTGGTAATTAACGCGGGAAAGAAAATAAAGGAGGCGAGGGGAGGGGAGGGAATTAGGGTCAAGTTGTGAAGAAGGAAAAGTTTTCCTTCAATGCAAAATAGCTACATGTTACTAATGTTTTAATTTAACCAGAACCCCCCTTTAAAAACAAAAAGATAAACCTCAATTAAAAGAAGTTTATTTCACAATGCCTATTTTGATTTTGGTTCTCCAATAATAAAGGGTGGATATTCTGTGTCAAAACCAATATTATGGTATTTGCACCTCTCTAATTGACCTGCATTTTCTGAGACATCTCTTATATTTTATACACATCATGCTGTGTTTAGCTGACAGGAAGCTGTTGCTGTCATACTGCATTTAGTTGATAAGGAGCAGTTGCTGTTTCTCATTGTACCAACAAGTGGAGCGACTGTGATTAATTGCCATTTGAGCATCTTTTTAAAGATACTATTGGAATGTGCGACATTCCTTCATTCCAGTTTTCATGTATTTTGTTTGCTTGGTTCCCCCCCTCTTTTTTTACTAGATACTATTTAGTGCAATTCTAGTAACATTTGTCTAAAATTGCTTTACTAAAAAAAAAATCAAAAACCTAGCAGTGGACAAATGTATCATTTCCCCTCTTTAAGTCAAAATAGGAGTCTGTCAAACAAGGCAAGTGATTTCAGAGAAGTGAAGCTTAAATAATGAATCTTAAAACACAATTGGCTACTGTCTTACTCATTTTTTAAGGTTGCGTTGGGTATATTTTACTTTTGCAGTAATTTTGTGTTTTATCTGTAAGCATTATTAAAATGGAAACCTATTGGCTTTTACGGTGATATCCATTTTAGGTAGTATCTCTTAATAATGCACAGGAGCTTTATTTCCTGTTTGGAAACACTGAATTTGTAATTTTCTCTTCCTCCTCAACCGAATCAAGATAGACTGTCCTCCCTGCAGCAATTTTCTGCTAGGGAGTATAGGATTTTTGAAAAGGGTCTCTAAGTAAATATTGTGGAGAAAATCAGAATTGATTTTTCTCCACATTACACATAGCTTCTAATTTAAGACAGCCTTTTGCCAACCAGGTGCCTTCCAGATCTTTCAGGCTGCAACTTCCATCAGTCCTAGGCAGCACAGGTTGTTGTCCAAAACAACTAGTTGATCACGGTGAGGGTTTGCCAAATGTGCCTTCCTCTTAGCACGTTTCTCTCTTTCGTCTTGAGTTCAAGCATCTTCAAAGTCCATGACACCGTTGGTAAAGGCTGTTCTCCAATTGGAGCACTTGCAGACGTTGTCAGTGTTTATGCTACATTTTTTGCCTAGAGTAGTTGCTTTGGAAGACGATCATCAGGCATCTACACAACATGACCAGTCCAATGAAGTTGATGTTGAATAATCATTGCTTTGACACTGGTTATCTGATCTTTGCTTCTTCCGGTACACTAGCATTAGTTTGCCTGCCTTCCTAGGACTTACTAGTCGGGTAGGGGAGCTGAAGTATATATATTTGGCAACCAATGCATCCTTTTGCTTTCAGATAGTATAGCCCTCTAGCAACTATGGTGGCCCATTTACCAGAAGTAATGTATTTAGTGTTAACTCTGGAAATGCATACTCGATTCTGACCCAACTAAACCTCCTGATGTATGTTGTGCCCTTGGAGGCTTAGTTTGGTCAGAATCTAGTAAGCACTTCCAGAGTTAACGCTAAACACATTACTTCTGGTAAATGAACCACCATAGCCACTAGAGGGCCATGAAAATTTGTGTCTCAGACTTTTTGGACTCATCTACCCATGTACTATCTGAAACCAAAGGGGTGCATTGGTTGCCATAAATGAAATATATTGGCATTATTTTCAGCTGTCCTACCCCACTATATAGGAGGATTTCATGTATGGCTCTAGAGACATAGTGATATGAATCTTTTGGTCATAATTTAAAGCTGTAGTTGTATGATTTATAGGGAAATACATGGGCTCTGTTGCTGAAGTGCCAGGTTTATATAGAGACATTGAAGTTTACCATCAAGAGGGTTTGGTGTGAAGGTGCGATGGATTGTTCCCTCCATACCACCTCTATTCTTACCATACTCTTGCCATTCTTACTTGTAAAAGGATGGGTGATAGCTCAGTGTGGAATCTGCTTTGCGTGCCAAAGAATCTTAGTTCAATCCCCAACATATTCAGGTAAAACTGGCAGAGAACCCAGCCTGAAATCTTGGAAAGCTGTCAGTGTAGACAATTCTGAACAGCTTCCTGTGTTCCCAATAATATATTTGTTCTCTTTTTCATACCACTCATTTTAGTAGTCAGTTGAACTGAACTGGAAGAGAAGTAAGTTCCTTCATCATCCTGCATGTCTCATGATGATGATCTGGTGGTTTTTTCAGAAATATATGAAACACCATTACAAACCATGTTTTACAAAGAATATACACTCTTATAATCCCATCCCAAACTATAATCTACCCCAAATGAATATACCGTATGTAAGGGCAATGATTTTCTGTTCTCTTTCAAGGTGGAATTGCTGGGAGTGGAATATTTAGAAATAAAAGGGGGATAAAACACGACTGATCTTTCACTAGTTACTGTCAGTCTGATGGGAAAAGGAATAGTTTAAGGTGGTTTTCAAAGTATTCAGTGAAAGGGCAACTCATTACAGTGAAGTATTCCTGAAAGGTTTGAAGTAGAAAACAAAATATAGTTTGATGATTATGACTATGTTTTGTGATTCCTGGAGGCTGCTATGCTGTGACATTGGACAAGGGAATTATAGGGCCACAGTCTTTGGCCTATGTTAAGGGTGAGTTGGATGAATTGCATTCCATCTTTATGATCAGAAATATGAAGGAGAGGTGATTCTCTAGCCTATAGTTAGAAATGATAGCTTTTGTTAATATTCTGTGGCTGTTTCAGTGACTGAACAAATTTGGGATTTAGGTCCATCTCTCAGCAGAAAAGTTGGATCTAACAACATACCATACCAATACATATTCCATACCAACTATGCCATACCTATATTGCCTGCATAATGCTTCTATTATGGTCATGGCCCTTAACAGCTGTAATTCTGAAGCATGAGTGAACATGGAAAGCCCTTAACACAAATGTTAAACTGTGAGGCTTTCATTAATTGAATCATACATATATCTTGTGTAGTTTAGAGTCAGTACTTGGAATAAACAAAGTGGGAGCAGCAGAAAGCAGTTGATCAGCATTTTTTCCTCTGAAAGAGAGAGTAATAGATCCCAGATGGTGAGGCGAAAATATAAATATACCATTCCATGCATGTTGGCCTCTCATTTCCATAAGGATGCTGTAGGGATAGAAAACTGGATCTGCATCTGAGTCTGGGTGGAACAACTGTTTGCTGCAGTGAGTCAGTTCCTCATCTTGATTATTTTAGTGAGCTGATCAATATATTCCCATTACTGGCTGCAACACTGCCTGCAGGAAGTGCACCGGATATTTTAGTGAGCGTATTATGCATATTGTGCCCATTGTTTTAGTCTCTGTGCTGAGAGGCAAAGATCTCAACATGATGGGATGATCTTTTTCCAGAAAGTGACTGCAGTGAAATGCTTCATATTGCCAGGAGCACAAGGCAAGGCTATGTGGGACCGGCCTGTTTAAGAAGATATAAATCCTTGAGCTTACAGTATGCAGAATGCTTGATTTGAAAGTGTTGCAGCCATCAAGAAAGCCAGTTTCCCTGCTGTCTCGTCTGTTTTCTACAGAAGGTTGGCGGAGAGATAACGGCTGTTCTTTGCTCTGAGGTCACAGCTTGAAATCTCCTCTCTCTCTCCCTCTCTCTTTTTAATATGCTTTCTGCCGCAGGAGAGGATGCTTGAAGTTTATTGGTGCAACCCTTGTGTGTGCGTTTAAAAATATAAACTTGAGGCACTTGTGATGGACAAAAAGGCAAAAGGGAAGTCTTCATCTAAGGTAATATATACATATATATGTTTATATCCCTACAAAATATGACAATTTAGAAAGGTAGAATGTGCCGATACTGGCTTGTGGTGAGGCAGGGTTTGCAACGCTCTTTCAGATCAGATCTCTGTATCAGAATGCAGAGTCAGGTTTTTCAGACAGCTATTGTTTGTGAATGTGAAGGACTGAGTTACTTTCTGAAAATGGCTTATTATGTTATAGGCTTCTGAATGGTGACTGCAGTGTGGCAATCTGCCTCTTTCTTTCTAAAATATGTGTTTACGGTCAGTCTGTGTTTGCTGTTGATGACTGTATCATGGGGAGGGGCAGTCCTGTAGGGCAAAATCAATAGGGAAAAATGATCTACTCATCAGTAACCCATGCAGCATAATGACATTGGCATATCATGATTTCAGTAGCAGTGCCTGTCCTGCTGTATTTTATGCTTTTAGTGTAGACACTAGGTGAGCTCTGAGAATCTGCTGCCAAAATGGCTTGCAATGATGTTCGAACTGGCTAAAAGTCTGAACAGAATAGCATGAAAGGAATGCATATGTTTGAACTGGTTCAGAATAAATAGCTTTGACTGATGATTTTAAAGCATGATATATCTCTTTCTGGTGGATTCTTTGCATTCTTTGGAAGAAATATGAAATAGGTATGAAATTGTCTGCTACAGTATTGCATGACAATAGCACATATGATAATTATAACACAGTGATGTGATGTGATGGGAATAATTCATATATCCATTTATATTGCTCTTTATAACAACTATTAAAAGGCAGCTGTATTTTTCAAAACCATTCATTTATATATAATTGAATTTGTAGGATTAGCAAGGGAATGACCTAGACTGATATTTCAGTACTCAATAATCCATCATGCATAGAAATATGTATTTACCATTTAAAAGATGGAAATGTTACCTATCTTGACATGTAGTTAGTTTTTTTTTAAAGGCTATTATGACAACTAATAAATTTGTGTATTTTCTGTTGTGTGATCTGAATTACTGGGATGTTTGTTGACACTGTTGCTAGATACCTGGTCATTAGGTTTGAATAATAAATTATATTTATTTAAGAATTTATAGTCACCTCCCAAAGTGGTGGCAACAAAATAAGAATTTGTCTTATCCCATCTCCTGGTTGGCATTAGCTGTGTCATTATTATTCCTATCCACATCATAAATCAAAACTCTCATCTAGCTCTTCCCTAAATGTATGCAAATGCACCATTATTTCACGCATAATAAAAAAAGCTTTAAATACATCGAGAAATTAAAAATCACCCTGCAGCTCCAACTTCTGCCTGTTTTCTCCTCTACCTGTTGCCTTCAAATTTCTGGAGGATGCTTTTTTTATTATTTCTGCTCCACTGACTTTCTCTTTCCCAGTTTATCCAACATGGTTTCTACTTCTGCACTCCAGTGGAAGTTATTCATAAGAACCTCTATTTCCCCATCCAAATGTATCTATCCAAAAGTATCTCCATCGTCCTTGTCCTCTCTACCACCTTTGAAACAACTGATGACTCTCGCCTGCTCAATTGCTTTCATGCCCTAGATTTCAGTATTTGTGTCCTTAACTAATGCTCTTCCTGCCAGTATGATCACTTATTCAGTGATTCCATAGGGGAATGTTGATCATCTCTCTCTTGCTTTGCCTCTACACATTGCCACAGGGTGACCTTATCAATTTTAAATTGTGAACCGCCCTGAAGTCTAATTTAATAAATAATAATAATAGTCAGATCCCATGGCTTTCAGTGTTGCCTATATGCTAATGACATTTGGTTCTGCCTTTCAACCCCCAAATCCTCCCCTTATCCAGTTCTACGTATCCAACTACTTGTCTCATACTTCACCGCTGCCTAAAACCCAGTACTGTATGTTCAACGTTGAGCATTTTCTATTAACAGCAATGCTGCTGCCCACTCTTCTGCACAGATCTTTGGGTTTATCTTTGACAGATCTTCTCCCCGCCCCCAATATGAAGTTTCTTGCCAAGTAGAGCTCTTCTCACATTGAAAAGATAGCAGAGCTACAGCCTTTCTCCTCTGCCTCCACCTTCTTCTGATAAAAACTCTGATTCCTGCTTGAGTCATCTCCTACACTTTGTTGCACATGCTCTGGAGCTCTCTCTTCTTTTCATTCACATGTTCTAAAGCTATGCTGTGACATTAAGAAATTTCCAGGGGTAAGCTGCATATAGATCTGTAGAAATACAGGTTATAATTTTTTAAATTAATCACTATGTTTTATGGAGATTTTTTCCATAAAAATGAATATTTCACATCATGTTATGCCCTACATAGTCCCTAATAAGCAGAGCAATGGCTTTATGGTAGTTGCAGTCAGGATTCTTTAAGAGAACCCAAGTCTGGGACTTGTTCTGCCTTGCTTTAATTAATATCGCAACTTGGCCATATTGATGAATATAACCTTTAGATAATGTGTTCATTTGTCTCTTTTCCACATTGGGTTTTTGAGCCACTTGAGAGGTTGGTGACATGCAGCTTTTGTGAAAAAGAATTACTTGCTTGTGTTTTGAAGGCCTCTTCTATGCTGAGTCACTGAGATCATTTCAGGCAATGCTTGCTTGCCTGCTGGCAATATATTATTCAGCAGCTCTTGCAGTGAAATGAGAATTGTTTACAGAGAAAGGGAGTAGGGGAGAAATGTGTGGAAGAAGGTAAGCCCAAGAAATTCTCACCAGCTTAAATAGTATCTTAAATTAAAAGCGGTGGTTTCTAACACTCCCCTGGCTGTGTTATATTCAAATGTTAAGTGAAAAGACATCATCCTGTTGGGCAAACTAAAGTAACATGACTACACAGTGCTGACACAATAATAGTAAATAAAGGGGAACATATTAGTTAAACTGTTTGCTGCTTTTGTCATCCTTCCCTCCACAGACATGCATTTGGGGCAAAAAACTGACAGTTCTGGGTCATAATGCAGTTTTATTTTCTACAGTGTTTTCCAAGGGGAGGTAATGTAAACCATAGGTAATAGCTAAAGGATGGCCCATACTTAAAGCTTTCCTAGAAGCCTATCAGGAAATGACATGTGGGAAATTGGGGCCATATTGAAAGCTACTTGGCCAACACAATGGACATAACTGAAAATATGTCGGTAAGAAAGGCCTGAGCAGATACCAGCTGTGTGCAATGGATGACCAGATTTCCCCCTGACTAAGACAAATTCAGAAACCATCTGAACATACATTCCCCATTTCTTGGTGATGTTGTGTGCCTGTAATCCTTTTTGCTGCCAGACTGAAGCAGAGTAACCAGAGACTATTTCAGGAATAGAAGAAAGAAAAAAGTGATAAGCAATACACAAAATTGTTGGTTTAATTTGGGGGAGAAAGTGCTTGGTCCATGCCTTGAGCAGCCCACACCCCACATCTCGATTATGTTTAGAGCATGGGTAGGCAAACTAAAGGCCCGGGGGCCGAATCCAGCCCAATCACCTTGCAAATCTGGCCCACGGACAGTCCGGGAATCATGTCTTTTTACATGAGTAGAATGTGTCCTTTTATTTAAAATGCATCTATTGGTTATTTGTGGGGCCTGCCTGGTGTTTCTACATGAGTAGAATGTGTGCTTTTATTTAAAATGCATCTCTGGGTTATTTGTGGGGCATAGGAATTCGTTCATTTATTTTTTTTCAAAATATTGTCCGCCCCACCCCCACCCCCAGGTCTGAGGGACAGGGGACCAGCCCCCTGCTGAAAAAGTTTGCTGACCCCTGGTTTAGATATAGCACGCTAGCTAAATATCTCATCTGCCCTCCCTTTCTCTAAGGAATATGTGTATATGCAGAGGCAAATACAAAGCCAAGGCTGCATGTATCTTTACAAGGTTTACTTCTAAGACCAGAAGAACTGTATTATCGCAGATAAGTTCATGATGTACCAGTGTTTCTTAAAGTTTATGTACCTAGTGTGTTTTTGCTTGGCTTGTGCCTTGAGACAATGAATGCTTTATACTCTAAGCTGAACTGAGTAGGAAAGGAGTTTTCTGAACTGGGAACTTAAACTACTGGAAAGCAGAAAAACTCTGATATTCTGCTGGAAGACTCTGCTGGAGCCGTGCATACTCTGCTGATCACACTGGTTGAAGTGTGGTCATGTAGTATCAACAGCAGATGGTGGGCCCAAGTCCAACAGGTTTTGGACCAGCTGGCTGCTACAAGTCAGAACAAAAATGAAGTATCTAAATGGGACTTTAAGGAGACTCCATTGTGGATAAATCTGCAGGGGGTGAAGAGACACTTTTCCTGGGCCTGAAGGTTAGCAGGGCCTGCAAGCTCATTATCACGATAGAAAATGGTGCAATTTTTTAATGCAAAAAACAACAACTCTGTATCTCTGTTGGGTATTCAGATTTTGTCAAGATTTTTGTTAGATATACTAGTGCCAATGAGGCACAGTGTTAGAATGAAACATACATTTATTTATTAAATTTTAAACAAATAACTAAATACATCATTCTGAGCAGTGAGCTACTGGCTCAAGATCTCCTCTTGGATCCAGGTCTCCATTGTGAGGGAGGCAGACCATTTCATAAAGCAGGCACAAGGAAACAGATGTCCATTGCTTCAGCTCTTATCATCTCCAGCCAACATCTCTATTGGTCAGGGATGATAGGAATTGTAGTGAAACAACAGCTGGAGTTTAGCTTCTTCTAGTATTGGACTCCTTTGATGGAAATAATATTGAAACAAACATAGTGCTTTTCTTTTAACTCCCTTATGGTGTTAAACAAGGACATTGTTTAATTCACTGGTGGTCATTTTTATGATGTTTTACTGCTTACATTGTACACTGCCATTATATTTTTTCAATGACTTGGTGGTTTAGGAATACTGCAATAAATAAATGTTAACATGCTGGTGCGAGTGATTCTTGTGCTAGGTAGGGGAGTGTTGCTGTTGAGTTTCTATTTTTATCTGCTGGTTAGTGGGTGGGAGTATTGTTTTGTTTATCGTTAGTGTGCTGCTAATGTTTTCTGTCACTATAATGTGGAAGATTTTTTTTGTTTCTGTTTTCCAATAGGTTGTAAAGAATATGGATGTTGTATGTAACTTTCCCCTCACCCTATGGTACTATATTTACGTATATATTCTCCCCCATGTAAGTTGCTTATAGACGCTTTGGATGAAGAGTGACTAGTAGGTTTAAAAATCAAATAAATAAAGCTGGCCTGAAACTATAATGATAATGATAATGATAATTTATTATTTATACCCTGCCCATCAGGCTGGGTTTCTCCAGCCACTCCGGGCGGCTCCCAACCGAATATTAAAAACACAGTACAGCATTAAACATTAAAAAACTTCCCTAAACAGGGCTACCTTCAGCCCTGAATGCTAACTTTATTTTCCCTTCCCAACCATCCTGCCAAACACCATCTAGGAGTCCTGGTGTCTATACAGCTCATATTATACCTCTGCTCAAACACTGCAACACAGCTATGCAATACACAGCGGTCTAATCTTCGAAGTGCATTCAATTTCCTACCTTAAATCAGATAACACAATTTTAATTGTGTCCGGTTACTATGCTCAGAATGTAATGAAATGCTCCTGGTTTTTATAATGATCATTTCCTTGGAAATAGGGCTTGCATGGGGTAAATTAATCTTAGATTATTTAAGGCTACCTCATTATATGTAATGAATACTAAGCAAGAATTCATGCCTTAATCCCTTGCATATAATTGTATGTATTATGTATGTGGGGGATTTTTTTTTACAGTTCATTAGTATTGCTAAAAGTGGAATGTTCATGCTGTGATGCTGCATTTCACAAGAGGAGCCTGCAATATAGCCAAAAATTAAAACTTGTGGAGATGAGGCAGTTGCACCTGCAGGCATTTCCCAAATAAGCTATTCATTTGGGGATGTAGCAACGAAGGTAGTTCAGATGCAACTCTGAGTATTCAGAATATTCATGTTTCAGAATTTAGAAATGGTGAAGGCCTCATTCCAATGCAATATCACATTTGCATAGGAATTAGATTGAAAGTCTTGATTCTTCTGAATGAAGAAAACGTGGCTCGTTATTTTATGCCTGAGCGAAAATGTAAAAATAAAACATCAAGGGTGCATTAATTTACACCTGGAGTGTTTAATTAGCATTCCTGCACTTTGCATTGAAGGGAAAGGTAGGGGTGTCTGAGATAATACTAGTTCATATGGCAAAGAAAATCCTTTTCTTACTATTTCTGTAGGGAGGGCCTATCTGAATGATGATGGCAGCCAGAAATAATCTGTTGACAAACTGGTATCAAGCCTGAGCTGAAAAATCAAGATTACGGTCGTCAGAGTCAGAGCTGCTCCCAAAACCAATGTGAGAAAAATGAGAAGCATAAGGTGTTACCCTAGACTAGAGCAATTAAGCTAGGGCGCCCTTTCTTTTAACTTTTCTTGTGCTGATATCTTCAGGATTGACACTTACAAATAAATTAACCTTCAATCTCTGACCTGGAGTTGCTGATTTTCGGTGACCAAATGAGGACTAATCTGTTGCATGTGCCAACTTAAATAAGTAAAGTAAAAGCCTGCTAAAACCTGCTCACCCACCCTAAAGATGGGTGAGTTAAAAATGGCAATATGGGTTTAAAAATAGAGACAAGCATAAAAAGAACATTCTTCCAACCATTCCTCTCTGTGTGCAGCAAACGTCATCTCGTTCCCTCATTTACCCTCCCTCCTGAAGATAAATGCTGTGTTTCAGTGCTTTTCAAGGTGACTTTTCACAATATTTTCTTCATGCAGCATCTGTTGCAATCTCATACACCTGACAAAGGCTACTTTTACTTGATCCCTATAGCACTGTAAGTATATAACATTTCTGGGTTATCTCAGATTTGTAATAATCAGGAACTGTCCAGAATGGGGCCAAGGCCAGTAAGGAGTTTACTAGTTGCTGTTTAATGCTGACTTTTCATGTTCTTGAAGATATTGTTTGGATTTTCAGAATGTAAAAACTGTTATAAGAAGCAAATTTGCATTCTGTATGTCTCATGCTCTTTTTTTTTTTTTTTTTGACCAATGTGCTTGCCAGAAGAATAAGGTTAGACCCGTAAGAAGAATTTTTCCATTAGCTTGGAAATCAAAACACACAATTGGGGCCAGTTAGCGGGGTGAGTCCACCACACTATTAATTGGTGGTAAGTGGTGGATCCACTACACGAGGTCTGAACTGGCAGCACTAACTCAGAAAGAGTTCTTGGATCCATGGTTGGATAGCTGAACGGAAGCATAAAGAGGTTTTGAGATTACATCTGCAAGCTCCTTTAGTACCCTTGGTACAGCTTATCAGGCCCTGGATATCTGAATTCATTTAAAGTAGCTAGGTGTTCCCTTACCAGCTCTTTTCCTATCTTGGGCTGCAGCTCCCTTCTTACGTCATTTCTTCTATTTCGACCAGCTTAGGCACAGCTTTCCTTTTGGGTGAAGACACAGGCAGTCACTTCTTTCCTCTGTCACCCAGTGGCATTTATCCTTAACTTCAAGTTACGTGTGAAGAGGCAGGCCTCAAGTAGTTGTACCTTCTCTTCCAGCGAAAAGAAGTGAACTAAGCACTGGTAGAGTCTGGCCATGTGAGAGCACAGACCACAAGACCCTGAGACTTTGCTTCAGATCTTCCTAAGTTGTGCATAGAGTGTTAAATGATGATTTAGCATTAAGTGTGAATGTGGCTAAAAATGGAAGGCAGTCAGAAAAAGGGAAGCTATATGTTTAGACTGTGCTTGTATAACAACTCCATGTATGTTTAGCTATTAAAATCAGAGCCTAATTTAATTACAATTCTGGTGGCCTTCTCTTCCTGTAAGTCTCAGCACAACCCAGATGCTTTACAGGAGTCCATGTCTCATTTTTGTTTCCACTCTACAGGCTTTACTAGAGCAGATAATAATGTGGTTTGATCTACTAACACTTCATTTTTCTCCAAAGAGGAAATGTGGCATTAAATTGTCATGATGGCATAAACAGTTATCTGTACCTCAAAAAACTCTACTGCATGGAAATCTGATTTTAATCAGAAGCTATTGGAATTTAGTGTAATTATTGTGATGCTAAGAGTGGAGTTTGATTTTTAAAAATAGCACGTACTGATGTAAAGCTGTTGAAATAATAATAGCCCAAGAAAGAAACAGTAGAAATTATTTCAAGACATGAAAAAAACACACATTGATAAGAAGATTCCTGACTGATTTGATGACAGACTTAATCAGTTGCTTTAACTAATTTAAATGAATTTGCATATTATCAAAACCTCAGTGTAGGTGCTTTTCTGAGAATATTTCAAGAAGCATGAAATGTCAGATTTGTTACTGATCATTGTTAGATGAGAGTGCAATCTTTTCTCATTTTCTGATACACTGCACAGAATAATAAAGCATATGCCCTTATCAAGCAGTCTTTCCACTTTCCCTTTTACCAGTTAAAAATGGCTACCACCAGTTTTAATCAACTAAGGCTTTAGTTCATTAGCCTATCAATTTAAACAGATTGAAGATTGTACTCATAATTAAAAATGCCAGTGCCTTTGCATTTTAGATCTCCAATATTGACACTTTATTAACTTTAAAATATTTTTGTTTTTTTATTTTGTAAAGTTACCGTTGTGGTTTTGCGGGCTACTGTACTTGGTTTTTATGTCTTAGGGAACCAATAGTACGCCCTGTTTTAAGAGAATGTGTTAAGGGAATAGATAATATAAGGTGAGACTAGGATCTGGGGTGGTTCAAGACATTTTTTGCACCTGAGGCAAAATGTCCTACTGCCGCTCCTGCAATGGGGGCATGTGAGGCTCTGCAATGGCTTTCCTTCAAGGGAATCCAAACTCAGTGAGAAGGGGGCTGTCAGGGAACTGCCATCAGCTCAGAGGCGAGAGGTGGAAGGGCAGTTGTGTTACAGGGAGCCTCCGAAGATCTTGCAAAGCAGTTCTTCCTCTGGCAAGGAGGGAAGCCCCACCTCCAGTGGGGAGGGGGTGCAGGGATCAGAAGATGCTAGGGAGAGCCTCAACACTGAGCCTGAGCAAAGCGGAGGGGAGGCAAGTCCCCCTTTGCCAGCTCCCACTCTGCACAGTAGGTTTGGGCGCAGAGAGAGGAGGAGAAGGATGGGGGTCACACGGCTGTTATGCTGGGGAAGGTATAAGGACCGCCCACTCCCAGATTCTGCTAGCGACTGAGCAGACATGGACTTGCGACGCTCTGCACTGTAAATAGTTTGTACATGTTATGTACTGAAGTTCTCACCCTGGGCCAGCAGGGGGATACTGTAGATAGTTATGCAAATGAAGGATCAAAAGTGACGTTCAGTGATTGGATAGTTTTAGAAAGTTGCTACAGTAACGTTGTACTGGAGCTCTATATAAGCAGGCTGACTGATCCCTTCAGTTCAGTTCTGTTGTGGCCTCTGAATAAAGAAGAGCTGTTTGAAGAGTCGCTGTGTCGTCTGATATGTTCACCCACAACTTAACAGTACAGATAATAAAGTCTGGAAAGACAGGTTGGGGCCTTGCCTGTTTGCTCTCGAGCAACCACACCAGCACCTGACAGGGGCATTTCAAATAACTTTGGTCCTGGTTTCCCTCGGCCCCTAGGGGTGGGGAGAGACCAGTGGCAAAGTGGAGCTCCTTTGGTGGTGGCAGAAGCAGTGGGATGGGAGTGGGAGCCAACTCTTGCATTTCCGCCACCTGAGGTGGCTGCTCCAACCCACCTCATCTGTAGACTGGCTCAGGCTAGAATATTCTGTTTATGTTTTCTGCTTGTCCAGAGTCATTCTTTCTAAGAAATTGCCTATCAAAACTGACTTTACATACCAGCTTCTGTCTTTTGTGAAAATACAGCACATAAGCTGCTTTGTGGTACATTACACATTTGGCTGCAGCTATCACTGAGACTGAAGTCAGTAGTCCCCTGAGGCTTACCTCACACAGAAATTCACTTCATAATGTGAAGCAAACCTAAACATTGCTGGCATGTTTTAGTTTTGTTCTTTAAAAAAGAAAGGTGGAAAAACCTAATGAGTAGGCAGGGAAATAAATGTACCGTACGTACTTTGTATCTAAAACTAGAATTCTGTTGTTGATGAGGTAGCAGCATATTAATCAGAGTCATGTTTTACTAAAAAATATGGTAAATGACAAACCAGTTCACTTGTAAACTAAAGTGGCATGGAAACAGTTTCCATGTGTTTGGGGCCCCATGTGACTTTGGTAGTTTTTTATATATAAAATAATGGTTCTGTCAAAGAATGTTTTTCTTTCTCCCAGTAGTAGTCTGGCCCACACAGTGGACCTTTCCAATTAATCCAGGTCATAAAAGGATGTAGATGAGAAAGAATTTCTTCTGGATCCCTCTGAAATTATGTAAGACAACGTAATGCTATTCAAAACAATAATACAGTGGTACCTTGGTTCTCGAATGTAATCTGTGCCAGAAGTCCATTCGACTTCTGAAACGTTAAAAAACCAAGGCATAGCTTCTGATTGGCACAGGCGCCCTGGAAACAATAGCCAAGAACTGCATTAGACGTATGGCTTCCGAAAAATGTATGAAAACACTTACTTCCAGGTTTTTGTCATTTGGGACCTGAAATGTTTGATTACCAAGGCATTCAAGAACCAAGGTTCCACTGTAGTTGGATCCTATGCATGGCAAAGATAGGGAGCCAATGCAGCCAACAATTTCGGGTTGTCACCAGGTCTTCTGAATGAAAGGTCATGTGAATGAAAGGTTGTGTAACCTATCTATGTTGCCACTGGAAAACAAATTTACACGGCATTTAAACTTTATTAAGCATCAATAACAGCATTACTTTATGGCAGAGAAACACATTTAGATTATGATAATAGGACAATGAATAGCTAGTAGAAAATAAACAGTAATAAGCAGGGCAATATGTGATTGCTTACCTCTTACAGTTGAATTGCATTCAAGTTCATCAACTCAAATAATATTTTTTCTGTTTTTCATTTAATTTCTTCTCAACACATCCTCTTCTCCTTTTTTGTGGGCATTGCCCCTCTACCAGCAGCCCTCTGGAGTACAAAAGCTTACTAATAGGAATACTGCATAGACTAAAGGCATACATAGCTGAGTCAGACCAAAAATTCAGTGTGGTGAAGCACTGTTAAAGCCTCAAGCTAAACTTTGCATGACTGCGATCTTTTTGAAAACAAAAACTATTTGGATAAATGATTATAACTATTTGTTATAGTATACCATACTCTCCTCTGGGAGGTACAGAACAACTTGCATATCTTTTGCTGGTGGTCTCTCATCCTGATACTGTACAGGACCAAATCTTAGTTTCATCAGTTTATGCAGTCACTTCATAGTGTGTACTCATTGTGAAGAAACTTTTATCTTGCAACTTTGTACTTAATGGAGTTTTTGCATGCAGCCTGGTAGCTAACGCACAAGGTGCAATCTGAAGGATAATGTTTTGGATAGTACTTTTCTGTTTTGTAAATCTGACTCAGGGGTTCAGTGTTGTAGAGATGGCTTCAAGATGTCATGTCTGCAAAAGGTCCCATTGTGAACAAAGTGGGGATTTCTATATATACTTGTGGTGGTTGAAGCACCACCATTTCTTCATTGCTTTTTTTTACAATTTCATATGACTATACAGTGGTACCTCGGGTTACAGACTCTTCAGGTTACAGATGCTTCAGGTTACAGACTCCGCTAACCCAGAAATAGTACCTCAGGTTAAGAACTTTGCTTCAGGATGAGAACAGAAATTGTGTGGCGGCAGCGGGAGGCCCCATTAGCTAAAGTGGTACCTCAGGTTAAGAACAGTTGCAGGTTAAGAACGGACCTCCAGAACAAATTAAGTTCTTAACCCGAAGTACCACTGTAAATAGGTGCTGGTAATTGCTCAGATAGTGTCTCTTGTGATTTGCTGCATTAGCAACTGGATGGCAGACAATTGACATGTACTGCATTTTAAAACTTCAGCTATGAGTAAGAAAATCTGCCAAGTTGGTAAGGTGTCAGGAAGGTAAAGCGAAACTGGAACACAAAGCGAAGCTGTCAGTTTTGTCAACGTATGGCAGTAAGCTTACTCTGTTCTATCACCCAGAGCTACAAAGCAAGCCTGGCACAGAAGCTTTCCCAAGCCTTGTCACATGACTTGATATGGCCTAACCATATGCAAGAGGCTTCCTTACTAGATTCCTTGCCAGTGGCCAGAGGTTTGTGTTCTTGAATCCCTCTACCAGGCAGCAGGATCATTCCAAACAGGAAAATGCAACATAGGAGAGACAAAAATAATTTCTCCAGAACCCTCAAGGAAATGAGACATGACTATTGTTTCCCACATTATTACAATGATTTTCTAACTCTCATAGGTTGTCTACTACTACTACTACTACTACTGCAGTGGTACCTTGAGTTACAGATGCTTCAGGTTACAGACGCTTCAGGTTACAGTCTCTGCTAACCCAGAAATAGTACCTCAGGTTAAGAACTTTGCCTCAGGATGAGAACAGAAATTGTGCAGTGGCGGCACAGCGGCAACGGGAGGCCCCATTAGCTTAAGTGGTACCTCAGGTTAAGAACAGTATCAAGTTAAGAACGGACCTCCAGAACGAATTAAGTTCTTAACCCGAGGTACCACTATACTCACAATTTATTGTAGTGATAGTTTTTTTACATACTATTGTTGCAAGCCCTTATTCAAGGATGGGAGGGATATAAAACTATTGACTGAATATGCAACATGAAACACTGAACCCCACATAGAACTGTTTGTCTGTACATTAGGGATGGGAGAATTATGACAGAGCTTTTTTCAGCTGGAACTCACCGGAACTCAGTTCCAGCACCTCTCAGGTGCGCGCCATTGCCATTATAAGAGAACAAGGGAGGCATTCATGGTGAGTTCCTGCACCTCTTTTTCTATAAAAATAACACTTCCCCCAGGTATTGCTGGACTATAGTGCCCATCATACGTGACCATTGGTCATGGTAGCTGGGGCTGATGGGAGTTAAAATCACAACTTCCAGGAGTTCCCCATCCCTGCTGTAAATTGTAAGTAGCACACTGACCATGAACACACTTGCTTTACATCACACTGATTGCACCGAGACTCAATTTCCAGTTATAGTGCACAGAAGTGTAACTCAAATTCTCAGTTTCTACTGCCTTTTATGACCACTTAGTTCATCAATACAAATGAGAACAGTGTTATTCACAGGTTAATGTAAAGCAAAGCTTGTGGCCTCTTCTTTAAATTGTGAAGTTTAAAGACAGTGAAATGTAGTTGTCTTTTGATATAGTGTTTACTGTTATTAAATGCATTGTAAGAGTCAAGGAACATATTTACCAAAATATCCTGGGTTTTAATCTCTGGTTATTTAACGTACATTATGTCACAAAGATGACGGATAGCTTATCCGCTTGCAAGTATGATTACAAAATAGCATTATAGCCTTATGGATAAATATTAACGTTTTGCCCTTGCATTGTACTTCTCTACCGCTCTGTCTAGCACATGCTGTACAACGTGAAGTGACTGGACATGATATTGTGCTTAACAAAGAAAGAAATTAATTTTTTTCCACATCACACACAAAAAATGAAAAAAGTACTGCCAGTTGGGAGAAGCATCTGTCCCCCTACCTTAGAGAGAGCTCTTTGCTGTTTATGGACTACCTTGTGGACCATCACAAAGTCCTGAATTATCTATCACTACAAAGTAGCTGTTGTTGGTATTTAAATACTTCTGACACCCCTATTTTCTTTTCTTTCTTTTTTAAAAGAGCATTTATTCAAAAGTTACAATACAGCTTCGTCCGCCGCCATAATATCACAAAATGATCACTCCATTCCCAAACCCACATCACTGTCATGTTAGCTCGCCGAATATCCTCAATAGGAACCCAACACCCCTATTTTCCAACTTGTTGTGAACTTGAACATAAATTCATCTCAGTACTTTGAATGCTTTAAATTAGGATTGCTTATTGGGCAAAGAGAATTCAGAAAACAATATTAAATCTACAGTTGCAATTGTAATATAGCTTCTTATTTGTATTTTAGACCCAAAAGATTGGCACTGTTCTTAGTTTTACAGCACTTGGATTTCAGTTTGTTGTTGTTGTTTTCTGTGCTATTTTAATGTGTTGTATCTTACACACCCCTTGAGACATATGTGTGGAAGGTAATAAATAATCTACAGCCAATTTGAGATGGCAACATTGACCATACTGAAACCCCACCAATTTCCTCCTTTGAAACCAATTTCCCCTGCCTCCAGTACCCAAAGGGAGAGGAAATGGGAAATATGAACTAAAAATTCTTTAAAAAATTGCATCCGAAGGTGAAACTTAGAACATCCCCCCCCACACACACACTTTTAAGAAATACAGTAAAGCAGGAACTTTGCTATTTGAATCTTTTCAGCCTAGTAAGTGTGTGTGTGTTGAAGCATACTTTCTTTGCTACAGTGACATCCAGTGGCCACTAAGTTTACATAAGGACTATCCTGGGACAATGCTCTGCAGTCATTGCTCTTTTTGTTGCATCTTTGCTTTTCAGACTTGCAAGGATAATTTGTACACTCCACTGACTGGATTCAAAACATGCTTAAAGCATATAGTTGTCTTTGTATTCTGGAAGTCAAATGAACTAAGCAAACAGTACACTCTGGTCCAGAAAGCCATTAAGTCTGCCCTAGGCAGGATCCCCTACAAAACTCTCCATAGTTTAACAAATGTAATCCTAAAGTGTTGCAAAAGCACAGGCCAGAGTAGAACAGTTTGCTAACAGATAAGCTGAGCCATTTTATAACAAAAAGAACTGGAAGGGATCCTGACATTCCATTGCTTTGTTTTGCATAATTAAAGGCTAAAGGAATATCTAATTCAGGCTTCCTCAACCTCGGCCCTCTAGATGTTTTGAGACTACAATTCCCATCATCCCTGACCACTGGTCCTGCTAGCTAGGAATCATGTGAGTTGTAGGCCAAAAACATCCGGAGGGCTGAGGTTGAGGAAGGCTGATCTAATTGAAAAAGAAAACATTATTTTCTTCCATAATGCTTTCTATTTTTGAGAAGCATATTTGTTGATTTATTTATTTTTTGAGAATGTAATTTGAGTAGCAGTAGTTCATAAACAAGTGCAGAGCAAATAATCATTATGCTTTCAATTATGATTACACAATATAATAAAAAGGAAGCTGAGATGATATCAGTTTTCATGCATCTTTCATAATTTAAAAGTGGATTCTATGCATCACAAATAATTTTGTAGCAGGATAACCCTGCTATAGTTCATTTATATTTTATTTACACAAAGTATAAAAGCATAAATCATATCTGATAACTTTCTTTCTATATCAGCCTATTTTTTCTACCGTTTAATTTCTTAAAGTAGATGCTATAATTCCAGAGATATTAGTAAGGAGCTAATCTTCTCACTCAGAGTGCTCTGCATTGTTATGGTAAACAGAATCCTGATAGTATTCCAGAAACACCAGTTGTTTCTACTGAAGTAAACAAGAGTTTTAAGAGGTCAAAGACTTCTCTGCGATTCTGGGAATGCAGTTGATGAGTGGTAAGATTAATATGATTTACTTAGCAGTTGATCAACAGCATTGGTTTCAGAAAACAGCATGTTTCCAAAATCCCCAAAACATTGCTAGGGCCAATATATATCGAAAGTGGTATATTTATCATTAGGTTAATATCTGGAGCTCTGGATGGAAAAATTACATTTTCTACCTAACTTCACCCAAGTGGATACATGAAAAATTGGAGACATTCCATTTGTCCCAAAACATGCATGCAAAGCTACAGCTGACAAGTAGGATATAGGCTCTGCATAGAGAAGGTTCCTGGTCCAATTTCTGGCATAACAGTTCCAGCTTATCAAGAGGAATGCAGATACCAACATCAACTGCCTTAGTATCTTTACTTATTTCATAGATTTTAATTCTTCTAGCTAATGTGTAAACCTTGCACTTGACCTGCCACCCTTGGGCAGCTGCTGGAACCCCAACACGGCTTACCCTTGTTGACACATATTCTAGGTTCTCCCCCCCCCCCCCCATGCCTTAAGCAGCCCATGCTGGGGCATTGTGAGACGCTAAAATGCCACCACTATTTTGGACAGGAAATTTTAAATGGTGACTTGGAGCTGCTTACTCACAGCTGGGGAGGGACAACAGTGCTGGAGGGGGGCCTGTGGTGGTCATAGGGCTGCTTTAAACCTGGAACTACCCCTAGGATTTATGACTAGGAAAAATATCTGGAGTCGTTGGTAAGCTGCTGCCACTGCCAACCAGAGTTGACAGTGCTGGCCTAGATATACTTTGTCTGCATATAAGACAGGTTCATGTGTCCATATTTGCCACATGATTCACCTACAAGTTGAGAGGGATTTTCCTTGGCATGGTGTGCCATGCCAACCAAACAGTTTTAGTAATGCACAGTTGCCTGGTGGTTTTATATATTTTTTAATTTAAACAAAATTAAAGGAGGTCAGTGCATTCTGAAAGAGCTGTTTACCATATTTTTTGCTCTATAAGTCTCACTTTGTCCCTCCAAAAAAGTAAGGGGAAATGTGTCTGCATCTTATGGAGCGAATGCAGGCTGCGAGGCTATCCCAGAAGCCAGAACAGCAAGAGGGATTGCTGCTTTCACTGCGCAGCGATCCCTCTTGCTGTTCTGGCTTCTGAGATTCAGAATATTTTTTTTTCTTGTTTTCCTCCTCCAAAAACTAGGTGTGTCTTGTGGTCTGGAGTGGGCACATTTCCAGCTCCCCTCTCTGGTTCCCTATGGTAGCCAGTGATATCAAGAACTACTCCCAGTATAAAAGAAAGAAATGTTCATAGTAAACTTGCTGCAAGACATATTTCTAGACATATCTCAGGAGGTAGAGCTGAGAGCTGCCAGTGCTCAGACTTCAAAGCTCTGCCTTTATAAATGTTGCAGATCTCAACCAACCTGCAGATAATAGCATCGATGGGAATAGCGTTAGCAGCAGCTTTCTGAATAGTGGCAATATATATATAATTAAATCATGGCAGGGAAATGCAGCTTAAAAGATCTCATGCTTGAGAAATGTATATTGAATCTCTTTCCATCTTTTAATGCATGCATTCTCAAATCATGGTCTTGAAGTGTTACAGATCAGTGCCATTTTATAATGGCTTCTTAAAAAAAAAAACCCTCCCATTTTATACTGCTGTGATATTAAAATACTCAGGGTTAATCTCCAGACCGATTTTCTGTCATATTCAAACTTTAAGCTAGTTTTAATCTTATTAGAGTTAGATTCTGTAGTATACTGTACAGAATATAGTACAGTTGTTCTTTCATTCAGTAATATTATGGATGACACAGGCAGTGTACCCCTATTTAGGTATTAGCCCCTCATGTGATTACAATCACTTAATGGGAGAATGAGGTTCTGCTCAATGGCTTCCTCTTGGCTCATCCACTTAAAATGCATGAAGAGCAGGTAGGAGCAGGCCAATGAGTGGGTACTTGCTTTGTCTCTCATGTGATTGCACGAACACGGCTTGTGTCCTTTCTAAATGGTTACATCAGATTCAATGTAGTTGGAATGCTTTCTCTTTTTGGCTTTGTTAACTTTTGTTGTTGGCACCCATCTGTCGTAAGACACAATGGAGTGTGCCTCCAGGGGTGAAATCAAACTGCTGTGTTAGCAGCACCTAAGTCACCTCCCTGGGGCGCAAGCTTGGGCAGTGTGTATAGAGGTCCTGGGCTGCCTAGACAAACAAGACTCCCCTCCTAGCCTCACTGATGTGGTCAAAAGGAAAGCAGAGCAATACATTTGGCACCAGTTGGGCTGCAGGAGTTGCCAGAAGTCATACAAAGTGCCATCAAACCATGTTAGGGACTCCACTTTGGTTTTGTGTAGAGTTTACTCCTTAGCCTTCTTTTCTAAACATATCCCACAAGGCAGTGGAGATTTAGTATCAGCATTTTCCTTCTCCTAGATGGACTACCTTCCCAGGTTGACAAAACCCATTAGCCCCTCAATTCCCTCTACAGTACATCTACAGTACAGTACAGAAACCATCTTCTTGACTGTTGGACCCACTATTGGTCCCATCCTCTCAACCCACCAGAACCTGTCTTTGTATGCAGGGAAGTACCTAACCCAGCAAAGGTTTGAGACTCATTGGCTACCCTCACCTGGTTTAGCCAACAGTATAAACTGTTTCCGGGGTGTGGTCACTGTCACTTGCTGACAGCATCTAGGAGCCACAGGTGAGAGCTGAATGCAGAGTGGGGACCAAAGGTGGACAAACTACCCCAGAAGGAGCATGACGTGTCCCCCACCAGTAGTACTACTCCTCCCCTAACACCCCATTTATTAACATTGCCTTCCCAATACAGTGGTACCTCGGGTTAAGAACTTAATTCGTTCTGGAGGTCCGTTCTTAACCTGAGGTACCATTTTAGCTAATAGGGCCTCCCACTGCCGCTGCACTGCCGTCACGCGATTTCTGTTCTCATCCTGAAGCAAAGTTCTTAACCCGAGATACTATTTCTGGGTTAGCGGAGTCTGTAATCGGAAGTGTCTGTAACCTGAAACGTCTGTAACTTAAGGTACCACTTGAATACCTGCTTTCACTTCCTTACTCCAAAATAACTCCACCAAAATTGAGTTTGGGATCTTTTATTACCCTGTGCAAGAAGGCAGGGCTGGCCCACACATGAGACAAGGTGAGGCAGCTGCCTTGGGCAGCAGAATCCACAGGGGTAGAAGTACTGGCCTCCCAGGAATGCATCACCTACTGCTGCCACTACAGTGGCAGCAATGGCTGTGGTGCACTCCTTGGAGACTGGATCTGCCACCTCCTCAGCAGTCCTGCCCCCTCCATCTCTTGTCACATAGGAGGCACTGTTGGTCTCCTCCCAGCTCTAGGGGAGGAAATGGTGGGGGCTGTGCTCTGAGGTCTCCTGTGCTCTTCTGTACACATCCATTGTGATTCAGGGTGTGCCCTTTTCCCTCTTACAATGTCCCTTGATTCAACTGTTGGTTGATTTGACTCCCCTTTGTTTCTGATGTAGATCTTCACTCACCCCCCTTTTTCTTTGCTGGACAGGGGACATCATTTTCTGATTCAGCTCAGGTTCCCAAATGTTTGGGGCCAGGCCTGCAAGTAGAGCAAGGCTATAGGTGGGGCAAATAAAGCTATGAGCAGTTTCACTTCTGAATATAAATGCAGTATTCCCCAAAAGGGACTAGATTATTCAAAGGACTATAAATGGATTTGGGGGCAATACACACACCAATACCAAACTAACAAGTTCTGTGTGAATGTAGTGTTAATGGAGGTTTGCTAAATGGACTGTACTTTGTTTAGATGTGCAGAAGAAAAATAACAGATGGAGCAACTGTCTCCTAATCTCCAAAAGGCAAACATTTCTCACTGTGAGCAATATCTGCCAGGCCATTGACGTCATCTTATTCAAATCCTCATCTGTAAGCTCCAAGCACTCTTGAAGCAGTTCCAAGCTGCTGCTTGTTCTTCTTCTATGATCACTCATAGCCGAGTAAGATTGTCTTCCATGAACACAGTCTTAACAGTGAGTCTGTAAGTGGCTTTGGAGGCCAATTCTGGATCCACACATCATTCCACAGTGGGGACATAGGTTTCTGGCTGGGAGTTGATCACTGTGAGGGTTTGCCAAACGTGCCTTCCTCTTAGCACCTTTCTCCCTTTCGTCCAGAGTTCAGGTGTCTTCAAAACCCATGAAAGCTTTGATAAGGGCTCTTCTCCAGTTGGAGCGCTTGCAGGCCAGTGTTTCCCAATTGTCAGTGTTTATACTACATTTTTTTTAGATTTGCCTTGAGAGAGTCTTTAAACCTCTTTTGTTGACCACTAGCATTACACTTTCCATTTTTAAGTTCAGAATAGAGTAGTTGCTTGGAAGATGATAATCAGGCATCTGAACAACATGACCAGTCCATCGAAGTTGATGTTGAAGAATAATTGCTTTGACACTGGTGATATTTGCTTTTTCTAGTACACTGGCATTAGTTCGCCTGTCTTCCCAAGTGATGTGTAAATATTTTTGGAGACACCGTTGATGGAATCTTTCAAGGAGTTGGAGATGGCGTTTATAAGTGGTAGTACAATAGCTTTGTAAACAAGCATTTTGGTTTCCCTGTGAATGTCCCGGTCCTCAAATACTCTGCACTTCAATCATGAGAAAGCTGCACTCGCAGAGCTCAGGCAATGCTGGATTTTCGCATCAATGTTGGCCCCTTATGATAGTCCAGGTATGAGAAGTGATCAACAATTTCCAATATTATAACACTGAGTTGAATTTGTGGCACTGCAGAGGGATTGTTTTGTGCTGGTTGGTGCAGCACTTTGGTTTTTTGGATGTTGAATGATAGACCAAGCTTTTCGTAAGCTTCTGTGAAGATATTTAGGATAGGTTGGAGAACATCCTCTGAGTGTGCACACACTATGTTATCATCAGCATACTGAAGCTCTGTGACAGAAGTTACGGTAACCTTACTCTTTGCTTTCAGCCTACTCAGATTAAAGAGCTTTCCATCTGTTCAGTGTATGATTTCTACTCTGGAGGGGAGTTTCCCTTTGACAAAGTGTAGGATCATGACAATGAAAATAATAAACAGAGTTGGGGCGATAAGACAACCCTGTTTTACCCCTGATCTGTGAATGGTTCACTTTGAGAGCCATTGTTATCGGTGATTGTTGCTGTCATATTATCATGGAGGAGCCAAAGGTTCACAAATTTATCTGGGCAGCCAATTGTCAGAAGGACAATCCACAGGGCATTACTATTCACAGAGTAGAAGGCCATAGTCAGGTCAATAAATGCTGTATACAGAGATTGGTTTTGCTCTCTGAATTTTTCTTGGGTTGAGTTGTGAAAATCATGCCCACCTAGATATTGTTAGGAGATGGTTTGCTAAGATCCTTGCAAGAATGTTGCCTGCCGCAGCTAATAAAGAGATGCTTCGATAGTTTCTACCATCTGTTCTATCACCTTTTTTAAAAAGACTGATAATTTTGGCATCCCAAAAGTCTGCTGGGATCTCCTCGCTCTCCCAGATTTTTTTTGATGAGCTTGTGAAGTTGTATAAATTCAATTTCACCCACTTCGAAGACTTCAGCAGGTATCCCATCAGGTCCACTGGCTTTGTTGTTTTTCGTTTGGTTAATAGCTGTACACAACTCTCCCAGATTTGGAGATACTGCAAGCTCATCTCTAATTTGTTTTTGCAGAATTTGTGAGAGGACCTCAGCAGCTACAGGGGAGTCGCAGTTAAGGAGATGCTGGTTATGTTCTTTCCTGCACAGTGCAATAGCTTCTTTATCTTTTAGAAGTGTGGTACTGACTGTTGAGTGTAGGGGGCATATGCCATGATTTATTGGCCCATAGATGATCTTTGTGGCTTTAAATGAACTCTGTGCATCATGAGTGTTGGCTAAGTGCTGGATCTCCTGAGCTTTTTTATCCACCAGGTGTTCTTTAGTTCTCTGGTTCTTCTTTGAACCTCAGCCTTAGCTTTGGAATAGGTTTTAGTGGTGCAGTTTCTATCTCTTTGCCAGATCTGAAAGGCCTTCCTTTTCTTGTCGATAATGCATTCAATCTCACTGTCATCCTGGTGTTTCTTGGTATGGTATCCAATAGTTCGTTCAGAGGCTGTAATAATGGATGTTTTTAGCTAGGTCCAGTGTTCCACGATGTTATCAGGGAACTCCAAAAGCAGATAGTCCTTAAGAGTCGTTTGGAAGCCATCCCACTTAATAGGATCTTGAAGGGCTTGGGTGTTCATTTTGCGCCTTGGTTTCATTCCTTGAAATCTTCGTTGAGGTCTAACCTTGATAGCCATCTTGGAACATATTAATCAGTGATCTGTCCAGCAGTCATTGCCACTTGTCATAGCTCTGGTAAGGAGCACATCACGGCGATCTTCAGCTTGGACAATTACATAGTCTAAGAGATGCCAGTGATTTGACCGAGGCTGCCTACATGAGGTTTTAAATTTATATTTTGTCAAAAGAGTGTGTTGGTAATAACAAGGTAGTGTGCTGCACATCTTTTGAAAAGTAAGATTATGTTCTGGTTGCTGTTGCCAATTTCTTCTTTCCCAATAGGCGCAGGCCACAGATCAAAATCTTGCCCAACTATTGTGTTAAAATTCATTCCTTGAGTCAGAACGACTGAATCTGTATCCACCACCTATGTGCCGGTTCATGACAAGGGCTTCCAGATTTCACGGTCCTGCCCCCGTTACCATTTGCCGATCACCATGGCACATTTTTGAGTTTGGGTTTGGGATGCAGTTTTGAAAGACACCTGTGCATGAATTTGTTTTATGTGTTTAGGTCAGTGCACGCTGACCAACGCACCATCTTCACAGTAAGGCTCTAATCCAATGGCATGAGTATCACGACGACTGGTAGATTGTTATCTGCTGCTGCCTTCATCTGCCTTCACAGCCGTTGTAACATACCGCTGGTTACCTTCCACCTGTTCTGCCGTTGAGGACTTCTCAGAACATTCTTTGTCTGGCTCCTTCCCTTTGACCTTACCGCCTTGGGTGACCCTGCTGGGAGTACAATACTCCTGACAGCTTCGCTCACAAGAGTCATAGGAACGTGTAAGCTCACTCACCACGACAAGGTGATGATCCAGCAAGTGAGAATTCCAAGCATGCCATCCTGGCAGTCCCCAAATGTAGAAAAGAATGCTATAGTTTGGCACAAGGTAGCTAAAGAGAGGAGATCTGGTTCCTGGTCAGAATCCACTGATGGAAAGTTTCTGAAGAATGATGTTGGGGCTTGATGCATCTATCAAAGCACCTTATTTTATCCATGACCAGGACACAGCCCCAAATAGATGATAAAATGGTAGTCCCCATCTCTGCTTCATAAGTCCCTTTACTCCTCCCTTTGCAGTTTAAGCAATCAGACCAGAAAGTCTAAAGTGTCCTAGTTCAGACAGAATGAGAAATAGAGGACTTATTGTCAGACATTATGGCAAACTCAGGTTAGTTTTACACTACAGTGCACTTGAAGCCAAGGCTCAAGCAGGTTTATTCACATGGTGTTAAATTATGATTTAGCATTACATTTGAACAAGTCAAGAGTGTTTTCTCAGAATGTCCCCGTCACTCCACACCCCCAAAATTAATGCTGTTCTTTTTATATTTTGCAATACCCATATCATAATTATGCTATTACCTCAACCTGTGATACTGGAACCTTCGTTACTAACAATATTTGGTTATTTAGTGTTCATTAAAATGGGCTAGAGTGAGTACTTTTTACTGCGGTAAGGATAATTTCTACACAGCATATACGACTTAAGGATAAGGCTTAGAGCAATAATAATGGATCCTATTAATTGTATCAGGGTAAAAGAGCAGCAAGAAAAAATTGAGAAGAAATGGTTTTCACTTACATAATATTTGAATGAACAATCATATGTTGATATTACTGCAAATTTTCTTCCTTCATTGATCTGATTTTTAATTATACATATAAGCATACCTTATGTTGCTAATTTTCACAACATTAATACCTTTTGAATGGCCCTAAACACAGCGGGTGGCACTGTGGTCTAAACCACAGAGCGTAGGGCTTGCTGATCAGAAGGTCAGCGGTTTGAATCCCCGTGACAGGGTGAGCTCCCGTTGCTCGGTCCCTGCTCCTGCCAACCTAGCAGTTCGAAAGCACGTCAAAGTGCAAGTAGATAAATAGGTACTGCTCCAGCGGGATGGTAAACAGCGTTTCCGTGCACTGCTCTGATTCACCAGAAGCGGCTTAGTCATGCTGGCCACATGACCCGGAAGCTGTACGCTGGCTTCCTCGGCCAGGAAAGCGAGATGAGCGCCGCAACGCCAGAGTCATCCGCAACTGGACCTAATGGTCAGGGGTCCCTTTACCTTTAAACAATCCTAACTGCTACCTCTCTACATTTCCTGTGATTTTTATCAGGCCATCAAATATTGTACAAATATGTGTTATTATTGTAACCAATGGTTGATTAAACAATAAGAAAATAAATCATGTTTGCATATAGGGACTTGTATATCTTGTTTCAAGATACTGAACATACCTATATTTCCTAAAAGGTTTTAAAAACTTTTTAGGGTGGGAAGGAGAGACTATGAATGTCTAAGTCTATGATGGGAAACTGTCTTTTCTGCAGGTAAAGAGAAGTAGAAAATAGAACTTCTAAGGCAAAACCTTTAACAGAAAAGGAAGCTGACGTGTGTGACTTGGTTTGCTACTGCTTACTGTAAGTGGGACAAACTGTTTTGGCACAGTGATGTGTTGGAACTGAGCTGCCCCTGGATGCTTTCATGACACAGGAAGTTTGCCACCAGCATAAAAGGAACAACAATGTTTGGATAACTGTCCTGGTGTTCTGAAATTGGCTTGGCAAGCAGAACTTGACATTTGCTTGGAAGTGAACAATACCTACCCCTGTGCTGGACTTTTCCACCATCCAGAACACAGCATAGTATGCATCTTCTAATATTAAACTGTTTTTCCACAAGCCAGCACATTTTGGATCATATATTATTCAGTCATTTATTATCACTTAACATGAGAACTAACCTGAAAAGTTGGCATGCTATCTGTGGTTTCTATTGCTTTATGGCTATTTCATCATATATGTGTAAGTCTTTTTATAGAGTCAGGGTTTTCTACTGCATATTTGAGTTAAAATATTTAGGAATGACATTTAAATTACATCTAGTATAAAATGTAGGGCTTGTGGAATAAATAAACTATGCTTTTTTAAAAAAAAATCCTGTTAGACTGTGCTAAATGTTATGAAATATGTCAGAAATTCAGTGGATAGCATTTATTGCCAATTCTTAATGTTTTTGGAGGTCAGAATTGACTGTTCATGAAGAAGTACCAAATTTCATCCTCATATTCATGGTTCCTTGGCCAGTGTCAACCTTCAAAGCTACTCTGATGACAGTAACATTTGAAATTTACCCAAAATCTCAAGAATTGTCAAGTAAATGTAATACAGGGGTACCTCGGGTTACAGACGCTTCAGGTTACAGATGCTTCAGGTTACACACTCCACTAAACCAGAAACAGTGCTTCAAGTTAAGAACTTTGCTTCAGGATAAGAACAGAAATCGGGCTCTGGCAGTGCGGCAGCAGCAGGAGGCCCCATTAGCTAAAGTGGTGCTTCAGGTTAAGAACAGTTTCAGGTTAAGAACGGACCTCCGGAACGTATTAAGTACTTAAACTGAGGTACCACTGTATGTGATTCACAGTGTGCTTCCCATTCTCATAATTGGGTGGCTGTGGAAATCACAGTGCAGTTTAAGTTCTACTTGCAGCCGTTCCACTGAAATGTTCCCAAGTTAGTTAAACTAGCTAAATGATGGAATTCACTCTGACAAGAAATAGTGATTGTCACCAACTTACATAAGTAGTTTTACGTTTATCTTTGAACTGAAGCAACCAATTATGACAATGAAACTATATAAGCGAGAAGTCTTGAAGACAGTGGTAGACCAACAAGATGAGCTACATTATTTTGTAATTGTAGTGTTAATTATATAAATAATCATAATGGAACTAACACAAGTTTGATAGAATGAGATCACTCTTTTAAAACACTAATATCTGCCCCTGCATGAATTTCTCTTTGGTAATGACAACTGACACATCCAGGTCATAAAACTTGTTGTGAAGCTATGTGTGGCAAATATTTAAATGACTGGACTTCAAGATATATGATAGATATGCAGCCCAATTTATATGGGTGGCAAATCACAGCTTGAATTCTGACTCTCAGATATACCATATTCATTTCAAGGTTGGGTTTTTATTTATATATTTTATTATATAGATTTATATCTAAACAAAGTGGGTGCAGTTATTAAGCATTTTGGAGCAAGGGTGCACCAGTATGCTGATGAAACTTGGCTCTACTTCTCCATAACATCTGAATCAGGAGAGACTGAAAGCTTTGTACTAATGTCTGGATGCAGTGGTGGACTGGAGGAGCACCAATAAACTGTGCTTGAATTATGGGAACATGGGGGCTCTTTGAATCAGTGATTCCTGTGTTCAGGAAATTGGCAAGTTACCTGTTTTGGATGGGGCTGCAGTCCCTCTGAAGGACTAAGTGCATAGTTTGGGGGGGGTACTCAGGTGTGCATGTTTGTTACTAGAGGCCCAAGTGTCCTCTGTGGCTAGGAATGCCTTTTACCAGCTTCATCTGGTTTGCCAACTATGGCAGTCCCTGTACAGGGATTGCCTGAGCACTGCGGTCCATGCACTGTTAACCTCTTGGCTACGCTACTGCTATGTGCTTTATGTGGGGCTGCCCTTGGGTCTGGTTCAGAAGTTCCAGCTGATGGCTAGATTGCTGATGGCAGCTTCTGGTCAAGAACATATGACATAACTACATTGCCTACCCATCTGCTACCAAGTCAGGTTCAAGGTCCTTGGATTGATTTGCAAAGCCTTGAATAATTTGGGCCCAGGAAATCTCAAGGATTGCCTGATATTCCAGCTCGATCACTGAAGATAATTTGCAGGAGCATCTTTGGTCATTACCCAAGTTGGTGAGGCTCGTTTGACAACAACGTGAAACCAAGCTTTTAGTGTCATTTGCCCAGTCCTGTGAAACACTGCCAATAGAGATTCAGTGGGCACCTTATGTGCCAACTTTTAAATGCCTGCTGAAAACCTTTCTATTCTATCAGGCCTATGCAGGCAATTAAAAGTACCTTCTCCACAATGGTCTATTGATGTTTGTTTTTAATTTCTTTTTTCTTTTAACCAGTTTTTAACATTTTATGGTGTTATTGTTTGGTTTTATATGTTTATATTGTTGTAAGCCACTGTGATACATATTTTTATGACACAGTGAACTGTATTTTTTTAAAAAAACAACTAAATAAACCTCTTAATCAAGATAAGAATGAATTAGGATTGGGATCTTCTAGATTCAGTGATTTGCAAAAAAACAAAACCACCAAATGTGATTACACTGCAGACATGTGTAGAATACTAAAAATGGAAAGAGAAAGGATGTATTATATATGCTTGGTATCATATAAGGTGTCTACTGCCCCACTTCTCAAATATATTCTTCAACTTGCACAAAAATCTGTGCACGCTGGTGCACCTTAACTTTGTCCATAGAGCTGGTGTACTATTCAATAAAAACTATTGTAATAAGTTAAATTGTTATATGTAATATGCTCCACATTTGTGAGCTTTTGTAGATAAATGACTACATAGTTGAAATTAATAGCAAATCTCCAGGTGACAACAAACTGCTCTGTGTGTGAGAGAGGGGAGCATTCACATGGTGGTTGTATAGATCAGTACAATCTATTCATTCTTCCTATAGTCTACTATAAGGCAAGATAAAGACATGGACGCTGATCCCATTTTTATTACTGATAGGTGTCATAAACGAATCTCTCATGACTGTAGAAGCCATTAAGTGTGTCTCTAATTTTTTCAGACACATGTGAACCCATTGATTATAGATGATGAGGTCTTATAAAAAGTAAAATTAAGGAAAACTGGAGCAGCTATTGCATCTATGAGTGTATTGTTGTCTATATGTACCACATAGCTCTACCCTAAAAACAGACCTTAAAGTGATCCTATATTTTCATCAACCCCTGGGGTTAAGTGCTGTGTGCAATATTCTTGATGTAGATATTTAATAGTGGATTGAATCCTTATGAATTTTGCTTAAACTTTCAATGGTAACTGAGGTGAGCTACACAAGTCTTCTTGATGCAATGCACAGCACTCTTTTCTAGTTGTTTAATGATACCTTTACAGTTTTCTGTAAATTGACATCTTTTTAGATAATCACTTGAATAACCTGATCATAAAATGTTGTTAAGGAATTTTAAATTGATTCTGCTTGACAATTAAAAAGAGAGTATGGTATATTTGCATCTGACTTGCAGAATCCAAATTTTTGTTATTTTCTGTCAAAGCAGCATCAAAACAAACAAATAAACAAAATGCCGTTTTAAAGTATTCCAAAAAGAAATGCTGCTCAAGATTCATAGTTTTGTGTAGGCATTGTAGAAGCTAATAAGTCCTTCCATATCTGTTGACCCCTTTCTTCGTAGGACTTGTAGCTCAGGAAAAGAATGGCTAGAGAATGATAAGGAAGTGAGAAAGAGGTCAAACTATTAATTAAATAAGAAGTCTAGAAAATACAAATGCATTAAGGTTTAAAACCAAGTCACAAATACTAGTACTGCAAATCAACTAGAGACCTGGATTGTTCTTCCCTTCTATCTTGCAGCTGCCTTCTGGTCTAATTTGGATTGTTTATTCATTGGATGAAAGAGATTTTTTAAAGCATTCCTAACAGAAGCAAGTGACGGGTTTTTAAAAGGCACCCTGTTCAAGAGTTGCTAGGAAACATGCCATCTAGAAAAAAGAATCTCCTACTGAGTTTGTCCTCGTAGGGAAAAGTTGTGTTGGGTTTTTGTATGTGTAAAGTGTTATGCTATGACCTTGCTTTGAGAGCCTTAGAATAATCTGTAGATGTAGGATTTCAGAATCTTATTTGCAAGAGTTTGTGAAAGCAATTTTCATAAAAAGTACTTTGTAATAGTGGATATTTGAAATTATGTCATTGTTCCAAAGAAACTCAGAACATCATACATGGATTTATTTCACATTATCCTTCTCCTGTGAGATGCATCATGATTGGGTCCTTGGTCAACCACTTGATTTTCATTGGCCTGGGTGGGTTTTCATTTGTTTCACACACTGCCAAAGGAAACCCCAAATTATCTGCCAGTACTGCAGATTTGTTCCTGAGCAGGTCTCAGTGCTCAAAACCTGTAACCCTGGGATGCAAAAAGTGTCCAAATAATGATTGACATTAGCCAGCCTAGTTCACTGTTTGACAACCTACTGCAGGAAGGCAGCACAAGAAATCAAACAGGACAGTTCCCTGTCAATATAGAACTTACCTTTGATAGGAGGTGAAAGTTCAAAGGCTCATTTGAAAAAAGCAAATTTTACATGACACTTACTCATGAAATACCATCTTCCACCACACTGCACATATGGTGCTGTCAAGGGAAGTATATGAAACAAAGCAAAGCTCACTTTCACATTGGATAGCAAGACTTACCAAATTATCTGTAGGTATAAAAGGTGATGAATAAATCTAAACTCTATCACCGCCTTTGATGTCATTGGAGGATCATCAAAAGGTCCTGTTACCCAGCCATCAACCACTTCCTTTCTATTTTTCCCCTCACTTGCCATTCCATGCCCCCAATTAACTTAAGACTGCTTGAAATAAGTAGGTGGTGAGGACCCTGATAAGTGATCCAGAACGCAAACTTAAACCAATCAATGAAATGAACTGCATTCTCCTTGCTCAAGTGGAATGCCAGCACTTAAAAATACTTCTCCTTTAACTTGACTGGGACTCTTTTTTCATACCTTGACCTGATTGCTCTGGTTTCTTCCCACTTGTCCCTTTTCTAACATAAAAAAACTTTATTAAACATTAGCCCTACCCTGAACTAATTGGGTCCAGATTTGGATGGGAGATCCCCAGGTTGGCCCAGGGTGGGTCACCCTGAATGAGGTCCCTTGGATTGGAGCTATGGGTCAGATCAAAGTGTGCTGTGTGCAGTACCCAATACTTCAGGAGCACCCTATACCTCTCCAACTGCTGCTGTATTTCTATAGCCATGTAAGTGAAGAAACTAAGAAGCCAATTAGCCAAAGTTCTGTCACTCCCATCTAATCTTTCCTTGTTGTTTATCCTCTTCCTTGTCTTTATCCTTCTTCTCTGACTCCCTTACTAAGAATGTGAACACATCCATGTATTTACCCCTCCACGTTAACTGCCTTAGCTCCCTAATGAGTTGTTTTGGCAATATTTTGCTTCTGGTTAAGAATCCCTGTGATAGACATTGGGACAGACTTTCGGAATGCAACCTGATTAGATAAAAGATAAAAACCAGATAGATAAAAGCAAAAACCAGGACTGTGTTCCAAAGTTAGTGTCATGCTAATGTCATTAGCCCGCCTCCTTTGTAAGTTACAGTGAAGTGAGTAGGTTGTAGCATCTAATATGTGTTCATAAGTTAATTAACATTTGTTCCCCCCATGGAGTTACTCTATTACCTCAACTATATCAGGTGGTTTCTTTTGTAACAATTTATATTCAAGTTACCATTGTGCAAATGTGTTTTAAGCAGATGTAGAATTAATAGCCACATACAGGCTAACATAATCACAGGGAAGATTTTTTTGGCCAGTTCAAAAAATTTTAATAGCACCTTATTGTTCTGTGAAGTACAAGAGGAAAAAGAATGATGCCATCTCACATGCCTTTTCTGAAAGATCAACAACTGACCAGCGTCATACTATTCTGGTTGGTTGTTTTAAATTCTGTTTATGTCATGGTAATGTGATTTCAGATTTGATGCCAGAATTATCCATTTCCAAGATTTAACAACATTTTAATCCATTGGTTCCAAAGTCGCCCCCAAATGTTGGGTTATGGCCAGATAAGCATATCTTAGAAGTCTTTAATGCAATATAATTTATTATTCTCTATTCTTTTTTATGATCAGCTATTTCCCATGATTTGAAGGTCAGCGTCCTTGAGAATAAACATACTTGTGAAGATGAAGCTGCAGCCCTTGACCAGTCATTTTGCTGCAATCTGTTCCATTTTCTGCCTGGCAGGTAAGATGATCCCTGCATTTAATCAGTTAACCAGTAAATGTAATGCCATTGGTATCTGAGCTACGAAGCTAGAGCAAAACACAGTGTTAATTATTGTCACTTGGCAAGTTATTTAATTTTCATTTTGCTTTCATAATTTGTGTCATTTGTCTTTCTGTTTTTATTAAGTACTAAAATCCAAGTGGCCTTAATTAGGACCCAGCTTTTTCCTATTTCATCCCTGATTTTCTTTGGATTGGAAGCCAAACCAGGAAAGGGGGGGGGGGATAGTATATGGCTGTAATAAAATGAGGAGTTCATAGTGATTTTTGTTTTGTTTTGATTAGGCAATAATGCCTAATCAGTAATGCTTATTTATTATGGGTTGTATTCAACTGTGTTTTAATGGTCCTAACTTAGCCATGTTTGTTTATCTCAGTGGGTTTATTCTGAGTAAAGCTTTGTTGAGTACAGCCACCCTATGAATAAACAAATTCTGCAAAATACACAAAGGCAAAAACAGCTTCTAGAGGAGTAGCTGTGTTGGTCTGCTGCAGCAAAAACATCAAAAAGATATGTAGCTTCTCAAAGACTATCAGATTTATTATGGCATTATGTTTTCATGCACTTGAGCCCACTACCTGTATCTAAAATGAACTCTAAAAAGAAGCACATATTGTAGCAGAGGCATTCATTATTAAAATGCTACAAGGCTCTTTGTTATAACTGGGAAGGAAATAAAGATAAACTTGACCTTGAAAATTAGTGAGCTGTCTTTATTGACTAATGTTTTAAGTCTTAAATGCTCATGAATTACTTGTAGCAGATAATAAAATTAAACATTTAAATATTTAAAAGCAGGAGCAGATTATTATTATAGGATCCGCTATTGTTCCCAGTGAAGTTATAGAGCTAGTGTCACCACTTCTGGTAATTTCTTATAACTGCTTTGATTGAAATATGTGCCCTTTGAAACAACACAGTATGTGGCAATGATGCAGGAGGAGGATAGTCTTCATAGTACTAGCAAAGTAGCGTCTGAAAGGAATTATTCTGAAAACTTCCAGATCAATCTGGAAATATGGATTTGGAGACTTAGCTCTAATTTTCTCTCCGTCGGTTAATATTTCTAATTGAATAGAAACATTTGCAAGTAGATATATTTATCATTTGCATTGTTCAGCCTGGGACCCAAAATTAACACGCTTAGCGTCAGAGAAAGTGTGACACACCAATTTATCATCCCAGCCATAATAGTTTGTGCCTTTTGGCTGCTGCTCTTTAAAGGATCTTTTCAGAGAAGAAGCGAACTGCTGTCCCCAACAGGAAGAATCTAAGAAACCTCTATGCATGCACAGAGCTTTGAATCCCAGCCAAAAATTGTGGTTGAATGAAACAATATTTGGATTTGAGAACCATACCTGTGCTTAGAACAGGCATAGGCAAACTTGGCCCTCCAGATGTTTTGGGACCACAATTCCCATCATCCCTGACCACTGGTCTTGTTTGCTAGGGGTGGTGGGAATTGTAGTCCCAAATTATCTGGAGGGCCGAGTTTGCCTATGCCTGGCTAAGAATTTAGGCTGCAATCCTATGCACAGTCAACCATTGGAGTTAGCACTATTGAAAACGGTAGGACTGACTGCTGCTTTTGCAGGCCATGGAGAAACCATGTCTCTTCTCATGCTTCCCATCCCTTCTCCCTCTTGCCCCATTGCAAGAGAAAATTAAAGCAGTCAGATAACTTTATCCCTCCCCCTTTTAAAAAATAAAGACAGTATTTGATTTTAAGTTACTCAGCATTTACTCTTCTTTCATTGAAAATAGGCCTGAGGTGCTCGAGTGCTGCAGGAACTCCCGGTGAGTAACATGACAAGCAGGAATTTCTTGGTTTGCTTCTGCAGAGATTGATGCATGTGCATGACCCTGAGCCACCAGAGGGACGTGAGAGGGACAAAAATTATGTCAAGATCTCAGTAACAGAACTGGTCTCCTTTTATATCTGCACCTGGCCCACCCATGAGGCAAAGTGAGGCGAGTGAGATCCACAGGGGCAACGGATCCCGGTGCAGATCTTTATTCCCCTCTTGTTCCTGATGTGGATCTTCACTCTTTCTTCCCTGGCAGGGAGGGGACACCATTTTGTGGTTCACTTCAGGTGCCAAAATGTATTGGGCTGGCCCTGATCTGCACCCATGGAATCCCTTTCTAAATTTAAGAACAATAATTGCCTAGCTATAGAAATGTCTGAAAATGCACAGATAGTATCTTGGAAGGTTCTAGAATTTGAGTAATAGTCAGTATAGAACTGACTGCCAAATCACACAGTAATCATTGCATTCTTTCAGACCATTCTTGGCATTTTTAATGTAATAATAGTTCTCATGAAGAAAGCTTCATAAACCCTTTTGGGAAATAATTGTCTCTTTCAACTTTGCTTGCAGTACGTGACATCCATGGAAGTAAAGTCTTTGTAAGAGGTAAGCTGCTACTCTTCAAATGTTCTGCTTAAGTTGAAAACAGGACTAAGGAATAAAAAGAGTATGAAAGTATATTCTTGAATAAATAACCGTAAGGCTTATGCACCACCAAACTACGGACGATCCACATAAATTGGTGTACATAGTTAAAATATTTAAAATAGTTGTATGCTGCTCTTCAGCTATAATGGTTCTCAAAGTGGCTTGCAATAATAATAATAGAACAGAAATTAAGAGATAGCCAATGAAACTAGAAACAAAAAATACAGAAACATGAAAAATAGGTACAATAGTGATACTGTCTATTTTCCAAAATTGTTAGGGAACATTAAACAGAATCTCATTCCATGAACACAACTTAGTTGAATTCTGCCCTGAGTATTTACTGTCCTCTGAAAGAAGAAGCATGTGTGTCAACCTGACTCAAGAAGACAGAATTCTACAGCTTACATGCTACCTGATGTCATATATAATGCAATATGTGGAGCAGATATAAATATAAGGCACAGGCAAAAGGTGTTTTGCATATGCTGCCACACTGCCAATTGGGAATAGCTGCAAAGCCTTGAAAAAAGCACTGGGTAAGATAGTGCTTTGAAAGATGCTACTGGAGATTGACAGTTTACAAAGTTCCATCTTGTCCAGTGATTTGAAAGGTGCTCCAGAAGACCCCTGCAGCCAAAAAAAAAAAGACCACCAGATATCATTGTGATGTTTGGTGATTGGCCGGTGCATGGCTCTGCCCACATGTCAAATATGGTCCATAAGGGATCTGGGAAGATAACAATCTGTCATTTATGGCTATATCCAGTTCTTCATACCTGTATTAAGACAAGCCATGGGTTAGCTTAGTCCAGCACAGAAGGACTAAGGATCAGGAGGAGCAGCAGACCTCTCAAGCTCTCAAATTCAAACAGAAACCAGAATTGGCTTCTGTGATTCCAGGATGCCCTGCTTAAAACGGGTCAGGTGACAGGTATGCCGCATGATTAGAGTATGATTGGAGTAATTTTGTTCCTGCTATTATTGAATGACTGAGAGTCAGAAATCCTGTTGATATACTTCAAATCTCTTAGAGCTCTTACTAATAGATCCAAATCTATCTTCTGCCCTCCCCTGGAATAGAGCAATATCTGCTTTATGAAAAGAACATCTACTGATATTTCAAATATATATTCTGTGTGGAGTTTTTCTAAGGCTACTGCTTTGGAAATAGATATTGTAAAATGGAAGTTGGAATTTTTATCTATTTTTGTCACAAAGCACATAACATGTGGCGACATTAACAGCTTGCAAGAATGAAACATTGTTGCCTCTAAATATAAAGACTATGTGATTATATATGTCCATTGTATCCTACCAGTGCTGCTGTATTTTGCAAGAATACCCCCTGGAAGCAAATACGGCACCTGCCAAAGTTAAAGGATAGCAAATAATGCTGTCTGTTAAATTGTAACCATATTCCCAAACACTGGAATATTCTCTTTTATTCCTGTAAGTCTGCCAAAGCCAGGTGTTTGGTTCTTTGAGAAACAACAAGGAGGATATGCTTAAATTCTAATTGGCATCAGTTTTTGCAAAAACTGAGGAACCATTGAGAGTTTGGAGGTGGGCATCCTGGTTCCTTACCCTTACTTCTAAGTAGTTCAAGGTTGCCAGGGACAGTATCTTTTAGCCATCAAATGCCCCGGTAAACAGAAATGTTTTAAAGTTATTCCAGAGACACTACACCAGGTAGAGCATTTCACAAATGGGGACCCATCGCTGAGGAGGGCCTACACCAGTGGCCAGGGGTGTACGAAGTGGGGTGCATGGCGTGCGGTCTGCCCCAGGGGGTCACGGGGGTGACAAAATGGTGGACAGCACTAGTCACCACAGGGCCTGCAATGTGCATGAGCCACACATCTCAGCACCCGCAGGCTCCACGCTATCCGCCTGCTGCCTCCCCCCCAGCTGTAGGGCGGCTGAGGCCCCACTGCATACCCTGTCCCTATGGGCACTGTGTCTCATCCCAAGGGTTGGCACGGGAAAGCACGGCATGAGGTGCTCAGCACCCATACGGACGGGGCACACTGCAGCACACATAGGGACGACACAGGACACCGTGCCCCCCATCCCGTCCCTATGGGAGCCAGGCATCCCGCCCCTATGGGCACCGCACCCTGCCCTGCCCCTATGGGCGGTTTGCCCCATCCCTGGGCATGCTGCCCCAGGTGCCCGAGAGCCTTCCTCCACCGCTGCCAGTGGTCGTCTCCTGCTGATCTTTTTGAAACTTTAAAATCTGTTAATTTTCCATTTTGTTTTCAGCTGTGACAGCTGCACTGGTTGCTTCAAAGCCCCAGACAGCTTAGGGCAAATATATCATAGGGATTACATCTTCCTATAACCATCAGATCAGCATGTGAGGTCCTCCTCTGTTTTCCACCTAGGGTTGAAGCATGTGTCATCTTATTGATTTCATTATGCACACTCCTCAGAGAAGTTTCTAAATAAATAAAAATAAGTTTTAGTGAGATGAGAGATGGAGGGCCATCTCAGTGGCTGCACTCAAATTGTGGAATACTTTCTCCTGTGAAGTGCAAGAAACCTATTATCTCGCTGCTTTTCACTGTTATTAGAGACCTGGCTGCTTTTTTATTTTATGAAGTCCACAGTGATGCTTTTAAAACCAGTGACTCTGTCTTTCCCCCCGACTCCTTAATTGTTGGGTACTGTCTTTATGAAAATAAGATGTGTATCTGTTGTAAGCCTGCTGAGTGCTGCATTTACTCTTATAATGTTGGATGTAATTGGTCTCATAAAATAAAATTACTGAAACAAATTGATTTCAGTGCAGTGGCTAATATAAATAAAGAGTGGATGAAAATAATTTTTTTAAAAAAATGGAAACGGTTTCTCAGAACATCATTTGTATTCATTCAATTAAGGTGACCTAATTTAAGTGCTGCCTCATTTCAAGTGAAAACATCTTCTTAATCACTGGCATGTAGTGTCCAAAGGGAGGCGAGATTCAGTTGAAAGATCCTCTTTATGGAGCCCAGGAAGTGCTGTCTGGGGTACAAAGCTATTAGTTACCAACCAGCTTCACATTCTCTGATAGATATATTATTGTGAAGGAAAGGAGTAGGGAAAATAAGGAGAAGTGAGTAACCAAATTATTTAAATGCTATACTGTGATCACAGCTTGGGAGGGGTGCCACAGGCTATGGGAATTATTTGTAACAAAAATATATCTATTTCAGTCTTTTATATAATCCTACTCCAGCTTTTATAAAGGCTTAGAAGCTTCTCAGTACAAAGGTCTGGTGTGAACCCTTTTTAGTACTAAAACAAATCCATACACAAAATGAGGTGCTCCCACCATTTGCTTGAAATAGTACCGTATTTTCCCATCTATAAGATGCCCCCATGTATAAGACGCCCCCTATTTGGGGGGACTCAGATTTAAGAAAATGGGGGGAGATGTATCCATGTATAAGATGCCCCCTAATTTTTGACATTATTTTTTAGGGAAAAAACCTAGTCTTATACATGGAGAAATATGGTACACCTGCCATTTTAGAATGCTCAAAGAAGTTCCTCACCTCTCTTTTATATGCTGTTGACAAATTTCTTAAATGCATAAGTAGAATGCAATCCACCAATCATAACAAAGTTATGGCACCCATTGGGACTGTTGGGGTGGAACACATGAAGCCTAAACAGCAAGTGGAATCATAGCCAGTGACAGGCAAACCTGGTTTTCCTCTCCCCTGCCTCCATGCTGACTTCTACAAGAGCAACACTGAGACTAAAGAGGAAGAAACTGATAGTAAGGACAAAGGCAGGCAGGTGGGGGCTGACTGGCTAGCTGTGGGCAGACTGATGTTGGTGAGGCAATGCTGTGATTCTCCAGCAGTTTGACCTCACCTCCGGAGCAGTGGCGTAACGTGGGTTGTCAGCACCCGGGGCAAGGCAAGTAATTTGCGCCCCCTAACCCATGGATTTGTGCCCCCTAACCCTAACCCCCAGATATTGCGCACGGTGTGGCTGGGCCCCCCTGCACCCCCCACTCTACGCCACTGCTCCGGAGGCACACTCCATTGTTTCCCGTGGCAGACAGATGCCAACAACAACAAATAGCTAGATCCTTTTTCAGCCAAAGCGGAACTGTTAGCGAAAGCACTCCTCTTTCTCCAGTTACCAGTATTTCCTCCCCAAGGCTACTATATGCCTAATCGCTGCTAGAAGTAGTGCAAAAAAAGCAGCCAGAAAATGGCCAAATCCAGGGAACATTGCCCTGCTTGCTATACATGCACAAGGAGAAAATCCAGCTGCTGGGTAAGAAACAGAAAATAGAGCAGCAAATAATCACTTTTTTGAGCTTGTGTTGATCAGGGCAGTTCCTAGGAAGTTTATTATAGTTTGCCCCTATAGGTAGTGAGGTGAAGATTGTGCTAGAATTTCTTTTCACAGCTTACATTGCATGTACATGTAAGCTGAACGGAACTTACAGGCATAACAGCAGTGTTTCTGTGGTACTAACCACGAAAAGTGCATTTCACTGGGGAGGAAACAAGGTTATTATCTATCATCTATCTATATCATCTATCTATCTACAGGCAGGTTGTTGTTGTTGTTTAGTCGTTTAGTTGTGTCCAACTCTTCGTGACCCCATGGTCCAGAGCACACTAGGCACTCCTGTCTTCCACTGCCTCCCTCAGTTTGGTCAAACTCATGCTGGTAGCTTCAACAACACTGTCCAACCATCTCGTCCTCTGTCGTCCCCTTCTCCTTGTGCCCTCAATCTTTCCCAACATCAGGGTCTTTTCCAGGGAGCCTTCTCTTCTCATGAGATGGCCAAAGTATTGGAGCCTCAGCTTCACGATCTGTCCTTCCAGTGAGCACTCAGGGCTGATTTCCTTAAGCATGGAGAGGTTTGATCTTCTTGCAGTCCATGGGACTCTCAAGAGTCTCCTCCAGCACCATAATTCAAAAGCATCAATTCTTGGGTGATCAGAAGAAGAAGAAGAGTTTGGATTTGATATCCCGCCTTTCACTCCCCTTCAGGAGTCTCAAAGCGGCTAACAATCTCCTTTCCCTTCCTCCCCCACAACAAACACTCTGTGAGGTAAGTGGGGCTGAGAGACTTCAAAGAAGTATGACTGGCCCAAGGTCACCCAGCAGCTGCATGTGGAGGAGCGGAGACGCGAACCCGGTTCCCCAGATTAGGTGACTACCGCTCTTAACCACTACACCACACTGGCCTTCTTTATGGTCCAGCTCTCACTTCCATACATCACTACTGGGAAAACCATAGCTTTAACTATTCGAACCTTTGTTGGCAAGGTGATGTCTCTGCTTTTTAAGATGCTGTCTATGTTTGTCATTACTTTCCTCCCAAGAAGCAGGAGCCTTTTAATCAACAGGCATAGACTGGATTAACTTTGAGTTTCTCCTCTACCAGAAATATATTTTGAGGAGCTGTTTTGTGAGCTGTCACCTACTGGGGTACAGCCCAGATAGAGATGTGCTAGATTAGAAAGGACAGAACAATATATTATATGTAGTTCCATGATTCTGTTTTCATAAGTCCAGATGAGTGAGCTTTTTAAAAAAAACTTTCTACTACTTTTCTTCCAAAACCCACCCCCAGTTGTTTTTATGCCAACTTGGGAAAAGATTCAGGTCCTCGTTTCTTTTTCCTTACATGGTTAAAAAGCAGCTGACAGTGTTGTGTTGTGTTGTTGTTGTTGTTTCAAGACCTCCTTCTTTCCCCACAAGAACCTCTCATATTTAAATTGCAACCCAGCTACATTTTGTAATGCAAAACAAAAATATGCAAAGAATAAAATTCTCCTTTTCTAAGCAGGAAGCTAGAAATACTATTGTAGTTGAATCCTCAAGGCCCTCAATTGCAGAAAGTGAAGTTAAACTAAATTACCCAGCACAAGACTAATCTTTTCAAAAATTTCTACATTTTTGCTGCTATTGAAGAAGAACCATTTCAGTGGTAAAGCACAGTAATCTTCACATACATACAGAGTTACAAAACTGCAAAATCACATTATCGGTGCTCCAGTAATATCCAGGCTGGACTCCTGCAGTACGTTGTACCGGGGGCTGCCCCTGAAAAGCAGCTGGAAATTGCAGCTGATTCAAAGTGTGGCACTGTGGCAGCCAGACTGTAAACTGGGACAGAGTCCCAGGAGTGGTAGTGTAACTTCAGGGACTAGCAAATTCACTTTCAGGGTCAATTCAAGATGCTGTTTTGGACCTTCAAATGGGTGGAACCTTCATTATTGTGAAGGTGAGGTTATCTGAAAATGAAGCAAGACCATTTGCATATGTTCTTTTGTTTTGTTTTTACTCATCCATTCACTGTGCTTTAATTTTAAACGTGGGTTTCAGGATTGAGTTCTGAGTAGACACCACTATCCTGAAAAGCAGGGTAGCAGAAAAATCAAATGACAGTTTAGTTGCAACATGTGGCAGGTGACTAAGCAGACAGCTAATGAAACTAACCTTTCAAGCTTTGCTGAATATAATGGCCCAAGCCAGAGGACATCAGATGTCATCACCATCTGGTGGCTATTTGCTGGACTGCAGAGGAGATTTCATCTGTCTGTATCTTCCAAACAGACAGATGCACAAGTCACAAACGCTTCCACTAGCTTTGGCACCAGTTGGCAGGACAGCCAGTGGCCTTAAGGGAAATTGTAACTAGTTCACAGGGTTTCCCCCCCCCCACGGTAGGTATATGGACAAGACGTAACTGTAGTAGTGAAAGGGGAAGCGGTAGCATTTAAACTGTTGATGTTGTACTTACTATGCAGACTTACTAAAATGGTTTGTAGTCATTTTAAGTCTGCATTCTCAATATGCAGTAAATAAATATTTTCAAGGGGTAGTTATAATTGACTTGCCATATGTTTTCAGATGAGCAAAAGGGGTATGGACCAATTTTTGAAGAACAGCCCATTGATACAGTCTACCCAGAAGAATCTCCAGAAGGAAGAGTTTCAATGAACTGCAGAGCCAGAGGAGTCCCCGCTCCCACTTACAAGTAACATATGTTAAAGTCTTAAATTGTACTAATGTATAGGGGTTGCTATTCACTTCCATCTTGGAAATTTTGGTCTGGGAAATGCAACTGCAGTGGGTGACCTTGGTAGCTTTGGACAATTCAGAACCATTCAGTTCCTTACAGGAGTAATAGCAACCACAGAGTAAGTGTGGAGGTGAATGAGAAGAAGTCGATAAAGTACTTTGCCTGTGAGAAATGCTGTTAGTGTGCATGAATCTATATGTGAAGAGCAGTTTTTAATCCATAGCCTGTTTATCTCATTGCTCTCTGATTAGTTCATCATCCACAGGTGTAAAACTTATTCAAACTTAAACTGTACTACTCAATTTAGCTCTACCTCACAACTGAATGTCAGTTTGATCAGAATCGGCTTATGTTAGTTCCAGGAGATGTATCAAAATCCTGAGTGATGCCGCAGGTGCTGTAAGATATTTGTATTTGCCCTGATTTCAGCGGCTAGATCAGTCTTCACCAGAACGGTTCCCTACAGATAATTTGGACTACAAGTCCCATCAGGCATAGTCCCCTACGAGGCTAGACTGTGAGGCCTAGAAAGGGATGTTAAGTGATATTTTAACATTCTGTTGCATAATAACTACAGTAATGAAATAAAAAAGCATGAGGGAGTATAGCAGTCATATGTTCAGAGAGCAATTTAGTAATGTATGCTCAGAAGTTTCTTCCACCAGGATTCCTTAGAAAGGTAAAGGGTAAAGGGGATCCCTGACCATTAGGTCCAGTCGTGACCAACTCTGGGGTTGCGGTGCTCATCTCACTTTATTGGCCGAGGGAGCCGGAGTACAGCTTCCGGGTCATGTGGCCAGCATGACTAAGCCGCTTCTGGCGAACCAGAGCAGCACACGGAAACGCTGTTTACCTCCCTGCCGGAGCAGTACCTATTTATCTACTTGCACTTTGACGTGCTTTCGAACTGCTAGGTTGGCAGGAGCAGGGACCGAGCAATGGGAGCTCACCCCGTTGCGGGGATTCGAACTGCTGACCTTCTGATCAGCAAGTCCTAGGCTCTGTGGTTTAACTCACAGCGCCACCCGCACCCCCCGCACCCTAGAAAGGTAGGATTGTGCTTATTCCTGTAAGAGTTTGCCTCCCTCACTTCTAATTTTCTGTACAAGTCAATAGCTATATTCACACACAGTGCTAAACCACAATTTAGCTCTATCTGGGTGAGCTGGAATAAGTTCAAACGAAGGATCAGTCTCACACATTCTCCTCTCCTTCTGAACAGCCAGAAGGAGGACTTCAGCACCATTTAGATTCACTTTTGAAGATCACTGCATTGTTGTTACATTTGAACCAGGGATCCTGGATTCCAACAGGCTTTGGTTAATTGAACAGGTCAGATTCGCACAGCCCATGGTTTGAAGTTGGTTTGTTATGAAACTTACCCGAGTTTTGTTTTAAACCAGGGTCTCTGGTTCAAGCATAACAACAAGCTGGGATTCTATTAATGTGAAGCTAAAGTCCTCTTCCCAACTGTCTGGAAGGAGAGGGGATTGCTTGAGCATGATACCTTGCTGGGGCTTGTTCCAGTTTGTCCAATACAAATGCAGCTGTTGCGTGCATTTTATTTATTTTTCAAAACTATCTTCCTCTGCATCGTGTGTGTGAGAGAAAACTTAACATTCATTCAGAGCCTTCCCTGAGAGACACTACAAGTCTCATCTTGGCCCTGATGGAGGGCCGTAGATTCCTCGCCCCTAATTTGCTTGCTGTGCTAGAGATATTGGATATGAAAAAGCGTGGGCCCTCCCTCTGGTGGTCAAAGTGAACTATTTACATATATTTCTCACACACAGCTGTATAAGAGAGAGCACACAAGGCACTACAAAATACTAGGTCAAGCATGAGTGTTTAAGCATCTGAGAGACACAGTTTTCATTTAGCCTTTTGCTGCCTTTGAGCCACAGAGTAAGCTGGTTGTGTACATGCCAATTACAAAGAATCTTGGTTTTAATATAGTTTCAAGAGCATCAAGACCCTAACCATACTAAATTCAGCATCTTATATTCACCATGCTGGCAGAAACCTGCTGGAAGTTGTCGTGGGCTAACTGAAAACTGGGGCTGCTACAGGCTGAAAGAGTTCCATAATCACTACTGACACAAGTTCTGAGAAGGAATACATTTGTCCATCTGGAAGGACTTTTTGTGTGCTAATGGAAAAGTGCAGGTTATTATATTGTTACTTTTAGTGTGTGATAAAATACCTTCTCTCTCAATAGGTGGCAACGTAACAACTGGGATATTGATATTAAAACAGCAAAGGAGCACCACAGTATGGTGGGAGGTAACCTGGAAATCAACAATCCTGAGAAATCAAGGGATGAAGGAAAGTACGTTTGCCTAGCATACAATGTACATGGAACTATAAGGAGCCGGGAAGCATCTCTAAACTTTGGATGTAAGAAATGTTTACCTTTTTAACATGGATTACATAGATGACTTGTTCACTCTGAACCCTGAGCAGTTAGAATGGGGCAGAGGTTACCTGTAATTCTTCTGGTGGTGGTTGGGTTCCTTAATGTTTCTCATTGCTTGTGTTTTTAGCCCCTGAGTGCAAGGAGTGTAGGTCTGGAGCGTGCACCCTTTAAACTTCTAGCTTGGGGAGGCTGTTCATAGGCAACACATACACTGTAGCCACAACCCTGTTGGCTACAATAGAATGATTCTTTCAAGCCTAAATTTCAGCGGAGGAGGGGTTGGGACAGGGAACCATTTAGGTCCCAGGGAAGTCCTCTGCAGGTACATGTACACCTGTGGCTGCCACATTGGCAAGCCCTGAACTGAACAAAGAGAAGTCCCTTCCCCCCTTTTTTACAATATATTGGCTGATAGTAATGAGAGCCAATGAGACAACCATCTTTTTCAGGGTTGTTAAAACTTGAGGTATTGGTTACCAACCAATACAGAGAATGAGAGAGAATATATCTTATGGAGTGCTGTTCTGACACTGTTTGAGAAACTTCAGTCTAAGAGATTGTTCTCCGTCATCCAAAGTACAAATGTGTCACAGCAAGAAAACAGACACAAATCTATTTGGTTAACAAGATGGCGCAAGCAAATGAGCTGTGCCTTATGCTGTTGAAAGCAGTTCCCAATAAAATGAATCAATTAAAACAGACATACAACACCAATAAAAACGCAACAGAGTGGTTTACAAGAAAATAGTTGCATTGTGATTACTGTAAGCGCTTTGGGGGTAGGAAATTCTCCCTCTTTTGGTTTGCCTTATGTTGTCCCATAATGTGTCATGTCTGACATTTTAACAACAATGCAACAGCCTGAAGTACAGACATATTGACATAACACACACCCCACATACCTTATAGAGGATAAAACTAGTTTGGGTATTTTAGGCTACATTCCTAACCCTGTATGCTCAGAAGTAAATCCTATTGAATTCAATTGAGTTTACTCTCAGGTAAATGTGATTAGGATTGCAACCTAGATATGTGAAATGTTATTGGACAGGACGGAGAACTCAGGGGGAAGTGGCTGAATCAGAGATGCCAAGAGGTTTAAATGAAGGTCAAAATGTTCACATCACTATATGCTAAAGATAGATCTCTAATCCTTGACCCTGGATAGGAAATCCTGCTGAGGACACTACTGTCATTATAAGAGAACCTTATGCAAACATTTTCTGCACATTCAGTGTTGTTCAGCTTTGGAGAAAGGATGAAACTATACAGGACTAATAGCAGTACTTGATTCCCGAACAGAAATAATACCCATTTTTCATTACACATTAACTTAGTGTGAAATATGCTGCCTTTTAGGACTTTAGGGCAAAATCTATAATTCCCATCTTATGCTTTGGTCTTCTCTCCAGTACAGAATGTGAGTTTAGTATTTAATATGTATATACGTAAGCCTCCCCCCCACCCCAAAAAGGAAATTATTCTTCCTGAATAATTTTATTAAATGAATTATCTGTTATGTGAAGGAAAGAACTCGTTGGAATTCATGCCCTCTTTTGTTCCATTGACACATCTATGACAGCACATCTGCATGTAATATGAGAGTCCATTGCCTCCCATATCATGGCTTGAAGCATTACGCTGGTATACTCCATGATAAGTGCTGATATGTTGTCTCAGCGAATTTTGAAATTGTGTTGATCAAGTACATAAAATAGATGCATAATTTAATAACTTCTAAAAATGGGATCATGGTCTATTTATTATTCACTTTAAAGATGAGAACATAAGCTTATCCTCTTCAAGAGAGGATAGCATTAAACAATGTTTCAAAATACGTTTTTCGTATTGAGAGGTTTATCATCTCCACTTTTGAATGAAAGCGGTTTTTTGCTCATCAGAATCCAAAGATGAGTGTAATCCCCGCTGTTGCTGTTAAAGCAGGCACACATACCCTTTGGCATTTATTATTACTAAAATAAAATCAGGCTGGGGGGTAGTACTGCTTTCAAATAGGTCTGTAACATTTGCAAAAAATGATCATAGCTCGAAGATTTGTCTGTCACATGTACCGTGCAGATTTTTGCAAGCTCACCTTCCAACGATGATAAGTCACCCCAACCGCACCCCAAAAGTTTAATATGAATGAAATGTTGGAATAATGTTCAGAGAATTTATTAAATACAGGGTTGTTGTTAAGTGTTATTCGTAGCATCATATATTGTAGAAAAATCCATTGGACCAAGGTAAAGTTGCTGTATAGGGTAACACCTGAGCCTTACAGCTCCTGTTCATGTACTGTGCCTGAATCTATGACTAACTTAGCCTAGGGAATCAGCCCAACTATACATTCCCATGTCAACCTGTAAGTCTCTGCCTGGGATCTGAAATTCACCTTGCCGTTTCCAAGGTGAACTTTCAGTGAATTCTGAGACCCAAGTTCTGATGGACTTCTTCTTTGTTTTTCCACTTGCACCTCAGACCAACACTAGACCCAATGAATTCTTCAGCTACATTTTGCTTGCCTGCTTTCCCCCTTATCATTGCTGGTTCTACAACTTTGCATGAGTGTCCCAATACAGTCCAATACTTCTATAAGAACTTCCCTAGGCAGATACCTAGGGTGTCTTAATAGTTCCAGGAGCCTTATATGCTATTCATATAACTGGCCATGCAAATAATCTATGTTGTTGGCATTTTGCAAACAACTTTAAGTTTTCTGAGACAGATAGCTTTATGCGAGCTTTCATTGTTTTTTCCTAAGCTGTCTCATGTTTATGTGTGCATCTTGGCCCCAGCAGTTCCAAAGGAAAACTCCTGATTTGAAAATACTGATTCCAAGTAGGTAGCCTTGCACCTGTATTCATTCTCCATTGTCTATGATAGAACACAGATAAAAATAATAATCCTTTAACAATTGATGCCTACCCTTTTTGTTACACCATGGAATGATAGAATAAAGGCTTGTACACCCACCATACTCTTTTTTGTGGAAAAATTTGTGGTAAATTACCAATGAATATATGCTTATTTTGTAAATGCCTACTTCACATTTTTGGTGAGTTTATACCTGCAGTTTTAGCTGCATATTATATAATACAATTATATAATACATGCACATTGTCTTGCATAGATTTATATCCATTTACTCCTGAAGAGAGGCATGCAGTAAAAGTGCGGGAAGGTGTTGGGGCTGTCCTTCTCTGTGACCCTCCACCTCATTATCCAGGTAATTAAATCCACATTTTTTCAGCTTTCATTGGAAGAACAGGATAGAAACTAATATGATTACAAAATTCCTAACTTTGAATATGATGGTATAAGCTACATAAGCTGCTTAAAGCCTGTAATAAGAGAAGCACAGATCAACCTCGCTGCTTGACTTTTACTTTTTTTTAGTTCCTTAGAGAGAGGTTGGTTCTCTTCAGATTAAAGAGCGGCTGCATCTGGTTGCTGTTAAAAAGCTTTTGCTGATAAAGCTGGGTGAACTTTTGCGCTTACATTCCCACAAATGGCAAGCATGCTTCAGGCATAATTGGAGCGCTTACTGTGCCATCTCCTAGCATAAAGCCAGCACAAAGCCTGAGTGGAAGTATATTTGAACTAATCGGATGGGAGGAATGGTAGGCAGTTGAAGTGTAGAGCGGGTGGCTCTGGTGTGACAGCCAGCAATCTTGCCATTTGGCGGAGAGTAGAGGCAAGCTATTAGCACTATTCCCTGCGCACCCAACGAAAGCTTTGGCCATGTTCACTTCAGGATTGTCATACTGCATTACAGCTTCCAACTGGGTTAATGTTCTCCTCTAAGCAACCAGAAGGGGAACTTGCAATAACTATTTCCAGCAGCCACAGATACTGTCTGCCAGGAAACAAGATCCTGCCCATTTCCACTGTTGGGTGCAGTGTATGCCTCCAAGTGATAGTTGTTGGGAATCACAAGTGGGGAGAGTGCTGTTGTGCTCAGGTCCTGCTTTCAGCAAAGAGTCAGGCCAGTAGAATGGATGAGATGCTCTGTGAAATATAAGCAGCTTATGATATGACCAGGACAGTAAGTGCGCTCTAGCCACAGATGTGTACAGTGACACTATGGTATTGGCAGTTTAGTTTTCCAAACCCTTTCCTAATGACCCCTAACATCTCGAGGATCACAGGATCCCCACTCCTGATTATGGAAATAAGCAAGGGTGTATTCAGAACTCTACCAAGGTGAACAGCATTGAAGGCAGGACAGCAATGTGTTAGTTAAATAATATAACAGATAAAATAGGTTGTAAGTTGCAGAATCCAGCTACCAGATAGCTAGAGGCCAGCTCATTAGGACTTTCTCCTTCCCCTTTTAAGCTAGAACAACTTTTCAGCCCAGAAGATTTTGGTGTAAAATAATGAAGTGCTTCAAAGATACCTTTCAAGTTCTGAGCAGCCCTCACTGGGTTTTTTTTCCTACACTCACTGATTCTTAATGTCTTTTTAACCCTTTAACATGTCCCTGAAAACCTTACATCCTGGGACAGACCTGGAATACTGCAGTCAGAAGTTGTTGAAATTGGCAAAATATCTGGGGAAATGTATGGCAACCTATGTCGCTTTTGCCAATAGCTCAAAAAGGTCTTCTTATTTTCAATTTTGCCCCAAAGAAAGCTTCATAACTTTGGCCAAAAAGTCACTGAAACGTTCATTTTACATAGGGAAATGCCCTAAGATCAGTGGCAGAATGCATGCTTTACTTTCAGAAGCCACCATATTCAATTCCTAGCTTTTCCCGACTAAGGTTGGAAAACCCCATTCTCTGTAACTCTAGAAAGCCACTTCCAGTACTGAGCTAAACAGTCTTCTAATTCAATATATAAGGCATCTTCCTATGTTACAAGATACAGCAAAGTAATAGCTCAGTGGCAGTGCACTTTTAAGGTTCTAGGTGCAATTCACTAGCATCTCTGATTAAAAGTATATTAGGAAATCAGGGCAAGACCTCTAACTGATACGCTGGAGAATTTTGGTCAGTCAAATTCAATAGTAATGACTATAAGAACCATTTAACCTCATGTCAGGCAACTCATTATATTCATGTATTTGCACAAATTCTTTCTAGAATTGCACACACCTGATCCTTTTACAAATGTCAACAAAAACTTCCCCTTCCTTTCCAGATGATCTGAGTTACCGCTGGGTTCTGAATGATTTCCCAGAATTTATTACTTTGGATAAACGGCGGTATGTCTCACAGACAAATGGCAATCTATACATTGCTAAAGTTGAAGCATCAGATAAAGGCAACTACTCTTGCTTTGTGACCAGCAACTCAATCACTAAGAGTGTATTCAGCAGTTTTATTCCACTCATTCCTCAAGCAGATCGTAAGTATTTATCCAGAATATTAGGTACATCAGTTTGTCTGTTGTTTATTTTTCTTTACATTCTTAGTGCAGTAAAAAAATTTTGGCTATGTGCAATTGAAACTAATACACAAACAGATGTATTTGGTATAGTTCCTTCCAAGGCATTGCCATTTGTGGCTGGCTTCACTGTTCTCGTGGCATTACACTGTTAGATACAACTAGTGTTTTCTGAAGCATCACATTACAACTGGGACATGGTGTGGAGTTTGCTGAAAAACTTCACCCCACAACAAGGCAAGGCTTTGCACAATTAAGGGATTGATCAGAGAGCTTACACAACACTCCTTCATGCTTCTTTTATGTAAACCAAATATTGCATATTCTGTTGAAAAATTATGTCTATACTTTAAAAAAACACATTGGAACCATCGATCCCATGCAGATGGTCAAACTCACACAGAGTGAGTTTAGCTGTTCATACCATCCTGGTACTTCGGGTGTAAATATGTAGTAGAACATGTTTTTAAATGGTTGCCTGTGATTACAACAGACTGGTTTTTAGTTTTTCATTTCTTTTCATGTTAGGTTCAAAAGGCTATCTTCCAGATATCAGAGTGAGCTTCAAAGAGACATACGCACTTTTAGGACAGAATGTAACACTGGAGTGTTTTGCACTCGGAAAGTAAGTATGCTTGAAGTTGGTTCCACTCATGGGCACAGTTTGTGTAGACTAAACTGGGCCTGGGTTATCAGCCCTAATCTGCTGTCAGATGTAATCCTCAAGTCTGCACCTGACAATTGAGAGGTCAAAATATTCCCTTCTTAGACACTTTCCCCTTCCCCTGCCACACTCAAGGTGACTTTGTACATAGATTCAGGTGGGCAGCCATGCTCATCTACATGATCTTCTGTGTGATATGGGCCAAAGATCCTATGTCACTGAAAACCATGGAAGAAAACTGCCCTTGGTGAAAATGGCAATATACATAATAAAAAATGGCCCCTCTGTCTGGATTTGAAATTCCACACTTGGATTTGGACTCCACAGTGCCACCATTATCTTTCTATCTCCCTCCCTCCCTCTCTCCCTCCCTCCCTCCCTCTCTCTATCTCTATCTCTTTCACTCACTCACTCACTCACTCACACACACACACACACACTTTAATTCCTATGCTCTTGTACAGTTCAGTCTTTCTTTTGTATGCTGTTCTGTTCAAAATAGGGAGCTCCAGGTTCCCCTTATGTGAGAAATAATCAATACAGTATTTCAACAAAGCCACTCCGCTTCAGGGAGGGGCAGGGTTGCCCACAGGCCTCGCAATTTCCTGCCCTCAGTGGGGGGGCATGGCAAAACCCCCGCGTCACTGGGGAGTCCCAGCACTCGTCACAATCGCAGCCAGCCAATCCGGCTGGGGGGGGGGCAAGCCGCATTTAAGTGGCCGTGCAGCCGAGAGCTCCTCCTTCTGCTTCCTGGCTTCCACGGATCTCCCGTCCTCCCGCCCTTTCTTCCCATGTTCGACACCTTAACCTTGCTATGGACTTCATTTGGTTGCCTGTTGAAGGGGCCTGGTAGGAATTTTTCCACTTGGCAGATTGGCACCAGCCACTTGGTTTTCACCTACCTTGTAGCAAATCATCACAACTGTGTAAGGTTTGGTGGTTAGGCATTGGAAAAGCTTGGTTTATGGGAGGGGAGGTTGTGGCCATCACCTACCCCCTCCCCTTTAAGGGTATTCTGTTAAAAGAATCCTGGGGTCGTGGTTCCTGTCTGAAGCCCAGGTGGAGGCTAGGGCCATGGTACGAGCTTTCCAGTGACCCTGGGGGAGCTCTGTGTTGATATACATCAACAGGGCTCCCCCTACAGGTGGTTAACCCTTGTGAGGCTACCTGCATGGTGGGCAGGAGTCAGATATAGTCAGTTCGGGTCCAATGCCAAAAGCCAATACCACTCACATTCTGTAACCAATAAAAGTTGTGGCCTTTTTCAGCCCATTAACCTAAAATACATGTGTCCACGTGTTTTTATTCATCAAGGGAGGAGGTGCAGGGCCTTGACACGCAACTCATTTCTGCTTGACAGACCTTAACAATGATCTAAGTATTGTGCAAAATGCCAGGGTCACAAGTGTCTGCCCAATCTGTATTTCACAGACAAAGCAAGGTGTTGTTGTTTTTAATTAATAAGGTGTATAGACTGCTTTTCACTATCCATGTGGTAGGACTGGGGAAGTGGTTGACTGTGAAGATAGTGAGGAAGATATGAGGATTAGCTAAGTAAAGGGTCAATTAACAGCTAAGTAAGGGCTCAGTTGGTTTACAACAGGGATGGGGAAGCTTTATCAGCCCAAGATCCATGTTCCCTTTTCAGCAATATTCTGAGACCCAGGTGCCACCGTTATGTGGCATCAGAGGCAAAACTGAGCAGATCAACTATGGGAACTTTGTCTTTGTACAGTAGGTGAATTACTTCATACTCACACATGCATCTCTATCCTCTATCCAGCCAACCCAAAAGAAAAGTTATCAAGGGCATGTTCCAGCCAGACAAAAACACTCAAGGAGGGTGTTGCTGTTGAGGGGTGTTGTTCAGAGGGTGACAGATAGATAGAGTCCCATGGGCCAGGCAAAGAGGCCTGAAGAACTGTGTTTGATCCCCAAACCAAAGGTTCTCCATTTTTGGTTCATGGTGTATGGTCTGAAGGCAGATGATGCAGCCAGCTTGCTGGAGCTAAGCAGGTCTTGGACTGGTCTGTGCCTGGATAGGAGCCTCATGTACTTTAAAATCAATGGTGGAAGAAAGATGAGCTATAAATTTACAAAAAGAAAACAACTGGGTGTGGGTGTATGAGAAAGTAGTTCTGTAAGTAGAAGGGGAGAGCAGAGGCAGAAGGCTTGGGAAGGAATGACAAAAGACCACCAAAGGGCACCCAAACTTTATTCACATAGGCTCATTTTTCTTCTTCTCAAAGCCCTGTTCCAGAGATAAGATGGAATAAGTATCTTGAACCCATGCCAAGCAGTGCAGAAGTAAGCATGTCTGGTGCAGTCCTCAAGATCTACAACATTCAGTTTGAAGATGAAGGAACCTATGAATGTGAAGCTGAAAATCATAGAGGAAAAGATAAGCATTCAGCAAAAGTTTATGTTCAAGGTAGGTGGGACACTTCTTCATAAATTGCATTGCAGGGGTCACATGGGTTTTTGAGACTTATTTTAGGTTGCATGGTCTTTTCACCTGTACAGAAACATGCAATTGTTTCCAGAATGTGTGTTGTAGAGTTGGTTCATATATATGTATATATGGTTCCTGCTATGCAAATGAGCCATAGTAAGCCCTGGGTTTGCATTCTCCCCTCCCCCATGTCACAGGAGAAGAGAGTAATCATGCACTTTTAAACAAAATACAATTCATAATTACCTCCAAACTTGGGGAGGGGGGTTGTGGTTTGTTTGAACTGCAATTAGCTTGATTCTGGCTACTCTCCCCGCAACTGGTTTCGAACATGCATGAAATGCAAGAGTTGTGTTTTCTTTGTCTTTCAGCGTATCCAGAATGGGTGGAGCACATCAATGATACAGAGAGAGATATAGGCAGTGAATTCCACTGGCCATGTGTAGCTGCAGGGAAGCCTCTTCCAACAATGCGATGGCTGAAAAATGGAATACCGGTAGGCTTAGGTTATGCCCACAGTCATGTCATATCATGTTCTACTACCTTTTTCCCAAGGTAGTAGAAAGCACATAAATAAACCAAGAATGGTCTTTGATAAATAATGCTACCAAGTGTCAAATACATTTGTAAACTTTTTTTTAAAACAAAAGTCTACATACTGGAATGCTATATTGACATCATTTTCATGCAAATGCTACAACACATCATATTCATGCAAATCATGATTTTGAGCAATAGAAATAAAAATATCCTGATTGCTGTGAGTATGTTTTGTTGAATGCTCAAAGATCACCTCTCCCCATATGACCTAGACCCAGCAATCATCATTTGAGGTCCTTCTTTGTGTGCCTTCTCAGTGAGAGGGTGGCAACATGAGAACGGGCCTTTTCTGTAGTGGCTCCCCACTTGTGGAATGCTGTCCCCAGAGAAGCTTGCTTGGTGCCTTCGTTACATGTCTTTAGGTGTCAGGCAAAAACATCTCTCTTTCCCCAGGCCTTTGGCTAAGTAAACAGTATTTTAAACTGGGGAATATTTTTGTTTGTTTGTTACTATGGTATGTATTTTGTGTTTCTTTGGATGAAGGGGGATAGTATAGAAATTTAATTAATTCTACTAGAGTGTTCTTTAAAAGCTTAGAAAATTCTCTTTGTTTTCATTTCCTTTAGGGCATTATTTCCAATTGCAAAATTTACAAAGGAAAAGGAATCAAATAATATTTATTTTAGTAACAAAGGTTATTGTATAATTAACCAATAGATATCAGTCACTTGGGCTGCAAGTATTTAAGCCACGCACCTACTTTGTCACAGTGTTCCATTGCACCAGAAGCAGTTTACCCGTTGACCTGGAAAGCTGTCTGTGGGCAAATGCCAGCTTCCCCGGCCTGAAAGTGAGATGAGCGCCGCAACCCCATAGTCGTCTTTCACTAGACTTAACCATCCAGGGGTCCTTTACCTTTACCTTTACCTTTTACCAGTGTGTGTCCAACACAGAATTCATGTAAGCTCTATTGTCTGAAATAGTTATATCCGCAATGGGAGAAAGAGGTCATTATATCCGCCCTAAGTTTCATACGTGCACAAGTTGATTGTGACTTTTGCATGCAGCAAACTGCTCACACGGACTCCCTTTGCATAGAAATTAGAGTATCCTTTGTTTATCCAGTGACTGTTGCTGCATTGGTTAGCAATACCATCATAAACTAAGAACATAAGAAGAGTGTTGCTGGGTCAGGCCAAAGGTCCATGTAGTCCTGCATCCTGTTCTCTCATTGGCCAGTCAGATGCCATAGGGAAGCCCAGAAGCGGCACCTGAGTGCAAGAAAACTCTTCCCATATGATCCCCACCAATTAGTATTCAGAGGCATACTGCTTTCAACATCAGAATCATAGAATCACATAACCATCATGGCTAATAGCCACTGATAGTATTATCTTTGCCTAATGTCTCTTTTAGAGCCTCCAAGTTGGTGGACTACACCTTTTGGGAGTAAATTCCATAGTCCAACATTCATGTTCATTGGATGGTACCTAGTTCTAGTATTATGGCTGAAGGAGAAGAACTTCTCTTTCTCCACTTTCTATCCTCCACTATCCTCCAAATATTGTAACCTTTCCTTATGGGGGAACCACTCCCTCTTTCTCAACCTTTTCCAGCTCTACAATATCTTTTTTCTTCTTTTTTAATGTGATGACCAGAACTGTAGATAGGATTCCAAGTGCAGTAGCACCATAGTTTTGTATAGTAGCATTTTATATAGGCAGTTTTATTTTCAGTCCCTATTTCGAACAGAAAGGAATTTAGGCAGTTTTTAATCATCACTGCTGCCTTGTGCCTATTATATCTTTATTGTGTCTTTCACTTTTAGTATTGGAAAGGAGATTTGAGATTTTCTAGCCTGAAGAAAGAAGATGAGGGCATGTATCAATGTGTAGCAGAAAATATTCATGGAATGATTTATTCAAATGCTGAGCTGAAAGTTCTCGGTTAGTGAAAACATCATGTTCTGTGTCATTTGAAACCATTTCTAGTAAATAAAACAGATAATGTGTGAGTTTACCTTTTATTGTTGTTACATGTTTGAACTTATTTATATTTCAAGTATTTATTGTGTTGTTATTATGTAGGTAATCCTGGTAATTTTGTCAAGGAATGAAATAAAATTTAAAAAGCAATAAATGCAGGTGTGAAGCTTTCTTCAGCTTCATTGGTTAGAGTAGCCAACCAAAACTCTAGCTGATTAATCAGTGAGTCTGCACAGCTGTGAGTTAAAATAAGTATATCTTAGTTCTGGTGTGTTACTATAAGAAGGATGGAAAAGTTAAAAAAAAATAGACTAGCTTGCCTTGCTATCTACCACTGAATACTAGTTTTGGTTTATTGAATTCATATTGCCTTTGATATCTGAAAAAAAACACCCTATACTGAGGATTTGCTCATATGCAATACGTTTACATTTAATTGATTCATGAATTGATTATCTGGTAAAAAGGCAGATGATTGAACTCATCTTTAATCAGTTGACAGACCTGGTAGATGAGATCTTCTTAATTCTGCAAAACATCATATTTAGATAGCAATCATACATCTGGGATTAAGTCTCATTGATCTTATTGGGACTATCTTCTGAGTAGACATTGTAGTATTGCACTGGTAGTATCTGAAATGAGAGCATAATTTCTAAAAGTATTTATCTTTGTGTGTTTTTCCTGCAGTTTTAGCCCCAACCTTTGAATTCAGCCCCATGAAGAGAGAGGTCTTGGCTGCTAAAGGAGGTCAAGCTATAATTGAATGTAAGCCTAGAGCAGCTCCTAGGCCAAAACTCATATGGAGTAGAGGAACAGAAATTATTAGAAATTCAACCCGGTCAGTATTATTTGGTTAGCACAGCCAGCACAACTCATGAATCCACTATTTCAAGTGCAGCCAGTTACAAAGACCAACCAGGAATTTGACAAGCTGCATTGCTGCTTGTCTGTAGCTAAAAAGGGGGTGGGATGAAGCACCAGCAGGATAGAATGGAAGTCTCTGTTTAGCCTGGTGATTCACATTACCCCCCGTCGTATGAAGGTACTCCGTGCAATTAAAGGGAAGTACAGCTGTACCCATCCTCCTTCCTCCACACCCCATGACCTTTGCACAATAAACAAAGGTCTTGAGGTCCATAGATACAGACATACTCAATGTGTGGTGGCCAGGGGTGGAGCCAGGAGGACAGGCATGATGTTGGGTGGGCCAGTGGTGTGACTCTGCTTCTTTTTAATTGCCTGGAGCCCTTTCACATGAGTAGCACATGAAAGGGGCTCTTGTGTAAGCCTCGGAGGAAGTCATTTGTTTTACAAATGGTTTTACATCATTTCCATTTTGAACTCCATAGGATAATGATGGAGTTCAAAGTCATTTCTTAAGGGAGGACACCTCCAAGTGAGTTGTCTTCTTCTTAATGCTCAGCCTCCTGCTGGACTCCTGTCCTTCTGCACAGAATCATTTGCTTCATCTTTTAGTTAGCTGAAGCTTGTCATATTGTCTGAACTGACCAACTATGGTTAGTATTAACTATGTTTAGCTTAAAACTATGATTTCTAAAGTTGAAGTTTAAACTGGCCATAGTTAATGTTGACCAGATATGTTATGTGGATTGATGTTCACCATGGGAAACTGTGGTTAACTCCTCCCTTCACTTTAACTAATGAACAAGTCAGAATATTTCCCACTGAGTGTAGCTTTCTGTTTCATCCAAACCAGAAAACATCCACACAGCTTTGGAACGAGCCAGAATATTAAGTCAACTTCAAACCATAGCTTCTGATTCATACAAAATGGGAAACATTAGTTAGTGGAAGATTTCCTGGCTTGTTCATTGACTCATACAAAAGGAAGAGCGAAGTAGTTGCTCACTGGTACAAGATTCATTCATATTAAGTCAAGTCTCACATTATGTAAACTTATTGGTTAACACAAGCTATGTATCACTTTCCATACAAATGGTTGTTTGGGATAGGAACTTATTGCATTATTTGGATATTTTGAATGTATTGCCTAAACTCCAACTTCTGGGTTAGGGCAGACCATTTTACTTTATATGTGATGTTGTTATATATTGTAACAATTTAGGTCTAGTTAAAAAAAGAAATCCAATATGTTATCAATTACACAAAGCCATTGTTTCTTCTTATATGTTTCCTAACAATTTCCCTTTCAATAGGATACGGATTTGGTATGATGGAAGTCTGGAAATTATTAATGTCACAGCAGCTGATGCAGGCAACTATACCTGTTTTGTAGAAAATAACAAAGGAAAAGCTAATAGTACTACTACGCTTTTGACCACAGGTAACTGTTGTTTATTGCCTATCAAGTAAAATCAGAAGACACAATGGAAGCAGAGCAAAAAAACTTAATGCTAGTGTACTACTGCCTGCCCTTGAGTCTTATTCAAATCAGTTCAACATAAATACTTCTAAGTCAAATTAGAATAATTTAGAATACATTTATTTAGTATAATTTATAATGTATTGAGCAAGATAGCAATCAAACTTCTCTAAAAGGTGATTTGTACAGGATTTTGTACAGGATTTTAATTGGTGCCTCAATTAAAAATGACACAATTCACACAAATTGCAATTGAGCTGATACTTTTGTTGCAGATTGAGTGGCAGACATGCTCTCACTCTACCCCTCATCCACCCACAACAAAGCAACATTTCTGAGCCTGAGGCTCACAGGGAAACCAGGCAATATCTAGTGAAGGCAAGTCGGGTCAGTGCAAAAGGCAGATAAGAACAGAACCTTGGATAGCTCCAAGGGGGTCCTGTTGCCTGAAAGATTCTCCTCCTAAGGTGGCTAGAAGAAGCTCTTGTCTCTGCAGGGAGCTAGAGCAAACTCAGACTTCATGTTGGTTCACAAGACATGTAGGTTCACTGGAGTATCTGCCTTAATTTGTGGTCTGTGAGGTTGGGGAGATAAAGATTTATGTTCTCTGAGTCAGAACTGGCAGGGTTGTGTCCTTTCACAAAGAGGTCCAAAAAAAAAAAAGGCACTGAGAGGTTCTCTCCACAAGAAAGCAGCCTGAACCTCATCAGAGACCTTTGCCATGCACTGCAAGGTCCTTAAGTTGTGGGTCATGACAACATTGGCATAATTTACTGCATGGACTGTAAATTAAGCTCTCTGGCGCACATACTAGATTTGACATGGATTACATCTTTTTATTATATTTTTATTCCAACTTTTCCCCAGGTGGCCTACATAACTCTTATTTTATCCCCACAACAGCCCTATGAGGTAGGTTAGGCTAGTGACTGGACAATGGTCACCTAGTTATCTTAATGGCTGAATGGAGATTTGAGCCCTAGTCTTGCAGATCCTAGACTAAAATGTTTATAATTACACCACACTCACTCTGAATTCTGTTGAAGTCATAGGAAAAGGACCATCTCTCTGTTTCAGATCCCTCTTTGTTCTACTGCTATTCCTATAATAATATTTGTCTATTGTATGCAGGGTTATATACATATTATTATAGTAGTATATATCTATATCTTAAGACAGCAGTCCTGTGCACAATTGCACGGGAGTAAGTTTTACAGAACTCTGTGTGTCTTACTGCCAATTAAACAAGGCCCAAAACATTACTAAAACACCGTAAGTATCTTTTTTCATTACAATTGAGAGGCCTCAGCAGAAACAGAATGTAATAGGTCTGGAAATGGACTACAGTTGTCATGGTGAGAATAATCCATAGTGAAGTTTTCAGATACAGAAGTTTAGTTGCACTTCTACTGTTTTGTTGATGTGCAAATGTTCTGCTTTCTCTCCTAAACTGCACAGCGGCTACAAAGATTGTTTTAGCACCAACCAATGTTGACGTCACAGTTGGATGGAATGCTACCATGCAGTGTCTCGCCGAGCACGATCGATCTTTAGACCTTACTTTTATTTGGCTTCTCAATGGATATCCAATAGATATTGATAAAGACAATGAACATTATGAAAGGGCCATCATGGTAAGATACAGCACATTTTTATCACAGTAGAATTAGGCATGGTTTGTGTGATAACTTTTCGATTTTCTTCTTTTCCCCATTTTTTTGTGGCAGTGGGGCAGGGAAGAGAACTAATTTTAGAAGGGATGCGGAAAAGCCACCTCCATGGACTAGTAAACTTTTTCAAGCTAGTAGTTTACTATTAAAGGGGGACATGACATTGTTGCATCTTGTAGAAACTGCATTGTTTATCGACAAGATAGCAGAACTCATGCTTCAGAATTAGCTATTCCAAGACATTTCTACTTTTCACTGCTCCTAATATGAAAAAGTTTAACTCCTGATGTCTACAAGTGTGATTGCCTCTGGCACTTACCTTCATTGTTGGGAGTTAACTATTATTTTGTGTTTTTATGAAAAGCAACAAAATATAAATTGAGAAAGAAGACAGTTGTAAATGATATAATCTATAACACAATCCTAACCATGTAGTATACTAAAAAATAAGTCATACTGATTTCTCCTGTACGAAAAATGGGCACAGCTATCCTGAAATGTGGCATTCTTCTTCCTAGAAATGTTGTTTTGCCATCTCATACTCCGCTATTTTAAATCATGCTTATTTTAGATATCCATCAGTAACTTTCCCTCTTTGGTAATATTGCATAGAGCTTACACTCCTTCCATTTGTTTCCATTTATTCATTAAAATAGTAATGTTGCATGAGTAAATTCACAACATCTTAAGACTTATTTTGCCCAATAATTTCTGGTTTAATATATGTGATACAAGGCCCCCATTTGCTACACAGGCCACCTTGGAGCCCAACTTGAAAGGTGTGGCTAGATTAAATAGGTACCGTCATTTTCAAGGGAGAACTAGTTCATGTGTGAAGTCTGAAGCACTCCCTGTCTATGATTCTTTCTTGCAAATGGTTCTACTTTCCATTAACATTCCAATGAGTTGCCTCATGGTGTACAGTTCTATCCTGACAGAGTTGAAGGTGGCACGATAAAGACACAGTTTCTTGTATCCCATTCCAAATCCCGTGAATTGTGGCAATAGTGGGATGTGTGTATCATCTGAGCGTACCACCAGCAAGTTCCTGTAAAAACAACAACATCCCTACAGCCCATATTTAGTTCTGGACAAACACTCTTGGTAGTTTTAAAGCTGGTTTTCAGCAGCTGCCAATTTGTAGTTCCCACCCATAACAATTCTCTCTTTTCAACAGCACTTTCCCCCTATCTTGGAGTTACAGGCTCTGGTCACCAGATGGCAGCTTTGCATAAGGTTTACTGTTCCCAGTTAGGGATGGGAACAGAAATCATGGGCAGATTAATCTGTTGCATCAAAGTATCAGACTGGAGATTACCATAGAGACAAAAAGATTAAGCAACTAAGTATCATAACATTAAATATCTGTTGGCTATTTTGTGTCATAACTTTATGACGCATACCAGATATTTGGCAGACTTTGTTGTGGTTCACAATTATCCTTTTTTCTGGTAGCTGCAATAATATTAATATTCAAGTAAGGAATATGGGGAATTAATGGGGGGAGGGTTTAAGATAGTTGCACTGATCTATGTATTCACTTCATAAAGTCAACAATGAAACTTAAAACTAATTTGCATCCATTAGAAACGCAGGTGACCATCTAAAATAGTGTCAGTTGTTTGCGTTATTTGGTCTTTATTGTTTTGAAAAGCAATTGCTGCTAAGTGGCATACTTTCAGTTGTCAAGAAACAGTAGTGACTCAGCCGCTAGACTCCCTGCTAATCTGCAAGACATGCCTAAAACATCTATTGTCAGAGATAAGAAAGGAAAACATTAGCTTCTTGTGTATAAGTTGCACAATTTTAAAGTAGCAGCTTTGGTAGTTTGTTTTTTAAATGTAGGTCTTTAAAACTTTGATGAGCATTCTGAGTGCTAAATTGCTTGTATACTTGGAACATATCTGAAAGCTGCCATCAAAATTTCCAGTTCATGATTCAGTTCTTCCTGTAGTTTGTAACCCAGCCAAGCTGAGGTTTTCAGTAAAAACATAGCTGGGCATGCTTTTCTATGCTGAGGCTTAAACTTGCTGCTGACCATGCTCATTATTTGCTTTGTAAGCTTTATTCTAGAGAACCAATGTTCCCATGGAGCACTGGAAAGCTTGATTACAAACCGCTAAATGTTTGATTCCATAGAGATTTCATATGCAAACTGGCGCCATCTAGATATGAAGATTATTGCATGTTTTCTTCCCTCAAATGTGCTGCTGCAGAGCTTCAACACAAAATGTATCTGCTACATACTATTTCTATCGGTCAATTCAGTATTTTAGACAAAGTGTAAAGCAAATATTGAACAACGTGCAGCTCAAGGATTTTTTAGTTATATTGGTTCAAACTGGCAACATGATATGATGGGTCCCATTTTCCTAATAATTAATAGAATCTCAGTGTGTGAAACAGAGATGAACAATATCCATATGGGATGCATTGGGTCTTCCCTATGCTTTATTGGTGCATCCGACTGAAGGCAACATTCATATAATTGTCCCTTGTATAGTTCTTTCCAGCATGCATTAAAACAAATCTTTATTGCTGAGAAGCTGGCATTAAATATTTGACTAAATGACCCACCCCCCCTTCCCTCAAAAACATGCTGTAAAATACAGTTTTCAGTACAGGAAAATATTTTTATTTGCAAATTGGTTGGCTTCCTTCAAGACTAATTAACCAAAACTCTCAAAATATTATTGCTACCCTGTAAGACAACTCCTTTATATTATTTTCTAATGGCTTAGTGAACAAGCATCAGTGAATGTTTCTTAGTCACCTCTCAAGAGTTCTTATCTTCCTGGCTCCCCAATCAATACTGGATAGAATGAGCAACCTGGATTGAATTAAGGGAATTAAGACAGTAAAATGTTAACCACTTCAAGATGGTATGATATGAATCCAGCTGTTACTCTCTTGTTACATTTTACCACATATGAAAGTGCTCTAGATATATTTCAAGAGGGTGATTGAGGAGTTTATGGAAATACTTTAAAAGAGGAACACATGTTTAACTCAGTTAATTGATCTCAGTACATTTTCTTAATAAACTGCAAAGTAGATTTATAAAGAAACTTGCCTTCAGCTTACAGTGATGAAATTGGGCTTAGATTTTAATTGCTTGTCATTGGACTCAATTAGGCCTGAGGATATAACTTTTTATTTTAGACAGTGAACTACCCAAATAGAATATGATACTAAATGTAATGATTGATATTTTTTTAATACAACTACAAACACATTACATAGAAAAACACAGCTCTGCATAAAACAGAGCTTAAAAATCAGTCTGATTCGAAGTAACTCATGTTCTTGAATTCCCTGCATTGCAGGCCAAGATTGCAGGTTGTATTATTTATTTAAAACATTTATATTCTGCTGTATGTTCAATTATCAATCATTATATTTTTAATTATCAAGCTGTAGGTGCCATACAATGTATAAAATCCATTAAAAAGAAAAATCAAATGTAGTTTTTAAAAGGCCCTATAAAATTCATATATATAAAGAACAAAAACAACAGTAAACAATAAAGAGCAACAAGCAAGCCTCTCTGAAATGCCTGGTAAAATAAAACAGTTTGGACTAACTAAGCCAACATGACCTGAATATTTGTAGAGAGTGTGTTTCATGGGCTGGATGCCACCATAGAAAAAGCCCTGGATGGCATCTGCCTTACCTCCCAAAGCAGGGGAATCTGGTCCAGGCTTCTAACATTAGCTTTAAAACAGGGGTAGCCAACATGGTGCCTTCCACATGTTATGAATTACAACTCCCATAATCCTTGACTATTGGCCATGCTGGCTGGAACTAACAGAAGTTGTAGTCCAAAATACCTAGAGGGCACCATGTTTGTGACCTCTGTCTTAGAGAATAGGCAGGGTGTTTGTTCGGATACCTCTGACCAGGTTATTTAGATATTTATAAGTAAAGGCAGCACTTCCAACTTCAAATAGAAACAAGTGAACAAAATATGGCCATAAAATGCTTAGCAAATAAATTGCATTGGTTTACTGAGAGTTTATTATCATCAACCTTTGGGGTTTCTACATACAGGTCTTCATCAAATTGAAACTCTTCTATTGATCTATGCTACGTGGATGTACTGGTAGTAAAAGAGTATTACTTTTCCACCATCACAACCATACTGTAGGCTGTAAAAGGTGGTTGCTCAGACTCTGCCCAAGTGGCACATCACTTATGTTCTAAAGGCTGTTCTTGCAGCTTCAGTCCCAGAGATCTGTCTTGACTGTAATCAGTAGAAAGGACACGTAGGAGTGCTTGTGTCAATCATACAAGTTATGACCTCAGCAAGACAGTTTGACTGGGGTTTTGAAGGATTTTTTCAAAAAGAATTGCTGCAAAATGTGGGGAGAACCAAATTTAAGATTGGGTAAACAAGAAACTGAGAGAACCGAAACTGACACCCATTCCATGGTACGACAAATACAGTGGTACCTCGGGTTACAGACACCTTCAGGTTACAGACTCCGCTAACCCAGAAATAGTACCTCAGGTTAAGAACTTTGCTTCAGGATGAGAAAAGAAATCACGCGGCAGCGGCACGGTGGCAGAGGGAGGCCCCATTAGCTAAAGTGGTACCTCAGGTTAAGAACAGTTTCAGGTTAAGAATGGACCTCCAGAATGAATTAAGTTCTTAACCCGAGGTACCACTGTATTCAAACATTGAATTCTGAAAAATAGGAAACCTATAAAGAAAGGGGATTATAAGCAAATCATTTTAGAAGGTTTTTTTAAAAAACATTATGAAATGGAATTATGTTCTGAACATCAGTCAACACCTACATTAGACAGTAAAATCTTGCATGCATGTTTTAAAATACAGCTCAGCATGAGGTTCTTAATCTGAGGGTTGTGGGTTTGAGACCCTTGTTGGACAAAAGATTCCTGCATTGCAGAGGGTTGGTCTGTATGACCCTCATGGTAACTTCCAACTCTACGATTCTATGATGCATATATTTATGGTTTTTTCCAGTGCTGCAGACAAGTCTGTGGCAGGTAATGTAATCATTTTCTGTATTTTTTTTCAGTATGTGGGCACTGATTGCACATAATTTTAGGTCACTAAACTGTAAACATAAAATATGAGTTCAGTGGAGGATTACTGACTTCTGTTGTTCCTCTCTTCCATAGATAAAAAACAACGGTGAACTTATAGTAAAAAATGCCCAACTACGGCATGCTGGAAGATATACATGCGTTGCTCAGTCAATTGTTGATAATGCTACAGCTTCAGCTGATCTTGTTGTGAGAGGTAATTTTTTGTTTAAATATAAAATTTATGGGCCAGAGTCAACTACTTGCACTGATGAAACTGTTATCATAGTGTGACATGGATTTCCACCCTATTTCAGAAAGAATTATTATTAAAATAGTGGCCGCCAAAAGGGAAAAGCTGTCTTCTCCCTCAGAATGGCCTCTAGAACAAATTCACACCAGGGCACAACTTTATTTGGGGCATTACAGGGATTTAAATGTGTCCTGACAACATAGAGGAACCAGAGGAGCACTGGTGAGAACCCTATTCTTGAAATTCAAGCCTATCTTTCAAAACATACTAGAGCGAATAAAGGTTTTACACCCCTTGGCAATCTTCATTTAATTTGAGCCCTACAGCTTTATTTGGGCATGAGTGAGATCTCCTAAAAGCTTAAGAAAAGAACTGTTGCATCAGGTCAGTCTAGTCAAGCATCCTGTTTGGATCTCACAGCAGGTCAACTACATGCTTGAGGGAAACCTGAAAGCAGGACCTAAGTACAACAGCACTCTCCCCAGTAGTGATACCCAAAATTGGTGTTCAAACTGCCTCCGAGTGTGGAGGGTGCCATCCTGGCTAGTAGCCATTGAAAGCCTTAACCTTCGTGAATTTTCCTAAGCTATCCAGGTTGGTGGCCTTCACTCCATTTTGTGGGAGCACATTCCATAGTTAAGCTGTGCACTGTGTAAAGTACATTCTTTTGTCTGTCTTAAATCTTCCAGCGTTTAGCTGCATTGGCTGGCCCCAAGTCTAGTGTTATGAGATAGGGAGAAAAAAATGTTCTTTCTCCACTTAATCCACCATTTTATACACTAATATATCTCTCTGTTACTTGCTCTTTTTCTAAGATGAAGAGCCCAAATGGACTTTCTTCATAGGGGAGCTGCTCCAGCTCCTTGAGAATCCAATTTTCCCCTGGATTCATAAGGAAATGAGCAAATTTCTTTCTGGATAAAATCAGGTCATTTTCTTTCTTGAGCCCATCCAAGTGGCTTAGGAAATGAAAGGGTCTTCTCCCTCTTTAGTTATCCTGATTCAAATTGTGCAGTGGTTCCAGCTAAGAAGGCATCAGGGAGGAAGAACATTTTTCTGTGTCCTTCCTCTTCCCTTTCCGTAAGTCTGATATACTGCAGAGTCCATCAGAGGTCCCAGAGTTGTGCTGCTCAGCTATTTAAGAGCTCTGGGAGTTCACAATTAGACCAGACTCAGATCAAGTCCCACAACATCCCTAATTTTATTAATTGTTGTTGTTTAGTCGTTTAGTCGTGTCCAACTCTTCGTGACCCCATGGACCAGAGCATGCCAGGCACTCCTGTCTTCCACTGCCTCCCGCAGTTTGGTCAAACTCATGCTGGTAGCTTTGAGAACACTGTCCAACCATCTCGTCCTCTGTCGTCCCCTTCTCCTTGTGCTTCTCCAGTGAGCACTCAGGGCTGATTTCCTTCAGAATGGATAGGTTGGATCTTCTTGCAGTCCATGGGACTCTCAAGAGTTTTAACTAATTTTATTAATTAGGCTTATTGTATTAGTTACCGGGTCCTTAGATGTGCAACAACCCCTGAATTTCTGTACAAAACTCTCAGTGGAACATTTATTGCAAAGCTTGAAGAGGGTGCAATTCATTTCTTTAAAATTTTTATTTTGTTGATACCTATCTATTCAATATTAGATTAGGTCATGTCATTATCTTTCATGGAAATGTTTTTCAGGACCTCCAGGCCCCCCAGGAGGACTCAAAGTGGAAGATATTAGAAACACATCTGTAGTTCTTACTTGGAGCCGTGGGACAGACAATCATAGTCCTATTTCAAATTACACTATCCAGTCAAGGAATTTTCTTTCTGAGTACTGGAAGGATGCCAAAACAGGTAAGAGTAATATTAGAAAGATTAACCTATACCTACCAGACTGAATGTAGGTACACATTACTAAAAAAAATACAGAAGCTGTTTAATGGTTGGTGTGAAAGAGAGAAAAACATATGGTGCAGTTGAAGTAGTGCTGTAACACACTTGCCTGCATCACTTTCACAGTCATGGTCTCTAGGTTTTAAATTGTGCTCCATTTTGTGCATTAATATATATGCATCCTGGTGTTTAGCAAAGGCAGGGAGTTCAGCAACAGAATGATGTGGAATTTTACCTTCTGTGCAGAATACAATCTCCCTATTTCCTCTCAGAAATCAGTTCTGACCTGATACTGCAAAATTAGAGGAACCTTTAATAAGTCACGTCTCAACCATTAAGTCAATGTTGTTGCTCTACATCTTGGCAGGCAGTCATAGTATCTTTTGAAACTATATCTAATTCAGGAACAAAAAGTGGGGGCAATACTGAAAATGTTCTGTCTGTCTGTCTTTCTCTTTCTGTCTCTTGCTCTTCTATACTAAAGGTATTGTTATAAAAATGATATAATGTGTTTTAGGGTAGAATGCCTCAGGGTCATGGACTCCTGTCAATGTGATATTAGGGTAGGGGTCAGAAACCTTTTGGTGTCCATGGGTATAATTGCAAACCAGTGAGAGTGTTGTGGGCACACCACACCCACTGTAGCCAAGGACATGCTATGGCTACAACCTGGTCTTTTAGCTACAATATAATGCTACTTACAAGCCTAATTTCACCAGAAGGAGGGAAGGGAACCCTGTGGGCACTGGTGAATACCTCTGCAGACACAATGGCAATCACTGCATAAGTATACAGTAACATACATTTAGAAACCATGTTCACACAATGGTAATTGCAGTGTTTTGTATTGATAGGGCAGCCACATTTGCACACACTGACCCCAACTTAATGTTTGGAAAATGTAACAAATTCCAACATATCTCAATGGAATATGTCAAGAGGCCCCTGATTTGATTTGATTTGATGTTCATTTTCATCATGTTGATGCACTTGATGTTATTGAAATAAGTTTAGTGTCCATGTTGATTGGAGAAACATAGCTGTAGCTGAATGATTCAAGTGGCTCCTTTTCTATTTTTCTTGTGCGTGTTTTGGAAAGTAGAATAGAAATTATGTTTGCATAAAAATGTCTCCATGGTCTCTAAAATATGACAGGCTACACCATTGGAATGGTATCATTTCAGGGATCTTGCCCAACTGCATTTGTTTTCTAGGCTGGTGGCTCTTCATAAATAATTGGACTGACAAGAGAGGCTGTCCATGTGGCAACTGAAATGTGAACATCACAACCTTGGCTGCTATTGTTTGCTTTCACTGTGTATTAAATAATCTTTCTGTTTTCATTTAGACCCTCCAGTTGTTGATGGAAATGTGGAGTCAGCCAAGGTGATTGATTTAATCCCATGGATGGAATATGAATTTCGGATAATGGCCACTAATATTTTAGGGAAAGGAGACCCTAGTATGCCATCACAGAAAATCCGAACAGAGGGATCTTGTACGTACGCACTAATGCCATCTCTGATTCAATTACCAGTTTGAAATCCAAAATAGTATGGTAGTATAAAATACTTAATAGGTAACTATCAAATTGGTGCAAAAATGAGCAAGTTTTCTTTGGATTCAGGTAAACTATTCTTTTTTTCACATTCTGCATCATGTTTTGCAGTTTCTGTGTGGTGCGGAATAAGCACTCACTTTGAATGAGGTTACCCAAAGGAGTCCAATGTATAAAGACAATTGCAGTCACATACATTTCCAGACTAGGCCCACTTGAACTCCACCATGTGGTGACTGCAGAACTCAGTGCATGTTAGGGGGGAAATGGTTGTCTAAATCACCACTTACTCATACCAAAACAGCATATTTCTTTCTTTTCTTTTCTACGGCACTTAATTTTATGTAGATGGTGCTTAACTTAAAAACACAGGATATTTTAGAAGAAGGGAAATATTTGTGCTTATATTCGGTGAATGTTTGCATAATCATGAAGTTTTTGAAAGTGGAGAAGAAGCTGTTCTAATAGTAGCCCCAGCAGACCACATCCTCAAAATTTCCATATGAACACCAAGCCACTGTTTCTAGGTGGAAATTTTCTAAATTTTCCTTTAGCATATTTTCCATTCGTTTCCCTTAAGTTTTCAAGAGGCACTCAATGCTTACCTTTTCTGGAACAATTTTGGGCGCTATCATATCATATAGCAATGGGGATTGCAGAGTCAGTAAGTGGCAGAGTCAGTAAGTGTTACTAGCAATGCACCTGCCCAGCTCCAACCTTGCCACCACCTCATCCCTCCCACTAAGTAGCAGTGAGGAGTACCTACTGAAATTAAACTTCTGTTAGCACCTGCCTGAACATCACTTGGTTTTTCCACATTTGATGGATGACAATGTAATGTGCTGTAAGGTATGATATGCATATAAACACATAATTCACTACCACACAATGTGGTGAAGGCCATCAAATTGGATTTCTGTAAAAGAGAGCTATGCAAAGTTATGGAGAATAAAGCTATCCTTGGCCACCCTTTTTCCAGGTCATTGCACGTATCAGTGATGTGTAAGAGCCTGCCCCACCCCATTATGTGCCTGCTCCGTTACGCCTCTGTTACGCCCCCTTCAGGGACTGAAAACAGTGTGTGTGTGTGCCTTGGTCGCACGCAGAATGACTGTTCCCTGTACTACTACCTCCAGTTTTGGAAGCACTATGTTTTTGAATGACAGCTGCTGGGAAAGACAAACGAGGAGAATGGTTTTGTGCTTGGTCCTGCTTGCAGACTTGCCCGTGCACATCTAGTTAGCCACTATGAGAATGGGTTGCTGGACTTGGATGGATTTTTGGCCTGATCCAGCAGGGTTCTTGCGTTCTTATCCATTATTTGTAATGATCATTTACATATGCAAGCCATCATATTCAAGCATGGCTGAACCAGCTCCTAGAGTTGTAATATGCTGAACAGCTAGACATTTGTACTCTAATCTTCACATAGTACTAATACCCTGAACATCTTAGCTTTACAGATGCAGATGCCTCGGTTTTGGCAAATGGATGTCATAGATGAGGTGCATTATTCTAAACAGCTCTTCAGATGGTTTTTAATCTCCCCTTTTTATATTCACAATGCAACATAATGCAGCTGTTGTTGTGTGTTGGTGCATATGCCCTGGCTTGGCAGTGTAACAATATGGGGGGGGGGGACTAACCAAATTCTGCATTATGATCATAAGAAAACATGCCAAAGTGTTTTTGCATGTTGTACTAGATAATGCTGGTTTACAAATGAGTGAAAGCTCTCAAAACAGTGTCAAAGGCATGACCTTATCCTCCATAGCACACATTCTGCTTTGTCTAAATGCTTAATGTTAGATCTCAGTGCACAGTTGTGCATAATCTTTGGCCTTCAACACACATATTATTTAACTGTGTCTTCTACATGAAGAATTAGCTCTGTCCTTATTGTTGAAGATAATGCATGCTGCTTTGACTGTATGCAGGAGATAACAGCATTTCTCATATGTCACTGCAGAAATGCACAGAAAAGCCTGCATGTCATTCTTCAGCAAATTAGTAGTAGATTATCCTTTTGTGTTGGCCTTTCAGCCCAGATATTGGGCCATTGTCTTGAATGAATGCATATCAGGAGTATAAATGTGAAGCATTTGTACTGCTAAAGAGCCACAACTGGCAGTACCCTGTTGAAACTGGCACTGTTTTAAGGATGAAGGAAACATTAGCTAGGAAAGCCAACTGAAAGAGGAAAGTAAACCTCAATGAAAAAGTATTTCCAACTAAAACAAAATCTAAACAAATAAACAGGACTAGTGTAGCTGACACTTCCTTTTTCAGCAGTTGTTTTAATAAAAGAGCTTAGGTCTAAAATATAGTGTATAAACTTGGAAGATGAATTGATTCCCAAAGAAGTACTTATGATAGTTTGGAGATTTCAGAAAGGCGGAAATATGACAAGTGAGGGAATTAAGTAAAATAATAGAGAAATTGTACCAGTCCTTGTTAGCACTATAGTTTAAGTATTATAAGTGCAATTATGAATATTCTTTAACACTCTGAGTTGTGCAGAGTTTTATTACCATAAGCTACTCGTGGATGTAAATTTTAAGTATGTGCTTAAAGTACATGAGTACAAACTATTGAGGTGAGAGCAATAAATCTTCTGAATGTCTAATTAACACCCCCCCACACCCAAAAATTGAATTACTATATACGTTCAAGAAAAACTGCACGCTATAGCCAAACCTAGATTCAGTCATGTTTCTTCTGGAAACAGAGTTTGCTTTTCATTTGGCAAGTCCCAAGACTTTCTCAGCAATTACAGGCTATCATTACTATAATTGTATGGGCCTTATGGACTCAATGGCATTCTTAATGAGAGGGGGGATTAAATAATGGTTTATTTTATTTTATGAAAGCAGAGAAAACATTTCTCTTTTTCTGTTCTTTAGCTCCAAACGTGGCTCCTTCTGAAGTTGGAGGAGGGGGTGGCAGCAATCGAGAGCTGACAATAACTTGGGTGGTAGGTATAATAATAAAATTATGCTTAATCTTCACACTGTTACAAAAGGACCTGTTCATGTTGCACCAAGGGTGGTAGTGTTAAGATTACAAGTGGATGCCATGTCAATCTTGGTTATAGTCTTGGTGATTTTGTGTACATTTTTAAAGGGTTAAACTCATTTAATCTTTTCTGGGAACTCACCTTAAAGGTTATAAAGCATAAAATGGATTAAGATTAGTAATGGTGCCAATATTTGAAACTTATATATCAGGGATGTCCAACCAGTAGATCACGACCTACTGGTAGATCCCCAGCTGATCCTGGTAGATCACGGGATCCTTATCGTGTACAAAAAGTTACGGGGGGAAACGCTTTAAAACTCTGTGCAATCCTCCCCCCACTGCCAGTTTTTTTATACTGGGAGTAGATCGCAGTCTCTTGGGAGTTGGACATGCCTGTATGATTTATCTAGCTCCTAATGCACAGCTGTATTTTGAATAAGGGCACAATTTACCCAGAGATCTTTTATATATATATATATATATAAGATATTTATTAAGATTTTTTAAAGTATTACAATAAAGTGAAAAAGAAAAGAAAACAGATAAATAACAAAAATACAGAATAAAAATAATTAAAAACACATAAATTTTCCATTGCTTATTTTCCTTTAACTTGTTTCCCGGACCTCCTCATACCTCCCTTTTTTGTATTCCACCACAAATTGTTGGTTCAGCAAATCCTTACCATTATATTATTACCTATTTATAATCCTTTTTTCATATTCTCTTAAAGCATTACAGCTGGAAACCACTTAATTTCAATCCCACATCATTCTAACATTCATTAATTTTACAATATTTCTGTAGATAGTCTTTAAATTTCTTCCAATCTTCTTTCACCGACTCTTCTCCCTGCTCTCGGATTCTGCCAGTCATTTCTGCCAATCCCATATAGTCCATCACCTTCATCTGCCATTCTTCCAAAGTGGGTAGATCTTGTGTCTTCCAATACTTTGCAATAAGTATTCTTGCTGCTGTTGTAGCGTACATGAAAAAAGTTCTGTCCTTCTTTGGCACCAATTGGCCGACAATGCCCAGAAGAAAGGCCTCTGGTTTCTTCAGGAAGGTATATTTAAATACCTTTTTCATTTCATTATAGATCATTTCCCAGAAAGCCTTAATTCTTGGGCACGTCCACCAAAGGTGAAAGAATGTACCTTCAGTTTCTTTGCATTTCCAACATTTATTATCGGGCAAATGATATATTTTTGCAAGCTTGACTGGGGTCATGTACCACCTGTATATCATTTTCATAATATTCTCTCTTAAGGCATTGCATGCCGTGAATTTCATACCTGTGATCCACAACTTTTCCCAGTCAGCAAACATAATGTTATGTCCAACATCTTGTGCCCATTTAATCATAGCAGATTTCACCGTTTCATCCTGAGTATTCCATTTCAACAGCAAGTTATACATCTTTGACAAAATCTTAGTTTTGGGTTCTAACAGTTCTGTTTCTAATTTTGATTTTTCCACCTGGAAGCCAATTTTCTTGTCCAAATTATATGCCTCCATTATCTGATAATAATGAAGCCAATCTCGCACTTTGTTTTTTAGTTTCTCAAAGCTCTGCACAATTTACCCAGAGTTCTTGTCCAGTTCAGAATGTCCAGTGAGGGTTCTACCCATACACATGCAGCAAGGCCAGGTGATCAAAGCCAGGTGATCGGCAAGGGCAGGTGCATGCCCTGGCATGAACATGCACTTGTTTGCACCGCACTGAGCTCACTGCTGCCTCCCCCTCCCCCTTTCTGTCCTGGTATGCAGCAGAATAGAATAGAATTGATTATTTATACCCCGCCCATCTGGCTGGGTTTCCCCAGCTACTCTGGGCGGCTTCCAATAGAGTATTAAAATACAGTGGTCTGTTAAACATTAAAAGCTTCCCTAAAGAGGGCTGTCTTCAGATGTCTTCCAAAAGTCTGGTAGTTGTTCTTCTCTTTGACATCTGGTGGGAGGGCGTTCCACAGGGCGGGTGCCACTACCGAGAAGGCCCTCTGCCTGGTTCCCTGTAGCTTTGCTTCTCACAGTGAGGGAACCGCCAGAAGGCCCTCAGCGCTGGACCTCAGTGTCCGGGCAGAACGATGGGGGAGGAGACGCTCCTTCAAGCAGCAGCAAGGGCAAATATAGATAAGGCAGAGATATTACTCTTGTTCCTCTTAAACAACTATTCTGTATTCACTTGGTGCAGTAATTTTAAAATTGCAAAAGTATTATTTTTACGGATGTCTGCTTTTCATTTGGGGGGGGGGAGTTGTCTATTAAAAACAAAGTTCAAAAAACTTTAAAGTATCTTAAAAATATTGACAAATGTTCACTCCTAAGACCATGAAACCTTTGGGAGGTGTGCAGGGGGATGACACATCTTGTGCTGTATGTAAATGTCCATATCCCTAGCCAAGTTGGCACTGCAAATTTGGATAACTTCCAGCTGTGACTAACTTTTTTTAAATTATAGCCGGGGGGCGGGGTTGTGACTAATGCAAGATCAGAGAGTACCAAAACAAGATCACTTTGTTCTTTCACATAGGCCCAAATAGATTTATATCCCAATTACTTCTCTCAGCTAATGGAAGGCTTTCCCCATCTGTACTGGATGGGGAGGCTCATTTAAACCGGGAAAATGGGTGGGTAGGATTTCCTTCTCAGTAATTCCTTTAGCATGTATGTAAAAGTAATGTTGTAAATGTATCTTGTTTTTAATGTCAGCCTGGCTCAGGGCAAATAGATAGGTTTGTATAAGGTCATGGCATGGTTCTCTAAAAGTTTGCATACTTTGCATTTAATGGTCCAATAATTTCATAAATTACGGCATACGAACAAAATGTATAGCAGGTTGGCACACCTAGATAATTTGCTGTGATTCATAAAGCCTCAAAAGGCGAGATGTTTAGGAGCTAGAGCAGTAGGGATATAAACTTCCATTCTACTGCCCCTTCTTAATGCAGATTCCAAATTATTATCTCATTCCTCCTTTCGAGAACTAGATTAAGAAGCTGGATCTTAATGTTAGTACACATTTTCAGTCTTGCCACCCCCTCTTCTATGGTTACAAAGGATGGATTTCCTCCTCTCAAACATTTGTTAATGTGTGCTGGGATTTTAGGGATTATGTTTGGCTTACTTTGTTTTTATTACTGACTTTCAGTCTCCCTGAATCTTTCTGGAGACTCTCTGTGTGTGTGCATGTCAGCAGAAATCCATTTATCCCTTTGAATTGCAGACATGGCAGAATTGTAGAGATGCCTTGTCTTGTAATGAGGGATTTCTGTAAAAAATGATATTAACTTACAGATTAACTGAGGAAGGAAAGCCAGCAGGAGTTGAGGAGGGTCTGGTTTGGAACAAAATCTCCCCTCTGTGATGAAGATTGTGAAACTGAGGAAAATTTAGATAGGGGTGGTGGAGAACAAGGCATTGTGAGCACAGTGCATAGGTTAGCGCTTCAGAGAGGCTGAAATACAAGTGCCAAAGACACTTGAAGAAACAGACACTAACGTTAGAAGCCTCCAAGCCCAAGATAGGTGAACTGGAGTACTTGGACAGCCTTGTTATAGTAGGCACAATTGAAACCCGGTGGGACAGAGAGAACCAGTGGGACATGGCTATACCTGGCTAGAAACTCTATAGAAAAGACTGACGAGGATGTACTGGTGGCATCACTTTGTACGGCAAAGACAGCGTTGAGCCCAGCAAGCTAGAAATCTCAAAGGGAGAAAACTCCTCCACTGAATCACTGTGGGTGGTGGTACCCAAGCCGCAAGAGTAATTTAGTACTGAGGATGCATTGTGCTGTCACCTTCCTGATCAAAATGCTTAGGGAGATCTTGAGATGAAGAATGAAATCAAGGAGGCATCCAAAACAGGATATGTAGTAATGGGTGACTTCAACTACCCTCACATAGACTTGGCTAAATATGCATTCCAGTCATGACAAAGAGGTAGCATTTATTTATACCCTAAATGGTTATAGCTAAGAACACTTGGCGCTGAAACCCATCAGAGGAGCAACGATCCCAGACCTAATCTTGAGAGGCACCCAGGACCTCCGAGTTAAGACTGACCCCAATTCCTATCAGTTTTAAGGGCCCACTGAAGACCATATTTTCCCTCAAGTGTTTAATGGGTGTTACTAATGTTTTATCACCTGGTTGAGTGGAAAAAAGATATATTTATGGTAAAATTGTATTATATATTTTGTTTTAAACTTTTATGCACTCTACTCTGATAGTACTGTTGGAATGAAGGGTGGATAAAAAACAATTTAAAATAAAGAAACACATAAAATAAAGCACACAGGGCTCTGGCAACCAGCCCTGAATATGAGTTCTTTAGCAGAATATGGACAAGTGGGAGGAAGTACTTTTTGCTTTCCTCCTCCTGAAATACCGTAATCTGATTTCTCTCATGCTCTGAACTGTTCCAGGCTAGCTGAAACCTTGTACTGGAACCCTCCTGTTAGGACCTGGGGATACATGATAGCATTTTGCTCGTGAGTTCTCCTTCGTCCAAAAAATAATTCTCAACCTTTTGTCTTTTTTTTTTTATATAGCCTTTACCACGAGAATATCACTTTGGTAACAATTTTGGATACGTAGTAGCCTTCAAGCCCTTTGATCAAGTTGTGTGGAAAAAAGTTATAGTTCCTCAGCCTGACACTGGTCGGTATGTCCATAAAGATGAATCAATGATCCCAGCATCAAAATATCAAGTGAAAGTGAAAGCATTTAATAACAAAGGAGAAGGACCATTTAGCCTCACTGCTATCATTTATTCAGCAGATGATGGTAAGTAGAAATGATAGAGTAGGGGGAGCAGGGAACTGAGTTGGTATCAATACATTGGCAGTCAAGACTATTCATGACCATCTCAGACTTAATAGATCATTGTTCCATTTTCATGCAAGAAACTTTGTAAATTCAAGCAGAATACTCATTTTGGAGTATTCAACATGTAATTTGTTTGTTTGTTTGTTTTTAGCTCTAAGCCAATTTGGATATATCTAAGTAAAGCATTGTTTTAGGTAAAAAAAAAATCATTCATTTCTATTAATACATTTCTTCACAAGTTTATCACAACAATGACTTTACCTGAAATTTGTGACATCAAAATGCTTTTGAAATCACATTTTCTTAACCTTTCAACCCATAATAAGCCTCATTCTAATTTATATAATGAACAATTGCTGTTCTGCTTTCGGAAAACTTAAGGGTTGGATCCAGACATCATCCTCCTTAGAGTTCAGTTTACTTCAGTTTAGTCCCATTGATTGCATTGCATCTTCTTTAACTATGACAGGGTGTATATCCAACCAAAAGTGTATGTAATTCCACACATGTGATTGTCCCTGGAAAGGTAAGAGACTATAAGAACATAACATAAAAACATAAAAATAGCACTGCTGGATCAGATCAAAGGCTTATCTATTTTGGGATAGAAGATTAAAAGGTTTAGTCGATTAACAGCCCTACATTATTAATATTTGAAGAGTCGCTCTTTTGAAATCTGCAACTGCGCTAGAAATATAAGTGAGCTCCCTGCTTTGACAAATTTTTCTCCATGTACCTAAAGATTGACAATTTCCGGTACAAATTTTACAGACGGTTAATGTGAATTCCACAAAGGCCTCAGCAGAGAGAGAGAGGGAGAGAGAGAGGGAGAGAGAGAGAGAGAGAGAGAGAGAGATAAAGGGTGACTTCACTTTATAGTTTATTATATTTATTTAAAAGAATTTATAAACTCTAAGCAGTATAGACTATGTATGATATAAAAACAATATCCATTAAAACAAAAAATGCAGCCTAAAAACCAATAAAATAAAAGCATAAAATGACACAGGGAATTGGAGGATTTGTACACATAAATCAAGGCCCAATCTTTTATATGTATACTTGCAGGATATTTTGGAAAGACGGGAACTAAAAGTTACACACCTGCCCCCAGCACCAGATGAAGGTTCCTAGGATTATAGACTACATGTAGTTATCTGAAAAGGGTACTGCAAGTTCTGAAAGTTCCAAGAATGACTTTGTGGAATTCACATTAACTCTTTGTAAAAATTGAACTCAGAAAATTTTGTCGTCTTCTGAGAATCCTGTGTCTTCAAGAGAAGATCCTGAAGTAAGAAAGCATGCTTCTAAAGCTTCAGACCATCAGGCCACCAGTCGCTGACTGTAATCCCCATGTGAAAAACCATTTTTCTGGCAGACTGCCTTAGTTTTTAGAAACAGGGGCCATGCCTTTGCAACGGTGGATAATTGATTAAAATTATGAATTTGTTTTAGTAGCTGTCACTCACTGAATGCTAATTTTTAAAAAATAACGTTCCGTACAGGATGGTTAGGTTTTGTTCAATGCCCTTCAACAGATATGTAACTGTTTTTCCCTGTTTTGATGTATAGTTGACTGGGTGCCCAGTTAGAAGATTAAATATATGAAAGGTTTCATGAGCTTAGGCAGCAGCCCCTTGTCTGTTGCAACTTGTTGCTAAGAATCCTCAAAACAGAAGTGATCTGTGCTCGAAAAATTAAATCTTTCATAGACAGTAGACTGTCCTATGTGTCTTCTTTTCACAGATCTGACTGCTTATATAAATTACGGTAATCTTGATTTTTTTCCCCTACACTTAAATAAATATACAAGATAATGTTTATTACTGAAACATTCAGGGTCATACGTTTAAAACTATATGTCTGTATTTATTCTGTCTGCAAAGCAATGTGATACATGTCCAGTGTTTGTGTGCAAGGCATATCCAGCCAGAAAGACTGCCTGGAAGTTGTATGTTCAGATACCTTTGCGCCTTTGTCTAAGGATGTATTCTAAGCACTATGCCTCAGATGCTATATGCTGAAAGTACCATGGCATCCTACAATCCTACACTCTTATCTGCATTAATGAAGAACTTCTGTAAAGTTTATAAGTTGTTTGTGCATTTGTTTGTGTTTGTTTTTCGATTCAATGATTTCAAAAATTAGTTAGCTGCCTTTTGAACCCCCCAGGACAGATCATTTAAGTAAAAACAAATTAAAAACAACACTGAAACACTGACAGAATTACAAAAGCCTATGCAAAACTATGCCAGGAGCTGCTTAGCAGCAGCAGCAGTAGTAGTAGTTGTAGTAGTAGTAGCAGCAGCAGCAGCACCAGCAGTAACAGCAGTATTTTCTATTTTGTAATGCTTGGAGGATGCTGATTCCATTGGGGAAGAACCATCAATATAAGTTAGGGGTGGCTAACCTCTGGTATTTTTCCTGGTAGTGAGAATTGATCCCTGTTGGTATTAGGTGGCTGGTGTGTGTGTGTGTGTGTGTGTGTGTAAAATCCATATGTAAAATCCACAATCTTTATCAGCAGGACATAGGTGACTTCCAAGGGTAATCATGAGGTTGTTGGCGGCGACTATCATTCTAATTTTGCACTATGGCTTGGCAGCCACTTCGTATATTCTAACAACTGCCTCCCCCAATAGCAGCTGCTTTGTGATTCATGCACCCAGCACTTGATCAAAATTCAAAAATTGTCCATTGGTCCCAAACAAGTTGGCAATCCCAGGTTTATCACACTGCTGCCTTTGAGAACAGTGCATTAATGGAGATTCTGGCTACAACCTTCTAAATTAGTTGGTATTTAGAGCTGCCAAAGTAGCTACAAGTTCATTGTAAATCAAGGAATTGCTTGTAGAATATCTCGCTTGTAGCATTTGAAGTGAATTGTATTACTCATTTTTCTAGCTCCTGTTGAAAGACCTAGAAATGTGAAAGTAAGAGTCAGATCATCCACAGAAGCCTCTGTTTCTTGGCAGCATATTCTTAGTCCAGCTATTACAGGGTATGAGGTGAGCTAAAAATATTTATTATTAATTAAAGTATATAAAATGAACCATCTCTGTAATTCTATGTTTTGCCATACTCCCCGTGGAAGCCATTTTGTATTATGTCACACACAGAATAGCAGCTATTTTGCGACTGCACTCTCTCAAAATTAAAAATGAATTCACTGGTCCAAAACGGGTTGGCAACCCTTGGTTGAATGCATTGTGGACTTTGAAAACATTGGGCCATTGCTTATTGGTGTCCTGTTGCTGTTCTCTGTTACCATTTTGAAGGGGAGGTTTCTCCTGTTTCTAGTTTGAACTAGGAGGACTAATTTAGAATCCCTTTTCATAATGCAGTCAACTTACAAGCTGGGCTTTCCTCCTCTGCATGGTAGTAGTAATTAACAACAACAAAAAACAGCTTTTGAATTTAAAAAGGAGATAGCAAGTTTAATTGTTGAAATGAGTCTACTGTCTCATCCCTCCACTCTTTTCATTTCCTATTTCCTGTATAGGTCTAACTATATCTTGCTCTGCTATCCAGTTTCTAATTCTTGTTCAAAAGTCTTGTGCTAAGTAAAGTTTGCCACTGCACATGTTTCCAAATGCACAGAGCACTGCCAGAACTGAACCAGTGTCTTTTGTTGCAAAATTTGAGCTGGAATCGGAGAGCTCTTCTGTTTGCAGACCTTATGTATCATTGTTTTAGGAACAAGTGGCAGTCAAGCGACGAGCACTGTTGTTTGAAATTCATTCTTGTTCTCAGATAAACACATGTCTCATGTTTACAGATCCGCTACTGGCCCAGTCGTGGGAGAGAAATAGAAGCAAATAAAGTACAAGTGAGCAGTCAGAATTTTTCAGTGAGGCTGGAAAACCTGAAGCCTGACACACACTACTACGCAGATGTGGCAGCTTTCAACTTCGCAGGCGTTGGACCTCCCAGTAACCGTTTGGCTTTCATTACAGAAAAAGCACGTAAGTAAAATGGTTCATTTGCTGATTTCCTACTTTCTGTTATCCAGGCAAAGAGGCCTGGATCAATGCTGCAACATGACAGAAGCACAGGTGGTTTGGAACCCAACAGATTCTATGCCAGCCTAGCTCCACCCCAAAATATATCAGGGATTTCTGTGCTTTCTTTGGGGGTTTCCATTGGCTACTGTCAGTGGTGATACCCCCAGCAGTAGCTTCTGCTAGCCATTCAGCCGGCCACTCTCACGAGCGGGACTTCTAATGGAGCTCACCTGCGCATGGCTCAGTGAAGGCACACCTCGGCCTCATCCAAACCCATTCCAGAACAGGGGATCAGGGAGTTGGATTGCTCTGTAACTTTCTCATGTTGTGTGTGTGTGACTGGGTGGTGGTGGGGGATATCTTCCTGTACACACCAGAAATAAAGGTCATGTAATATTTTCCAGCTCCAAGGCAGCGACCAAGAATTATCAGTTCTGTAAGATCTGGTTCGAAGTACATCATAACATGGGACCATGTCAAGTCACAGTCCAATGAATCTACTGTGAAAGGATATAAAGTAAGATCTGTATTAAGATGCTGTGCCCTCATTGCGTAATTTAGCAAATACGGTTTATCACTTCACTTGTCTATTAATTGACTTAGAATCAGCTTCAAGGAGCAACAACAGAATGTATAAACAGCTAACCTCAGTTAGGCTAATATGAATACTTCAGTAAAACTCCTGAAACTGACTTCAATATTACCTTGCTAGTTATGCTGTCTACATACTCCTAGAAACTGTTATCTGAGCATGAGTCTTGGCATGATATGAAAACAAGCTACATAATTCAGAAGTACATATCTCTCTACTCCACAGTTCTTCTCATTCAAACAGGTCTGCAAATCAACCATGGCCAAAAACACAACCCTGTTTTGTAATTTGTGCTCTCATTACCAAGGCAGGCCTAGAAATCATGCTGCCTTTTTTCCCCAGTGACTAAAAAGGGTGGAGTACGCTCTTTTGGACATCAGTGTAGGTGGTGATGATTTGGGATATCTTATGACACTTGCTTTTCCAGCCAAAAGCAAGAATCAGGAACCATAGTCCATGAAGCATAGAAAAAGAGGTGATCCATGGAGGATATGGAGAACCAGTCCTGATTTCTTCTCAGTTATTGCTCAGATGAGGCAGGTGTGGAAGTGGCTCTCCAGCTTCTGGAAACTGTCTCGTGTCACTACCACCAGTGCTTACTACTTACTACTTACTTACCCATGATGAAGGCACTAAGAAGGAAGCCAAAGATTGGTTGTCCTGCTAGAACATCTCTTTTCACTCTGTGTTGAGTGGAGCTAGTAATCATCTCGGGTTCCCATGAATCTCAACCCATTTCCATCTGTATTGACCACCAGAATACAAGTAACAAAAAACATTTAAGCACACATTCCTGTAGTGTGGGTATAATTTGCCAATACCCTCTCACCAGGCGCCCAAGATGTGTTCCGTTTTTGTTCATTTTTTTAAAAGTATTGCTTTGAATACACCTTAAAGGTATCTTGACTGGAAATCATGCTGGTTTATGAAAGCATTCATAATTATTTATCTCACATTTCTTCATAATATGTTATGAATTTTGGACTGGTTGGATTAGCTAAAGTTGAATTTCTTCTTTAAACCTCCATGGTGCAGAGAAGGCTTTTTAAACCATTTCCCTTATGTCATGTAAGGCAAATAGCAGCTCCAGCAGCAGGATTTGAAAACCATGACACAGATGGAAGAATATTAAGAAGATCCTGATTCTGCACTGCAGCTCGGACCCAAAACTCTCCAACTCATAAAATAAACATGGTCTCTCACACATGTGCTTGCATCTGATGTTCTTAAAAACCACACAGAAAGCCTATCATAGATGTCCTGACATTACATCTACAGTGGTGCCTCGCAAGACGAAATTAATTCGTTCCGCAAGTCTTTTCGTCTTGCGCGGTTTTTCGTCTTGCGAAGCATGGTCCGTCGCAACTGCACCTCTTCAAGCGGCTTTAAGAAAAAAGGAAACAAACTCGCAAGACGTTTTTGTCTTGCGAAGCAAGCCCATAGGGAAAATCGTCTTGCGAAGCAACTCAAAAAACGAAAAACTCTTTCGTCTTGCGAGTTTTTCGTCTTCCGAGGCATTCGTCTTGCGAGGTACCACTGTAGTTTGCCCTAAAAGCCCATAATAGTTAAAACTGGGGATCAGGTCAGTTACTTTACGTGTTTCAGCATTTAATTTTTCTACAGTTGAATGAGGGGGGAGTTCATTTTGTAGCTATTTCTTTAATGCTTTTTCTAGAATAAGATACAGCTTGCCTTTTTGTCATTTGATTTATTCTCTGGAGTTACATCCTGTACCGTGTCATATTTTGTCCCTGAAAGGTGCTGTATAGACCAGATGGCCAGTTTAATGGCACACTGTTTAGTACTGGCAAACATTATATAGAAGTTCCAGCCCCTGTTAAAGGTCAATATGTTGTTGAAGTTCGGGTGCACAGCGAAGGGGGAGATGGAGAAGTAGCTCAAGTAAAAATTCCAGGTATGTAGATTTTAAAATACACCTGAATTATATTACAGAATTATTATTTTTCTGCAAGGTGCATGCCATTGTAGTACAATTGTTGCAGAACAAATACTAACAATAATTTATCAGTATACAGAAATAGGTTGCATTGGAATCAAGTTCGGATCTTGTTTTTCAGATTTTTTGCATTTACCCTTTTCCCTATTAAGTAGCAGAATAACATATCAGGGAAAGGAACTGAACTATTATCAAGGCTGGGAAACTGCATAGCCTCTACTCAGTCCCTTTAATACTTAAAAAAAGGATTATGTCCAGTAAATAAATAACTAAACAAGATCACTCTTGACTCACCTGTCCTGTGGCACAGGCTGTACTCTCTAGAGAAGTTGGAATGTGCCCCTTGGTTTTCTTTAATCACTGCAGTCTCTTACAGTGAGCTTGTGAACAAGTCAGGTTCCCTTTCGCTTAATCCTTTGGTTTTTGGGTTCTTTCTAACTCTGCTACTAAATACACATGGAAAGCATCTGTAAAGAAAATCCAGCACAGGACCTCCTGCTTGCAGGTTGGTTCTGCATGCACTCAGGAGCCCCTTGACAAATTACAGTGGTTGGGGAGCTCAATTCTCACTGTAAAGGCAATGTGCAGGAAGAGAAGGCTTATATCTTCACTCCCTGCACTGAGACTTGACAGGAGACACAGACCCAACATATGCCTAGGACCCTTAGGGAGAAATCTCCTGCTGGCACCAATATTGTCTGCCTGTTATGTGTTTAAGCAATGCCTAGCGCTATGCATGTGTTACTCACATGTAGTACAATGGTATGTGAAATCAGAAGTGTGGATGTGGTTTTGGTCCACCTCAATGCTGTCTCTGCTTCTTTCAACAACCACAGTTTAAAAACTCATTTGGATATTTATCCATAGGTTAAAATAGCTGGTTTTTTCCTTATCATTTAATTCATTTTCATTACTTCCACTCATTTTTTTAAATTTCCTGTTGCCTTCCAACTACTACTCCCCTACCTAGAACTTCCTTTCCATCTAATTGGCCTTAAAATTTCAGGTATTCAACTTCTCCCCAAAAGAATTGAAGTTGCCAAACGAGAGAGAGAGAGAGAGAGAGAGAGAGAGAGAGAGAGAGAGAGAAGTATCTCTATATTATTGGCAACTAACAGTGTAATCCCATACTACGGGTTGCCATATTTCAAAAAGTAAAAACCAGGACACCCCGAAAGTTGTTGAGCTTGCGCTGCCTTTTGGAAATTTCCCCTGGACATCAATTTTACCATGTGTATCAGATTGCCACCTAAATAATGTACATGCCATCTAATTGCAATGTAATCTAAAGTGGCTCCAAATTAGTTCAGAATGAACAAGAAAAAATAGGACAGTTCTGGCATTCATACATGGCATTGGTTTCTTCATTAGTAATTTATGAACAAATTGTTCCCATTCATTCTATTTTTTAAATTTGTTATTAAATCAATCCACACCCTTACTTTGGATCACAACCTTCATTGCTTCAGAAAATATTTGTCAAGCATTTTGATGAGCATCCCATTTTATTTTGCATATAACATAATGGCTATCCCTTAACAAAAGCCAAATCTGTTTCATTTACAGGAATTGCTGCTGGAATATCGCCCAGTTGTCTTGGTTTATTGCTGTCTGCTATTGGCATCCTTGCCTACCTGGAATTCTGAATGTAGCTGGATTTAACATGTCCTCAACTGAGTTCAAAGGACCTTCCAACCCGAGAGGATGTCAATTCTTTTTTTTATTATTATTCCTGTGGCACTATCCTAAGCCAAATAAATTACACTTTCAAGAAAATTATCCTCCTGACTTAATCATGGATTTCAGAAGAGAAAAAAAAGACTGAGGCAGGAACTCCTTCATCAAGCAACTCAACTTTTGAAAGTTTGAGGAATGATTTTTAACTTGTTCCAGTTATGCCTTATAAAACACTTGTGCTGATCTGCGGCAGTTGCATGATTCGGTCCAATGGGGCAAGTTACAGTGTTAAAATCCAATAACATAGGCTGTACAGTAAAAGTAAAATCACCACACATAGGTGCTTTAACTTTAATAACAAATCGTGAAAACATAATAGAGATTGAAATGTTGATTGTATGTGGTATATGTAGGAGTAACTACGTCTGTCCGTACTATCCTATCTGTTTTGTGTACTGCATATTTTTGAATGGCCCCTATCAATTATGACTTTTCAGGTTTTTAGAGACACAGTCAAAGCAAAAACATTGCACTCATTTTTTTAAACGCTTTTCTTCTTGAAGTGACTGAATGTGGGCGAAGAACACTGAAATCCAAGTTCAATAGCGATGAATCTTATTTTAGATGGATTCGGAGTTCGTACGAGTATTAACAGTAAAGGATATTCCCGCACCTTAATTTTAAAATGATATTTAAAATCGACACAGTCTTTTAGAAATAATGCTAGTCAAGCCAAGTGTGAATTTCTGCAGTCATATAGAGGTTTATTTTGCTGTAAGTAATATTAATAGTTATATGAGCAAATTTACTTCTAATATTTCATTGCATCCAAATGTTCCTGTCACAATTTGAATTATTCCAATTCTGTCATGAATTTCAGAATTTAAATTCCAACATTATATACAGTCTAATCATTTTTTACTAGCCAGTATAATGGCATGATGGAAATTTGAAAAGCAATTCCACATTTGGATCAATATTTAAATAGTTAAAAGTATTTAAAATGATCTTTAAAAGCTCAAATCATTTTCAATAATAACAAATCGGATATGCAGTGAAAAGACAAATAGCAAATAACAAAAGTTATCCTATTTATTTTTTTGTGACACACATATTGCCTTACTTTAGGGAAGGCCAACCATTAGGAGAATGATTTGCATTTTCCAATAAATTAATATTGTTCTACTTCCTAGAGATGTAAATAAGAGTTGTAAAGGTCTAACATGATTTTCCCTATTAAATGATCCCAGGAGATAGAAAGATGTTATTAAAATTCAGATAGTTCTCAACTGTTCTGTCTGCTTTGAGTATTACTTATGTTTTCAAAACCGGGACTTCCGTAAGAGGTATAGAATGTCTTTGTTCTGACTGTTTCTATGCTGTATTTAAAGCTGTTAAAAAGAAATGCCTATTTCTTTCAGAATTCATGGTGTGCTGGGAATTTGGTGTGAATTTGGGTGGGCTAGGGTGGGCAAACACCATCCACTGCATACTGATTCAGCTGGCTCAAGTAATCGTGCAATGTCTGAGGCTTCAAGAATTATAAGCTTTGACCATATTTTATTAGCACAGCCTTGCTAGCTGCTTTAGAGATAGACTTTAACTTTTTAGGACTGGTACTGTAGATGCCCATGTTAATACTATTTAAATGAAGCAAGAATAGACTTTTCCCCCAACCCTGTCTTTAATTTGTATGATTTTTTGTACTGTAAATTTACATTTTAAAAGCCTAGACCCTTCATGAATATATATCAATAATACCGTTTTAGTTTAATTTTGACTCTTTGTTACAAGTTGAAACTTTTTTTAAAAAAGAAAACAGGTGAAAATGACAATTTGTCTATAGAGGAATTTCAAAAGCTACACAAGCACTGCTGAGGTTCATAAATCATGTAATTGTTTTAAGGAAACTAAGATGACTTCATACGTAAGAAACTAATACCTTGGAAGCCTTCTGTGATATGTTTTAATTTGGTTTGGTTTTTATGCAGTGTGTGACTCATATTTTTGTAACCTACAAACACAATTATTATTTTTTTCTTTTGCCAAACTGCATGATTGCCTTTTCGTTTCTAACGTGATATAAGGAACAAAACCAGATCAATTTTGCATGAAGAGAATTTGGGAAATCAAAGCACACTTTACTTAATTTAATCCGGAAGACAGGTGAGCTAAATTTCATCATTTCATGCTAATTAGCTAATCTCAGATTTACATTGTTCAACACAATTGTACAAATTTAATGCAGACATTAAGTTCCCAGCAGTTGTCAGCACAGCTAACTATATAGTGTATCATCTGCTTTTCAATGCAAGGTTCTTAATTAAAGTTTATATAGATAGACACATTGGCTGTTTCTTTGTATTTCAGGCAATATTGATATTAGTATTATTTGATACTGGTGATTTTTGGATTTTTTAGAAGTTACTTTTTATCATTTTCTTTCCTAATGAGTAGACCAGGACCATGCTCTGTCCGTTTTATGGTTGAAAAATAAATTATAATTAAATAAATGTATTAATGGTACTCCATATGTAACAATTGTCATTTGACTTTTCCAGAGGGTTATATAGATTTGTTTATGAAAGAGAATCGGAGGAACCTAATCCACAGAAAGAAGTTTTGTTCTTCAGAAGTTTGTTGGGTTTTTTTGTCATCACTGGATCTATGGATTAGTTTACACCCTTTTTATTCTAATTAAAGGTCTAACAGATTACGCTTAGAAATATCACCACTTCAAATTTATTGGCATTTTTAAAAAAATGTACAGTTATTGAATACTGCTCCATCAAAGTAAATATCCACGTGCAAATATTGAAATGTTGCATCATGACTTCAACAATATTACTGAGTGAAAAGAAAGACAATGATGAGAAATCATACAATGATATGCCCAATGACCAAATATATAAAAAAATATTCACACTATAGTGTTCAGTCTCCTTTGTATGGCTTTTTAACTTGGCTTGAGCTATAAGAACTCACTGGTTTTCATTAACATATTTCATATCCTCAGACCTGTGTGTCTGGTCTTCCGCCATTTTCCAGTGATTGCTCTAAAGTGTTTTCCTATTTAGAAAATATTATTATCTCTGAATTGGCTTTGCATGGTCGAATTTAATCTGCCAAGTATTATCACAATGTCATCCTGTTAACTGCATGACCTGGTATTATCTGTGTGTCATATTTCAGAAGTGTTGTCTTCACTTCTGATTGGCTTTGTATGTCCTCAGTGATGTCATTACATAGCCGAATCAGATCTACTATGTAGCACAAGCTGTCTTGTTCCAGACATGATTCCCTGAAGGTGGGATCACTAGTGAAATTGAAGAACAACAGCCCGTGAGCAATGCTATGTTATCACACAGAATCATTCAAAGGAACATTTATGGAGAGAGATGGAAATGTTACCCTCATTGGCACTACATGAGAGGCATTCTTGGGAGGAAATTGTATCTGCTAGTGAGTGTTACCATTTTCAGCATCACCCCATTCCCCAGAACTGTCTCTATAAATGGTGCTGAGGTATAGTGTAGCATCATTGATAGTGCCATTGATATGGAGAAATCAAAATGGTGGTTGTCAAGAAGGGCCAGTGTACCAGGAGCAGCCCTGCTGTTGCCATTGCAAAACAAGAGCCAGAAAGTGACAGGAATGAGTAAAGTTCACCACCCAAGGACCCCAAAGTTCAGAGTGAATTTTCAGTTCAGCCCTGCTTTCAATTCAGTGTGGAATAAGGAAATATGTGGCACAACCCTAGTCTTCATCACAATCATTTTCATTCAGTTTGGTTCTGGTATTTATCATCCAAGTTTTCTGTATTCTGTATTCCTTCCTTTCTGCAAGTCTCTACTTGAAGGTGTTGAAGAAGTGATGAACAGTTTTGTTTAAACTTTACAAAGTTAGTTCTAAAACTTCTAGAAGGTTCCAGTTCATGATCTGCATGCTTGCCCTCACCTACATGTGACTGATTGCACAGAGAGTAACAGCTACAGGTAGGCAACTCTGCTTTCTAATAGCTATTGAATCCAGTGTTGTTGTAAGCAATTACTAGACCTTCCTGCAATGTTCATTGGGTGAAATGAAAGAGGAATTCAAAGAGTCCTGTCTAGAAAAAACAACAACAAAACAACAACCCAGTGACATAAAGACCTTAATGCTATCATTAGACCAAGGCTAATACTCCTTGGTGAGATCCCTCTTAAGTGTTTTTATTAATTAGTAGCCTATTTGATTTATTATCTGCTCCCTAAATTGATTCATATTTAAAGGGGAAAACTGCTACTATGTATGTAAAAACTATACTGTACTTCTACTTTGAGTTTTGGTTGGGAACAGTAGGGAATTCCCCTCTTTGAATAGCCTGTGAATCCTGGTTCTTGCCAGACACTTGCTTTGACCGCTCTTCCCAGCATTGTGAAGTTGTCAAGGTACTGCATTGGTTTCCTGGTCCAGGCTGCCCTTCTCTCACATGGATTTATTGTCCATTTAGCACATCCTCCAAAACAGCAAATCAGTACGTTATTATACCCGCAGGTCTCAGGGCAGTTCACAGGAGAAAATAACAATATAAAAACATAAAATACATAATTAAAACAAAAACAAAAAGAACTCAGTAACCCCCTCCAAAAAAAAGCCCACCCCATGTATTAAAAGGGCATTGGATGTGAATCAGCCCAAGGCCTGGTTAAAGAGGAACATTTTTGTCCGGTGCCTAAAGATGTATAATGAAGGCACCAGGCGAACCTCCCTGGGGACAGAATTCCACAGACAGGGAGCCACTGCATAAAAGTTGCCACACTCCAGACTTTGCGTAGTTGCAAAATCTTTCTATATGTTTTATAGGAGCTGCATTGTACCGTAAATAAATAAAACTGAATCTGCCTTGTGCTGTTTGTTAGTCCACTACAACTGTGAGGTGTAAAAATGATTCACATGGGTTAACCCTTCACTCTTTGAAGCTATTCAGAGTAGAGAAGAAGAATCAGCCATTGGATGATAGGGCTAGGTTGCCAAGGGCAAGTTGTGCAAAGGAAGCAACTTGAAATGGACTCTTCTATGTGCTCAGCAAGCTAGGTTATCAGTAGCATTTATAATCATGAAATCCAATATCTGATTAGCTCATTTCCAACAATCCTGCTGCAATGTAGCTAAATCACTTTGGGAAGGTTCACTGGAAGGAATTAATAAATGTTATTAATTGATAGATTGATTAATAGGGATTGGTGCAAACGTGTCTGCAATGTGATACAGGCAATCTTCCCTTCCTAAAAAGACCTAGTCTTGGCACAGGGACTTAGTTAGAATTAATGTAAAGTTATTCTGTATGCCTTCTATTGTGAGATTTCCTGCCTTCCACTTGCTTACTAAATGGTATTTTGATATTCTTGTAGAACTGAGTTAATGGATAAATCCATTTTCACACCTCCTGGCAAATTAATTCCTTGGATGATCTGTATGCAAGTCTATATAAGTCTCTGCCCAGCCATTGGATTAACTAACACACAATCAACCTTTGTAGTTATTGAGGAGGAAGGAAGTTAATTGAACCACAATTTTTATCCTTTTCATCATTTTATTATTATGCTCTCCCTCTCCTTTTTACAAAGGATCACAAGGAGGATAAATTGGATTTGAGCCCACCCAGAGGCGTTCTTAACAGTAGTTTATGATCTGTTATTTTCACTATAAGCAAATGGTTCTTAAAAACTGCAACTTGGCATTTTAAGGCTACCAGGATGTTTCTTTTCTCTGTTTTTTCTTAGAAGCTATTGCTTTCTTGGTGAAGTTCTCCCTTTTTTAACTAAAAAAAGGGCTAACATTGTTGCCTTATAACTGGTCTGGTCTGTTCCTTCAGATGCAGAGAGATGCTGTCTTGGCATCAGCTAAGAAGTTCCTGGGATGAGCTTTGCATTTTGTCTCCTTCTTCCAGCACATCATGGCATTCTTTAAGCTTCTAAACTGATGATAATAGTGCTGTGATTCTTGGTAATCTAATAGAAGGGGCTTTGAAGAGGAGGTTTAAATGAACCTTAATTTCACATTTATAACCTCATGAGGTCTGAACTGGTGGTGACTGACCAGGGCAAAGACCCTGGGGTCGTAGCTCAATAAAGTTTTTTGCCTGGTGTGCAGCAGCTGGGGAAAAGGCAAATTCCATGCTAGGGGTCATGAGGAAAGGAAGTGAAAATACAACAGCTAGTATCATCATAATGCCAGTAGCCAACTATATGGTGCAACCACACTTGGAATATTGTGTACAATGATGGTCATCTCACCTCAAAAGGGATAGTGCTGAGCTGGAAAAAGCAGCCAAAATAATCAAGGAATGGAGCAACTCATTTCCAAGAAAAAAATACATTTGCAGGCTTTTTAGTTGTAAGTCACACACCCTTCCACAACTGCCACTGGCAGAGAAGAACCATCACCATCAGTGTCCATTTCAGGCAAGATTACTCCAATTTGGGGTGAGATCTTGCCCAAAATTGTATGAGATCTTCCACTCTCCACAAGAGTTCACATGATTTCAGTCAAGATCTTGCCCGAGATGGATGTGATCTTGCTCCAAATCAGCACCAAGGGCAGAGGCAGCGGGGAACCCACAGGTGTGCCACTGGGGGGGGGGGTCATCTGCTGCCTGAGGCAGTGGTCTCACCCTGTCCTATAGCTGGGCCAGCTTTGCCCAAGGAGCTAGATCTTTAAATGCCTGTACTTGGTCAAACACAGTAGTGTTCTCACAAGGCAGATGATAAATATGGTTTTGGTGAGACATGATTAGGGCACTCAAAATCAATGTGAGGAAACAGAGAATTTTGTTTCTGCTACATAATGCCAAATCCGAAAGCCATTGGGTGAAAATGAATGTAGTATTCATACAGATAAGCAGGGCTCCCCACAAACTTCAAACAATAGGTAAAACCCAAGTCTCTGGTTAACTTTGCTGTCTCCTTAGATATTTTTGGTCAATTTACTTTTCCATATTCATGAAAGATTTAAGTGCATCTGTACCAATGAAGTTTGGCTCAGTGCCTTGTGGTTGCTTTACAACTTTATCTGCATTATAGCAATGAAAACCTCTCCTGATGGGTCATCATCAAAGTTGCAGCAGCTATGCAATCTGAGCATGACTTTTGACATTTTAATTTTCCTGGACTTCTGTGTTATATGTTAAGCCAAAGTAGCACCATTGTCTTTAAAAAGGTGACTCATCAGCCCCACTGAACATCAAAGATGTTTATTCCATAATGCCAAAGATTGCAGCCTTGATAGACTCTTTGGCTTGTACATCTAAGTTCCTCAAGCTACCCAGCAACACTCATATATTATGCTCTGATTTGCATGAAGTGACAGAACATTGAATAGCATCAAATACATTTGACAATATGGATCATGCCTTAGGTACTCTCCCCAATCTATCTCCACAATTTGGCTGCTCCTATATATGATTCATATGGTTGATTGTTTTCCAGTTCAGCTAAGGAAGTAACACACTTGATGCTGTGAATCACAATGGAATTTGCTACCACTGCTATTTTTGTGGTGTTGGTAAGAACATGCCTAGACCAAATCTCTTAAGTACAGCCTATGCCAAGGCTGTATGCTTACTTGACTCCTAAATATTATGCATGGTACAAATAAGGAGATACTAGCTTGTACAGATGATATACTAAAGAAGAAGAAAAATGCAATGATTTGCTCATACTCATATAAAACAAGTACAACAAAAATGGAAAACACCCTCTTAGCCTCATTGAATGGGGTAGCTACAAAGACCATCATGTCCTTTTGCTATGGGCTCATTAATTTTAATAGTTGCTGCCTGGAGCACAGGATGGGTGTCTTGTTAATTGGAACTACACCTTCCTAGATTTGACAGCATAAATAAATAGCCTATTTGGTAGCATTATAAAGAAGAATTAAAAGATGTCTCATTCAAGTCTTGTCTTAGTCACCATCCAGATAAAGATATAATTTGGATGTGGCAGCTGGAATACGGCCAGACCTTTCGAATGCCAACTTTGCTACAAAATGTGTTTTTACATGCAACATGCAGCATTGTGGTGCTTTAATAATTCTCAGACTTGCTCGGCATTGTATGAACATTATGCATTAACATTTATTTCTTTTAAAATATCAGAAATTAATTAAGAGATGAAATACAGGCAAAAGCTACACCACTAGGGGGAAAAAATGCCGTTGCAAGCAAGGTAATTTAGTTTACTCAAGAGTGATGATGGACCTGAGAATCTTTTGGTGTGAACTGAAATGAGAAGTTGATTTCTGGATGTTTTATGAGAACTCCCATGGGTCATGATATACTCTCTGAAGATTCCTATAAAAGGCAAAAGAGTGGTAGTGGAAAAGGGTAGGGATTGAAATGTATTAGGAGTGCTTCAGATTGGTCTACTTGGAAAAGAAGTGAGGTTGATCTTTGTTACAAATTGCAATCTGTTTTGCCTGGTTACGTTCAACTATTTGGTCAAGAAAAAATACATTTCAACATGCATAAAATGGAAACAGACCACATGTTACAAATGATAAAATTGACTGTTGCACAATTGGATGTTGCATTTACTTCACGATTCTTTCCCCTCTTTCTGGAACCCACAATCTGAAAGGAACATCTACATTCCCTCTGATTATACTCTTGTTGGAGTTGGATATTCCTGACAGACAGGAACTGAAAAAAACGTATTGGGAATATTATGATATATCCTGGTTCAGGATTTGACCATATTCAGGAACAAGGCTGGATACAGTGGTACCTTGGGTTACATATGCTTCAGGTTAAATATGCTTCAGGTTACAGACTCCAGTAACCCAGAAATAGTACCTCGGGTTAAGAACTTTGCTTCAGGATGAGAACACAAATCGTGCTCTGGTGGTGCAGCGGCAGCAGCAGCAGGCCCCATTAGCTAAAGTGGTGCTTCAGGTTAAGAACAGTTTCAGGTTAAGAACGGACCTCCGGAACTAATTAAATACTTAACCCGGGTTACCACTGTATTAGGAGAATGGAGATGATACTAAACTGGGAGCTTCAGACACATGCTAGATTGTCCTCTCTTAATCATCCCAAACCATCACATCTAATGTTCTCTGCTTGGTAACGAGAACAGAAGGAGAATATGGGATGAGCACCCTACCTGTCAGTGAGGGAGAAGGGAGAAAGAAGGCTGATGATCTTTAGCCTGAAAGTGAAAGTGACCCACTACAGAATGCACATTGGCTAGGGCTGATGGAAGTTGTAGTTCAAAATATCTGGAGAGCACCAGACTGCTGAAAGCTGGACTACATACTCCTTTTATGGGAGTACCACATGACCAATTATGCATTATTACTGCAAGGATGCTTCCTTGGCTGGGGAGATTGTTTCATGGTAGCTCTCATGCCATTGACTTCCAGAGAAAAATGTGTAGTCTCTAGTGGTCTTCATTCATAGTGTAGACTGGGTATGTTTCACTGCCCACATATGTGTGGGAATATCCAAATCCCTATTTTCTCATGGGAATTTCAGTTCCCCTTCAAGACCTCTGTTTAAATATACTGCAACAGTGTTATTTTTTCCAATCTTACTTGCAGAAGAATCCTCAAAGTAACTGCCTGAAAATGTAACATATTGCCATTTTTCATTCTCTAAATATCTATGCCTGCTGAAAAAAATGTGTCATTTGACAGCTTACAGCCTTGCAATGATTTAAGTAGCTCTGTAGCTTTCTTTTTAAAGAAATACTGTTTCTTTAAAACCAGATAACAGCAATTTTCTCAATTAATCAGGGCAGTTTCAATACTTGCATTATTTATTGACACACAAAAATAGAAGCTAGTGGTGTGTCTTTTCTGAGAGACCAGAGGTTGGTTTGCATACCAAGGTGTAATGTTTGAGCAGAAAGTTATGATAAGAATTTTGTTGTGCTAAATGAACACTTATGTGACCATTTCTTAAAATAGGTCTGTAATATGGGAGTTGCGACGTGCGGGAAATGCTTCAAAATTATATTTCAGATGATGATGATGATGATGATGATGATGATGGGAACTTCCATCTGCCAATGCAACAGTTTTCCCACCACTAGAATCAATTAGTAGTAAAGGGGGGGAAACTGACCTGAGACTCATTAATACTGCTATTGCATCCTATTAGTCTTCTGAAATGAAGGTATGTTATGTACATTAGTATTTTGGGGTTCTCAAGATTCTGTCTGTCTATCCTAGCAAGTCCCAGTTCTGCCCTCCTTAACTCTTTGTCACACTCTAGCATTACCAAGAAATAGAACCCAAGTTGGGACTCTTCAGTTGGCCTGTGGCTACCAAGACTGGATCAGACTCCATTGGCAGGAGCTCTGTTAAAATTAGACTCATTAGAGGAAAGTTTTCAACAATGTGACTTCCCATATTGATAGAAGAGAAATAAGAAGGATAAGATACTTCAGTTTTTAAACAGTGCCATCCATTTTAAATCATTCCAACTAAACTTTCTTTATGGGACCTGACTCACTTGAAAACAAAATTAGCATCAGCAACAGACACTAGTACGCATTATCTGCACCTGGGTAATGCATTCAATTTCTATTTTGGCTCTGAGAGCAAAATTTTATTTTTAGAAGACGATTGATTTATTCAATAAAAAGGTTAGTCATCATCTATTGAGGGCCAGGACTTACTAGGGCTGGCTGCCAGGTATTTCTCCAGATGTGAATCTTCTGTTGAGCACTCCAGAGTGAGTCACAATCTGTGTGTTCCTGTTGGTTCCTACTCTTATCTTTCAACACAGCTCTGTCAACTCTCCTTTCCCCTTTTCTGCATCCATAATAACACACAAGGTTCTGCTCCTCTGGTCTTTCACTTCTACATAATTTTTAACAGTGTAATCCTCTGCATGTTTACTCAAAAGTAAGTCCCATTGAGCCAATAGGGCAGGCTTCCTCAACTTCGGCCCTCCAGATGTTTTGAGAGTACAATTCCCATCATCCCTGACCACTGGTCCTGCTAGCTAGGGATCATGAGCCAAAAACATCTGGTGGGCTGAGGCTGAGGAAGCCTGAAATAGGGCTTATCACTTGCACCCAATAGGACTGCATAGGACTGCAGTCTAAAGCTTTGTTGGAAGTGCAACGGCAGGGATCATTCAGTTAGCAACCTATGGGTTAATGCTATTTACAGACAGACAGACAGACAGACAGAAAGACAGACAGACAGACAGACAGTCACTGCAGGGGGGTTGTAGCCTAGTAACCAATCTGAGTGGCATACCCTTGCTGAGATAACTTGTGCTCTGAATAACTGTAGTTCTAAGGAAGTTCTTGATATGTTTGCTTGCAGATTTCCTCTATCTTCCCCCCATAATTTGCGCAATAAGGTGGGTAGACTTGCTTCAGACATACTAGATACCCTGGTAATTCATCCCAATTCCACAATGAAAGTAATTAATGTGCCAAGCAAGCTAAACTCTTTTATTCTAATGTGTACCAGTATTGTGTAAGAATCTGGACGGATAACTTCAACAACTCATCCGTGGAGCTGCAATAACTTTTCTAAACAATCCTTCATTTTTACTGCTATGTTATTATGATGTTTAAGCCTGTATTTAAAATATGGTTCTTGTTCCACTGATTTATGAGTTGAGGTGAATAATATGATCTATGTGGTGTTAATTGCACTGGATGGAATCCAGATGCATCAAAAGGTTACTCTTCCCGCTTCGGCTCATTCATTTTGATTTCTGAACTGTCAACAAAGAATTATTTATTAGAGCCTCGTGTTTGCGACCTCCTGCGGTACTTTAAAAACTCTCAGGGGTTGGCATGCTGACACACCCCAGTGCCTCCTCCCTTACATACTTTGGCACATAATAAAGGAAAAAAGTGGAATGTCATCACCTGGCATGGAAGCATGCAATGTAGGAGTTGTTGATATGCTTGTTTGAAGAAGCAAAAGTGATACACCTGTGATACTCTGTTTTAAGACAAGAGAATGGAAGTTTTAACTTTGCCCGTGTCCAATTCAAGAGACAGCTCCTGTGTATTAAGCTGAGGCAAGGAATCTTATTTAGCCTGAGGGCCCCATTCCATTGTGGGGAACCTTCTGAGGGCCACATGGCAGTGACAGACATTGTCATCCGCAAATGCAGATGGAACAATAGATGTGACTCTTACCTTTCAGCCATGCAAAAATTGGGAGCTTCTATACATGCATAGGGACGTGGGTGGAACTGTGGGTTAAACCACAGAGCCTAGGACTTGCCGATCAGAAGGTTGGCGGTTCGAATCCCCGTGATGGGGTGAGCTCCCGTTGCTCGGTCCCTGCTCCTGCCAACCTAGCCGTTTGAAAGCATGTCAAAGTGTAAGTAGATAAATAGGTACTGCTCCGGCAGGAAGGTAAACGGCGTTTCCGTGAGCTGCTCTGGTTCGCTAGAAGCGGCTTAGTCATGCTGGCCACATGACCCAGAAGCTGTATGCCGGCTCACTCAGCCAGTAAAGCAAGATGAGTGCCGCAACCCCAGAGTCATCCACGACTGGACCTAACGGTCAGGGGTCCCTTTACCTTTACCTTTATACATGCATATCTCCATCCTCCATGTAGGCAAACAATAGGTATTATCAAGGTTTAGGGACACATTCAAGCAAGGCAAAAACTCTCAAGTGGGGGGGGAGTAAAACAGAGCCATGGGTTCCCCATCTCTCAGCTAGGGAAAATGTATTTTAGCTTCATGCACCAGCCCCCATTTTGGGCCAAAGGAAACATGAGCTAATGTTTCCTGAATAATTGAGGACCTAACAAAAGATCAATGAATGCTTTCCCCATCAGTTCATTCCATTTGCCAAAAAGTCCCCTTTGATGGCCCAACCATGCAACTCTTGTCTTTCATTAAATTAAGGCAACATATTCCCATACATTTGCATCCTTCCCTATTCTGCTTCAAGCAAATTACCTCCGTAAATCCAGTTGTTGTAAGTTAAAGTTTGATAGAAAATGTCTATGTGCCATGAAGGTTATTGATGGCATGGCTTGTGGTGACCAATCTTCCATCTCAGCTCATCACAAGCAACTCTTATGCATCTAGATCCAGGGATGATCTGCTCTAGCTGTTGACCATTGCTTATTACTCTCCTTGTGTTTCCCTTTGCTATCCACAGACAGGTATGTAACAGGTACAGTAGTCAGGATTTGTCAAACACACCTCAAGGAAGACCCACCACATGATCAGCAGCAGCGACCAGAGCATTTCATGGGTTTTCCAACCCATTACCTTCTATACTCTTGCAAATTCCATGCTGGGCAGCTATATGAGAGGTGATTGGTTTTACCTAGCATGAAGATGAAACCCTGAAACATATGCTCACATATCAGGGCTTCCACCATATGCTATAACCCATCAGCCAGTGTAACTCAAGGATAGGATTATTACCTAAAAGACTCTATAGTAAACAGTATTTTCCATTTGAGTTAATAAACATTCCTTTAACCTCATCTCACACTCAGTCTATTCCCATTTTATTTTTCTTTGTGCCAAGTCCTAAGAGAATGGGAGAAGTATTGCCAGTTTAATATTAAACTTCAATTCTATTCTGATTTAATTAACCCCAATTCATGCCAGAAAGAGAATCATAATGTAGGGCATTACAACAATCTTGCACTGACAGATTTAAAGCAATGGAAATCTCATCTCAGGAAATCAAGGATCCAAAACACATTTATGTGCTTCATTTAATCATTGCTTTAGGCTACAGACTGGAATAAAATGATCTAAATAAGTTTAGCTCCAAGCAATATATGGCTGAATAGTTTTAGTATTTTAATTTGCATGATTGGGGTTAAAGTTCTAAAGAAGTCAGGAACTGTAAGAATATGGTGACTTCTCCTGTAAAGCTTCCTCATAACTTTAGCTGCATAAAAGATCCTAATCTTTTACACACCTGTGCATTTAAGTAACCTTCTTTCTTTCCTTACCCCTATGATAGTGGGTATGGTACAGTATGGTGTGGTACATTATATCAAGATAAAGCTCTGCGTGTTTTTACATGCTTTTACAAGGCCAGAACTTCTGTTTGAGAGCAAATAAAGAGGTTTGATTAACCTATTAATTAATCTGGGGAATCTGAGAAATACAACAAGCTGTTCATACTTTTGGCCTCAGGCAGCATGCCTGTCTCAGACAAGGAATACTTTCCGGAAAGCATAATTTTGCTATAGGATTATATTGGAAGGTGAGAGAAATCTTGTATCATTTCCCCCTGCTTAAGTGGTTTACTAGGAGGTTCCTGCTGGTCTGGGGATGGAAGGGGATCAAATCTCAGGTTCATCCCAACTGTGACCTGAGAGACATCCAGAAATACAGAGGCACAGCAGCTAAGGAATGTGATGGTCGCTTGGATGAATGAGTGGTGAAAGGGTCTCTTTTTTCTTCCAGAAAATAGCTTCCAATTCTCCCTACTCTGCATAAAAATGATTATGTAGCAATCAGGTGTTCCTCAGAGAACTGTGAATGCCCTACAAGAAGTGCAGCTGAAGTGAGTGTTTAATCAGCACTGAATGGAGAGGTCTGGAAGCCTCCATTTTAATTTCCTGCAGCCATGGAACACTGTAGGAAGTAAAAACAGGAGCTCCCAGGTGCTGATCAGAGTTTCTGCCTCCAGGTAAGATGAGATTGTGCATATCTGCGTACAATTTGTAGATACTCATTTATAGGCACAGATGTAAAAGGTGACAAAGGATAACTGAAACAGAAATGCAATACATTTAAATGTAATTGGTAGGGACTAATGCACTAGCACCAAAGGGTTGTTGTAAAGTTTATAGCAAGATAATGTATACAAAGCACTTGGAACACATGGGAGTACTATTGTAAGAATTCATTATTGTGACTTGGTCAAAATGCAGCAACTATAATGGTAATATTGGTGGCATTCATAGGTTCCTCTTTGAATAAACATGCGTATGTGCAGTACCCTGGATTCTCCTACCCCATCCATGTTTTTTATTTTTATTTTTACTGTTGATAGGTACAGCCTTCTGTTGTGTGGGTTTTAACAAAGCCCATTTTATGGCCCAAATTAGTATGACCATAAAAATAATGCCAGCTTTGGCCACATAATTGTGAGGTATTTTTCCATCATGATATGCTAAACTGAAAAGTCAGAATGACTCATCTAAATTAGGCCTTCTTGTATGAAGTTGCTATTAGTGGTTTTGGAAATAAAGTTAACCGAACTGAACTTTCCCCACAGTACCCTAGTGACTGGTGGTGTCTATGGGTCAAACTAAATGTGTTATTAAATGCATATCAGCATTTAACTTGCATGTGTGTGTGTGTGTGTGTATGAGAAATCATTTGGGAGGGGATTGATAATATTTGGGATCTCAACAGATGGGAGAACAGGAGGAGCACAATCCTTTTGGCTCTTCCTGTAATCCTGACGAAAAGCGCTTCTCTACAATTGTTACTTGCATTGAGGAGAAGGGAATGCTGCTGCTGCTCTCTAATGGAAGATGGCACCTTCCTATGAGTCTCAACTTCGGACCCCAAAACTTATTTGGGTTGGTATCCAGTGCTGCCATTCCTCTGGCACAACAGACTTCCACTCGTACAGCGGTAGATGCAACCACATGTCTTTCCCCCAAGCCTATGAAGCACAGCTTGGTGGTGAAACCAGAGCTAGAGCTTTTCTGTAGCGGCCCACCCTCTGGAATGACATGTGAGGTTCACCAGGTCCAGCCCATCAGGGTATTGATTCAAGTGGCTGGTCAAAACATGGGTGTCTACAAGTGCCCTTGACCAACTGTTCTGTGACTTCTGATAGATTAGTTCTGGTGGCTGTTCTGTAAACAACAAGAACAATTTAGGAGATGATCTTTTTACTTAATAATCTGGATGTTTTTATTCTTATTTGGGTTAGAAATGAGGATTGTGGTATCTTTTAATGTCTTTTAAATTGGACTTCTTGATGACAAGGAGTTTCTTTAAAAAAAATAGGTAGGACATAAGGTGCATTTTAAAAAAACAACACCACGTTTCTACCGGCAACCAGCTTTCTCCCTCCTTTCTCATCTAGATCTTACCCCATGCCAACTTTCCTCAGAGTGGTATCTCATGAATTTAAGTCCAGAACGCCTAATTTTAAACTGCAGAAAATAACTATAATACATGCTTCAATTCAGTGGCACACATCTCTATATGATTCATCCTTTAATATGTCAGTCTACCTTGCAGTAGGCATAATTTATTTTTGCTGGCACAACAATAAAGACACGTAATTGCAATTGCTAATTATAATTGTTCTAACTTTCAGCTCAGTAAAAACTTTGATATTTCTTAACAGTCTGGATAGACACGCCCTTCTGCCTTTGGTGCTTCCCAATTTACCAAATTTCACTGGTCGAAAGCCAAGCTGGTATGAGAAGTGATAAGGTTGCAGTCCAGCAACAAGCTTTGCTGAATCTTGTCACTCTAGTATTGGGGCGTTGTGCTCTGTGGTTTGTTTCAGTGTTGTAGTTTTTAGATGTTTTAATTATAAATTATGGCATTTTATGGATTTCCTTTTGGAGGATGGATGGGATATAAATATAGCCAGCAAACAAACAAACAGATAGACTATATCGGACTTCCATGTTGGCAAGCACTGGGTGAAGGTACTTGCATCAGGAAGCGCCACTCAGGATGCTTGGGGCATTAGTTAGAAGTCAGAATTGGTGCATGAATGGTGCAGCAAGACATATTAAAGTATTGGCCTTAATTGGGAGGGGGGGACCATTTGGGCTCCATTTCAGGATGCAAAATATTTTGGTCCACAACTGGGAAAGGAAGTAAAGGAGGAGTTTCTAAGCCTGTTGGTTGTATCACTAGAAAGATTAACATTATTTTTTCCTTGCTTGCTTTCTAAAGGAAAATGGGCTGTCTATTATTGTCATTGTGGTTAAATGTTCATGGTAGTAGATTAAAATGCAGCCATTTATGAGAAACAGTTTACTTGGTCTTCAGTATCTTAGCACCTTACTTAAGTTCTTATTTTGATGTGTGTGACCAAACCACTTATCTAGTCAGCAAAATATGCGAAGCCAGTTTGTTTTGTGATGAATAGCCTTGCATACATAAGGTCCCTTATTTATGTGGTGTGAATGATTAATGCTTCCTTGCTCAAATAAGTACTACATTGAAGGCACCTATGATTTGCTAAAGTGATGAGCAACTCAGTTCTGAAATATTAGATTTTTTCCCCTTCTTTATGCCCTTGCCTAATGTTGTGGGAATTTCTGGACTCATGGCAGTTGCAAATGAACATATTGGAATGGTTGGTTGACCTTCCAACATTCAGCATTATTGACTTCAAAGTGGAATATATATTTAACATTTCCAGACGCAATTCACTCAGCAAGGCTCCAGCACAAGTAAGTGCCATTGAAATAAATGAATCATGCAAAAGCAGTGAACAGAGAAACTCACTTATTAGGATGATTTACCTAATGCCCCCCCCCTTAAGTGTGTATGTCAGTTGCAGGTCCAGGTGTGGTGAATCTGTGGGTGGTGGAGCCAAGACATGGTGAAGTCACAATAAGTCAGCAACTGGTTTTCAGAGACATGCTTCCTCCAACAGTGGAGCCAGAGAAGAGAGCCATTATGGCTAGAAACCACTGATAGCCCAATTAGTCCTAATTACTATTCTCCCTGTTGTGCCTAGATGTACCCACAGAGCAATTATGGGTAGCCTGTGGCCCACCCAGCGGTGGAGCAAGCTGATCAGGTGCCTGGGGCGGCTGCCTGTGGGGCATGGGGCCAGCCGCCCACAAGGCAGGCAAGCTGGGGCAGGATGCTCTGTGGGACCTCCGAGGACTCTGCCTGCCTCCTTCTACTCAGCTGCCCTACAGCTGAGGGGGAGGTGGCGGGCGGACCGTTTGGGGCAAAGCAGAGCTTGTGGACGCCCAAGCCACTGTGTCACTCCCATGAGAGATGCATGGCTCGGGCACGCTGCAGGCCCCACGGTGAGTGCCGCCTGGCATTTTGTCACCCCCCTCAGTGGTGACACCTGGGGTGGACCACCCCTACTGCACCCGCTTTCCTCTGTCCCTGGGTCCCCCAAATGTTTTTGTACTCCAACTCCTATCAACCCCAGCAAGCATGGTCAATGGCGACAGGAGTTGCAGACCAACATGTAGAGCATCTGTTTAATAAATAAATAAATATATTGAATCTATTATTTGTGCATTTTAAAATACATTCAATTAAATATTTTAATTTCGTATATTTAATAATATTAACCCACAGGTTCTATGTAACAGTTTTTTGTTTGTTTTTTGAGGCCTACTTTGTCTAAGAGGTTGAACTGCCCAGATCTGGATGGTAGTAGATTCCCCATTCCTGACTTAGCGTGAAATATGCATTACAGTCTTTTGTTTTGCCTTCTCAGAAGAAAGTCCCATTGAAATCGAAATGTATAAGATTGTACCCTTGATTTCTTCTTTCAGGGTGTATCTTTGTGCAGATGTAAATGTCTTTGTTCCAAACAAGCCTTTTTTCCTTTCTTTTTAAAAACCCAAGCAGAAAACTGGTAATCTAGAAACATTCTTGGAGAAAATACTTGGAGTATATCTTCCAGATCCAATGTCTTTCCAAAACCTCCAAGTTTAGGAACTATGAGTCAGAGGGAGTAAGAGGATTTGTTTTTTCTTGCACTTCCTGCGACATTTCAGACAATGTTTATTATCCAAGAAGCCATATCACAGGATCAGCTTCTTAAGCAGAATTCCTTGTGGGTCCTATATCACACCTGAAATCAGCAATGACACATAGCATTGAGCAATGTGTACTCACTTCACCTCACTTATTAGCATATGGAAAGGATATGCTCCATACATAACTACATAAGGACAGTCCTGCTAAATCAGACTAAAGGTCTATCTAATCCAGCATTTTCTTTCCGATAGTGATCAAATAGATGCTGTAAGAAGCACCCCTGTGAGACACTAAGGTGGTCAATGAACTGCGACAACAACAAAACCTTTTGGTTTAACATGTGGTGTTAAGGGGCTTTCTATGTTCATTTGAGTTCCAAAATGCCAGGTATGTGGCAGTGAAAACTGCCTCATAGGGAATATTTAGACAACATGTATATGCCAGATATGGTATCTTACATTGCTGTTAGTTCCAGATTCACCAGTGTCTTAGAGATGGATGACTGTCAGTGACAGAGCAGTGGACCTCAAGCCCAGATTTCTCTCTTCACTGAAATAGAATCTATGCAGCTGAAGCTGCCAATGCACATTACAAGTACCCGCAATCAGGGGAAGTCTGGAGAAAGTTTACTAACTAGCAGCCCAATCCTGTGTGTGTCTACATAAAAGTAAACCTCACTCTTTATGCCTAGCTTTTAGCCTTGGGCAGCCCTCTGGTTCAGCTTCATGGTTTTCTGCTTCTGTTGTTCTCTGGGTGTGAAATGAGCTTCTTTAAAGAAATGTTGATTGTTTCTAGGAAACATGTGAGCTTCTTCCTCTATCCATGCAAAGCCAGAAATATTTGGTAACTGGAGACCACATTCCTGCCCTTCCCTTTCCTGCCTAAATCCAAGATAGGTTTGGAAGGAATGGCTAACAGGGAAGTAGGGCCTGTCTTTTGCCAGAGAAGGATTGTGACTTCCATGCACTTCCAAGAAGACCATTAGGGCCAGGGGTCAGCAAACTTTTTCAGCGCCGGTCCACTGTCTCTTAGACCTTGTGGGGGGCCAGACTATATTTCAGGCAAAAAATAAATGAATTCCTAAGCCCCACAAATAACCCAGAGATGCATTTTAAATAAAAGGACACATTCTACTCATGTAAAAACACGCTGATTCCCAGACCATCCGTGGGCCGGATTTAGAAGGTGATTGGGCCGGATCTGGCCCCCAGGCCTTACTTTGCCTACCTATGCATTAGGCAGACTCTGCTCTAAATCTCACTTGTAACTGTAGATAGTTATGTCAAAGGATGGAGGAGAAATTTGGTTCACGTTCTATGTTTCCAGTGATTCTTGTTTTTGTCTGTAAGTTGCCTTGAGTCCCATCAGGGAAAAAGGTGGGGTAAAAATACACACACACACACACACACACACACACACACCCCAGGAAGAAATATTTATCTTGGGTAGTTTGTGTAGGCAAATGATCTCTATCGATAGAATGACATTTATGAAGTCCAGACAACCTTTTACCAGGGGAACCTAGGGCTGGGAAAATGGGCTGACAGGGAAATGGCAAAACAATTTCCCTATCTGTACTTTCTCAAACAGAAAAGGCCTATATGAAGATATGTGCTTCAAAGCATCCCTGTCTTCCACCATCATTCTACAAAGAAGAGCTAGCTAAACTAGGTAGGTGCCAGCTAGTTGGATGTGCTCTGAGAAACATCTACATTGGGACCTCCTGGCTGAAAGGGAACCAAGCTCTTCTGTTGGCACAAAGGCAGGTCCATCACATTCTTGACCAGTTGTGGAAAGGTCCACATGTCCTGCTGCTGTTTGGGGAGCAGGAGGGGGCATTACTGGGGCAACTGAGGATCCACAGCAGAATCCTCAGGTCCTCGACCTGCCCCCAAGAGACACCTTCAGCTGTGCCAACCCTTGAAGTGACATATTCCCCCCCCCATTGACAGGTGTGGAAAGGGGGAAAGAACAAATAAAGTTATATAAAAAAGGAACACCCCACCTCTCACCCAGACCACAGTGAGCCAGCAGGACATGGGAACCTTTGACATAGAGTTTGCCCCTCCATACCAAGGGATCGTTGACATTGCAATCCTATGCATATCTTTTTAGAAGCATAATGAGACTATGCAATTGCAACCTTGGTGAGTGTAATTGCATTTGTTCCTGCTTGTCAAAGTTGCATCTCACTTTCCTCCTATCCTTTGGTTGTTTCCTTCGCTGCTGGAATTGAGATGGGGGGATGCTCCTGAAGGGAAGAGCTTGTCTTTTTCTCTCTGCGTGCTTGCCTTTTCCTTATCTTGCTTGTAAAGTGCCATATGCACTGATGGTGCTAAATAAACAATATTTTTACAACCTTTCCAACAGATAAAAGTTCTAAGGTCCACGTTTCCCTAGCGCAAAGTTGGGGGAGGATATTGTCAGTTTAACATGGAAAACTCCTATAATATTGGCAAAGCTATTTTTCCGGTATTTCAGGAAACACCAAAATGTTTGTTTCTCTCCCCACACAGTCAGTTACACTGTTGCCTAACACTTTGAATAACATCTGTGTTTGCAGCAGTTAAAGAGGCAAGTATGTTTTATCAGAGCTATTATAACTTTTTAATTTTTTAATTTAAAAACCTACATTGATATCTAGTCCAGTTTTAGACAGCATTTTACTGTAATAACATGACAATTTATAGGACTGGGAAACAGAACCCCGATACAGGTTGAGTGATACTTCTTGAATCATTGATCTAAATAAAATCCATTTCTAGTTCCAGTGCTGGAGTAAGTATAGAGAGTAGTATTTGACCAAAGGCAGATGCACACCATACATTTAAAGCACATCTGATGTGCATTATTCCTTCCAAAGAATAATGGGAACTGCAGTTCCCCTCTTCTCAGAACTACAATTCATGGCACCCTTATCAAACTATGTTTGCCAGGATTCTTTAGAGGAAGGAACATGCTTTAATTGTATGGTTTGGATCTGCCCTAATTCATACTTAAGAGAACTATTAAAATCACTTCACTGCCCATAAAGACTATCCTGCAGAATTAGGCTGAAGGCCCATCTAGCTGAGTATTCTGGTCAGAAAAGCTCTCATGGGTATATCTGCAGAAGTCCATCCCCACCCCTGGCATTGTCTGTCCTAAGAATCTTCCATACATGACTGCTTCTGCACATGGTGACTGTTATGAAAGAGCTTGAACTTTTTGCCGCTGTTTGTTTTCTGTCTGTAAAGCATGTTTGCAGATGATCCTGTGCATGCTTACTGTAAGGTAAAGGTAAAGGGACCCCTGACCGTTAGGTCCAGTCGCGGACGACTCTGGGGTTGCAGTGCTCATCTTGCTTTACTGGCCGAGGGAGCTGGTATACAGCTTCCGGGTCATGTGGCCAGCATGACTAAGCTGCTTCTGGCGAACCAGAGCAGCGCACAGAAACGTCATTTACCTTTCCGCCAGAGCAGTACCTATTTATCTATTTGCACTTTGATGTGCTTTTGAACTGCTAGGTTGGCAGGAGCAGAGACCGAGCAACAGGAGCTCACCCCATCATGGGGATTCGAACCGCCGACCTTCTGATCGGCAAGGCCTAGGCTCTGTAGTTTAGACCACAGTGAAATCCCATTAAATTAAAGCTTACTCCCAAGTTTCAGACTAAATATCACAAAAGATAAAGTCACCCACATGTCACACATGTCATTCACAGAATACTGTTTTAATGGCTGCCACACAAATCTCTGTGTATGCAATTGTGCCAGGACTCAATACAGAGAGTAACTGGGGGTGGGGGCACATGTTTACTAAATGATTTTTTTGAAGAAAATTGAAAAAAGAGCCTTTGCTTTTTACAGCCAAGTCCTGGGGGCGGGGGCGGGGGCGGGAACTAACCATAATCTTTGTAATCACATGTATTTGGAAACCAATCCCACTAGTGTTAATTTTCCTATTTCATTCCAAACGTTGAACATGCTTTTCTTTTTTCTTTTTGACTTGTTCTTTATATGGAAAACTACCTATTGCACAATTTTAAGGCTGCATAATTTGAAAGGTACAATTTACACCTGCTTTGTACATACACAATGAAATGCATTAATCCTGCAAAAGCCTGGTAACCTGAACATTTGCCTAAAGTTACCCAATTTAGAAGATGGATTCTCTGCCTCCTGTGACAATCTGGACTCTGAACAGCCTTTGATTTTGTTAATGGGGTACATAGGGACAATATTTTTGGTCTGAGCTTTGCTGTGTTTTCAAAGCACCAGCCCCAAAGATTTGGATAGAAGGGAGTATCCCATAATTTGTCCTTGGGTGCTGCCTTGCTCTTCAGGCCTAACTACTGGTTCAAGATGGAAAGCCCTGCCATGAAGACATGATGTCTAATCCTTGCTTCTTACATCATTTTCCTGATCTCAAACAGCTTTCCCTATGGGACAAAGAGCAGCTGGGATGAGAGAGGTGTTGGGGTGTTATATATCCCCTCCTCCCAAGCCACTACTCCAATACAATGGGTGGGGGGCTGCTTAAAATAATATATGCATGAGAACCAGTTCAATTATTTTCCAATGTCTTGTTTTGTTTGGTCCCAAGAAATTTTTATTTACTGTTGGAAAAAACCAATATAGCACAACATGAGTGGTGTCTAGAAAGAACGTGAGGCTGGCTATGTTTTACAGAGCACTTGTTCTACGGAATTTGGGATGTTTCTATCATGACAGAAATTATTTACTATATTCATGTCAGGAAAGGACGTAGTATAACAAGGTAGTCTTATCATTATAACATTTTGAAATGATGCTCTGTGAGCCCATCAGATATTGTGCTTTGTTGCAACAGACATATATTTATCAACCTTTATCATGTTTATATAATTCTCCCCATTAGTAATGTTTCGGGGAAAACATTATGCTTATGGAGACGGCATGGCAGCAGCAGCACAGCAGATATCATTAAGCTCAGAAGAACCGCAAGGTATACAGATGTATTTAACAATATTTAGAATTGGCAACACAGGGAAGAACAAGAACCCAAGTAACTCAGTGAGTGAGCATTTAAGTATGGTCAATGGCTATGGAATGCTGAATTTCCTTTATGGTGGTGGGACATAAAAATTAGAGGTAGGATGGAAGAGAGTATATTGGAAGACAGCATGGCTGGAAGCCTGAACAGGTGAACTCCACACTGCAACATTTTATTGCAGGCCCCACTCACATATTTCAGTTTCACAAGTTTTATTCCATTGCCTGTACTACCAAAAGGCTGCTTGCTTTCTCTTTCTGCCACCTCATTTCCTACGAATCCCTAAAAAATTAGGCTCGTGTTGGATCAAACTCTACAAAACACTGACAATGCTTTCTGAATCGCTCAAGTATGTTTTAGGGTAAATGGAGGCAATATGTCTTTGTGTGTGAGAGAGATAGGGGAAAGCAACATTTCACTGCAAGCACTGTTGAACTTCACATTGCTCCTCTCCAATATGTACAGTTGCCTTGTCTATATCCTGTTAATGTTTTTACAACTATTAACTTTTTTGTTGCAGGAAAAAGCACTTCAAAAGATGCAAACTACTTAGGATTATTAAAACCGGATTAGGCAGCAACCTCTAATGGCAAACTGGTGGAATTGCATTCCTATTCTAGACAGCGGAGTTATAATTTACTTAGCATGTGGAAAGGCCAGTTCTGAAAAATGAATATATCGAGATAGGCAACCTGTTGCAAAAAAATTAAGAAAAATCTTCCCACGTGATCCTACACCCTTCCTCATGGCTCCTGTGTTCCTATTCTGGAGTGTTGTAGGATAAAGCCATCAGGAAATAGCAGTGTAAGAATTGGCCAATAGTTACATTCCATTCCTAAACTCTCAGTAGCATCACGTTAATAAAAAAAATCCCAGCAGTAACCCACAACTGGATCTTCCTCCAGTAATTTTAACTTTGTAAAGAATGAGCTTGCTATACACATTCTCTGTTGTAAAGGCACAACTGTCATGGACTGATTGGACACAGAAGAATGGTGGGAGGCAGCAGCTGGGGACAAAGGCTCAGAGCCTGGAGATTGGTGGTGGGACAATCCTGAGTGGTAAGAGGGAGAAGCCTGGGAGGAAGAGATGTCAGAAGAGGTGAGCAGGGAGAGTCTGTGGCAGAGAGAATTCCAGAATTAGAACCAGAGGCGGAAGCTAAGACAAACTCTCATCCCTACTGGTCTCAAAGGACCAGAAGAGGTATGAAGAGGGAGGAGCAAAGACAGACACATAGTCTCAGATTGCTTGGGAAGGACAGGTGTATGTGAGGAGACTTAGGCAGCTGTGGGTAGGTGGGAACTTTGAGTCTCAACTGCCTCATAGGGCAATATCTACTGAGAATAGTTGCTGTGCACATTTGCCTAGCACTCCTGAGCCAACATTGTTTCTCCTAATAAAGAGTTAACTCACTCCATGTGATTTATTGCTGACCTACTCCTGGCACCTGCTCCGGACACAACTTTCAGAGTGTGATTTGTTTGGCACTGTGATCTTCATGTCAAGCTAGACTACACGGTGAATGGACGTGTATCAGAAATCCCATTCTATGATTTTATTTTTAAAACATGGAAGTGAATGATCCATCTGCAGCTTTTATCATATTAACTTGGAAGCCAATCCACATTCACCTGGGCCTTACCCTTCTGTAAGCTACCAGCTGCTTCCTCCATTCCAGAAGTCTGTTAACTCCAATACCCCCCTTTCATGCCCACACACCTGGATGGCAGTGATACTCCAGTGCCACAGGGATGACTAGTAACCCCACAGTACCATGTTCTGGAGGCTGTTGACCTTGAAAGAGAGTGAAAAATGAATGGTGTGCTAATAGACAAGACATATATAGTGGATTTTCTTATCCTCCTCTATGGTTCTGTAAGAGCAACAAACTACCGGGTTATTTAATGGTATTTTAGGTGAAAATATCCTCCCCTACTCTCTTGAAACATTATCCCTCCCCCCCCCCCCAGTGCAGTTCTCCAGTGAGCATTCTGGCCACTGTTTTGACCTCTGTTCTTTTAAGCATCAAGATATGCACCCAGGCCAAAAAAGCACCCATTCAAGTTCTCCAGGGAGAGTTTAATCAAGGGAAGTTACTGTTGCAGTTGTTGAGGAATGCTGTTCTAAATGGCCTGTGTGAGAGAAATAAAAGGAATTTGTCCTACAGATTATGTGTGGAAGACAGCCTAGTGGAGGCTGTGAAATATGAAGCGCAGATGTACAAAGAAGACAAGTATGAAGGGCATTAATTACTGAATGATTCATAGCTCCGGGAACTGGGTGGCAGGACCTTGGCTGAGGCTAAGCAATGTAGACTGACATTTATTAACCATATTTCCTACCCCCCCACACACACACACTTGGGACAGGGATGCCCAACTTCTGTATTCTTGTGGGGGCCATCATACTCTCCAGATGTTACGTTGTGGAGTGAGGGAGAGAACTGACCTTCACAATCGTGGACCTCAGGCACTTGAGCATATCTAGGGCCTTTACATACAATGAATCAGTCAATGTGGTGCCCACAAGTTGTTGGACTGCAATTCTAATCATCCTTGACCATTGTCCATGCTGGTTGTAGCTGGTAGGAACTGTAGTCCAACAACAGTTAGAAGGCAACACACTGGCTGCCTCGATGTACAGATTCTAAAGAGAGATGTGTAGCATTTTTGCTTTTCCTTATGAATGAAACTGTGAGCAAACGTCTTTTTACAGTGCACGCAAGAGGTTCTGTATATTAGTTTTGCAAATCTCATCACAAAGCATTTTGATAGTCAAAAAAAGTGTGCGTTGCTCACCCAACTTCCTTGAATCCAGTGCCAATCTCCTTATAGAATCTGTTTCCTAGCAGTGAAAAAACACTGGAGACTTGTGGGATAACATCCAACAAAATGGGCTTAAGCATGCCTTACTCTGTGTTGGATTTTGGCCACAGTGCCTACCTAAATTGCAATTATTTGCTTATTTACAAGTGTGCAAGCAAATGCTTAAAGCAGCAACACAACCACTAATCCTGTGTCAGATTTCCCCCCACAAAGGAAGTTACCCGTTTTAGCGAAACCTTTGGCTGACACACACTCTCTCTCTCCTCCTCCTCCCCTTTGCATCCAAACAGCAACAAATTGTTTCACTGTCCTTTCCACCAGCTGAAGTTTGTGATTACTCAAGACTTAAAATAATTTTCCAACCCATCATAGAACTTTTTTTGTTTAAGCCATGAAAATTCACCAGGTGGTGGCTTACATAAAAGCATTGCAATGGCTACTAGCCATGATGGCTGTGCTCTGCATCCCGTAGGAGGCAGTAGTGATCCAAATAGCAATTGCTGGAAACTGTGCTTAAGCTTAGGTTCTGCTTCCAGGCTTCCCACTGGCATCTGGTTGGCTGCCCTGAGAACGGGATGCTGGACTAGATAAGTCAGTGACTGATCCACCAAGCTCCTCTTATGTTCAAAAGTTCCCACTGGCAAAAATATAAAACAAAACAAAACTCATAATATATACAGTACTTGGGAGCATTGACACTTAGCTGAAGTCCTGAAGTGATGCGTCTCACTAGACATGCTTGCTGTGGGAACAGGAAGGGCACTATTTGCATATGTAATGCAGAATGTAGGCAGCAAACATGTTGCTGTTGTGCCTTGGCATGTAACTGCTCCCAAGGAGCAGTTGTCCTTTGGGTGTCCTGACTTGACTTCAGCTACAAAAGCTGAGGTTGCTGAACAGACTCTTGGGCTGGAGTAATGTTTAGTGGGTTGTGTTGGTGGTGGGGACTACTGACATTATCAGTATTAATTCTTTGTATATTGATTTTATATTTTATTATTTATGTGGAAATTGTTCAGTTTGTGTACCTTTTGACGTTGTCTTTATTGCTTATGACTCCTGTTATGCTTGTAATTGTTATGATTTAGATTCTGCGAAATAACGTGTTTGAAACTTGCCGTTCTGCTTTTTTTTTTTTGCTCCCCCTTCCTTTTATACAGAGCTGCAAATCAGTGCATTGTTTTAGCATGATATCTGCATTTTTTCTATATCCTTTAAGTTTTGCCAGATCATAAATTAAAACAAACACGTACACACACAGAGAGAGAGAAACCTGTGCCTGAAATCATTACACAATTCTTTGGGACTGAGGAGCAGTCATATAAAAACAAGGACCCGTAATCCCTGTTCTTAATTTCTGAAGCAGGGGTAGCCAACATGGTGTCATTGGCAATATAGTTCAATAACATCTGGAGGGCACAGCCTTGACTACCCTCACTCCCCTGCTTTAGAAGGTGGCTACCCCATGTTTTGAGGTTTTGTGTTCTGGGTTTATTCTGTGAGCTGCCCTGAGACCTCTGGGTATAGGGCAGGATATAAATTCAATAAATAAATAAATGTTCTAAAGGGAGAGGCACCAAGGCTCAGCCCAGTCTGAGCATCCTGTCCTCTGTCAAGCAAGCTTTTCTTGGTGTTGTGTGTGTGTGTGTGTGTGTGTGTGTGTGTGTGTGAGAGAGAGAGAGAGAGAGAGAGAGGAAGGAACGTGGTCTGTGCATCATCATAGGCAAGCGATTCTCTATTGCTCAACATACAGCCTAAGTGCTGATGCTTGCAATAAACTTCTAGGATGATGCTTTGGTGAGCCAAAGGGTTCTTGCTCAAATCACACCTTGTCTAATTATATTCCCCCTAAAGGGGAAAGGCAAGCCAAAGGAGAAACACAGAGGCAGAGGACAAGATGGCAGAAGTCTTGTGTTTTTAGTTCCAGTTTCACAATGCAGCCTTAAATAACCCAGTGTGTTTTCAGGCTATTGCCTTTACATAAGTGTGCACGTGTGGGCTTTAAAGAGAAGTCCTACCCTGCTAATGAAGGGTGTGTGCTTTGCTGGGGCAGGCCAGCAGAAGAAAGCAGCATGGAAGGCGGCACAGGTTCCTGTTGCAGAGAGACCAGCCCTTCCCTTCCTCTCTCACTCTCTTTTCCAATCAGGATGTGCTGCCTACACAAGCTCCCAACCTCAGCCTTTCAGCAAATTGGTTTCCTGTCCCAAGTGCAGCTGGAAAACTGTACAAACAAGAGATCAGGCAGGAAAAAAAGCCCAGCCAGATTATATCAAAGCGGGGGAGACAAATACTTGCTAAAAACAAATAAATCATCCAAACCAAAACCACAAAAAGGTGGGGTAGTCTGACCAGCCTTCATCTGTTACTATAATGATGGGGGTTTTTTTGCCTCAATCTGGCTTCTGATCTGGAAGCCCTCTGTTAATCCCCGGTGCTTATCTAGCAGTGCAGGTAAGGAATTCTGCATGTGCTCAGTGGTACTGTGGCCAACCCCAGCCTGGAAACCCAGAGGAAAACATTATTTTATTAATGATGGGACAGAGCACACTCCAAGCAGGGTGGGTTTAGAAATGGCTTAAAAGGTAAAGGGACCCCTGACCATTAGGTCCAGTCGTGGCCGACTCTGGGGTTGCGGCGCTCATCTTGCTTTACTGGCCGAGGGAGCCTGCGTACAGCTTCTGGGTCATGTGGCCGGCATGACTAAGCCGCTTCTGGCGAACCAGAGGAGCACACGGAAACGCCGTTTACCTTCCCACAGGAGTGGTACCTATTGATCTACTTGCATTTTGACGTGCTTTCGGACTGCTAGGTTGGCAGGAGCAGGGACCAAGCAACGGGAGCTCACCTGTCGCAGGGATTTGAACCGCCGACCTTCCGATCTGTGGTTTAACCCACAGCACCACCCGCCCTTATCACTCACTATGCATAGCATACATAAGAAACGAGTGGCCTGGCTGAAAGCAAACACTGAAGCTCTTCCTTCAAAGCAGTTTCGAAAGCCTTTGCCAATGCAGCACAGGGAGCTCCTGTTAGAAGTGGGGAGAAGAGACACTCGGAAGCGCCTGCAAACTCTTTGGGCATTGGTGGCGATTCTGATGGCAAAGTAAACCTTGCCATAGAAATCAGCTGGCCGGAGAACCTGATGCAATCAGTCCTTCAAGGTGCATCCTCTTCCATCTCTATCCTGACGATAGGGACATGCTCTGCCAGCAGGGAGGCGTCTGCCTTCATTTCTGGAGCTTGTGGGATGTAAACAAGAGGGCTGGTCTGTCATCTCTCGAAAGCGGGGCGAGCCAGCCTCCTCCTCCTCCCCAGCGGCAGCAGCTACGGAAGGGTGGAGGTGATGACAGGGGGGAAAGAGCAGAGCCATTGCGAGGGAGCGCCTATTCGGCAGAATACGGCCGCCTCCGAAGCTCTGGCGAGCAGCTGCAAACTTCAAACCAAAACTCCGACCGGCGACCTCTCTCCCTTCCTCGCTCCGCTTCGCCCGCCAGCCCCTCTCCGCTCGGCTCCTCCGCCTTCACCCCAGGCTCGCAAGCGCCGCCAGCAGCAGCAGCAGCGAGAGACCAGCCGCTGAGGGAAGGAGGCGCCGCCGCCGCCGCCGGGTTTCCCGCCATGGGTCTGGACGCGGACCCGGTGGACCCGGCGCTGCAGTGCCGGCTGTGCGGCCTGGTGCTGGAGGAGCCGCTGTCGACGCCGTGCGGGCACGTCTTCTGCGCCGGCTGCCTGCTGCCCTGGGCGGCGCGGCGCCGGCTGTGCCCCTTGCGCTGCCGGCCCATCTCCCGCCAGGAGCTGCACCGGGTAGCGCCGCTGAGGAGCCTCGTGCTGCGCCTGCCCGCCCAGTGCGACTACCGGGCGCGCGGCTGCCGACGGCGCGTGCCGCTCCACCAGCTGGCGGCGCACGTCGAGGGCTGCGCCTACGCGCCGGGCAGGTGCCGCGGTCGCGAGGCGCTGCACATGCGCGAAGGCGGCGGCGGAGGACCTCAAGAGCAGCAGCAGCAGCAGCAAGAGGACGACGACGACGACGAGGAGGAGGAAGGTTTTGGCGCCGGCGACGAGGGCAGCGCGAGCCGCAGCAGTAGCAGCGTTTTGCGCGGCGGCGGGCTGCAGCAGTGGCGCGAGAGCGAGTCGGCGCTGCTCGGCCAGCTGGCGGCGCTGCAGAGCGACGTGCAGCTGGCGGCGCTCCGGTACAAGCAGAAATTCAGCCAGTACGTCCGTCACCTCAGCGGCAGCCACGACGGCCCCGAGGTGAGCAGGGGCGCTGTTTGTTGGAAGGGGGGCGGAGGTTAGGCTGTGCGCTTCTGGCGGAGCAAAGGGCCCTTTAGGGGTAGACTTTCCTTCCTTCCTTCCTCTCAGGCAGGTCCCACCATCTCTGACAATGAATGGCGCGCTGGGATGGTGGAGGTTGCAGCCCCCCGAGGGCGCCAGGTTGGGGGAGGCTGTAGTGGATGGTCGTGGGCGCTGTGACTTCTGCCAAGCGCCCGGTGGAGTCGACACTCAGCGGCTGAATCAGTTTTGCTGACGCGGGGAGGTTCACAGGTGAGACGGGTCGGGGGAGGATTGGTCTTGGCTGTGGCGGCGAAAGGAAGCCTCCGTATTCAGAGGCAGTTTATCTCTGAAAGCTGATCGCCGAAGAATTGATGCTTTTGAATTATGGTGCTGGAGGAGACTCTTGAGTCCCATGGACTGCAAGAAGATCAAACCGATCCATTATTAAGGAAAGCAGCCCTGAGCGCTCACTGGGAGGACAGATTGTGAAGCTGAGGCTCCAATACTTTGGCCACCTCATGAGAAGAGAAGACTCCCTGGAAAAGACCCTGATGTTGGGAAAGATGGAGGGCACAAGGAGAAAGGGACCACAGAGGACGAGATGGTTGGATAGTGTTCTCGAAGCTACCAGCATGAGTTTGACCAAACTGCGGGAGGCAGTGGAAGACAGAAGTGCCTGGCGTGCTCTGGTCCATGGGGTCACGAAGAGTCGGACACGACTAAACGACTATAAACAACAACAACATATCTCTGAAAGCTAGGAACCAGGATAGGGGGCAATGGCAGGGTACGACTGTCGCCTTCCTGCTCAGCTTGTGTTTGGGCTTCTTGGAAATAGCTGGCTGGGCTGCCAAGTTGGCTGTTGTGGGAAGATGGATAACTATTTTGGTCCCATCCACTAAAGCTCTTTGAGGAAGAAGATGGCTCACTTGGTAGAGCCTGACTCATGATCTTGGGGCAAGGGTGCCAAGTTGAATAAAATATGGGGTCCCCTGCCTTATTGATCACATAATGGGGTGCACCCACGCCATTTGAAGGTCAGTGCCCATCAACTTGGGGGGCTCAACTTATTGGAGTTGGCTCCTATGTCTCAGGGTGATGGATTCAAGCCCCATGTTGGGCAAAAGATTCCTGCATTACAGGGGGTTGGACTAGATGATCCTTGTGGTCCCTTCCAGCTCTACAATTCTATGAGGCGACCTGCAGATCTGCCCTGTTCCTCAGCAGCTCACCTTGGTGAAGTAACTCTTGTCAGCCCCTTCTCAGCTTGCTCCTCAATAACTGGCGGTGCTTAATTTGTTTTATAAGGGGGATCTGGTTTGAGGTTTTTACTCTGTCCCCGTCACCTGAAGGCCAGCAGGTGCAGCATTCATAAAGAGGAGAGCTTGCAACCCAACAGGCCTAAGCCTTGTTGCTGCAGGGTTTAATCCTGAACTGGCGCTTGCAAGGCTTGGCTCCAGAACTTGCTATCAGTGCCTGAGGTTTGCAAAGTGGTGTATCTGAGTTTATGATGATGATCTTTCTCTAATCTCAGTGTCAGGTATGTACCTGGTTCATAAAATGTCACTTGTTGGAAGGCTGGAGTCTTGATATAATTTTGGAAGGTGAGTGTTGAAAATGCCCCCAACTCAAGACAGTATAAGAATTGTGGAAGAAATTGACTTTGATTACTTTGCTGAGTGTTAGAGGAACCCATCCTGGAAATAATCAGAGATGCACTCTTTCTTAGTCGTTTGGAGCTGGTATTGCAACAGATGCTGGGTGCTGTAGTCTTGTTTTTTTAAAAAATCAAACCTTTTTCTGTGAAACTACTGCTGGGTAAATTGCTTTCCTTGTGTTGCTTTTTCGCAGCATTGCTAATCTTTGTCCCATAAATTGGTGGTTCAGTTTGGGTCTCAGCAGTGCTTTTTTGGTAAAATAATAATAATAATAATAATAATAATAATAATAATAATAATAATGTGCTGCATCCCATATCTTGATAACAGTGACATGGGTGCTAGTTTATAATAGGCATGGGCAGCAAAAATAGAGGTGTCAGTACCATCACAAAAAGCATGGACTGCTAGCATCTTGAAACTAGGGGTGCTTTTTGGAAAAAGCTAAGATGAATACTTCTGGCTTGGAACACATTTTATATACAGATCAGAGACTCTGAACAAAGGCAATGCCTGTACCGCCCCCCCTTTCCCCCCAGAGGGTCTTCTTAGCCTGATTGTATGCTGTGAGCCTTGTTTCCAGGAGGTACAACCAGTGGCAGTGGTACCTCTTAAGCTGAGTTGTTGTTGTGGGACTTGTGAAATGAAGGACATTTCGTTTTGATTTCTGCTGAGTTCTTGATTCTGTAATAGACAGATCTCAACTGTGCAGCTATGCAACAGCATTTTCCTGCACAAGCAAAGGCACAGGGAATAGAATCAGATTCATGGAGCTCTGCTGTCACTTGCTGTTTTCATTGGGATACTAATTGTTTTCATTGGGATACTAATTAGTTTGGTTTCTTTGGATGTTATTTAGTAACTTGGTCATATTTATTAATTTCAGTGTGTCTGCCCTGAGTAAAACTTTGTTGAATACTACCCAGAGTTGCTAATAATAATGATAATAATAATAATAATTTATTTATACCCCACCCATCTGGCTGGGTTGTCCTAGCCACTCTGCTAAACTGTTGCTATGTATGCTATTTAAAAGCTGGAGAATGACAGGTGGCTTTTGGTTCAACAAACAGCAGTTTATTGTTGCACTTCTAATAGTCTGATACTTTGCATATTACACAGTTCAACGTGCCTTGCTTCCAGGTTCTCTATTACTTTAGTTGTACAATCTAAAGGTGATCTCCTCCTCTGATGGAAGGCATCTATCAGTGGAAAGAGGAAGATGTCATTCTAAAATGATTCTCCTTTGCCTCTACAGGCCTCCGTGCTGCCCCTCCTCTCAAAATCTTCTCCGGAGGCACAGATTGGATATCATCGCCCTTTTTGTTAAGCCTGAGAGCATGATTTCTGCATTGAATAATTTGCTTTTGATTAAATAAACAAGCGGATTAAGACGACTTTACACAGGCTTGTTGTGCATGACAGCCCTTGATTTAATTTCTCGTGTCTTCATTCTTTATTTATCTTCAAGTTTGGAAGGTCCTTAGGGACTCCTGAAAATGTTATTTGCTGCTGAGTGGTGAGTTAAGCTCCACTCAGAGTTTTGTGCAATGCTGCTTACTTTTGGGACACAACAACCAGCAGGAATGATTTGAACCGCTTTGCTCTCTTCAGAACTAGCATTATTCATTGACCTTTATGATACCATAGGGTTGTTAGATGTTGTAATTCTTTGACTTAATAACACAACTGTCACTGCAGCTTCTTTACAATATATAATTACTGAAATATGTATTTATTAATTAGATTTCTATACCGCCCTTCATCTGAGGGTCACAGGATGCGTGTGCGCACACACACACACACACACACACACACACACACACACTCAGAGCCATAGTAACAAACAAAAACAATATTCCCCAAGTTTAAAAAACCATAGATGATTAAATTAGCCAAAGGCCTAGAAGAAGAGGAATGCACAGAGCATTCCACAAATGGGGAGCCACCACAGAAAAGGCCGATTCTTGTGTTCCTGGAAACTATGATCCTCAGAGAAACTACTCATTCAATCAATAACACAGTGTTCTGTGTTGTTGTTTCTAAAATAAAATTGCTTTTATTTTAGTACTTCTTATGTGCATTCTTTGCCATAAAGGGGCTTCTGAGGTGCAACGTAAATTAAAACAGATAAACCAAGTAAAGAAAGTATGCAATGAAAACACCACTGTACAAATGTGTGTTGTTATTATTATCATCTGTATCGAATATCAGTTTAAACCATTTGTTTATAAGTGCCTCACATATATATAGTACTGTGCTGTTTTGGCATACAACAGCCCAAAGATTGTTGAAACTGAGTGAACAGAAGTTATGCTGGTACTGAACTACTAAATTGGCATAATCATGTATTTTTTAAAAAAAAAAATTGTAGCACCTTAGAGACCAACTAAGTTCTTGGTATGAGCTTCCGTGTGCATGCACACTTTTTCAGATACGGTTGATGGACTTCCATTTCATGTGGCTCAGTATGGTGCCTTCCATGGTTCTAGATTCAGGTAGGTAGCCGTGTTGGTCTGACGCAGTAGAAATATATATATATAATTGTATCTGAAGAAGTGTGCATGCACACGAAAGCACATACCAAGAACAAACTTAGTTGGTCTGAGAGCTGGACCATAAAGAAGGCTGATCGCCGAAGAATTGATGCTTTTGAATTATGGTGCTGGAGGAGACTCTTGAGAGTCCCATGGACTGCAAGAAGATCAAACGTATCCATTCTTAAGGAAATCAGCTCTGAGTGCTCACTGGAAGGACAGATCGTGAAGCTGAGGCTCCAATACTTTGGCCACATCATGAGAAGAGAAGACTCCCTGGAAAAGACCCTGATGTTGGGAAAGATGGAGGGCACAAGGAGAAGGGGACGACAGAGGATGAGATGGTTGGACAGTGTTCTCGAAGCTACCAGCATGAGTTTGACCAAACTGCGGGAGGTAGTGGAGGACAGAAGTGCCTGGCGTGCTCTGGTCCATGGGGTCACGAAGAGTCGGACACGACTAAATGACTAATCAACAACAAGGTGCTACTGGACAATTTTTTAATTTTTTAAATATATATTTCTACTGCGTCAGACCAACACAGCTACCTACTTGAATCTAGAACCATGTATTTCAAAGAGATTTTCCCCATCTCTCACCATGTTTAAAATAGTATCATGTAATTTCATAAAAATTCTGAACATTGTAATAGTTCTCTGCGCTTAAAACCATTCATACTTATTTGACTGCTAATGAATATGGAGCCGATATCTTAAGTGATAATGACAAAACAATTGCACTGAATTACTTACTAATCACTTATCTCATTAGTATAGTACCTGTATTTCATTCAGAAGTACTTTTTCTCTGACTATCCTAGTACTGAACACAACTGACTTCAAAATGTTGTCCTGTATGAGGTCTGTTTTCTCAACCGCTCCTTGCAATGAGATGTTTTGTGTAATGTAAATGTAGTTTCACCATGGAGATTGGACACTGTGGTGTTTTGTCTCCAGGCTGTTGCCAAAGTTCCAGATATTGGCACGTAGAAAAACCATGCGGGAGAGATTGAGCTGGTACACATAAACCGTTTGACCTATAGAATATCCATCATGTGGAATAAATTTGAAAGACTCACTTCTCAAAATAGGATCTCCTGGAGATCTCAAGCGAGGTTTTAAATGGTTTGATTTATAAAGCCGCAGTAGGATATTGTTAAGCAGGTTTTATAAGTAGTCTCTTTTTTTGTCTTTCTTTCTAGGAAAGAGAGCCTAAGATCTTAACCATCATGCTACACAGAGAAAACAATACCCTGGGATTTAATATTGTTGGAGGACAAGCTAACCAGGTAAACAGAAAGGCTGATGCAGTGCCATATATTTTGTGTGTGTGTGTGTGTGTGTGTGTGTGTGTGTGTGTATGAGAGAGAATAAATTGCCAGGCGCACTATAAATTTTAAATGAGAATTGTGCTTATTGTGCATGGTGGCAAGTTAAAAGAATGTTGGGAAGGGTGTAATGGACTAAAAGGGATGCTGGTGGTTCTGTGGTCTAAACCACTGAGCCTCTTGGACTTGCCGATCAGAAGGTTGGTGGTTCAAATCTGTGCAACAGGGTGAGCTCCCATTGTTCGGTCCCAGCTTCTGCCAACCTAGCAATTTGAAGGCACGCCAGTGCAAGTAGATAAATAGATACCACTGCGACAGAAAGGTAAATGGCGTTTCCGTGAGCTTTGGTTTCCGTCACAGTGTTCTGTTGCACCAGAAGCGGTTTAGTCATGCTGGCCACATGACCTGGAAAGCTGTCTGTGGACAAATGCTGACTCCCTTGGCCTGAAAGTGAAAAGTTAAGGCCTGATTGGACTTAACCGTCCAGGGGTCCTTTACCTTTACCTAATGGACTGGAAGGACAGTAGATCGAACTGCTGGACCCATATTTGGATGTTCAGTCTTGTAGGAATGGTGCATCTAAACTACTGTGCAAAGGGTTAATCCTGTAGCATATAATCTTGTGATGTCATCTATGCAGTGAGGTAGGTTTTTTTCAGTTGTGCTGTAGTTTAGAATCTTGTGATGTCATATGCATACTGAGGCAATTCCCCTCCCCCCAGTTACTTCAGTTATCAACTGCTCATGTGTTTTAACTGTGAGAGCAGCAAGTGTGTTGTGTTATGCTGCTACCTGCCTCAGAGCCAATCTGTAAATATCAGTCAGTCTCAGATACAAATTCATTCCAGTAACATGGAAATACGTTCCAGTAACATAAGTAACACCTGCCTCTCTTGTATATTCAATCTGACAAGAGCAAGTAACAGTAAGTAAAAGTCATATGTTTTTAAACTTTAAAAGCAAGCATTGTGTGGTTTTTCTAGGAGAAAAGAGAACCGTTAAAAAGGGTCAGACGACCCAGGGCAACCTCCGCACAATCCTGTAAAGTATAATTGCCACAGGTCTATCACTCTCCCCGAGATTAGGAAGCCACAGGTCCATGGTTTGTCTGTTTTCCCTCCCTCTCAAAGTGCACTGTGCTTCCATATCCTTCTGTTGCATTTTTCCATTTGGGTATGTGTAGGACTTAAATCTCTCAGTGATGGTCAAAACCATCCTTGAGCATTGCTTATATACTTAAGCAAGTGCCCTTCTGCCATTATTCTCTTGACTGCAGAATAATGCATGGCCAGGCCTATGTGTGAAACATTTATGTGACCATGCTGCTGTCTGGTGACAAATTAAAGCAATACAAAAGCGGCACTCAGAAAAGTATACAGATAAGGATATTGATTTGTATCTGGCCTCATCCTCAGAGGTTTAGTGATTCCAGTCTCCTTTGAATAAAAACAACTGTATGCCCCTAAATGTTCAACTAATTTATTTTCAAGGTTAATACAAGCAGAGACATTTTGACAAGTGACAAGAAAAACAATGTCTTTTATTTTAAAGCTATTTCCTCTTAAAGATTCTTACTGGTCAATGTCTGTTGTAAAGTGTGGCTTGCTTCAAATAGCTAAACTAAGATCTGAACGTTGACTCTGAAATGGATTCCCTTGTGCAACCACGTAAAAAAGTTTGCAAGGGCTGTTAGTTTGATTCACAGCTCTTCTGTGTGGTTATGTTTTAAAAAAACTGGTATATCTCATCTGGATATTTGCAGGATTTAGGGAGCAATCCTGTAGTCAAGAATCTAGCATTAACTGGTGTAGAGTTGCACCAGATGCAACCCCCATTCAATATCTAGGCTGTCAGCTGAGCTGGCCCAAGCAGGTCAGAGGGAAAACAAGCCTACAAAAAAAGAGTTTGATTTACACTATCCTTTTTACCATGTCACATGACTGAGCTGAACAGAATTAGGATCCAACTTAAGTCCCTGCTGCTTCCTGCTCTTGCTCCAGAACACCCTATTTGGGAGCTGAGCTGGCTGAGGCAGGATTGGGGCCTTAATGCCGGGAGAACCAAAGATGTCAGAACTTGCCACAGAATTGTCCCCTTAGGGTTTTTTAAATGTTTTATAAAAATATGCCTTTTAAAATGTGTATGTTCATCTCTAGGGCAATCAGGAAGGAATTTATGTGTCCAGAATTGTGGAAAATGGGCCTGCTGACCAAGCAGATGGTATGCAAATGAATGACAGGATCCTAGAGGTAAGAGTAGTTCTTCTTCTTCTTCTTTGGTGATCACTCATAGCCGAGTAATATTGTCTTCCATGAACACGGTTTTAAAATTGAGTCTGTAAGTGACTGTGGAGGCCAATTCTGGATCTACATGTCCTTCCACTGTGGGGACGTAGGTTTCCGGGTGGGAGCTGATTATGATGAGGGTTTGCCAAGTGTGCATGTTTCTCCCTTTTGTCTTGAGTTCGAGTATCTTCAAAACCCATGGCACCTTTGGTAAAGGCTGTTCTCCAATTGGAGCACTCGCAGGCCAGTTGTTTCCCAGTTGTTGGTCTTTATACTACTTTTTTTTTTTGCCTTGAGAGAGTCTTTGAACCTCTTTTGTTGACCACCAGCATTGCACTTACCATTTTAAAGTTCGGAATAGAGTAGTTGCTTTGGAAGACGATAATCAGACATCTGCACAACATGACCAGCCCAACGAATTTGATGTTGAAGAATCATTGCTTCGATACTGGTGATCTTTGCTTCTTTCAGTACACTGGCATTAGTTTGACTGTCTTCCCAAGTGATGTGTAAAACTTTTTGGAGACATCGTTGATGGAATCTTTTGAGGAGTTAGAGATGGTGTTTATAAGTGGTCCATGTTTCACAAGCATACAGTAAGGTTGGTAGTACAATAGCTTTGTAAACAAATATTTTGGTTTCCCTTCAAATGTCCCCGTCCTTAAACACTCTGCACTTCAATTGGAAGAAAGCTGCACCCGCAGAGCTCAGGTGATGCTGGATTTCGGCATCATTATGATACCTCCATAATGGGTTTAATAACAGGTGGAGACAAATCAGCGTATAGAGGGGAGGTCCAAAAAAATATCTACATGGTGCCTAGGGAACAACTTGCACCTTAATATCAGCAAGACAAAGGAGATGGTGTTGGACTTTCGGAGGAAGAGAGGAGAACTAGCCCCGCTGTACATCAGGGTGGGCTGTGTGGAGAGAGTCTCTTCCTTTAAATTCCTAGGAGTTTATCTCAGTGAAGACCTTACTTGGAAAATCAATACAACCCAGGTGGTTAAGAAAGCCCAACAGAGACTCCATCTCCTCAGAGTATTGCGAAAGAACTATGTCAATCAACATTTGATGATCTCCTTCTACCGGTCCACAATAGAAGTGTCCTTTCATACTGCATCACAGTGTGGTACGCTGGTTTGACATCATCTGATAGGAAGTGCCTACAGAGGGTGGTGAATACAGCACAAGATATTATGGGCTGTCCCGTGAATCCACTGGATGACATTGTGGAAGAATGTTGCCTCAGGAGAGTGAGAAAAATTCTCAGGGATGATTCACACCCTGGCCGGCACTTTCTTGATCTCCTGCCCTTGGGCAGAAGATATAGAAGCATGATTAGTCGCACCAACAGGGTAAAGAACAGCTTCTATCCATGGGCTGTTAGGCTGCTGAATGAAAAGATAACAACAGGGCAACTGACTTTCGGGTTTGGGGTGTGTGTGTGTGTGTGTGTGTCAGTAAATGAGGGGAATTAAGACTAAGAGAGCTCAGTGGGGGGTGCTCGTGTAATCTCACTGTATACAAGTGGTACAAGTGACAATAAAGTATAAAGTATCAATGTCTGCCCTTGTGGAAAGATAACAGCCCAGATAGGAGAAGTGACCGACATTTTCCAACGTTACACCATTCAGTTGGGTATGTGACACTGCAGAGGGGTTATTTTGTGCTTGTTGGTTCAGCATTTTGGTTTCTGGGATGTTGAGTGATAGGCTAAGCTTTTAGCCTGCTCAGATTAAAGAGCTTTCCATATGTTCGATATATGATTTCTACTGCGGAGGGGAGTTTCCCTTTGACAAAGTGTAGGATCATGGCAATGAAAATAATGAATAGAGTTGGGGCAATAAGGCAACCCTGTTTTACACCTGATCCCACTGTGAATGGTTCACTTTGAGAGCCATTGTTATCTGTGATTGTTGCTGTCGTATTATCATGGAGGAGCCAAAGGATGTTCACAAATTTATCTGGGCAGCCAATTTTCAGAAGGACAGTCCACAGGGCATTACGATTTACAGTGTCAAAGGCCTTAGTCAGGTCAGTAAATGCCATATGCAGGGGCTGGTTTTGCTCTCTGCATTTTTCTTGAAGCTATCGGGCTATGAAAATCATATCCACTGTCGCCTAGAAGGTCTAAAACCATTTTGGGATTCAGGAAGGGTTGTCTCAGATATTGTTAAGAGATGGTTAGCTAAGATCAGGCATAGGCAAACTCTGGCCCTCCAGATGTTTTGAGACTACAATTGCCACCATCCCTGACCACTGGTCCTGTTAGCTAGGGATGATGGGAATTGCAGTTCCAAAACATCTGGAGAGCCGGAGTTTGCCTATGCCTCGCTAAGATCCTTGCAAGAATGTTGCCGGCCGCAGCTAATAAAGAGATGCTTCAATGCAGTGGACGCTCGGGTTGGGAATGTGATCTATTCAGGAGGCATGTTCACAACCTGCAGTGCTGCGTCTGCGCATGTGTGGGTCACGATTCGGTGTTTCTGCACATGCACAAGCGCCAAAACCTGGAAGTAACTTCTGGGTTCGGCGTGGTGCGCAACCCAAATATGCGCAACCTGAAGCATCTTTAACCTGAGGGTATGACTATTTATGATTCTTAAGTTGCAGCATCGCTACATGTATATACCTTTTTTTTAAAAAAAAGACACCCAAAGGAGAATAAATACAATACATTAAGAGTAGTTGATAGATACGTTTCGTATTAAGTTGACAGCTCTTGAAGTGTGTTCAGCCCCCCCCCTGATTATTGCTGACTTGGGATACAGCCGTGGAGTTCAGGAATGGACGTATATGCTGAACATGATCATTTTGCATAGTTTTTCAGTGGCAAGGTGAGGATTTTTGAAATCTCTCTGTGTGTGAAAACATCACCAGTACTGTTTGTGTTTGTGTGTGTTGCAGCTAGGGAAGAGTAACTCTCTCCATGTGCTGTGCCCCCTTTCTACCCTGTCGGTGTGGCAGTTAGGCTCAAAAGAACCCAATTTCCTCCGCCCCGGGCCTAATTGCTGTAGATGCAACAATGCAGTAGATACAACAGTGGAGATTGAGAAAACCTTCTAAAGTGACTGCACTGTTCTATAGCTTTTTGACAAGTAGCTTAGGAAGAATGGTCAGTGCATGTATTTTTAATGCAGCAGAGAAGCACTGAAACTAGCAAGAGCATTGCTGTCTATCAATCCCTGTTTTGTCATTTGGCATGTCCTTGGGTGGATGATGATGATGATGATGTGATTTCAACTCATGCAGCTCATGATATGCTGGCCTCTGTCATGACTTTGGTTCACTGTACTCTTTCTCGACTTTTCTAAGCCTTGCTTGCTGCATAGCAGTTGGGTTTAGATTTAGCAGTCTTCCTTTTTATACTATTATTTCCAGGACTTGTTGAGTATAATCCTATCAAGCCTATATTTATGGGAGTAAGCTCTATTGAACGCTGCTGCCAGTTAATTCACCCCAGGACTTCTGATATTTCTCTTGGTGTTTAATTTTCTGCTTTTTATTCCTTTTAGTTTTCTTTTCAAACTGCTTGCAAATAAATACATTTTGCTGTTTATTTTTATTTTAAACTAAACATATGTCCGGGCGTCCAATATTAAATACTGAATAATGTCCAGCTATTATCCATAGAATGTGCCTTGTTTGACAAATTTTCTGGATAGATAATTAAAATGTGAAAAATAAAGTCCAACTGTCTGTAATCTGATTCAGTTTTCTCTGTAAGGAGACAGTTGTTTCATCACACAGTAGATGATTATGAAATATAACTGTGCCTTAAAGTAGAAATAATTTGTTTCCCCCAGGGCTCGAAGTACAAGTTTTTCTCCCTGGTAAAATACACCCTGATAAATACCATGCCAGTCCTGCTGAGAGTTCTGTAGAATTTCTGTTGAAGAAAAAATGAGGAACTGATGTTCTTATTGGCAAGAAGTCAAAAGCTTTTTCACACTTCATTCACTGGAGCTTTATGTGTGAAATTAATGAGTTTAATTCTTGTCATCTGCTTGTCTTTTGTACTTTTAATTGCCTGGCACTTGGTTTTGCCCCCATAGGATGCTGTCATTACACTGTACAGTATTACAACTGTGATGTTTGGAGATGTATTTCAGTGTTAATTTATTTGCCCCCTAGGTGGCAAAAACTGAATATGAAATGGAAAGAGCTATACATACAACAGTGTCAGTTCTAAAATCTTCTGGTTAGATGGCTTGATCGTAGTCTTTTTACAGACCCCCCCCCCAAAAAAAACACTGGTTTCTCTGTAGCTGAAATATATATGATAACTTTCATAATAATGCATTTCCTTGGATGCAGCTCTGAAAGTGGGAAAAGCAAGCAAGCAAGTGAAGGCTATTAAAAGGGGTACCTTTTATCTAGTTGCAAGCTAAGAAAGAAATCCTGGCTGGTGGTTAAGCCACCCCAAAAAACAGTGGTACCTCAGGTTACATACGCTTCAGGTTACAGACTCCGCTAACCCAGAAATATTGCCTCGGGTTAAGAACTTTGCTTCAGGATGAGAACAGAAATTGTGCTACAGCGGCGCGGCAGCAGCAGGAGGCCCCATTAGCTAAAGTGGTGCTTCAGGTTAAGAACAGTTTCAGGTTAAGAATGGACCTCTGGAACGAATTAAGTACTTAACCCGAAGTACCACTGTATTTAAATATTTTCCATGCTGTACAGGAGCTAGGAGGTGTATATCATGACTGGTGTTCCTTCATTCTGAAAGTCTGTAGCTTAATCCCCTTGGCTTAGGCTATAGCTGATATGGCAAATATGAAGAGACAAACGCTGCTCAGGAGACAAGATGTATTCTCAGTCTAGGTTGTAAGATGATGTGCTCCTCCTTTAGTTGCTTGTTGCCCATCGTGTGTCTGAATTAGCCACACATTGTGCTTTTCTAAATAAATAAATACATAAATGCTGTTAGTTTTAAACTGGGAAAATATAGTCTGCTGTAGCAAATTGTAAAGTTAAAGGTAAAGATACCCCTGATCGTTAGGTAGGTCCAATCGTGGATGACTCTGGGGTTGCATGCTCATCTCGCTCTATAGGCCGAGGGAGCTGGCGTTTGTCCGCAGACAGTTTCCGGATCATGTGGCCAGCATGACTAAGCCGATTGTGGCAAACCAGAGCAGCGCATGGAAACACTGTTTACCTTCCCGCCGGAGCGGTACCTATTTATCTACTTGCACTTTGATGTTCTTTCGAACTGCTAGGTGGGCAGGATCTGGGACCGAACAACAGGAGCTCACCCCGTCACGGGGATTTGAACCGCCGACCTTCTGATCGGCAAGCCCTAGGCTCTGTGGTTTAGACCACAGCGCCATCTGCGTTAATTCACCTTTGCAATTTATATTTGAAATTTTTAAGCAAAAGAGGAAATAAATAAAAATGATTGTTCTTTGTTGGTGTCTACAGGGTTCTGCAAGCAGTAAAAGCAGAAGAAAAGCATGTAACACTGTTTTGGAGCATTCTGTTTTTGTTCTGCAGTTGAAGTTTATAATGCCAACAACATAGGTTTTACATATATATATATATATATATATATATATATATATATATATATATGTCTGAGCAGACTTAAAATGTAATTAGAGCACAGTTAATGATGCCGTCCATCTGCCAAAGTGACTGCACAAGCTCTGACATTTCTTAAGAAAAATGAAAGTCCTGAGACCAGACACTAGCATAGACCCAGCAATTACAAAGAATGGTGCCAGACAGGCTGAATTCTGCATCTAAGGGCAATATTAAAAGCGATTAACCATCCTTTCCTTCATTTGCCTGTAACAGAGAGCAAAGCTAGGGCATTTTGAGTCCTCTTTCAATCAGCTGAACAGTGGCAGGCATTCATCTTACGATTCACATGTCACAGTAATGATCTGGCAATACAGCAGGAAAAGTCATAGCTCAGTGACTGTATGCTCCAGGTTAATTTTAATTAGCTATCCCAGATTTCTGGGTCAATAGTTAGACTGGCTGACTGCAGAACATTTTTAAAAATCTTTCCCTTCCTTCATATTTTCCATATCTGATACAACTCAGTTTGGACCAGAAAGGCATCATCTGTATGCTCTGGTTAATTTCTTGAAAGGTTAGCAAAGGAGAGGCGATGAACTCAAATAGGATTTTTTAAAGGTTTTTGTGTGTGTGGGCTTAAAAATAAGAATGGATTTTGAGTTAGAATGTTAATTAGGACAGAGAATTTCTCATTTTCTCCCTGTCCCTTCATCCCACTTAAGCAATATGTACATTAAGTTTCTCATTTCACGGCTTATTGATGATGATCACCGCTATCCTTAACATGTCTTCACATTTAGTTTTCACTGAAATAGTTCATAGGGTTTTTTTAAGAAAATGAGGCATTTGCAGCTGCCAAAAATGACTCGTAGACAGAAGACTAAATACTTGTGAGAAAAATAGGATATCATAAAATTGTTTTTCTCTTTTGTCTCATACAGGTTATTGTGTTATTGTGAGTTTGTATACATTAACAATTATAATTGAATATGTGCTGTGAGTATATGAATAGAGCACAATTGGCCTTTGTTAAAGGCTACTGAGAGAGCATGTGTGAAAATGTGTTCTTCCCTAAGAATGTTAGTTTTTGTGAAATGCACTTCGATAAAGTGCAAACTATAAATGCCCTTTGTATGGCTTAAGATGGTACCTGAAAAACTGCCTCCTGGCACATATCCTTACCTGGACCTTGAAATCTTCAGATCCAGGCAGAGACCATTTTAGGCACGTCCGATATGTGTGTGACCACACATGCACACATCACACCAAACCTGGAAGTGACTCAAAAATGTCACAAAATGGGGCAGAACGGGGTGGGGGCAGAACGGGGTGTTTGCAGACTTTTGCAATGGGTGTTCCGATTATAGACAATTTCACATAAGCACGTGGTGCCTCAGGACGTTATTCCCACGCAAATCAGTTGCTGTCTGTATACCCATCAGGTGAGGTGTGCCAGGTGGCTCCTGTTTAAAAGACATTTCCACAAGGCATTATTTTCCTAGGCCTCTTACGTTTATTTTTACCTTTATTGGCTTATTACCAGTTTTTAGGACCTTAGGATGTTGCATTGTTTTCTTTCATCCCTATTGTTGCTGCATTTTTAACTTGTTTTATGTTGTGAACTGCCCTGAGAACTTTTGTTACAGGCGATCTATAGAAATGCTGTAAATTATGTTAATACAGTCTACTCGGTGCAGGAAATTGTGTGCATTGATGCACACACAGCTCCAGCATATGCAACACTTCAGTGCAATGTCAGAATCGGCTATAGTAAGATTGGTGGTGTCTGTGACTGTGGAGATCACACAGGGCCCCCAGACGTTTCACGGTCTACTGACCCTGTGCCACCACTGCGGTTGCTTTCTTCGCTGCCACCACCCCGCTTCTCACAGGGACACACGGAGTCCAGACAGTTGTTAACATAAACTAATAATCAAGTTTATTTTTAAGTGCAGGAATAAGCGTATGGTTTCGGTTTATTTTTCTCTTGTCAGTTTCTTAAATCTTAGTTCCTAACAACTTCAAACTGAATCATTCCCAACTATCTATCTAACTCCCTAACAATTCCTCTCACTCTCTCACAATACAACGCGACCAACCCACTGCCTAGTCCACCCTCTTCCTTCTCCCATACCCCAAACCTCAACTCCCAACTGACAAACCTCAACTCCCAACTCCCAAACCTCAACTGACTTTTCAGAACCTCCCACTCTATCTTTTACTCCCCCCTGGCATTCTCACTAGCCAATCACATCACACCCATTTTAACCCTTTCCTTGACCCATCCTAGGAGGCAAACGCCACAGCGACTTTGAATATCCTCAAGGTAAAAATAAGCTCAACATGACCTGCTTAATTTGCTACTTCAGCTTCCATATTTTGTTAGTACCTTGTTGAAGGACCAATTGCATTCCAAGTCCATATCAATATTTTGCATTAAGTGGGATTAGAGGGCAGGAAAAATGGAGTGCATCAGTGCAGAAAATAATTACAGTGTATGCTTTGTTTTGCATCCTTAGTACTAATAGTCCCACTATTCCTTTGCCGATGAAAATGTACCATATTTACTGCCACCTTGCCAGCGGTTAGATGCTTGTTTACAATTTAAACTTCAATTAAAGATACACAGAGAACTTTGAACAATTCATAATCTGACATGTATCTCTTTCATGATACATTCTCATAGGTTGTAGACACTTGTTAATACACAATAGATAAAGTTGATCATTCTGCAAAGAAAAGCCTCATAATTATTTTTAATATGAAGTTCTTTGTGGTTTCCTGATAAACACAGCACTGTTTTCCGTTTTGCTTACTTGGTTGCAGACTGCATACAAACATAACTTTTACTAACATATATATATGTATATATGTGTGTGTGTGTGTGTGTGTGTGTATATATATATATATATATATATATATGAATGAAATGTTAGTAAATATATGTATAAATCTCTTTTAAAGCTTAAGATACTGGCCATGACCGCATGCTGTAGCAAAGAATTTCATGTATTTGCTCACTGAGTGAAGAATAAGGGTTGTATTTAATACTGCTGTTCTGCTTGCTCACCAGACTTGCACAAGGGAACGTCTCCCCTGCAGCCCTCCACACACCCTCAGAATCTGCTCCAGGGGTTAGTGGACCCTCGAACAGATTTGGGGCGGAGTGGGGTGGGTAGGGACAGGAGATGAAGGGAAGTCCTGTGGCATGGAACTTGAATCTAACGCCAGTCAATGTCATTGTGAGACCTTGAATTCTAGTAGAGAGGAATTAAAAACATCTTACCCGCTTTCTCAATGCAGGGCATAATGAATTTCCTTCTAATTTTTAATTTTATTTTCCCAGAAATGCATTCTGATACGGCTATGTGGGCTTGAATCCAAAGATCCTGCTGCAAGAGCAGAAGGCATTTCCATTTGTTAATGTAGCTTCTGGTGTGGGAGATTGAATTGCGTCACTTGAAGACCATAGGACACACCAGTTGGCTGTTTTTACAAATTAGTGAAGGTCTTTGATGCTGCATATTGAGACATAGGCTTTTTAGGCCAGTTTCAAAAACAAAAGTAACCAAGATTAGGTGTCTGAAGTAATTTACTAGGTTCTACATAGTTGTCGCATTATGGAATGCAGGACGTTGTTTAAAGTAAGTTCTGTTAAAACAAGTATAATTTAAAGAAGAGTGTGCTGTAGCTGAAAAGAAATGGTAGTAATACAGTACCATTTACATCTCTCTCTTTTTTTACATGACTGAAACTCTATTCAGATGTCTCAGGTGCAGTAGTTTGCTGCCAACATGTTAACAAAAGGCTTCAGTAAACCTGACCTCTTCAACTTATGCTAAGATGCACATCTTTGTAATATATTTTCAAAGAGGACTTGGCACTGCTTTATTTCTTAGACAAGGAAAGTAAAGTTATACTTTTAAAAAAAAAAAGATGTACGCTTGATCTCACGAGTCTCACAGAGCTGATACGTGTGGGGGGTTTTTTGTTGGTGTTAGTTGGGTTTCCTTGCTTGTTTTTTTGCTGTGGTCAGTGTTGTACATAGCTCCTGGGTCCAGGTTCAATGTTTAAAGCTTCAGAGCTATCTTGAATGCATTTCCCCCCCTTTTGAAACTAATTTTCCTAACTGGAGTAAAACTGGAATTTGGGGAGAGGGGGGTTGGTATAATGGGCATCAGAGAAACAGCAGCAGAGAGGGGATGTCAGACTTTAACCAAGCTCTGAGACATGCAACTGATGAGAGTTTGGTTCTGGTGTGGACAAACTGCTCCATAGTGGCCAGTCATACTGGGAAGGGTTGCTGAGACCACTAGGCTGAGTTGTATTTCATTTCCTTGAATAAAGAGTTAACTTCACTGACATCAGAGATTTGCTTCCTCTCTTGCTGACCTGCATCTGACTCCAGCTCTGACAATAAGGTCAGCATTTCCTCCATTGAGATGGATAAGATACGTAACTTAGCATCCTAGGTGACTTGTTTGCCAACAATAATACCAGTCTCCATTACAACCCGCTTCGAGAACTTGTGTACATAAGTTACTCTCTGATCACAAACACTAATATGTTCCTTGTACCTTACAACCCCACCAGCATAAGGCAGAGCCAAATATTACTGTATGAGCTAGTTGGACCATGGTTAAAAACAGTGGTGTGCCACCTTCAAAGAATTTCTCTTAATGCTAGCAGACACTGACTTGAAGGGGCAAGTGGGTCAGCTTTTAAGCCACTGAGAGTCCAGTCAAAGGTGACTATGGGGTTGCGGCGCTCATCTCACTTTCAGGCCAAGGGAAGCCGGTGTTTGTCCACAGACAGCTTTCCGGGTCATGTGGCCAGCATGACTAAACCGCTTCTGGCACAACGGAACACTGTGACAGAAACCAGAGCGCACGGGAATGCCATTCACCTTCCCGCTATAGCAGTACCTATTTATCTACTTGCACTGTCATGCTTTTGAACTGCTAGTTTGGCAGGAGCTGGGACAGAGCAACGGGAGCTCACTCCGTTGGGGGGATTCGAACTGCCGATCTTCTGATCGGCAAGCCCAAGAGGCTCAGTGGTTTAGACATTAGCACCACCCGGTAGCAAATATATCACATATATGATATATGCCTTTCTGGGTACTTGCTACAGCTAGATATTGATAAGGTTTTAGGACTCTAGTTGCTATGCCATGCACCACAGGATCTTTCAAGATTACACTAATCTGGGGGCTATGTAGCCAGTCTATGCCTGAATCTATGCCTGAGTGTTCCAAGAGTTGTGATTCTGTAAGCGGCATGTTGCTTTCATAAGAGTCATGCAGGCAATGGAGTCCTACTTTAGAAATAATAGTAGATATTGTTTATTTATCTTGAGCCTGGAATTATATAAGGAAGTAGGATTAAAAGTGAGGGTGTCCCACACCTCTGAAGTCCAACATGTGAAAAGGTTGAATAAAACCTTTCCATATTGACCTAATTTGGGGCAAGAAGTTCCAAAATGACCCAATTCAATAGTGCAGTGTCCTACTTGAGTGGGTTTAGGATCTGAGGCTAGGTCTTGGATAGAAAGCATGTACAACTCATTTTTTTGTTCAGTCCAAGTGTTTTTTGTTTTTTTTTTTTGGATTGCAGATTTGTGCTGGAATCAAATGCTCCATGCTTTACTATTTTATTTTTGCTTCTCCCCATTCTGTATTAGCAACAGTTATAGCATTGGGTATCTCCCTAAATAGAGATTATTGTTCAGTTGTAGCATACATTAATATTTATCCTATTTTTTTATTTGTATTCGAACCAAACACAGCAAGAGTGAAGGGGGAAAGGGTATGTTTGCTAGAGGAGGAAGTAATTTTTTTAAAAAAACAAAAACAAATACCATCTTTGGACATTCATATAGTCATCTGTAGTTTACACTGCACAGGAATTTGGCTCTGGTCCATATGTTGAAAGACCTTGCAGATTTGAACAGTAGAGATCTGTTGTTTTTAAGCAGCAAGTGTGAAACAGGAAATGGCCTATATTAACTGGTTTACCATGAAGAAAGATGCTGGTTAGTTGTTATTTTCTACGATAGCTGAAGAGATCCCAATTATTATGAAGCTAGCTGCTTCGTTTTAGTAGATCCTCACATTTGTAGATGCAATTATAATAAATCTGGAGTCTTGCCAGTCATACCTCTCAACTGTTTTTCATTATGGCAAATATCACACAGGGGGGAAAACACACACGCTTGCTTTCCTAGTGTTAGGATACATGCAAGATTGAAAAAGATAAGGTTGGACGTCACAAGGTTATTGAAGGAAAGAGTAGCTTTAAAATAATGAAAACAAGCATGAAGTTCCACACACGGAAGAAGAGTTGATGGGTATGCTGCCTCAAATAATGAGGGAAGCCGAAAGAAAAGAATGCTCAGGTGGTGATGAATTAAGTGAAGAAAGACATAATTTTGAATGTAGGCTTTCTGCCAATGTATACGGAACTTTACTTTGACTTTCACAGCGGTCTGAAAAGTTCGCTGTATTTCATCAGTCCTTCTTAGATAAAGTTCTTCAGATAGTACTGTTTTGTTAGGCAATGCAGTTATATGTAGTGCATACACTAAAATCATAACATGTGCAGAGAGAAGGGGAAAGAGCGAGGTATGCTGTGCATATAGGTCAGGGAGCTACCGGTAGATCAGAGATTTCTTCCACCTGTCCAGCAATATGTAAATTAACAACACAATTCTATACATGCCTACTCAGAAGCGAGTCTAATTGAGTTCAATGGGACCTGCTTCCAGATGAATGGGTGCAGGATTGCGGCTGCAAATGGACAATCTGCTCTCCTTCTCAAAGTTTAAGGTTATTTTCTGTTCAGAACATAGTAGTCAGGCCTGCAGTCCTCCCTAGCCAGCTGCTGGATCACTGACCAGACCCATGGCCAGGCCTCAATGCCGCCTGACCATTTAAGTTAAGCTGACCTACTGAAGCAGCTGCAGTTCTTGCATAATTTGTTTGTACATTAAGGTTACCAGACACCCCTGTTTCCCGGGGACAGTCCCTGGATTTACAAATCAGTCCCCTGACAAAATCCATCTATTTAGTAGGAAGTTGAAAAATGTCCCTGGATTCATTGAAAAAAAATCTGGTAACCTTATTGTACGTGCACATTCTGATATGAACCTATGATTCCTGCTGATGCACATTGGAGCAGGAATCAATTTCATATATATGGAGCAGTGGCTAGCTCATTGAAGATGCTGAACCAGTGTGCAGCTGCTGTTGTATGCTAGGAAACTTGAGAAAGGGATTAAGAACAAAACTGCTAATACAGTGGTACCTCGGGTTAAGTACTTAATTCGTTCCGGAGGTCCGTACTTAACCTGAAACTGTTCTTAACCTGAAGCACCACTTTAGCTAATGGGGCCTCCTGCTGCTGATGCGCCGCCGGAGCACGATTTCTGTTCTCGTCCTGAAGCAAATTTCTTAACCTGAAGCACTATTTCTGGGTTAGCGGAGTCTGTAACCTGAAGCGTATGTAACCTGAAGTGTGTGTAACCCGAGGTACCACTGTAGTATAATGCCATTTTAACTCTAGAACTATGATTGTATGATATTACTACAAATACAGCTGCACATATTGCAGTTATGTAATTGATCCATTAGAGGGCAGTATAAGACAGCTTGTTGGAGTGAGAAATTTCAGACTTGCTCAGGAAGGCAGCAATACCTGTCCCATGAAATTATACCATCCTAAACTTGCAAGTAAACACAGCAGAACTTTCACTTAAGTTTTAGAAATATATGCAGCGTGAAGCAGACTTTTAGTTCGATAGGATTTATTTCAATAGGATCTGACTATAGTGTAATCAAAAGATTGCAATTACCGTATTTTCTCTTTATAAGACGCCCCCATGTTATAAGACAACCCCTAATTTTTTTAACCCAAAATTAAGGAAATGTACTATGCACTATCCATGTATAAGATGACCCCTTATTTTAAACTTCAAAAATTTAGGAAAAAATCATCTTATACACAGAAAAATATGGTATTTGAGCTTGATATAGTTAAAACAGTGCCTCATTGTATGAAATGAATAAGAATAGGTCTAGTCTAGCCACATTTGGTACTATGTTCCTGATTATTCAGTTGGTGCACGAGTATTAAAAACTTCTATTGGTATGCCCTGAAACAATTTCAGAGTCTCTTAGTAGTAGAATGTCTTTTTACAACTGAATCTTTGATACAACTAATACCTTTGCATCAAAATGGCAAGACATGTTCAAAAGATAGTGGTCATTTAACCAGCTTGTGAGTAGTTTGTGCTATAGAGATAGTAATAGCCCTATGCCTCTTAAAACAGGGATAGAGCACCTTGTGGCTTTCTAGATGTTGTTGGAATTCAATTCCAAATAGCCTCAGCTTGCATGGCCGATAGTCAGCAATGATGAGAGGGTTACAAGTTCCCCTTTGCTGTCTTAAATCTATTACAAACTACAGACTGGGCTTTCCTTATCATGCCTTCTAATACTGCTTCTCTCCTTCTTCCACACTCACCACACGCATGAGAAATTTTTCTCTGGAGAAGTATTTTCTTGAAAGTTGCTTGGTTCTTTGTGATTTCCAGTTGGCCTTAGTAAGCAACTGTTGCTGCTTTGGAGTATTTTTGCTAGAGAACCAACATGCATATTGACAATTTTTAATCTGCAAATCATCTCTGAGGAATCCTTGCAATTTGGACAAGTACTTCTTACAGTTTTCCATTTTGTTTAGCTCTCCATTTGTATTCAAGATTGGCCAACAACCGAGTTAATGTCTTGTACATTAGAGTAATTGTGAAGTGTAGGATTGAATAGTTCAGTGCAAGGGCTAAATAAGAAACAGCTGGCTACTGATAACAGTAAATTGAAGTGTTGGATGAATGCAATCAGAGCCAGTTACAGAGCAGGAGGCAGATGCACCGCTGTTGTACCACGAGAAAACTTGGCCCCATCGAAACCATTTTTGACACTGGTGGGAAGAGGAAAAATCATTTCTTTGTAACTTTAAAAATTCTTAATAAATATCATTAAAAAAAAAAGAAACCTCCATGGTTCCATTCATTCCCAACTTTAAGAGCTCCATAGCTGCCCCTTGCTCCGGCATACCTGCATATGGAACCACACAATTGTATACAATTTCGCACTGAGACTAGAGTGCAAGGCTCTCTTGAGGTTGACCAAACACTGGTTAGTGCACCTAATTGTGCCTACCCTATAGCAGTGCAGGTGGCGAAGAAGGCACATTTCTCACCTTGCATTCCATCCTCAGGTAGCTTGGCCAGTGGACCTCTTTTGTATAACCCACAGTGCTGACTCCCATTGTGGGGGGAAACCCCTGTAGCCATCAAGTACCCACTGAGACTAACTTCATTTTGAGAATGAAGTTGCTCTGCTTTGGAGAGAGACCTTGACTCCACCATTGCAGTTCCAGTTGGAAGTTTTTCAGTGCCACACCCTGTGATGTACTTTTTGTTTATGGGCAACTTGATGGTGTGGCCAAAGTACTTGCAGCTCTGTACCTGAACTCATGCTCTGGCCAAAGTACTTGCAGTACCTGAGCTCATGCTCCCTTGCCTCCTTATCCCTCTTGGTTTATTACATGTAGCATAAGAGGTCTGATTGGTTTGGCCTGCAGCATGGTTTGGTTCATTGCATGAATGCATCATCTTGAAACAGGTGGTGAAACAGCCATCCCTGACCCCATTGGCTTGGATTAATTATCAGTTGCAAATACCTCTATTTCTAGAGAAGTTGTGGAGAGGGTTGTGGCAGGTCATGTAGGCATTCTTGGATGATACAGATTATCTAGAGCCTTTGGCCCTTTAGATGTTGCCACTGACCATGGTTGATGGGGCTGATGAAAGCTAATAGATTTAGGGGGTGAGAAGTTCTGCAGCCCCCAAGGGTTTGTGCTAGCAAATCTGTTTAGTTAGACACCTACCTCCCTTAGACATTAAACTGTTACAAGTCTCTTTGTAAATGGCTTACACAGCTATCCTTTTGTAAGTGATTATGTTCAGTATCATTATATGTAACATAATGAATTTGCAGGAAGGAAATTATTAGATTTTTTTCCATTTCTTGATGGTCTTCTGTATAGTTGTTTAAATTATTAATTAAAAGTCACAAACCCGTGAAGAGATTTCTCTTCAGTCAGATTTCGCATAGTTCAGAGTGTGTGCTATTAGGAGACTTGTGCTTTCTTAATTAACATATTCCTATTACATGAAATGTGCTTCACAAGTGGTATAGATTGATTTTAGGACACATCTAATCAACCTGCTTGAGCAATAACAAGCTTGCCAAAAAGGGTCATTCATCTGGCAAAAAGAGCATTAAATCTGGAAACTATTTAAGAGATTGCAAGTGTAATGACCTTTTAAGACGTGTTACTTGAATATATACAATAATATGCAAACATAGTAGTAAACTCTTATACACATAGCCCATCAATTAATAATGTTTTGAGCTCTTATAATATTTTTGCTTTTCTGTACCACCTATGGTTGAGTCCTAGCTACAACATAATCATGAACATTTTTAATAACCTCTGTGATGTTTAGTCATGCAAATAGACCCAAAGGTGTTAACAAAAATGGGAGTATACCACCAGAAATTGTCGCATGCCTGAATTGATTTGTCCTTCAAAATTAAAATCAGAGAACTGAACTCAGATAATTTTAAGGGCATTACTATTGGATGCAGATGTATATGCTCCTAGAGGTCTGAACTATATGGAATTTTTAAGTGTCCCCTGCTAAAAATAAAATGATAAATGTAAATGCTTCTTGAGCAAATCTATCTCATCTACAACTTGTTAACTAAATGTGTAGAATCTTTGACAATCTGGTAAATCAACCATTTCATTACTAATATCTAGCCCCTCTCATATACAATGAAATTCTGTCCTCTTTTTCTCTCCCCTTCTGCAACCATAGAATCGCTTATACATGAATGAAGTGTAGGTGGGTTCCCACGAGGCAAGACACAGTGATAACAGCAAGAACCTTTATTGAACTAACAGAACTTGACAAGAGGGGCAAAGCAACTGCTTATATACATTTCTGAAGGCCTGGGTCACTCCCACTCCCAACATGATTGGCTGTCTAAACTTCCAAGCTGCGAATCATGACTCAGAGTTTAAGGGCCAATGGCAGAGGCCCAAATCCTGAAATGTTCTGTGATTCGATATCATGTATCAATTCAGAACACAGGGGCTCAGAATCCTGAGTCCAGACTCAAGCTCAGGCAAACACAGACCACGGAATACAGAACACGTTACACCCAGTGGTCTTCTATCCAGGCACTCACTAGGTCTACAATTGCTTTGCTACAGTGGTGAATACACCATAGTGCCATTGGCTGACTCCGTCTCTAAAGAAACACTGAATATTTTGAAAAACTGGTTGTACAGAAAGCATAATTTTTGAGTTATTGTCAACTAAGTTCTACTCAAAGTACACCCATTGAAATCAATGGACTTAAGTTAGCCATGCCCATTAATTCCAAGGGGTTAACACTGAGCAGAGCTAACATTGGATATAACACATTGTTTCCTGGGTAGTGATCCTATGCTTGATAAGTATTAGGTGTTTGTAAAAAAGAAGAAGGTGTTATCTGAGATCTCTAGTCTAACATCTCACTGTGTTGTGAGGATAGAATGAGGGCCCCATGCATTTTTTCAAAGGAAGGGCACTATACAAATGCAAGAGAACAATGACTCTTTCATCTTTCTCTATTTTAAAGGACACTTTGCACATACATTTATCTGTCATGGAGCTCTTAAACATGCAGAGTATTCTTGATAAAATCTAGTTTACATGTGACGCTGGCTAGGTCTGTTGGCTTCCTCATTTTTCATGTGTAAACTGTATTCTAGAAAAAAAGGCCACACACTCCTGCAGCTGTGTGTTACATGGAAGAATGTCTTCAGTAAAGGTTGTCCACCGTTACTGACCAACTCATTGGTGAGGTCCTGCTAAGCTTCTGAAGAACTTCATTTCTTCCCAGAACTTAAGTTGAAAACGACTGTGGTATATAAATGCCTATACTGCTGTTATCTACGACAGTATGCTTCACTATTACTGTGTTTTTTTATGCAGTGAGTATTTTTAATGCAACATTTGGTGTGTGTGAGTGTGTATGTGTTTGGAAGAGGAATAAGGCTTGTGTTGTTGTCTAATTAGGCTGACAGTGCTTTGAAGTAGAGTTTGAATTAATACTGGCATATACAAATGAGATGGTGGCTTAGAAAATATATTTATAAAAGATTCATGCGAAGATGTTGTTTAGGAAGTCATTATGCGGAGAAAAATTAACTTAATTTGATGTTGTGCACTTAAGTTCTGTGCTGTAAATTTTGTTTGTTTGTGGAAAATGACATTTCCCCCCTCCTAAGGGGGATTCTTAACCAGTCAGTTGTAGAGAGTGCTGCATTGTTGGTGGCGTCATTTTTCAGTTTAAATGTAGAATGAAGATCCTGACCCTATGTGCTAATTAAAAGCCCATAGCAATTTTCATGGGATGAGAGGGTTTTATTCCCAGGGTCCTGGCCAAATTCCAATGTGGGTAATTATACTTTGCCTAGTTACATTCCTCAGGTGCTAAAAGCTATTTTCTTTGCTTTTTGACCTAATCTGTTCCTGTGTTTGCTGTGAAACAGCTGTGACATTTCACTGAGAATGGACTACCTTTCCAGGGTCTGAATAATAGGAAATGGGGATGGATGGTTATGAAAGGAACTCTATGCATAGCATGCTGGAAGGCTAATGTTATAAAGTGCTTGGATCCTTCATGCCTATTGTCTGGAAATGATACTTAGCCTGACAGTTTTTGTATTTAGACATATTTTGGGGAAACTGTAGTTTGTACATAATTCTTACATTTAATGTTATTGACTGCACTTTTCAGTCTTTAGTTCTTTAAAAATAGAAACGTGTAAAACTTTCTTGGATGCTACCTGACTATATGCATAATAATATTTTCCTTTACCAGTTGTAATGCTTGTTGCTCAGTTTTGGGTAAATACTTGGTGAAATACTTTTTATCTCCCATTATTTATTGGGGTGTAGCTTTCTAGTACATTGAGATTTCAACAATACTTTTCTCAAGAGTTAATTCCTAAGACAGCACATGTGATCCATAAGATCCTCAGTATCTTATCAGATGACTAGATCAGGGGTCAGCAAACGTTTTCTGCAAGGGGCTGGTCCACTGTCCCTCATACCTTTTTTTGGGGGGGGGATGGACTATATTTTGAAAAACAAAAACCCCACGACTCTCGCCTCTCTTCTCCATAGCACTGGACGAGCCCCGGTGGCTGCTTACCCATGCCTTGCAAGTGGCAGGGGCTGGTGGGGGCGGCGGGGGGACGATGAGTGATGTGAAAGGGTTGGCTCCAGAGAGGGGCTGCTCTGCTTTAAATGGCACTCAGCCAACCGCATCTCCTGTGCCTTGCGAGCGGCAGGGGCTGGCGACGGCAGAGGGATGATGAGTGGCACGAAAGGGCTGCCTCCAGAAAGGGGCTGCTTAAAATGGCACTCAGCCAACCATGGCTCAACAAAACCCAGCCCCCTTCCTCCTTCAGGCAGGGCGGGGAGAAGCCAGGAGGAGGGAGGGAGGAGGCGCTGCCGCAGTGTGTGTGGGTGGGGGGGGGAATGGCGCAGCCCAAACGATCAGAATCCCCATGCCGATCCACACAGCAATTCTTTGACCATCTGCAGGCTGGCTCCAGAAGGCAATTGGGCCGGATCCAGCCCTGGGGCCTTAGTTTGCCAACCCATGGTCTAGGTATCACAATATATTTTTACATGAAAATGGAAAATCGGTGCCTAGACTTTAGGCAATTTATTTATTAGGATCAAACAAAATGTTGGAAAATGGTACATGGCTTTTGAGTTCACCAGAATTCTGCATCAGGCGAGATGTTGCGCAAAGCAGGAATTGGTGGTATGGGAAGCCCCTATTTAAAAAGTTGGGTTGGATATTGAAGTCTTGAGGTGTGTAATTAAAGATGGAACCTGCATACAGTATTAGTGTCTACAGCTATGTACTGGTATCTGGTGCACCTAGGATTCTGAGATGAAGAAGTAATGGCTGATCCCTACTCACATCCTTTTAAAAAAACAGAAACAAAAAAACCTCCAGCAACATAAAGCCTGACTTTCCTAGATCTGTCTTAAGCAAAACACACATGTTCCTATTTAGGAAGAAAGTTGATGATGTTCTCATATTTTCTCTGACCTATGCTATATATATTTATATATTTATCTCTTGTTTTGGACATTGTAGACACACATTACCCACAACAATGTGTGTACCCATGACAAGGGCACAATTGGATGGAAATGATACTTATGTTTGCTACAACTCAGAATTCTACCAGCAGGTGGCAGAATATCCCAGGCTAAGTGGAAAAAATTTAAAAACAGCAATTCGGACTGTTTTGTGGATTTTCTGTTTGTTGGAAATGTAATTTTCTAAGGCAAAAATCAACATGAACACACACACACACACACACACACACACACACACACACACTGAGAATGCACTTACAACTATGTACTTAATAACCTGTTGGTGTATAGAACTTTATTTCAGGTGCTCAAGTAAACTCTCATGGTGTTGGATGTGAAAATTCTGTTAATATCTGCATTGCCACCGCTGCCTTGACCTTTGGGTTTAACTACATTGCACAGGTGTTTGTGTAACTAATCTGAAAAGCTAAATCATATGCATTTGGAAAGTCTGATTTTTAGATTTGCCTTTCGTTTCTTCAACCTTGGATTTCAGAGCGTAGAAAAAGCCCTGGACCAACAATGGCTTTTATCTTTCTTCATTTTTTAATGCAGTGTGTGCGACTGGCCACTGCACTTCTCATCCTATTCTTCCATGAGTCTCTTTGCCCACACTTCTCTTCCGTCTGTTGGGTCACTATTAACATCATCTTGACCACACAGATGGGGTTGTAGATTGAAGATCTGCCTTGGAGAGTTTAAAAAGGGAGAAAGCTTCTGGTTGTCTTAGACTGATCTTCAGGCATCTCACATGTTGTTACCATGGGCAACTGTATATTATATTTGTGTGTGTGTGTGTGTGTGTGTGTGTGTGGGGTGGTGTGTTGAAAAAAGTAACTAGGCATATTCTTTTCTTATTATGCTTATCTGGTGACCATGCCACAATGGGAAAGGACCTGAATAGCTACTTGGCCCACTAGATCTGTTGCAGCAGGTATGTTTGCTGGCATTTGAGAGGATGGAGAAAAGGGGTGGGGGAAAGCTGTTAGGGCTGGCCAGTGTGTTGACACATCATCCAAAGTCGGTTTGAAGTCCACATTGTGATAATACTTTCATAATATTTGATATATTGCAAATCACAATGTGTGTGTGCTATGGGGGGAGGAAAATCACAGGATGGGGAAAACTGTGAAGCTGGTCATTGCTTTTCTCGTGAGTCCTGCTGCCGCCCCTGTTGTACAATAAAATAACAGTTGTTAACAATATGTTAAAGCTGAGTAAAAAAATGTATCCGTTTTGGACCCCTAAGTAATAGCAGTTGCCAGGATTACCCCATTCGCTTTTACATAGTTACATCCTGATTTCAGGCATTGTGATATATCAGTGTATCGCAACGTTTAGCTGGTGATATATCACGATGGTGAAAAACACATATATCGCCCAGCCTTAGCTTGCCCAATAGCGGCAGTGCTGTAATGGGTTGGGAAGCCAAGCGGCCACATTAGTGGGGAAGGGGGGAAGCTGTAAATGAGCATAATGCGGGAGGTTGGAGCCCAAGCAGCATAGCCACCAGGTGGACCCACGTTTTGGCAGGCACTGAGAGGGCAGGCAAGGAATCAGCTCTGGTGGCCCCAGCTGAAGTATGTGGGCCTGGAAAATGTCCTAGTAAGTGTTTTTAATCTGATCCTCCCTATAGCAGGGGGTGGTTAGAGGAAAAACAACAACAACAACAGCAATCATGTGACTTGACTTTCCTGTTGGATAGTGAAATTCCACACCATACTAGTTGTGAGTTCCCTATTTTGTGTAAGCATCCACATTTTGGAAAGAATAACTGCCCTGATCTTATTGAATGTCTGCATTGTAGCATATTAAAAAGCTGTTGGTGGGGAAGTGGGGAACAGAATCCAGCACGCTTCCTTTCTTGTGGGATCAATGTGGTTTACTTGAGTTATATGAGTGCAACCCTAGTTGTAATATCAAGGTTGAAGGATTGCATGCACTCTTCCTGGATGTATAAAGAAAGTAATATTCTCTGTGTTTCTACAGGAGAATGGTGATTCTGTCACCATTTGTATGTTCCTTCATAGCTGCTTTGGCTCAATAAGTTCCAAATTGGGTGAGATAGCAGAAGTGTAGCTGATCAACCCTGAAAGCTTCCCTATGAAATTCTCTATTGGCATGGGCAAGGGAATATGCCCCCCCCCCCATTCAGCTACCTTGGGATTTCCTGAAAGCTTCCTCTGGTTCTAATCTAATCAAAATCTCACTGTGCCATCCTATTGAACTGAACACTGAAGGAATGGGTGTTATATTAGAGGTACTAGTTGCCATTGCTTTTTAAGTGACAGGAGTGCCAGCTTGGCCCCGCGACCGTGGGTGCCTGTGCTGGCTGTGGGTGCCATAAAGCATGCATGGCCCTGACACTGAAATTTGTGGGTGCCAGGCACCTTCTTGGGGAATTTTGTGGGTGCTCGGGCACCCAGGGCCTTGGGGAGTTGGTGCCTATGGTAAGCAACAATAATTCTAAGCTTGTTCTCCTGGAAAGCACTCGTCCAGGACCACCCAATTATTTTATATGACTTTCAGCACACAATCCTACAACTAGTTTGGAACATCAGAAGTTCCTCTGGTCTTTCCAGATTCCACCACAAGCTTCACAATTCTCTGTTTGAATACCTTGAAATCCTCCTTCCTAATCCTACGCTTCCTTATCCCTAAAGTTTGTGAATCTCTCTTCTGATCCCATTCTGCCCATTTTTGCACTTTGGATTGCCCTCCTTGTGTCTCAGACACATCAATGAAATTGCAGGTATCACAGACTGTATTTCTCCCCTTAACTCTTTTCCCCAATAGCTTTGCCTTTCTCATTGAATCTCCCCCCTCTTCCAGATGCCTAGACCCTTTCCAGATGCTGAAGCAGTTTAATGCCCAGTTGCCTGGAAAGTTTCCCCACCCTATTCCCCCTATTCCATTTCTGGAGCAGCCTGTAATAGTGAGCAGTGTAATTTCTGTTTTGTTATGTTTTCTAAATACAACTGTCTTACCTGAAAAGTCCAAATTTCCTCTTTGTTCTTCCCTTGAGTACCTTCCACGGGCACTCTGCTTTCCTGATTAAATGATCCCTGTTACTTGTGATTCTAATTCCGATTCTGATTCTAATTCCATTTCTAATTCTGGGCCAGCTCTAATGGACAGGCAAATAGCTGTTTTTTTAAGCAGTATAGAACAAGGGTTGGATTGGAAAATGATTCCTCTAGCACACCTTTGAGGTGAATTCCACTGGTCATTGAGTTCTGGAAAAGCATAGATATATGTTGGCATGGTAGCTTCAAGTGAGATCATGGTATTAGAGTTTATGTAGTATTTCACCAAACAGATTACCATAAAACTTACATTTCACTTATACTATACATGTGAACATTGTGACAGCAATACATTATTTTGTTTTGGTTTGTGGAGAGAGACATTGCTGTTATTATCTAAATTTCCTATGTTACCTTTCTCAATAATTACTCAGTCAACTTAAAGAAACCTTACCACTTATGTGGATGACCTTGGCTTTGTGAGTCTCTTTCCCAGCCTTAATTTCTATATCTGCAAAAGCAGGACTAACCACCCCAGGTTGTTGTTGTGTGTTTGTGTGTGTTGAATAAGGTGTTAGGAACAATGTTTGTAGTAATATTTAAGACTGTGACATGTCTTATTTTCACTGTTTTCACTAGTTAGGTCTGAAAAAAAGCCCCAGCTGTGTAAGTTTGTGTTAATTTTAAATAGACTTCCTTGATTCTGAAGCCCCACTAATATTAAAGAGCTGATGGAGGCTTTGACAAGGCATTTGCTAGAGGAGATAAAATCTTGACTAAAAATTCATCTCCTTTCTGCTTCAGCTGCAGCATATTTATGGTTTTGTTTCACAGCACTTCTGTTGTGATTCAGAATATAAATGGGAATATCAGAGCAGTTTTGTAGTTCTTTTTCAAAGATCAGATCTGGAGGCACTGTGCTCAAAGGGAATGCAATTCATCGCAGACAGTCTCAGTTTTAGCAAGAGAGCACCTAAAGCACTGGGAGGCACAATATTAAATTGTATTGCACTTGTAGCTGAGAAGCCTGGTGCAAGTTTAATGCTGGGGTGGGGCGGGGATAGAGAACAAGAGACCCAAGCCCTCTTCCTTTTTCTTCACCTTCCTCCTGTCTGACACCACTGCTGCTTCCTTGACTTGACATCTCTGTTTTGGTCTTGCGCCCTCTTGAGGAAGGTAAAAGCAAGGCAGCTGCTACAGCAGTTGCCCCATTGCAGCCCTAGGGCTCAAATACTGAATTGCCTGATGCTGTGTGTGAGAAAAGCTTGTCTCAAGTAACAGGAAAGCGGCAGTGATGGATACAAAGAGGAGTCAATTCTGGACCTCATAGCTAGCCCAACTCCAGCTGCTTGAGGCTTCCAGTGAGAAGAGTCGAGATGCTGCCCAGCTGACATGATCCTGACTTGCCACTGAGTACCTTGTTCTGGTTGCCGCTTCAGAAATTTCTTTAGCTCAGCTGACCATTGCAAATAGAAATGAATGCCCTATTCTCTCCCCCCCCATAGAATTGTAGAGGGACTCAAAGGGTCATCTTGTCCAACCCATTGCAATGCAGGAATCACCACTAAACCATCCATGACAGATGACCATCCAACCTCTGCTTAAAGACCTCCAATGAAGGAGAGTCTACCATCTTCTGAGGTAGTCCATTCCACTGTTGGAACAGCTCTTAATGTCAGAAAATTCTTCCCAATGCTTAGTTGGAATCTCCTTTCTTGTTATTTGAATCCATTGGTTTGGGTCCCACCCTCTCAATCTTCCATATGCTCCATCTTCCATAAGAGAACCCTTTAGATATTTGAAGATGGCTATCATGTTGCCTCTTAGTCATCTCTTCTCCAGCCTAAACATACCCAACTCTGTCAACAATTTCTCTTAAGGCTTGGTTTCCAGACCTTTTATCATCTTGGTCACCCTCCAGTGTCTCATCCAGTGTGATCTAGGATGTCACCCAGCAGCTGACTGGCTGAATTGATGGGACCTGCTCTGACAGGGCTTTGTGTGATAGGGAAAACACAAACTGCTCCCAAATTCTGTGGGTCAGTTTGTGCTGAGGTTTATTGCCCCCCCCCCATCCCTTATTGCTGTGAGCTGCTCAGAAAACACTTTTAATGGGACTGCATAACAGTACTGTAATTAAACGAATGCATAATAAATGACGGTAATCAGTGGTTAAGGATGCAATCCTGTAGACACTTGTTTGAGAGCTAACTACTCTTGGTTTCTACATTCACACAATACCCTCATAGCTACTACCTCATCTCTAAGTGCATCTCTACGCACATATGGAGACTCAATGTGGTAGAGATCTTAGCATGTTGGCCAGAATAAGAACACCTGGGTAAAAATACACATTCCGCTGTAAACATGACTGTATTACCTTGGGTCATTCACACACACTTTGACACTAAACTCTTTGCAAGGTGGCTGAGAGGACAAAATGGAATAGTCACAATGTGCTCCTTGGACTTTAAAGGTGATATTTTACTGTTGCTGTTCTTGTTTTTTAAAGACATAAACATTGCATTTTTAAGGGATTAGACCAAAGTCCATAAAGCCCAAAATTCCAGCTTGTGATTTCTTTAAATGAACTATGGTTAAAACAAAACAATAGCTTAGTGTTACGTGTGACAAGAGTAATTGTCTATGGACACAGAGATTCCATTTTGCTTTCATTGGTAATAGCTAATAGCCATTGATAGGCCTAAGAGGTATAATTGGGAGGGGGTAGGCAATGGAAAAAAGCTGCAATTATTTAGGGAAATGTACTCATTACATGCTCAAAGGTACTCCTTATTGCATATTCCATTACTGACACTAGGTAGTGGAAACACATGCCATAATTTATCTGTGGGTAAACCTTTGCACAAATTTGAAACCCCAGGGAAGGCTTCTGTTGGATTGGATTGTTTTGTATATAAGAAATGTTTGTGTATATTAGAGATCCTTATATGTGACTTCAGGGGATCAACAAGTCAATCTGAGAGAGGAGAAGGAAAACATCTTAAACAGCCCAGGAAGAGGAAAAGTTCCGAGGTGTTGTCATCAATGTAGTGGGATGGACACATACAATTTTGAAAATTGTAGATAGCAAACCTAAAGAGAGGGAGCCGCTGAATTTTACATATTGATTTGAATTCATTAACCAAAACTTTGGCTTCAGGCCCATTACTTGGAAATATAATTTGATGCATTTCAAAATGACATTCCCCATTCCAAATCCTCACTTCCCTTGTATGCTTTAATCCTGACGTTTGTACATATGCCTTTCCAAATATTAAAGGAGGAAGATTTGAGCTTTTATGTGAAATGCTAAAATTAGTCAGAATGATCTCAGCAGCCCTTTGGTTTTTTATTGAGGTCACCATGTCAAGAACAGTCAGCAGTGATGCTTATTTCTCCTGCAGCAACATGATGTATTGATATGTGTATCAAAATATTCTAGAAATTGAAATAAAATATGCAATTTTTTTCATAATTTATCAGCATTATGATGGCGCAAAAAAGCTAGCCTTATGAATAATACAGAGCTTTGCAATGGGCATTATGCACTGTAGGTAATAAATGCAGTGTCTCTCCTAGACTACCAGGAGAGTTGTAAAGCAGAATGCATTAGTTCTGCCTTGTGATAATAAATCATTTTAGTTTGTCAGGGGGCTCTGGCTAACTTTTACTCTTGAGGTATGAAAGAATCTCGTGCCATACGGCACTGGGTGGTTTCTGAAGTGTTTAGACTGGCTCAGGGTCTCTTGGGTAATGTTTTTACTGAGCGATATGGTTAGATAACAAGTGGCAGTGTTTCTCAGGTATTGATGTTGTGATGCCTCCTGTTGTTTTATTGCCTAGAGTGTCTGATTTTGCCCTAATTGGAACTGTAGCTCTTCTGTGATGTTTTGTGTCTCTATTTGCAATATGGCTCCCTGTCAGTCTTTTTGAAAATATGTTGTACTGCGGCACCATGAAAATGTTTTTGAGTGACAACCTGAACACAGTTCCTGAATGCAGTTATAGCTGGAAAACAGGGCAAACTGTTACATTTTGCTTGGTTGTTTTTTTAAAAAATCTGCTTGAAAACTGCTGCCTTAGCCAAACTGCATTGCCTTAAACTTCATAATATGTGCATATATATTTATATCAGTTAATCACTGTTATCCAGATGGTGATAAATCAGAGTAGGCAGAAACAGGTTTAAATTGGCAGTGTCAGGTTGTTATAAACTGGTGTCATAATATCATACTTTTGTGTACCTTAACCTCTGATTGCCTTCCATAGAGGCCAGCATTAGAGACTTTATGTAGCTGAAGGTATACCACTAAGAATGACAGTTTTCAAGCATTGCTTTGAAATTTCAGCTGCTCTGAAGCTCTCTGGGCAGAGGAAAGCTGTTAGTTCAGCTTCCTGCTGCTGGGCTACAATCTTTATTCTCTCCTCTTTTTAGTGAGAACAAAAGCTTTGCTTTCCCTGGCCAAACTTTTCCCTTCATTGATGTGAAGGAACTCGACAAGGAACAAAGATGGTTCTCCACTGCATTGAGTTGAATAGGGCTAAAAATCTGTAATCAAGCTATGATGGAACTTTTATTTTCAATTTGCACTTTTGGGGGAACTTTAGTTGGAAGAATGGCCCAATCTGGTGCCTCTCTGATGTTTTGTGCTACAACTCCCATCAGCCCATGTAAGCCAACAAATTTAACACTTGAACAATGATGGAGGATATTACTGAAAACCCTACTGACCCAAAGGTTTGTACTATTGGACAAAAATACGATAAATGGATAAATATCCCTAGCCCTCTGCAATTTCTCCAACAGTCAGACTTAACATTACCCATGAGTCTTTACAATTTCTCCAGAGTGATACACCATTTGTGAATTAATTTAAGAGAGTTTTGCTTTATTTGAGCTGAAAAGGACTTGAATGGGTTTCACCCCCAGCCACATAGCATTCCATTTATCTTCCAATATTGGATGATCAAATTCATGGTCCCAGAATACTTTATTAGGAATCAGAGAACCTCACTAGATGCAACAAGAAGGTTATAAAATATGGTTACTATGTTTTAAATAAATATTAAGTAACAAAAATTCAGAAGCAGTCTGAACTCTAGTAGCTTGAGCTATTACATCTGTGTTCAGTATGACGTGTATTAATTGGTTCATTGGAATCAGGAAACCTTAATGTATGGAATCTGTGTGAATGGCTTATTGTCTGATGTTCAAGCTCACTTTAGGCAAGTGTGGTGTTTGCCTCCTAGGTGGGCCATAAGGAAAGGGTTAAATGAGTGTGAAGTGATTGGCCAGTGGGAACCTCAGGGGAGGAGTTAGGGTTAGAGTTGGAATTGCATGGAAGTCAGTTGAGAGTTGGGAGTTGGAGAAGGAAGAGGGAGGATAAGTCTGGGTTGGTCGAGTTGTGTTGTGAGAGAGTGAGAGGAACTGTTAGGTGGAGTCAGATAAATAGTAGGGATAATCAGTTTGAAGTTGTTAGGAACGTATAGGTCAGTAAAGAAACTAAGATTAAGAAACTGACAAGAAAAATTAACTGAAACCTTAAACTTGTTCATGCTTATAAAAATAAACTTGATCATTTGTTAATGTTAACAACTGTCTGGACTCAGTGTGTACCCGAGAGAAACAGGTTGGTGGCAGCGAAGAGGCAATCACAGTGGTGGCACAGGGATCAATAGACCGTCAAACGTCCGGGGACCCTGTGTGATCACCACAGCAAGGGACTGCACCAGTTTTAGGTTTATAGACAGTCTTCTCTTAATTAAATGATGGGTGGACATCCAGCAGTCAGACTGATGCTCATACAAGTTGATCCTGTTGCATACAAATGTAAAAAAATATCAAAAGGCACTATCTGTCCTAGCACTGCAATTTGGGCTTGACAGGAGTATAGCCTTCGTAGGCTACCTGTGCTTCATAGGAAGCTTTAAAGGACTCAGTAGAGATGGAACAACAGGTAGAATTGGTTCTCCAATGTTCAGATATTCCAAAGGGTCACTAAAGTGACTCAGTTTCCTTGAGATATGTGCAAAGATAAATTACAGGATTTATTAAAGGCATGTCAGCAGAGCTGCTTGGTTTTTGCTTATGGTATTCATTTTAGTTGTGCAGAACAATCATATGATACTGCTACTAAAGGCTGTTTAGCAATGGAAACGGCTAAGGCCACTTTTATAAGTGACACTTTGGGTACTTTTTGTCTACAATCTTTCTTTTTTTAATATTAAAAAAAATAAAATTGTGATTATGATTAATGCAAAATAGTCTGATATTGTCATGTTGATAAATGAAATTTGGAGGGGGAGAATTGTGAAAGAGGACCCTATATCTATATGTATTAGTGGTCTTTGATATAATTGACAATAAGGTGATATTAATAGGTTAAAAATAATCTTTGGAGTGTATACACCTAGGTGCTTTGCTTGTTTTAGCAATTGCACATCCACTCAAAAGAGTCCTCTGTTGGAGAGTCTCTTGGGGCTCTGTATTATTCAGTGTGAAATTGAGATTAAACTGAGAAATATGTAGGCACTTTTGGCTGCAGTACCATCGGTATCCGTCTCATTTGCATATTGACTTGACTATTATTATTATTATTATTAAAATTTCTATACCTCCCTTAATCTGAAGATCATAGGGCAGTTTACAATATAACAATATATAATCTTTCTCTGTATGGTGTAGCATCCAATCAAGGGAATGTGTTAGGAATCATTCTGACTAGGAAAGGAGTAAGAACCCAGAGGTGATTCTCACTTATTCTTTTTAATGGAATATGTTTGTCTTTCACTATTTGAAAGAGAAGAATCTAAGAGGAACTTTGCCTTACATCTTTGCTTTGTATACCTCATAGCATGCAGGCTGTTGCTTGGGATAGTTAAATTTTTTAAATGAAATTCATCAAGTTCTGCGTGAGTTTAGTTCTTAATACTTAACAGATTGCCACATTTTCTGTGAAATCTTTATGGGCATAAAGATTAGCCTCTGTAAAGGTCCTCCTGCCTTCTGAAATTTCTTGCTTGGCATGGGCTTTTTCCATATGCAAATACTTTAGTGTCTGTTCATTACACAGTTGCATACCTGGAAGGCTTCTGTAAATCTGGGACAGTATGTGGAAATTAGGGACACTTGGAGGTTCTGAGCTTATTGTCACACCCGATTGAAAACCCTTGCACTTGCAGTGAACTACCATATATGTTTACCTGGAAGTTCATTCCTCTGAGTACAATGATCTTCCTAGTAACTGTGCTTGAGACTTCAGCTAATTGGAAGCAATTTCCCACCCACACTTGGCTGATTAGATTGCTGTTGTGTAGCACAATAGCTGACTAAAGAAAAGGGCCAAAATTTTGTGCCCGAAATATCTTCACATGCTTCTTTATTGAAATTAAAGAACAAAAGACACAGTTACTAAAGATTGCTACATTTCCTTAATCTCTTAAAATGCTTGCAAATCACTTCATTTCCCCCCCATTAATGAGTGCTGTGTCTGGTTTATCACCTATTGATGTAAATAAGAGAAAAGGTGCCATTCAGACAGTTCTAAAAACCTTTTAGAGTTTCCTTCTGCTGATATCACGCATAATTGAGCACAGAGATTAGCAACATTTGAGACGGTCTTCCCTGTGGAGAAATCATTTTGGGGAACTTCCAGTTATAGAATCATCGAAATGTAGAGTTGGAAAGGGACCCTGAGGATCATCTAGTGGTTCAACCCTCTGCAATGCAGGAATTCGAAGCTGTCCCATACAGGGATTGAACCTGCAACCTTGGCTTTATCAGCACCACACTCTTGTCAGCACCACGCTGTAACCAACTGAGCTATCCAGTTATATGTTTTCTTTTGAACTATCCCAGTTTTTAATGGTGAATCGGCCTCCTGGCAATGTCATAAGGCAGCGATCAAAACTCCCATTGTTCTAGGTTCGTTTTGCGACAGGGAATTTAATTAGCGTGAGCAGTTTCTGAGCTCTGGGCGCAATACTGCACCTAAGATTTCAGATTAAAACTGCTCAGTGGAAGGAAAGGAGGACCTTTTTCTGCCTCCCCGCTTCCAGCCACTCTCCGAAAACTGGAGAAGAGACCCTTTTAAGAATATTGGGCAGGTGGGCTGGCAGGGGAAGCATGGCTTTGCTTTTTACAGTCTTGAGATGAGGACTAGACCATGTGAAAAATGAACATAAGTTTTTAGCAGTCCATTCATTTTCAGCTTTGTATTCTTGTTATATAAAAAAAGCATGCCTAGACATTCCGTTGTTGCACCCATAACCTAGGTTTGAGCTGTCATTTAATCCCTAGCTTTCATATTTTAGTTTCTAACACTGGCTGAAAGTAAAACTGTCTTTGGTATATGTTGGTAAGCTAAAACAATTAAGTCTAGTCTCACCTTCAAGACTAATAATTTATTATGACATACCCTTCAACATTCTGCAAGGAAATTGGGACTTTGTATTCTAATCAATATAATGTCCCTGTTTTCATGCCAAATATATGGCATAAGGCTAAGCTTTTGTGGTCTACAGGCCACTTCGTCAGATGCATTTAATCCAATGCATGTGAGAAAGCTAAGTATTTTGATCTTGACCTACAAGCGGATCACGATGATACTTGAGAACACTGGTATATACTCAATATGTTAATCTCCTAAGCAAATTACTTTGGTACATCCTTCTTCATTGCAGCCATTTGGCCTGAGTGCTAACTGATCACCTTTCCCTCTTGTTTATTAAAAAAGTTGCGTCTTCATTTCTTATTTCTATTGGTGTAATTTGGAAAAGTGGGTGAAATTGCACTAAGCGCTTGGGCCATGTCCTGAGCAGCATATCCCCATGTCTGGATTCTGTTCAAAGTTAGCACACCAGCTCCACAAGATGACTTAGAAACAGCCCAAATCTAAATGCCTGGAGCATGAACCATCCTTTCAGAGCCCTCATGCCTTCTTCCCAAAGCCCAGGGTCTGGCTTACCCCAGTTTAGGAAGGCAGCGCGAGGGCTAGGGGAGCGTCAGATGTTGCCAAGGGCTGACAAAAAAGGCCTCAAGAGCTGCATATGGTGGACCACCCTGTTCTAGCCACTGGTACAATGTCCACTAACAATTAGCTGAGGATCAAGTTATTCTGATCAGATGTCTAGGCCTTTGACATCACCATTCAGGTAGCGGTTTATCCCTCTGAAAGATCCTAAGCATCCTATCAAATATGGAATATGTTTTCTTCTGTCCTTCTACAGACTCCCTCCCACACTTTCCGTCTTTTGATTGAATTTCCCCCATTTCGGTTATCACTCCTCCCAACGCACAACATACAATGGGATGGTTCTGAGTACATACCCTCCAACATTTCTCTGATGTAAATAAGGACGCTGTCAGAGGCTCAGGAGCAGAAGAGCAGGGGAGAGAGCAAATAGAGAGCGGAGGAGAGGAATCAGAGGGAAGCGTAGGGGAATATGACAGTGACCCGAGAGATTCCATGAGCTTCTCCAGCGAATCAGAAGATTCCCAGAAGGGGGCGCCTATGGTAAGGGCGAGGGGGGTCCCAGGGGGGACGCTCCATAAACAAGGGACCAGAGGGGACTCCCAAGGGAGCAGCAGAGGATCAGGACCAGTTCCCCCACCAGAGCACAGTGGGGGGGAAGAGTCACATGAGTCAGGACCAGCTTCTCCTCCAGCGGGGAGAGAAGATGAGTCAGGGGTAACCACGCCCCCATCGGGAAGTGGGGAAACGGAGGGAAGGCCAGGTCCAGCTAGCCTCCCCGAAAGAGGGAGCAGTGACTCAAGTGTAACGGTCAGAAGGAAAGTGGGAGGCTGCGCACGCGCGCCAAGTTGAAATGTGGAGGAGCGCGGGACAGCAGAAAACCCGGATTGGGAGCCAGGTCCTAAAGCCCGAAAGAGGGAGGGGGAAGAGTCAGGGGACTCAGCGTCAGAGGAGTCTAGGAGGGCTGAGACTCCGACTAGCAGGAGGGCCCAGAGAAGGAAGGAACAGAGGAAGAGGTGGAGTAAGGCTAGAATCTGAAACTGGTGCCAGGGGGGAGGAGATTCAGATGGAACTTCGACGGTCTAGGGCATAGACGTAGCGTTGCGCGCTGCGCGTCTGGAAATGAAACTGAACTTCAATAAAGACCTTTTTACTTGAGGAAGAAGCAGCGTTGGTCTTGTGTGAGCTGGGACCTTGGGCAGCGCTGACAGACGCCCTATTCAACAACAGCAACACCACCACCACTGCAACAACAGCAACAACAATTTTATTATTCATACCCTGCCTATTATTTATACTCTGGGTTGCCCAAGCCACTCTGGGCAGCTTCCAGCATATATTAAAACATAATAAATCATTAAACGTTAAACAACTTCCCTATACATGGCTGCTTTCAGTTGTCTTCTAAAGGTTGTACAGTTACTTATTGGCTAGGGTGTCACATAACTCCATACCCTCCAACATTTATCCAATGAAAATAGGGACATCCTGAGGTAAAACAGGACATTCTGGGATCAAAACAGAAACCAGGCCGGCTTTTGTAAATCCAGGACTGTCCCTGGAAAATAGGGTCACTTGGGGAATCTTCCCTATGATATGAGTGCCATGATAGTTGTATGTCAGTGGAAGATATTCCGCTTGTAAGTTATTGAATCTTCTTATAGAGATCAGTGTAGAATCACTTAGAAATTACTGTTTATTTGCATTTGCAGCCTACTACTATTTCTCTGTTCTCTTATCTGAAGGCTTTAATAATATCCTTTAAATCAGAAGCCTGAAATTGATTAAGTATTCTGTCTAACCACAAGATCATTTAATTTATTACATTTCTAAGCCTGCATTTCACCAGCAGTCCCAGGGCAGGTTACAGATATCATAAAACAGAATAAACTATTACACAACATCATCAATTTATAAGACCAATTAAAATATTGGACCCAATTACTTGCATTGCCTCTTCATCCATGCTACAGGCTTTTAAGGATAATTAAAGAGAGCTTGCGCAAAAGTATGTCTCCTTTTCCGTTTGTAAATACAGTAGAACTGGATTCTATGTGTCCAGGTTTAGGAGGTATAGCATAGTGATGCCAGATATTGGTTTAAGAAGGGAAAAGTGCCAAAGCTTATTCCACACCACAAGAAACCTGGGAGCATGCTTTTCTCTGAGTGAAGGCAGAGGGCCTTCTCAGTAGTGGCACCCACCCTGTGGAACCCCCTCCCATCAGATGTCAAGGAAATAAACAACTATCTGACCTTTAGAAGACATCTGAAGGGAAGTTTTTAGTGTTTGACGTTTTATTCTGTTTTTAGTGTTCTGTTGGGAGCTGCCCAGAGTGGGTGGGGTATTATTATTATTATTATTTTATATCTCTTATATTTTTCCCTATTTGGCTCAACATGCCTGAAAGACCCCCCACCTCCCCCCCCCCAAAACCATGTTGCTGGTACCCATTGCACATCAATTAGGATTCCAAATCAGATACATATGGCCAATAGAGTGGTACCTCGGATTAAGTACTTAATTTGTTCCAGAGGTCTGTTCTTAACCTGAAACTGTTCTTAACCTGAAGCACCACTTTAGCTAATGGGGCCTCCTGCTGCCGCTGCGCCACCGGAGCATGATTTCTGTTCTCATCTTGAAGCAAAGTTCTTAACCTGAGGTAATATTTCTGGTTTGGCGGAGTTTGTAACCTGAAGCGTATGTAACCTGAAGCGTATGTAACCCGAGGTACCACTGTATGTTTTTACTGAATGGGCCTATTGATGCAGCAGCCCCACTCAACCAGAATGTTTGTGCCTTTTTTGGCATTTGGGTGAACAATCCTACATAACTCTGTTTGCAAATGATTCACTGCCCAAGATCCAGTGATTCATCTCCTTAAGTAAACAATTAAGAAAAATAGCTGGGAAGGTATTATCCATGCTCCTTCATGATTTTAAGTTAATAGGCTATGTCTAATTTTAATGGAACTGTATTTGTTAACACATGCAGTTGCTTGACTGCTTGCATATATATTTTTAAATATTGTGCTATAACAATGTGCATTCTTTTAAAAAGAAATTAGCAAACACTGCTGGAATTCTTAAAGATAAATGCTTCAATATTCTGGGAACTTTAACGGCATCTGAGTTATTAAGACCTAATTTCCACATTCTTTCTGAAGATTGGGGTGGGGGTTATGGGTGCCTCAGATCAAGCACATTTGCATTTTTGAAATTATGTATTATTTCCAAAAATGCAAATGTGCATGATAGTCTGCTCTAGACTGCTGTTAGAACATTATTTAATAGAATTCCAATTAATAGTTGCTCTGATAAGCCTTGGGTGCCTGCTTAAAATCACTCGGTGTCAAGTGGTAGGCAAGCCTGCCTTGTCCACACACGCAAAAATTATCAGAAGTACTGCACTTTAGTTTTCCATAAAGGTGAGGGTACATCTAGAGAGGAACACGGGTGGCGCTGTGGGTTAAACCACAGAGCCTAGGACTTGCTGATCAGAAGGTCGGCGGTTCGAATCCCCGTGACGGGGTGAGCTCCCGTTGCTCGGTCCCTGCTCCTGCCAACCTAGCAGTTCGAAAGCATGTCAAAGTGCAAGTAGATAAATAGGTACCGCTCCGGCGGGAAGGTAAATGACATTTCTGTGTGCTGCTCTGGTTCACCAGAAGCGGCTTAGTCATACTGACCACATGACCTGGAAGCTGTACGCCGGCTCCCTCGACCAATAAAGTGAGATGAGCACCGCAACCCCAGAGTCGGTCACGACTGGACCTAATGGTCAGGGGTCCCTTTACCTTTACCTTTACATCTAGAGGAGGGCATGGTATTGCAAATTAGTCATTGGCAACAGGTTCGTTTTTAAAAATGGGATTTCAACCAAGAAGAGAAAATCTGGATTAATGGGAAGTGGGGGTATGGGCTGGCCTTTTGATGTCAATGACACTGTATACTGCTGCAAAAAATGTGCATGCATAAACACCCAGCTGGAAGCACCCTACATTTCAGCTGTACTATTTTATATAAGAGAAATCATAGACATGCACTGAGGAACAGTATTTTTTGTGCCTAAACCTGCTCCCAGTGACTGGAAGGAGAAGCAAGCTTTAAGCACATTTTAACTGCATACCAGATTCTGCTGCCTTCGTCCCAGATGACATCGTTTACGCAGCCACTGAAAATCGCACAGCCCCTATCTGTATATGTCTCCCTTGTGTCGTTTCCTGAGGAAGCCTCCTTTCAAGATAGGTTTGTGAAATAAAGGGCAAGGAGAGAAGTGTATTGTTGGTTCTTGCTCCAACAAGCCAGTTTGGAGTGGCAGCACCATGAGCAGTCTGCCCTCGATCTACCCCCACCTACTTTTAAGTAAACGAAGGTTGCCATATTCCCCAAAGTGAAAATCCGGACAAAGTTCTTTAGGTGTTTTTGTTTGTTTGCTTGTTTTGGATTTTTTAAAAATAATTTTTTTATTGCAATTTAAAAACTTTACAGATCTTACAGCATCTTTTCTCTTTACAATTACATTCGTAATCCATTTTTCTTTCCTTACATATTCATATTCATCTATTTCTCTATGATGCTTAACTCCCCTCTACCTCCTAACAACTTCTCTCTTTGTTTCCTCTTTTTTGTACTGTGTTCCAATATACATTCAACCATTTCTTTATCTAGAATAACTCCTCCAATTACTTTTCATTCTGTGAAATTTACTCTAAGCACACCCAAGTTTGGATTTGGGAACCATGTTTAAACATACAATTTTTAAACCAATACCATTCATTTTTCACTCTTGAATTTGAGCGATTCCTTATTGCTTCAGTCATTTTGGCTAATTCAACATATTCACATAGTTTCTTTTGCCACTCAGTTTTAGTTGGGATCTGCTCTGCTTTCCACTACTTGGCAATTAATACTCTAGCCGCAGTTGTTACATAAAGAAATACACTTTTGTTGTTGTTGTTCTGGGGATGTTTATTGTTAAAATGCCCAGTAAGAATGCCTCTGGTCTTTTACTGAATGTTTCTCTGAGCATTTTCTTTAATTCTTCATAGATCATGTTCCAGAATTTTTTTTAATTTTGGGACAAGTCCACCACATGTGAAATAGGGTTTCTTCCCCCTGATTACACCTCCAACATGTATTCTTATTATTTATATATATTTTAGCCAATTTGATTGGGGTCAGTTACTACCTGTAAATCATTTTCCTAAAATTTTCATAACATGACATGAATTTTAGGTCTCTTTTCCATAATTTTTCCCAATCTTTCATTAAAATAGGATATCCAAAATCTTGCACCCATTTGACCATAACCTCTGTCACTACTTCATCCTGAAGTTCCCAATCTAATAATATTCTATATGTTCTCAATATTTTCCTATTATTTGATAATAATTATTTCTCTAATTTTGATATCTGTGTTTCGAATCCATTTTTTTGTCTAATCTAAAGATCTCATTTATGAGTTTGACCAAACTGCGGGAGGCAGTGGAAGACAGAAGTGCCTGGCGTGCTCTGGTCCATGGGGTCATGAAGAGTCGGACACAACTAAATGACTAAACAACAACAAATATCTTATTTACCAGATAATACTGTAACCATTCCAGACCCATTTTTTTCAATTCTTCAAAGTTTTTGATTTTTAATTGATTATTTTCTTCTTCCAGTATATCTTCATATGTCACCCAATTACTTATCATATTTTTCTTTTTTACTGTGAAGGCTTCCCTTGCCCTACTTGCCCTACGTCTGGGTTTCCACGGTCATTTTGCTGATTCAAGAAAAAAAAAAACCCAACCATGCCTGGACACCATTTTGCTTCCCGAATCCCGGACGTGCCCAGGAAAAAACAGACGTATGTCAGCCCTAAGTAAACCCCACTGGTTTTACTTAAAACCAGTCCAGGGGGTGGCACTGACTGTTAGCCTCCTGCTCCTTCGTCTCAGTGTCACATTTGTATAATTCAGTAGGGAGGATGATGGGGGCAAGACCCAAAGTAGTTAGCTCTGTCTGCCATTGGCTTTTGCTCTACTGACATTGGTCCTGGCTCCACCCACTGTTGGTCTCCTTTGTCTTCTTCTCAGCTCAGTGGGCAGCAGCTTCCACTGAATGGTGGTGTTACAGCTCAGACATGCCTTAATCTAGAATAAGATTAAATAACTATGGGTCAGAGCTGCTGAGGAATAGACCCTGTCCCTAGTAAAGTTGTTTAATCTCTCCTTCCTCTAGATCAGGGGTTGTCAACCTGGTCCCTACCGCCCACTAGTGGGCGTTTCAGGATTCTAGGTGGGCGGTAGGGGGTTCTATGGCTCAAGCTGAATCCTCCTTCCATCGAGCACTGGTGGGCGGTAAGGAAATTTTACCATCAAGAAAGATGCATTAGTGGGCGGTAGGTATAAAAAGTTTGTTTTTTTTTTTTTATAAAATTTATCGCTGCAAATCTGCTATGCTTTACCCATGACATTTTAACACTCAATGATTTTACAAGAATTTTTAAGATAAAGTTTAAATTTCTTCCAATCTTCCTCCACCGTCTCTTTCCCTTGGTCACGGATTCTGCTCATCATCTCTGCTAGTCCCCCTCTGCTCTAGATGCTTTCAAATGAAAGTTGAATGAGTATATTTTAGATGGGGCAGGAGGAGATATAGTGGACTAGATGCAAGGAGCCTATTTTGGATATTAAGATTCTATACTTTTTGATCTCCTCCTCCATGGTGTGGTGCATGTTGTGGGACCTTAAGCAGGGCCAGCCCACCCACACTTACTTCTAGCTAAGTGTGCATTTGATGACAACCTAAGTGTCTGGGTTTTTTTGCAGCCATTAGCTAGCCTAATTTGGTAGGTGCAAAATGAATTAGAAATGTCTTTGGTTTCTCTGTTTATTTTTTGTCTTTTTACGGATGTACAGAGCAAAATTATGATCTCTGTAGCTTTCTAATATACTTAGTATTTCAAAAGAGGACAGAGCAGTGCATGCTACTTTCTGGTCTTCAGTGTGTGAAGGAACTTGCTATAGAAATGAGATGCTGGCAGAATGTACAGTTTGCTTTTTTATTCACTTGTGACTGCAGATAAAATGTTAGGTTGCAGGGTTATGCGCAGATACATACGGATACATTCCGTAGAGTTCAAATTATTGCAGATGAGCAAATTATTCTGTGCACAGAGGGCGGAGTGGAAGTTTCATGCATGGTGGATTGCTATCTGAAATCATAAACAAATGATTTCTAATGTCCTATGTACTCTGCTATAGGAAATGAAAATTAGCTACCAACTAAATACGAATATTTTGCTGAGTGCTGTTACCATACAGTATATTGAATAAAAAGCCCTGATGCTACATTAAGTAGGTAATAGCACATTGGTTGTTGAATATTGTTGCCCTGGGACCAATCTTGAGTTCTGGCTGCAGCAGATAGCCTTAGTGAAAGGATGTTGGTACAAAAACACTTGATTCTGACCAAATCAGTAAAGGCTGTTGTCTTGCTCTATATAGTCATTCACATTGTACCTTTGTCAGAGTAGCATTTATGCAATGTCCTGTTGATTCCTTTGACAAAGATGGAACGTTGTGTTATACACTGGTACCTCTGGTTAAGGATTTAATTCATTCTGGAGGTCCGTTCTTAACCTGAAACTGTTCTTAACCTGAGGTACCACTTTAGCTAATGGGGCCTCCCGCTGCTGCCGCGCCACCACTGCGTGATTTCTGTTCTCATCCTGAAGTAAAGTTCTTAACCCGAGGTACTACTTCTGGGTTAGCGGAGTCTGTAACCAGAAGTGTTTGTAACCCGAAGCATTTGTAACCTGAAGTACCACTGTATGGCCTAGCACAAGCAACTGTTTATGCTTGTGCCATAACGGTCAGCACAACAGAATAATGTCAGCTGCTGTTATACTAGGTAGCATTATATCAAGATCAGGTGGGGGGAACCTTTGGACTTCCAGATGTTGCTGAACTACAGCTCCCATCATCCCCTGCCATTTGCCATGCTGGCTGGGGCTGATGGGAGTTGTTGTTCAGCAACATCTAAAGAGCTGAAGATACCTGGTCTACATATAAGGACATAAGACCCCAGCTACATCAGACGAAAGGCCCACCTAGTCCATTCTGTTTCCACAGCAGCCAGCCAGCGAGTTGCAGCCAGCCAGCCAGCAGGACATGCAGACAACAGACCACTTTTGTTACCATTTGCTAGCAACTTGTACTGAGAGAGACATACTGTCTCTGAAAGTTGAAGGTTTATTACCCACATGTCACTAGTCAGCTGCAACACTTTGCTATGCAATATAATTCTCTGAATCAGGGCCATAATCTGGTGAAAAGAGCTGTTGGGTGATATTCTGAACTGCTTGGAATTTTTTTTGTCAATTTCCATTAACAGTTTGTTAACATGGCTTAAGGGTTATGTATTATAAAATACGCTAAAATGGGTCTGAAATATAGCTAGAAGGCATTTTAATTCTGCTTTGGCTTGATTTCCTTTACGTCTCTATATCATGGGATTGTTTCCCCCCCACATTTATACACATCATACCCTTGTAATTGTACTTGCATGAATCATTTATTTACATGCTGCACTTACGGGTAATATCTGTCAGGGGGATACATTTTTTATTACAGCTGATATAGCCATTATGATGTCATATTATTCTCTGTCATAAAAGATTGGCAGAGCAGAATTCCTCTATCTTTATCCTGGGTAGGGCTTGATTCTGTGTTAAACTTGTTTGCAAAGAGTGGTAACACTTTTATGGCCTATATATTTTGCATTTCCCACAAGAGGTTAGGCTCAACTGAAATAATTACATCAGGCTAATTGTTATTATTTATCATTAATAATCCACCTGAACTTTAGGAAGTGCTTTACATAAATTAAAAAGATGTTCCATGCCCTCAGACTTGCAATCTAAAAAATGGAACACAAAAGGAAAAATGAATGAGGAAGGAAGAGGAACCAAAGCCATTATATAACAATCAACTTGAATAAAAACAGTTAAGGGAGGAGAGGAGCCAAATGGAACTGATTCTTCATATCCAACATATCTTCAACTGCAGCCACATGGAATAACTTCTGAAAGGTTATGGTCCCCATCATTTATTTATTTTTAGTTCATATACTATTTAATGCCAAAATATGCTTCTAAGCTGTTTTCAAGTATAAAAACCAGTTACACAAACATTAAAATATAAACACCCATTATTAAAGTACACCAAAAACAATCTGATTAAAACATTATATGTCGTTTTAAGAGATGCGCACATATGGCTGATAAATAAGAATGAGAAGTGATTATCTATGGTTTATAGGTTGTGCAAATTATACTCCCTTTTTCTTTGTTCCTCAACATAATAATAATAATAATAATAATAATAATAATAATAATAATAATAATATCTACTCTGCCCATCCATTTCTAGTCTTTCCCCAGCCACTCTGGGTGGCTTTCAACAGAACATTAAAAACAGAATAAAACTTCAAACATTAAAAACTTCCCTAAACAGGGCTGCCTTCAGATGTCTTCTAAAAGTTGGATAGTTGTTTATTTCCTTGACATCTGATGGGAGGGTGTTCCACAGGGCGGGCGCCACTACTGAGAAGGCCCTCTGCCTGGTTCCCTGTAACCTCACTTCTTGCAGTGAGGGGACCACCAGAAGGCCCTTGGTGCTGAACCTCAGTGTCCGGGCTGAACGATGGGAGTGGAGATTACTAGATAAATCAGCTATCTAGCAATCATTTTAATATATACAATTTACTAAGAATTATGAAGACAAACTACTGCTAAAGATAATCAAATAATAAAATTGATCAAAAGTTAAACTTACTGTTTCAAACATTTTAGCATTGCTTTGCCAGAAATTTACGAAAAATAATAATATTTTAATGCCTTTCTTACTTTACATGGCTTAAAACTAATGAGAAGTCGCTATGAATGAATTTGTAATAGTATCCTTAGGTATAGATTAGGTTTTGCCAAGAAATCCTCATACCTTTGGCCATGGATGTGCATTTGCTTTTCATAATTTGGTTTATGGGAAATTATATTATAATTTACTCTTCTTCTTGAGTGTAAAGAAAATGGTTGTGAAATGCAGCAGGCTGCTATTGTAATATCTAGTCCAAGAGTGAAATTGAATTTGGTCTCTGTTCTCCTTTGCCCATCTTAACCTTTACCCACATAGTATGGGTTTGATTGGCGGCTCATGCTTTTCTTTTTGAGTGCTTTAATTTATCACATCAAATGTCTTATTGTATATTGCTCATTGTGCCAATTGACCTTACTGATTTTCTAGGGCAATAGGACAATTGGTAAAGACATTTAAATGGACCCTGGGAAGCTTAGCCCTGCCTGGCAGGATGACCATTTAATGCAAGAAAAATAACACACACACACATTCTGTATTTCAGGGGGGAAATGTGTTCAAAATATGTTCTTACATTGTATGCAATGTTTCCTGCCTAGCTCTCTTAATTTTTTTTGGTAGTATCTGGAAGTTGAAATCAAACCTCTGTTTTACAAGGCTCTATACAGATGTTTTCCATTTCTAATTAAACATCCTCTGTTTTCAGCAATCAATTCTCCTACATAGTTTGGGATAGTAAATTATATCCGCAGTCATTATTCTGTTGTGCAATAACATACTGCTAATTTGGCATCTCTTCTTTAATAGACTCTGTTAAGAATTATGTTAGAATAATTACTGCCAGAATTCACAGCATAGGACTCTGTAATTACTGGCTAACAGTTCTGTCCCTCAGTTCTTTCCTTAAAGCTATTCTTCCATAGACAATGTGGTTTTAATCTGAACTCGGCTTCATGATGCAGAGGAAAATGTATTACCTCTCAAAGCCAAACTTGTAGCATTTGTCACAATACCTGATCTGTCTTGTGTGAAGTATTTTCTGGGCGGTGACTACGTATTCATATCATTCCTGTAAAATGCTCTTCCTTTATTCATTAGTACCTCGAAGCATGCTAGTTGATTACTTTTATAATCCTAGCTAAACGCATAGTTGTTCATTTCCTTCAGTAGGGTGGTGGCACCCTCCTGGCATTCACGTCATTGCTACTTACTGAGATGGGGTGGGGCAGGCCAGTGTCAAAGTTTGGGCTGTATGGGTGCCCACCCCACCCCAGTACTAAGTAGCAACACTTGTGTCAGGAGAGTTGCCCTGCAGCACTGATCCCAATTAGTAGACAGTACTTATTTTGGTTGCTGAAGCAATAAATTGAATATCCTCAGTCCTGAATCACTACCAGACCGTGATATCTGTGCTCATTTCATGATTCTGTCCATGGTCCTGAATAGTAATAAGCAGGCATTTCTCTGTTGTGTTGGTGCAAAGATTTCTTAATTCGGAACTATCTGCTTCTAGTGGTTGTTGAGAATGCCACTAAAATGTTATCATATGTTTAGCTGCAGATCCAGCTGATCCACTTTTCAGGCATCCCAGCATTTTTAGACTGTACAAACGCCCCCATTGGACACTTCATTTCACTCTGTGGCAGACCACTCCCCCAACCAGTTTACACAAATTGCTCCCTATTATGTGTATGAAATGAAATAGTACCTGACTTTCTCTGTTCTGCTTGTGCTTTTGGGTTGTATGGTTTATCATCTGATATGGAAGGTGGTAAACTGCATCTTTCCCCAGAATTGCTTTCTTCAACCATATTCATAGAATGATTCGTAGAATGGTAGAGTTGGAAGAGTCCCATGAGGGTCATCTAGTCCAACCCCCTGCAATGCAGGAATCTTTTGTCCAACATGGGGCCCAAACACATGTCCCTCAGATTAAGAGACTCAAGCTCTCTCAACTGAGCTATCCCAGCATGAGACTCTTAATCTCAGGGTTGTGGGTTTGAACCCCATGTTGGACAAAAGATTCCTGCATTGCAAGGGGTTGGACTAGATGACCCTCGGCATCCATTCCAACTCTACAATCATATGATTCTATGCTCTACCAACTGAGCTATCCCAGCAGCCGGTTGGGATGTGCATTCAGAACAAACTCACAGTGTGAAACTAGTGCTGGAATTGGTACAAACCGTATTATACATGAATATTTCAACATGTAGCATCTTTCTGGCTCTGTTTCTCTATGTAGGAAAAAAGCAAAGGGGTGTGTGCATGTTTGTGCGCACACAATGCAATCTTAACTTCTCAAGTAAAAAATGACAAGAGACTAGCACAACATACTTAGAAATACTTAGATCCAGCGCCCAGTCCAGATTTTGGTGTTTTTCAGTCAATATCCCTTTCATATGCTACTTCCTACTCCCAGCCATTGCCCACTCACTCTTTGTTTCTAGAGCCAATTCCCACCTCTTCCTAGCGGGAAAGGCCAAGTGCTGCTGCTCCTTCTCCTTGCTTACTCACTCAATCACAGATGCTTTCACTTTAGACAAGGAGAAGGCAGTAATGGCGAGAGATGAAGCAGCAGGGCCAGAGAGCTCTGCTAGTCAGCTGTGGGCTCCCTGCTAATTCATGTGCTTCAGCAGATGTCTGATGACACTAGCTCTCCTTGAATGCTCTATCCACCTTACAAAATGCTTAGGGTTGTTTTTTTCCTAATTTAGTCATGATTCTAATTTTTTTAATACTATTGTTTATTTTTGTTGTTGATAATGGCAAATTTAATAAATTGCACTGTTGCTTGGAAGTTTTATTGAACTTAGAATCACAGAATTGTAAAGTTGGAAGTAAACCTGAGGATCATCTAGTCCTTTAATGCATGAATATGCAGTTTTCCCATATGGGGGTAGAACCTGTAACCTTGGCATTCTTAGCACCACGCTCTAACCAAATGAGCTATCCACTGGTGGAATTGAGGACTTTCGGAATGGTTAACATATTCACATTGCCTTTCAATACTTTACAGATTTATATTATTATTCATTACATTTATGTACCGCCCTTTGGGGCACAGGACCACAAGGCAGTTTCCAACACAGAACATAGACAGTATATGTTGATGCCCAATACAATATCTGTACAATGCAAAAATTAAAACAGTTATATAAATACAATTCTAATAAGAAATGTATAATAAGTACAGATTCTTATAACTTAAGGGATGAGTTCTCCTTTTATAAAGTGTAAAGCAGCTCAAGAATAGGAGCAGTTATTGAACAAGGTGGAATTAATTGAACTACAGTTAGGCAAGGCTAATCCAGCAGAGTACTGACTCATATAGTAATAATGATCCTGGTTTCAACTGTTAAGAAGAGACATTACTTCAAAAAATTGCTAAGGCATTCTTACATTTATAGCTTCATGCAAACAGCACTAAAATCTTCAAAGGCAAATAAAACTACATTATGTTACCAGCATGGCAGCAGCACCCTAATTATAAAATGACCCCTTTTTTTCTAACATGTTAAGATACAAAGTAGGCACAGTAATCTTTGTGTCTCATTCTTTGGAACCAACAATTCTTAATTCTAACACATTTGAATGGTAAATGCTTTTTTTAAAAAAAGTAGTGGATGTCTCTCTAAATGCAGATGAACTGATTAGTTTGCCATGATTTTTTTTTTTTAATGCAAAAACCTTAGCATCATCAGCTTCTTATCTCGACTATCAATTGTCCTGCCAGAACTGATGGCTGCAACAATGGAGGTTTCTCTGGAGCAGAAACTTTTCACAGACACCATCCCTTATCAAGGTTTTAACTGGCAAAGGCTGCCATTCATGCTGTCACTCACAGTGGATATATAATGGATGGTGTCTGGCTTGCACACCACAGATAACTTGCCAAACTGGGATTGGATTTAATTCCATGGGGTGATGGGAAGGAACCGATGCTAGGATGTGATTTTTCTCTTTTTCAGTCATTTGTCACTGAAATTATAGCATTGCTTTGGATTGGTTGAGATTGTGTGACCAGCTAACCACTATTTTAATGAAGATTTTATATGTACATATTATATTGCTTAGGGAATTCAGCGCAAGAGATGGGTATCTAGCTGAAGGATTTGTGTTGACGACGGAAACTGTGTATTCATTTTTATATATTTAAAAGTAGCTCTCGGTAAATGGTACTCTTCGTGGTCTGAGTGTGATAAAGGAGGGTGTGTGTTTATGAGCTGAGAGAAAGGTTGGTCTGAGATAATATGTATATAAAAGTAGGGAGATAAATAATAATTTGGGGTTTAATTTATCTGTGGAGATAAATTAAACAAATGGTGAAAGAAATGTAAAACAAACACAATGCTTAGTTCCCCTTGGTGCAAATGAGACAAACTAATACTATTCATTGTATAAGGCAAGGTTCCTCATAACCTTTCCCCATTTTCTTGTGGACAATGTGTCCTGGTCTTACAAAGCAGTTAATATTTGGGAATGTACTATGTATGTGAACATATTACCCATCTGCATGTTGAAGACTGTTGAGTCATTTACATTTGCTCTAGCTATAACATCCAACAGTTTCCTGGAAAAAAACAACTATGCATTGAAATGCTTTTGGCATTTTTAGTATTAATATTATCTTTGCATTTTCCTCAGATTAAAGACTTAATATACCCAAAATTCTGTAGCTTTAATTAAGTTTTAATTAATCTGTATCTTTGCTTTACATTGTTTTAATGTAAAAATGTGTGAATTATCCTTCTAGCTATCTGCACAGCACATGGAGTTGGCTTGAGAATATTGTGATTAGACTTGCTGAAGCAGTTAGTCAGTGATTGATGCTGTATTGATGTGCAGCACAGAAGCATCCCCTCTGTTAGAGAACATTAGATAAATTATTTCTTAACCATTTCATGTTCAACCTCAACTGCATTTAACCTGTGCATTTGGACTGGTTAGCGTTGCTAATAGCTGTTATTCAGTATGAGCAAAAGCAAATAATAGAAGGACTTGCTTAAGGAAAGGGGAAAGAAACAGGGTATTTAAAGAATGTACTAATACATCATGGAACTCCATTCTATTTCTAGTGCTTCTTAACATATTCTTGACAAATTATATATTTGCTGCTCTCTGTATTAATTTTTTCACTCCACTTTTCAACAGAGCACACATATCTACATATGTACATATGCACACTCACAGAATACCTTAAACATGATAAATTGACCATGCTCTTAACAACAAAAATAATTTGATACTAACATAACATATTTGAAATAAAAACAAAAGAAGGATATGAGAGTATTATTTCATTTGGTTTTCTTTGGATTTTTCAGAACTGGAATGTTGAGCATTTCAGCAATGGAGGGGCTTTTCTGAATGTGGCCTGTGGAAGAGTGAGTGAGAGACAGACTAAGAGAGATTCACTTGGGCACAGAGAGGGAAGAAGATAGATATGTGTGCTCTCTCTCTCTCTCTGTGTGTGTGTGTGTGTGTGTGTGTGTGTGAGAGAGAGAGAGAGAGAGAGAGAGAGAGAGAGAGAGAGATGGAGCGAAGGGGAATATATGTATGTGTGATCTGTGAAAGATGCAGAGGAAATACATGCCAAAAAACCAAAGACTTATTGAAAAAGAAATGGGATCAATAGAATGTATATTAGCTAACGTAACATGTATACTGTCCAAAAAACATTTTAATGATATATAGTACTATACCAATTCAAAACAAAACAAAAATGTCTCTATTCAATTCAAGGCAAACCCCACTCACCCAAACAAGGAATGTTATAAATAAACCTAGTATCAACAAATTGAAGAAAATTGACTCGTGAAATATCACAAAGGACACATTGAACCATTAATGTATGAAAGAGAGGGAGACGTGCACTTGGGCTCAGAGAGAGGGTAGATGTATATGTATCTGTTGTCTGTATATGTGATGTATGTGCATGTGTGAGAGTAAGTGGAGTGTGGCCCCCTTGTATTTTTTCCTGATCCTGGGGAATGCTCCCTGTTATTCTTAGACAGCAAGAACATCAGTGTGTGTTAGAGAGAGAGAGCAATCAATTATGTGTGATTTACACAATGACAATCAGCAGGACAAAGGTGACTTCCCACCACAAGCATGAGGTTGTTTGCAGGAGGAGTATGAGGAGTAGAAATTTCTGTACTCTCTCTAATTTTGTCTTATACCAAGAGCTCCATTGCAGCAATTTTGTGACTGATGCCCACAGCACTTTCTCAAAATGTGAAATGTGCTGATGGTCCGAAAAAGGTTAGCAACCCCAGAATAGGCTTTAAATTACCACAGTTTATGTTTCTCCTTTAAAGAAGTTGAGAAGTTTTGAGAAGTTTCCACCAAATTATCAAGATAGTGTTTGTTTAGTCGTTTAGTCGTGTCCGACTCTTCGTGACCCCATGGACCAGAGCATGCCAGGCACTCCTGTCTTCCATTGCCCCCCGCAGTTTGGTCAAACTCATGCTGGTAGCTTCGAGAACACTGTCCTCGAACCTCCAGAACATCTCGTCCTCTGTCGTTCCCCTTCTCCTTGTGCCCTCAATCTTTCCCAACATCAGGGTCCCGACCTCATTCAAATGAACTGAGGAGCCCTTGAAGATTAGGAAACTCTATTTAAATGAATCGAGCAGCTGTTTTGGAAGGGATTGACCTGATGTAGACACTGGTGTTCCTGTGCCCATTAAGCAATCCATGAATCAGGCATGTGAGTGGATTCCATGTATTAGTTCCATAGCAAGATTCCTGTTCATTTGATTTGAACAAGCTGGACTATTTCATATGACAGTAAATGCTAAAGACTGTGAAAGAGTTTAGAGTTTAAAGAAGGAAAATCAACCCGTTACATATTTTCAGAACAGTTAAGATATGGAAGTGATATTATTAAAAGAGATAATCTTGAGGAAGCTTGATGTATACTCTAACTTTGAAGCCTCATATTCCTCTGCAATTGCTTTTCTCCTGAACCACACCGTTCCCCTGTCCGTATTCTGCTCTAAGGCACATAATAGGCCAAAGGAATTTAGATGCCTTCAGTGCCAGATAGCCTGAAAAATGTTAATTGTGTCATGAAAATGGGGTGTTGTATCTAATTACCTGTGTGTGTATAATGTCTCTCTATCCCTCGAAAATAGAAGAACTATATTTCATTGTACTTTCCAAACTTTTTAAAAACTGACAATATTCTCTCAAGAATATTAGGTGGGACCTTGTTAATATTTTGAATATGGAACTGGATCTAGTAATATACAAATGTAGAGGATGACAAATAATAATAATCAAAAGTATTTGGTGTCCTTATTCTGTACCTAATTTCTTGGGAGAAAGGACTGTGGCTTCTGTAGATGTGATTTCCAAGTAAGTGTGGTTTGCTCTGTGGTCTGCTTTAAAGCATTTTTAGTGTTTGATATTATATGTACATGATGTGCCTCATAGGCAGCATAATAAGGTAGTGAGCATACCATGAGATGTGCCCAGGCCTGGTAAAAAGACACATAACCTTGTCTTCTGGACCACCTCTTTGTTCCTCATGGGAAACCAGCCAGTCTAATCTGCTCTGGCATTAGTCCCCTTCAGACTTGATCTTGGATCTTAATCAGCATGGGCTTCAGGCACATCTCAACTGTAACATGCTGAAACATCAATTCATGCCCTAAATTTGGAATCATCCAGAACATGCTACAATAGAAAATGAGCAAGAAAATTTGTTTCATAACTTGCAATCAGTTGCACAACATATTGCCATTTATGTATCTTTCAACATTCCTCTTGCATCAAGTTTCTCTTTCTCCTTTTTAATAATTTATTGAAACTTCACAGATGTTTGAGCCAACAACTATATAGTTGTTGATCTTAGAGTGATATCCAATAGCATCAGTGCACTTGCGTGATGGGTTTTCTCTCTTCCCGCTGCTGCTCCCTGCACCCTTAAAATCTGCTCTGGAGGGTTAAGGCTATCCTTGGCAGCAGAGTGGAGAAGAGGAAGAGGGTCTCCCAAAGCACCCACGGGCATGACATTGAATATTGCTCACATGTGCCATGTTTTATCACAACTGAAACCACTTCTCAGTACAGAGTGCCTACTTATTTACAGGAAATATTTTATTGAACTTCAGATGTTTGATTTGTAGCTGGTGGTCTTGCCTCTTGCATCTTTCTTCAGCCAGCTCTGCTAGAGAAGCAATTACAGTCATACTTTGTAAGTTGAACAGAATCTGTTCCGGAAGTCTGTTCAACTTCCAAAACGTTTGGAAAACCAAAGTGCAGCCAATCAGAAGCCCCATTGGACGTTCGGCTTCCAAAAATAGTTCGCAGTTTCTTCCAGGTTTGTGGCATTTGAGAGCCAAAACGTTCAAGAACTAAGCAGTTCGAAAACCAAGGTAAGACTGTACTAGAAAAAGATAGCATAAGCAATGGCGGAGCTAGCTGCTCTGGCACTTGGAGCGACGTGCACCCGGGGGTGGGACTAGTTGCCCGCAGGGGCGGGGCGAGCATCTTAGGGGTGCTCTGCCTGCACCGAGTGTCCCAGGGGGTGCATGTCCCGGGGGTGTGCCGCCCCCGCCAAGTGTCCGGGGGGTGGGGCAGCGATGTCACCCCCCCCTCAGGGATGACACCCAGGGTGGTCTGCACCCACCACACCCACCTTGCTCCGCCTCTGAGCATAAGCAGAACTAGCCACTGTTACAAAAGTTCAGCAAAAATTGCGAGACTGACTAGAGACTCAATCAAGGCTAATCTAAGGAACAATACAGTGGTACCTCGGGTTAAGTACTTAATTCGTTCTGGAGGTCCGTTCTTAACCTGAAACTGTTCTTAACCTGAAGCACCACTTTAGCTTATGGGGCCTTCTGCTGCCGCCACGCCGCCAGAGCACGATTTCTGTTCTCATCCTGAAGCAAAGTTCTTAACCTGAAGCACTATTTCTGGGTTAGTGGAGTCTGTAACTTGAAGCATATGTAAACGGAAGCGTATGTAACCCGAGGTACCACTGTATTTAAATATGTTTAATCCTCTGAGAAATAAATAATATAACTTCCAAGGTTCAACAAGGGAAGTGCTTTTTGTTGTAGAGTGGGAATGCATGGTATTGAAAGAGTCTGATGACAGAGCCACTTACATTTAAATCTGGTGGTCCTCATTGCCATGTTTTTGGAAGATTAGCTTGAAGAAGTACATTGCGCTACAACAAAGAGAACTTATTGTGTGGCAGCATACACAATTGTAATGACTGAAAAGGCAATATATTCTCACAACATGCACACATTAAAGATTTAGAACACATTAGCAAAATAGCGTGATGCCTTTCCCAAGCAAAGACAGCATCACTTCAAATATTGGCACAAATTTTGTACATGCTAGCTATCTTTATGATCAAGTTTTTATTTTCAAATAGATGATACTCAGAATCAGAGAAAGAAACAATGGCATGTATTTTTATACAGACTATTTTAATTTGTTTGCTTGATTTAGATCTATATTCAAGCTGTTTGATTCTGACTGTCAAGTTTTCTAATCCTTCAAACCATGGTTTAGAAGATTAAAAACTAGTTCTGTGTTCAGACTACTGTACACAGAAAGCAATGGTTTGACCAATCAGGAAGTATGCCAAAGGAAAGAGAAAGAGCAAATGCATAAGTCTCAGTCCCAGTCCTCCAAATCATGGTTTAACCTTTAGAGATTTGTGGACAATAACATCTGAATGCAGCCCTATCATACTTCCAGCCCCTGTTTCTAAGAAATATTATTTTGCTTATTACTTTCACTGGGGTTATTGAAGAACAAATGGCTTTTTTTCTTTCAAGGATGTCTGTTTTTTCTTTGCTTTAATGAACACATTTTCCCATTGTTTCTCCATGAGGGATGTGTGTGGCCTGCATGAAATTTAGCTTCTGATTGTGCATTCAGTAGATAATCGGCACAAAAAATGATCTAACGGTTTGTCTCATTGTATGGTACCATATTAAAGATTCACATTGCATATTTTGATCTGTTGACTTTGAATGCTACAAAATCATATAATCAAAGAGTTGGAAGGGATCTCGGGGTGTGTGTGATCTGTCCCTACCCCCTTCAATGCAGGAATCTCAACACAATTGCCCCATCCAGTTTGAAACCATACCTGACCCTGCTTAGCTTTGCAAATGTGCTAGCAGTTGCTCCACTAATAGACAAATTTAATATTGAATGTTTAAGTTAAGTAAAAGAATTCAGTGCTCATCAGTGAGAAGCTACACTTAAGCTACCCTCTCTTTTCATGTAGCATGGTCTGAGGTCAAGGTCAAACTATACTTCTCTATTTTATGGCTATTAGTTTAACCACAGCCTCACCATAGCCTCTGCTTGTTAAAAAGCTTTGGAAAGGAAAGGGTGTGTACGTAATCTGAGTTGTGGTCTCTTTCATACAGTATTTGCAAGCTTTCGTATATTGTCCACCATATTTTCCCTTGTGAGCCGCAGGAGGGTAATGTATTGCCTTGCTACAATTGCTCCATTCCAAACAAATGTATTTCTGTTTTGTTTGGTCAGGAAGTGTATCAAGAAACAACATTTATCAATCTGTCCCCGTTGACACTTTTGGTTAGGCTTTACATGTATCTGGGCAGATCGTCTGTCTGGATTTGTAGCAGTCCTAAAAGGCATTGTAATATTAAGATTGCAGGCTCTCGATCAAGGCCAGAGTTAGTTTGTAGGTGATTGCTGGACTGAAGAAGAAGTGTGGAATTGCTTTCCACTGGAGGCACAGGAGCAGGAAGATGAAAAGGGGGACAAGCAGGGCCTGCTTCTGAGGAAAATTTTAAGCAGACACTTTCTATGACTGAGCCTTACTCCAGGCTCTGCTTCCTATTGTATTTTATATGCTGCAGTTTAGAAAAAATTGCTTTTGTTATTCATAATTTCTAAGCTTTCTGTGTTTCTGACATTAGCATCCCCCCCTTTTAATCTCTGTTTTAAAATAGTCAAGATGTTAGGTCTCACCACTATGCTGTCATTGAAAAAAATGTGCTCTCCGCCTCCTCCATGCTGCTTCCTGTAATTCTTTGTGCTGTTAACAGAAGCCTGCTTATCTTGAATTCATATATTTGAACTCCACTGTATCAGCAGCCTGTCAGGTGACCCACAGAGCTGATGACACCTCACCTTAAACAGTTCACTCTGAGCAACGCATCTCTATGGTATGCACCAGGCTAGGGTAGGCTACTATCATATTTACCTACTTGCCTCCCTGCTTCCTTGCCCCGTATCCATTGCTACTATCCTGAAGCTGCTTCTGGAACTGCTTTTCATTCTGCCTCTGGGTGGTATCATTGCCTTTTGCTTCTCATGGCCCTGATGCTGTTGCAGCATTGGACTGACTAGTCACCATCACTAGCAAGAAAAATGCAAAGGCTAGTGGCAGCCACAACAGAAATGCTTACCATTAAAAATAAACAAATAAAGGCTTTAAATGTTTTTTTTTTTAGTTTTCAAAGCTTATAAACATGTTAAAATGTGAAGTTATTTCCTGTCCTGCTTTCAGTTATTATTATATTTATGCAAAATCATTGAGATGCCTATAAAATATATTTGTAGGTTTTCCCTTTTGATAAATATGACAGTAAGTGAACATCATTAAACTCTCCTTACATTAAAGGGTGGAAAGAGGAGATTGGAGTTGAACTTGTTTGCTGTGAATCATGGGTATGTTTGCAGTAGAAATATGAGCAAAATGAATGTGCAAACCTATTTTTATTATTGTGACTAAATACAAGTAAATTCTTGCACACTGTCATAGTCATAGGGGCCTATGGATCATAAACTGCAGTCTATTTGTATGCCACTTGGACAATTCAGTGGCATTATCAGAGAGAAGGAAGAAGGAAGGCACTTAAATTTAGAAATTGTTCTTGTTACTGAATGTCAGATAAAGGTGAAGTTTTTAAAAGAGGAATCTTCCTGATTTACTGTCTTTAATGAGCACATGGAAGGATGTGCTGAGCACATCATTAGTGTGACAGGGTGAAAGGGGCAACATGTTTCTTCTGTTGCAATGGAAAGAGGATGAATCTGGCACAGCTCTGATGTCAGAACCTCCATCACCTTTCTCACAGATGATGTAGATTTTAATTGTACTCTGGGCTGATTCGCATCGCAACAGCTCCTATGTGACATTGAGATAGATGAAGCCATTTGTTGGCATTATCTGAGCCAGCTGTGTGCTTGGCGGCAGCTACAGTAGGCATTACATCTCATGCATAATCCCCTCATTGAAAGAGTAGCACAAGCATCTGAACCATATGGCAAATAATTTTATTATGATCAGAAAAAGGACTCTTGGAACTAGTTAAGCAAGAGAGTCCTTGAAATGCAATCAGAAGAGTGCTTTCCTCAATTTTCTTATAGCATTATCATATTAACTTTAATTTTTAGTTCTGTTTTAGTCTTTGGGGGAAATGGAATTCCTTTTTGTTTCACAAAGGATTAACCCTCCCCCAGTTAGAAGATAGTGTGTTGTTTTACTTTAAAAACCTAACAAAGCCCCACAGCACTTTTGTTAATTTCTATTTTAAAAAGTGGGTGTGTGAAGTTTGTGGCTTAGTAACTATGCACAAAATGGGAATGGGAAGAGAAAAATAAAGCTCACATCAAGTAGTAAGAATGGATGAGCAAAGAGAATAAACTGCAATTGACAGAAATTAGGAGAGGAATATTCCTTGCTTTGCATGTAACTGGGGAAATTCCTCTTGAAATGTGTGAGCTAGTATAATGTGAAAGCAGGAAGAAATGTGTGTTCAGTGTCATCGAGGGAGATTTAAGAAGAACCATGGACATTAGTAGCAAAGGCCTGCAGTCTCTTGCTTTTCAAACAGCAGACAACGGGATTAAGGCAGTGATCAAAGGCCCAGATCTAAATAAGACTGGAATATTGCATCTTTCCCAGTGCTGGGTCCAGATTTGGGGTGACATGTGGGCTGTATGACCTCATTAAGGCAACCTCCTCCTCCTTTCCATTGTTTACTTGCCTTTTCATTCTACCTTCAGGCTCAGTTCCCACTGCTGATGCAAAAGAAAGGGGAGATGAGTAAGCAGGAAGCTGCTGTGGGTCCCCCACCCCATTCCTGTTGCTTGCTGCCACACAGTGGGCAGGTGGTGCCCCATAGTGCCAGCCCCTGATGTCAGCTGTAAACTTGCCCATGCCCACTTTTGTTAGAACTCAGGGGAAGTTGGTAGTGCCTGGTCAGACAGAGTGCAGCCAGCTCTAGGGAGGCTTGCTAAGACAGCTATAGGGTGTATTGTCTCTGTTCAGAGCTCCAAATGGAGCCTTAATATAGGCTGACTAGACTTGGACTGTGGTTGGCTCCCCCACTCTGGAAGAGCTGACTGGGTGGTTAAGTGGGACTTTTAATTATTGAATTCTGTAACGCTGGGGAAACAGTTACTTTGGGGGACTCATCCTTTGAGGATGGTGGCAAGGCAGAGTCCCAGCCAGAAGGGATGGAATAAAGTACTGGTGGTTCTTCCAGCCACCTGGGAAATAGTTTGAACCTGGTCCTTATAAGAGTCCTCTGTCATGCTTTCATAAGTCCCAGGTCATCAAAGTCCAAGGCCATCCATGAGTTCAGGGGCAGATCTACACACATAAGTTTTTAATGTTAAGGAAGGGTTTAGGAATGGTTTTGATAATGTATATGGATACATGACATCCTACTTTTAATGTTCATCACGCATTATTAAAATGTGACACCAGAGGACACTGCAAAGCAACCAGCAGCAGGGAGATAGTGTTTCAATAAAGGGGGGGGGTACAAGGTAAAAAATGCTTTTATTTACAAGTATGCCCTGTGAAGTTTTAAAACGACATATCTAATATCTTTCTAATAACGTTAAACAGGTCAGTGTAGATCCAGCCCAGGACTCACTGGAGAAGCCAGCCAATAAAGGTCTAAGGACTTATTTATGAATGCATGTATACCATTCAGTATCCTATGAAATGCTGACTTTCAGTTGAAGGCATGAACTACTCCCATTTGAAAAGACTTGTGTCTGAGGTGATGCAGTATAAATACTTAGTCTATGGGGGCTGTTTGACACATGCAAACCATATTAACTAGGAAGTGCTTTGCTGTTTGTTCAAACTGGTATCACAGCAGCTTGACACAAACATGCATAATATTGTTTATAAATTTGGTGTCATCTGGTAAAGAGCTATTATGGTTCATTTTAAATACTTTGTCTTATGGGTACAAAGGCTATGCGAAGGTGGGAGAGGCTTTAATAATATACATGCCTTACCAGCGACCTGGAGACCAGAAAGTTATGGAGCATAAATAAAGCCATACCACCAAAGGGCAGCTGCCTTTCTGAAGGTTAGTGTTTTATGTGGAACTTTATTGACAAATAGTAAATGTTGTAATTGGACTGCAAGAAGAATATGACCCCCTAATTTTATAGGACCTTTAATGTTTTAGTAGTGCACGCCTGAAGCAGATTTTTGTTGTTGTTGATACTGTCCCCTCGTGAGAAAGGAAAGAGTTTCTGGCTGAGCTCTCAAAATGCCTTTTAAAAAGTGTATTCTGCTCCAGCTTTGTTTATAGAGCTATTCTGCAGACTCTTCTGAGCAACCGAGAGTCCTTTTGATTGTTTTGAAAGTTCAATATGTGGTTTTATTTTAGTTTTAAAAAGCAGCATGGGTTAAGCTCTAAAAGAAAAGCACCAAAGTTTGCGGCATGTTAAGAAGCAAAGATGGTCCCAACAATAACAACAACAACAACAACAACAACAACAACAACAACAACAACAACAACAACAACAGATATAGCCTTTTCAGCAGCAGCTACTGAACTGAGACTTTTTGGATCATGGCTGTATGTAAATCTGACCAGTCATTTGCCCTTCACACATCTTTGGCAACTTCAGAATGAAAAAAATTCTGATGGTCCATTAGTTAGATTTCCTATTACTGTAGCAGATGCTTCTAAAACTATTCACTTGCACATTTCTGCTGGTAGCAGTGTGTACAGGAGGGGAAAGACATGGTTCTATGATTAAGGAAAGCTTGGGCAGCAGAATTTGCAAGGCTGTGCTTTTGTACCTGGCCAAAAGCACAAGGTAATGCTTTGGGCCAATGCACAATGATTGCTGATTCTGTGACCCTGGCATATTTGTTTCTATCACAACCAATTCTCTGTGAGATTAACCATTACTGCTTAGGCTTGCACTGTTAAGAAGAAAAATTAAAAACACTGCCGGAATACATTGGTAGAATGGCACATCCACAGGCTGTAGATTTTGCACTATACTTCATAGGGATTTCATTGGCAATGAAGGATACATATAAATAATGGATGAAGAAGGGTGACAGGGCTTGAGCACTGGGGGTTGACAGATTATCTTGTGATGTATTACAATTAGATATGCTTCAGTGTCACGTCATTTATTCAGCTAGTAAGGGTGCATAACTCTTAGATCCATTTGCAGGTAAATTTATTGAGAGCCATAGTACTGCTCCCTCAAAATTTGGAATTGATTTTTGAAAACCCTTAACAGCTTTCTAAATCACTACAATATCTGTACACATATATTCCCCCCACCTTAAGAATTGGGAATTTTATTCATGTAGGCTGTAGGCAAATCTAAAATTTGTTGGTTACGGGATCTGCATTTATGCTCAGTTTATTTGTAGATAACCAGATCTCCTCCCAACTGAGATGAACAAACTATCTGAATGGGCTTCTAGAAAAACCAATTTAAAATGCAGAGACTAGATCTCAGTTGTACAATCACTTGTAAAAAAAGAAAAGAAAACAAGGACTAAGGCTCAATTCACATATCAGTAAGTGACATTGTGTAGTAGTAGGCAGCTCCCCAGGCAGCCCCAGCAAATTTCACCAAGTCATAACAACTCCTCTGCTATTACTCTTAGTTACTGTGTGGCTAGTGATGCAGATACTTGCAATCCAGAACAGCCTTAACACAATGTTTACAAATAGCTAATGTGCCACTTGCTGTATGTCTATATGTCTATATGCATCTAAGGCTGCAATTCCGAACCTACCCAACTAGTAAAGTAGTCCAATTGAATACCATGGGACATCTGGTTAAATGTGTGCCAGTCAAGAGGAATCTGTTCCTCGCTTGTGTTTTCTCTTAGTATAAACACTCATCTGGGCCATGAATTTGTTAGATACTTTGGCTAGAGCTAAGTAGATAAAGGTCATAGTCAGCACAGTGTGTCCAAACCTTTATCCAAGACAGTGGAGAAAGGAATTCTTAAAACAAGCAGGATTCCCTTAGTGTGTAAAGAAAGCCAATGTGATTATGCTGATAAATTAACTCTGAACAACTTTTCAGATTCTTCTGCTCTGACAACTCTTTATTGAAATGTAGCTTCGGTCCTACATATGGTCATATGCAGTGCAGTGAGATGGGGTTTTTTTGTTTGTTTTTACATTCGTGACAAATACATTTAAATATTGTGTATCTACTAGACCTGTAGCACAAATAAAGTGGTATTGACTGCCAAACCTGGTATTGTGGCATTAAAAAGAACAAACAGGATGCCTGTTGATAAGTGAACTATCTACACATCTGAAATTCCAGTTACAGTCCAATAATGAAACAGAGTGATACAACTTTAACTTGACCTCTTGGCCCAAAGAGGCTAGAGATGGTGGCTTGGTGAAGAAAACAAAATGCTGATGGTTTGTCAAGGGTGCCTCGGTCTAGCTACATGTTTAACTCATGGCATGAGTGGTAGGTGCAAGTACTGTGCTGCAAGTACAGTCTGTGCAAGTACTGTATTGCCATAGATATAAGCACTGCCCTGGGCAGGTGGTATGGGAGAATGTGGATTGCTTTTCAAGAATGAGAAGGGTATATAGTACGTGCCCTCTAAAGGCCCGAGGTTCAGTTCCTGGTATGGATGGGAAGACTTCTGTCTGAAACCCTGGTGAGCGGTTCTGGTACTGGTATATTTTCAGTTTAAGGCAGCTTCTTAAACTCACATATTCCATACCCTTGAACCTTTCTCTCCATTTTGAGTTCTCCTCTCCCTCCCCCCCAGCCTCTGTGATTATTACAATAACTTCAGAGTGAGCCATGGTTAACCTTACTAGGTTTCCTCCTTCTTAATCAGCTGGTTTCAGTTCCTCATTAAGAGAAATCCTCATTATCATTAATTCACTGCAAATGCTGATTGTGTAAACACATAACCAAGGTTAAGGACACAGGGAATCATTCCAGGGATGTTCCAGGGATGTTTAGGGTAATATCTTCATGG